>NW_026991711.1:49287307-50529390 GCF_029215605.1 Mirounga angustirostris
ATCCTGTCTGGCCCATACATACAGAAGACCTGCCTCATTATTACAGGATCAGGCTATAATTGGAAATCTCTTCTTTCTCTGATAGAACAAAATGTTGTCAACACTGGTGTATAAATCAGTATGAAGAGCCCAAAGTGTTCGAATCATCCTTCATTGCCAGATTGCAATCCCTGTAAGATTCAGTATATAGTCTTCATGATACATTGTATCTTTGGAATTTATTCTTTGTTATCAACAAAACCTCTATATTCTGAACTTTTCTGAGTGCTCTGGAAATCATGATTCCCAAGTAGCCCTACCAAATGGTGGCTTTTTCTTTTTCTCTCTCACTCCTGGTGGCACAAGACACAAGAACAAGGGAGAATTTCTACCTGTACTTTATGCCACTTCCAGGCTATTGTTATTCCATTCTAATTAAAATATTAAAACAATAGCAAACACGACTCAGCTTCTTTGAAAACTTAATATCCTACAAGCCACTAGCTTTCATATTGTAGTAATCAACCATACTTCTAATCACTCCCTCACTCATTTTAGCATCTGGCTTGTTTATTTTTTCTCTCTTTCTCTCTTTTTGAATAGTCTTTCTATCCATTCATATTTCTTTCAGTGTCCAGAGAGATGATACACCCCACAACGTGACCTCTTAGTCTTCTTCTTTTTTGTTTACCTGTCAGAGAGAGAGAGAGAGTGAGTGCACAAGGAGGGGGAGTGGCAGGTAGAGAGAGAAGCAGGCTCCCTGCTGAGCAGGGAGCCTGATGTGGGACTCGATCCCAGCCCATGACCTGGGACGCTTAGCCCACTGAGCCACCCAGGTGTCCCAAGTCTTCTTATTTTCAACAGTTTTGTTTCTCTTTCAACTTTCAATCATTTTTCTACCACACACACAGCCTAGAAGGTGCAATAACAATTGTACCTTTTTCAGTATAAGTATTTAAGGAATTTTACTTTATTTACAATCTTCTGTTTTCCTAGCACGCTCTCTGTAGCACTTCCACCCCAACTTTTACTCAATTACAACGTGGCTTCCAGTCCATCAGTTTCATTACCTTCTTCTTCAGTCTCTGCTTAGTCTGAGGGTCTCTTCTTTCTGCATTCACTCACTTTCTAGGAGTTCAGCCGGTCTCACCTGTATGATGATAGTAAGTTTACATCTTCAGCCCTGACATTTGCTCCTGATCTCAAGACTCATATATGCTGGGGGCGCCTGGGTGGCTCAGTCGTTAAGCGTCTGCCTTCGGCGCAGGTCATGATCCCAGGGTCCTGGGATTGAGCCCCGCATCCGGCTCCCTGCTCGGCAGGAAGCCTGCTTCTCCCTCTGACCCTCCCCCCCATTCTCTCTCTCTCAAATAAATAAATTAAACTAAAAAAAAAAAATAAGGGGAGTTTAACAAAGTTTATATTTCTCTGGATAATCCTCAGATAGGCGGGAAGCCTGCTTCTCCCTCTCCTGCTCCCCCTGCTTGTGTTCCCTCTCTCACTGTGTCTCTCTCTGTCAAATAAATAAATAAAATCTTAAAAAAAAAAAAAAAAAGACTCATATATTCTGATATCTTCACTTTGGTATCTAAAAGGCACCTGAAACTTAGTGTGACCAAAACCATAACCCTATACTCTCTACCCTCCACAAAAAAGGGGTTTGCCTTCAGTGTTTTTCATCTTAATAAATAGTAACACTATCCATAGTTGGTCAAAGAAGAAATCCTTCAGTCATCTTTTTTTTTTTTTTTTTAAGATTTTATTTATTTGAGAGAGAGAATGAGCCGGGGGGAGAGGCAGAGGGAGAGGGAGAAGCAGGCTCCCCCTGAGCAGGGAGCCCAACACGGGTTTGATCCCAGGACCCTGAGATCATGACCTGAGCTGAGGGCAGACGCTTAACAGATGGAGTCACCCAGGTGCCCCTCCTTCAGTCATCTTTGACTCCTCTTTTAGACACCCCACATCCACATCCTCCTCTTAAGCATATTTTATGTGTTTTAGTATTTTTTAAAATTTAAATACTATAAAAATCCTATGCCATCTCACTTATTCTATCTCTACTACCCAAGCTAAGCTTCCTTTTTACATGAGTTTTTGTAATTCTCTCCCATTCAGTTTCTCTACATCCTGTTTTCTCTTCCCTACCCTGCCTATTTATATCACAAATTGTATCCTCAATTCAATCCCTTTTTTAACACTCCAGTGGTTTCCTTTAATACTTATGATAAAACTCTTGCTATGTTCTATAAGATTTAGTATGATTGAACCAGTCTACTTCTCTAAACTCATTTCCAACCACTTCTCAGTAGCTCCTCTGCTCTACTGACATTGTGAGTAGACCCAATGATGCAACATGAAAGAAATTGGACAATAAACAATATTAAAGAATTGTGATATATCAGGAAATTGGGATTCTGGAATATGACCGTTAGGACTAGGTGATTTGAGCTGATTAATGTGCTTCACCCCCGTTCTCCCTCTACCTGCCAATTTTAAACTTGTATAAAAAAACAGTGAAGCCAAGGTTACAGGGCTCTTCTGACCTGGTGGATTGCTCCATCTGTGTAAGTCACTGAAAACCTAGGACTTTAGGCATGTATTAGTGAGGGAGGACAGTAGCAGGAAGCTATGTCCACTTGCCCTATCATATATCCTTGAGATCATATGCCTCCTTTGCATTACTGTGGCCTGTGTGAGAGCCAAATGATGTATCCTGAGCTGAGTCCAAGTCATCATTCTTGCCAATCCTCAACACCAGACCATCCTTTTATGCTCTGGCCTCATCAATCCCTTGTCTGCTCTTGTAACACATCAAGAATTCCTGTCCCTGGGGGCGCCTGGGTGGCTCAGTTGGTTAAGCGACTGCCTTCGGCTCAGGTCATGATCCTGGAGTCCCGGGATCGAGTCCCATATCGGACTCCTTGCTTAGCAGGGGGTCTGCTTCTCCCTCTGACCCTCCTCCCTCTCATGCTCTCTGTCTCTCATTCTCTCTCTCAAATAAATAAATAAAATCTTTAAAAAAAAAAAAAAAAAAAGAATTCCTGTCCCTGAGTTTTACACTTGCTATAGCCTCCATCATAAATGTTCTTGCTCCAAATAGTTATATGTTTCATTATTTCCTATTTATTCAGGTCTCTGCTTAAATGTTATCTTTACAGAAATGTTTTCCCTGGATTTTGAAGAAACTCTCCCTGTTACTCTACTACATCCTTACTCTGATTTATTTTCTAATGTAATATATTAATATATTGCTTGTTTACTTATTTAGAAGCTGACTACTTTATTAAACTCCATGCCTTGTTTTTCTCAATGTGGTGTCCCAGTTCTTAAATAGTTCTTAATGCATATAAATTCTGAATAAAAATTTAGTTTAATAAATCCTTTAATTTAAATATGAATCTAACATAACTCACTCTTTTAGTTCCTTGCACCTACAAGCTCCAATGATCTTTATGACTCCTCTAATTTGTTATTACTTCAGAAATTGTTTTTACTGAGAATATCTATAGACTTGAATTCTTAAACACTACTACCTGACCACAACTTACCTTTCTTTTCCCTTATTCTTTGACTTCGAACAATCCTGATCTGCTACTTTATCCAGTCCTTAAATTTCCTAATACTCTTCCGCATTTTTTCTTGGCTAATATGCTACCTCAACCCACCCTCCACACTCAGTCCCTTCTTTTTTTTTTAATTTTTTTATTGTTATGTTAATCACATTACATTATATCATTAGTTTTAGATGTAGTGTTCCATGATTCATTGTTTGTGCATAACACCCAGTGCTCCATGCAGAACGTGCCCTCTTTAATACCCATCACCAGGCTAACCCATCCTCCCACCCCCCTCCCCTCTAGAACCCTCAGTTTGTTTTTCAGAGTTCATCGTCTCTCATGGTTAGTCTCCCCCTCCAATTTCCGCCCCTTCATTCTTCCCCTCCTGCTATCTTCTTTTTTTTTTTTTCTTAACATATGTTGCATTATTTGTTTCAGAGGTACAGATCTGAGATTCAACAGTCTTGCACAATTCACAGCGCTTACCAGAGCACATACCCTCCCCAGTGTCTATCACCCAGTCACCCCATCCCTCCCACCCCAACCCCCACTCCAGCAACTCTCAGTTTGTTTCCTGAGATTAAGAATTCCTCATATCAGTGAGGTCATATGATACATGTCTTTCTCTGTTTGATTTATTTCGCTCAGCATAATACCCTCCAGTTCCACCCACGTCGTTGCAAATGGCAAGATCTCATTCCTTTTGATGGCTGCATAATATTCCATTGTATATATATACCACATCTTCTTTATCCATTATCTGTCGATGGACATCTTGGCTCTTTCCACAGTTTGGCTATTGTGGACATTGCTGCTATAAACATCGGGTGCACATACCCCTTCGGATCCCTACATTTGTATCTTTGGGGTAAATACCCAGTAGTGCAATTGCTGGATCGTATGGCAGCTCTATTTTCAACTTTTTGAGGAACCTCCATACTGTTTTCCAGAGTGGCTGCACCAGCTTGCATTCCCACCAACACACACTCAGTCCCTTCTTTTTATTGTTATTTTCAAATCTTCAACCAGGGTTTTTTACTTGAATTTTTCATTATTTCTTTCAGCTCCCTCAATATGTCAACTTCCACATTATCTTCTTCTGAAATCCCAACCTTGACTAAATTCTACAATCATATTTCTCCTCTTCAGCAAAGCAGGGCTTAAGCACAACAGGAGAACCATTTGAGCAGTTGAGTTTCACTCAAATGGATATAAATTCCCATCTAAACTGAGCCATCAGCATGGCCCAGAAAACCATTTTTGTCTTGTTCATTTCCTTCCATTCCCATTAGCAGATATTAACATCAAGTTATACATCAACCTCACCCTGGATTATTTCACTTATTCTTTCACAAAGGATAAATAAGAGACCACAGTCTGAAATTCATAAGTGTGTTGCCCTCAAATCACTTAATCATCTCAATATGTAGCCTTCTGTTCCTTTCCTTTCAGTCTCAGAGACAAGTTTGCTCCCAGTGTCTCTCTTCATTTTACTTTGCGGTTCATTTTAAGCCATAATTCTCTGACTTTGACCCTTTCTATTCTCTTTTCTTTAATTCCCCCTCTCTTTTTTACTATTTAAGTTCCAAAATGACTAGTTCCTTCCTATCTGCTTATGCTTCCACCAAATACCATAACTTGTTAAAATCTTTTTTGACTTTACTTGGATAGTTTATCTTTGCACCACCATGCAGAAATTATATACTCCTAGACCAAAATGCAATGAGCAGGCTCTGTAGGCTCAGTCATGTAAATGAGTAGCACAATTGAAATATCTTCTCATTGATTTGCATAACTTTTCTGCTCTATAAAATGGATTACAATTAGAGGAACTGTGCCTCTGTATATGAATTCTCTCAACATACCATGAAAGACCTCAAGGAAGAGTTTTGCTCAATCTGAGTGTCATTTTCCAGATATGTTGTTGGAATAATTTCTTAAAACTATATTTAGCATAAGAAAGAATAAATAAATATGTTTTCTGTGTCTCAGGGAAAGCTGAAATTTGCAGGGGCGCCTGGGTGGCTCAGTTGGTTAAGCGACTGCCTTCGGCTCAGGTCATGATCCTGGAGTCCCTGGATCAAGTCCCGCATCGGGCTCCCTGCTCGGCAGGGAGTCTGCTTCTCGCTCTAACCCTAACCTCTCTCATGTGCTCTCTCTCATTCTCTCTCTCTCAAATAAATAAATAAAAAATCTTAAAAAAAAAAAAAAAGCTGAAATTTGCTCCCAACCACAAAAATCTCCTATCCATCCTTTACATTTAGGTTGATGCTTATAAAAATGGGTTCTTGTAATAGTGTATCCTCAGCAATGTTTTAACCTACAAAATACAGAGGTAGAGACTTTCTCCCAAGATAACAGAATAAAAAAGTCATCATTCATACTGAACATGATCTAGTGGTCAATAAATTAAAACTGGTGTATCTAGCTAGGGACCACAGAAGGATCTTCATAAAAGTTTTTGTTCCTTTACTCCTTATCTCTGGCTGGGTACCACTCTGAGTGCATTGCCTATTCCTAATATTGTAAATCATGATAATTATTTTTTCCCTTTTACTGCTTGCAAAAATCAAAACAAAGGTTAATTTCTCAGCACTTATACATTAAAATAAAAAGGATGTGGTAATCTTTAGCACAAATATACTTGTTACAATAAGACTGGTGTCATGAATGCCATTTTGACTCTTCAGGGCTTTGAAAATGCTTTCTCTTCCATTTCTGACAATAAGACAGGAAAGGATGTTACGAGCTAGTATTCTGCTTATGAGGCGACATACATTTCTTCACCCTGGCAATTCTACCAGATGTATATTTCTGCAGAATTATAGCTTCCTTCTAAATGGTCACCATCCATCCCCACACTTTCATACTCTCCATTCCCACCCTTGGTCCGGGTTTGGGTCTTGGTACCATTTTTCTCCCATTCTCTAGCACATACATAATGAGACTCAAAAGAGTCATTGGTTTGATTGTTGGAAGCGAGGAAAGTCTGGGAAATGTTGCTGTCAATGCAGCCAATATGAGTAACATATGATATTTGTAGTCAAGGCTTTCTAATATGTTGGCAGATCTATTAATCAGAAAAATGAGCATAAATCAAGACTAAACAATGCTGAATGTCTGAATAATATAAAAATAGGTTTTGCTGCATATAGAAAAATATATATATATATACATATATATATGTATATATATAGTGATTTCAATCACTTAGAAATTTATTTCTCTCTCACACACACACAAAGACGTTTGAATAAAGATAGTTCAAGGCTGGTAAAATAAAGTCACAGCCATCAGTGACCCAAGTTCCCTCTATCTCTGTTCTGTCATTTTTAGCTGGCACCTCCATCTTGGATTGCCACATGGTCCAAAATCCTTATGGAGCTTCAGCCACCCTATTTGAGTCCCAGGCAAGAGGTAGGAAGAAAGGCCAAAGATATTTTCCCCAATTTGAAAATTATATGGACACATTTTTAAAGGAGTCAAGAAATCTTTTGTTTTATTATTTTATTATTATTGCATCAAATCTAAACAAAGTTAGCTTATTTAAAGTAGGATAGCTTAAAGATCATCATTTCCACTTATGGAATATTCCAAATGATCTGAGTATATAACAGTACCCACCCTGTAGTTTTGTGTTTTCTGTAAGATGGTATCATTTGCTTTTAACACATGATCTAACAATGCTATTTCCCTAGGAATTCCAGCATCTTTTGTGTATATTAATATTGAAAACTTAAAGAACTGGTGAGCTATAGCTATATAATTTCATGTTAATTTTAATGATGCATAAAACCACCTAAGTTCTCAGCCCTTTCATATTTAGGCAAATTCAAATGTGTTGTGGTTCTGAATTAATGAAATGTAATTAAAATGTTCTGAGACATGCCCTAGACACATTAGCTTATATCTTAAATGACTTGTCATACATTTAGGAACTGTTTCTAAAGGAGTATAGCAACTAGCTCTGCATATTAATTTAGGCTCTAAAATTCAAAGTTTAAGTTCCACTGAAAATAAGCAAACCAAACATAAACAAGAATTTCAGGGCGCCTGGATGGCTCAGTTGGTTAAGCGACTGCCTTCGGCTCAGGTCATGATCCTGGAGTCCCGGGATCGAGTCCCACATCGGGCTCCCTGCTCGGCAGGCGGTCTGCTTCTCCCTCTGCCCTTCCCCCCTCTCATGCTCTCTCTCTCTAATAAATAAATAAATGAATCTTAAAAAAAGAATTTCAATTAAAATGGAAAATATATTCTGCTTAACTTGAAGCTGTCACTCAAATTCTGAGCATTTGGGATCTTATAAGGACTTATAACTGGCTAGAGTTCATTAGACATTTGCACATAAAGTTTTGAAACAAACATTGCATTCTGGTATACATTTATTTGGAAGGAAATTCTAGGTTTGTCTCCCAAATAAACTCTAGTGAAAACTACACTATTTTCTTTTCTCTTGAGAATCTATGTGTGTGAAACATTCATGACTTGCCATCGATGTTGCAGTGGACATGTATATTAAGAAGAGATATGTTGGGATTTTCCTTAAGTTTCATAATAAAAATGTATTATCTAGTGATCTAAATTTTGCATATAATCTTATTATTTGTTATGCTTTTAACATTTTTCAAATGCATCAAAAAAAAACAAGTAAACATTGATAACCATCCAAGTTGGTAAGATTTTTTGCATGATTTGCTGTTGAAATCCAGAGGACAAAATTATAAGTAGGCATGCTGAAAACCTTTTGAAGTTCTCTGAAGTATAACAATAAATTATTTTGCTTAAGTTCAAAACAGTATTATTAAACTGGTCTGTAATTAATCTAATCCATGATATAATTGTCAAATGTACTTCATAATGGAATAGCTGTCACAGCTTAATTATTACACTTTACTATCTCCTTCACATATTAACTTCAGTGGATTTAATATGAAAAAAAGATACACCAAAGCATAAATGATCAAGCCATCATCAAATTTCTTTGCACTCTCTCTCAAGAATCTGGTTCCATAAAATATGGCTCATCAGAGCTCTTTAGGAAAAGTGTTCTGAAAGCTATCCTTCCATTTTGTGCATTTCCCTGGTCTTCTATTTCTTGTTCTTCTATTAAGCCTCAGGCTTCTCCTTGCTTTGGTTCTCTAGATTCTTCCCCATTGACTCCATGGGCTCCAAACTTTTTCTTGATCCACATCATACATTTTCTCCAATTCCTCCATAAAATCATCAGAGATCTTAAAAATAATGGAGCTAATCTAAGAAACTATTTGGAAATGTTAATAAATTATATGACTTTCAGATTTTTACTTTATTGTTGGGAAATTTACCATTTAATGGGAAACACCAGGTAAGACAAATAAAGAAAAAAGACATTTGTGGGCAAAAAAAGCCTACTGCAGTCACACTTCAACCATGAAGGAACTTGACCATCTCATTTGAGTCTTTAGCTGATCTAGTGAAAACTTTGGAAGCTACATTTTCAAAGTTAATCAGTTAATACCCTAACACAGAGAATATCTTTTTCTGAAGTTCTATGCTTTCTTATTTTGGGGATAGTGATAAATGATTTATGCCATATTGTCTAACTTTATAGAAAACATGGTGAGGAAAATTACACTGAGGACTTTGAATATTTGTAACTGGGAAAAAGTAATATACACAATATCTGCCTTTTTAAATGATGCAGTATATAGAAAGTATAGCCAAAGCTGTTTCATTAACAAAGCAGCTCTTTCAAGCCTATCTATATAGCCCCTTCCAAAATTATCCTGTATAAATCTTAAATCTCAGTGGGCATGTAGAATAAGGTGTGCCTACCTACACAAGAGGCATGAATGTCATGGCTGATTCAACCTTATCTAAGAAGCAATAAAGTCATTTTTTTTTCTCCTAGTAATAATGAATACCACCTCTGGTTGGCTGCCTTGTTTTAAAAAGTTCCTGAGAACATATACTTTTATGTGTAATGATGCAGGAAGCAGCAGGAAGAAGATGTCATATGTCTTTTAAATAAAGGTGATAATGGTGGCAGAACAAAATGAAGTTGAAAAGTACACATTATATTCAGAATAGTTTTGTCTTATTTTTAAATGGCCAGTCCTAGTCTCAGTTGGGGCATTGTTTATTTTTATTTATTTACTTATTTTAATTTTTTTAAGATTTTATTTATTTATTTATTTATTCATGAGAGACAGAGAGAGAGAGAGAGAGGCAGAGGGAGAAGCAGGCTCCCCGCGGAGCAGGGAGCCCGATGCGGGACTCGATCCCAGGACCCTTGGATCATGACCTGAGCCGAAGACAGATGCTTAACCATCTGAGCCACCCAGGTGCCTGGGGCATTGTTTATTGACTTGGAAACACCTCAGATTGCCACAGCACTTTAATAGACATGGAAGTGGCCTTCTAAGCATGCCTGCTGTCTTCCGGTCAGGAGATGTCGATACTTAACAAGGCCCAGAGTTTAGGAAAAAGCCTTAACCTTACGACATGTCATTACAGTTAGTTAATTGCTGTGACTTCTGTCATAGATTGTGATCATCATTGATATTTTTTGTCTAGAAAATAAAGAAGTGGCTAATGAAATATGAATGTTCATGTTTTATGAATGGTCATGAGAAAAAAAAAAATAGTCCAGATCCAGAAGACAGTCATTTTCTCAAGTTGCACTTAGAAAGGCAGGCTGTGGAAATGATTTTCTCAGGCTCCCTTCTGGCCAATTCATGGAACAACAGTAATCAATCACAATTGTTTTATAGAATTGAGTTCCTGGTACCATGTCACAACAAACTGATTAAACTCTCCCAGAAGAAATCATCAACTTTATTGGGACTAATGGTATCTAAGATCTTAAGCTAAAAAGCTGTTTTCATTCACCCTTCAAAGAAAAGTCTTGCTTTTGAAAACTCAGCAAACCTGACTTAATATTTTCAGAATAGACCTCATCCAGATTGTGCACTCCACCATTCTTTGCATTTTAGGATATAAAAGCATATTGTATTCTTAGTATAATAGTGACAATTAATGTCCCTTTCAAAATATTTTACTAATTAACCCATCTTGCTACAGCGTGCCAAGTTGTTGCCTCTCTTCTCTCACACACATTTAGTTCTCCTTTTATTTTAATATATTTAATATGACAGTCTGCCCTGATCTTTGTTCTTCGTTACATGACTTGAAAATCACATATGTGGTTTTAAAACATGAACATAAGCATGATCATTTTTTGATGCTTCATAATTTCTTAGTATGCTGATTACCTGCAAGCAGGACTGGGTCAGACTTTATTAGCCACTATATGATAAAGAGATAATCAAGCTCTCTGTATTTGGGCTCAAACCAATAGAACACTTGTTTTGTTTTGTTTTGTTTTCTCCTTTCTTCTTTCCTTCCTCCCTTCCTTTCCTTTCCTCTCTTTCCCTTTGCCCTCGCCTTTTTATCCTCCTGTTCTCCTCTTCCTCATTCTTCTTTATTAGGGCTATTGATAAATGATCTGAATAGTTCCTATTCTACAGACATCCTTGATCATGATAAATGCTGCAAAGGCCATCTGAGTCCTAGAATCTAAACTGGTTTGTGAAAATTATTCATTATGCATTTTAAAATGTATGCTATTGCCTTCTTAAAATTGACATTTCAATTTTCATAGTTCTTTAGGGAAAATAAAGCTCAAATATGGAGCCCCCACACCCCTAATACTCTAAAAAAGGGCTATCAGTTTACTCTCAAATGAAAATGATCAACTCAATACTTAAAATAACAAAGCATTTGAACAGGGAGGTAAAAGGATTCGTGATGGTTGATTTTCTGTGTTTACTTGATTGGGACACAAGATACCAGGATTAAAAATTATTTCTGGGTGTGTCTGGGAGGCATGAGGTTAGCATTTGAATCAGAGGACTGAGTAAAGCAGATTGCCTTTCTCAGTGGGATTGAGTATCATCCTATTCATTTAGGACCTGAATAAAACAAAAAGATGGTGGAAGGAACAATTTAGTCCCTCTGCCTGACTGATTGAGCTAGGGCATGGGTCTTCTGCTTTCAACTGGGACTTACACTATTGGTCCTCCAATTCTCAGAACTGAGCATCAGCTTTCTTGGGTCTCCAGCTTACAGACAGCACATCACAGGACTTATCAGCCTCCATAATTGCTGAGCTAATTTCTTATAATATAGCATAATAATATGATATTATAATTCTTTATAATACATTACAAATACATATATTGTGTATTTGTTCTATTTCTCTGAAGAATCCTAATATAAAGATTGTCTTTGTTTTTTAGAATAGTATATCAGACAATTCTTCTACCGGAAGAAGTAGAGACAAAGGTCTGAAAGATCAATCAGAAGACCATTAAAAGTATCTATGATATAATGAAGACCTATGACTATAGCTATAGGTCAAGAAAGAAACTACAATTTTCAAGAAAGATTTATAAAGTATATGCATATAAAATTATAGAAGGCAAATGAACATGTGTAGGAAGCCACTATAAGAGAACATTCTTTAAAAAGTAGATAGTGGTGAGAACGATAAAAATGTGATGTGTAAGTCCTGCGATCAAGCCCCATGTCAGGCTCCATGCTCAGCAGAGAATCTGCTGGAGATTCTCTCTCTCCCTCTCCCTATGCCCCTCTCACTCTCAAATAAATAAATAAATCTTAAAAAAAGAATAATGACATCTACCATTGAGTTATAACTAGAGAAGGCAGCAAAACTGTAATGGCAAATAAATTAACTTCTCATGCAGAAGCAAGACATTTTTGTAGCTATATATATATATATATATCTCCATACATATATATAAATATGTCCAACCAAGAAACAAAACAAGATTAATTTCACAAAGCAATAGATTTCAAACATATAAAAGTGCAATCTTCAATTGTATATACAATAGGAGAAAAAGATGTTAGACAGGATCCTTTATGTTCTATTTACAGACAAGTATAATGATAATACAAAAATCATTAAATGATAGTCACATATATAGTCATAATAATCATAAGGATAGGAAGTAATATGTACATTGCGAATTAGAGTGTAAAGCATTTTCACTTACATTTTTTTTCTTTTTTTTCACTTACATTTTTATGATATCTTGCAAGGTATGACGAGTGGATTTGTGTGTTTTCCCCATTGTATTACAAATATTAAAGAAAGGGGACCCTGGGTGGCTCAGTCGGTTAAGAGACTGCCTTTGGCTCAGGTGATGATCTCAGGGTCCTGGGATCGAGCCCCGCATCGGGCTCCCTGCTCAGTGGGAAGCCTGCTTCTCCCTCTCCCACTCCGCCTGCTTGTGTTCTCCCTCTCCCACTCCCCCTGCTTGTGTTCCCTCTCTTGCTGTCTCTCTCTCTGTCAAGTAAATAAATAAAATCTTAAAAAAACAAACAAACAAACAAATATTAAAGAAAAACCCCAAAAGATACAGTGATTTTTCTTGGATTACACAGCTATTGTTATCTCAGGACTTATGGTTCCACCTGCTTTATGTTTAAGTTACAAACATATAGAAGTACACAAATACTGACACATTCCTAAATGGTCCCTTGGGTATAATGTAATCCTTTGTACCAGTTTTTAGGTGTAACTCAGTCACTAAAATGTACATCCTTTGATTACATTTGGCTACATTAATCAGATTTTCTGGATAGAGTTCACGAGTATATTTTGATGTAATCTTTTGGAAAGACCTTTATTTTCCACTTTAAAGTTCCTTTTTTCCCCCTTGTTGACACTATAACAGTCTCTAAGTTTATTCTAAATCTTCATTCAATAGGTAATAAATTATCCATGTCTCATCAAATCCATGCTCTAAAGTAGATGGTGTGGATCTGTGTTTGTGTGTTTGTAATTGGTGTACTTAATATATGCCTTTCTAGCAATTATTTGTTGCCTAAACATTATCATCATCAGGTGGTATTTATAACATGTTCAAATGTCTATAAGGTGTGCTAAATTAAATTTTATAAGGACAAATATTTTCTAAAGGATAATTCCAACGATTTTGTATATAAAGACCCACCAACACACAAAAAATGCACATGTGTGTGCTATTATTATTTGTTCTATCTTTATTATTAGTTTTTACTTACAGATTTAAAAGGAGGCTGGCTATCAACATCGTCATCACTGAGAAATGTTGTTGATGATGCACCTACCTATGAGAAAAACAAATCCAGGCTTTGGAGCCTGTGACACGTAAGGTATAAGCTTGAGCTGAGGAAGTGTCTACCTGAATTGGGCATAAATTCATTCTTACTGGATAACCAACCAGTTATGGTTTTCTGTGTGGAAGATATTGCTGGACAAGATATTTCAGGAAGTGTGTTTTGGGTCCCAAAATAGTAGAAGTAAGGGTGAAAATGATGAATGGCCCATTTTAGTTAGTGTTTATTGCACACTATTTCTCCTTTGAATACTCAATATATATGGTTCATAATTGGCTTGCTTTGTTCCGAGAGCAGTAGTTTTAGTGTAAAACAAATGGAGGGATGCCTGGTTGGCTCAGTTGGTTAAGCGTCTGCCTTCAACCCAGGTCATGATCTTGGGGTTTTGCTCAGCGGGGAGCCTGTTTCTCCCTCTGCCTGCCACTCCCCTGTTAGTACTCTTGCTCTCTCTCTCTCGCTCTCTCTGATAAATAAATAAAATCTTAAAAAAACACACACCAGTGGAAGGGGAAGGATTACTGTTATCTATCATTATATATAAAACTAAATATATATTTTCTGTGTATACATTGTACATTTGTTTACAACCTTTTACTTTTAATACTATTAATTGTACATAAGGAAATACAGAGTTTTTCATCCCAGATCATGCTTTTGTTTGTTTGTTTCATTTATATACTTAATAAACTTTAGAGAAAGACGGTAGTTTCAGCATTTTCATAGCTTGAGAGTATTCAAGTTAAAATTTATAATCAGACAGTTGCTAAGCCTCACTTATAATGCCATCTCTGTTCTCTTCCCTTCTGGAAATATTTACTTACCTCTCCTTTTACTTCTTTTACTCATTCATATTATATGTACTTCTGTACATAGACAGTTTTATTGTTCATAAGAAACTTTCTGAGAGAGAAAAAGTTCTGTTAAAAGTTCTTTTACTGTCACAATAGAATGCTCTTCTTTAAAAATATTAAACTTACATGCTCATGGTCACAAATTTGTTGGAACAGAGAAATGAATAGTTTATATATAGCTAAAATGAAGAATTAATTTTGAGATACTATATCCCAGTAAACATGTTAAACACTAGGAAAACTGGTTACATGTAGGAAAATTACATGTGTCATATATGGTTTAATCATTTGACTAATTCCCTCATCTCTACCCTATGAATATCAGTCTATAACAAGGAGCATGTTTTCCTTTGGGCAAAGGAAAAAGTGGAAATCAGGTTTTTGAGCTTCTGAAAAAAAAATACTACCGCATTATTAGACCTTAATCTAATTATGTGTCCATTTTGTTGGTAGATTTTTCTGGTGGCAAACATTAATTTTAAGATATGATGGTGGGATGCCTGGGTGGCTCAGTCGGTTAAGTGTCTGCCTTCGGCTCAGGTCATGATCCCAGGGTTCCAGGATAGAGTCCTATATCAGGCTCCCTGCTCAGCAGGGAGTCTGCTTCTCCCTTTGCCTGCCGTTCTCCCTGCTTGTGTGCAGGCGCGCTCTCTCCCTCTCTCTCTTTCCCTGAGAGATAAATAAATAAATCTTTAAAAAAATTTTAAGATATGATGACAAGTAAAATAAATCAATCAGAAAAAGACAATTATCATATTATCTCACTGATATGTGGAATCTAAGAAACAAGGCAGATTATCATAGGGGAAAAGAGGAAAAAAATGAAACAAGATGAAACCAGAGAGGGACACAAAACATAAGAGACTTTTACTCTCAAGGAACAAACTGAAGGTTGCTGGAGGGGAGGAGGTGTGGGGGGTGGGGGGATGGGTGATGGACACTGGGGAGGGTATGTGTTGTGGTAAGTGCTGGGTATTGTGTAAGACTGATGAACCACAGACCTGTATCCCTGAAATAAATAATACATTATATGTCAATTAAAAAAGGATGTGATGGCAATTCAGATATATAGAACAGAGAACAAGAGAAAACCCTAAGATTTGTTCATATATTCCAGACACTGCTCTAATTCATTTACACCTAGCATTTATATCTTATTTCAATTAGCCTGGTAAGTGCTTTATATTTATTTATTCATTCACCTCTCAAAATAATGCTCTGACATAGGTGTATTTTTAAGTATGTTAGATTAAGATTATGCCATAGCAAGTTAATCACCAAATCTCAGATTCTTAATACAAAAAAAAATGTTTATTTCTGTCTTATGGTCCATATCCAAAGTGAATCCAAAGTGAATTCCAGGTTGGAGATGTGTGGAAAGAGTTCAAAACCAAAGCTGTCATAGCTACTACTCTCTCTTCATTGGCCCCAAAGTGACACACATTACTTGTGCCTGCATCTCTTTGGTCAAAGCTAGTCTCTTAGACACCATAAGTGAGGGTAGGGAAAAGAGGGCCACATATGGAATGTTTGGTAAACACCACTCTATTTGATTCTACTTAGTTCCATGTTTCATAACCATGCCTCTCTTGGGGGCTATACACATTTATTACTTTTCTTGCTTGAAGTAAAAAGAGACAAATGATTATTTTAGCTAGGATTGTAGTCTCTTTGACAGTACAATGAATGAATATCTCTGCATGGAGGCAGTTTTCCAGTTTTTCCAGTTCCAGTCTTTTCAGAAGACTACAATGGATGACTAATGTAAGTGAATCTTTACCTTGATCCTCCTTATCAACTGACTCTCTTTTTTTTAAACAAAGAGTATTAAAGTCAGACCCTTAATCTGATCTGTACCATAAGAGTTAGTTTTAATTTGTTATTATTTAAAAGAATATTCCACTTCAACTTCTAATGCTTATGTTCTCCAAGTAGTTACAATCTCACCACTGCAATCTCCACATTTCTGGAATCTACACTTTTTCTTTTTATCATGCTGGCAAACTAGCCCATTTCTCCCTCCCTCCCATCTTTCCTTCCTTCCTTCCTTCCTTCCTTCCTTCCTTCCTTCCTTCCTTCCTCCCTTCCTTCTTCTCTCTCTCTTTTCTTTCTTTCTTCTTTTCTTTCTTTCTTTTTCTTTCTTTCTTTCTTTCTTTCTTTCTTTCTTTCTTTCTTTCTTTCTTTCTTTCTTTCTTTCTTTCTTTCATTCTAATTCCAGTATAATTAACATACAGCATTATGTTAGTTTCAGGTGTATAAGATAGTGATTCAACAATTCTATACATTAAACAGTGCTTATCATGCTAAGTGTACTCTTTATCCTCTTCACCTAGTTTCTCCATTCCCCCACTCACCTCCCCTCTGGTAACCATCAGCTGAGTCTGGTTTTTTGTTTGTCTTTTTTTTTCTTTGTTCACTTATTTTGTTTCTTAAATTCCACATATGAGTGAAGTCATATGGTATTTGTCTTTCTCTGACTTATTTCACTTAACATAATACATTCTAGATCCATGCCCATTTCTTTCTTATAACACTTTGCAAACATAGGCAATTTAAAACTTGTACAAACTAGTGGTGC
Source organism: Mirounga angustirostris (assembly GCF_029215605.1). Taxonomy (NCBI): domain Eukaryota; kingdom Metazoa; phylum Chordata; class Mammalia; order Carnivora; family Phocidae; genus Mirounga; species Mirounga angustirostris. The sequence goes on from NW_026991711.1 coordinate 49,304,440, forward strand.
CTGGGTAGCTCAGTCAGTTAAGCAGCTGACTCTTGGTTTCTGCTCAGGTCATGGTCTCTGGGTCCTTAGATCGAGCCCTGCAACAGGCTCCATGCTCGGTGGGGAGTCTGCTTGAGATTCTCTCTCCCTCTCCCTCTGCCCCTCCCCACCGCTCATGCTCTCTCTCTCTCTCTCTCTAAAATAAATAAATAAATCTTAAAAAAAGAACTAACACAAACTAATAAAACTTTGTTTCCCCACCTCCTCTCCTATAGCAATAAGTTCTTTAGTCACACAAGTTCTCTGTCCTATAATTTTAAATGGCAGTTTAACCAAATCGTCACTGCATAACAATGATCACTTTCTTTTGAACCCCCAATATTAGTTTCTTTGCTATCTGCTCCCAGCTCCAATAAATACCATAATCTATGTTTTTGTTCAGAAAATACTTTACTTGCAGCATCAACTTTGGTAGTACATAGTAACAAGATGGGGTGTCAACTCTTATTATCATCTACCAAACATGGAAGATCTGGAACCCCTGGTCTGGAACCCCTCTTTGACCACTCCTGAGACTCCTGTGACCTCTTTGGTTTCATCAGCAATCCTACTTCTTTTCTTACTCTACATCCTTTTGTATACATATATACATGATTTTTTTTTTTTTAGTGAGCTCTACAATTTTTGTCAGAATAGCTATTATTACATAGCTACAACTATGAAAAAACTAAGGTACAGAGTTGTTAAATCATTAGCCAAAAGTCACACAGCCAGTGAAGAGTGACTCTCCACAGGAGCTGGTCATTATTATAACACTATTAATTAATTTAGTTTTCACAACTCTGGTCTTTGGTGTTTTTTATGTTGGGTGTTGTTATTTACAGATAATGACTCTCAGTTCCAGCTAAGCATCAAAGACAGAATTTAAATCTAAGTATGTTGATTTTTTGACCCCTATCTGACCCCACAACATCAAATATTCCCCAAATTGGAATCAGAAAATATGTTCTCTTTCCTAATATCTGCTGCTCTCCTATATTCTCTGGTCAAGTTAATGACCTCATCATCCACAGAGTCAGTAAATTTCAAAATAGTTGCTTCTTTCTTTTCCTAAATTCCTCTTATCAGTCACACATTCAAAAGGACTCTGGCATCTGTACTCACCCTGCAACCTCTTTTTGTCTCTGTCTTTTCTGGTTTAGAACCTTATCTCCTATTTCTGTTGGGATATGGTAGGGGCATCCTGCAGTCTTACCTGTTTATAGTCTCTTCCTGGAAGTTATAGTTTTAAAATAAAGATTTGGTATATTATTTCCCTTTGTAAAAAGCCACTGATTAATGAAATAGCAGAAAGAGAAACCAAGAAAACTACCCCATTTAAAACTGCATAAAAAAATAATAAAATACCTGGGAATAAACTTAACCAAGGAGGTAAAAGACCTGTACTCCAATACTATAAAACACTAATGCAAGAAATTGAAGGTAACATAAATAAATGGGAAGATATTCCATGTTAATGAATTGGAAGAATCAATATTGTTAAAAGGGACATATTTCCCAAAGCAATCTACATATTCAATGCAATCCCCATCAAAATACCAACAATATTTTTCATAAAGCTAGAACAAATAATCATAACATTTATATGGAACCACAAAAGAACCCAAATAGCCAAAGCAATCTTGAAAAAGAAGACCAAAACTGGAGGTATCACAATCCCTAGATTTCAAGACAAAGCTGTAGTAATCAAAACCATAGGGTACTAGCATAAAAATAGACCCATAGATCAATGGTACAGAATAGAAAGTCCAGAAATAAACCCACACTTATATGGTCAATTAATCTACAACAAAGAAGTCAAGAATATACAATGGAGAAAAGACAGGCTATTCAACAAATGGTGCTGGGAAAACTGGACAGCTACACGCAAAAGGATAAAACTGGACTACTTTCTTACACCATACACAAAAATAAACTCAACATGCATTAAAGATCTATTGTGAGACTTGAACCATAAAACTCCTAGAAGAAAACACAGACAGTAACTTCTTTGACATTGGCTGTAGAAATATATATATCTCCTCAGACAAAGGAAACAAAAGCAAAAATAACCTACTGGGACTACATCAAAATAAAAAAGCTTTTGCACAGTGAAGTAAACCATCAAGAAAGCAAAAAAGCAACCTACTGAATGGGAAATGATATTTGCAAATGATATATCCAATAAGGAATAAATGTCCAAAATTTATAACGAACTTATACAACTCAACACCAAAAACACAAATAATCTGATTAAAATTGTGCTGAGGGCCCCAATAGACATTTTTCCAAAGAAGACACACAGATAGCTGACAGACACATGAAAAATTGCTCAACATCACTAATCATCAGGAAAATGCAAATTAAAACTGCAATAAGATGTCACTTTACACCTGTCAGAATGGCTAGAATCGTAAGCATAAGAAACAACAAGTGTTGGTGAGGATGTGGAGAAAAAGGAATCTTCATGCACTATTGGTGGGAATGCAAATTGGTGCGGCCACTGTGGAAAACAGTATGGAGTTTCCTCAAGAAATGAAAAATAAAATTAGCACATGATTCAGTAATCCTACCAGTGGATATTTACCCAAAGAAAATAAAAATACTAATTTGAAAAGATATATACACCCCTATGTTTACTGCAGAATTATTTACAATAGTCAAGATATGGAAGCAAACCAAGAGTCCATCCATAGATGAATGGATAAAGAAGGAGTGATACACACACACACACACACACACACAGAGGAATATTATTCAGCCATAAAAAAGAAGAAATCTTGACATTTGCAACAACATAAAGGACATAGAGAATATAATGCTAAGTGAAATAAGTCAGTCAGAGAAAGACAAATACCATATGATTTCACTCACATGTGGAATTTAATAAACAAAACAAACTAACAACAACAACAACAACAAAAAGACAAAAAAATAAACATATACAGAGAACAAAATGATGGTTGACAGAGGGAAGGTGGGTAGGGGCATGGCAAGATAAGATAAAAGGGATTAAGAGTATACTTATGGTGGGGCGCCTAGGTGGCTCAGTCGGTTAAGCGGCTGCCTTCAGCTCGGGTCATGATCCCAGTGTCCTGGGATCGAGCCCTGCATCGGGCTCCCTGCTCAGCGGGGAGCCCGCTTCTCCCTCTCCCAATCCCCCTGCTTGTGTTCCCTCTCTCGCTGTGTCTCTCTCTGTCAAATAAATAAATAAAATCTTTAAAAAAAAAAAAAAGAGTATACTTATGGTGATGAGCACTGAGAAATGTATAGAATTGTTGAGTCATTGTATTGTACATCTGAAACTAATATAACACTGTATGTTAATTATACTTTAATAATAATAATAATAAACACTGATAGTGCCTTGCTTCTTTTTGCTATAGAATATAATCTAAATTTTAGTTAATGGGAGTGTATAGTCACCCTCAACTGAGGTGGGAAAGGCTACTGTTGGAACAGGTTTCATGAAGAAATATCAAGTTTAGGACACAAAACATGTGCATAAGACATCAAAATGGAGCTCTCAAGTCAGCATTTGGATATATTAGTCATTATGATATAGATTTTATTGAAATCTATGTAAACAAAATTAAAGGGAATGAGCACTGAGAAAGAATGCCTAGTGAAGTAGGAAGAAAACCAAGAGAGAATGGCATCCCGGAAGACAAGGGGAGTGTGTTGAAAAGAGGATGGCTTAACTAACTTTTTCAAATACTGCTGGTAGGTCAAGTAATATATAAAATGTAATATATAGTGTTATAATATAATAATATATGATATACATTGTATCCTAAACATGTATATATTCAGAATTGAAGCTTGAATTTACAAAGTGCCTGGAATAGAAGTTTTGGCAAACCCAGGAGTTCTGAAGCTTGATTGAAGTGGGCAGCAGAGGGAATTAGATGAGAGGAAGTGGAGGTGCGAAGTATAAACAACCATTCTGAGGTGGAATTTTGATGCCAGAAAGGAACAAAGAAATGATGTGGTAGCTGCTAGGTGAAAGCAGATCAGGTGATCTTTTTAAGAAGGGTGACATATATAAAAGATGGAAGCTTCATCCTGATGGTAACAGTTATTTTTTTTTTAAGATTTATTTATTTATTTATTAGAGAGAGAGAGAGCATGAGAGGGGGGAAGGGCAGAGGGAGAAGCAGACTCCCTGCCGAGCAAGGAGCCCGATGTGGGACTCGATCCCGGGACTCCAGGATCATGACCTGAGCCGAAGGCAGTCGCTTAACCAACTGAGCCACCCAGGCGCCCGGTAACAGTTATTTTTAAGAGAGAATTAATGATGTGAACAAAATGGTGATTAGGAAGGAACCGAGGGGTGGGGTGAGGACCCAGAATCCTATACCACGGTGAGGATACTGCCTTTAGATAGAAGCTTGGAAATTTCATCAACAGTAAAAGAGAAAGGGCAGAATGTGTCTGTAGATACTGTAGGCCGGTAGGTATGGTAGCCATCATCAGTGGGTGCTCCCTCCTGATAATTTTTTTATTTCTTAGTGAAATAGGAAGTAACACTACTAGCTGGAATTAAGGTAAAGAAGGGAATTGATGAGTGAATGGGAATTTATGAGTGAGGGTATAATATGAAATAAGTAACTTTTTTTGAATTTTTAATTCTTTTTTTTTTAAGATTTCATTTATTTATTTGACAGAGAGAGGGAACACAAGCAGGGGGAGTGGGAGAGGAAGAAGCAGGCTTCTCGCTGAGCAGGGAGCCCCATGTGGGGCTGGATCCCAGGACCCCGGGATCATGAACTGAGCCGAAGGCAGATGCTTAATGACTGAGCTACCCAGGCGCCCCTGAATTTTTAATTCTTGTGTATATCTTTAGATCATGAATAATGTGTCTACTAATTTTATATCCTCAGCACATCCAAATATCTAGGACATGACAGACTAATGATAATAATAGCAATGACAACACTAAAATAAAAATAGCTTACATTTCTTAGGTACTTATTATTTACTAGGCACTGCTCTGAGTGCTACATGTGAATAACTAATTTAATCTGAGTTAAGGAACATAATATCCCATTGTACAGATGAAGAAATCAAGATATTAAGAATGAGATCTTACCCAAGATCACACATTTAAAGGGAAAAACTGGTAAAATGAAAAAAAAAAGGAAGAAAGAAAGAAAGAAAGAAAGAAAGAAAGAAAGAAGAAAGAAAGAAAGAAAGAAGAAAGAAAGAAAGAAAGAAAGAAAGAAAGAAAGAAAGAAAGAAAGAAAGAAAGAAAGAAAGAAAGAAAGAAAGAAAGAAAGAAAGAAAGAAACTGTCTCCAATATGAATACATTGCATTAGGACTCCGGGAAGACTGAGAGACTTATTTAAGGATTTATGGATTTAAGGATGCCAATGTCGCTCACATCACCCCGTAAGAGGCCACATATCTAAGCTCTTCTTAAGGATGTTTCTGTATCTGTAAACAAGCACCAGGGTCAGTGTGGTCAGATGTCCCTCACAAAACAAACTTTTCAAATGTTGTCTAAAGCCATCCAACACAGAAAAACTAGGTGTGTTCCTGGAGGTTAGGGTATGCACCTCAGTGTCTTTGATATCTCCAGCAACTTGCAAAAAGTAGGAACTTGTTGTTGATATTGATTATACGGGTGATGATGTTGTGGTTTTTTAAATTCACACCTCTATGTGCAGATAGCAATCACCTTGAAAGACTGATTGCCAATGTTCAAATTGCCTTTTGTGCAAAGCTGACAAATTTTCGACCAAATTGTTGTTGGCTACGTTTTCAGAAAGGTAGATCTTAATAATGACATTTAATTTTTCTTTTTTGAACAAATGAATGAGTTTCAAGACTGTCTCTACAAAGACAGAGCACTATATAAATTCCACATGAAAGCAAGCCCTAATTTAAAAAATAATACCCTAATGATGCCTAATTACTTCCTTGAGAATAAGCAGCAACCTAATTAATCACCTTTATCTTCATATGCACCTGGAATTGCTATTGTGAATAAAGCATACAAAGCACAGTCCATTTTAAAAACAATACTCTGCAATGGAGGAAACTGAGAAGGTTGGGTGAGGTAAGCAAGATAATTTATGACATATCATTATATTTCTAAGGGTATTTGATCCATTTTTTAGGGAACTGATAAAATAATTAACAGAGTTTGGAAAACTTTCTATTACAAGTTACATAGAATTTTTTAAGAGCTAAACATAAAGCATTTCCTATAAAGCTAGATAAAATGCAGTTTAAGGAGACAGTGTGTCTATGTCAGACATTTCTCTGCCATAGCAAATGGCAACTATTAACTCCAAACTTTGAGATTTTATCCAGAAAGAACTTGGAAATCTTTTCTCAGTTAGATAATGTCTTCTCAGAAATGGGTTGTGGACAGGATAGATTAACCAAGCTGACAACCCCTCAAATGAGTTTCTGGAGGTGAGCCTTTGCAGACAGAAAAGAAAATAAAAGTTTCCATGTCTTCACCACTGCTACAGTGAATGGCTCAGAAATCAGTTTGTACCATCCTCTATAAAATTCAAAGTGAGAAAGGCAAGGCATATTCTCTCCTTGGTCACTGCAGAAGAGCTAGTCCTCACCTGTATTATTAATACTGTAAATCTTAGAACATTCAAAGTGGTCATTCTACCCAAGTGGAAACAATTTACTTCACAGTAAATTATAAATAAATTACCATGGGAGGTAAAAGCAATCTTTCTGATTATTATTGGACATTTCCAAGCAGTTATTTTTTATGTTATTGGGCTTTTCTGAGTAGTTGCTTTTAGAGATACTTTGTTACCAATTGCTTTGTAACAGCTTACCACAAATTTAGCAATTAAAAAAAAAAAACTTGCATTTATTAAGACTCAGTGGCTGTGCATCAGGAGTCTGGGAATTGCTTAGCTGATTCCTGTCCTTAGGGTCTCACAGGCTGTAGTCAAAATGATCCAAGGCTGGGTTCTCATCTGTAGGCTCCACTAGGAAAGGATCTGCTTAAAAGCGACTTCTGGTTGTTGGGCAGAATTCATTGCCTTGTAGCTGCAGGACTGATAGCATTATTTTTTGCTGGCTGGAAGCTGAAGAGTACCCTCAGCTCCTAGAGGCTGTCCAGAATTTCTAGAGACCACCCATAGTTAGTTCCTTGCCATGTGGAATTCCTCAGCCAGACCACAAAGTTCATTAAGCCAGCAAGTAGAGTCTCTAGACAAGTGGGCTAGAAAAACACAATCTTATATAAAATAGCATGATCACAGGAGTGACCTTCCATCACCCTAGCTATATTTACTTAGAAGCATGTCCCCGCTCCTCACTCACTTAAGGGGAGGAGAGTAAACACGGCCACGAAGACCAGGTAGCAAGGATCTTGGGAGGGTACCCTAGGAACTGTCCAGTCTTGTCACCTATTTATCTTGGGGGGCACTTTTCTTCCCCTCTGTTCCAGCAAATGAATTTTTGTAAATTCTTATCCACCAGTAAGGAATTGTTGAGACTTTTATTTAGGAGATTTCTTTAACCAGTCTGCATACTTAAATTCTCAGTTTTCTATGATGACTCTTATGCTCATTGTCTTCCAGTCTCCTGCCTTTTCCACCAGGACCAAGAGCACATTGTCAATTCAAAAAAAGCAAATTACAGCCGTTTGTAGTTTCTTAACAGCCCTGTATAGTCAAGACAACTAAGAGCCCAAGAGGCCCGGTTACAGGCATAGCCCTTAGACCTTAGCCAGTCTCTTAATGATGATGATCACACTGTTCTTTTTCCTTATTTTCTTTTTAGTGCAACCTCTGCTAACTACAATTCAATTCTTTAGGCTGCTGAATTTCACCCTCCCTTTAGTAACTGGAAGGAGAAAAACTTCTTTAAATTGATCCTTGGAATGGACCAGCTATCTAAGAAAAAGTTTTAGCACAAATAATTTGTCCCAAACCTCTGGATCCCTACACCCTTTTATTTTCAACTAGTAAACTTGGCTTTCAAAAAATTGGATGTTCATGCTTTTATACCTGCCACTGCATCTAGGGATGGTCTGCTTAAAAAAAAATTCTCTCCAAATAAACTGCAAATGACTGGAAAATTATTTGGTAAACTATAGGTTTAAAAACATACAAAATGCTATTATCTTCTGATTATTAAGAAAATTATTTTGACATCTAGAATAAAATATATCAGCATATTACTTCAATTTCTCTGATGATCACTTATAAGTGATCAAGAATTGCTTACTGGTCTATTCTTAGATATATGTCTTCAGGCCCCATTCTATGCCTCTAAGAAGCACTACACTTCATTCTGAAAAAAAACAATCATCCAGCCTTCTCTGAGAAAAACGCTCCTCTCTGTCTTTATTCACAACATGCGCCTTTGGGTCTTCAACAATTTGATAGTGATTTCCAGACTCACTGCCACTGACATTCTCCTCCTCCCCTTCCCACCTGTGCATGTTCTAAGCACCTATTGGATATACTGGAAGCATTCATTTTTTGATTTTAAAAGCTGATTTTAGTCCATCATATCATTTCTTCTCACTCCAATCTTCTAATATAATAGCTAGATGAATTTTCTCCAGTGATTATATAATTCTCATCTTGGGTTTCATCTTTATTTAGTGACTCTCTATTTAACACCAATATCCATAAATAATTGTAAGCAGAGTTTTCTTTTCCAAAGACTAGTCTTTCTGTATATAATAATATATTTTAAAATATTATTACTTCAGCTTATGAGTGAAATAGCTCCAACTCTATTTATATGCAGAACACGTACAATTATCACATCCACAGTTCACTGTAAAATCAAGTTCATCAGCTCTCTTTGCTGTACTTTTATTTCCCTATAGCATATGGCACATGAACCTACAAGCTCCAACTCAGAGTGACTAAGTTGAAAACACACACTTTGGTATTCTTTTCTCTATTGTTCTAATAATACCGACCTCATCAAGTAGACCAGTTTCCCTGGTCCTTATGAGCTCTCTGCCAAGGAACTCTACCAGCACTCTGCCACTTACCTTCAGTCCTTACACTTGGGTCATATTCACAGGCTCTTTACGTCCTGTATTTCGGATGACATCGGTTCATGGCCCCAGATTTTGCTGAGATTAACTTTTAGTAATTAGTAATTCTTCCATTGAAAATGCATAAATTAGGGTGGGGCAATGAGTGAAATAGGTGATGGGGATTAAGGAGTGCACTTCTGTGATGAGCACTGGGTGATGTATGGAATTGTTAAATCACTATCTTGTACACCAGAAGCTAATAAAACACTGTATGTTAACTATATTGGAATTAAAGTAAAATTTTAAAAATGCACAAATTGGGTGCCTGGGGGCTCAGATGGTTAAGCGTCTGCCTTCGGCTCAGGTCATGATCCCAGGATCCTGGGATCGAGTCCCGCATTGGTCTCCCTGCTCAGTGGGGAGCCTGCTTCTCCCTCCGCCTCTCTCTCTCTCTGTCTCTTCTCTTATGAATAAATAAATAAAATCTTTAAAAAAATAAACATAAAAATGCACAAATTATGTGAAAACTTCACTGAGGCTGCCATGTTGCATAACTCCATGGCATATATATATTATAGGAATTAGTCCCTGTGGAGTTTTGCAACACGGTGGTCCCGCCTGAGCAGTATCTAGAATATAACCAAGTATAGATGGAGACTTGAGCAACATTTTTTTTCTTTTGCATATGGCCTTGTTCAACTAACTAGCCCATCTTTTCCAATTATCTGTCAGTCATCCCTTCAACTGGACTAGTAAGGTGAAATCTCAGTTAATATTCTGTCCATAGATTTTTAAAAATATTAATTAATTAATATATGAGGTGATCTAGTTATAAATTATTAAATGAAATTAAGAGTGTTGAGGGTTATTTGTAGAATCTAGATGCATACATGGTAGCAGAGAACATTAAAGTCTATGCCACATTTCATGTCTTTCTTAGTCTCACAAATACATGGGGTGCTAAATCTAAAATTGCTGGACTCCATTAACCTTTAAACTTTAAAACTTTAAAACTTTTTAAAGTATTTTTAGCATTTTATAATTAAAGAATTCTCCCATTTGTTTATTCCGTGGGCTCTAGCTCATAGAGTGAGGATTGTTTCCACATGTCTTGCTCATAACTGTTTACTATAAATTTATATCCATTGGAATTTTATCTATCGAAATTTTATAAAGTCTGGTTCTAAAGTGTATTCCACCAGGAGGATCAATATTTTGGATCTTTTAGATAGTCAAGGATACGATCAACCTGAACCACTTTTATTTTTCTTTTAGGGGTCTGTGGCAAACGTGGTGTGAAATTTTTCCAACTTCAGGTAAATGCTTATGGTTAGAAATTTTCTGAGATGTTTTTCCTCTTTTTCTCTGTTCTATCCAGAGCCCAGCTTGATAAAGTCAAGTAGCCCTCCATCCCCCTCAAGGACATTTCATTCCTTTGACTTTATAGAGAATCAGATCAGATCTTCCATTCTGCTTGATACTCAGGCTTCATATCCTGCCACTTTCATCCATTTAAATGAAGGATCTAAGATACCAGACATCCCCAGAGGGCTCTGAAGACACAAGTGCTCCAGTGTTTATCTTGTTTCTGGATTCTTGCTTCATTTTTTCCCTCATACCCCTAACAATTTTCTTTAATTTCTCCCTAAGTCAACTTACATTTAGTTTTTATTTTATATTTTTATTCATAATTTTATGTATCCTATATCTGGAGAGTTTGCTTGGACAATAATTTGCCAAGCTATTAGAAAGAAACTACCCAATAATATTTAATATTAAAATAGATGAATACCTTTTTTTCTCTGGGAATCTTGTGTGTAGGGTATCTAGATCAACTTTGTACAGAACTTAGAGTAATTAAGAAAATCTGCAGAGAAAAAGAAAGAAAATCTGCCTGACTTACCATAATTTTAGTTTAATGATATGGAATTTTCCTTTTTGAGTTCCTAAAGAGTTGAGTATTAGCATTTTCATATGGTTTAATTTAAATACATATTTTATATATATTGAAATGCAGTAGAATTAAATCAGTTTGGTTAAGAGAGTGCTAAAATAATAAACCAATTGTTCATTGCAATATATTAAATATTACACAAATATATTAATGTGATCTAATCACATGTTTTTTTCAGCCTGTTTCTTTTTCTTTTTCTTTTTTTTCTAGTGCTTCTCCCTTTCAACACTCATACCACAGGAGACCGATGTTGAACATTTAATAGTCATACCTTCATATTTTTCTCTGTGCTCACAGAATCATACACAAATATATATATAAACATATGTGCATGTACATATATATAATTCTCTGCATTTCATCATTTAGTATCTCATAAATATCTATCTATCTATGAAAGTCACCAAGATAGCTACAGTCCTTTATCATGGTAGCCTAATTCTCCATATCATTAAAATAACACATTATGTTCAATTATTATATTAATCATGGCATTCCTTTTATAAGATATTGTGTTCCAGCATAATTTTGTTTAAGACAACCACCATTATATACTGATTTAAGAGATATAAGGGTAAATCAGTCTTTGGATAGCCCTAAATATAGTTCCTGAAACTATTTGCCAAGATCTGAGTTTTTGAAGATAAAATTCCCATTACTTATTGCCATTTAAAAAGTTTGGCTAGACATGGAAAAAAAACCTAAGGGTCCATCAACAGATAAATTGATAAAGAAGTTGTGATACACACACACACACGAATATTCAGCCATAAAAAAGAAGGAAATCCCACCATTTGTCACAACATGGATGGGTCTTGAGGGCATTATGCTAAGTGACATAAGTCAGACAGAGAAAGACAAATACTATACGATCTCACTTATATGTGGAATCAAAACAAAACAAAACAAAACAAAAATAACAAAAAACCCTCATAGAAAAAAATGATCAGGTTTGTGGTTACCAGAGGCAAGGGGTGGGAGATGGTGATTTGGATGAATGTACAAACTTCCAGTTATAAGATAAATAAGTACAAAAGATATAATATACAACATGATGACTACAATTAACACTGATGTATGGTATAGCTGGAAGTTGGCAAGAGAGTAGAACCTAAGAGTTCTCATCACAAGGGAAAAAGAAACTTTTTTTTTGCTCTTTCTTTTTTTGTATCTACATGAGATGATGGATGTTAACTAAACCTATATTTGGTAATAACTTCACAGTATGAGTCAAATTATTATCATCTTAATCTTAAACTTACACAGTTCTGTAAGTCATTTATATTTCAATAAACCTGGAAAAAATTAAAGTAAAAAAAAAAGGCTTGGCTCAAGATTGTCTTCTATAGCTTCTGAGGCAAGAAGAGCCAACTCACTCTGCATTTTTCTAATTAAAGATTACCTAGATTTATGACTGCTTGATATTGCTACTTAGGGGATTTTCAATATCAATATCAAACAGTTCCAAAATTGTTTGGACAAAGAAATCTTTTTTTGTTGTTGTTAAGTCAGACTATGTTCTTTGGAGTATAATCGTAAAGTTGGAATGTGTTTTATCTCTGTGGCAATCTCCTAATTGGCATACAGTACAAAAATTGGTGGTTTGTGTATGATTAAAGAATCTGTTAGCAGCTCTATTGAAGTACAATTGACAGGCAATTAATTGCAGATGTTTAAAGTATATAATTATGTCAAAATTTTGACATATGTATGCACTTGTAAAACATCACCATAATCAAAATAGTGAATGCATTCTTCACATACCCAAATTTTCTCATAAATCTCAAGAAACTCCTCTATCCTTTCTTTTTGACCCACAGCTTCTCCTCTCACCCAGACAACCACTGATTTACTTTGGATCACTATAGATTAATACACATAATTATGGATTTTAAAAATAAATATTAAAGTATGTACTTTTTTGTCTAGCTCCTTTAACTTATCATAATGAATTTGAGGTTCATTTATGTTGTTGCATTCATCAGCAGTTTGTTCCTTTTTATAGCTGAGTAGTATTTCATTGTATGGATATATCACAATGTACTTACCACTTTTATTTTTTCACTGATATTTGGATTGTTTCCAGCTTGGTGATATTGCAAATAAAACAGCTATAAATGTTTGCATATGTGTCTTGATATGAGCATAAGTTTTAAGTGTTATATGAATACCTAGAAATGGAATGGCGAGGCAATATGGTCAGGCATTCCACTGGCAATTTATGAGAATTTAAAAGTTGTACCATATCCTCACCAGTACTTAGTATGGTCAATGTTTTTATTTTAGCCATTCTAATAGTAGTGTGTAACAACACTATGGTTTTGATTTGCATTTCTCTAATGATTAATCATGCTGAGCCTTTTTATGCCTTCATATGAAAAATAAAATATAATCTTTGGTGAAGTGTCTAAAGAATTTTGGCCCATTTTTTATTAGGTTGTTTGCTTTCTTAATATTGAACTTTAAGAGTACTATATGTATTTTAGATATAAATCTTTTATCAGATATATAATTTGCAAATATTTCCTCTCTCATGGTTTGTCTTTTCCTATCTTAGCAGTCTTGGCTAATTTTGATCTGATTAAGCTAATGGATTTTTTCTTTCATGGCTTTTGCTTTGGGTATATGTATAAGAAGTTTTTGCATTACCACAGTAAAAAAAAAAAAAATTCTTCTAAGTTTTCTTGTAGAAGTTTTATAGTTTTATGAAACACATTTAAGCTTAAGGTCAATTTTGAATTAATTTTTTTATATGGAGCAAGGCACGGAGAGTTCATTTTGTGCACGTAGAAAACCAATTGTTCTAGCAAATGTGTTGAAATAACTTCATTTCTCCACTGAATTGCCTTTGAATCTTTGCTAAAAATCAATTGAATATATATAAGTGGGACGTTATCCAGGCTCTATTCCATTGATTCTTTCTCTATCTTGACATGAATATGATACAGGCATGATTATTGCAGCTTTATAATAAGTCTTAATGCTAGCTGATAAAAGTCTTTCAACTTTGTTCTTTTTTCAAAGTTATTTTTACCATTCTAGGTACTGCATTTATATATGAATTTTAGAATCATCTTGTCAATTTCTAACAATGCAAAACCTGCTGAGATTTTGATAGGGATCACATTGGATTTATAGATTAATTTAGGAGAATTGTCATCTTAGCAATATTGAACCTTCCAATCCCTAAAAACAGTATAACTTTTCACTTATTCAGGGCTTCTTTAATGCCTCTCAGTGATGATTCGAGCATACAAGCTTTGCATATCTTTAGTCAAATTTATCCCTAGTATTTAATATTTTTGATGGTCCTGCATTTTAATTTCAATTTCTATATTTTATTGTTTGTTCATAGAAATACAGTTGATATTTTAATAATGAACTGGCATCCTGCAAATGTGCCGAACTACCTTATTAGTTCTGGGTTTTTGTTTTGTTTTGGTTTTGGGTTTTGGGGGGTTTTGTTTGTTTGTCTTTGTTTGTTTGTTTATTTATTTATTTATTTATTTATTTTTATATTCAACAGCTTTTTTTTTTTTTTTTACTTAGACAATTCCAAATCTTAGATGCTTTGGCTTCTCCAGACTCCCATCGACACCTAATCAGCTCAGGAAGATCACTAACTAGCCTTTGCCTTTGTTTTCCCTCCCTGTGTTGTTTCTGGAATATTTCTCCACTTAGTAAGTTGGGGCAACTGTAAGTTTTCTTGTTTGTTTTATTTCTCCCAGAAAACACTGCCCATTTTGCCTAATATCCAAAGTCATCTTGAGAATTGTTGTTTTATATATTTTGTCAGTTTGTTAGTTCTTAGTTGTTTGAAGAAGAATGATAAATCTATACCTGTTATTCCAATTTAGCCAGAAGCAGAGGTAGGTATAATACGTTTTAATCTATATAAATGTTCATCTTTTGTCCTCAATTTTCAAAAAAAAAAATTCACAACCATAACACCCACTCTTTTAAAGTCTATAATTGAATGGATTTTAGTATATTCACATAATTGTGCAACTATCACCACTAATTCCCAAACATTTTCATCATATGAAAAAGAAACTCTGGCAACCATTAATCCACTGTATGGATTTTTTACACTGGCCATTTCATATACCTGGAATCATACAATATGTGGCTTTCCTGTCTGATTTCTGTCAGTAAGCATAAAATTTCAAGTTGCATCAATGCTATGGGATGAATTAGTAATATATTGTTATGGTTAATAAATATTGCATTATATGGATATACCACATTTACTTAGCCTTTAATCAACAGATGGATATTTGGGTTGTTTGTACTTTTTGATTATTATAAGTAATGCTGCTATTAACATTCTTATACATAGTTTTTATAGACATATGCTTTCAATTATTTTGAATAGATACCTAGAAATATAATTGCCAGATCATATGTTTAATTTTGGAGGATCTGCATAACTATTTCCAGAGTGACCTTTTGTTCCCTCTGCATGATAGCCTGGAAACTTTTTCTACTCAATAAACTGGCTAAATTTTGTAGCAACCATTAACACAAGGTTTATATGACTCTATATAGATGGCACACCTGAATGAGTGGAAATGGATGAAAAAAAATAGCAGCACTAAATAAATTTCAGACTTTTGTAAAAAAAGGATAATCTCTTTCATTACATAGCTGACAAACTCGGGTCACACTGCTTTACCTCAGTACTCATGTGGAAAAAACAATGTGAGTACCTAGGCTGGTGAATTTTGTCTGTAATAATATTCTTCTCTAGAGACAAAGAAACTAATAAAATGTCTTCTTCGTAATGTCTTCTTTGTAAAGTATATGAAAGCTTGTCTGTGGCACAATTAAAAGCAGATCTAGAGTTAAGGGAGTACATTTTAAATATTCTTACAATAAATAGATAAGCAAATAAATAAATGGTAACTATGTGAGGTGATAGATATGTCAATTAGCTTTACTATGGAAATCATTTCAGATATATACATATATCAAGATATCACATGCTTGCTTTGGCAGCACATATAAAAAAAAAATTGCAACAATACAGAGATCAATGTGGCCCCTACTCAAGGATGACAAATTTGTGAAGGGTTCCATATTTAAAAAAATGAATAAAATATCATGTTGTACACCTTACATTTATACAACTTATTTTTATCTGTCAATTATATCTCAGTAAAACCAGGGAGGGGGCGGTGGGGAGATGAACTTGGAATTTCTTGTTGCAAGAAATCCAGACTTTAATAATGTCTAGGTTAGCTTTTAAAAAGGAAAAGGAAATTGTACTGGCTTAATTATGATCGAAAAAATTAGTGATTACAGTTTGTTGAAAGAAGTTGAGTAAAGGAATCATGCATCTTTGTTTCTGACAATAGGGAAAGGTAAGAAAAAGAGTGCTGAAGAGTAGTTGTAAAACATAGATGATTTTCCAAATCAGTCCACCCATAGTACTATATATTGATCAGTCCAAGTGTTGTAAGTCTTATCTTGGGGTTAATCTAATTGTAAACTATATACTAGGTTTTTGTCATACTCCAGTTGAATATCTGGAAGGACACATGCAAATGTTTGTAGAATGTTAAATGATTGGAAATGTTCAGAAAAAAATATATTTCTATTATCTTAGAAGAGGGAAAGAAATCCATGTTATATTGTTGAAATAGAATGTGTGAAGTTAGTGAATTCAGAGGAACAAATCTCTGGTTTCCAAAGAAATGGAAAACATAAGGATGAGCAATTTTCAGGATTATAAAGAATGAGTAATCTAAGAATCTAGTAAGAGTTTATTCAAGCAGAGTTAAAACCTCAGTAAAGGCTGAAACTGTACTGGTCCATTCCCTGTTGCCTCAGCAGTAAGACTCCCTCCCACCCCCCTCCATTTTATGGTAAAACATTATAATAAAACAACCCATGTGCAATGTAAAAAATGTATTAATTACAGGGGCACCTGTTTAGTTTGGATAGCTCCACATTTAGGGGGAACTGGGGGAAGAAATTGGGAGGGGTTTGTGATATAGAAAATAAATAATGCCTTGAGGAAAATAAATTTTTATGTAAAAGAATTTAACAACACCCTATGACATTAAAGGGAATTTTTGTGTGTGCTGTATATCTAGTTACTCCAGTCCAAATCTATGTAAGTGTAAATCATGTGATTGTGTGTCCACATTATAATCATTTGTTGTTGGTATTTCGTCATCTTCAGAAGGCATCTTTGAATTTGGAAAAGATGGACACTCATGCCAACCGCACATATTATTTTGTATTGGAAATCTCTATATATCAAATTCTATTATGGCATAAATTCCTTGAGTACAGACACCATATTTTGTACAACTGCTTAATGTTGCATGAGGCTGTACACATAGTAAGTGTAAAATAAAAATTTTTGAAGCATAAAGAAATAAATAGATTCAATTTTAGGACATCAAATTCTACATGCAAAAACTGAACTTAGTAACTCAAGAAATATTAAATACATGTATTATTGCATTTTACAAAAAACTCTTTAAAATTATGCTGTACAACTTGAATAAAAAATACATTTTCTTCCAAGTTATCACATCAATTTAAGCATATAGGTTGCTAATGTTATATTCAAACCAGCTAAAACATCTGTGTTCCATTTTTTTCCCCAAAACACAATATGTAGAATTTTACATTGAAGGTGGGGGGGGGGGAGACAATTGACAGATAAGGAAGGGAATGACTGACTTTCTTTACTAAGTGTCCGGATGGGCAGAGAAAATTTTGGCACTCCTGGACAGGTGATGACATCTAAAATGATGTGTCAAAGTGTTAAAACAAATGAGAAATGAATATGTGATTCAAATTTCTTATAAATACATGCAATAAAAATGTCTCATTTTAAAGCATTTCATTGCTTCTATGATTAACTAACTGTTCTTTCCATTTTTTTTTCTTTTTTCCTTTCTTTTTTGTATCATTACTTCCAGCTCTACATATGAAATCCTAGCCCTAGAAATGCCTTAGAGATATTTCATAGATGGATAGGAAATTGCTAACAATGCAAGCCAACTTGAAAGGAAATAACAGAAATAGGTCACGACCATGATTATCATAGCATATGTTGCCCAGGGCTTTATCCTGCCATCTCAAGAACCTTCTGCTAATAGGGCAGAGCTATCAGGCAAGGCCATCATATCAATCTTATTTTACTTTAATGCTGCTGTCCCAGGACTTCTGCTTTACAAAAGATATATTAGGGGTGACTCAGCTATGTTTATGAGATTAGCAAGAGTGAATGTAAATGTTTGGACTGGGAATTTAGCCCTACAAATAATCTGAGAAAGAGAAAAGAATTAAAGTCTCAAATGATGGCAATTTTCCATAATAACTTTACCTCCCATGGTAAAGATGTAGTCTAAAGAATGAAGAAGAAAAAATTAAAAAATAAAAAATAAATAAAGAACCAAGAAGAAAACATCCCCTACATTATTTGATAGATTGATTTTGAATACAGATTCTACATAACTGAAGTACAGTATGTAACTTCATTTGAATATTACTGATTACTGATACTCATACTGACCAGAATCAAGAATATTATGTTAATCATGATAATGCCTTTCTCACTCAATGATGAGTGAGAAAGGCATTGGTTTTGGTCTTATCTATTTGGTTTTGGTCTTTAGATCCGGTAATTACTTTCTTACTGCTCATTACTTGGATTGCAAATAAAACTTAAGCACACAGATATTGTTCTGATTTCATAAGTGGAGAAATATAGGTATTAATTAGTAGCATCTTCCACTGACTGGTATTAATATTTCTTCATGGTCAATCAAATTTTTTTAAATTATTTCCTGTGAAAGCATTGCTTAGTTCTCAACTGAAAATACCTTATTGGTGGTGGTTAAACTGTTTTCACCATACTGTACTCCTACAAGGTTTCATTTCATTTTTTTCTGGTTATTATTGTCATAATCAGTCTCAGATTTTCTACATTGTAAAGAAAAATACACATATTTGTTTATTTTACTATCAATTTCAAAACAAAAGAAAAGGCAATTATGTAGTAAAGAACAATCTTTGCTCTTTTTTTAAAAAAATATTTTATTTATTTATTAGAGAGAGAGAGATCACAAGCAGGGGAAAAGGGTATAGGGAGAAGCAGACTCTCCTCTGAGCAGGGATCCCAATGAGGGGCTCGATCCCAGGACCCTGAGATCATGACCCGAGCCAAAGGCAGACGCTTAACTGACTGAGCCACCCAAGCGCCCCAATCGTTGCTCTTTCTGATGACAAGGTATCCCCCAGAAATTTGTTCTACTTTAAATAAATGCAAGAGTTTATTCATGTCTAGCACATGACAGATACATTATAGAGATACATAAAACTATTTGTCTAAAATGTGTTTTCTTGCTTGACCTTCATCTCCTTTCCTCTTAGCTACACTTTACTATCACTTATTCTTCTTGCCGGTCCCTTTGAGATAGATATTTTGACAATCAGTTAAGCCTACTAGTCTTCAAAGAGTCTGCTTTCTTAATGTGGATGAGACGATACACTCATCTTCAGGGCACAAAAAGCATGAGGTTAATAATTTGAGGACTAATGTTTGGGAGATATAGTGCAATAATTTATCATCATAAACTGATGCTATAGCTCAGATCAATGTACTTAATTAGTGTCCCTTAGAGTCTGAACAAATGGACCATGTGACAGATGAATTTCTATAGGGAGAGAGAAAGAATCTTTTAATAAGCTAGAGGGCAGCATGATTCCCTGAAAATCTGAGGCTGAGGAGAAGAAGAAATCTGAATATGGAAGCCATGACATGGGAAATGATAGGCTCTGAAGACAAATTTCACCATGTCAAAATTTGGTCTGGATCAAGTTCAGTTTGTGTGGTTCAGCAAGCAGTGCAAGTGTCTTTTTTGCTGATGCATATTATTAGACATAAATGTCAAAAGATTTGATTAAAGAAAAATGGAAAGGGGCAAACATCTCTAGAAACTTTCCTTTGAAATAATGACCTCCTTGCCTCTTCTCATTAATTTTAAACCACCACCACCACAAAGCAACAGAAGCTCCATTTATCTAGAGTCTGGTGGCTGGTAATTGACATTTCTCTGCGGGTTCATCAATTTTAAACCCTTTCAGGAATAAATAAAAGGCCTCTGCTTGACTCTAGTAGTCTTATAATTTATTAATTTATTCCAGTAATATCCAATTACCAGAAGAAGGTATTCTATCAACACCTTCATCCCCCCAAAATGCCTTTCCTATATTCTCATCTAGCAAACTGAACCTAGTAGGTATTAAAACTATTGAAATAATGACTGAGTTAAAAAACTAATGGAATATGTTAAATGTGGCACAAAAGAGGATTTGTTCATTTAATTTCTTTTGAAAAAAAAAAGTAACAATATTCATTTAAGAAGTCTAGATACCATTTATTTGACCCAGAAATGCCACTACTGGATATTTGTTTTCTAGATACACTGTATATGTGTGAAAAGACAAATGTAGTAGGATGTACAGTAGAATTGTTTGTAATACCAAGAGAGTAAACACAGTGTAAATGTCCTTCAGTAAAAAACAAGTTGAAAACATGTTACCTCCACAAAATGGAAACCATGCCATTTACAAAGACTATGTGTTAGAGGGTGTGTGTGCATGTGTGCATGCACACAACATATATAAAATGTATGTAAGTATGCATGATGCTTATATATGTGTATATAGTATGGATATATACCATACAGATGTATATATCATGACACACACAAATATGAAAAGATCTCCAAAATATGTCAATTTAAAAATGCAGCATACAGAACAGTATTACATACTATACATGTCTATCCTAGAAACCATTCAAATTTCTATCAACCAAGATGTGAATAAATAAATTGTGTTCTGTTATATGACAGAACACCATACAGCAAAGCACGATGTAGGTATAGCTATGGCAAAGAAAATGAATGAGGTCTAGCTCTGTATACAATATGCTTGAATTTGAAATACTTTTGAACCAAATAAAAAAGACACCAGAGAATATTTTTAATAAAATTCAAAAACAGGCAAAACTGAACCATAGAATTTAGTTATCATATGTTGGTGATAAAGGAGAAAATGAAGTGAGCATGATAAAATTCAGCTTTGCGATAGCAATAAAGAGAGGTAGATTGTCGTTTGCAAGGACTGTGTGTGCATGTTTGTGTGTGCTTGTATGGGCAATGTTGTAATTATTGAATTTGGTAGTGATTAAATTGTAGTTCATGCTATAATATAATTCATTGCCTATATTAATATTTTATACACTTTGTATATGTGGTATTTAATGATTAGTAAAATACTAATATGAAATGTAAGGTGATAATCAGTATGCATATTATATTTGTGTTAAGGGGAATGTGTGGTATATTTACAAATGTCTGTGCTTATGTATACATAGATGATTTTGTAAAGAACAACGAGAAAGTTGAAAGGAGTGGCTACATTGGAGGAAAAAAACATAGTAAAACAGAAATTGTGCCCATATTGTCAACAGGCAAAACACTACCCTGGTGAATTTATTTTTTCCCTTGAAGAACTGCTTTTTAATTATTTGGTAGAAGGGCTAAGCTTTTGAAAATATGATTTTCTTCTTTTGTTAAATCAGCAAAATATCAGGTATTCTTGGTTTTTCTCAATTGTGTAAATGTATTTGAAGTCTAGTCTAAAGAAGTTTTCAATTAGCTACTTTGAAATATTTGGTATTAATCAAGTTCCACTACATAAACTTTTATAATATATCACATCCCTGAAAACAGCAAATTGACCTAACAGCACCAAAAAATGAATTAGCTAAATGAATTGAATGAATTTATTAATTTCTAATTGTATCCAAGTTACAATTCTTAGTTTATTAGGGGAAAATGACAGCAGAACAAAAAGCAAAACAAATATTAAAAATAAAATACTGTTATTTTAATAAATACATGCTATTACTTGTAAGCTGGACAAATCTTTCTTTTTTTTTTTTTTTTAAGCCACAGAATACATTTATCTATTCAATGATAATGCATTTGTTTGCTTTGAAGAGGATAACCCACCAGTCTCTTACTTGGCTTTTACACTCTATTGCTTCAGTATAAGGTGAGAGCGGACTCTTCATCCCTGCGTTCAGACTTCAGGGAAATCTGAAGGTGTCTTCTGAAATCCGAAGTCTATTCTAAACTTGTTTTATGAGAGCGACACACAGTAAGTAGTGATGAATGAGTTTCTCCTTGTGGTCATGAACTTTTGCAGAAATACTCCATTAAGTTTAAATCTTTTGAAAATATCGTGCTTCGAAAAGGGGCTAGCAGAAATGGAAAGTAATCCTGCATATCTTAAGGAGGTGCTTCAGCATTTCAGTATATGGTAAAAATTTGAAAACTTTCTTTAGGTTTAACTTATACAGCTATATCATTCCAAACTGCAGTGTGGTCAAGAGTCCATATTAACATGGTCCATGTTGCTGATTAAGATTCAATAAGCAGCTGAAATAAAACAAATTAGAAGCGTGGATCAAAATATGGCTTAGAAACAAATCCAAAATTGCTGTGAGTAGTCCAGTTAATATCTTCAGTAGAATAATCAGTGATTGCTTCTTTGAGATCTCACACTTTCAGTTGCCTGGTCATTTGGCTCTAGATTCCCCAGCAATGGAGACTGGGAGAAGGCTATCTGAGAATGTGGGAGACTGTGCCTATGTATACTTCCTTTTGCCTTTTCCCACTCTGAAGACCGTAGTCATTGTTATTCTGCATACAAGAGAGATGGCCATTTTGTTTAATGCTCCTTGTGTAAGATGCAGGTTAGGAACTTAGGGAAACTTGGATACAAATCCTGAATCTGTATGTACTTTGTGAATTTGGAAACTGTTTTAAATTTCTAGTGGTTCAGTGTTCTTTTTTTTTTTTTTAAGATTTTACTTATTTATTTATTAGAGAGAGAGAGAGAGAATGCAATCGAGGAGAGGAGCATAGGGAGAAGGACAAGCAGACTCCACGCTGAGTGCAGAGCCTGATGTGGAGCTGGATCCCAGAACCCTCAGATCATGGCCTGAACTGAAATCAAGAGTCAGACGCTTAACCGACTAAACTACCCAGGTGCCCCAATGTGGTTCAGTGTTCTTATCTATAAAATGAAGATGATCATACTTACAAGTGTGTTTTTTTAAATTAAAAGAGATAATTAATGTGCTATAATAAATATTCAATGTTGATTTTAAAATGTTGATCGGAAGGCAAAAAATTTGTGCAAAGTTTGCATAGTAATGATTATGGTCAAATATTAAGAAATATATTTTTCAGTAGAGTATAGCAAGATATATATTAATTTTCACATTAAAAATAAATATTTTGCTTATTCAACAGAAATAAAAATTAAAAATATAATATTAAACATAATGGATTACGCTTACAAAAGCAGCATACCTATACGTACTAGGTGCAAACTAAATAAGAAATGTGCAATCTTCTTATAAATAATACTATAAATTTATCAATGGACATAAAAAAAATCTGAATAAATGGAGTCACAGGGGTATATGGATAAGAAAAGTCAATTTTGTAAAACTATAATTTCTCCCCCCCAACAAATCTGCAAATCTGATGAGAACCCTTTTCTGGGTTACAGACTGCCAACTTCTCTATTTTACATTGCAGAGAGCAGAGAAGAAGCAACCTCTCCCCCGACTCCTATAGGGCT
This sequence comes from Mirounga angustirostris, assembly GCF_029215605.1. Taxonomy (NCBI): domain Eukaryota; kingdom Metazoa; phylum Chordata; class Mammalia; order Carnivora; family Phocidae; genus Mirounga; species Mirounga angustirostris. The sequence continues at coordinate 49,328,083 of NW_026991711.1, forward strand.
CTAATCCCATTCATGAGGGCTCCACCCTTAAATCTCATCTAATCCTAAATATCTCCTAATACCATTGCATTGAAGATTGGCTTTCACTAGACAAATTTTGAGAGGACACGTTTAGTTCCTAACACTAACTTACTAATATAACTGGTGGCCTTTTCTCATTTCCCATCTTCTTAGCTTCTACCCACATTCCAGCATGTTCAAATCCATTCCTTCTTAAAACTTTTGTTTCTCTCCTCCTCCCTCTGTCTCTCTTGAAGCACTGGCTTAGTTGATTAGATTGTGTTCTCTCAGGTCAGACAGGGAATTATATAACCTTTTAATATCGACCAGTTTTGGTAATTTGGGCAAGTTAATTAATTTCTCTGAGTTTCATCATGAATTTGCTAATAGTTATTTCATCATAGGCTTTAAAGAAATTTAAAGGATTTAAAGAAGTAGCACATACAAATAACATTCATACTTATTAGCCCATACTAGGTGTTTGATAAATATTATTAGTTTTCATTACTAATCTATGATCTGTTAATTTTTTTTTTATCAATGGTAAATGCATTTGCAAAAGTTATGGCTAACTCAGTAACAATTAATTTAAATAAGCAAGTCCTGAATTTATCCCACTTAAAAGAAATCTTAAGATAGATATTCAAGAGATGGCCTAGAAATTCAGTAATATACTCAAGACTCAAGCTCATTCTAACTTTCCACTCAATCCGTTAAATATGTAGGCCTATAGTTGCCTTCTTATGGCTTCACTGGTTTCATGATGGATACTGCATCTTCAGTATCATGTTCCCTTCTCAATTAGAAGAATGAAGGATAAAAATTCTTGTATGTGAATAAATTTTCCTTTAAATTTGGGAACTTTCATCTTATCCATATATTTTTATCTGGATGATATTAGACAGTACTACATCTCATGCCCACCTCTAGCAACAGGGAATGTTGGACTGTTAAGCTTCCCAGGAATATAAGAAGGCCAGTAACAAGGGGGGGTACCAATTGGCCTTTGCACAGCTATACCATGGTGACTGCCATGGCTTCCATGACAGAATGGTATGCTGGCTTTCCTCCTTGCTCTCCAATTGCAACTTATCTGACTTTTTACTCCTATTGTCATTCATCTCTAGTTCTTCTGAAATCTAATTGCACTTTACTTTGAATTACAATTCCAAGTGTATAAACCTAGTTTATAAATTAATAACCATCTTATATTTTACCATTGCCCTGCAAATGGTAAACTCACTTCATCCCTCACCATTCTTCAAACAACTTTAGCACCTTGGCCTTGACATTTTTCTTGTCTTTGAAGTCAGCTTCTTCACTTTATAAATTGATAATGATAATGTTACCCATAGAGGTGGTGTAGATAATAAAAGTGATAAAACCTGGCACATAGGACAGACTGAACAAATCTGCCTTGGTTTTACATCAATCAAATAATGCATTATTTCTCTAAGTAGCATTTTAGCATGTTGATTTGAAGGCTATATATATGTATACATATTATATATATATATATATATATATACATATATATATATAATAAATTTGAACTAGGACTTAAAGTCTTTATTATTTCCATGAGGATATAGTGACTTATCATATTCATTGTCTAAAAAAAATTATAAGTGATTTTAACCTATTGGAATACTGTGTCCCAAAGTTTCCAGCTTTTACATATTTTTCGGAAGGAAGATGTTTTATGGGCCTGAGAGGTAATAGACAGGAAACCAAAAAAATAGTATGTGGACTCCTCAAATATAAACACATTTACTCCAATACACCAACCTCAGTCATAATTATTTATTTTCCCCTGGAGTACTATCACACCTGTTGAGATGCTATGTTCAATAATAAATGATGTCTGGTGTGAAGACAAAAGGAAATTGTAGGTGATGTGCCAATCTTTAGAACAAACTAGGAAGATAAGTGCTGTGAATTTTGAAAGAATCGTGGAGAAATGAGTTGTTTGCTCATTTTCAAGCTGATCCCCATAAACATATGCAAATATCTTAATTTCTTAAAAAGCTGAAACTACAACTGATGGTTTGACATTTTTTTCTGACAAATTGCTATTAAAAGTCAGGCAACTTACTCTTTGATTTTTAATAAGATGTAAAATATTGAAAATAAAATATTTCACACTTCCATGTTTTGTTTAATACTCCTCATCTGAGGGCGCCTGGGTGGCTCAGATGGTTAAGCGTCTGCCTTGGGCTCAGGTCATGATCCCAGGGTCCTGGGATCGAGTCCCGCATCCGGCTCCCTGCTCAGCAGGGAGCCTGCTTCTCCCTCCGCTTCTCTTTCTCTCTCTCTCTCTCTCTGTCTCTGAAGAATAAATAAATAAAATCTTTAAAAAAAAAAATACTCCTCATCTGAATTACTCCCCTGCTTTCCTTGAACTCATTTTTTTCCCTAGAGTTAGGAAATCGAAAAACATGCTCCTCCATTGAGGACCTCAAGCTTCCCTTTGCAAGCAGTACATCCAACTCTTTCCTGATATTTGGAGTTGTACTGACCAAATTAATGCCTAGTATATGCCACCTTAGATTTTTCACTGCTGTTTCAAAAGCGTTAATCTTGTCTCTTTTCATCTCAAACTCTGTGCACCATTCTGCTAAACTTATTTCCTCAAATGATCAATGTTCTCTCTAGAATTTGCTTACATGGTCCCTTCTGTGTGGAACAGACTTCTCCCTCCTATTTACATGGCTGGCACCTATTCAGTCTTCAGGCTGCAGGCAAAACGTTACAACTTCCAGAAGGCATTCTCTGACCTTCTACACTTCTTAGGTCTCCTGAAATATGTGTCCCTAAAGCTCTCTTTATTTCCTCTATCATAACGCTAATCAAAATTGGTTATAAGTATGAATTTAATCATCCGTCTTTTCCAGAAGCTCTTGGAGGCAGAGACTGGATCTGTGTTATTCACTGCTTCAGATCTGCCACCGACTACTGTGTCTGACAGAGAGATGATACTTAATAGTTACTGAACTGAAAAAAAAAAAAAAAAAGGATTTTTAAGCACCCTAACAGCAGAGATTGCAGGCTCTATTTCCTCTGTACCCTCTATATGGCATCCCACAAGATTCTGGAGTATATTAGAAGTCCTCAATACTTATTAAGTTCATTCGAAGAATCTTAGAGCTAGAGGGTGTTTTATAATCAGTCTAACATAAAATCTTCAACTTATAGTAAGTTGCAGAAGCAAAGAACCAAAGACCAGAAAGCTGGGTTTAATAGACCACACTTGAGACCCAGACCTTCTAATCCTTTAATAAGGGTTTTGGCATTTGGGTGGATCTAATTCCAGAGTTAAAAAGTATTGTGTAGCTACCAAAAGGTTACTGTGATGATCATAATCAAACACCATTTGCAAGTTCTTATTTCCTTAGGGTCAGGAATAATGGTTCATGTTGGATACAAAACTATGATAGAAACTCTCGTAGAGGATTGTTAGATTTTAGAAGTTTGTGGAGATTTTCTATGGTCTGATGCCATTGGTGTAAGCAAAATGACTTTCAAAAATGTAGTTTCTTGTTTCTGTCCAACTCCACCCAAACACGTATGCACACAAGTACACATGTACAAACATCCCCCTACTATTTGTCCTTCAATTTAGAAACAAAAAGTAAGACAGTAAAATTTGGGCAATTTTTGAGTACATATAGTAATGGTCAATTTTCTGTAATGCTAATTTATTCCCTTGACTTTCAGTTAAATATTACGAGTCATGAATTTATCCTTTGAGGGAAGTAAAGGAGCTATAAAGTACTCTGTAACAGTCATCTATAAAAGTTATCTGAAAGAGTTAAAGTTTCCCTAAGTGACTTACATACCAAATTGTTTAATTGGGCCCATCACATAAGGAAAAAAGATATTCATCATATACACTTTCTTTTTTCTTTAAGAATGAAACCACAGAACTTGACAAGACATTTTCTATGTTAATTAAAATTTTGAATATTTTTCCTAACTTAAAATGCTGAACTCTTTTGTAGATGCATGGTGCAATTTCACACATCCATTTCTTATTTTATGCCTGACAATTTATATATATATATATATATATATATATATATATATATATATATATATATATAAATGCTAAGGATAAAACAAGTCCTTTGCTCTTTTTGCTACACTAAATGTTGCCTATATCTGTTAATGTGTTTTTCTCATGTTTCCAAAACCACAGTTGTGGTCTTACTAAGTAGTATCTACCTTTCCGCTTTGAAATTAGTTCTCTGGAATACCTCATGTTAGGCAGAAACCCTGTTATGGTTTATTGGTAAACAGATAAATATTACCATAAAATATATGCCAACTTCAAGCCTGAAGAGTTGTTACAAGTAGAAGTAGTGATAGGTTTTTTTCCATCCATGAGTGGGGAAATAACTCAGCTTCCACAATGTCATTCTTCAAATAGCAAAGCAAGGTGACAAAATGTGGTTTTGTATAATTAATAATTTTATCAGAAATTACAATTTAGACATGTTTAGAACCTAGAAGTCTAATGGGTTGTTTTTACACTGAATAGCTCATGGAAACTCAAATAGATAGTGGTAGATATCTGAATTTGACATTTTATGCTGATCACATTTCAAATAGCAGATCTAAATGTAACATGAATTTCTTTTTTTTTTAAAGATTTATTTATTTATTTATTTGAGACAGAGAATGAGAGAGAGAGAGCACATGAGAGGGGGGAGGGTCAGAGGGAGAAGCAGGCTCCCTGCCGAGCAGGGAGCCCGTTGCGGGACTCGATCCAGGGACTCCAGGATCATGACCTGAGCCGAAAGCAGTTGCTTAACCAACTGAGCCACCCAGGTGCCCATAACATGAATTTCTAATTGTGTGTTTGCATATCTGTGTTTATGCATGTGTTAAAGAACTAATTCTCTCCTTCCAAAACCCCAAACATCTCCATCATGAATGCATTAAATTGAAGGAAGAGAGATGAGACTTGCAACAGGAAAAAATTGCATATTGTTTGTACAAATGTGTAGAGAAATTTTTAATCCTTTACTCTCATTTAATAAACTTGTGATGGTAAGGTAGGTATAATTAAAGCTGTCAATATTGAATTCCAAATGTTCACTGCACTATGAATTTAATTTAAATTTCTCTATTCCTACTTTTCCCTTCCCATCACCACTGGGAGAAATTGAAGCACTTGACCGCTGCTGTGGCAAATTGGATCCTAATAAGTATGATGCTTTACTGCTTCTTGTTTTTGCTAAGATACAACTGCACTATTTCAGAAGAACTCACCTGGGCATTAATTCAACAAGAAATGTTGGTAGGAGCATTATATTTTCCACGTTTTGATATCTCAGTGAATGACTTGCATATAAAAAGTCGGGCAGCTGGTTTTTATCATTCACTGATGTGCTTGTCATTTCAACCTCAGGTTTGGCTGACTCACCTCTGGGGGCTTAGAAATTATATTCTCTCACTGTTTCAAATTATTTGAGATTACCCTTTATCAATCTAACAGTAAAGCATAATGTAACTGCTTAATACGTTTCGATATGAAGGAGTTGATTTAAGAAGCTGTCTTAAAAGTATCAACATCACAGGTCATATGATAGGCTTTGTTTAAAATTATGATCATGTCCTGAGAAATCAACATCTGTGCTATAAACAATTAAAAACAGATGACAATATTTTTTAAAGTTAAAGATAAAAGATTTCATGAGACAAAGTCTTGTTAAATATTTTATAAATGGAAACATTCCAAGAGTGATATGAAATACGTGGAGTGCTGGTGAGAACCAGAGCACCTAAAACTCTCACACTCTGTGGGTAAGCATGTTACTGGGGACAACTGCTTAGGAAGACTTTGGTCGTGTCTGTGAAATCTGAGTGTGTCAGTGACTGTGCAACAGAAATACATATGGATGTGATCCTCATATGTGCACACATACAAGAATTTAATAGCAGCTCTATTCATATAATAAGCCAAACTGGAAAAAATGCAAATTTCCATCAACAGCAGAATGGATAAATAAATTGTAAAGTAAGCACAAAATGCAACACCATTCAACAATGAGAATGAACAAACAGCTGTCACGTGGATTAATATTAATTAATCTCATAAATGCAATTTTAAATGCAATAATAAACCAGGGAAAAAAGAATCCATGCTGGTCAATTACAGTATATTGAGTTTGGAAAGAGTAAAATCTAATCTAAGGTAATAGAAGTCACCTTAGTGGTTACCTTTGAGGGAGCTTCTGGAGTGCTGATGGTTTCTATTTCTAGAGATGGGTGGTAGTTACATTTGAGATTTCATTTTGTCAAAATTCCCTGAGCTGCATCTTTATCACTTGCACATTTTTCTGTAGATATGTCATATTTCAATTTAAAAAGTTGATTTTAAAAGGGGGTGTGAAAAGCAACAAAAAAATGAGAAATTCCCATGTAAAACTAGGTCCTTAATTTTTTTTCTTTGTTTTCCATGGTCCTTTTTATATATTTTTATTTCAGCATGTAAAACACTTTCATTATATTTTATTTTTATTTAAATATATTGTAAATTAAGTCTGAGACTATGCATTATTATTCTTGTATACCCAGGATTTATATCATAGCATCATTCACATGTTAGGTTTATTAGCAATAATAATTAAAAAAAAAACCTAACATTTGTTAAGTGTCAGTATTGTCTTGTTGTAACTTATATGTGCTACTTAAGTTGTACAACAATTGTGTGATTTAGTTAACATTATCTCCATTTTCCAGATGAGAAACCCAAAGAACTTGATGGTGTAATAATTTGCCCAAGGATGTACAGCTTGCAAGTGGCAAAAACAGGATTAAATCCAGATTCTAGATCTTAATTTCTAAACTCCTAGGATATAAAGGGCAGGAAATTAAGTATGTCATAACAGGCTTGCCACACAATGAGTACTCAATAAATGTGAGCTATGAAAACAACACACAACTCACAGATTCATGTAACACAGTGATTATCTTTCCTGTGGAAGAATAGAGTCTGGGTATAGGCAGATACATTTATTTACACACCACACACTGTTGTAGGCACCAAAGATCCAATGGATTAAAACATCACATGAAGGATGTAAGTCTAAACTTTCAAAGACTGAAGGTTAGTGGGAGAGACAGGAATTAACATCATCACATTTGTTATAAACATTGTTAAGGACATCTATTGGATGCAGAAACACAACCAACAGGGTGCCAAATTCACCAAAGAAACTGAGGGCACTGTGGGACACACGCACAGAAAGCCCAGATGATTGCTTTGAGAGGAAGGTAAGGCCATACAGGGCAGTGATTATAAAGATTTAGGGGATGAGGATGCTATGTATGAAGGCCAACCTAGTGAGATTATCTTGAACAGATGAAGTTGTTAAAAAAAGAAAAAAGATTTATTATTTTACAGAGAGAGAGAGAGCGTGCACGCACGAGTGGGAGAGGTAGAAGGAGAGGGAGAGAGAATCTCAAGCAGACTGCGTGCTGAGCGCAGAGCCTGATGTGGGGATTGATCCTAATCAATCCTGGGATCATGACCTGAGCTGAAACCAAGAGTTGGACGCTTAACGAACTGGGCCATCCAGGTGCCCCATTGAACAGATGAGGTTCTATGTTTTTAAGAAAATGTTACCAAAGTTACTTTAATAAAAAAAAAATTATCTGTGGATTATCAAGGTCCCAAAGATGGGATGAAGTGAAAAATACCAGTCACAAAGGTTAAACCGCTCATTCTGTATGAGTTTCTTCACTATTTGAAGCCTATCAGGTATGTTTGTTTTAGCAACTGCAAGTACAGTGAAGTAAACAATCATGCAGTTTTTTCTAGACCCAAAGTGCATGATGATTCCATGTGAGTAAGAGCTTATTCTTTTGCTGTCTTTCAGCAAATCCTAGAAACACAAGTTTTAGATGATTCTGTTATTCCCAATGTCCAAGTCAAAAGTTGGTAGGTGGTGGCTGAATAGAAACAGAATTGGTGCTGCTGGGATTCTGAAAGCATCTCTCCTGAGCCAGATGGAACAATGACATTGCCTTTGTAACATTTTGACATTCATCACTTTCTGTCATATCTCTAAAATAAAATCCCTGGTGCTTGGGGATCTGACACATCAACATCCAATCATCACTGCAGGAGTTGCCAACCACCTTAGTGAATCTGGGGTGACATTCCATGGCTAAACATCGCTATGCTGAATATTAAGGTGACAGGCAAAGGTTTGATATGAAGTTTGGTTTTTAAAAATTTTGTTATCTCACATAGTAGTTCAAAACTGAGTTTATGTTTATAAATATGAATTTGTCAAACAATGCAAATATATTTCAAATTAACCTACTCCATATCTGTTTTTTATAGACCCAGAGCAAGAAATGAAACTTGCAACTATGACAGGAAGACAGATTTTAAGAAACAATTTTTGGAAACTAGAGTTAGAATGGAATGCACAGTCTTGTGAAATAGTGTACATCATTGTCCTGGAGGTGTTCTAGCAGAGGCTGGGAGTATATGGGAGGAGGAGGATGCCAGCAAGGGAAATTGTAAAGAGGATATCTGCTTTGGCTAAGAGTCTATGATTACTCTATGACTATTCATTAAAAGCTACACTTGCAAGGTTTTCAAATAATAATTGTTAACAATACTTAATATATGCTGGCATAATTCTAAGCAATGGAAAACATGACCTCATTCAATCATCAAGACAAACATGATATAATTATTATTACTCCCACGTTACAAAGAACCTAAGGTCTAAAGTGGTCTTATGACTCAATGTTAGCTTATAAGCAGAAATACTGGGACTGAAAACAAATGTATTTGCCTTTTATCTGGTGACTCAAATTAGAAGTTTATGGCAATTATTGTGAAGTAATTAATTGAATAATATGGATTGTGGAGAGACAATTGTTCAAATCTTTACTCAGTCTCTCTGGAGTTAATCATTCCTGAAGTATAACTCTCTGTGTTGTATTTGATTATATCTTCTCCCCTCATCTGTTCATCTTGGCTCTTTAGATTTTAAGGTTCTTGTGTTTAAATTCCAGAAAACTCAAGCCGAAAAATGGTACTCCCTAAAGTATCCAAAACTAACATTTAAAACATTTGATTGATAATGATAAGAATGAAACTCGGTGAATATGGGATTTCCTTTCTGTAATCTTACCATGGAATAAATATAAAAATAGCCCATGTCTTATTTTTAAATATTGAGCAAACAAAACAAAACAAAAACAAAAGGAAAAAGAAAAAAACTAAAACACACTATCCTAGAAAAAAAACAACTTGTTATAAGGACAAAGTTTTTATGTTTTTTTGTCTTCCATAATTATGTAAAAAAAAAAAAAGCATTTGCAGAAAAATTAACTGATTCCAAATTAGAAGGTTTTTAAAATTATTATTAACATGATGTCCCACTATTTTGTCTATTATTAAAGTTTGCATTACCCATCTGATTTGGTCCATGCAAAACCGCATTTATCTATCTATCTATCTATCTATCTATCTATCTATCTATCTATCTATCTCTATCTATCTAATCTACCATCTATATCTATCATCTATCTATATATCATCTATAAATATTCTTTGAAAATTAAGTATTTTGAAAAGGCTGAGTGGGTCAAACATGATAGCAGTGATCAAGATGGTCTTAATGTTCATTACAGCCTGACCAAACTGAAGACAGTCTTCCTACTGACTCAAGATGCCTCACCTCTTATTACTTAGAGCACTTAATTTCAAAAACTTGAAAATTCTTTCTCTGCCCCTTTGATATATAAGTATTTTTGAGAGCCTCTTGCCAATTTTACAATCCAACAATGCCTTCCTCAAGGACCTGAGAGGTATCCCTTAGAAATGTACTCATCAAAGAAGATAGTGTCCCTGTCTCCCAGTCTCTGTGGGAGGGTAGAAATACAACTTCTGAGGGTGCCTTGCTCTAAGTTGTAAAACTACTTCTTATCATAAAGCTATGAAAAGTTTATATTTTCTTTGAATAAATCCAATAAGGCAAATACAGATGTCCTACAATTCCCACAGCCCATCATTTCAAACTCTCTGGCCCTTTGGTTTAGTGGAGTTGAGTTCAATCTCTCCTCTAAATTACACTGGTCTTAAATAAAGTCTTCATTTGCTGTTTAACTTTGTCTGGTACAGTTTTTGCTTTGACCATAATCAATAACATCTCTAAGAAGAGGGACAGGGTGTTCCTAATCAATCACAATGCTTCATTAAGCAAAGTGCAGAGATAATCAAGCAGACATCACTCTTGCTCTGTAAGAGAACATGTGGACAAAAGAGGTTCTGCGGTGTAGTGGACTACAGTATAATATATGGGACTTTGGAGTTAAGAGACACCATTAAATGACTAGTCATTATGTGGCATAGGTCAGGGCTTAAGTTTATAGCTGTGACCTTTCACCCCACATGTATGCTGTTCACATTCAGCAGAGGTTGAGCAAGAGTATGATTGACGAAAATATACAATTAACTCACTTGGTAAATTGTATATGAATATTAGAAAGGATATCTATAAATAGCTACAGAATATAATTATTTCACTTATTAATGATATTTGACAACTATATATTGCAGACCCCTCTTAATAACCCTTTAGCAGCTTATGGTTATAGGTCCCTTAGATGGAAATCACAAAGCCAAGGCAAATTATTTATTCTTTGTGGTTACATTTTTATCATCCTAGACTATATGTTCCTTAAAGTCTCTTTGCACTCTAAAATCTAGTATTATTAAACTTAGATGAATGTTATTCACATCCAATTAGTAAACGAAATATTTATATTGAATCTATTGAATCTTTAGGGTTTTTTTTTTAGTATCAAAAGTTGTATGTTAATACAATAAACAGCATGCTGTGTTTGATTTCTGTTGCTGTGTGACATATTGCCACAAACTGAGCAATGTAAGATGACACATTTATTTTCTCACAGTTTCTTTGGGCTGGAAGTCTGGGTAGGCTCAACTGGGTAATCTGTTCCAGGTATTACAAGATGATTAAATGAGGCTCCTATCTGGAGGCCCCTAGAAAGACCATTTCTAAGTTTATTCATGTTGTTGGTAGATTCAGTTTCCTTGCAGTTGTAGGACTGAGATCCCTGTTTGCTTGCTGGTAGTCAGCTAGCATCTGCATTCTGCCCCTAGACTATGCTCACCTTTCTTCGTACACAGCTTTTTCATCTTCAAAGCAGCAAGGGCACATTGAGTTCTATTCACACTTGAAATTTTTCTGACTCCTTCTGATAACAGCCAGAGGAAGCTCTCTGCTTTTGAACATTCCTGTGATTACATTTGGCCTGCCCAGATAATCCAAAATAATTGCCTTATCTTAAAGTCAGCTAAGCCACATAACATAACATGATCACAGGAGTGATAACTCCTGTATTTACAAATTTTGAAGATAATGTCTGTACAACTTTGAGGGGCCATTTTGGAAATTCTGCCTACCACATACGGTTATAAGGCATTTTATTTATACTGAAAAACTAGTTTCAATTAAAAATGTATTACAAAAATTTCTATTTTAAAAATGAACACAAAGTCATGATTAAAATAATGCCTTATAATTGCTAAAAGATTGCTATGGATTTACTACTCTACATAGTGCTGGAAGTGAATGATTTCAGCTATTTCTCACAAAGAAAAAACACTGTAGTGAACAGCCATCATTCTCAATAAGAAAAACAAAGAAAAGAGATGTTAAGAGTGTGAACCTAGAGTCAGGTAGGAATAGTTCAAGCCTTCCACAAAAAAACATAAAGCTCATCTAGTATTAATAGATCTACTAAAAGTCCCTGGAGCTCAGTAATCACTCAGCGTCTCTCTAGTTTCTGCACCTTATTATCTAGGTGTAATCCATATTTGAGTCTATACTTGGTTAAAATTCTGTTTGGAAGGGTAGGAAGCTGAACTCTAAAGTTAATTTAAGTTTTCCAGAAAGATTGTGACAGACCAAATAATTTTATGTACAATGATGAGCCCAACATCCCTATATTCTCCAGGAATTATGCAAGAATGATTAGATTTTACCTTCTGAGTATAAACCCTTAGTTGAAATAAGTTTCCTCGTGTTACATAATAATTACCCTTTCTATCAGTTATACCTAGTGGGTCTAACCAACCAAAATAAGATGAGGTTTTAAAAAGCAGAGAAAATAAAATCAGTGCCTAGGATCTTTCTTTTGTGGCTCATTTGCTTAGGATATAATAAATTATGGACTCTTCTGCTGTGATGGTTTTCTCATTGGTGAAATAATGATTATGACCCACTTAAAATGAAGTCATGAGTGAAAAAAAACTAATAAAGGATTGAAAACTACTCCAAAGACATCAAGTGTTCTAACAATTAATAATGATAGTAATAATAATTTCCTTCTGCCAACTCAGGAATTGTATTTCTCATTGCTCTACCTACTCATTTTTTAGGTCATACTTTTTTAGATACTGAATTTGTACAGTCTTTTGGCATCCCAGGCTATATTTAATAACATGATTCAAGTGATTCTTATACTGTTAATCCTATTGCTTCCTTAAAAATTACTAACGTCCCTTGGAATTGTAAAAGCTTCTCATGAAATAGGAAAACAAAGAGTTCTTGTTCTAGGAACGTTCTTTAAAACATACATTAATTTAAAACATTAAAAAAAATGGAAGCAGTAACCTAGAGCAAATACTATGGATAATTACTTCATTACTTTGCTCTTAGTGTGATTCAGACTGCAACTTTTTCTTCTACATGTAAAATATTTAGAAGAATTATCGAATCAGCAGAGCAGAAGGGAAACAAGATATCAGATTCAGATGCAATTTTTGAAAGAAAAAAAAAACAAATGAATAAATGCATGCATTCATGCAAGAATGTATTCCAACTTTCATCCTAACATAAGAATCTATTCACTCTGCATCTGGTTGAACCCTTTGTTGGCAGAGAACTCAGTACTTTGTTTTAACCACATTTATTAGTGGTCCTTGCATCAAACTAAAAATTACTCCTCTCTATTTTTCACCCATTTATGTAAGATCCCCTTTTATTTATATAAAATCTACTTTTTCTTCTTAGATGTAAAATTATTTGATGAGATTTATTAAGACCACATTCATATGTCCCCTTTTAAAACATTTCTAAAGCTTTTGTTTTGTTTTTCCTCATATTGCAAAACGTTACTTCCTAGGTCACTCTCTTCTGGACACAGATTATCAATATTTCTTTAAAAATATAATGCCAATAGAGAAGAAAAATGTCAGTTAGAATGCTCCATTTTTCCTAGAACTTAGATTAATGTCCTGAGAACATACATCACATATCTGGGTGATCTTTTAGTCTCAGAGATCCACATTATACCAAAATTTGGACCTAAAAGCAATAGACCACTGAAATAATTATAGTCATATGGTTGGGAATGATAGTTTCCTTAACTACAGCATTTTTGTCATGGAATTTAAATGGATGTGACTACGAATCATTTAAGTTGGTATTTTTGGAAGCTAGAATTGTTTTTATGAATTTCTCAGCACTTGTTTCCAAGTTGACCTTAAAAACATACAAACGATGTTTCCTTGTTTGTTTTGTTTTTTGTTTCAATCATTATGGCTCAAGTTATACAAAATAGTGGAAGGTTATTCAGTTAATCCTGTTTTTTTTATTTTATTTTATTATGTTATGTTAATCACCATACATTACATCATTAGTTTTTGATGTAGTGCTCCATGATTCATTGTTTGTGCATAACATCCAGTGCTCCATTCAATACGTGCCCTCTTTAATACCCACCACCAGGCTAACACATCCTCCCACCCCCCTCCCCTCTTAGAACCCCCAGTTTGTTTCTCAGTGTCCATAGGCTCTCATGGTTCGTCTCCCCCTCCCCCTCCCCCCCTTTATTTTTCCCTTCCGACTATCTTCTTTCTTTTTTTTTTTTTTTAACATATAATGTATTATTTGTTTCAGAGGTACAGGTCTGTGATTCAACAGTCTTACACAATTCACAGTGCTCACCATAGCATATACCCACCCCAATGTCTATCACCCAGCCACCCCATCCCTCCCACCCCCCACCACTCCAGCAACCCTCAGTTTGTATCCTGAGATTAAGAATCTCAGTTAATCCTGTTTTTTAAGTCTAATTTTCCTGATAGTGTGTGCAATTTAGCTCAATATAACTTCTTTTTCATTACTATGAATGTCACTTTCTTCCCATTCCCTTTTTAATCTTATTTAATTTTATTACATACTCCATACTTTCACCTAAACATCTATATCTGCCTTATGAATATTTGATAGTTTTGAAAAATAGGCTTTAGATTCTAATAGAGCAATTTCAAAATACACAACAAATTCATTGTAAAAAGACTTTCCAGTTTCATTCACATCATGCTTACAATATTTGGATATTGATTTTTATGCCCAAATTATTTCCAAAACATAAATACATATATAGGCAATTTCAAAATTGAAGCATTCTTCCATTATACTTTGGTAAATTTTACTGGCCCTTAATGCATTCCTGAGTTAGGTAGTCCAAAACAGAATTAAACATTCTGTCATGTGTCAGGGTTATGTGTTCTTCTGAATTTCTTACCTCCTAAAACTTTTTGGTTATTTTTTTTAGCCAAGTTTTCTTCTTCTCAACTTTTGTAGCTATGTGACTTTGCCATATTTTTGAAGATTATTCAGTACTTCATAGAACCAGTCCCTAGGGAGCCATCTGTAAATAGGAGGTTTGCTGAAGGTCTGAAGAAATATTTGATACGTTGCCATATATCTGAGTAACATAACTGATCTGAAATTAAGTTTCAGACCTATGAAACAATCTTCCAAGGCAAATAGTTCTTTTGAAACGAAACAGCTTACATTTGGGGAAAAATGTTAATTTTATAACACTAGATTTCATGCACCATGACAGTTTTGGCAGAAGGAGATTAAAACAACTAAGTTACTTATATCTTAAAAACGTCAAATTTCAGAAGAAGAAAGTGTGACTTGTATTTCTTTACAGTACTGTTTTGTAAGAATAAAAATATAAGATTGAAAATGTCTTTAAAATTTTAAATGTGCAATTCACATGCTCAGATGACTAAAGAATTCTTGAAAATGTGAAATCTCAGTTAAAATTAACTCAAGCAGTTTGATCATTTTTTTAATAATTGAGATGCCCAAAAGCACAGGAAATAAACACTAGTCAAAACATTTTCCTAAAGATTTTATTTATTTATTTATTTATTTATTTATTTATTGAGCACAAGTGAGGGGGGTGGAGAGGAGGGGCAGAGGGAGATGAAGAGAGATAATCCCAAGCAGACCTCACGCTGAGCATGGAACTTGATGCGGGACTCAGTCTCTTAACCCTGGGATCATGACCTGAGCCAAAATCAAGAACCAGACACTTAACCGACTGAGCCATGCAGGCACCCCCAAAGCATTTTAATCAACATACAGACAACACAATAATGATGCTGTTGCTGATGATAATAGCAGCAACAATAATTGGGGCCATTTATCTAGTGATTGATAAGTGCCAGATATTTTTTGAAGATATCTAACAGAAAGATACACTGATGAATGAATAGAAAAAGAATACATACACATAAATGTGTATGTGTTTGTGTTTCTTCTCTTTTAACCTATATGATTGTTACCAGTAATATTTCCAGTTAGCAGATGAGGAAATTGAGATGCAGAGATGACTAACTGGTCAAGGCTATATGAAAGGTGATGTTAGAAATATATTTTGCTTAATTAAACTTGCAGCCCAAATAAGATATATAACCCCATACAAAACAAAATCTCTTGCGAGAAAAAATTGAAGTAAAAATTCAAAGCTGTTAAATTAGAAAATCTGGAAGGAATGGATGCATTCCTAGAGATGTATCAACTACCAAAACTGAACCAGGAAGAAATAGAAAGCCTGAACAGACCTATAGCCACTAAGGAAATTGAAGCAATAATCAAAGATCTCCCAACAAACAAGAGCCCAGGGCCAGATGGCTTCCCAGGGGATTTCTATCAAACATTTAAAGAAAAATTAATACCTTTTCTTCTGAAACTGTTCCAAAATATAGAAATGGAAGGAAAACTTCCAAACTCGTTTTATGAGGCCACCATTACCTTGATTCCAAAACCAGACAAAGACCCCATCAAAAAGGAGAATGACAGACCAATATCCTTGATGAACATGGATGCAAAAATTCTCACCAAAATACTAGCCAATACAATCCAACAGTACTTAAAAGGATTATTCACCACGACCAAGTGGGATTTATTCCTGGGCTGCAAGGTTGGTTCAACATCCACAAATCAGTGTAATACAATACATTAATAAAGAAAGAACAAGAACCATATGATCCTCTCAATAGATGTAGAAAAAGCATTTGACAAAGTACAGCATCCTTTCTTGATCAAAACTCTGCAGAGTATAGGGATAGAGAATACATACCTCAATATCATAAAAAGCCATCTATGAAAAACCTACAGCGAATATCATTCTCAATGGGGAAAAACTGAGAGCTTTCCCCCTAAGCTCAGGAACGCGGCAGGGATGTCCACTATCACCACTGCTATTCAACATAGTATTAGAAGTCCTAGCCACAGCAATCAGACAACAAAAAGAAATAAAACGCATCCGAATCAGAAAGAAGAAGTCAAACTCTCACTCTTTGCAAATGATATGATACTTAATGTGGAAATCCCAAAAGACTCCACCCCAAAACTGCTAGCACTCATAGAGGAATTCAGGAAAGTGGCAGGATATAAAATCAATGCACAGAAATCAGTGACATTCCTATATACCAACAACAAGAAAGAAGAAAGAGAAATTAAGGAGTTGATCCCATTTACAATTGCACCCAAAACCATAAGATACCTAGGAATAAATCTAACCAAAGAGACAAAGAACCTGTACTCAGAAAACTATAAAATACTCATGAAAGAAATTGAGGAAGACACAAAGAAATGGAAAAACGTTCCATGCTCATGGATTGGAAGAACAAATATTGTGAAGATGTCAATGCTACCTAGAGCAATCTACACATTTAATGCAATCCCTATCAAAAGACCATCCACTTTTTTCAAAGAAATGGAACAAATAATCCTAAAATTTGTTTGGAACCAGAAAAGACCCCGAATAGCCAGAGGAATGTTGAAAAAGAAAAGCAAAGCTGGTGGCATCACAATTCCAGACTTCAAGCTCTATTACAAAGCTGTCATCATCAAGACAATATGGTACTGGCACAAAAACAGACACATAGATCAGTGGAACAGAATAGAGAGCCCAGAAATGGACCCTCAACTCTATGGTCAACTAATCTTCGACAAAGCAGGAAAGAATGTCCAATGGAAAAAAGACAGTCTCTTCAACAAATGGTATTGGGAAAATTGGACACCCACATGCAGAAGAATGAAACCCAACCATTTCCTTACACCACACATAAAAATAGACTCCAAATGGTTGAAAGACTTAAATGTGAGACAGGAGTCCATCCAAATCCTAAAGGAGAACACAGGCAGCAACCTCTTTGACCTCAGCTGCAGCAACTTCTTCCTAGAAACATCGCCAAAGACAAGGGAAGCAAGGGCAAAAATGAACTATTGGGACTTCATCAAGATAAGAAGCTTTTGCACAGCAAAAGAAACAGTCAACAAAACCAAAAGACAACCGACAGAATGGGAGAAGATATTTGCAAATGACATATCAGATAAAGGGCTAGTATCCAAAATCTATAAAGAACTTATCAAACTCAGCACCCAAAGAACAAAGAATCCAATCAAGAAATGGGCAGAAGACATGAACAGACATTTTTCCAAAGAAGACATCCAAATGGCCAACAGACACATGAAAAAGTGCTCAACATCGCTTGGCATCAGGGAAATCCAAATCAAAACCTCAATGAGATACCACCTCACACCAGTCAGAATGGCTAAAATTAACAAGTCAGGAAAAGACAGATGTTGGCAGGGATGTGGAGAAAAAGGGAATCTTCCTACAATGTTGGTGGGAATGCAAGCTGGTGCAGCCACTCTGGAAAACAGTGTGGAGGTTCCTCAAAAAGTTGAAAATAGAGCTACCATATGACCCAGCAATTTCACTACTGGGTATTTACCCCAAAGATACAAATGTAGTGATCTGAAGGGGTATGTGCACCTCGATGTTTATAGCAACAATGTCCACAATAGCCAAAGTATGGAAAGAGCCAAGATGTCCATCAACAGATGAATGGATAAAGAAGATGTGGTATATATATATACAATGGAATATTATGCAGCCAAAAAAAAAAAAATCTTGCCATTTGTAATGATATGGATGGAACTAGAGGGTATTATGCTAAGAGAAATAAGTTAATCAGAGAAAGACATGTATCATATGATCTCACTGATAAGAGGAATTCTTAATTTCAGGAAACAAACTGAGGGTTGCTGGAGTGGAGGGGGTGGGAGGGATGGGGTGGCTGGGTGATAGACACTGGCGAGGGTATATGCTATGGTGAGCACCATGAGTTGTGTAAGACTGTTGAATCACAGACCTGTACCTCTGAAACAAATAATACATTATATGTTAAAAAAAAAAAAAAAAAACTATGGAAAGGGCCAAGATGTCCATCGATAGATGAATGGATAAGGAAGATGTGGTGTATATATATATATATATATACAATGGAATATTATGCAGCCATAAAAAAAATGAAATCTTGCCATTTGTGATGACGTGGATGGAACTAGAAGGTATTATGCTGAGTGAAATAAGTCAATCAGAGAAAGACATGTATCATATGATCTCACTGATATGAGGAATTCTTAATCTCAGGAAACAAACTGAGGTTTGCTGGAGTGGTGGGGGGTGGGAGGGATGGGGTGGCTGCGTGATAGACATTGGGGAGGGTATGTGCTATGGTGAGTGCTGTGGGTTGTGTAAGACTGTTGAATCACAGACCTGTTCCTCTGAAACAAATAATACATTATATGTTAAAAAAAAGAAGAAGATAGTAGGAAGGGAAAAATATGGGGGGGGGGAATCGGAGGGGGAGCTGAACCATGAGAGACTATGGAGTCTGAGAAGCAAAATGAGGTTTCTGGAGGGGAGGGGGTGGGGGGATGGGTTGGCCTGGTGATGGGTGTTGAGGAGGAAATATATTGAATGGAGCACTGGGTGTTATGTGCAAACAATGAATCATGGAGCACTACATCAAAAACTAATGATGTAATGTATGGTGATTAACATAACAAAATTAAAAAATTATATTAAAAAAAATTCAAAGCTGTTTTCTAAGGGATGTTTCTACCGAAAATCTTTAGATAAATAATGAAGCAAAAACTAAAACTTTCCAATGTTCTTGACACACAAATGTATGCCTAAATACAAGTATCATTAAAACAAATATTTTGCAACATTTCTATCAATTATAATGAAAATTGAACATATACAGATCTATGGAATCAATATTTTGAGCTAAATGGGAACACAGAAGAAAATTTGTTAATTTAAAAAATGAGGGGTGCCTGGGTGGCTCAGTTGGTTGAGCGACTGCCTTCGGCTCAGGTCATGATCCTGGAGGCCCTGGATCGAGTCCCGCATCGGGCTCCCTACTCGGCAGGGAGTCTGCTTCTCCCTCTGACCCTCCCCCTCTCATGTGCTCTCTCTCATTCTCTCTCTCTCAAATAAAAAAAAAAAAAAAAAATCTTTAAAAAAAATGAAATGAAATATGTCAACTTTCTTCAAATACCTTTTTTTAAAAAATGAAATGAAATATGGCATATATCAAACTCTAAAAGATAGAAAAACAATCGTAATTTGTACCAGAAGAGAACAAGAGAAAGAACTCGATAAAGATAAAAGTAGAAGTTAGTCGATAAAAAAAATCACTAGAACAAAATAACACAAAATAACAAAAAGCTTGGTTCTTTAAATATAATTAAAAATATTTAACACAAGTTAGCATAATCAAGAAAATTTTAATAATTAAAATAAACAAAAATAAACATACATAGGAAAGAGTGATATATAATAATGTGTTCACATTATACAACCTCATATAAAAAAATGTTAAAACACAAATAAATTTTAATTTCAAGAAAAATAAATTTTACCAAAACTTTTCTAATTTCCATGAAAGATATAAAAAAAAGTACAAGAACCCCCCCCAACCAATGCCACAGGCTCAGAAACTTTCATAAAAGAATTCAACAAAACCATTAACAAATAATTAATTTAATGTTTTCTCTCCCCACAGCATATAAAAGAAAAAAATCTCATAAATGTCATTAGGGAAGCAAGTGAAACATTGGAAAGAAAGAATAATGAAGCATCTATAAAGAAACCCAAATAAACTGATATTACTTTTTAAATATCAATGTAATGATCTGAACTAAAACATGAGTAGACAATATAGAAGCATATTCAAGAATAGTGAAGCATAGCCATGTATATTCCACACTGGACAGATGTTTTCAATATTAATAAATTAGTAAAATTATTTGTATTAATAAGCCTAAGAAAAAAATTATAAAAGCATCTTCAAAGAGGCTGAAAAGGTACTGGACACAATCCAAAGCTCATTCTGAATATGTGTAGTAAGAATTGTGTGGAAGGACAGTTAGCATGAAACTCACACAGGCACACAGGTACACACACATTTATTCAGAGCTCAAGTTTCCTTATCTCACATAATGAAGATACAATGGAGGCATTCCCACTCAAGCCAGGAAAAATAGAAAGATGTAAAATACCTCCGGTATTTTAACAGTGTCCTGGCAATATCTGACATGTAATGGACAAGAGAAAAAACATAGCAGATTTAGAAAGGAGGAGTTAAAACCAATATTATTTGGCAATTGATATGACCATATGCTGAAAATCCTATGATGAAAATGACAACGCAGCTGAATAAGATTCAAGAAAACAACAGCTTTCATGAAAACAAACGGCAACTCATGAGAAGAGACAATGGCGAGAAGAACTGAGATGATGTAGGCTTGTAGGCCCCTTGCAGGCCAGGGTCATTTGAGGACTGCACTGAGGTTAAGGTCGGCCAGGCAGGCCTAGGCCAGGAGGAGAAAATGTTCTCTTCCCCTTACCTCATGTTGCAAGGCCTAAATGCCTGGATCAGCAGGAAGTGGCTCTTGCCTAGCTTAAAGTGTATCTCTCTAAACAGAAGTGTTCTTTCTAAAGACAAAGAACATGTTGTCTCCAAAGGAAGGATGGCTAAGAGAATTCTTTATTCTGCAAGCATAAGCAGGATGTATTTTGTTCTTATTGCATTTCGTGTATATTTCACTTCACAGATGTTGGCTTGATACATTGTTATGTTTATCTGATCTCTGCAAGTATATAGCTACGTGAGAAATAAACGGCAGTATGCAGTTGCAAGTGCTGCCTTTGCTCTGCATCCCCTGTGTCCTGGTGATTTCGTAGACCCTTACCCAGGGACCCCAACGCACTAGACGTTGACAAAGAACCAGTTTTCAGGAGTAACCAAAGAGTTAAAACATGTAGGGAAAAAAACATAATAAAACACATATAATTATATGATGAAAATTCTAAAATACCTTTGAGGGGCAAAAAAGAAGACTTGAAAAAATACATATGCATTGAAGGTCTAGGAACGGAAAATTCAACATCATAAATACATCATCTTCGTAATTTATAACTTAACATGTGATTTCAATAAAAATGTCAAGAACCTTTTTCCATAGCTAGACAAGGCAGTTGGAAATTCATATGGATAGCATAAACAGCCAAGAGTATCTAGGAAAACTGAGGAAAAAAGGCCGTGAACCTATTAAAACTAACTGCAAAGCCTTTTTAATTAAAGCAGTATAATCCTGGTGCATGTAAAAAAAAATCAACCAATTTAACAGAACAGAAAAACACAAAACAGATCCAAATATACATAAAATCTTAGTATGTTATAAAGTGACAACTCAGAGCTGTAGACTAATGTACTTTTTATTGTGGTGTTGGAAAACTGTGTAGTCTTAATGGAAAATTATAAAATTAGATTAATACTTCACACAGTATACCAGGATAAATTCCAAATGTATCAAAGTTTCAAATATTAAACACACAGTTACTAGAATAAAATATTAGAGTGTTCTATTACAAACTAGGAAGCTTTTTAAATTCTGACTACAAATCTAGAATCCAATAAAATATTGATAAATTTGATTACATAAAAGTATTTTAGATGCAAAGGCAAACTATACACTGGTGCAAATATCTACTTCTAAAATTAAAGACAAATGGATAATCTACTTGATATGAGAGACCTTTTAAAAGTTAAAAGGAAGAAGCAAAAATTTAATAAAAAACAAAGGACATGAATCAATAGATCATTGAAAAAGCAATACAAGTCACTTCCAAGATATATGAGAAGATACTTGTCCTCCGTCAAAATAAGGGAAATGCAAATTAAAGCTTTGTTGATAAAGCATTTCTTACCCTTCAGATTGCAGCATCCATAAGTCTCCCTGGCTGGAGATAGAAGCACTCTCACATATTGTTAATGAGAGTATAAAGTGATAAACAGGGAGAGGAATTTGGCAGTATCTATCAAAATTAGAAATCCATCAGTTCTTGACCCAGCAACTTCACTTCAGAAAAAAATATTCTAGAGGTACACCTATATTTTCATACAAAATGGGGTATGATTTTATTTATTTCAGCATGATTAGTAATACTAAATATTGAAAAAATATATACATTTATAAGGGACTGGTTAAATAACCCACACAATGACATACAGTGCTATTATTTATCTAATAAAAATAAGATTAAAATTAAAAATGGAATTCTCATTCAATCCAGTAATTCTGCTACTAGGTATTTACTCAAAGTAAAAACAAACAAACAAAAAACACTAATTCAAAAAGATATATGCATCCTTATGTTTATCGAAGCATTATTTACAATAGCCAAATTATGGATGCAACCCGTGTCCATCCATAGATGAATGGATAAAGATGTGGTACACACACACACACACACACACACACACACACACACTGGAATATTACTCTACCATAAAAAAAAAAAAGAGATCTTGCCATTTGCAGCAGCATGGATGGATCTAGAGGCGGAATGCTAAATAAAATAAGTCAGTCAGAGAAAGACAATTACCACATAACTTCATATGTGGAATTTAAGAAACAAAATAAACTAACAAAGTATAAAAAAGACAAACAACAAAAATAGACTCTCAAATACAGAGAACAAACTGGTGGTTGCTGGAGGGAAAGTGGGTGAGGGGATGGGTGAAACAGATAAAGGGGATTAAGACTACATTTATGGTGATGAGCACTGAGTAATGTATAGAATTGTTGAATGACTATATTGCTCACCTAAAACTAATATAACATTGTAAGTTAATTATACGTCAATAAAAAGAATAAGAAAGACTTCTGTATACCTACATGGAGAGATATTTAGAAATTAGTAACTATTGAATAGTATATATAGTATCATCTCATTTGTGTAAGAAAATAAGGATATAGGGCACCTGGGTGGCTCAGTTGGTTAAGCGACTGCCTTCAGCTCAGGTCATGATCCTGGAGTCCCGGGATCGAGTCCTGCATCGGGCTCCCTGCTCGGCAGGGAGTCTGCTTCTCCCTCTGACCCTCCTCCCTCTCATGCTCTCTGTATCTCATTCTCTCTGTCTCAAATAAATAAATAAAATCTTTAAAAAAAAAAAAGAAGGATATATAGTCATGTTTGCACATATTGGTAGAAACACCAAATTATTCACATGAAACTAATAAAAATGATAATCTATGCAAGATAAATGGATAGGCAGGGGCATGTAGGGAGGAAAATTCTTGACATATCTGTTCTATATCATTTTGATTTCTGAACCAATTATTAAAATAAACAAAATAATAACTAGATAACCATATATAATATACATAAATATATAAAAATAACTATAATATTTATAATCTATTCAAGTTATTTTTAAGTATTTCAACTGACTCCTCCCCATTATTTTCTCTGCATTTAATCTAATTCAGGATTCATTACATTTTTCATGGAACAGTTAAATAAATTCAATAAATTCATAAACCTTTATGTTCCAGCTGGAACCCACCTTACATACTTGTCATATTTTAATCCCTCAATACATTCCAAGTATTTTTAACTTCCAAATATTGCTCCAGTATATTTTTCCAACCTCATGTCAAGCTGTTGCTCCAATCTTCAATATGATCTAGTTCTTATATCCCACAAAATACTCACTCTTAACTTCTCCCCTCCTTCATGCTATTGGCCCTATTACTCCATTATCTGAAAATTGCACTCCTCATGGTTAAGTCCTGCCTTGAAAGGCAGCTTTCAATCGCAACCACTGACTTGCCTGACATTCCTAATTTAACGTGATTGCATTATACTTTGAACTCTGGGTGTATTTGCTTTATTTTTAACAGCCATCATATTCCAAAATTTAATAATACATGTATTGTCTCACTTCATCCCTCCTTACTTTTAAGTACCTTCAGAACAGATTCCTGCCTCTTTCATCTTTGTCACATGAAACAGCTTGCACAGTTCAACATATACAACCGAACTGAAATGAGGGAGATCTGTAAAAACACTAAACAGAGAATTAGCAGGTATGGACTAAAATCTTGTTATATCGTGGCTTTGCAACCTTGCTCTCTGATCCTCAGTTTCCTCTTCTGTAAGTGAGGGGATTTAATAACATTCATATGAAGTTACTGTTAATAATTAAATATGTTGACTATAAATTAGAAAATATAGATAAAATGAACACGGTGGCTGGCTACTGGAGAGCGAATTTCAAAATGATGCTGTCAACAAAGTTTAAGACAGACCAATAGATTTGACAGGACATTAAATATTTATTCTTCATGGCATCTCTAGTTGTTATTAATATTAAATGAGTCATCATTTGACTTATCCCTAATCTGGAATAATGACATGAAGATACTTTCTGTGTTTTGTACTGGCTTCTGTCTGCATATGTAGGAGTTTAAATATTTATTGTTTTGCTATACATAATGTTACCACAATTATAGTTGATGGTTGTCTATGCTTATATGATGAGTGCACACAATCTAAAGGAATTCCAGTTCTCCACAGTGGTCATAACACATTTTGATTGATCAATTAAAGGTAAGACAAGACCACCTTCCTTTAATGATGGTTAAGATTTTATTAAACCGTGGGATTTGTTTTGTTTTTGGCCAGGGGGTATTTATGTGAATAGATTGACTTCCTTAGTCTCAGATTCAGGTTTCTCACATCATTTATGTCAACATGTTAGTATTGTATTCATGAACTAGGGACAATTTCATATCAACTAGCTTGCATAAATTTTAAAACGAAGACTCCCCGGGCACCTGGGTGGCTCAGTCGGTTAGGCGACTGCCTTCGGCTCAGGTCATGATCCTGGAGTCCCGGGATCGAGTCCCGCATCGGGCTCCCTGCTCGGCGGGGAGTCTGCTTCTCCTTCTGACCCTCCCCCCCTCATGCTCTCTCTCTCATTCTCTCTCTCTCAAATAAATAAATAAAATCTTTAAAAAAAAAGAAAGAAATTCATCTGTACAATACCTAATTCCTTCCAAACCTTGCTGCCTCCTCTTAGAATGATGAAGAGTTAATGTACTGTCTAATTTAAGAGAGGGTAGCAGGGAAGAGCATAAGTGAAATAGCCTCAGAGTTGACATTAAAATGAATGTCTTTCTGGTAACAGAGTCCCTACCATAGTAGACTAACTTCAACCTAGGAAGCTAATAGGATCAATGTTAGGATACATTGTTGCATAAAGCTATACAAGAAAATGCTTATGATAACATTATTTAGATCAGCTAAGCCAGGTGGAGATTGTTAATATATTATTTCAATATTAATAAATACATAAAATATAAGCCAGAATGCTAACCTTCCTTGCCTTTAACTTTCTTCCATAGTACTTGACAGGCAAAATACTAACCTTGGACTGCTTTCCCACCATGTATCACTTACACCTGTTCTCTAAACTGCTACATTCCAGGGCAACCTTAGATAGATGTGTAACACTGTAAACTCATGATCACCACTGGCGACTGATATTCTAACACATTTCTATTGCCATCCTTTCTACCTCTTGGAATCACTATTTCAAACCAACTCTGAATTCCAGACCCTTATTCCCTTGCTTATCTCACTCAGAAGTGGTGTCTATTTTACAGAGAAAGTAAAAGCTGTAAGATAGAATTTACATCGGGTGCCTGGGTGGCTCAGTTGTTAAGCGTCTGCCTTCGGCTCAGATCATGATACCAGGATCCTGGGATCCAGCCCCACTCCCTGCTCGGCAGGAAGCCTGCTCTCCCTCTCCCACTCCTGCTGCTTGTGTTCCTGCTCTCGTTATCTCTGTCTCTGTCAAATAAATAAATAAAATCTTTAAAAAAAAAACAAGATAGAACTTACATCAGCATCTAAACACTGAATTGAGAAACGTATCTATCTTTGGACTTACTCTCTCATGACTCACTTTTTTCCCCATACAGCCAATTGTTTTTGAGAGTTCTTCTCTTTTGTGTTCTTTATATGCTCAACATCCATCCATTCTTCAATACACAGAAATCAGAATTACTTCTCTGCCTGAATGCACTAAATTTTCTCTAGATGGAATATTGAGTCATGTCTACTAAACATAATGGACAGTTCCCAGTCCTTCTTACCACATTATCATTAAGTATATTTGTGAGAAGCCCACCTCATTTAACTTCCTCACCCACACACTATATCATTCTTTTCCTCTTATCTCATGGGCATCCCTTTGTGTCCTACAATTGTTACCTTTTGCTCTTCTCATTATCAACACTGTGGAACCCAACAATGTGGAACATGGAAGTAAAGTACAGGGGACTGTGAAGTCTAGGATAAGTTTAATAAAACTTAAGGTTTTCAGAATCCTGGCCAATACCCAAAAGCTAATTAGCAGAGTTTAATAACCAACATGTCTTTTCTCAATGCAGAATTATCTTGCTTCTGACCTTAATATTCCACTGAATCTCCCAAGTTCACAATGACGGTCTTGTCATTAAATCCATTGATTTAATGGATGTTATTATGTTATGTTACTCTTTCTCAAACTTTTTCTAAATTCTAATCTCACTAACTCTCTAAAGTTTCATAACCTTAATAAGGCCTTCAGACATGATCCTCCTTCTAACTTAACTGTTTTTCCCCTTCTCCTCTCTTTCATTTTGAAAATTTATTATTATTCATGAGAGGCCCATGTTCTAAAAGTTAGAATTTGCAGAAAAAATGTTGAAAAGTTGCCTCCAGATTGGCATCTAGAAGAGAGCTTGGATTCTTAATCATAAGAATGGAGAAATACTTTTGTGTAATGAGAATAATTGGGCAAATGAGAATACATGATCCTCTGATCTTTTAGAGGCATTTAGAGATGATACTTCTCCAATTATTCATATTATTATGGGGTTCTCATATTTGCCAGGGAAATGAGAAGGGGATGAAAGCATGTCACTACAAAATATCAACTAAACACAAAGGAAGACACTAAGAGAGGAAAGGAAAGAAGAAAAAAAAAAGCTATAAAACATACAGAAGACAACAAAATGACAATAGTAACCTCTTCCCTATCAGTAGTTACCTTAAATATAAATGAGTTAAATTCCCCCAATAAAGGCACAGAATGGCTAACTGAATAAAACAACAAGATCCAACTATAAGGAATCTTGTCCACAAGAGATTCACTTGAGATTTAAGGACACACATAGGCTAAAAATGAAAGGATAAAAAAAAAAAAATCCATGAAAAAGGGGACCAAAAGAGAGAAGTGGCTAACATCACTCTAAAATAGACTTTAACTTAAAAACTTACAAGTGTCAAAGAAGGACATTATATAATGATAAAAAGGTCAATTAACAAAGAAAATAAAACAATTATAAATATCTATACACCAAATCTCAGAGCTACTAAATATATGACACAATCTTTAATAGAATTGAGGGGAGAAATAGATAGCAACAAGATAATATTAGGATATTTCAATACTCCACTTTCAATAATAAATAGAAAAACCAGAAAGAACATCAGTAAGGAAACAGGACTTGACCAAAACTATAGACCAATTGGAACTAACAGACTGATACAGAACTCTCCACCAAATAACAGCAGAATATACATGCTCTCAAGTGCACATGGAACATTCTCCAGGAGAGACAAAATACTAAATAATAATAATAATAATAAAGGGACCATAGGTGATTTTCAGGCTCCAGTTGCTGCACCTTTTACTCTACCTTGAACTTTAAACCAGACCTCACTTCCTGCAGGCTTCTCTCACTAATGACTGAGGACAGCAGTGATATAGAACTAGCATATTTGCTGCTGACTCCAGATTTCTGTAATAAGCAGTTTTGACTATGATATTCTCCATCACCCAGTCCATATTCTTCTCAGAACTGCACTGAGTCCTAAGGTTCTTCCCACAGAATTCTTTCTTCCCTCCCTTCTTTCACAACTGGCATACAAACATCATAATCTAAGACTCTTGTTGCAGACTCCTGCCCCCTCCCTATGTATCATTCACAAGCATTTTCCAAAATAAATATCTGCAATTCCAATTCTGTCTTAGCACGTGCGTGTTTGGGCACTCAAACACTTTTGAGAATTTTTGCTACAAAAGTGAACAAAAAATGAAGTAGTAACTGAAAGGAAGGCAAATGTTGGGAATCACAGTGTTTTTATGTCAATGAAAATAATGCATCAGAGAAGAGGAAATATTCATGGGGTAAGACTGAAAGGGGATAGATTTTGGAGTGCTATATTTGAGCAGACCAGTGGAGATGGAGAATTAGCATAGATAGAAGTACAGTCTGAAACAGTTTATAGTAGCACAGAAAGCAGAGAACATCAATATTAGTGGTGTTAATTAGGTAGATAGGAGAGTAGTAGCTTATAAACTTCTCTTCTAATTATTTCTATTTTCTCATTCAGCAGAGAATAAGGATGCATATTAGTACATTGAAGGCTTGATAAAGGAGGAAAAAAGAAATAATGGATATCCTGAATTTTGGGAGAACTATTGGCATAGAGAAATATAGCATGATTGTTTCTCAGCACTAAGGACCTATTTATACATTAGTACCTTTAATTTGAAATGACAGTCCAAACATTCCAAACACTATGGTTTTGTATTTCTCTCCCTCCAGACTTAGCTTCTGAGTGGCAAAAACAGAATGTACAATGAGCCAAATTAAGCCAGGTCTGGGATTTTACAAAGAGAGCAGAATGACTGGGATGACGGGTACATGTAAAGGATTTATCTAACAATAGAAAATCATGAAGGGGTTAAAGATATAAGGGAAAGCACATTTTAGGTATGACCATCAGAGAGCAACTGAAATGGAGTAAAGGATATGATCACTGGAAGAAAGAAATCCCAGGAATTGAGAGGTTG
The DNA here is from genome assembly GCF_029215605.1 of Mirounga angustirostris. Classification (NCBI taxonomy): domain Eukaryota; kingdom Metazoa; phylum Chordata; class Mammalia; order Carnivora; family Phocidae; genus Mirounga; species Mirounga angustirostris. The sequence goes on from NW_026991711.1 coordinate 49,357,511, forward strand.
TACCAGTCTATAGATATTTGCAACAAAATAGTTTTGGGTTAGTATAGTATCTTTGTATGAGTTTCAAATCAGATGGAAGTATTAATGGAGAAAGAAGGCATTGTTTAAAAGATATAATGGAGAAAAGGGAGAACACTTATGTGGCCCAAGGGATGTGGAAAAGAAAACATCCACCACTGGAGAGCCTGCTGATGGTGAATCAGCATCCTCAGTAAAATGCTATGATTTTATCAGAGCAAAAATGTGAAATGGTTGCCCAGAAAATAGTTTAAAGATATAATATATTTTAATAGGGACTGGCCATGTGTTCCAGAATGTGCAGTGGTTTTAAGGAGTCAGGAAGGGATAAAATTTTTGAATCAAGAGGGAACTGATGAAAGTTGTTTAGGGGAGAGAGTAAGTGGAAGCATGGGAAATAATACAAATTTTCCTTTGTGCTTTACAATAAACTGAGAATTATATAGACCACACTTTACAAATACTGAATATGTCACTGAAAAAATAAACTAAAGAGTACAAGTGTTGATTCTACCAAATGCTACTGAGAGTTTTGATAAGTATGGGATATTGATGAAATGAACATTTGACTGTCATGTCAGTGACTATAATTTGCATCTCTAGACAATGATTTAAAAAAAAAATCAGAATGATGGAAGGATGAGATGATTTTCCCAAACATGGAGAATAATTTTGCCCGGAATCATGGTTGTTTGTCTGAATAAGAAGCAGTGTTAGATCAAATGTAGATGAAGGTACAGAAAAGTCTACATATGTACCAATACCTGGCATTAAGGCAGACAAAAACTATCATCTGGGAAAAAGAGTACAAGTTGGGGGGGTCCAATACTTGGCATGAGAGAAAACTGGAGGCTAAAATAAATACTTGCCAACTCAGATTATAGCCATTAATTAGTACACATGATATTAATAACACAGGCAGATAAATATGACCATATAAGTTGCATAATAAACTGAGGTTTCAAATGTGGCAATGAGATGGTATTTCCTATATCAAAACATCAGCCCTGGGAGAGGGACTCTGTGTGTGTGTGTGTGTGAATAACAGTATGGATCAAGAAAAAAACATGTACATGCATTTTAAAGAAATAGAAGTGGTCTCAAGAGAGCATTTAGAAAAGAATAAGTGGGAGTGGAGAAGAGCATCATTGTGGAAGAATATACAAACTTAACTAGCTTACCTAGTTGGAGCAAATACATAAACTGATGCAGTGTTACTGAGATAAATTCTAAAGTGGTACTGAATAAAGATATAACAGCAAAGGGGAGATATCCAGCAAGAATGTTACCTAATTCATGAGGACCTTAAAATGCCAAGATTTTTCACAATCCTTATTTATTCTTTGCCATTTATTCTTTGTCATTTTACATGTATGGCAATCCCAAATGTTCTTAATCAGTTTCCCCTACTACCACATTCTTTGAATAAAATATATCTTGCTCGAGTAACTAAAAAATAGTGGTCATCAAATACCAATCTTGTTCAAATCTAAACTTACCTAGAGTGCTGCAATGCTAGCTTTCATTCCAAAAAAAAAAAAAAAAAAGACTATTAACTTCAAATGTAGACTTTCCAAATATGGATTGATTTAATCTGTCTCTGACTTTACTTGGCCATTGTCCTGTTGGTTAACCATCCTTGCGTTATTTCCCTCTCCTCTGGCTCCATAAATAGAATGCATAGATAGAAGTTAGAATACCTTCTATCATTCATGGTATTTCCTTATACATTGAATATTTTGCAGAGTAGTAAACTTGCTGTTTCCACTTCCACAATTCTTACTTGTAAACTATGATTTGTTACCCTACCACATTACTGAAAATGTTCATGTATAAATCACCAAGGAGCTCATGTTTAAATCCACAATGCAATTTTAGTCCACATTCTATGTGACATTTGCACAAAATCTGAGACTGCAAATAATTCCTATAGCTTAAAACCATCTCCTTTATTAATATGTCTTTCTATACTTTCTCCGTAATATTTCTTGTTTTTCTGGCTCTTTCTTTTTTTATTCCATGCCCCTTAAATATCTGTTTCTTTAGATTATATCATTTATTTTGTTTTCTCCTTAAGATACTCCCAGGTCTACATTTGGTTATTTCTTTCTCTCTTTCTAGTTGAACATCTGTTTTTCCAGGAACCAATGGACTCTATTAACCTAAATGTATTGCATGTATATTAAACATATTATTCCAAACAAAATTTATCTTCTTCCTTTTTCCTCTCCCTTTTCAATTTTTGTGCTTGTTTATATCAATTTCAGTTAAGTTTAGTCATCCACTTTTTCTTTCTTCCTCCTTTTGACATCCAATTGACCACTAAATCATGTCAATTATATACCAGAAATGTTTCTAAAATCCACTCCCTTTTTTTTATATCTACTTACACTTAATTTTGGATCCAATAATATTCCACCTAAATCATTTCAGAAACCATTTGTCTTGTCTTTGATTCTTAACAACTTTCCCACACTATAACCAAGGTACTTTTTCAAAAGAAGCAAAATTGATTGTGTCACTTTCCAGATTAAGAAAATACTTTTAGGGAGGCCTGGGTGGCTCTGTTGGTTAAGTGTCTGCCTTCAGCTCAGGTCATGACCCCAGGGTCCTGGGACCAAGTCCTGCATCACGGTCCCTGCTCAGCGGGGAGCCTGCTTTTCCTTCTCCCTCTGCAGCTCCCCCTGCTGTGCTAGCATGTGTGCTCTCTCTCTCTGTCAAATCAGTAAATAAAATCTTAAAAAATTAAAAAAAAAAAACTTTTTTTTAAAAGATTTTATTTATTTATTTATTTGACAGAGAGAGACACAGCGAGAGAGGGAACACAAGCCGGGGGAGTGGAAGAGGGAGAAGCAGGCTTCCTGCTGAGCAGGGAGCCCGATGCGGGGCTCGATCCCAGGACCCTGGGACCATGACCTGGGCCAAAGGCAGATGCTTAACCAACTGAGCCACCCAGGCGCCCCTAAAAAAATTAAAAAACACTTTTAATTTACATTTTCCTCAGGCCACATTCTAAACTACGAAGTAGTTTCTGGACTATGAAGTAGCTTTATACTTCATAGTCTGCCCTCTCTTTTACCTTGTTTCACATCAATATTTTCCACTGATATACTTACATACATTCCTATCTCAAAGGACAGTCGATACCTCCAATTATAGCTGGTCTGTGATTACTCTCAACCCTTGTACATATGATTCTTCCGAGAATTTCCTACTTTTCCTTTCTTTTGAAAATCCCTACTCATTCTTCTTGAACTAGTTCCAATAAATAACAATAAAATACCTCTCCCAAACTCTCCAGACTGTACTAAATTATCTGTACACAGTTTTCTCAAATCATTTTAGCAAAATCCCTTCGACAGAAATTATCATGCAAAATTTTAACTGTTTATATGATTATAAGCTTGTTTATGTTATACGTGTGTGTGTATATATGTATATATATACATGTTTTTTGATCAGCATTTATATATATATATATATATATATATATATATATATATATATATATATATATATATATATATAAACTGCAGTAGGCTTCAGGGTTCAAGTAAATCTGGAAAACCTGTGCTAAAAGTTTCCTCAATGTTCAACAAATAAAACTCCTATTAAATCCCTATTTGATTCTGCCATAACTAATTTTCAGCTGCAAAGGATGTGACCTTGCTATTAGGGAAAAAGTAAGTGTAAGTAAAATTTTTAAGAGAATAACTTAAATTAATTCAATTTGTCTAGTCCATATATCTATCACAGTGTAAAATGATACAGTTTATAAAAATTACTAAACCACTGGCAGAGACCTTTGAGATATTGGGAAGAAAGTTAATCATGGTCAATTATTAGAAATGTATCAGTGTATCAAATTTTAGGATGGAACCTGAATCATTACTCATTTATTGGGTACTTTCTATGTTCTAGTCTGTGCAGTAGTAATTTATATTTTAAAGTTGAAATGAATAAATATAATAGCTGATTTTAACCTAAATATTAATACATCATATATATATATACACACAAACTATAATTTATGTTACAAAGGAAAAAAATCATATTTATTGAGAAAATTTAACAAAGATATGTTTGGGCATTCAGGAATTTTTTTGAAAAAAGTGATATTTAATCTAAATATCACATTTGGTATAAAGGTATAGTCTCATATATCTGATATTATTTCTGAACATAATTGTAGAATGAATGATTCAAGTGAGAGCTTATAAATAACTAGATGAGGATACACTATTAAATTATAAAACATTTACCTTATTATATGTCAAGATGACCTAATTTTTACTTATTGGTGGTGTTAGTATCTCAAAGAAATATGATACATTTTGAGAATCTGGAACTTAAAAGAAATAATATAACATGTTGCTTCATGTCAGTAAAATACTATGATCTAGATACCAAAATGATCAAGTGGATTAGTAATTTGATTAATGATGGTATTCAAAGAGTTTTGATCAATGGCTCAATTTCAGCTTAGAGCCATGGGTGGAAATCCGTAATTGGATTGTGAAAGTGTTTTGATAGAGATGGTATATTTCTTCTATATATATATTCCTTCTCTATATATTTCTTTTATGACACCTCATGCAATTGTGCTTGCCTTTTATGTTTCTGACATTGCTAAGAGAAGTATATGCCTAGATCATTCCACTTTTCCAACCTAGCATATATTTTTGTTTTTTCCTTTGTTATATGTAGAACATGCCTAGTTTAGCTCACTGATCTGAAAAGGGTCAGAGACATATGGAGCAGACTAGACCCAATATAGACTTTGAAGTCAAGCCCAACTAAGCCCAAGCTAAATCAACAGAATCCTAGGTGATCCATGGATATATGAGCAGGAATAAGTGAAATTTGAGGGTGTTTTGTCATACAGAGCTGGCTAGCAAATAGTGTGGGCAAAAGCCAGTAATTTACATAAAATGAAATAGAATAAAACAAAATAGAACAGAAAATATTATAGTGGTTATAATAAAAACACATTTAATTATTAAACTTAATTGAATTTAGGTATACATAAATATTTAAATATTCCCGCATATTCTGGGTCATAATATAAAATGCAGTTTTCATTGTGTTTCATGATTTTTAAAAAAATGAAAATTGCTGGCCTGAATGAGAGTCTTGAAGTGTGCCACAGTACCCAGTTATCAACCCTGCATGTTCAACATTTTAGCAACTCAAGTAAGATATAAAATAAATGCTCATCATATTTGTAAATCACTGAAACCTGGGTGGGAGGAATAATAAATAGTTTAAATAAAAGATGCAGAATTCCAAAAAAGTCTTCTTAGAACCCCATGTAAAAAAGATTTAGTTAATGGTAAACTAAACATAGGTCAATAATGCAGTATGACCAATAAAAAACCCAATTGTATCACACAACAAATCATCAGAAATACATATCAGAGATGAAGAACAGAACAGTTTAATTCTACTCTTTTTGAAGGTGAACTGTAGTTCACATACTATGTTCAAGGACATGCTAAGTTTAGGACACCAAAATGTCTGTATTGCTTTGAAAATCTCTACCTAACTCTGAAAGAGAATTTAGTTGCATGTATGTTTAGTGAATTGGCTTTAAACCAGATGATATGAAAAATGTCATGAATAACTAGAAAAGTTTTGTTTATAGTAGCAGAAACTCACTGGGGCAAGTGAATAAAGATAGCTTTCATGTGGAAGGTGAGTAAGACTTCTTTTCTATGGCAAAAGGGTAGCATGCTATAGCTTGCTTAGCAAGAAGTTTAGTTCTGTGGAATGATAAGGGATAAGTTTAATGGGGTGTTAAATCAAAACAGAAACATATTAGTGGGGAATCATCAACATTTATTCATTTTGCTAGAGAAGCCTTTTTTGGGTGCTGTGATTTCAGAAGTTATTTTAATTATAGATCTAAGAGAAATACAAAACTGTAGGACAGGTGGAATAAGGGAAACAAAAAGGAAAGTGTGGTAAAGACAGGGTGTTGACTTGAAGAGAAATAATTGTAGATTAACTAGAAAATGAAGCAACAAAGCCTTTGGGAAGTAAAGATAAATACCCCTCAGAGAAGGTTGGTGAAGAGAACAAAAGTCTTGAACTGGAAGAAATGATAAGATCCTCTATGGAGAAGCAGCAAGAATATCCACATTGAATAATGGATTGACTCGGGCAGAACTAGGCGCATGGTATCTGATAAAAAATTTGCACTAGTTCAGAACACCAAAAGCCTTTAAAAAATTCAGAGTATTTGCTTATTTAATTTTTTAAATACTCATTGTGAACATATACATTCCTAAATGTGAATTCAATATTTAGAAATGTGTTAAGGGTTAATGTTTATGATGTTTGACATTTTAGGACATTTGCCAGTGACTTTGTATGACTACTTAAGGAAGAGATCATAAATTTAAAATGACAAGATATTAATTTTGTTTATTTGTTCATTTATCTTGAACAAGGACTGTTTGCCTTGCTGAAAACTTTTGAGGAATATGAGACATATTCCTTGTAACAGTACCCCCCCTCAATGTTCATCTACATCCCCGGCTACTAAGCATCCTGGAGTTAGAGTCGGCCTTGGAGATCATTTAGTGTAACTATCTTTAAAAGTCAGAACACTACTCATACTCATTCATGTTCATCCATCCTGTGCTTAAATAATGTCATTGACTCAGTTGAAATTAGTACCAACTGTCACATAATTATATTGATGCAAATGATTCCTTCATTTTATAAATAACTATCATTTAAAACCAACTCACATATTTTTTTACTAAACCAATCTGCCAGTTCTCTAAAATGTATCCCAAGAGGGAAAAATAAAATGAATATATGCTTCTAATAATTGAAACTTTCAATTTAGAGTTTTCTTACTTGCATTCTGAATGTATTTGCTCCCAAAGAGAGTTTGTCCATTCTATGTCCTGGTAGCAAGACTCACTCTCTCAGACCAGTAGTCCTTAATCTTTTTAATGTTTTTGAACCAATATAAAGTTAATTACATAATTTGAAAAATGTTGAAAGCTATGTGCCTTTATCTCAGGAAAAAATGGCCATAAGATTAAGATTTGCATGTACTAGCAAGTAGGATGGCAAGTTAACTGAATCCATTTGAGAACGTGGAGTTAAGAATTCCTGCTTTGGACGTACATGGAATTAAAATCTTCCCACTGGATGAGTGTTGAGAGAAAAATTGATCTCCCTGTTTACTAGACCATTTCCAATTTCTCACTTTAGGTCATCCCTTGGTTCCTATGAATTTACATTTTCAAGATAGTTATGGTCCTTATCAGTATGAACATCTGAGAGAGTACAATGTTATTATGTAGTCCTTGTAACTTTGTCTTTAACTTATTCATGCAAGAAAGCTTTTCTCTTGTTCCTAATGTGGAAATTTGAAAATTCAAGGTGGGGCAGACATAAGGCAGAAGTGAACTATTAACCAGATAGAAATAGAGAAATTATCTTGGTTTCTGGTCAAAAATTACAAAACTGATCATAGAGCTAAGTAAAAGTTTTTTGCTGTTTAAGGAAAAATGTAAAGAACAACGAGTGAAATTTTGATAATGGAAAAATACACTTTTATTTTAAAAAACAACTAACTATTGGGGCACCTGGGTGGCTCAGTCAGTTAAGTGTCTGCCTTTAGCTCAGGTCATGATCCCAGGGCCCTGGGATTGAGTCCTGCATTGGGCTCCCTGCTCAGCAGGGAGTCTGCTTCTCCCTTCCCCTCTGCCCCTTTCACTCCACTTGTGTTTGCTCTCTCTCTCTCTCTCTTTCACTCTATCTCAAGTAAATAAATAAAATCTTAAAAAAATAAAAAACAAAAAACAACTAATTATATGTGTCTTTTATTTTTTATATGTTTATGTGTATTTATTTATTTATTTATTTTTATTATGTTCAATTATATGTGTCTTTTAAAGTGATAGCCATCAACCACCTCTATTGTCTTGTTTTTCCTTTGCACAAATGGTGGGGAAAGAGTCAGAACTGGAGTGTATGTCCCATTGCTTAGGGAACACACAATAAGCTGTTATTTTGTTTTGATTTTTTTTGCTTTTAATATGCAAATAGAATCCCAAATACGGAAAATTGGTGGTGAAAGAGTTGATTTTTTTTTTCTGTTCAAGATGGGAATGTTTTATTTTAATTTTCATTATCTTGTTTTGTTTTTGGAGTTCTGGTAGGTAGAGATAAAAAAAAAAAGAGGCAAAAAGAGAAGAGAAAATTTAGTAACATAGAGCACAAGTAAAACTAAATTGCTTATTGGCTGCTAATTTATGATATAAATAGCACTTTATAAGACCAAGGGCCAAATGGTGGAGTAATCTATCTGGATTAACAAGATGTACAGAGAAAGTAACAATTACGGGAGTGTGATGAGGCTGAGAAGGACACCTGGAAGTTGGAAACCAAAATGACCACGAGAAAGTCAACACTGGGAAGGATATAGAAAGCTTAGAAAGAACAGGAATAGAGGATCTATACTAACAACTGGGTTATCATTCATAAAAATGTATATATGATATTAATTAATTCATCATAATTATCCTATGTTCTGAAATCATTCAAATAAATTATTACAGTTTTCTAAAATAACAAAAAGTCAGCATCCTTACTGAAATATTAATCTACCTGTCATGAAAGTTTGTCTACAAGAATAAGGCAACAATTATAAAAACAGGTTATTCTTTAAACTCTACCAAGAAACAAAGAAACATCATTCAGAGAAATATTTTATTCAGTTCACAGCATCAAAGGTAATAACTAACATTCTGATTTATACCCAAAGGGGAAAAAAAAATGGAAGTTCCTATCTATTATCTATCATCTATCTATCTATCTATCATCTATCTATCTATCATCTATCTATCTAAATATGTTTCTTTTTTAAAGATTTTATTTATTTATTTGAGAGAGAGAGAGGGAGCACAAATTGAAACTTTCAATTCGGGTGAGGGGCAGAGGGAGAAGTGGACTCCCTGCTGAGCAGGGCACCCCATGCAGGGCTCGATCCAGGGACCCTGGGATCATGACCTGAGTCAAAGACAGATGCTTAACAAACTGAGTCACCCAGGCACCCTTAAATATGTATCTTAAAATACATAAAATCAATCCCTCTAGTCTTAGGAATTTTCTGGAAAGGTCTCATATATAACAAACTTTTTATCTGGGATTGAAAAAAAATAGACACTTTTATGCATATATTTAAAGTTTAAAAAATATTTTGTTTTTCAGATACATTATATGTTCCTCTTATAAAGAGCATTATTTCTAATCATTATAGCACAGCCATAATACACTTAGATTTTTTTTTCTGAAGCGGATAATATTTTTGGTTAAATTTCCTTTTTAGTAAATAAAATTGGTGACAGAAAAAATGAACATGGATATAGAGCAAAATGTGTTTTTTGGCAAGAACTAATTTGCAGGAAGCTCTGGACATAAAAAGATTAAGAGATGAAAAATTGGCATTCTAGTGTAGATAACTGCAGTTACAAAGGTTCTGAGAAGTCATGAAGGGAGATGGATAGTTCTAAAGGGTCATTTAGGACCTTGTAGGACAAAGTAAGGCATTCGTTTATATTTTTATCTATATTGGAAATATATTAGACACTTTAAAGTAGAAAGACATAATGTATTTGAAAAAATAATTTTCTGAAGGAAGACAAGGGTGGAAAGATTAAGACAAGTTATATTACAATGTGTACATTATAATGTGATGTATAATGTATTAATATTAAATATTAATGTCCAACAGTCAGTACTTGGACAACTGGATATTGACACACTGCAGAATGAAGGTGGACTTCTAACATATACCATACACAAAAATTAACTCTAAATGAATCACATAACAACGTGTAAGTGCTAAAACTATAAAGCTTGTACAGGAAAATATAGGAATAAAGCTTCATGACCTTGGATTAGTTAAGACACCAAAAGCAAAAGTGAAGAAAACAAAGGTAGAGAGAAAGCTAATTGGATTTAAAATCTTAAAAAGTCATTTTTGGCTCTCAGAACACCATCAAAACAATAAAAAGTCTATCCAAAGAATGAGGGAAAATGTTTGCAAATCATATATATGGTAAGGGATTTATATCCATTATATAAAAATATTTCTTACAATTCAACAATAAAAAGACAAATAATTTAGAAAATAGCCAATGGATATAAATAGACATTTTTTTCAAAGAAAGTATACAAATGGTCAATAAGCATATGGAAATATGGTCAAAATCATTAGTGATTAGAAAAATGGAAAGCAATGCCCAAGTGAAATACCAAACTATGCACCCAGAAACATGACTAAAATTGACTATAACAAGTGTTGGAGAGGCTGTAGAAAAACTGGAACCCTTATACGTTGCTAATAGAATCATAAAGTAGTGCAACTGCTTTGGAAAACAATTTGGTAGTTCCTCAAAATGTTAAATATGCAATTATCAGGGCGCCTGGGTGGCTCAGTTGGTTAAGCGACTGCCTTCGGCTCAGGTCATGATCCTGGAGTCCCAGGATCGAGTCCCACATTGGGCCCCCTGCTCGGCAGGGAGTCTGCTTCTCCATCTGACCCTCCTCCCTCTCATGCTCTCTGTCTCTCATTCTCTCTCTCGCAAATGAATAAAATCTTTAAAAAAATATATGCAATTATCATATGATCTAGCAATTCTACTCCTAGGTATATACCCAAGAGAAATAAAAACATATGTCTACACCAATGTTCACTATAAAAATTAAACATCACATATATCAAAAGCAAGGTGAAATCCTACAATTAACCAACATCAAACATTTCATGACCACTGATTTCATCCATAAACATTGCTGTGATTACAGATATCATGCCACGTGCTCACCATCAAATAAAATATTTACTATTCATAACCTAACTAATAATACAACAAAGTGAAAACATTTGTAATAATAAAGAGATGAAAAACCTAAGAGATGGATATTTCTAGAGATACTTTTACCATTCTTCAGAATTTGGGCTTGATAGCTGTTTAAACTGCATTTTCTTTGAAGTGCAAAGTTAATCCATGTAAACCTCAAAGAGTTCAGCATAAGACTGGCTTGTACTTCTGAACAAGTTTTTAAATGTGTAGACCTCTGGGGATGTGTATGCATGCATGCTGATGTAATCATGCATGTTAGCGATGTACTCTACAAGATAGTTATAATTTATACAGTGTGTGCTCAGAATGGTATTTGCAAATGGTTAGAACTTTAATAAAAATATGTATATTTTAACTCAGGCATATTGTCTTCAACAAAATATAACTTTTAAGTATTATAATTGCTGTTCTTCTGTTCTTATTTTTTGTAAGAGTATTTTAATAGTAGGAATTACAGTATTTTCTCTCAATCTGTTTCTCCATCTGTGTTTAAGTGGCCTTCTTTGTACAGTATGTAGGGATCTTGGCAGAGAAAAGAATGAACAACAAAAATACTTCTTTATTAGTTTACTTACCACAAAGCCTTAAAGGGCTCTGAAATAATAGTTGGATGAGGTTGACAGCCAGGGGAGCAAGACGAAATTTGCATCTATTTCTAAATAACATATTTTGGATATACTTCCACTAGAAGTATATCAGAACAATCAATTAAGAGAAGAAGATAGGAGACAGATACTCTCATCAGCACTAGACAGACTTTTGGAGGGGTGATTACATATGTATGGAGTTTTTATTCTTTCTTTTTCTGTCATAAATATAAAGTTTATTTGAAGATTCATGCAGTTTTAAAAGGCCATTAGGAACACAATCACTATATATTTTTTTCCCTTTTTGGCCAAGTGATAAAGGCAATATTTGGAATCAGACAGTCTCCACTTTGATAGACCATAGGCCCACTTTCTGAAATGAAGTAACCTAAAAGGGTAAGACATGAAATATCTCCCAGGGTTTCCAAATTCAAGACAGTAGGAATTGTCTTTTCAAGATATGTCAACTGAATTATAGATCTCATACACACCTACAAAAATAATAATTTTCCACTTCAAGGTTTCTTATACCATGAAAAATACATTACAAATAAGACTTCAAATATATACCATGGCCATATATGATATAGTATTCCCAATTTTTAATTCTTTATTTTAGCTTTGGCATTATCGACAGTATTTTGTTTCAAGGTGATAATATTTTCCTTCATCTTCAAAGCCATGCACATACACCTACGTGAACACAGACATACAGAATTACATACACCTACACATATATACAAGCACAAACATGTACAAACACACACCTAGAAACACACACGTACACAGGCACCTCTCTTGCACTCGTATCTTGGATTTTAAATGGGGACTACTACAAAATCAGTAGAACAATTTATTATTTCAGGACCTTGACTTTTGAGTAGATGTGCCTTAGTTTCAAGTCCAGCATTTGCTCTCTTACTAGCCTATTTCCACAAATGGGGTCTCAACATACCTTAGCTTTTTCCAGCTTCAAAAGTAGTAAAACAAATAAATATTTATCTAATATGGACTTGTGTTTATGCCTTGATTATACTCCTCCTCCTCTGTGCCTAGCCAAATCCTATCCACCATTCAGAACCAGCTCAAGTTTGACTCTTCTGAATCCTGCTTTCATGTCCACATCTGGGATGTTGCCAATGGATCACACGACACAGTCTGTCATAGCTTATGATAATATGATTTTCTAAGAATTTCATGTTTATTAAAATTTTCTTCAAAAGATAATTGATTACTACTTCCAATTTATCCATTGCCCTGGCAGAGGTCTAGGTATGTGCTAGGAACTCAATACCAGACAGAGTCCATTATTTCAGAAGTCAAGCTTCCAAATTTGCTGATATGAAGTTTAATACAGATATCAACAGTTAGTGAACAGAATCTAATAACTTGAATATTATAAATTTGAAAGTAAAGGATGACTTTATAACTATATGTATATGGATATATTTATAGTTACATACATACATTGTATGTAGAAAGAGCTACTGATAACTTCAAAAAATATTGAAAAACATTTTAATCATCAAACACCTGTATGGTTGGTCAAAACAAAGAATTTCACAAGTAATTTTTAATTTTTTTGCGAAGGATTATGTTGTTTAATTCAATTAATTTATGCTTCCTTGCTTTAAAAAAAAAAGGAAGGAATAGAAAGCTATCACCACAATATTTATCTCAGTAAACTTAAGGATTTAAATTCTGATGTTAGATGTATCATTTGGTTCAGTATCTAGATCACTGTTAAAGGTTGACAATTTTTAGATATTTTACTGAACTTGTTGGAATTCTAAAGTAAAGCTTTCAAAATATTTTGCTTTTATTTCTTTAAGTCCCTTTTTTGTTTTGAAAATAAAACAATATAAAGCTAAATGTTCCATCTCTTTTTAATTATTAGGTGAATGTAGATACTGCATTCAGTGTTTTTAAATTCTGATAAATTACCTAACATTTAGGGAAAAATGAATTAACAGTGAAATTATTTGTTTTTAGATAGAGCAAAATAATTTTTTTTTGTAAAGTCCTGATGATATCACTTCTCGGCCTTTTGGCTAAGATCAAGTGTAAAGTCCTGATGAATGATGTATTTATTACTAGAGACAAGCTTTCCTAGATATTACCATAAAGTAGTGAACTGTTGCTTTACATTTTTTCCATCACTGAAAACAAAATAAAACATAATTCAGTGCTTTTACTTCAGAGGTTTTTAGTATACTTGTTCACACATTGTAAAACTTTTCTATGGATATAGCAAGTCTTCCATTCATTTTTATTGTTTGATTTATTTCACTTTATCTAAAAAGTCAGTAATCTTTATGAAAATATTTTATAAAAATCAGAAATGGAAATCCATATATTATATTGAAAAATATAGGTGTTGGTTCATTATTAACATCTTTATTATAGACTTAAATATATAATAGGTTTAATTTTTCCAATTATGTCACTATTGAAGATAATGCACAAAACCGTATTTCTCTGTAATTTCCTTGTCTATGTGTCTAGTTAGGTCATCATTCGCTCTCTCTCTTTTTTTAAGATTTATTTTATTTATTTGAGAAAGACAGCATGAGCGGAAGGGGCAGAGGGAGGGGGAGAGAGAATCTCTCTCCGGGATGAGCATGGAGCCCCACACGGGTCTTGAAACCAAGAGTTGGACCCTTAACCAACGGCTCCACCTAAGCACCCCCCATCATTCACTTTTGAAAATGAAAACAAAAAACAAACCCTGAATCATATAGATAGTATTTTATAATCTTTTATGTTCTTTCTCACTTGATGACTCATTTTGAATTTGGAAATCTAAGAAATAAACTGCTAATTTCCTCTGGGCTAAGATGGTATACTTTATTAGAGCTATGTTTTAATTATTTACCCTATTAGAGAACATAGTAGAACATAGGCAATATGTTTTGACAATTTTGTTCTTGGAAGAAAATAGTAACAAAATACCTCCTCACAACATACCTTAGCTATTAAATCTTGGCTATAAAACTAGGTGAGGGAATTAGAAGTCATAGGTTAGTATAATCTTACCAGTTCACTTTGACTTTGTTTTCACTTAAACATTTTTCATGAGATTTAAGGATATAATCTAACAAGAAGTCAGGAGTCTGAAGATTGTTACAGTGTATAAAAGTGCTGGATTTCCAGTATAAATCATGCTGCCACAGAGAATTCTAGATCCATGTTGGGGTCCCTGCTCAGTGGAGAACCTGCTTCTCCCTCTCCCTCTGCCTGCCACTAACCCTGCTTGTGCTCGCTCTCTCTCGGTCAGATAAATAAATAAAATCTTAAAAAAAAAAGAATGAGGGGCGCCTGGGTGGCTCAGATGGTTAAGCGTCTGCCTTCGGCTCAGGTCATGATCTCAGGGTCCTGGGATCAAGTCCCACATCGGGCTCCCTGCTCCTTGGGAGCCTGCTTCTCCCTCTGCCTCTCTCTCTCTCTCTCTGTCTCTCATGAATAAATAAATAAATTAAAAAAAAAAGAATGAAAGAAATTCCCATAGACTTCATGAGGAGGACCATAATTCTCCCATGAGCTTATTCCTTGTGGTTTCACAAGATCCTATGCCATTGTCCTTAGCTGCCTCAGTTCCCTCCTGGAGAACCACACTTATCAGCCCCTCCCAGGTCAGTGCACATTCTCTGTTCCATCTTTCTTCTTTAGATGCCGTTTAACTATCGTTTGTTTATCCACTATTTTAAACCAAAGTATCTTCCAGGATGCTTGTCATTCTGTCTCTTTCCCTGAAAGACTTTTCTAAGTATTCATTATCAGTCAGTAAGTCTTTTTTCTCAGAATGTCTCCATTCATTAAAGGCAAATGTGATTTTTATGGGACATCTAGACCTGTGCCAATTTTATCCAAATCGCGATTGGAGCATTTTGACCAATGTTGGTTTATTCAACAAATATGCTGCTGTCAAGGAGTGCTTATTGAGTATATTTTGAGTATAAGTTTGGACCACAAAAGTGCCATTTAAAATTTGAACTTCCCTTAGAGGGACTCTGTACTAGCTTGCCTACATTGTTTAGGGAAGTGCAGATTGATGGTTCCTCCTGGTTTATCTGGTTACACAGCGGGCTTTAGCTACATGATCAGTTGGATATAAGAGACTCCTCAGTAAATTTGTGCCAGGGTGCCTGCTCACCTGAAACTGAGATATGTCTCACTGAACTAGGTGGCTCAAAATCCAAAAACAAAGAGCATCCAGTGTGGCTGAGAAAGGACTCTGGTGGGCAGTGCTTGGCAGTTTGTTGGTCTGTGTGATTGCCTGTTCTCTCTTTCCTCTGCTGTGCTATATATATCCGTTATAGGTATTAAAGGCTTGCAAATGTAACACATGAGTCCTTTCAATTATTGCACACTGAGTAAATGATGGAAAATTCTGAGAAGTAACTGGTTTTAGGCATAGCTCAATCCAAGAGCTTAAATGTCTCTCTTGATTTTTCAAGTTTTGAAGCAATCTCAGAATTTTTTTTTCCAATCTCCTCATCCTTATCCTATCCAAAAAAGATTAGGATGATGCTAGTTCCCAGGATAGTGATATATGGTAGTAGACATCCACATATATACTTGAGCTTGAAAATGCCAAAGAGCTTCCCATAGGTACCCTCAGTAATCACTGTGACCTTGTCTGGATCCTCTTTTCTCTCCAATGGTGGCAAATATGCATTATTATATTCACTGTCTCAATTGGTCTTGAGAGGCTGTCCCAAAGTAAAAGAAAATCTTTATTCCAGAAATAAGGGGGAAAATAGGCTTGGCAGGAAAAATAGAAAAAAAAATAGAAAAATGCGTTTCTGCAACAACATCCAAATAAAAAGGTCAGGTAGAGAATGAGATATAAGGATTTAGAACTATCAGTGGTAAATATATAAGCCAATCACGTCATACATAAACTGATACTGATTTCCATTTGCTAATTGTTCTTTCCCTTTATTGTTTCTTTTTTAAGTTTTTATTTAAATTCCAGTTAGTTAACATACAGTGTTTTATTAGTTTCAGGTGTAAAATATAGTGATTTAACACTTCAATACAACACCTGGTGCTCATCACAACAAATACACTCCTTTATCCCCATCACCTATTTAACCATCCTCCCACCCACCTCCCCTCTGGTAACCATCAGTTTGTTCTCTAGAGTTAAGAGTCTGTTTCTTGGTTTCTCTCTCTCTCTCTCTCTCTCTCTTTTCATCCCTTTGCTTGTTTGTTTTGTTTCTTAAATTCCATTTTTATCCTTACCTTGAATCCACAATAGTATGGTCTATAGGAGTTAGGATATATGACATCATGACAAGTATAGCACAAAATAGCTATCTGGGGATGTCTCACAACAGATCATCACCTAATTAATAATCACATAGTGGCCTGTAATTTTGTTGATGAACAAAATCTTTTGCCTATATTTGGGAGGCAACAATTCTATAATGTGTAAAATGAGGACCAAAAGAAGAAGCAACACTAGAATCATTCCAAGTGCTCATTAATGTCATTGAGATACATCACATAAATAACTCCAGGTTAAGAGGCTGTGGACCTTATTTGCTTTGGTTTATAATAACTGCAAAGAATAGGTTTGAAGAGAAACAATGAAATGTGTTGAAAATTGGCAATGTTAGATTAATTTTTGTGGGTAAATTCATAAGATGGAAAAAAGATCAGTGAATAATTTACTACAAAATATTACATGGATAATATACAGAAAGAGAAAAATTAGAATTTCATTTCTCCTCACTAAGCTAGTAGTGAAATCATTGTGTTTAAGGGAGGAAGTAGACTGCAAACACAATGTCATGGCACTATGTCCTCAAGGGAGGAAGTAGACTACAAACACTAAAATTGTGATCGATTCAAGTGAATCTTGATTATTATGTAAAGTATATTTGGCCAGTGGAAATTAAAATTATTAAGGACTGTAATTAGATCAATCCAAACTATTTCTTTTTACATATATGTTCATTTATATGTATATATATGTATATGTACATGTATATAGGTATATACCTATTGGATACAGGTTTATTAAAAGCACAGACAGAATTTTAAGTGCTTCTTACAGCCACTAGGACCCATAATGGACATTCTCCTCAAATAAAGGGAGATTTCTACAGGTCAAGACCCTCAGCCTTACCAGAATTTGCAAATACACCATATCATCACATGAAGTACAAAGTGTTGTTAGCATTTCTCCTTTTTGTGTAACTCACTTACTGGTTCCATTTCCTTCAGTAATCACTTCTCTTCTTTCTGCTTATCACTACTTTTCATCTAGATCTTCTATTCTAGGGTAGGACTCTAAGGTCAGCAGGAAAACAGATGCATAAAACCAACAACAGTTGATCTGGCCAATCCAGGAAGTGATTATATAGAAAACAAATGCAGGTAGTTTAATATAGGTTTACATCATTTGTAACTAAGAGTCCTCCCAGATAGAAATGTTCACTAAGCTTATTAAGTATATCATGTCAAAATCAAAATTTGGGTTGTCTCTACAAAATTCTTCCTTTCTCAGTTTCCCTCATCTTGGTAAATAGTATTATCCCCTAATTAGTTCATCAAGCCAAACTCTTATGAATCCTTTTTGATTCTTTTTTTTTTTTTTTCAGGAACCACACCAAATAGATTAGTAAAGCTCCTCAGTTCAGTGTACAAATATAACTAAAGTTCATGAACTTCTCTTGTTCTCTACTGCCTAATGTAGTCTAAGCCATTTGTGTTTTTGGAAATTCAATGTCAATTAGATCATATTATTATAATGCTTTAAATTCTTCCATGTGTTCTAATTATTCTAAGAATAAAATCTTAACTCTTTAACAGGTTTCACAGGCTCTGCTTAATCTGGCTTCCACCTACCACCTTGTCTTATTTCAAACTGTTCTCCCTTTTTCATGGTGAATTCCATTTATTCTGGCCACATTTTTTGCCACTTAGCTCTTGATATTATCTCTTTCTGGAACTCTTTTCACAAGTTATGCCTAATTGTAACATGCAAAGAGAAGCACAATTCTATTTTCTTCTTCGCTCTTTATTTTCTTTATCAAACTTGTCACAAACAAATTATTTTATTTCTCTATGTGTTGTCTGTTATTTGTGATTTTTTTTTCACTCTAATGTCAGTTTCATAAGGTCAGGCTCATATGGTTTGTCCACTGTTTTATCTTCATTCCTATCTCAATATCTAGGTGCCTAGCCTTATAATATCTTTCTATAGATAGGTAGATAGACCATTATACACACACACACACACACAGATGATGATAGATTGATAGATAGACTTCTGTGTCTGCATGTGAGAGATGCTTAAAATTATATGTATATAATTTTTCAAACCTCTTCTAGCACCCTTAAAACATCCTACACATTTCTATTATTTCTTTCCATTCTCTGATGACCTTGGAGACTACTTGCTTTAGATGACATTCCTACAACATGGAGGAAGCTCACCCATTCAAAAATCAGACTACATGTAGTCAATAAATAACCCTTTATAGGGTTAAGTGACTGAAAATTTGTGGTTGATTGTTATAAGCCCAAATTTTAGTCTAACCATATAAATAGAGTACCCAATTCACTATACATCTTACTGACTTTACACATTCTGATCATCCCACTCAGGAAGTGAGAAGTTTGTTTGATATTTCGTAGTCTTCCACTTAACATTCATATTCAAATGCTTATAAACTCTTGTTCCTTTAGAAAGCCTACCTCAGTGGCTAAGTGAGTTAAGCACCCAACTCTTGATTTCAGCTCAGGTCATGATCTCAGGGTCATGAGATCGAGCCCTGCATCTGGCTCCATGCTCCCCAGGAGTCTGCTTGTCCCTCTTCCTCTGATCCTCACTCTCTTTCTAAAATAAATAAATAAAATTTTAAAAAATGAAAGCCTTCTGTAAACTCTCAAGATAAGAGCCATCTTCTCATTTTAAAATTTATTTATTTTTTTATTACTATTGTGGTAAGTACACTTCACATGAGATATACCCTCTTAAAAATATCATAAGTGCAACTAGATATTTACCCCAAAGATACATATGTAGTGAAATGAAGGTGCACCTGCAGCCGAATGTTCATAGTAGCAATTTCCATAATAGCCAAACGGTAGAAGGAACCAAGATGTCCTTTGACAGATGAGTGGATAAAGATGTGGTTTATATATACAATGGAATATTGCTCAGCCATCAGAAAGGATGAATGCCTACCATTTACATCAATGTTGGTGGAACTGGAGGGTATTAAGCTAAGTGAAATAAGTCAATCAGAGAAAGACAATTATATCGTTTCACACATATATGGAATATAAGAAATAGTGCAGAGGGTCATAAGGGAAGGGAAGGAAAACTGAATGGGAAGAAATCAGAGAGGGAGACAAACCACGAGAGACTCAGTACTCCGGGAAACAAACTGAGAGTTGCTGAAGGGGAGTTGGGTGGGGGGATGGGGTAAGTGGGTGATGGGCATTAAAGAGGGCACGTGATATGATGAGCATTGGTGAATTATTGAACACTACATCTGAAACTAATTATGTACTGTATGTTGGCTAGTTGAATTTAAATTAAAAAATATCTTAAGTGAACAACTGTGCACTTAATAGATTTTGTTAACTATAGGCACAATGTTGTAAAGCAACAGAACTTATTCATCTTACAGAACTGAAACTTATATCCAAGATCCAAGTATATATACAAAGATAGGTAAAAATTAGAACAACGGAAAATGATGCATAATTCAGTCATCGTGAAAAGGATGCTCAGAGTCCCTCTTCCAAGCTCACTGATTTTGGGCAAAATTTGGTTCTTTGCAGTTGTAGCATTAAAATTCTGGTGTTCATGCTGTCTGCTGGTCAAGTACTGCTCTTATTCCTAGAGCTGCCCTAGCATCCTTTCCATATATGCTCTCCATAGGCACTTAGTTCACAACATGGTTATTTGCTTTTTCAAGACCATCAAGAGAATGTAATTTTCTCTCTCCATCCCTCTCTGTTTCTCTCTCTCTCATTCTTATATTTGTCTCTGACTTTTCAGTCCTCTTTTAAAGTGTTCTCACTTGACTACCTGTTTATGTCAGGTACATCCAGAAGAGTCTTTTGTGATTACTTTAAGGTGGACTGATTAAGAACTTTAACCACGTTCAGAAAATCTCTTCATTTTTGCCAAGTAACATAACCTAATCATGGGAATGATATGCCATCATATTCTCCCTCAAATGGAGAGGATTATATAGGATGTGTACATCAAAGATCAAAAATCATGGAGTCATCTTGGAATTACGCCTACCACAATTATTATTTCTATCTTATGGTCCTGAATATGGTCCTGAATAAGGTTTATTTTTTTTCTCCTTTCTCCATATATGCCTCCTTTGTATTTACTAAATCTTAGATTTCTTTTGGATAAGGCTGGATGTGGGTGAAATATCATCAGCAACCAATGTCAGATTTAAAACAAGAAAGTGCCTAAAGTTTAGTAAGTATATTAGGGAAAAAATGCGAAGGTTGTAAATAAAACAGCAAATTCTACTAAAATATTTTTTAATGTTCCTTAAGGTTATAATAATGCTTACTAGCCTCAACCACTTTGGTCTTATGTGTTATTGAAGAATGTTGTCTGGACCAGCAAGTACAAAATTTTCAAGATTATTCTTATACCAGACAGATTAAAGATAGGGAGAGAGATAAGTTCCAGTCTTCCTATTCTCTACTTCTATTTCTGGGACAACCCATTTCTACTTCTGAATATTCTCCCTTCAGGAATACTGTGTCATATGCCAAAGAGAGTGATAATGACCTTGGATTTCAGATCTTCTGGATCCCTCAGCTCCTTTGTAACATGTGTGTGTAGAATAGGGGAGAGCAGGGAACTTGGAGAAGAATGCTCAGAGTAGTTGCGGTCTCTTGCATCTTCTGCGCAGAATGAATATAATTCTAACTGGGGCTTTTTAAAAGAGCTACCCTGTCTCTCCGTGTGTCAGAGCAAGGCCAGTTTTCTATTGGTATATGTCACCACATGTTACATCAGAAGTTGGAACTTATTATATAAGTATATATAATAAGGTTTATATATTCACATTATATATTGTATTATATTTTATTATATTATTGTATTGCATATTATAAATATATATAATACATAAATATAGAAATAAATTACATATTATTTATATTACATAAATTGTATTGTATTATGGTATATATTATATATTGTGTGTATATTTATAGTTATATATGTGTGTATATATATATATATATCCTTGCACTCAGTGAAAGATTCCAGCTGAAATTGATTGTTATTTTCTATTTACAATTTAGATACTATTCAGACTAAAGAATTTATATGGTAGTATGTAATATTTTTTTGATTTTTCTATTGAATTCAACCACTCATGATTTTAAATATTAGATCTTCCATCTTTTTCTTTATTATAACCTCTACTCCTTCTTACACATTGGTTAATTCTTTATAACTTCAATCATTCACTTTTTTTTTCTTTTGATTCATCTTTCTTATTATAGTGTTTCCTTTAACTTATTGCCTTTTCTTACCAGTATCTTATATGATGAATATACCCTTTCCCCTCTGGTTTGGACTTTTAGTGGAGAAGATGTACATTAGGAAATGTCTCTCTTAAGACAAAGATATACTTTGAATGAGAGGAAGACAATTTCTTTTCAAGCTTTTTTTATGAGACTCACCCACATTTCTACTGATCCAAGTCAAAGGTAGACCTCACACATATATCATAAAAATTCATGATCCAAATCTTATCATTGGAATCAGTAATTATTTATCAAATATACACTTTGTGCCTAAGATACTTGAAAAACAAAACAAAAAGGAATGAGAGAGTTTCTCTCCTTTCATGAAATTTATTTTATTTGAGAGAAATTAGGAAAGCTAGTCATATAACAAAAAATTTGAGATTCATTTAGGTGTTTAACTAGGTGATTATTATGGAGATTATAGGTCACAAAAATGTTTGCAGAAAGAGAAAATAGCTGCGTGTCATAAAATGGAAATACCACAACCAGAATCAACTAAATAAATGGCCCAGTGCAACTAAAACAATAGGAAAAGAAAAGCATCAAACAAAAAATGTAGAGACATAGCTTACTTGAAGCATGGGAATAGGCTGAAAATAAACATTTGAGGACTTTTCAGAAATTTGGTTTTATAAAACCTGTTTGATTTATTCCAAACTTTGCACATTTCCCTTGATTCAATTTATTTTCAAAAAGAATCCACATACTGAAGAATAAAGGAAGACAAAGAAATCAGAAATCCTTATCTGTGCCAAAGAGACAGGTGGACATTTTGGAAGTACCTGGGGGATCTATTAATATCAAAAAGGACACCAGATGTAACATGATATTCCTCCTGAGAGTGCTGCAAAAAAAGACTGCCCAAAACCTTTAATAAAAATATGGAGGGGGCGCCTGGGTGGCTCAGTTGGTTAAGCGACTGCCTTCGGCTCAGGTCATGATCCTGGAGTCCCGGGATCGAGTCCCTCATCGGGCTCCCTGCTCAGCAGGGAGTCTGCTTCTCCCTCTGACCCTCCCCCCTCTCATGTGCTCTCTGTCTCTCTCATTCTCTCTGTCTCAAATAAATAAATAAAATCTTAAAAAAAAATCTAAAAAAATATATATATGGAGATAACACACACACACATACACACACACAACACACACCTTTATCACTACCTACATACACACATCCTTATCGCTATCTATCCACCACACACACACACACACACACAGAGTTATCACTATCTACACAACGCACACACATAGACACACATAACTAAAACCTTACACTAGACACCACACACCACACACATGCCCCTACATCCCAAAGAGGTCAAATTACTACGTTTAAAATATACATTTCCTCCTAGTTGGAGATTAAGTCAGTATTTTTGGTAAGTCAAATAGATAATTTTAATCCAAAGTGCATTTGTTTTTTTTCATAGTAACTGTATTTTATTTCCTATATATATTAAAGATATCTAAAGTGTTAACCACTTATTTCCTTATTTTGATTTTTAAGTGGATCTGTAACTGAAGTATCTGGATCAATAGAAAGAGGACACTTTAAAATAAATGGCACAGGCAGCTATTCAATCACAGAAGAAGAAGTCTTATTAAAGAGATAAATATTATATATACCGTGCTCTCATGGTTGAAGGATTTAAAAAGCTATTAGGTCAGGAGGGAATTTACAAGCTCTAACTCTGACATAGCAAGTTACTTCTTCACTGTGTCTTAAAGGCCAGAAGAGTTCGTGGAAGTCCCAGGGTGTTGTTTAGGCACTAAAAGTTCAGGGGCAGAATTCCTAGGTGCCAGGCAAAGGGCGATTCTTTTAGTCTCTCTAACAACGGTTTCCTAGTTATGGCAGCCTTACCAGGAGATTGACTACTCACCCAGGCCGCTTAGGTTAACTGACTGTAACTGAGGAGCTAATGTCAACAAATAGGATCTAAATTCACAGACTTTCACAAGCTAATCTGAGCATAAGAATCATCTTAAACATTTTAAACATGTTAAAGCCTAGGAGTCTTTGATTCATTTGATCTGGGTTGATCCTAGAAATCTTTATTTATAACAAGTCCCCAAGGTAATACTTAAAACCAGGCAAGTATGATCACACATGAAATAGCTGTTATCATGTGTTTAGCAACAGGATTATGAAATTAGTGCCTTTACCTAAAATTCCAGCCCTGGCTCTTCCCTCCTTGCTCATTTCTGCCTTAGTCCACACCTCACTCATTTTTTTACTTCTTTCAATCTTGGTCTGACTGCTGATCTGATAGATTGTCAACAGCCTCTCAGACTCACAAAGTTATTATCAATCTACCCTTAAGAAAATCAACTAATATTTGATAATGCTACCTTATGAATCCAACGAACTCCCACCAGACTACTATAAAGATGTGAGGAAAAAGTGATGTAGTCAAGACTACTGGAGATTGGAAGATGTGAAGACATTTATCATTATTTTTGTCTGTCCAGCCTCTGAATCCCCATCCCATATTTAGGAAATCCCTCACCTTATCAGATAGAGCCCGGCTTTCAATAGAAATGCAGAGAGCTACTTTGTAGCCAATTTATAAAAGGGCCCAGGCACATGAATAAGGATTCTCCAGTCAGGTCCACCACTGCAGTGCAGATGGTAGTGGGCACAGAGGTAGCAGCTATATCCAGCTTCCAGAGGCATCAGGGACTGTGGTCCTGGAAACAGCATCCATGTGTATGTGTGCTGGTTATCATTTCCCAGCCTCTAAGGAAGATCTTGCTAGGTACTAATGGAAATAAATGTACAGCTCAAGCTTCAGGAGCGAAGATGTAGATTAGTACTTTCCTCTCAAATTAATTTCTCTCCTTCTCCTAGAATCCATACTTTTCTGAGACATGAAATCTTTGTCTTTTGTCTTCTGATAACTCCCTAAATTGGTATTGGTTGCCCCAATGTCATTTAAGCCTCAAATCACAGTATGCAGCAAACCATAAAGGTAAATAAGTGCTCAGTTTAAAATAAAAACTTCAACGATGTTTATTCTTCCAATCTATGAGCATAGAATGGTTTTCCATCTCTTTGTGTCTTCCTCAATTTCTTTCATAAGTGTTCTGTAGTTTCTACAGTATAGATCCTTTACCTCTTTGGTTAGGTTTATTCCGAGGTATCTTATGATTTTTGGAGCTATTGTAAAAGGAATTGATTCCTTAATTTCTCTTTCTTCAGTACATTGTTGGTGTATAGACATGCAACTGATTTCTGTGCATTGATTTTGTATCCTGCCACATTGCTGAAGTGCTGTATGAGTTCTAATAACTTGGGGGTGGAGTCTTTTGGGTTTTCCATATAAAGCATCATGTCATCTGCGAAGAGAGAGTTTGACATCTTCTTTGCCAATTTGAATGTCTTTGATTTCTTTTTGTTGTCTGATTGCTGAGGCTAGGACTTCTAGTACTACGTTGAATAATAATGGTGAGAGTGGGCATCCTTGTCGTGGTCCTGACATTAAAGGAAAAGCTCTCAGTTTTTCCTTATTGAGAATGATATTTGCTGTAAAATGTCTATATGTCTATGCTGCCCAGAGCAATTTACACTTTCAGTGCAATCCCTATCAAAATACCATTGGCACTTTTCACAGAACTGATACAAACAATCCTAAAATTTGTATGGAACCAGAAAAGACCCTGAATTGCCAGGGAAATGTTGAAAAAGAAAACCAATGCTGGGGCATCACAATACCTGACTTCAAGCTATATTACAAAGCCGTAGTCATCAAGATAGTATGGTATTGGCACAAAAACAGACACATAGATCAGTGGAACAGAACAGAGTCTCCAGAAATGGACCCTGAACTCTATAGTCAAATAATCTTCAACAAAGCAGGAAAGGACATCCAATAGAAAAAAGACCGTCTCTTCAATAAATGGTGCTGGGAAAACTGGACAACCACAGACAGAAGAATGAAACTAGACCATTCTCTTACACCATACACAAAGATAAACTCTAAATGGATGAAAGACCTCAGTGTGAGACAGGAATCCATCAAAATCCTAGAGGAGAACATAGGCAGTAACCTCTTTGACATTGGCCGCAGCAACTTCTTTCAAGACACATCTCTGAAGCCAAGGGAAACAAAAGCAAAAATGAACTTTTGGGACTTCATCAAGATAAAAAGCTTTTGCACAGCAAAGGAAATAGTCAACAAAACTAAGAAGCAATCCACATAATGGGAGAAGATATTTGCAAATGGCATTACAGATAAAGGGCTGGTATCCTATTGGGGTTAATGTAGAGCATGAAATCAGCCATAATACCTGGCTTGCTAAAATGTAACACAGAGGCCACTGAGGGCAATGGAAGGTTTCGGAGAAGGGCGTAGGCCTTTGGAATGCCAAGGCCTGCGTGAGCACTCTGCTGTTGGAATGCTGGGGGAGTTACCTTCCCCAAAGCTTTCTTAGCCCAAACAGCTGCCCTGTGATCTAAGAGATGTATGCTCTGTCCCTTAGGCTATGCTTAGCAGAACTCATTGAACATGCAGATTAGCATATTTTATCTTTCTCATAAATCCTCCCAGTTTCACTAAGACCCCTTGTCACACATCACATGTTTGAGAAACAGTGATAAGGATTTGTGATTATCCTGAAGGACCAATAAAAATGGGAGCAAAGAAGAGCAAGGGGTCTTGCCTTCTCCTCTCTTTCACAGCAAAGTTTGGAGTCATCTTTCATCCGTCAGTACAGGGATTGCTGGCCATTCCCAGCAGTATCCAAGATCTATAAAGAACTTACCAAACTCAACACCCAAAAAACAAATAATCCAGTCAAGAAATGGGCAGAAGACATGAACAGACACTTCTCCAAAGATGACATATGGCTAACAGACCCATGAAAAAATGTTCAACATTGCTAACCATCAGGGAAATACAAATCAAAACCACAATGAGATACCACCGTACACCAGTTAGAATGGCAAAAACTAACAAGACAGGAAACAACAAGTGTTGGCAAAGATGTAGAGAAAGGGGAACCCTCTTACATTGTTGGTGGGAATGCAAACTGGTACAGCCACTCTGGAAAACAGTATGGAGGTTCCTCAAGATGTTAAAAATAGAGATTTCCTATGACCCAAAGATTGCACTAATAGGTATTTACCCCAAAGATACAGATGTAGTGAAAAGAAGGGGCACACACACCCCAATGTTCATAGCAGCAATGTCCACAATAGCCAAACTGTGGAAGAAGCCAAGATGCCCTTCAACAGATGAATGGATAAAGAAGATGTGGCTCATATATACAGTGGAATATTACTCAGTCATCAGAAAGGATGAATACCCACCATTTTCATCAACATGGATGGAACTGGAGGAGATTATGCTAAATAAAATAAGTCAAGCAGAGAAAGACAATTATCATATGTGGAACATAAGGAATAGAGCAGAGGACCACAGGGGAAGGGAGGGAAAACTAAATGGGAAGAAATCAGAGAGGCAGAAAAACCATGAGAGACTCTGGACTCCGGGAAACAAACTGAGGGTTACATAAGGGAGGGGTGTGGGGAGATGGGGCATTGGGGTGATGGGTATTAAGGAGGGCACGTATTGTGGTGAGCACTGGGTGTTATACGCAACTAATGAATTGTTAAACACTACATCAGAAACTTATGATGTACTATATGCTAGCTAACTGAACATAATAAAAAATAAAAATAAAGAAAATAAATTAAAAATAAATAAATAAAATGAAATTTCCTATTTTCAAATAAAAAACTGGTAAGACAATAGACAATGAGAGAAGGTTAACTACTGATGTTTTTACTGCCAATAGCATTTTTAAATTTTTCTAAGTGTTATTTATGTATGTTCAGCATATAGATTGTCTATAGTATTCAGGTTCATTTAAACATTGTCAAGATCATTGCTTGTGCACTTTTTTTTTTTAAAGCAGATCATGGGTAAGCTTCTGGGTGCTTTAAAGAATATAGAGTTGGGGCGCCTGGGTGGCTCAGCCGGTTAGGCGTCTGCCTTCGGCTCAGGTCATGATCCCAGGGTCCTGGGATCGAGCCCCGCATCGGGCTCCCTGCTCGGCGGGAAGCCTGCTTCTCTCTCTCCCATTTACCTTGCTTGTGTTCTCTCTCTGGCTGTCTCTCCCTGTCAAATAAATAATAATAAAATAAAATCTTTAAAAAAAAAATAGAGAATTATTTTTTAATTCTCATTTCCACAGAGAATTCCATTTCAATGTAATTAATTAATTTAAATTAAAAAGACATCCAACTTGACAAAACCTAAAATTGTATTCAGAAGAAATATTCAAAAAGAAATAAAAAATTAAAAAATAAGAAAAATTCAATAACAACAAATTGGTTATGCTGGTCCTAGTTCCTAAAGTTACAAATGCAGTAGTTATAGAAAGAAGCTTTTGACATTCTCTATTTGGCTTGAAGAATTAAAAACAAAAAGCAAACATCATTGGCATATTCATAGATTTCCATGTTCTGCCCACCTAGCAGATAGCTCTGTGTGTTGAGGCAGTGGTCCAGGCTTTAATAGTGAGGTCTCCTGGCCCAGAGTCTATTGTGTAGGTTTGATAGAAATGAACAAACTTATGGTGTCAGTATGCTGTTGACTACAAACAACACTTATTCATTTGAATGTGTCACATTCTTTTCTAGGTGATGGTGGTGGTTGATATTAGTACTACTTTGGATACTACTCTTTTTTTTTTAAGTAAATTACTTGTTGGACGAGGTGATCCAGTCAAATGCACACAGGAGACTATGAGATGAAATTATGTTCTAATGTAGGAAGACTATGGAATATAAAATGATGCATATACAGGGACCTCCTCTCACTAAGTAGGGCTCTGTTAACTTAAGAGAGTCCAAAGAAGTTGAAGTGACTGAGAAAAAGTACTGCATTCATAAAATGATTTACAGATATTTTCCTCAGTGGTTGCTTTATAAAAACTCTTTAAATGGTTGCATTTTATTTTTATTATTACCAATAATATTTTGATTGTTATCAATAAGGGTAAAGAAACACTTATTTTTGGATAAAAAATATTGTTTTGTTTATAAGTCAGATTTCTTCTATATGGTTTCTAGTGTTACCTTTAGTTATTACTGTGGTAGGCTTAATTGTCTTATAGTTGTCCTGGAAGTAACAGATGATTGTCCTATACAGCAATGTCTTCTCTTCCTTTTTAAAATATTCTTTCTTCTTTACCTCCTCATTGCACTATTAATAGGTCAGATTCCGAGCAGCAAACAAAGATTGGACCCAATTTCTACGTAGTCAATGGCTTGGTAACACTTGGGCATTGTGTTTTCCTGGGTGATAGAGATAATTTAGTAGATTATTTAAATCTAAATGATTAATGAGTTAGTCAAGCTGTGTAATATTTTCTTTTGCCTCCCAGTCCACGTGCAAGGGACCCTCTTGAATGCTCCCATCTCAGTGGGCTGAGGGAAATTCCTGGTCATTTGCCATAGAAAAGGATTTATAAACATATATAATTAGTGAACTGCCATTAGGGGAGCATGATGCATTAAACCTGAGATAATTTATATATTTTAATAAGAAAGAGTGTATTTATATGATATAATCTTTAGTTTGAATATCTTGGACCTGTCCAGGAGAAAGTTTGCATGCTATTGCTTTGTAATATCTCCATTAAAGAATAGGAAAACTTCTCAGTGAAATGAGGAAGAAAACATTTGGTGTTACCAATATCAAATAATCTTGGGCATAGAATAGAATCCACAGAAGAAGGCAAAGTGGTGACCAAGTCTTATTTGTGGAGCTCAGCAGAACAGACATCCCTGCTGGGACAAAGGACAGGAGTGTTTTCCTACACTTCTTAGAACTTTGGAGCCATTTAAGTAGAGAAAACTACCATCAGAGACTTGAAAAACTATTACAAATTAATATGATTTTTATTTAATTAAACTTGAATAAGAAAATAAAGAGATTTTACTAAAAATTCCTTTCAATTATTATCTGTCTTCTGGAGTTTTAAAACTTTCATTCACTGCTTTTGATGAGTTTAGTGTCTGGCTAGGAAAATAGTAGTCTGTCTTGATCTTTGGCCCCAAATATACCTACATATGTTTTTTGTTTCTGAATACCTAGGGATTTCCTGAGAGTAGGAAATATTAAGAAGGGGGAAAAAGATACTTTAATTTTTTGGAAGAAAGAAAGGAAGGTGCTTTACGACAGGATATTTGAATAGTTTGATCGTATAATATAACTGGAGAAGCCTCCATTATTTTATTTTAATGTACCTTCTTCACCCCATTATGTCTCTTATTTCTTTCTCACTAAATATAAAATTTCTTCCTGCAGGTTGTGGTTCCAAATCTTCTGTGTCATAGTATATAAATATAAATGTCAGATATGTTCATGATTCCCCTGCCAAATTGTGCATGTGTGTTAGTATTAATATATTGTCTCTCTTCAACTTATATATATATATATACACATTTTTGTTTATGCAAATTTTCCTAGGAAGAGTGTCAATATTTTTCATCAGATTTCAAATGTGTTCAGAAACAAAAACGAAATTTTAACTTAAGTCCTATAGAAATTGTGAAGAATCAACACGTCACCTAGCCTTATAACTTAGAAGTGATACCTGCAGTTGAAAGTTAAGCTAGAAGAACAGTATAAAATGAACATATTGGAAATATGTAATATTAAAGAAATAGAAAATTTCCTAGGCTGGAATATAACTTAATGAAACTTTTACAGATGTAGGAAAAGAATATGTCTTTTGAAAGGTACTTGGTCAAATAGGCAAGTATTAACATGCGCATCTATCCACTGCCCAAGAGAGAGCCCAAGATCTTGGACTGAAGATTCCATCTGCTACATACTGATGTAGAAATGGATGTGAGCAAAAGCCATAGACTGGACTTTGTAATTAAACACTTTACTCATGAAACAACTTCATTTTGAAAAAAAAAAAAAAAGTCTTTGTCACTAAAAAATTTCACCAATGGTCAATCTTTTTGTAGTAATCAGTTTTCTAAACAATATTAATTTTTTAAACCTATAGAAACTGAAAACCATTCCTACTGATAATTCACAAAGGTTAATCTCACGTTCAGGCAACCAAAGATAGACAGCCACTCTAGACAAAGACCTGGCATTTGGGGAGTTCATTTCAACCTGCAAAACTCTCCTGGAGAAAAGCTCTTTAAATTAGTTTCACATGATTTAGCCAGAATCACTTGCTCATGCAAATTATTCACTTAAAATACAACAAATATTTTTTAAGCATCTATCACTGTGAATAGGTGTTGGGGATACAGAATTCATTAAATAAAATGTATATGGTCCATGGGCATGGCACTTAGAATCTTTCCTTATCCATTTCTTATTGTCCCAGTAAAAGAAAAAAGGTATGATTATTGTTAAATGGTGTGCTCTGATTATTTCTAATTTAAAGGGGGGCAAAGAAATAATTACATCCATTCTGTTTGTATTGAATAGTATCTACCCAAATACAATTTGATCAAAGAAACTAAAATAATACTTTTAATTGGTAATTTTTTATGGGCTTTCTAAAATGTAAGAGCCATTTATCACTGTTCAGAATAAACAATTGGCAAAGCACAGAAACCCTAAAATGTAGTTTTGAAGATATGCTATGAAATCCTTCTTTCATACAAATAGTTCCTAAACTACTGAATTGAAAAGTGAAAAAGTACGAGCAATAATTGGTCAAAGTGAGTTCAGTTAACAACAACAAAAAAATGTAATTATATATTTCAGTTGCTTAATACACTATAAGCACTATTTAGCTAGACAATTTTTATATTAGTAAAATTATTCTTTATGACCTTCGAATCTAAAGTTCAAAGAGAGAGATGGCTATTGAAAGAATGAATAATAAAATTAATACCTTTCCCTTGATTATTCTAGTTCTTGGTTATTAAGATCATTATTATTTTAAATAGCTTCTATAATTTACTCATTGAACTGCTAGATATATAAAATATAAGATAACAACATTTCAGATCAGATTCCACTGAAGAATTATTCTGCATTAATATAAATATTTATAGCAGCTTTTATGATTTACCTTGTTATCTATATAACATATCACTTTCTTTATCAGTGTAAGACACCACATTAACTTAGATTCTATTCTATCCTTTCTACTGGACTTCTTGAGCAAATAATTTTAAATATTTGTATCTCATGATATTTCAAATTATTTTACATTTTATTTTACATTTTTATTTTAACAATGACTCAACATTAATTATGTGGTATGCTATTTCAAATGTACCATTTTGATATCCCTAAGCATTTCCACTGAGTTCATTCTGGAGAAGATATATTTATATTATTGTACAAATACCCAGTTAGCCTAGTTTAAGTCACTGAAAGTAACTATTTTGAAAACATAATTCTATGAACATTCTCTCTTTGTGTTCTCACTAAACTCTTTAAAATTCTCTATTTCTTTCTAAAGGATTATTGATGAAAATAAATTATCAGGCGAGGGTTTGTGTGTATTATGCATTCATTGTTCTTTCTGCACAGCTCCTTGATTACCAGATAAATATTGGTTCCTGTCTTCTCTGAGCACCTTTCATCTTCTGCAGTATAATTTTATGTTAAGGTTTAGAGACACCACAATTGAATAGCATAAATCTACTCATTATATCATTTAAGCTTTGACTTTCTATTGTAGCTTGTGGGAAAGAAGGCCTTTCCCTATTCTGCAGTCTAAATTTAAAATCTAGAAATATGACCAGATGTTCTCATTAAGGATTAAATGAATACCATACATGTATATCATTTCTTTCTTACACATAATATGCCGTGCAATTTTAGTTTTAATTAAATATGGATTGTGTTACTTAGCTCATTCTCCACATAGCTACACTAACCGTAATAATATTCTTAGTATTCTCTAATGCCACTGAATTTTTATAGAGTCACTGTCTTGCTGTGAAATCTTGGCTAGAAACGTACAACGTTTATGATCTCTTCATGCAATGTGAGAGCTCCTAAAATAAAAAATCCCCTGCAAAATGAAACCCTGTAAGTGTTAGTAGCATGGGAACAAATTCATAAGATTTATAAAATGTATATATTATGATTGAGACAAAGGAGAATATTTGTCCATCTTCTCACAGGTATTCTTAAAATATGTTCTAAGATGAACATAATGACATAAAACTTGCTCAGGCTTCAGTGTAAGGCCCAGAAAGAAGTAAACCCGGGTTCACTGAGACACCTCTAGTCACTTATTATTTTTGATAAAGTTATTACAGAGTGTCAGTCATGTGTCTGCCATTGTGTTGAGTTGAGGGTTATAAAATTAGAGGGCATGTGTATTGCCCTCTAGTGTGCAAACAGGCAAAAAAAAATAAGCAAAGGATATTATCATTATTAAAGTAGATGCATGTACAAAATACTAACAAAGTTTCACAGAGGAGTACTAACTGAGCTGATATTGAAAAAAAAAAAAAATACTTGGCCTTTTGCCACATGGATGAGCCAATAGGGAGGAAAACATACTTACCCAGAGAAAAGAGACAACCTAGTAGCCAGTTAATATTTAGAAGCAGGAACTTTGGGATCACATTTTCTAGGTTCAAATACAACTTCACAACTTACTTAAAACTTGGTAAAAGTTATGTAAACTTTCTATGCTTCAGTTTCTTCATTTGTTAAATAGAAAATACATCATGGAGTTATTAAGAGGGATACCATGAGTCAATATATGCAAAGTGCTTAGGATAGTGCCTATTTAAGTGTGTGCTAGATAAAGTTAGAAAACCAAGTTTTCACAGTGTGTGTAGCTGGCTCAGTCAGTAGAGCATGCAACTTTTGACCTTGGGGTTGTAAGTTCGAGCCCCATGTTGGGTGTAGAGATTACTTAAAAATAAAATCTTTAAAAAAAAAAGGAGGAAAACTTCAAGTTTTCTGAAATATAAAACTTAATAAGTGTATTGATGAGACAGAGAGCCCAGATAGTAATTTTAAATGCCTTTAAAAAGATATATAGAAAAGATATTTTGAGCAGAGGAGTAATGTGATAGATTAAAGGTGGTTCAAATTCTTTGTCACTTCTCCCATTTGAGAAGGGAAGTCCACTTATTCTACTCCTTTTATATCTAGGCCAATCTTAGTAACAACCTTGATGAAAACAATATGGCAGGAATGATATGTCAGGTGCTGGTCCCATGCACTAAGAGACTACCAGAATCGACTTCAAATTCCTTAGGAACACTTTCTCTCGGAGTCCCAAGTCTGACTATGCAAAGAGGCCCCTCATAGATACTCTGCTTATCTCAGCTGGGCCCCTTCTTTCAATTGTCCCTACCTAGGCACCAGATGTATGAGTGAAGCTGCCTTGGATCCCACAGACCAGAACATCTGTCCCTGAACACCGCACAATGAACTCTACCGATGTTAGATGTAAAGGAGGAATCATTCATCTCATCACTGTCTGAAATTCTGGACCAATAAAATCATAAGACGTTATAAAAACCATCCCTGGGTTTTGGAGTAGTTTGTTACTCATCAGTAAATAATCTAACAGGAACAAGTGACAAGGTCAAATTTTTATACTATAAAGATCCCTTGGCCTTTGTGATAGTAGGGAGAATATGATAACTAGGATTGAGTCTGGAAACTGTAGAATGGTAAGGAGATTTTCAGATGAATCAAAAACAGAGACTGCAAGGGCTAAACTAGATCAGTGTTATAGATATGAAGAGAAAGAGGCATCACTAAACTAAAAATTAAAGTTTTTCTCTTCTGCATTTTTTTCCTTTTGCCTCTAGGCTTTCCTCCTATTGAGTAGATACGATTTAGGAAAAGTGATTTCAGTGGCTGAAATGGAATTCAAATCAGTAAGCTCGAAAGCCAAAGTTCATTTCTTTTGCCCTAAGACAATTCTTGAAGAGAAACATTATTTTGGTATTTGTTGATTTGTTGATTTTATGGAGATATGGACATAGACGATGTAGATAAAAGATAGAAGTATAGATGTGGATGTATATATGGACATGCCAAGGATCCTGGAAGATTCACACTATAACATTTGCATCACAAATCACTGAGCAGGGAAGGATGCAAAATGATTTAAGATCTTGTTGTGGCAATGGACTCCTAGATGAGAGGGAAGAGATAAACCAATGGGAGTAATATGGGAGAAGAATGATGACTTTTGAGTATTCCTGGGTGAACCCAACAATATGGCCATTACTAGGATTAACCTTGAAAGTAGGAAGTGGTCTGTATCATCTTTTTTTTTTCCCCCAAATTCTTTCAGCCAAGGCCAATAGTTAGAATTCATTTAATATTTTAACCTAATATTGTTGGGGTTAATGTAGAGCATGAAATCGGCCATAATACCTGGCTTGCTAAAATGTAACACAGAGGCCTCTGAGGGCAGGGAAGTTTTCGAAAGGCGTAGACCTTTGGAATGCCGAGGCCTGCGTGACCACTCTGCCGTTGGAATGCTGTGGGGAGTTGCCTTCCCCGAAGCTTTCTTAGCCCAAACAGCTGCCCTGTGATCTGAGAGATGTGTGCATTGTCTCTTGGGCTATGTTTAGTAGACCACGCATATTAGTATATCATGTATTTCCCGTAAACAGATCCTTCTAGTTTCAGTAAGACCCCTTGTCACACATCACAGGCTTGAGAAACAATGATAAGGATTTGTGATTATCCTGAAGGACTAATAAAAGCAGGAGCAAAGAAGAGCAAAGGATCTTCATCTCTGAGCTTTAACCCCCTTGTCTTTTCCTCTCTTTCACAGCAAAGTTTTGGAATCATCTTTCATCCGTCGGTACTGGGATTGCTGGCCATTCCCAGCATAATATAAAGACACACACACTCAAACTGAAACAATCATTTCAAAAAACACTTCAATAGATTGCTGTCCCCAGCCACAACATTCAGGTTGAAAAGTACTGCCATCAGGAAAAAAAAAAAAAAATTAAATCAAATATGTTTAAGAGCTCCAAAAAGAAGCAGCATTTCCGTGACTATAGCCCAGGGAGAGTGAAAGCCTCTGGAAGAAGGTCTGCATACAGCCTCGCGTCGGTGCCACTGAATATTTGTTTCTAAAGATGTGCCCGGCTCAATGGGAGAACGTCCCAGCTCGTAGTGGCAGAAGTGCCCCAACTTCCTAGGGGCCCTCGGAGAGGGATGTGAACATACTATAGAATGAGTAAAGAGATGTAACTGGGCCCTGGATGAGCATGATGCAGATTGCCAGTGTGCACTATGACCAAACACCATGTCAGGACCCAGTCACTTGTGTGAGTGCTGAAAAACCGTGTTCAAGGACCAGCTACATCTTAGCAGAGAGTAGATAAGAGAGGAACAGTGGCATACCCTTTCTCCATAATGCCAGATTGATTAAAAAAAAAAAAAAGTCCTTACTCCCTGTTCCCGAACTTTATATTAGTTTGTGAGTATGGGGATATTATATATAAATCTTTCTTTCCCAGGGACACCTCGGTGGCTCAGTTGGTTAAGTGGCTGCCTTTGGCTCATGTTGTGATCCCAGGGTCCCGGGATCGAGTCCCACATCGGGGTCCTTGCTCAGCAAGGAGCCTGCTTCTCCCTCTGCCTCTGCCTGCCACTCACCCTGCTTGTGCTCTCTCTCTCTCTCTCTGTCAAATAAATAAATAAAAATATTTTTTAAAAAATCTTTCTTTCCCAGACAGATTTGGAGTCATTTATGAGATAGACAAAGGAGTCCTACTCAGAGATAAAAATATCATTTTTATCATGGATAAAGCAATAGGAAAATATTATTTTAGGTCTGTTGTACAAATGTACTTTGCTTATCAATTAGTCTTATCCATTCAATTGCAGTCAGTATTATAAAACCTAAGGGGACTCCTAAGGGGGCCCTATGTGGAGAAAGAGAGGATCCATGTTTCCTGAAGGCAGGTTGTGTGTGTGCATGTGCATGTGTGTGTATGTGTGTGTGTTGAGAGTAGGAGAGAGAGAGCACACATGTATGAGCAGAGAATGCATAATTCTTTTACAGAACACATCAAGCAAGTAAGTCATTCCTCCTCTCACAAATGGACATTGAAAGAGACACAAACTGTTTTTCTGTACATGAACATATCAGGGATGTGGAAATAGTTTTCATTTACTGAGTTCTTACCACAAAACAACACTGTTCTATAATGTGCTCAAGTATCTTGTTCTTTTAAATACCCTACTATGATTCTGTATTCCCTTGTGAATTTTACTTATAGGCAAACTATTGTAAAGAGTAATCTCTCATCAATTTGTCCACTTCAACATATTCTACCTCAGCAACCTGGCTCCTGCACACTCCACTCCACAGAATGGCTCTCAATAAAGTCACCAATAACCTCCTCATTGCCAAATATAAGGGGCAATATTATCTTTTTTGTTCTTTTATTTTCCTTTTCTTGATTTTTGAGTACTCTGTAGAATATATCACTATTAATTCTTCTTGAACACTTCATCCTTGTTTTTCATATGCCAGCATTTTTGCCTCCTTTCCATGTACTGGGATACCAATGTTCTTTATGGAGTGCACTCTTTGCCTGCTTCTAGAAGGTTGGAAGAACCCTGTATTTCATTGTCAGACTTAATGTAGAGCTAACTATTACCTGTAGGCTGCTGCTGATTCTCAAGTCTGTATATCTAAGTCAGATCTCTTACACAATCTTTAATCCAAATACATAAAAACTATGTAATGTCACTACTTGAATTCAGAGGCACCTCAAATACAAAATGTCAGCAATAACCCATTATTATACTTTGAAACCTGTTTGCCCTGCCCCTAGTTTATACACCTATCTTAGAGAATGGAAACCCCATCCAAGCATTTGCCCAAGCACGATTTCTGAAGGAGAGCACAAATTCCTGATTTCCCTTACCAAACGTCTCCTGTGTGTCTTGTTGATGTCTGGCCTCTCAGTGTTCACATGAGGCACTGCTAACACTGAGCCACCTTCACCCTCAAGCCCTTCTAAAACATTCTTTAAAGAAAGGTAAAAGTTGAACCTTGGTAAGTGTGCAAAAGTGTGTTGTTGCTTTCTAGACAATCTCTACCCTAAAAACATCATCTAGTGGAAGTAATTTTGAAAGGGAATTTACATTTAACTAAATGTAAGAGTCTATATTAGTGTGTATGTACATGGAGACATGGAACAAAGAGTGAAGTGGACCTTTTTTTGAAATAAACAAACAAAAAATAAAACATCTCTGAACTTATTGGGAAATTGCCAGAGTACTAGTATTGAAGAAAGAGATGAGTTTATAGGACATGAAGCAAAAACCCAAACAAAATAACAAAAAGTTAAAAATAAGTCTTTCCTTGACACTGAAACTAGGTTTTCAAATCAAGAAATAAGTTAAATGTAAAAATTTTAGCCTTATTGAGGAAAGATATATGTATCATAGGATTTATCTTTAAGAAGTTGTTTTTAAAATCACCTTTGAGTGTATTTATTGAAATTTAATATGAACTGTTTTTAAAAGATATATAATGCTTTGGGTATAAAGTTGCATTGTAATATCTAATACCTTAGGGTTTACTCACTGCCATCTGGTGTCACTGTAATCAAATTGCAATGGCATCTCCTTGGACTAATACTTTTTACCTCCTAAGAGTCGAAATTGCCAAAATAAATATGCAAAGAGACAAGTTTGACATTAAACATTCTACCACACTCAAAAGTATTATGAGTTGAAGCAAAGACAGACAATTAAATTATTTTTTGTAGTGCTTTACAATGAGGCACCAGCTCAATGAAGTAACATTTATGTTACTGAAAGGTGGTGGCATAGTAAATCCTACTTCATTGCCAATAAACTGAAGATCAAAACAATCAACCAAGCTCCACTGGTAATAAATTGAAAGTCAGTGGAGCACAAAATGTATTACTGTTAGAATTAATTTTGGCACAAAATGGGTTGTTGAGTTTTCCCTTTTCTTAGGGCAAATCAACCCCAAGCAAATAGTTAATAGACTGTTGAAAGGTAAACTCAATATGCTCATAGTATTCTGCTGAAATTTGAATTTTATATTTGATTTTTGAGAACAAATAGTCATTTGGATTTTATTTTATATGTATTTTGGAGGAATTTTTACAATGGTTTCATGATTAAATTGCATCTTAAGATGTTCTATTGGATTACAAATAGAATTTTTTCACACATTTACCAAAAAGCTCTTAGGGACAAGCAGTCAATCCAGTCATTGATTATGATAAGTAGGGTTGATATTTCATGGACTTCCATGATTTAAAACTTACTAACAAAATTGGAGTATGTCATAGGAAGTTGCTTAGATACTGAGAAAATTTAAAGCATATAATATGGTGCCAAATGAAGGAAGCTGACATGTTTTAAGGGTACTCTGAAATGTGTAGGAATAAGAGAGCTAAGCTCACACATGGTGCTGAAACTGAAGATTCTGGATGGGAATTGCAGAGGTGAGGCAAGTTCATGACTTCCTGCTGCAGGTTACCACCAGAAATCATTTCTATAGTTTATTACCAGACTACGAAAAGACTTCTACTTAATACTTCCACTCAGAATGAGGTAACAACTTGTTCAAGTTCATCTGGTGGCAGAATCAGAATTTTGCCTCAAATTTCCTAACTCACACAAAGGTTTCTTTTAACTACAATGCATCTTTTATGTAGACCTTCAGTCTGAGGATATCTTAAGCCTTTAGTAGTACTTGGTTTTTCATAGTAAAGATTCATAATAGATATAATTTGACTCAAAACTCATTTTTTCTCATCATCTAAAGCTGAATCTGTTTCCTGTGAATCTTCATAAAGCAAGAAGAGATTACTGTTATTATTAAGGAAATCCATTTGAAAACATTTATGGTTTTATTTCATTCTATCTGCTAAGTTAGAGCTTCTCTTTAATCCATGTGGGCACTGACTTCCATAGTTACATAAGGAGGCAATTTCATAACAAAATAATTATCCTTGTTAGTTCTAGAAAACAAGGTTTATTCACCTACTGATAATGAGTACCACAACTAATCATAAATAATCCTTACCAAGATTATTCTATAAAGGAAATAGTATTCCTGATTTTCCTCAGAATCTGAATGTTATGGTGCAATAAAAATACAAAATACATTCTGCACCTGCAAGGCAAAAATCATTATTCAGGGGCTTTTTGACTTGGTAAAATTACTTTTTAAGAATGAATCCATACTCTTGTGTTGGTAATGATGATGATGAAAATAATGCAACCATGCAAAACTAAATTTATCCTGCTAATATGTAGATGAGTTTCTCTATGTTCAGCTTGATATAATTTTCAAGCAATCAATTTAACCAATCAATAAACAAATTCCAGAAATCATATAAAAATATCCCTACTAATGGATAAATACTAACAAATTTTGGTAGGTATAATTGTTTATAAGAACTGTAGGCATTTTACATAATTTTTGAATCATCTATTTTGAAGAAAAAGAGATATTAAAATGTATATAAAATGGTATGCTTTTTAGTATTTAATATTTTTTTGCCTTCTTAACCTTTATTTACATAATCCAACTGTAAATGTTTTAATGGGAGTGAAAATGGTTAAAATGAACATGAGAATTCTGAGAAATCAGACAAGAAATGCTAACGGCATTAAAAAGCAAATTGACTACTACTGAAAGTCTAGAATGAATGAAATTGAACAAAGAAAATGAAAAATGAGGAAGGAGATTAGAAATGAGATAAAGAGCAAAATGTAAAAAGGTTAAACAAATGAAATACTTGATTTGAATAACCAAGAAGATATAATCAATGTGGAAGGGCAAAACACAGAAAAACAGTGTTATAACTGGGATATTGCAATAAACTTACATCTTTTCCTCATAATACACCTATTTGGTCTTTCCATCTGACCAAAAAAATGTGTATTATATTCTAGGAACCATCAACAAATCACTTTGACCCACTTTATTTGCACATTCCTAAGCCTGTATTTGATCACTTTGCTCTCTCAGGAGTGTGAACATAATACTCTAAGTGTCATGCTTAAACAACAAATTGATGTGCTTGCAAAGAAAATCTAAATTAATTAGATTCTTTTTTTTTAAGATTTTATTTATTTATTTGACAGAGAGAGACACAGTGAGAGAGGGAACATAAGCAGGGAGAGTAGGGGAGGGAGTAGCAGGCTTCCCGCCGAGCAGGGAACCCAATGTGGGACTCGATCCCAGGATCCTGGGATCATGACCTGAGCCGAAGGCAGACGCTTAACGACTGAGCCACCCAGGTGCCCTAAATTAATTAGATTCTTAAAATTTTATATGTAGCCATTCAAATCTGTTGGCATGACATTTGTTATCCTGGGTACAGTAGATTATACACATCTTATATTAATTACAAGTATAAATGTATAGAATTATAAATAGTACTCTTTGGCATTCTGATTACACATTTCAATTCCTACCCACCTAAGACCTGTTGATAGGATATGATAGCTTACCTTAATAAAAGATAGTTATGGAAAAATCCTCCATTCACCAAATGCCTTTCTCCCAGTTTTCGTAGATCCTGCTTATTACATTTTTACTACAAAATAGGACCAAGGATGAGATGTGTCTTTTATTTAATGTCATTATTTGTGGGGTGCCTGGGTGGCTCAGTTGGTTAAGCATCCATCTCTTGATTTCAGCTCAGGTCATGATCTCAAGGTCCTGGGATCAAGCCCCATGTCAGGCTCTGTGCTCAATGGGGAGTCTACTTGAGAATTCTCTCTCTCTCCCCCCCTCTGCCCTTCCCTCTCTTTCTCTCTCTCTCAAATAAATAAGTAAATCTTTAAAAAAGTAAAATAATCTCATTATTTGCAAGAATCATTTAGTCATGTCATTTGGCATCGCTGTGTATGCAACAAATTAGATTTATGCAAGAAACAAGTTTTCTCTTCTAAGTTTCTTATAAGTTTTGCTCTTATCCAATGAGTGGTAAAAATGCTGACTTTCTTTATTAACCACTAAGGCATTAATTACTTCTCTCTTTCCATAATATCTTAAGAGTTTTTGTCTATGTGTTATTTCTGTGCTATTATCAGCATTCGTGTCTGATGAACACTTATCAACTCTCTTTCCTATCTTGAAATCACAAAATGCAGTCTTATTCCCTGCTCCTCTTTCTAGAGTCACATCCTGGGATCTCAGCTAAAAACATATCCCTGAGGGCGCCTGGGTGGCTCAGTTGGTTAAGCGACTGCCTTCGGCTCAGGTCATGATCCTGGAGTCCCGGGATCGAGTCCCGCATCGGGCTCCCTGCTCGGCAGGGAGTCTGCTTCTCCCTCTGACCCTCCTCCCTCTCATGCTCTCTGTCTCTCATTCTCTCTGTCTCAAATAAATAAATAAAATCTTTAAAAAAAAATAAAAAAATAAATTAAAAAAAAAAACAAAAACATATCCCTGAGTTATTAATTGACATATCACTCTGTCATTATGTATCACATCCACTGGACACACACACACATTTACACATACACACTTATCTACATTCTAGAGGAAAATAAGTAATATATAAACAAATAAAAACTGATATATATTGTCTTAAATGATAAATTCAGTGAAAACACTAAAACCAAGTGATATGATAGTGATTGGGCAGAAAGTAATTTAAATAAAATGGTAAAGAAAGATTTTTTTTGATGAAGGTATCATTTTGTTAAAACTGATACCCTACAGAGGTCACTAAGACAAAAATCTGATGACAAAGCATTTCAGATTAAACAAGTTAAAAATGAATATATACAGGATAAATAAATATTACACAAGTAATTAAATAAATATAACATAAATAATCCAAAGTAGGAGTTCTATACTCTTGGGCACTTAATCCCTTGACAAGGTATTTGTTTTTCAACCCATCTGGAAATAATATATGAAAATATGCTATCTGGCTATGGTAGAGGCATTTTAGCTCTCAATGTACAGATTAGAGTCTGTCCCTCCATTTCTGACTTTGGTCCTAAAAGCTATGGTTATTCCCATTTTTACGTACTTAGTGTGGTGATCATGTTGCCACTTCTCCTTTGTCTTTTCCGAGTTGTACTAAACATGAAGTGTCTCTGGGAGCACTCCCAGTTGAAGAACTTTGCTGGTCTCATGCCTTTAGCTTAATGCAATCTCCCCTGTAACAGAAGCCTTGTGGTAGTCATATGTATCCACCTCATTACAAGAAAAGAAAACTACAGACCAAGATGTTTTATGGAATAAGACACAATTT
This sequence comes from Mirounga angustirostris, assembly GCF_029215605.1. Classification (NCBI taxonomy): domain Eukaryota; kingdom Metazoa; phylum Chordata; class Mammalia; order Carnivora; family Phocidae; genus Mirounga; species Mirounga angustirostris. The sequence goes on from NW_026991711.1 coordinate 49,400,758, forward strand.
TTTTTTAAGATTTTATTTATTTATTTATTTTACAGAAAGAGAAAAAGTGCATGAGCGGGAAAAGGGTCAGAGGCAGAGAGAGAATCACAAGCAGACTGCTCACTGAGCATGGAGCCCCACTTAGGTCTAGATCCCATGACCATGAGAGATCATGAACCTAGCCAAAACCAAGAGTCTGGTGCTTAACCAACTGAGCCACCCAGGTGCCCCTAAGATACTTAATGAAATTTTAGCAACGATATAAAAGTGATATATAAATAAAATACATCTGAATCAAGTGAGAATTATATAACAAATAAAAGTTTATTTCAACACTTGAAAATAGATGTACTTTATTATATCAACACAAAGAGAGAAAATACAACTATCTTAATAGAGAACAAGTATTCGAAAAATTTGACCATCCATTCATGACAGAAATTCTCACCAAACAAACAATAGAGGGGAACTTCCTCAAATTGATAAGGTACATCTACAAAACACCTAAAGGCAATATCATATTTAATGGTTAAAGACTGAATGTTGTCCCCAAAGATCTGGAAGAAGAGAAGTATGTCTATTTTCACCAATTCTATTCAACATTGTTGTGGAGATTCCATCCAGTGCAATAAAGAAAGAAAAAGAAATAAAAAATATACATATTGGAAATAAATAAATATAGTTTTTTACAGAAAACATGATCTTCTGTTTGTAAAAATCCTATCTAAATATCTAAAAAAAAATTCTACTAGAACCAATTAATGAACTCAGTAAAATCACAGGATACTATATATATATATACATATATATAAACTATATTTTTATTCACTAGCATTAAACAATTAGAAATAAAAATAAAACAAATACAATTTACAACACCAACAATAAAATAAAATACTTAGGGGTAATTAAGAACAGAATTTATATGCTACAAACTATAAAAATTTTCATGAGAGATTTAAATAAGACCTAAAAAAAATGAAGATACATACCATGTTTATCGGTTTAAGTAAAGATTCCTTATATGAAAGATAATTTTTTAAATCAATAAATTGGTCATAATTGATGTTAAAATCTATGATATTTGTAAGATATTTTAAGAAAGTGAAAAGAAACTATCGGTTGAGAGAAAATATTTTTAAAACACATACCTGATGCAGGACTTGTACCCAGAACATGTAACAAATTCCTACCACTCATTAATATGAGACAAACACTCTAATTAAAAAGGGGGAAATATTTTAACAAATACCTCACTAAAGAACAGTATATATGGTAAGTAAACACATGAAAAGATAACCAACAGCCTTAGCATTAAAGGAATACAAATTAGAACCACAATGAAATACTTCTGGAATGGCTAAATTTTAAAATAAGACTAGTAATACCAATTCAGGCAAGTATATGAAGAAACAGGAACTTCCATGCAAGGCTAGTGATTATTAAAATGGTATAACCACTTTGGAAATTGATTTGTAATTTCTTATTAAGTTAAATATGCACTTAACCATGTGATCTACTAAATCCATCCCTATTTATCCAAAATATATGAAAAAAATGTCCATAAAAAGAGCTTTAAAAAAGAATATTTGTAGCAGCTCTGTTCACAATAGACAAAAAGTGGTAAAAACTCAAAAGTCCATCAACTGGTGAATAAATGTGCAAATTGTGGTACATGATTCATACAGTAGAATACTACATAGCAATAAAATGGAACAAACTACTAATACATCCACAACATGGATGATTCAAATGCACTATGCTAAATGAAAGAAGACAAGTATAAGAGGCTACATACTGTATCATCCCCTTTGTATGCCATTCTAGAAGAGTCAAAAATAAAGGACAAAATCAGATCAATGGTTGTCAGAGGCAAATGTTGGGGAAGGTGACTGGTTAAAAGAGACCTGAGCAGACTTTTTGAGTGATAAAATCTTTCTATTGCTTGATTCTGATGGTGGTTACAGGTCTATATAAATTTGTATTGTATGTTTATTATATAAGAAAGGTAAGGTATAAATTATACCTTATTGTATTATTCATTTAAAATTGGTGAATTTTGTGGTATGCAAATTTTATCTTAATAAACATGATTCAAGGAAGAAGAATGAAAGAAGAAGGAGGAGGAGGAGGGGGAGGAGGAGGAGGAAGAAGAGGAAGAGAAAAATTGATAAATACTGAAGATTGGAATGTAAGATCCAACATACAGATAATAGGTGCTTTTGAAGAAGGAAACCAAAGCAAGGAAATTGAATTAATACTAAAACTTATACCTCAGAAGAACTTTCAAAAAAGGAATTGAAATTACATATTGAAAGTTACAATATGTATCTGAAAATACGGAACCAGAACAACCATTACCAGGAAATATGCTAATAAAATTACTAGATTTTAAAGAAATATTTTATAAAATAATCTGTGTAGCTAGGAAAAAAATAGTATATGACTTATGATGCAAAGAAAATATTTTGTCATTAGACTTTGTGAGCACAATTTAATGCTAAAAGAAAGTTGATTGACATATTTAAAGTATAAGAGATTAAAAATGTAAGTCCGAGAGCTTACATCCAGTAAAACTGACTTACAGTGATAAGGGCCAAGACATATTGCTATTAACAGATGACCTAGAGAATACTGCTCCCATAAGCTCCTCTTAAGAATTTCACTACAGTGTGAAATTTAGATGACATAACCATATGATGAACTTTAAACCTATAGTTATTTGTAGAATTAAGACTAAATGAAGAAATTTAAAAATCATAATGACAATACGTTCTGGTAAGGTAGATATAGTACAACTATGAAAAATAAGTGGGGATATGAAAAAAAATATTTTAACTTTTCTCAGTAATTCTACTGGGGCAAGTGATGTTAAGTTTTATAATTCTAAAACTTGTGTGTGTTGTGAGAGAAAACAAATTAGTAATTATAGGACTTTCTATTTATGCCATCCCTTCTGCCCCTTGAATCAGAATTCTCAGTATAAAATAATGACAAAATAGATGGAATACAAAGGTGTTTAATAAAAACCCTATGGTCCTGACTGTGAAGGGGAGGTTGCTAACTGAACTAATGAGATATACATATAAAATATGTATAGATATAAAGATACATCTTATATATATATTAATTTCTCTATAGATCTATGTATTGTTTCATAATATATAAGATATATTATAGATCCTAACTCTCTTTAAGTAAGGCTGTAACTGGGATGGGACACATGGAGGGGGTTCTAGAATTGCCAGCAAATTCCTCTTTACCTGATTACAAGGGTGTTTACCTTATAGTAACTCATAAAACTGTACACTTGTTTTGATCGGTTTATTATATCTGTTATTTTTCAAAGGAAGGGCTAAAATGATTAAGGTATTTCTACTATAAAGAATTAGTCATAATAATAATATATCCTTCCAATATTTTGATTACCCTATTATCCATTCTGGCCACATGGTGAACATAATTCTTGATGTGCTGAGCCGCACATTACAACATATTCTGGCATCATATCTACTTAAAAGGAATCCACTTGATAGGATTGCCAACTATACTAGCAAAGAACACCAAAATTTCCAAGCATAAATTTCTTCATATATTGGGAAATAAGAAATATTTATCTTTTTAAATAATAACTGAATGCCTATATTAATTTTGGCTGCATAATTCTTTTTCTGTGAATCCTAAGAAAATTAAAATACCATTGTTTTCTCTTTCTTTCAGTGGTCTAATACTTACTGAATAATATGTTAGCTGACAAATAAATTAAAAAATTAGAAAATTGTCCAAACTCAAAAACAAAGTAAAATCAAAGAAAAAATTTACTGTGCCTAACAAATCCAAGTCTCTACTGAGACCCCATAATGAAAACTAATTTTGGTTATAAGCCCATTTAAATAGACGCTATAGTACATGTAAATGTGTACCAAAACTCCTTTTAAATTTATTTTTGCTTTAAATGTAATGGGCTTTACTACAAACTATACAAGCCTATGCGCTCAGAATGGAAGCACTATTTTACAGTGATATGTACCTATAATAATATTCGGTATATAATGTGTAAGATAGTCAATGCTGTGATTTGTGTTGATAATGGTAAACACTCTTTTATAGTAATAAAATGTAGGTCTACAATGAACAATTCTAGTTTTTTGCATTCCAGATTTACGGATACTAGAAAACATTCCCTGCTGTAATAAGTCTTGCAAATACTGTGTGTGTGTGTGTGTGTGTGTGTGTGTGTGTGTGTGTGTGTGAGAGAGAGAGAGAGAGAGAAAGAGAGAGATAGAAAGACAGAGAAACAGAGAGACAGAGATAGAGAGAGAGGCCTCTTGATTCAGAATAAAAATTGTCTTATGTTCTTACATTAGATGCAATAGTGCAATATATCAAATAGGTATATTATTCAATTCCTAAAATATTTCTAAGTAAATATCACAATAGATTGAATTGTGGAGAATGAATTATAAAAAAAATACTTCAAGGGCGCCTGAGCGGCTCAGTCAGTTAAGTGGGGGTCTTCGGCTCAGGTCATGATCCCAGGGTTCTGAGATCGAGTCCCGCATCGGGCTCCCTGCTCAGCAGGGATTTGCTTCTCTCTCTGCCTCTGCCTCTCCTCCCTGCTCATGCTCTCTCTCTCTCAAATAAATAAATAAAATCTTAAAAAATATATACTTCAAATTACAACACCAAAATGTGTATTTCTTGCCCAAGACTATTTTTATTCTAAACTAGTAACTCATTAAAAAGAGAAGAAAAGAGCTGTCAGTGTTTTGTAGCTGCCATTTCCTTAAGGGATTAAATTTAGCGCTAAAAAGCTGGTCTGGTAAACTTTCTAATTTAAACATTTGGACAACCGTATAGTTGTTCGCATAACTTTGCCTTTTACTATTTCTATCTGCAATGTTAATCACAATTCTGGGACCCCTTACAGTTTAACATGCCAATTTCTATCAGTTTGTGAAGTAATTGAGGATGGCAGCAAGAAGATTTTCTCAGAAAGTACTTGGTGATGAATTGGAATTTTCTAAAATCTCATCAAACATAACATGCATCTCTCCCGAAATATCTGTATATATACAGAAGATATTTAGATTTTATGATATAATAACATGAAAAGCACTGTTTTTCATATATTCACTCAATCAAATCAATAGCAACTATAAAATAAAGTGTTCTCTCGGTAGGACTTATAAACAATGTAAATCCTCAATTTTGGCACCTTTGTGTTTTCTTGGTACCAAAACACTTCTACATATTTTCAAAGAACAGTAAAACATTTGTGTTTTTTATCTATACATAGACATCTTTGAACATATACTAAAACTGAATATATCTTTTTACTGAATTTTATGATTTCATCATTCCTTGATGGAATTTGATTACCACTTTATAATAAAAGTTCATGTTTAGGGTTCCATGATCTCATGTTCTGATCCAACATTCAAAGACAACATTTACAAGCTCTGAGATCCATTAGAAAAACTGAGAAACACATTGAAGTGGGAACTGGAGAAGCATATTTCTCTAGATGGTGTCCATGCTTCAAAATATAAAATCCCAATGGATGGGAGCAACAGTAAGCACTGTAAATCAATTAGGAAAATGATGAGTTAAAGAAAAGTTTGAATGGAGAAATGTACATAGACTATTGTTTTGACCAATGTCAAGGATTCTTTCAACCGTTGACTCTTAAAAACACCAGTATTACAACAGATTTTGGAAAAATGTTTTGCATTTTGGAAAAAAAACTCAGTTTGGCAAATAAAGGAGACAATAAACTAAAAATTTCATATCTAAATGCCCTCAAGTCTTGCTATAACATGACCTACTATAAGATGAATTTCTGTCTGAGCTATTTCTATCTCCTACTGCCTCCAAGGGAATTCATTAGAGTAAGAAGAAAAAGAACCTAGCGGTAACATTTTTTAACCTATAACAGAGTAATATGGTGTTGACCATGTTGTAAACTCCAGCATCCTTTTTTAAAAAGAGAATAAGATCAGGGGACATTTCTTTACATTATAGTCAAAAAAAGTATTTGTAAGATCACCACATAAGATTTATTTGTTCATTTATTTGTTCCTTATCTGTTAGTCATGTCATACATTTTTAGTCACTACAGGGGATTTACAAAACATAAAAAATAAAATTCTAATGAAAATCCGTAATAAAGCCATCTTTATTAACAAAGCAAAATAGAAAATTAAGAAAATAATCTACCTTTTATGGGCACAGACCTAATGTTCTCAATTATGCTCAAATCTTCAATGAATGAGATGAATTCAGCATGTGTAGGTGGGCTGTTATTCCAGCAATATGCAGAATGAACAAAAATCTTTCCTTAATGAAAAATCCCAATACTGAATACTTAATACCTGAAATAGTTACAGGAATGGAACACAGGGAGAAAGTATCATCATCACATAGGATTAGGCTTTCTCTTCTGTGAAGAAAAATAAGTAAATACCTATTTACATTGCTAAATAACAAATAGACAAAGGCACATGCAGATTATGTAGGTGACCTGCCTAGATCTATAAACAAATACACTAAATAATTTAGTAGGAAAAGTGTTATTTTTCCATTGTCTTATTAGGTAACCAAAGTCCAAGATCATGAATTCTTTCTTGATGATAATTTCTTAGATTCACCACTATCCTGGCCCAGCTGTGCCTTCCTTTCTTTTACTATACTCTCCCTCTCCTTGCTTATGTAACTAGTTCAGGTTATCCCTGTAACTGAAATTGTGTGATTATTTTCAAATTTCTCACTTCATGAAAGAAGTAATTTTTCTGTAGTTGTTCCCTGCTTTTTATATTTTTTTTATTCCTTCTACAAAAATCGAGTGAAATGTTACTTACTTCACTTATTTGCAAGAGACTCCATTACTGAAAAAAATGTCATATTGTGGTTTGTATTATTATGCTTTCAGGATGAAATGCATAAATTGGGAGATACTTTTTTTATGTATTTTCTACCTGAGACACTACCAGATGGTACTGTGCTAGTTTCAGGTTGATCATTATGTGAGAGACCTGGGCTCACAGCCAGACCAACACACCATTGACTGAGAGAAAACAATGTAATGCTGAACTGTACATAAAAATCACAAGTGGTGTTTTTGTAATTTAAACAGACATCTGCTTTCACATGTCATGTTTATCTGAAATATATACACATTCCTGATTTTATCTAGTTATGGAACTGAACTTAAGAGGGTAATTAATAATATAGGTACTTGAGATACAGATATATCAGATATATGTGTATGCCCCTATAGGATACAGATATCTGCCAATGTAGATATCAGTTACTCCTATGTATGTGTGTACTTCTCACACAAGTGTGCACATGCACATACAGAGACACAGTAGAATATTAAAAATTTAAGCATTTCTCTGAGCTCTCCCTATTTGTGTATTTGTTTCCTAAGCCTTCCCTAATGTTACATGAGAGTGAGGTTATTACATTTACCTAGTAAGATCCCTACATAACAAAGTCCTTAACTAGACACAGAGCACGGGTGAATACCCTGCTTTCTGATTAGGAGTGCTTTTATTTGCTTTGGCAACAAATTTTCCAGAGAAATTCTTCATTTGAAAATTTATAAAAGTGCAAAAGGAAAACTCTTTGTTTTCTTTTTTTTTTTTTTTTGGTTTGAGAATATCCTCAATAGCATCTTTGATTCTTCACTTGTACATGTAGTTGTGTGATTACCCCATTCATCATAATTGTTATCCAAACCTCAAGAGATACAAGCCTCTGGGATTTGGGGTTATATCTTCCTCTTCTTCCATCCTTTCATTTTCTAGTCTCTTTTGAATTTTTGACCATCAGTAATATAGCTATGAGAAGACTGTTGATGTTTTACATAACAACTGCTCTGCAGATTTAATAGCTCATGGAAGACATCTAACAAGAACAAAAGCGTCACAGGAGAATTTTAGCTTTATGTTGACCAGCTCATTATGCAGAGGTCCTTTACTTTGCAAAATACTACCTAAATGATTTGGTTAACCTGGCAGAACTCAAATCTTTCAAGTACACATATTTTTAATTACCTTCTTAAGTTCAGTTTCATAACTAGATCAAATCAGGAAAAAATGTATTATCGAAGCTTTGCAGAGGGCATAAAAATCATTTGCAGTAATAACGACTTAATATTTACATGGTAATATAAATACAACTTAACAAGGTAATTAATCTTTAGGTAAGAACAATCCATTCCAAAGACTTAGCTTACAAAAGCTGATTGCAAGAGCAAATAAGCTGGGCTTCTTTTTTAGAAACACTTCTATTACTAGTCTCAGCTTGTGGTGGGTTAAATTAATAGGTGTTTTATACATAAACACTTATGTCACATTATATACATTATATCATACATATTGTATACACTAAATTGTCTCTGTCTATATATGTGTGTATATTTATGTGTGAGGTGTATATGTGTAAGCTATAGCTCCCAGTCAGCCACATAATCATGAGAGTAAAAAATGAATGCACTTACAAGCATTCTGTACCCATACAACCATTCTGTTCTTCGCTTTCAGTACACTATTCATTAAATGACATGAGCTATTCAACGCTTTACTATAAAACAAACCTTGTGTTAGATTATTTTGCCCAAGTGTAGACTAATGTAAGTATTCTGAGCATGTTTAAGGTAGGCTAGGCTAAGCTACGATGTTTGATAGATTAGGTGTATGCATTTTTAAATTATGATATTTTCAATTTACAATCAGATGTAATCCCATCATAAGTCAAATAAGATTTGTCTATATAAGCTCACTTCTTATTTTGCTCCAGTTCCTTGAAGTTTTAAGTTATATGATAGAGAGAAAGTATAGTTTTAATATTTAAATATCTTTATACTTATAGATAACTTTTATCTAGGTAGTTTTTTTTTTTAAAGAATCTTTAAAAAGTGCACATTGTCTAAAGAACTTTCATGTGTTATAGCTAAAGTTTAAGGTTATGTAATAAACTAATGAGTTTCTTTCCAGTAAATGAAAAATTATATGACCTTCAGGATATAAAACTGGAATAGTAAACCCTAAAATACAGAGACAAAATGAAACATACCCATATTGTTGTGAAATATTAGTTAATAGCTTCATTATCTTCTACTTGAAAGACCCGGCATGCATTTTCTAGGATTATTATTTCCATGTATTCTTTTAAAAGCATGCATTACTTTAAAAGCAGAAAAAGCTATTTTGGAAATATTATTTTAACATATTGAAACTGATTAACAGAAAATTGAGAAATGGTGAGAAATTACTGTTCCTCTTTCATTTCTGTTTAAGAGAAAAACAAAGCCTAAGCCTAGTTGTTCAATAAATATTCTAAGCAGACAAATAAATAGAAAAATCCAGTGTTGTTATCTTACAAAAGCCACACGAAGGTATGTTCACTCTTATTTATGTTAATTTATGCAAAAAAACACACAAAGGCTACAAAACACTCTGGAAGAAGAACATTATAAAAAAATGATTTGCGGCCCTTCGGAAAATTAGAAAAACATCATGTTAACTTTTACTATGACAAATCATTTAATGTTTTCTCACTGCTTGGGTAACTGATACTGTCATTGTTACCAGAATTTAATAGTTAAGAAAACCTGAAATTGAAAGGTCATAAATCTCAGAATCCTTTAGCTAGGTAAGCGAAATAGCCATAATGAGAACATTATTTTTTTCTTTATTCAAAATTCAACATTCTTTCACTCTTTCATAAGGCATTTATAGCTTTCACTTAAATTTATAAATGATCTTCTTAAATATTTATTTTTAAAAAAAAAATAACCTGGCATACACATTTTATAAATGAAGATCTAAAACCACTCAAGTATTGGCTTATTTCTAAATAAGTTTTATTGGGGAAGTTCCTAAATATTGCATATGGATGTTCAATCTTTGCATGACCAATTCTTTATATGATGTTATTTTTTTTTTTAAGATTTTATTTATTTGAGACAGAGAGAATGAGATACAGAGAGCATGAGAGGGAAGAGGGTCAGAGGGAGAAGCAGACTCCCTGCCGAGCAGGGAGCCCGATGCGGGACTCGATCCAGGGACTCCAGGATCATGACCTGAGCCGAAGGCAGTCGCTCAACCAACTGAGCCACCCAGGCGCCCCTTTATATGATGTTATTTGACTAAAATCTCCATGAGGGAAATTATGAGGTATAATCTTTATTAGATACTCTTAAGTAGTTAAAATATTTCCCTTTTTAATAGTAACCAATAAATATATTTGACTGAATATGAAAGCTAAAAATCATAAAACATTTTATTATAATCCCCTTTTATCCATGAGAATTGATACTGTAACAATCCATAATAGCATATATGTATATATGTTGACTTCCTGTAAGTATAGGTATTATTTTTTTAAAGATTTTATTTATTTATCTGAGAGAGAGAGAGCACAAGGGAAGCGGGGGAGAAAGAAGCAGACTCCCTGCTGAGCAAGGAGCCCAATGTGGGACTTGATTCCAGGACGCTGGGATCATGACCCGAGCTGAAGGCAGATGCTTAACTGACTGAACCACCCAGGTGCCCAAGGCACTATTTTATAATAATGACCAAACCGACAAAAGAAGATAAACAACAACAAAAAATCTTAAATTTATTGTTGATCAAAAAGATAAAGAGAAAAATAAAACAAGTTTCACCACAGCTTTCATAGAACTATACGCTTTTTCACGGTGCAGAAATTTGGTCTTCAGTGATAGGTTTTGTGGTAGAATTGGTCATCATTGCCAGACTTCATTTACTGTTCTTTCTACAAAATCTGAAAAGTACTTCCTATTCCTTAGATTAGGAAGTGAAGGAATAAGAGTAGAACTAAATATAAGTAGAAATAAAAGCAGTATGTTGCATTTCCTCAAGAGGACTACAAATCTCTCAAAGGTAACATAATATCCTCACCACTTACCAGAGCACTCAGAATGACAGGGGTCCACCTACCAGAACCAGACATTCTATCCAAGCCACCTTTCCTCCACAGATTACCAGCTCTTTTGATTCTAAGTCACTCATCCCTTCCCCACTTCTCTCAGTTTCAGCTGAATTTTCCCTGCCTTTTGCATAGCTGCTTTCTTTTTCCTCACTACCTGTCTTCCTTAAACTAATAATGAGGTTACTACTGCTGGACTCTACATACGCACATCGTGTATTTGGGTAAGTGCTTATACTCAGTTGATCTACATATGGTTGTTTCTGTAACAATAACTCATCTCCTAAACAAATATTGAGCTGGATGTTTCTAGCATAGTTGTTTTTGAGGAAACACAAAAAATTCAAATTCAGGTGCATTTTTGATACTGAAAAAAATGGCTGTGTATGTGTTAATAGGTTTCAACATCAAATTATGGCAAAGGAAAATGACATATTGTCCTCTAAAAGCTCTTTCAGAAATAGGATCAATGTTCAGAAATCATGTGAAAACGGTTCAAGGAAATAGTTTCTATTAAATGCCAAGTTAATTTTTCACTAGGAGGAAATAATTGTTGAGCCTGTCTTCTTAGATTGCTAATAATAATGGAAATTATATGTGGTCATACAGAAATTAGTAGCAAGTCATATTTCCCTGTTCTATTCTATGTGTTTGGAATGGAGAAAAGGTATGAGATCAAGAGACATATATTAAAAGTTCAAACCACAGAAAAGAGGAAGAAACAATGAGAAATCAAGATCATCTGATGAGCAGGCCTACATAAACTCACCTAGAAATTCATAGATTCTGTGCTTTTATTTTCATTCTTTTCCCAAATGTCATTACAGTATTAATACAATAGCCCTGGGGCGCCTGGGTGGCTCAGTCGTTAAGCGTCTGCCTTCAGCTCAGGTCATGATCCCAGAGTCCTGAGATCGAGCCCCACATCGGGCTCCCTGCTGAGCGGGGAGCCCGCTTCTCCCTCTCCCTCACTCCCCCTGCTTGTGTTCCTGCTCTCGCTATCTCTCTCTCTGTCAAATAAATGAATAAAATCTTTAAAAAAAAATACAATAGCCCTTAGGATCATGGAAACATACAAACAAAAATTTACATCTTAGACAACATGTGAAATATTTTACAGGCAAAAAATAAAATAAAATTGTGAGAAGTCTCCAGGGTTACCATGCTAGTTACTGACAAAACCTGCCAACTTAGGCACAGAATCCAAGTTCAAGGTCCTTTTCATTATGACAGAGTAATAATGAATTCTATATAATTCAAACTTACTCAATTTAAAAAACCCACTATTTTAATGAATGGTTACCTTGATTTAATTTTATCTGTAAAAGGTAGAATATTTTATGGAAGAAATATGAATTTAGTTTGAGGTATCTTCTTTATGAGAATTCTTTGCAGAAATATTAAATAGGAATTTGAACAGATCACTTTAATTTTAGAATTGAGATCTATCCTCAAAATTCTAAACATGTACATGACATTGGAAGCCATAGACACTAATGAGAGCGTCTGAGGATAAAATAAGGATAAAGAGAGGGACTAAAAGAGAGTCCTAAGGAACTCTTCTTTTAATTATTATTTTGTGCTCTAAATTCTTAGGACCTAGAAGAGTGTTTGATAGAATGTTGAGCCAATGGATGAAATAATTATAATCCCTTGGAAGCAGAAGAACCAGAAAATGAAGATGAGTAGAAAAACACAGATGGTAAAGAAACATCAGAAAAGTTTAGTGTCATAGAATCTAAAGGAAGAAAGAAATTTGAGGGAAAATGCTGCTGAGATCAAGCATGGGGAACTTGAACAAATCATATTGGACACATGCTCCTTCAGAATCTTTGGTCACATGAGTTTGGGTAAAATGGAGGGGGAAAAACAAGATTTTAGAAATAAGTCATAATCCTGCTCTCAAGGTATTCATAGTCTAATGGGGATAAGGGAAAGGAACAGAAAATAAATGAATTACTACAATAGATTGAGACAATGCTACAACAGAAACAACAACAACAACAATAACAAACACAGGAGCTCTATAGAAGCCCGTAAGTCATAATAGGGCTTCTTGGAAAAAGTGATGGCTGAGTTGAGTCTTAAGGACTAGAGGGATAAACTACACAGAATAGCAGTTATAGATGAGTGATGGGGATGCTTACTAGTGCATTTCAGGTAGTAAAGGTACACATACAAAAACAGAAATATGAAGGTAGACCTAGTGAACTCATATTGTTCAGTGAGGTACTAGTGTGTGTAATCAATCATAGTACTGAGAACTTCTTGGCTTCCTGCCTTGCCCCTCACTATTTCAGTCTAATTCAATATATTTTAACTGAAAATTTAAAAAATGCAACTTCACTCCTAAAGTTTCTGAATAACTTTGAGAGCTAATTCCTTTAAAGGATCTAAATTAACATTTCCTTTATATAGAAAGGAAATGACATTAAAAGAGAATCAGTGTCTTCCCAACTTATAAAATAAGTGAAAAGAAAAACATACTCTTTTCAGGCTCTTAATATATAGATATATAAAATCCAAGCAAAGATAATGATCATAATGGTAGAAAAGAAATGCATACTAAAGTAACAGTTACACATTTTAGGAATTAGTTTCCCTGAAAATTATCTATTAGAGTTTGTGGTAAATTGTTTTCCCATCAGTTTGTAGTAACTGGCTAAAAAAAAATATTTGAGAGTGACTCATAGTTATGAGAAAGGGAGCTATCTTAGTAATTCTATCATTATTATATAATTGTGTGGATACAACAGTGAAAAAAATTTGTATTTATTTTGTGGTGAGGTAGTGAAGAAAATTCATGTGGAATCACAAGTGTTAATGGGTACAGGAGAATGGGCAAATAGATCTCTAATGGAAAATAACAGAAATGCAAGGGAAACTTGGGAAACTAATCAGCAAATATCATTGAAGAAGGGTGCTTCCAAAAATACATAGCTTTCAAAAAAAAAAAAAAAGTACTATTCAGCTGGATCTCTTGGCTATAGAATCACATTTTTCTTAATATACTGAATTTGATATCAGAATTACTTATAACTGAGACTTTGAAGATGGTATATTTATCTAATTTTTCTGTTCATCATCTGTGCATTATTTAAAGAGGGTAAATATTCACCTGCATTTACAAGGAAAAGATTTGTGTGAAATTTTAAAAAATAAACCAGAAAAGCTTATCTCTAAGTATCTAGGCACAGAAATGAGAAATTATGCCTGCCACCCATATCCTAAATCAGTCACAAATTACTATATTATTTTCCATTCCAATCTGACATTTACCAAAAATCCAATATTCTAAGATCAAACATTTATTTTAGGATACCTGATGTATATAGCACTTTACAAAGCAATATCACAAAAGTCCATCTCTATGCTAAAAGAAATTTACATGTGCCCAATGAAAGAGAATACTCATCTCTAATGGACATGGTTGTCTGTAGGTAGTAAGTTTGGGTTTCAACTTTTGGAAGGTAAATGGAAGACTTAAAACTTAGAAATACTTGATGGAGAATAAAAGGAAATAAAACATTAAAGTTATATTACTCTATTACCAAGGAATAAATTTATAGAAGAATGAATGGGTGGTATTAAATAAAATTTACAGAAAATTGAGAAACATATGATGAAAAGGCATGAAAAAATCTCCTGGAAATAAAATCTGAGAATTTTAGTTAACTGTGAATAGTGTAATATGAAATTTAAAAAAATGTTAAAAATGTAGGTGGGTTAGAAGATGGCAGAGTAATAGGAGGACCGTATGCTTGTCTTGTCCCTCAAACACAGTCAGGGAAATATCAAATCATTCTGAATGCCCAAGAAATCGATCTGAGGCCTGAAAGAACAAATTGCACAACTAGTGGGCGAGAAGAGGCCAAATAGTGGAAGGTAGGAGGTGCAGAGACATGATTGGAGTGGGGGGAGGATCATGAGTGCTGCAGAGGGGAGGGAGCCCAGATCATGGAGAAAGGAGAGAGAGAAAGAAAGAGAGCAGCACGCAGGGGATCGCACAAGAAAAACACTTCCCCAAAATCATTGACTGGGAAAATGAAAGGGGGTGATTATCATGAGTATTTACAACCAGCAGAGCTCAAAGACTGAAGTTTTAGAAGTCCATGCAATCACCTGGTGTGGGGCCTGCCACAGTGATGCTCCTGTGGAGGAGGGCAGAGGCCCAGGGGCATATGGTGCGATTTGAGGATCCCCTGAGATGCATGGGGAGAGACCTTTCCCTCTTCTTGGAGTGCATCCGGGAGAGGTGGCTTTGCCACTCAGGGCACAAAAGAGCCAGCAGGCACCATTGCACTCCCCTGTCCCTTAAGCATAGGGCAGAGACACCTGCTGAGGGTGGCTAACCTGGACTCGGGCTTTTGCTGTGCTTTACTCTAAATCCCAAGCTCCTGCACATTGGTGTGACTGCCCTTCTGGGAAAAACCAGCATCAGCCCCAGTGCAGTAAGACCCTCCATCAGAGGACCGGCACAGGTCCATGCCACTCCAGGTCCCTAAAGTTTGGAGTTTTGAAACTCAGCCAGTGCGCCTGAGATAAAACACACGTGCACTGTACTGCTGGGCAGGCAGATGGCCCAGACACAGGGTGAAGGTAGGGATCTGAGGGATGCCTGGGACACACAAGGAGAGTGTTTTCTCTTCTGTGAGGGTTTCCTGGAGAGCAGCACCCATGAATCCCCCCTCTCCAAGGACAAGTGAGAGTGCTCGTGTCATTTCTTTTCTCCCCCAACCATCAGCATCTACTGACTTCAGTGAGCAGAACAGCACAGACAACAGAGGCCTAGCCACTTACACCATGTTCCACCCCCCTATTTTCTGCAGGTGCTTCTTTACTAGGGCAAAGGTGCCTGAGAGACAGAGCAGCTGGCCCCTCCCCCAGGAGACCAGCACAAACTCTCCACACACACCAAGTCTGATCATAGAGTGCTGCAAAGCTTCAGCTCTAGTGGAAATAGGATCTTTTAACAAGCAGACCAGAGCACACCTATTTAAAACTCACCACACACTGGACAAAGTCCTAACATTCCCCACTGTAGGCAAGGAGAAACTCTTCAGAGGACTGACCTGAGGTAAAGAGCAGCCTAAACACAATAGCAGAGTTCACACAGCATACACCACAAACACTTCCTGAAGTATCAGGCCCTGGACAGTATACGACCTCTTCTTAATAAAACCATTACTCTAGAAGCAGGAAATATATCAGGCTTTTGTAACACAGAGAAGAGACCTAGACAAAATGCCAAGATGGAGGAATTCATCCCAAAAGAAAGAACACGAAAAGGTCATGGCCAGGGATCGAATCAAAACAGATATAAGTAATACGCCAAATCCAGAATTTAAAAACAACAATCATAAGGATACTAGTTGGGCTTAAGAAAAGTGTAGAAGACACAAGGAATCCCTTACTAAAAACTAATGGGCTGAAATGAAAAATGCTATAACCGAGATGTGAAATGGACTGGATGTAAAGACCACAAGGACGGAAGAAGCAGAGGAATGAATCAGTGATATAGAAGATAAAATTATGGAAAATAATGAAGCTGAAAAGAAGAGGGAAAGAAAAATATTGGATCACAAATGTAGACTTAAGGAATTTAGCAACTTGATGAAGGGTAACAGCATTTATATCATAGGAATTCCAGAAGAAGAAGAGAGGGGAAAAGGGGCAGAAGGTTTATTTGAGCAAATTATAGACAAAAATTTCCCTAATCTAGGGAAGGAAACAGACATCTAAATCCAGGAGGCACAGAGAACTCCCATCAAAATCAACAAAAGCAGGCCAACAACAAGACACACTGTAGTAAAATTTGCAAAATACAGAGATAAGGAAAGAATCCTGAAAGCAGCAAGGGAAAAGAAATCCTTCACAAGGGAAGACAAACAAGGTTAGTAGCAGATCTCTCCACAGAAACTGGGCAGGCCAGAGGAGAGTGGCATGATATATTCAATGTGCTTAATGGTAAAAATATGCAGCCAAGTATACTTTATCCAACAAGGCTATCATTCAGAATAGGAGAGATAAAGTTTCCCAGAAAAACAAAAACCAGCCCTTCAAGAAATATTAAAGGGAACTCTTGAGTGTGAAAGAAAGACCAAAAGCGACACAAACTAAAACAGGAACAGAGAAAATCTCCAGAAACAATGCCTTAATAGGTAATACAATGGCACCAAATTGATATCTATCAATAATCACTCTGAATATAAATGGACTAAATGCTCCAATCAAAAGACACAGGGTATCAGAATGGATAAAGAAACAAGACCTATCTATATGCTGCCTAAAAGAGACTCACTTTAGACCTAAAGACAAGTGCAGATCGAAAGTGAGGGGCTGGAGAACAATTTATCATTCTAATGGACATCCAAAGAAAGCCAGAGTAGCCATATTTACATCAGACCAACTAGATTTTAAACCAAAGACTGTAAGAAGAGAAGAAAAGCACTATCATAATAAAGAGGTCTATCTAACAAGAAGATAGAACAATTGTAAATATTTATGCCCCCAACTTGGGAGCACCCAAATATATAAAACAATAACAAAATTAAAGAAACCCATTGATAATAATACAATAATAGTAGGAGACTTTGACACCCACTTACAGCAATGGACAGATCATCAAAAGAAAATCAACAAAGAAACAATGGCTTTGAATAACACAGTGGACCAGATGGACTTAACACACGAAACAACAGATGTTGGTGAGGATGCAGAGAAAGTGGAACCCTCTTGCACTGTTGGTGGGAATGCAAACCGGTATAGCTACTCTGGAAAACAGTATGCAGGTTCCTCAAGAAGTTAATAATAGAGCTACCCTATGACCCAGCAATTGCACTAGTAGGTATTTGCCCAAAGGATATAAAAATACTGATCTGAAGGGGCACATGCACCCTGATGTTTGTAGCAGCATTATCAACAATAGCCAAATTATGGAAAGAGCCCAGAGGTCCATCAACTGATGAATGGATAAAGAAGATGTGGTATATATCTACAATGGGTTATTACTCAGCCATAAAAAGGACTGAAATCTTGCCATTTGCAACAATGTGGATGAAGCTAGAGACTATTATGCTAAGCGAAATAAGTCTGAGAAAGACAAATACCATATGATTTCATTCACATATGGAATTTAAGAAACAAAACAGATGAACATAGGGAAAAGAAGAAAAAAAGAGAAAGAGAGAGGGAGGCAAACCATAAAAGAGACTCTTAACTATAGAGAACAAACTGAGGGTTGCTGGAGGGGAAGTGGGTCAGGGGATGGGCTAAATGGGTGATGGGTATTAAGGAGGGCACTTGTTGCGATGAGCACTGGGTATTATATGAATCACTAAATTCTACTCCTGAAACTAACATTATACTCTATATTAACTAACTAGAATTTAAATAAAAACTTGTAACATTAAAAAATAATAAAAAATAAAAACATCCTAAAACTACTATATATGCATATAACCCTTATGACAGTGAAACAAAATATATGCTTGAGGTTTTGAAGGGAGAGGATGATTCAGTAATATCATGTAGTAGTCAGATCTTAAATGAAGTTACATGTCTACTTCTGGGCAACAGATTTTTAAAATGACTTTAAATATTACAAAAGCATTAAAATATTAAGTGCAATAATTGATTTAAAATAACTGCTTTTCACTTAACTAGACTCACTTGACTAGTTACAAAGATGTATAAAATAGAATCCTTACCCTTAAGGAAATTTTGTAATGTAGGATAAGAGATCCACAGACAAACAACTCTCAAGCATGTGAGAAATGCTGTAAAGGATACATATACCAAGAATGAATGCAGTTAACTTGGGGAAACATGCTAACATAGGGTAACTGAAGGTATTACTATAATCTGGACTTATCCCTCCATCTACTATATTCTTGACCTCCCTAAAGTCCTGGGATAATGCAGTGAGGACAAAGGTCAGTCGATATTATAGTCTTAGTAAATGCAGTGATTCCAGAATGCTCATAGCATTAAAGGGGCAGACAATGCCAACACCTACATACTTCATATGTAGGTTTTATGAGTACACTACATTATTCTTCTCAATTTAAAACTATTTTTCTTCCATCAAAATGAAAACCCACTTATTTAAAAAAAAAATCATCAAAGTGATTAGAAGTATGGTCCTACAAATGCAATCTTTGTCCCCAGTTTAGAACTGTTTATTTGCAATAATTTCATCCAGTCAGTACTGTATAATCTGTGGGATCATGGTATCTGAGACATACTGCCTAAACTTAATCAGCCTAGCCCTAACTCTTGGTTGCCTCTCAAACCTTTGCAATTGTCCAAGCAGCCTTCTTTGTTTTTCCCAGTAATCGAGGGTGTGTCAAGACCCACTTTGCTGTGTTATTTTTTTTCTTGTTCACCTGATGTATAAGAGTTGCTCAGCTAGTTTCTGGATTTCTTTCAGAGGAAATTGCTCCATACATAGATGTAGATTCAGTGTGTCCATGGGAGGCGGTGAGTTCAAGAGCCTCGTTAAATGGGAACCATCTTGAATCGGAACTCCTGTGTCCCTGCATTTCTTGATTTGTGGCCTCCTCACTCCATCTTCAAAGCCATCAACAGTGGGTTGGGTTCTTCTCAGGCTTTAAGTATCTCTGACCTCCCATTTTGCCATATATCTCAAACTCGTGGGTATTCTACAAGGTCTCACTTTTCAAATCTTATTATGAAAAATACTGCCTCCTTAATGTACAATTTCAGGAAAACACAACCATTTCTAAAAATATATAAATCTCAGTTTTATATACCTATATGCAAAGTATAAAGATATATAAAATTAAAAAAATAAACAGAAGTGATAAAAGCATTCTGTTAGAGGAATAGAGAGAAATAAAGTAGAGGTGAAGTACATGTAATCCATAATGCTGTCCTCTTAGCTGGATGCCCAGCATAGGTTATCACCATCAATTTGCATTTATTCTATTCTAGAATCTTTGCCAATGGAGAGAATTGTGTATATTTAAATTATGAAACACTTAGTCACAACTTCATGCTTTTCCTCAAATATTTGAACATGTTCATCTTAAAAGAAAATGGTGACATATTCTGTGATGGCATATAGACCAAGCCTGTATTAAAGATATCTATACCGTCAGAGACAGATCTTAGTCTTTAAAAGATAGTATATAATAAAGATTATAATTATTATACCAAAATTTTCTCTTTTCTTCTTAGAAATAATGAGCACCTATCACTATAAGTGTTCAAACCCAAGTGATATGCTTGCATTTCAGAATGGTTCAGAAGATATTTACAAATTGGGACAAAAGGCAAATAGGCTCTAAGATAGCTTTTTATACAGAAAATCCATCATTCCTTAGGTACTGGATGAAAGAAATAAAACATTAAACTTACCTTTTTTTTCTTTACCAGCACCTCACTATTTTTAGAAATATGTTTATATTTATGTTATCTATTATTGTTCTGTTTAAAATATGTCAAAACAGGAAATTTTTACTGATTCAGTCTGATTAGAATTGTTTCAACTCAGTAAGGTTGCTCTAAACATTATGTACAATAGATGAAGAAAAAGGTGTTAAAGGAAATTAATGAGGGCATAAACTGCAAAGGAATAGTTGTATCATTTGAGAAGCTTATTTCTCTCAAGAGCATCATTGTAACTGTTAGCACTGTGGTCACCCTTGACTCTACCCTTTAACCAGCTAAGAGACCTTGGACAAGCTTCATAGTCCCTCCAGGGCTTGGTTCTTTCATCTGTGGCTGAAAGAATTTAGTCAAGATGATTTCTAAGATTATTCAGATCTCTATGGCTTTATTATTTCAGGTACCACACAGAACCATATCAAGAGGAGAATATCATTTATTGATTTGGATAACTTTATCTTAAGTAACAAATTACATTTAAAACTTCCCTGGCAATAATCTTTTACATATTATCAAAATAGCTGAAAATACAACTTTAAGAATGAAGTGTTTCAGTTTTGTTTATAGGCTTTAGTGAAGAAAACCATTTCATGACAAGAGGTAATAAGCAATGCAGCCATTTTTTATAGAAAAATAGATATAAAGTTATATATTTTTAGATATTTTCCATCCAATCTCAGCTATAAATGTCTTTATCACCTACAGTTATCTTTGGAATTAAATCTTTTGAGAGATGAATGCTGTAGACTATTTAATGCTTCAGCAGTTTTAGATGCTTATAACTTGTGAAAAGTTAAAATGTTTTCCCTTTTATTTCATATCCATTCTAAACTTTTATTGTTGCTTTTGAAATAGATATTTTAGAAACAAAAAGGATATGAGTGATCAGCTAGCCCAATTTTGGCATTTTTAAACCAAGACCACACATTCTTTTCACTCCTCCCATCAAGAGGTGATAGCTAGAGCCCTTGCTGTTCAAGCTCTGAGGTACTCCTTGTGAGATGCTCCACACACTGACGTGGTTGCATGCTGGAGAGGCCACCTGTACATAATCTGAGTGACGACTGGAGCTGAATTTAGCCTCTGCCATTCCCAATGAGACAACACATGACTGGAATTCTTTTGGATCCTCTATTCCAGCCCTTCTGCCAACTGAATAGCCCTGAGTGACTTCCATCAAAACTACATGAAAGAGGAGACTCACCCATCTGAGTACTGCTACATTATTGATTCATAAAATTATGAGATATAATAAAGTGATTGTTGTTTAAGCAACTAACTTTTGGATAGTTTTTGTATTGTTTTTATTTTTACTGCACCAATAGATAAACAGACTTTGGTCCATGAAAGTGAGGTGCTAACATTACAAAATCTAAAATGTATGGCTCTGGTCTGGGGACAGGGCAACAGGCAAAAGCCTGACAAGGCTTAAAATGAATACTATAGAGGACTTGAAGAGACTGAAAAAAAAATTACTAGGAGGTGGTAGAAAGTTTGGTACTACTTCTACCCAGGTAACCTGGAAAATATATAATGTACTTAATAAACTTGATAATCTAGTTAAGATGATTTCTGGATGAAGTGTTGAAGATGCTACCTTGTTTCTTCCAGTTGTCTTTTTAAAAATGAGAGAAAAGAGAAATGAAATAATCAACTGCTAATAGAATATGGAGTGAATGTAAAGGGCTTAGGACAACCATTCCAACCAGCGAGTGGTCCTCAAAGTAAGAGATGGTCTCAGGGTAGAGATAAAATCTAATGCACTGCCCGTAGAACATACCCTGGGGTTGTAAGATCCCTTAAGACTTCAGAAGGATTTAAGGCAGTATCAAATGTACCCTCTCAGTAACAAAAAGAAAAAGGGCATGCCATATTAGATGCTCTAAGACAGACAATAGTGCTTAGTGCACAAACAACAGCTTCACAGGAAAACCAAGATAGAGAAGGATTTACCTCAAAAAGATTTATGGGTTTGGTTTTGTCTAATGGAACAGATTAGGAATTGACACACAAAAGGCTCATGAGATTTTAAAGGAATTATATTAGCATTGAACAGAACAGAAAGAGTTAAAAAAAAAAAAAAGGCCTAGAGATAACCAAAATTCTATATACAAGAAACATTCTAAGAAAGCCAAATTTTATGGAAAACAGATTTTATGGAAAAGGAAGTTTTCAGAGGGCAGGACCAAAGCCATGTAGAATTATTATAACCCAAAGACCAAGACTAAACCTCAATTGGGAAATGAAAATATCTGCCCGATTATATTTAAGAATTGCTATAGGATAGGGTGCCTGGGTGGCTCAGTTGGTTAAGTGACTGCCTTCGGCTCAGGTCATGATCCTGGAGTCCCGGAATCGAGTCCCTCATCAGGCTCCCTGCTCGGCAGGGAGTCTGCTTCTCCCTCTGACCCTCCTCCCTCTCATGCTCTCTGTCTCTCATTCTCTCTGTCTCAAATAAATAAAAATAAAAATCTTAAAAAAAAAAAAAAGAATTGCTATAGGGTAGTGATTGTCTTATTTTCTCTGTTCTGGAAAAGGAATATTTACTATGATTATCCTATGCCTGCTTCATCTTGGGACATTCATTTGTCCCAAGGGGACAGATCATTTGTCTCTTCATTTCACAGGTCTACAGTCTAAGAGTAACTTTATCCAAGGGGGAAAAATGCCCTAAACCAAGATATTTTTATAGCTAGATATAATTTAAATGCTGTGATCCTGGACCTTGAACCTGAGCTTCGTAACATAATAGAATGAGACTTTTGGTGGTTCTTGCATGATGAAGGAGAAGATCAATACTGTTGTAGGGCTTGTACTCCAGTGGTTTAAGCATGAAAGCAAATTATTTGAAACTTCTTTTATGCAGGTCAATGATCCCTCCCCTTGAATATGTACGTGATTGAGATTGCTTCAACCAGTAGAGCATGGCAGAAGTGGTGTTAGATTGTCTAATATCATGAAACTTTCACCTTCTTCACTTGACACCCTGACCTACCATATAAGAAATCTAACTACTCTGCAGATGTGATACTGAAGAGGCCACATTAGGCATTTTGTTGATAATTCCAGCTGAACTCAGCCTTTCAGATGTACCCTCCAAGTCACCATATGTGTAAGTATGCAATTTGCAGCTTCTAATCCACACTATCTAATGGTTGAATATCATCAAGTGGCCTCTATTACACCACATGAAACAGTAGGATTATGCAACAGATCTCTGCTGGAAGTTCTGACCCACAAAATTTGTGTGATACAGTAGAATGGTTGTAGGAGTTTTACTACTAAGTTTTGTGGTCTTTTGTTCCACAATAGAGACCTAGAACATATACCTGCTCCTTTAACAGATAAAATTATGGCAAGGAGAAATGAAGTGATTTGTACAAGTTTATGCAATAGTGTAAGGGGAGAATTGTGGTGCAAAACCAGAGCCCATATCTCCCTTTTATTTCCACTGTACCTCATCATCCTAATGGAGTGCATTTTTTTGTATAATGCTATCTTACAATGTTCAGAAATCAAGTAATCAACTTTATAAAAGTCAAACATGCTTTTTTTTTCATCCTTCTGTTTCTTTCCTTTTACCTGATTGTCTTCTGCTATTTAATATTTTGAGACTCTGCCCACATATCAAGATAATAAGCATAGGTGAATTCTAATTTTTAGTGGACTTCAAAATAGAAACGCAGGGTAGCCTGAAGACAGTAATTTCGAATCACAAGCATCTGCAATTACATCTTTTCTGTTTTAACAACACCTGTGGTACCCAAAGTGAGACTCATTTTCTAACTTCTCTTGATAAGACTGTGAGAAATTAACAACAGTAGTTCCTGAAACTATCAAGACTAAAAATGTCAGTGACACTGAATACAGATGTAAGTGATATTAAAATAGAAGGCTTCTGTGAGAGGTCACCCAAAACTTGCGAGAATTTTTTTGGCTCTTAGTACCAATAATTACTACAATGACTGTATATTGCATAGAAATATCAAAGGTTTTATGGTTGAAACAGGAGATCTGACAGGTATGGGAAGATGAGGTACAGTATCTGGGGCAAACAATATGAGAATCAATACAGCAACTTTCTTAAGCACAATGTTAGAGGTGTCGTATCTATGGGTAATAACAGCCCAAACACCAGTGGATCTCAGTTCTTCACCTATGGCAAGCAGTCACATTTGGACATGAAATATACAGTATTTGGAAAGGTAATAGATGTTCTGAAGACTCTAGATGAATTAGAGAAGTTACCAGTGAATGAGAAGACATGTCAACCTCTCAATGATGTGCACATTAAGGACGTAACTATTCATGCCAATCAATTTGTGCAGTAGCTGTAGTAGACCTGGAAAGATACTTGGCAAACCATTCGAGGAACACACCTACGGTGGTTTATGCAGTTTTAATTATACCAAAAGACTGCATCATCCTTCTGCTTGTTTACAACTAAAATCTCCTGAGCTGGTGGTACCAAGGGGACCCAAATGGCTTTTACTCCCACTATTAGAGCATTTTCTTTGCTCAAACTATTATCCAATGTATTTCTTTAAGTTGACTTTTTAAAATCCTCTAATTTTTTGTTACATATAAACATTCATTTAAAAAATAGAAATACATTATTTCTGTGATAAAGACTTAATGCTCTACCTATTTCTCTGCCCCCATTCACTGTCATCCCTTATAACTAGAATGAAGAATGAAAAGCACTTAATTTCACACTGTCTTCTGAGCTACAGTCAATCCAACCCCAGGATCAAGAAAGACTTTATTCAGAGAAATTTATAAGTTCCAAGCAAGCAGATCTGCATTTCCACAATGAGGTAACTCTTTGATAACTGCACTCTTTTCTTGTGATCACTTCTCCTTCCAAGTTTGGTTTTTGAGATGAAGCCATCCTATATTCTATATCAAGTAACTGAGTCTCTGTCCCTTGTTTAATCTCATGCCTGGGTCCTGGTTTGGATTTCCTGCACATTTCCCCTATTCACCCAGGATTGTGTCCCACTCTATTCTTGGAGATTCTATATTCAAATCTTGTTATGAAAATTTTAGCCCTGCAGTGGGAATTATGTTAATTTTCTCCAATTTCTTTGGTGTTCTGTAATTCTCTCTAGAATCTTTACTTTAGTATTTAGCTGCCTTAACTTAGTTTTAAGTTACTTAACACTCTTGCTGGTATTCCTGGACCTAGTGTGTGGCCTGCCTGTCTACCCACCTGTCATGACCCATTATTGTTTAATGCTCGCCATTGTATTCTCCAGATAAAATGCTTTGCCTGTCTGCCTGGATTTCCATCACTCGATTCTTGTTCAATTTGCAAGAACTGATTTTATCTCAGTGTTGGCTTTTAGTCTCCCACTTGTATCCAACCTAAACTCTTCCTGCCACTACCAAGTCCTATATTGGTTAGAGGACAGCTGCTGGATGATAGCTAATAGACAGACAGTTACATCGCTCTAATAATTAAAAGTGCATTGTAAATCAGTTGTTCTAATACAATTTTAATAAAAATTTACCTCTTTAATAACTTATAAGAAAATACTCGTGCTATTCTTTCTCCTTGGTCTTCGATAAGAATAATAAATGAAGGCCACAGATTCAGAATTTGAATATCAATGTTTTTAATATGTGCATATTTACAAAGGTCACTATTTAAGTGAAAGGGGTAGTTTTCATATTTGCCTTTAAATAATAGAATTCTCACAGTGGAAAAGTATGATGCCTATTTATATATAAAGCCACAGCTTTTCTCTGGGATGCAGTGAAATAAAGCGTATGACCATGATGTGTGTAATGTTTTTATTTAAAAAGTTCATAATTCTGACCTGGATTTTTTATCAAGAACTTAATATGACTTATATATGTGTAGATATGTATATATATATATATACACATATATACATATATATGCATATCAACTATTGTAATCATTTACAAAGTAAAAAAAATTGTTGCAAGTTTTTAAGATGTTCTTCATTATATTGTATGGACTAAGTATTTGTCTTGGTCCAATTAAGAGATAGAGCCACACAGTAACTTAAATAGGGGAAGTTTAATATCAAGAATTATTAAGCTATGATAAAATCATAACTATAAAGATGAAAAGAGTATGTTCTAAAGGGCTCCTCCACCTTCTCCTAGAGCTAAGGAAATGTACCAAAGAAGGACATACTTAGGATATATTCCAACCTGTGCCAGGATAGTGTTCAGACCTAGTTTGAACAGTGAGGTTTGTTGGATCGCCTAAGTTAAAGCTAGTTTACAGATATCAAGCAAGGAGAAAAATTAAATAAAAAAAGAAAAAGGAAAAAAGAACCTCTGGACTGGGGCTGCATGGTCACCAAGGAACTGTGTGCTCTGGGTGCACAGATAAAGCAAAGCAACACCAAATGTCCCTACACACCTGCCCTTTGCCTGACAGTGTGGCAAGAGCAAGAAAAAAACAAAATACCATTTATCCTAACCAGGAAAAGAGAAGCTCCCTTCCCCCTGCAGTGTCTCTCTAGCGCCCTCTATCGACAAAATTTAAAATCATACTCGCCATAAGGTAGAAAATGCGGGAAGTGTCCCCTTGCTGAGAACAAACATACTGAAGCGAAAATTTGATTTGTGAGACTACACTGATAACTGCCACAGACATCACATAAGCTATGTCACTATATTGTAAATGTACATTAAACACAAAATAAAACAACTCTTTTGTGCCATGTATTTGCCCTATAAGTATTATCACAACCAGTATGCAATAAAAATTAGTAATAATTATAAATATTTTAACATTTAAAAACATTTAGGTGGATACTATTGATGCTCTAGATATTTTGAGAAGTTTCCCTCCAAGTTGAAACTGATAAAACCTTTGTTCTAGATAAGCTTCACTGTGCTGCCAGAAATTATTATTCCATGGACTTTACTTCAATCTTTTTTTCTTTTTTTTTTAAGTAATCTCTATACCCAAATGTGGGGCTTGAGCTCATGAGTCCAAGATCAAGAGTCACATGTTCTATGAAATGA
Source organism: Mirounga angustirostris (assembly GCF_029215605.1). Taxonomy (NCBI): domain Eukaryota; kingdom Metazoa; phylum Chordata; class Mammalia; order Carnivora; family Phocidae; genus Mirounga; species Mirounga angustirostris. The sequence goes on from NW_026991711.1 coordinate 49,428,118, forward strand.
GCCAGCCAGGCACCTTTACATCAACCTTTATATTTGGCTTTATTATATATAAAAAATAGACTTTTGTGTCTTCCTTTCTTATTTTATTTCTCATGTTAGTCTTCAGATACATGGCGGTGGCAATAATCCACACAAATGAATGCTAACTTGTGCTGCAGCCTACAACCAGTATCCACACATTGTTTTCATGGGAAGTCACAAGCAGCCATATTGGTCTGAGTGGTTAGAGTCACAATTAATCTTTCTGTGCTGAGAACAATATATATTTCTTGTTTCAACATTGGCAAATGAGGACCATATAAGACAGTAGGCATTTGTTGCACTATACAAAATAAAGATAATTCTAAAGAATCTGACCCCTTCTTGGTTATCTAGAGTTTTTCTGAATGGGAGATTGAATCTCTGCTGGAAGAGTGTCACCATGCTGAATGCAAACCCCTTTTACCTTCTTGTAGTAACAACAAGGCATTGACTAATTTAAAGTAGTTTTGTCTCACCAAAAATTTAAAAATTATTTATATTGGTGATCATTAACATGATATTTTGAAATCAAAGCTTTGTTCCTAGTGCTTTAATATCCCAGAAGCAATTAGAACTCATCCTAGAATTAGATTTGTGCTCCTTATTGGGCGCCTGGGTGGCTCAGTTGGTTAAGCGACTGCCTTCGGCTCAGGTCATGATCCTGGAGTCCCGGGATCGAGTCCCGCATCGGGCTCCCTGCTCGGCGGGGAGTCTGCTTCTCCCTCTGACCCTCCCCCCTCTCATGCTCTCTCTATCTCATTCTCTCTCAAATGGATAAATAAAATCTTTAAAAAAAATAATAAAAAATAAAATAAAAAAGATTTGTGCTCCTTACATCCGTATGAGCTTAGTGGTTTTGTTCTAAGAAGTTAGCCCAGCTTACCAGTTAAAGGTATGTAGTCTGGAGTCAAAACTGAACTTTGCAATTGAATTTTAGGTTTTCTATTTATTTATTCATCTATTTACTCTTTCAGCTAATACAAGGCCCTGTGCTACATCATGAGGATACAGCAGTGAGCAGGACAGACTCAATCCCTGCCCTCATAGAACTTACATTCTAGCCCAGAATAAACACACATTAAATAAATAAATATCAACTGAGTTACTGAAAATTTTGGTAAGTAGCTTGAAGAAGTATATAGCATACTATGAGAGGTGGAAGGGAGGTCTAATCTCTCTTGCAGGTTAGGGAAGTCTTGCTTGAGGAAATTACACTTGACTTCAAGTTTGAAAAATGACTAGGAATTGATAAAGGTGGGGGTCTGGAGTCTTGGGGTTGGGAGAGTTGTCTAGGTAAGAGAGGCCCCTGAGAAAGCCCTGGAGGCATGGGAACAACCTGAAGGGACAGAGGACCTAAAAGGAAAATATCATTCTTAAGAGGACAGGCTGTAAGAAGAGTCTGGTGAGGAGGCAAGGGATTCAACACACATTATTTTAGAATTTATTAGATGTGACAAACCTCACTGAACCTCAGTTCTTCCTTCTGTAAAATAGAAAAAAAACAATGCCTCTGTTTTAGAAATGTTATAAAGATTAAATAATTGAATATTTACAAAGTCTTTGGCACATAGTCTTGCCAGACTAAACACTCTCAAGTATTTACAACAGCAGAGCAATGCAGTGTCTTTCTATTCATTTTTCTAATCTATAGTTTCTGCATAATTTCAACCCTAATCGTAAAATTTTTAAAGATAGTATTTTTACATCTTAGATTTTTAAAATCAATCTTGTCATTATTTATATATTTAGAAGTGACTATATATTAGAGAGATGAGGAAGACAAAATAAATATAAATAAGTTTAAATATATATACATATATATATAACTAGAATGCATGTATTTTGGAACACAGATGCTCAAATATTTTAGTAAATAAATAATTTAGACTTTAGTTTGAAGAATTGCAACCTTAAGCATCTTCCTATTAACATATTTCCACATTTTCCTAAAACCATGGAAAACACAATTAACTATGTGGCGTCTGCTGTGACTTTCTTCATTGGACTAGCAAAATTGCTTGAGTTTTAAGGTGTTTTCCAATATTCAATTAAATAAACTTTGAGGTATGAGAAAAAACAATGGGCCCTCTTGCACCTCTTTTGAAGGAACACTGGGCCTAGTTGTCAAGGTAACTTAACCTCATTTTCAAGGTGAATGAGACCACCATAGGAAGGTGTCCTGGGGCTCAATATTTCCTCAGTAAGTATTTTATTCTTTAAGTGTTGTCAGAAGCAAGCTTGAAGTGGACATATTGTTTTTCACTTTTACCTTTTTAAATAAAAGTTATAAAAAGCTCTTTGAACATCAGTTTTTTTTACCTTTGTATTTATATTTTTCCCTCAGGGAGCATTTTAAATGGTATGTTCTTGTTATTCCCTCTCTCCCATCAGATTTGTTTCTCTGGAGTATTATTCTTTTACTTTATGTTTTACAAAAAGCTGACAGCTCTGGCCTTGCTAAAAGGATCCATTGTCTGCTTTTTTCTGATGAAAACACTTGCCCAATGTTCCACTGACCTTTTGAATCTTCCCTCTTTACTTCTTCTGTATCCCGGTTGCAACATGAGCTTTTCTCCCCCAATAATCCACAAGAAAATACACGAATGATAATAGAGAAAAATGTCAGAAACATGAAAACCAGGTGCTAAGAGATGGGCCTGTACTGCTGGGAAAGTCTAACCCCTGGCATTCTGAGAGTAAAAATACCTACCATGCCTTCCAAGAAAATTGAAAAGGAAAACGTTTCAGAGATATTTACTGAGATATTAGGATGGTCAGGCAATGCCTTTCTCTACTAGAGGGAAGTAAGCATGTATATGTATTTGGGGGGCAAAATCTATTTGTGGCCAAGCCAAAGAGCCAAATGTCAGAAATAATCAGATCAAGCCTGTCATTGAGAGCCTCTGAATGATTTGAACAAGGGTACTTGAGTGGTGGCCTTCCAGGCCTATGACACTGTGAAGTCTTTCACGGAACATGCTATGGCTGCCTCATTTAAGAAAATGACTACCCCATTTGCAGTTCAGGCCTCCTTTTTGTTGTTGTTGTTTATTTTGTGTTTATTTTTACAGTGGAACCCTCCATGGTAGTACTAATGGAGAATTAGTGAGTTTTAAAGGGAACACTAAGCTACAATTAATTGATAAAAAACTATGCCTTTTCCTGGTTGAGTGTTACGGGATGCCATGGAAATGACTATACTGACAAGTAAAATTTAAAAGTGGCTTAATTCTCCACTGTGAAAATAAAGAAAGAGATCACTCCTTCTCCCCCAAGTTTCTTACAGAATTTAAGTTAGAAAACTTGTAATTAAGTACTTCTCATTTCTTTGAAATGTGTATAAACCTTTAGAAACCTAGACAGGCCTTTTGTCAGGTTTATGACCCAGGAATGCTTTCCTCAAAGACCTAGGAGCCTGGGATGCCTGGGTGGCTCAGTTGTTAAGCACTGCTTTCAGCTCAGGTCATGATCCCCGGGTCCTGGGATGGAGCCCCACATCGGGCTCCCTGCTCTGCGGGAAGCCTGCTTCTCCCTCTCCCACTCACCTGCTTGTTTTCTCTCTCTTGCTGTGTCTCTCTCTGTCAAATAAATAGATAAAATCTCTTCTTTTTTTTTTAAAGATTTTATTTATTTATTTGAGAGAGAGAGAATGAGAGACAGAGAGCACAAGAGGGAAGAGGGCAGAGGGAGAAGCAGACCCCCGCCGAGCAGGGAGCCCGATGCGGGACTTGATCCCGGGACTCCAGGATCATGACCTGAGCCGAAGGCAGTCGCTCAACCAACTGAGCCACCCAGGCGCCCTAAATAGATAAAATCTTAAAAAAAAAAAAAAAAAAAAAAAAGACCTAGGAGCCAGCTTTTTGAAATGTAAACATCAAGAAAGATTGTGTCACTATTTCCCAGTTTCTGTGGGAGAGTAGGAGTTTAATTTTTGTAGGTGCCTTGTTCCATGTTGGAAAACTACCTCCTGCTATAAAGATATGAGAAATTTGTTTTTCTTTTAGTAGTCAATTAGCTAACACAGATGGTCACCCCAATTACCAGGTAAAGTTAGGATGTACTTGTGTGACAAATGGTACTGTCAAATCCCCTCTTATTCGAGGACTTATTACTGTTTTTCTTGAAAACATGTATGTAATGAATTATATCTCCTTGGTTATGTAAGGGGATAAATATTCCTTCTGTCTTTGTGATCTCTTAATGGACTACCTGTTTTGCATATCACATTCTGATTTAATACTTATTCTTTTTTTTTTTAAGATTTTATTTATTTATTTGACAGAGAGAGACACAGCAAGAGAGGGAACACAAGCAGGGGGAGTGGGAGAGGGAGAAGCAGGCTCCCTGCTCGGGGCTCGATCTCAGGACCCCGGGATCATGACCTGAGCCGAAGGCAGACGTTTAACGACTGAGCCACCCAGGTGCCCAATACTTATTCTTTAATAAAGTATTGTCTTTCTCTATTGCCTTTATGGAGAGGCTTTCTGGGTTTGGAGAAGATCTTATTTTTAATTATATTTCCCCAACACAATATGATTTAAAAGTACATTTTAAAATGGGTATGTGTTAGGCGCCTGGGTGGCTCAGATGGTTAAGCATCTGCCTTCGGCTCAGCTCATGATCTCAGGGTCCTGGGATCGAGTCCCCCATCAGGCTTCCTGCTCCTTGGGAGCCTGCTTCTCCCTCTACCTCTCTCTCTCTCTGTCTCTCATGAATAAATAAATAAAATCTTAAAAAATAAATAAATAAAAATAAATAAAATAAAATGGGTATGTGTTGCAATCAACCAGGAAATATATACTAAACCTAATGTCTCCTATCTGAAATAAGTTTACGTCAGTCTTTTCAAGGCCTTGTGGATGGATAAAAAGAATTTGTATAGAAGTGGAAAATCTAATCTATAGCATCAAGAAATTTGCTGAGACAGAGACGCAACTCATTTTCATCATCATAATTTTCTTTCTGAACCTGTCATTACAGTTAGATTAGTTGTAAATAAAAATGAATAAGCATAGTTGGTGATGATAGAAAAAGATTTTCAGGGTATAATTCAATGATATATTTCAAAAGGGTCGTTAAATGTCTCCTATTACATCTCCCTGACTTATAAAGCGTCTGAGAATTGTGTAAGTAGAATCTAACAAAAGTTTTATTAAAATTTATCATATGACGCCATTTGCAAATCAATGTTTTCATCACTATGTCCATGAAATAATACAGACACATCCTCATTAGGTGGAAGTCACTGGTGGGTTTTATCAAAACGTTGGTCTGGTGTTTATTTGACTATGTTTTTACTGTTGATGTGAATAAACACAAATTTTTTAATTTGATTAAATAGGCACTTATGACATGGTAATTATGAAATGTTGAAAAGTGATAATCCTTAGTCATAATGCAGTCTTGAGAATGAGGAATGGGAGACACAAGGAGGGCTAAAGGAGTTGTGTGTATCTAACATGGATTAATTTCCAGTGAGAACTTTTCATGTTGGACTTTCCTGAGGAAAGTTTACTTTCTCACCAAAACTAAAGTGGAAAAATGATATATAATCCCCTCACTGATATGAATTAGGAAAAATCAGGAGGATACAAATATAACAGTGCTTATTTTTATAATCAGGGTTTAATTAAATAATATATTTCCAGAGGGTCATTTAAAGCTCATCTATTGCATCTTCCTAATTACGTAGAAGATTCTGTGAAATGGGAAATATGAGGAGTCTTCCTGTCTCTGCCCGCCATTTACAGACATCGAGTGAGTAGATCCTGAACATTGCCTAAGTTTGCTGACACTATGGAGAATCTTGGAGGAACCACAGACTGAGAATATTAATCATAAATAAACTCTCTGAAATGAGAGGTCTTTCATTCTATGGTAGACTGGCATGGGACCAACTGAAGAGGTTCAATAGAACCTGAGAAGACAAAAGAAAAGCCTACTTAGAATTAGATATACTTACCTCAAAGTATACTGAAACTTTCCAGAATAAAGTACCATCAGTGAAAGACTTCATTGTCTGCCTCATTACCCATCCAGGACCTCTGATCTGGTTAATATTCCAGGACCTCAGGCTGGACCTCTGTATCCAGGGTCCTAACTATCCAAATCAGATAGAGAGCTGCCTCTTCTCCCTCAAGCAGAAATGTGACCCTCATTGTTGTTTTTTTTTTTTTAATAGTATAAGTTTTCTCCATGGCCTACCTAGTCTTCCTGATAGAGAGCTTTCGAGAGCACTTAAGAGTAGCTGGTGTTATAGATGTGAATAGCACTAAGTATAGTGTAGCAGCAAAACACCCAGGTGTTTCCACTTTCTGAGCAACTCTAGGCTTGGTGTCATTGCTGCCTGCCTCACATCCATCTCCCTCAGAACTGACATTCAATTCTGAGTGTCAGTTTTGCTTCTTAGCCCAATTTTTCTATCAATTTAGTGGCCATAAATCACAGAGACGATGTGGGGACAAGGGGGCAAAGCTACACCCTGGCTTATATATAGGATCTAGGGCCTGGCTCATATATGGTTAGAGGCCATTGGACACCGCATTAAAGTTCAGAGATTCTTGATGAGATTAGAACATATGACATGATGACAGACCCCTTGCTTTTCTGTCTCTCATGGTTCATCTCCAGCACTTACCAAAGGGGTCAACCTGTTTTTCTAGCCTGGTTGACCTCTGTGGCTCACTTTGAGGGAATGACAAATGCCTCTCTGATGGCCCTGGTGGCAGGAGGTGTTAGGTACCTTTGTCCTTGCCCTATTTTCCTCCTCACCTGTTTTTCTCCAATGAAATTGCACTTTACTCTGACAATAGCCCAAATATTAGATGAGACCCATGGAATTGCTTCTATTCAACCAATTTTGCATGATTCAACTTACAGTTCTTCATAGAAGCATTCAAGTAAATATCACAAAGCCTTGTAGATTTGGGGGAAAAGGGAAGAAATCATGACCTTTGGTAAAGAAAACAGTGTAGATGAATGAGAGGTGTAGTTGGTGTGGTTGGTCCTCTCCTACAATATCTGAAATCCACCAAACATATATGCCACAGCAAAACAATAACATGTTTTTTAAAAGATACACATCCAGTCTATGTCAGATAGTTCTTTACCTTTTATTGTCAAAACCTAACCCATTTCCTACAAATAAACTTGGCCTTAGAGTGTATTTGCCTTCTCCTTGCTCTACATTATAAACCTTCTTATAGGGCGCCTGGGTGGCTCAGTTGGTTGAGCGACTGCCTTCGGCTCAGGTCATGATCCTGGAGTCCCTGGATCGAGTCCCGCATCAGGCTCCCTGCTCAGCGGGGAGCCTGCTTCTCCCTCTGACCCTCCCCCCTCTCATGTGCTCTCTCTCTCATTCTCTCTGTCTCAAATAAATAAATAAAATCTTTAAAAAAAAAAAAACCTTCTTATAGGAAAAGATATCAAGTGGCATCATGTCTAAAATGCTTTTATTTTACCCACGAGTTTCTTTTTTCATTGAAGAATGAAGGATGGAAGTTTCAGTTTTCCAACATTCATGTACTATGTTTATACACATTAATTCATGCTTATGTTACCCGCTTATTTGTGCTTGTTTCTTAGGACAAAGCTAGAGTGACTATATTTTCTAGATAAAGTTATACTTTGAATTTTTTAATTATAATGAAAACAATATTCCAGGATACTAAGGGACATAAACCTGTCAAAAGGATTATATTTGCCCTTTCATTTTCTTTCAATTTCAGTAGAATATATTTAATAAATATTTACAATAAAATATATTTTTAATAAAATCTACACTATTTTCACCACTATGTATGACAGGAGACTATTTCACTGGTTGAAAATCCTGAGCCCCCAACCTGGTATTGCTCCTTTGTGATTAGGAACCAATTACAGACAGAACACCAAAGCATTGGCAGAGACTATCTGGCTATTGCTCTAGCAACGTGGAGAGGGTGTCTTACCTGCTTTTATTTTGTATCTCAGGGAGAAATACGGCCATCATGTAACTCTACCCACAACTTCAACTGATGGATTAATTCTATTGACCATTCTCTGGCAAAAGTCACTGTCTTACTAAAGGACACATCTCCCTAAGTGATTAGAGAGATAAATATTTGAGCAGGGCATTTGTATGCAGTATTTATTTTTCTTCAGTTCCTATATCCTATAAGGAAGGATGTGATAACTTTAATTGGAACAACAACCACAGTTTAGTAGTAATTTCTATTCCCTTAAAAAGGACACAACATGGAGGAGGAGGAGCAAGATGGCGGAGGAGTAGGAGACCTAAATTTCGTCTGGTCCCAGGAATTCAGCTGGATAGGGATCAAACCATTCTGAACACCTACAAACTCAACAGGAGATCGAAGAAAAGAATAGCAGCAACTCTCTGAACAGAAAAGCGACCCTTTCTGGAAGGTAGGACTTGCAGAGAAGTGAATCTGAGGGGATATTCGGGAGGATAGACGGCGGGGGAGGGGCCTCCGTCGGCCGCTTCTGGCAAGTGATAGAGCCGCGGAGCACAAAATCGGAACTTTTAAAAGTCTGCTCCGCTGAGGGACGTCACTCTGGTGGCTAAGCGGGGGGTGGAACCCTCCGGGACAGTGTGGTCTCAGGACCCTCGGGGTCACAGAAAGACCGGGGGTGCCTGAGTGCGGCCGAGCTCCCAGGTAACGGAGCAGGGAAGCCGGCTGCAGAGGCGGAGCCCAGGCGCGGGCTCTCAGCTCGGGGTTGCCATTGACCGTGATCCGCGGCCCAGTCGGGCCCCTGCTCCTCCAGCAGGGACCCAACAAGCGGCAGATCCGGGGAGACTCCACTTCCTCCCCCGAGAGGAGCCGCGCGGGAGTGCACCACAGGGACCTGCTGGGTTTGGAGACTCCACTGGGGTCGGGTGCCAGAGAGAGAAATGCGCAGTCATAGGCCGGGTGAGCACAGAGGGCGGCCAGAGTCGGGGAAGACGGGAGTGACTGACGGCTTTTCTCTGGGGGCTCACTGAGGAGCGGGGCCCCGAGTTCTCGGCTCCTCCGGGGCGGAGATTAGGAGGCCGCCATTTTCACTCTCCGCCTCCAAAGCTGTAGGGAAAGCTCGCAGGGAACAAAAGCCCCGGAGAGCAAACCCGAGCAGATTACTTAGCCGGGAGGGGGCAAGGGCGGGGCAATTCCGCCTCCGGCAGAGACATTTGGAAACCACGGCAACAGGCCCCTCCCCAGAAGATCAGCGAGAACAGCCAGCCAAGACCAAGTTTACCGATCAATGAGAACGTCAGAACTCCAGGGCTAGGGGACTACTGCACATAGAATTCACGGCTTTTTTACCATGATTCTTTAGCCTTCCAAAGTTAATTTTTTTTAATTTTCTTTTTTTCCTTTTAATTTTTTTTTGAAATATTCTTTTTCCCTTTTTCAACCAACATCTTATCAATCCCTTTTTTAAAAATCTTTTTTATTTTTCATTTTTAGAGTCATATTCTATCCCTTCATAGAAGTTAGCCATATTTTTGGTATATATATAAGTTGTTCTCTCTTTAAAATTTTGGGATAGTTTTTTCTAACAGACCAAAATATACCCTAAATCTCTAATGTATGGCTTTGTTCTAGTCTCCCGCCTGATCACATTCTCTCCCCTTTTTTTTTAATCCTCTTCTTTCTTTTTTTAACCAACTTCTTATCAATTCCTTTTATAAAATCTTTTATAGTTTTCATCTTTACAGTCATATTCCATCCCTTCATCGTATTTGTCCTTATTTTTGTGCATATATAAGTTTTTTTTTCCTTAAAATTTTGGGAGGCAGTTTCATCCAACAGGCAAAATAGGCCCAAAATCTAGTGTGTGGCACTGATCTATTCACCAGCCTGATCATATTTGATCATATTCTTTTTTTTTTAATCTTTTTTTTTTTCTTTCTTTTTTCTTTCTTTCCCTGTCTTTTCCCCTGGTATCAGGTCTCTTCTGATTGGTTTAGTGTATATTTTTCTGGGGTCGTTGTTACCCTGTTAGCATTTTGTTCTCTCATTCATCTATTCTCCTCTGGACAAAATGACAAGATGGAAAAAATCACCTCAAAAAAAAAGAACAAGAGGCAGTACCGACTGCCAGGGACCTAATCAATATGGACATTAGTAAGATCTCAGAACTAGAGTTCAGAATGATGAATATAAAGGTACTAGATGGGCTTGAAGGAGCATGGAAGTTATTAGAGAAACCCTTTCTGGAGAAATAAAAGAACTAAAATCTAACCAAGTCGAAATCAAAAAGGCTATTAATTAGGTGCACAATACATAAAGAAAGAACATGAACCATATGATCCTCTCAATAGATGCAGAAAAAGCATTTGACAAAGTACAGTATCCTTTCTTGATCAAAACTCTTCAGCGTATAGGGATAGAGGGTACATACCTCAATATCATAAAAGCCATCTATGAAAAACCCACAGTGAATATCATTCTCAATGGGGAAAAACTGAGAGGTTCCCCCCTAAGGTCAGGAACATGGCAGGGATGTCCACTATCACCACTTGTATTCAACATAATACTAGAAGTCCTAGCCACAACAATCAGACAACAAAAAGAAATAAAAGGCATCTGAATCGGCAAAGAAGTCAAACTCTCACTCTTTGCCAATGATATGATACTTAATGTGGAAAACCCCAAAGACTCCACCCCAAAACTGCTAGAACTCATACAGGAATTCAGCAAGTGACAGGATATAAAATCAATATACAGATATCAGTGACATTCCTATACACCAACAACAAGACAGAAGAAAGAGAAATTAAGGAGTTGATACCATTTACACTTGCACCTAAAACCATAAGATACCTAGGAATAAATCTAACCAATGAGGCAAAGAATCTGTATTCAGAAAACTATAAAATACTCATGAAAGAAATTGAGGAAGACACAAAGAAATGGAAAAACATTCCATACTCATGGATTGGAAGAACAAATATTGTGAAGATGTCAATGCTACCTAGAGCAATCTACACATTTAATGCAATCCCTATCAAAAGACCATCCACTTTTTTCAAAGAAATGGAACAAATAATCCTAAAATTTATATGGAACCAGAAAAGACCCCGAATAGCCAGAGGAATGTTGAAAAAGAAAAGCAAAGCTGGTGGCATCACAATTCCAGACTTCAAGCTCTATTACAAAGCTGTCATCATTAAGACAGCATGGTACTGGCACAAAAACAGACACATAGATCAATGGAACAGAATAGAGAGCCCAGAAATGGACCCTCAACTCTATGGTCAACTCATCTTTGACAAAGCAGGAAAGAATGTCCAATGGAAAAAAGACAGTCTCTTCAACAAATGGTATTGGGAAAATTGGACAGCCACATGCAGAAGAATGAAACTGGACCATTTCCTTACACCACACACAAAAATAGACTCCAAATGGTTGAAAGACCTCAATGTGAGACAGTAGTCCATCCAAATCCTAAAGGAGAACACAGGCAGCAACCTCTTTGACCTCAGCTGCAGCAACTTCTTCCTAGAAACATCACCAAAGGCAAGGGAAGCAAGGGTAAAAATGAACTATTAGGACTTCATCAAGATAAGAAGCTTTTGCACAGCAAAAGAAACAGTCAACAAAACTAAAAGACAACTGACAGAATGGGAGAAGATATTTACAAATGACATATCAGATAAAGGGCTAGTATCCAAAATCTATAAAGAACTTATCAAACTCAACACCCAAAGAACGAATAATCCAATCAAGAAATGGGCAGAAGACATGAACAGACATTTTTCCAAAGAAGACATCCAAATGGCCAACAGACACATGAAAAAGTGCTCAACATTACTCGGCATCAGGGAAATCCAAATCAAAACCTCAATGAGATACCACCTCACACCAGTCAGAATGGCTAAAATTAACAAGTCAGGAAAAGACAGATGTTGGCGGGGATGTGGGGAAAGGGGAACCCTCCTACACTGTTGGTGGGAATGCAAGCTGGTGCAGCCACTCTGGAAAACAGTATGGAGGTTCCTCAAAAAGCTGAAAATAGAGCTACCCTATGACCCAGCAATCGCACTACTGGGTATTTACCCCAAAGGTAAAAATGTAGTGATCCAAAGGGGTACATGCACCCCAGTGTTTATAGCAGCAATGTCCACAGTAGCCAAACTCTGGAAAGAGCCAAGATGTCCATCAACAGATGAATGGATAAAGAAGATGTGGTATATATATACAATGGAATATTATGCAGCCATCAAAAAAAAAAAAAAACACAACAAAATCTTGCCATTTGCCATGATGTGGATGGAACTAGAGGGTATTATGCTATGAGAAATAAGTTAATCAGAGAAGGACATGTATCATATGATCTCACTGATATGAGGAACTCTTAATCTCGGGAAACAAACTGAGGGTTGCTGGGTGGTTGGGGGTGGAAGGGATGGGGTGGCTAGGTGACAGACATTGGGGAGGGTATGTGCTATAGTGAGTGCTGTGAATTGTGTAAGACTGTTGAATCACAGACCTATACCTCTGAAACAAATAATACATTTTATGTTAAAAAAAAAAAAGAAGAAGAAGAAAATAGTAGGAAGGGAAAAATAAAGGGGGGAAAATCGGAGGGGGAGATGAACCATGAGAGCCTATGGACTCTGAGAAACAAACTGAGGGTTCTAGAGGGGAGGCTGTTGGGAGGATGGGTTAGCCTGGTGATGGGTATTAAAGAGGGCATGTATTGAATGGAGCACTGGGTGTTATACACAAACAGTGAATCATGGAGTACTACATCAAAAACTAATGATGTAATGTATGGTGATTAACATAACAAAATTAAATTAAAAAAAAAAAGGACACATTATTGCATGTATAGGGAGGTATAGGGAGTATAGGGAGGTAGAGCCTCAGGAACAGTCCTCTGAGGATCTACCACAATCCCATTTAACAAACTCTAGTTTTAGCTATGTAATGTGAATTGGGTGTTGTCACTAATTATTTGATTGAATCTTTATAATATTTTGAGTTTTTAAAACATGACTTCAGTATCATTCCAGACACCATCCTCAAGGAGGTAGATCTCTACTAACAATTAGGACCATAATCCTAAACCTATATGTTACCAGTTTAGCATAACCCCTCAGAGAACAATAATTTCTGTGTGGTGGTGTTACATTGTTCCTAAAACCCTACAGTAACCACTGCAGGATTATGAAATGACCAAAACACAATCATTGTGCTCACCTAGCTCTGAACCTCGGAAAAATTATGTAAGTGTACAAAGAACTTCAATAATATTTAGAGTGAATGCGGATCAATATCAAAGATCTGTGTGTGCTCTATAAGCAATGAAGATCTGTGCAAAGGAAAATAAATTGTTCTGTTATTATTCAAATGAGGGAGAAATAACATCCTATATGCATTTGAGGGGGCAACAAATTTTTCTGGTGGAGGACAATTAGTAAATTAATTTGTTAAATTGTCTGTGGGGGCTTAAAGAATAATAGATATTTTTTATTAAGAGTGATTTGATGGGAATTGCACTCTAGTTAAAGGAAGGAATGACCAAAAGACAAAAGGGCAGGAAAGCATAGTGTTTGTTTTGAGAAAAGAAGTAAGCTAGTTTAGTTAGAGTTTAGAGTTATAGAAGAAAACACCCAGAAAGAAAGCAAGGATCCTGAAGCAGTGGAGAGCTATTAAATAGCAAGAAAAGGTGTTTATGCCCTATGTTAGGAGCTTTGGTAAATTATGAATATTGTGGGGCAGTGAAGTAACAAGACTGGAACCGTGCATAATGAAGATATTCTGGCAACACATAAGTGAGGGCATACCAGTGAGTTGAGAAGTGTAGTAGGTTGAATGGTGTCTCACAACAAAATCATGTCTACCCAGAACTTCAGAATGTGAATGTAGATGATGTTATTAGTTAAGGATCTCAAAATGAAATCATCTTGGATTTATGGTAGGGCCTGAATGCTATGACCAGAGTCCTTATAGAAGAGGAGAAGACACAGAAAGACACAGAGATGATGTGAAAATGGAAGCAAATTGTAATAATGTATCTATAAGCCAAAGAATGTGAAGGATTGCCTACAACAACCAGAAATAGGAGAAGGGCATCGGATGGTTCCTCCCTCAGAGTCTCCAGAAAGAACCAATCCTGCTGATACTTTGATTTCAAGCTTCTGTCCTCCTTAACTAATAGAAAATAAATTCTGTTTTAAGCCACCCAATTTGCAGTGATTTGTTATGTCAGCCTCAGAAAATCAATATAAGAGACTATAGCAGATGTCCAAATGAAGCATAATAAAGGTCTGAACTAGAGGGGGGGGGAAGTAAAAACAGAAAGAAGCATGTGGACACAGGATTTACCATAAAGTTTATGTGTCACAGACCCTCACTTATACAACCCTCTCTGAGGCTTATACTGAATTATGCATGGAAATTGGAAATTCTTTACTTAAATAAAGCCCACACACCATATAAATTACTAAGCATACAAAGACTAGACTAGCCCCTGTCTACATGACATAGCAAGTAACCTATTTTAGTCAGTTGCAATGTTAGAGAGAATCCAATGTTTTCAGTTTGGCAATCACAGATGTTGGTGATATTCCTTATCAGAAACAATAAATTTAGGGAAGGAGCTTTTTTGCAAGTAAGCAAAAATCAGGTTTTCTAACAATTTGTAATCTATTTATCCCCTAAGATCCAGTCCACCGCTGGATTTAGCCTGTGGTCTGTAGTTTGCTGACCCCTGGTACAAAGAAGCAACTCTAATGAAATGTGTTAAGTGGTATAATAGGAGTATGTATACAGTACAAAATGGTCACAAAGCAGGGGAAGCAGTTTCCTGCCACTATGTACTGGAAAAGCCTTTCTAACTCCTATTGTGAATTAGGTTTATCTGGTCTTTTCCGAAAAAAAAAAAAAAAAAAAAAAGTTGTTGACCTGTGGTTTAGACCACAAGCTCCTCTAGGAAGTGGCTCCATTGTTTTTTCATCATTGTATCTACAGTGTTGAGTACAGAGCACATCAAATAGTAGATGCTAATTCATCTTGAAAAATGGAGAACCTGAGTCTCGGGTACTGATAAGCTATCCAAACGGAGATATAAAGCAGGTATTAAAAATACGGATCTTGGGGCGCCTGGATGGCTCAGTCAGTTGAGCATCAGACTCTTGACTTCAGCTCAGGTCATGATCTCAGGGTCATGAAATTAAGCCTGTGTTGGGCTCAGGCTCGGTGCTCAGCAAGGAGTCTGCTTGAGATTCTCTCTCTCCCTCTCCCTTTGCCCCTCCCCCTGCTTGTACTCTATAAATAAATAAATAAATAAATAAATAAATAAATAAATAAATAAAATCTTTATTTTTAAAATTTAAATAAAATCTTAAAAAAATATGGATCTTGAATTCAGGAAAAATATTGGACTGGCAACATCGATATAGATAATTGACACAGATGCCATTGCTGAAACTTTAGAATTGACTGAGAGCTCTGAGGGGCGAGGCTATTACAAAGGAAAAGACCTGAGGATGAACTTTGATAAATACAAGTATCATATTGGTTGCTGCAATGAGTATAGTCAGGCATTTTGGATATACTAACTGTAGAGACAAAGAGATACTTTAAATAAATATATTCAATAAATTGGTGAAATGGAACTTTATTGTAACTCTTGACTTTCTCTAGCTTTTTTCTTGTTTGGCCCGTCACTTACAGGAAATGTCAAGTGATTCTGGAGACCACCTGGAGTTGCTTTAACTTCAATCCCCTGAGAAGCCTCAAAAGGTCAAGTATCATCTCCTACTGCTTCTCAGATGCCTTTACATCATACCGAGTTCCTAGTTAATCTTCCCCAGTCCTGTAAAATTCACATGTGCCAGTTCTCTAGATAGAAATGACACACATTCTTTCAATTTTGGAAACAGAGCTTTTTCGCATAGACTCAAGGGGATAATCCCACATTTTAAAGAAAGATTTTAAAATATTGAAAGCTATAAAGATTAGAGTAGCTCTTTAAAAATTCCCTAAAAAGCACATTATGCAGTAATAATGTACACTGTCTTAAAAAAATATATGATTTAAATTTCAAAAAGTCAGGAATAATTTTAAGTGAATTTACAGATACGGATTAATCATGATATTATAGTATTTAAAAATACATGCACACATATGAATGTACACATATAGAAACCAAAATGCACACATATAAACACAAGTACCATGTGTGTTCATTACTGATAATAGCTCAACAAAAGTAATAAACACTTTGAGATCTTACTGTATGCCAAGGATGAACTAAGTCACTGCAAATATTAGCTTCTTTATCCTTCCAGCAACTCTGAGGTAGATAATATTATTTTTTACACTTTCCAATTACTACTTTATATAGCCAACACAAATAAAATCCCAAAGGAGTCTCAAAATAAACCAAAAGCTTACTCTTCAATTTAAGTCAAGAAATTGTTTATTTAGCATCTTCTATCTGCTAATCAGTATGCCACATGCTTAAACACAATGTCTTACTTCTGCATAAGAAAAGATACACTAATGCAGTCATGGACATCAAAGGAGCTGTTTGCCCTCAAGGTAAATGCCAGTCTCCATGCTAGAAGACAGAAACCAAACTGTAAGAAAACCTTTCAAAAAGGAGATTTTCAGGTTCTAAAAAAAGGAATAGACAGCCAGTTACCAATGGAGCACAGTTATTTTACCTTATTCTTCTCCTTTTCCTTTTCTTGCTTTCACTTAGGACTTGGCCTTATCTTTTCTATTTCAAATAATCCTCCGTTCACTTCAAACTGGAATGGAGAGGCATGGAACTGTTTAAACTTCTTTGCTATTTCCCAAGACATGCTCTTAAAACTGTTTAATTAATTAATTATTTATTGAGAGAGAGAGAGTACGTGTGGGCAGGCACTCTAGCGGGAGGGAGAGAGAGAATCTCAGACTCCCCGCTGAGTGCAGAGCTGAGTGCAGAGCCCCAAGCAGGACTCGATCTCAGGACCCTGAGATCATGACCTGAGCTGAAATCAAGAGTCTGATGTTTAACCGACTGAACCACCCAGGCACTCCAAAACTCTTATTTAATTTTAAAAGCCTAGCTAATTTCTTTGGGGGGAAGAAAGAGAGAAAGGGAGAAGAAAGATGGGGGTGTCAAGGCCAGGTGACTGCCAACGTGTCCAGTGCATGCCAGAAGCTGGCCTGCGCTTCCCGGGGCCCCTTTCACCTGCCTCTCCCACCCCACCAGGGGTTAAGGCAGGGAGGGAGGGTGCCACAGCCAGACTATATAAAGGCCTGATCCTGGGCTGCTGGTATTGGGATTCACAAGGTATCCTTCTGGGGTCTTCAACATGAAGACCTGATGGGGTACCTGGAAGTAAAGCCCTCAGAAGCATCCCCACTCCCCACCTCCAACTGCATCTGGGAGATTCTCACTCTCACATTGGTTCACACTCAGCCTCCAGCACTAGTTTCTGGCTCCAGCAGCTTCTATTCCAAGAAATTGAAAAAGTCCTTTCAGCTGTGTTAGATCCACAATGGTAAGTATAACAACTCGATATTTCTGTTCAGGTGCTTTTTTATATCTGTGACTTGGACAGTTTTGCTTCTTGTTTATTTCAACTTCAGTCAATTGATTCAGTTTACGTATGTGTCTATCAAGGGATCCCGGCCCTGTGGTTCATTCCCTACAATATTCTATCCCTGTCTCACTTAATCTCCAAGGCCAGTGTTAGAGTCATAGTTCAAAGCATACAAAAATTATGATAATCATGTTGAAGATCCAGAAAAAAACAATATGAAATTCTTCTAAATTGGATATAATTTTTAATGAATGTGATCAGGAATTGACTTAGACTCTCAGATACATGCCTTTAATATGTAACCTCTTGGCCTACCATAGAGATTTGTCAGACACAAGGAAAGCAGCATGTAAAGAAAAGTCTTTACCTGACCGATCTGACAGTCCCTAGTGTTTGTCTCTACGATGAAGCTGTGTTGGCCTTGCCCAGGAGAGTGCACAAAGACAGCACACTGGCCTGTCATCTTCATAAAATCACCTCTGTGGATGATGATAGTGAATTTGATGATTTGAAAGGAGAGCTAGATAAATATATTCCCAAATACCTTGTCGGAAAAATTAAAGTAATAAGAAACACAAAGTGTGAGGGACTGATTCGAGGAAGAATGATTGGAGCAACCCATGCTACAGGAGAAGTTCTGGTATTGCGGACAGCCACTGTGAAGTGAATGTGATGTGGTTGTAGCCTTTGCTGGCTGTCATCCAGGACATCCAACCATCCAACCATGGCTTGCCACCCAACTGATATCAGTGCAGACACGCTTGTCTACAGCTTGTTGTCTTCTGTGGAACAGGGAGGCTTCAGCTGGGGGCTGTACTTCAAATGGGACCTTGTTCCCCTTTCTGAGCTACGAGGACCAGATGGAGGTAATGCATCAGTAAAGTCACCCGCAATGACTGGAGGATTGTTTGCCATGAATAGACACTATTTCAGTGAATTGACAGTATGACAGTGGCGTGTAAATCTGGGGAGGAAAAGATTTAGAAATATCACTTAGGATCTGAAAATGTGGTGGTAAGCTCTTCATCATTCCTTGCTCTACAGTAGGACATGTTTTCTGAAAAAAAAAAAAAAAAAAAAGACCACCATATGGCTCTCCTAAAGGTTAGGACACTGTGACACATAACTCTTTGAGTCTGGCACATGTTTGGCTGAATGAATATAAGGAGCATTATTTTTCCTTAAGACCTGATCCGAAGACCAAAAGTTATGGAAATATCAGGTGAGTTGTATTGAAATGAAGAAGAAATTGGGTTATAAATCATTAAATGATATCCAGATAATATTTACCCAGAAATGCAGATATCTACAGAAAGACAATGTGGAAGGAGGCACAGTAAGTGTAAGAAAAATCAGTTAAGGGACTGTTGCATAGCCCAGAGGAAAACTGCAAGAGACCCGAGGAAGGTCTGAACTAAGGCATGACTTGATTATCTTGCACACTACATACTGGAATTGTTTGTTTGGAAAGTAGGATATAAGTGCACTAAAAACAAAGAAGAGATTCTAGTTTCATCCATTGCTTCATACCCATTATTGCTTTATTTACTATATGCAAGAAAGTTTAGCAAATCCTGAATTTAGCTATTCAAAGATAAATAAGACTGAGTCTATTTTCCCAAAGAACATACGGTATACCATAAGAGACAAACAGATGCTAATGCTGCTATTCTTTCATGCATTAGAAGTCAAGGTGAAGAAGGAGAGAAATTAAAGAATGACTCCCAAAGGATGGGAAGAGATGTGGACGTCACCAAAGATGGCAGGCAGGGTGGGAGAACACAGCTGGCAAGGAAGATGATAAATTAAAATTATGAAAGATAAAATACGAATTCTGTGATCCATTAAAAATGTTTTTGTGAAGAAATGAATATACCTGGAAAATTATTAGATCAAGTTTACAGCTATGCAAGTTATCGAAGCTGAAGATAAAGACTTCCATTTTATCTCAATCTGATGGGAAGACATTTTACCACATGACAAAACAAAATAAAAAGGTGTACTTTTAGTTTGTGATGTAATGAGGGATTGGTTGAGACTGTATTGTGTATGACCTTGCATAAATCATTTCACTTTTGGTTCCCAATTTGCTCTTCAGTAAAATTAGAAAATAAAGCTAAGAATTTTTCCAAAACTAATATGCGTTCTGAGTGAATTCCATCTTTTTCTTGGTGCCCATCTCCCTGTCTCCACCAAACTTTGAGAATATTCCTATAACAAACAACAAAAGAATCAGCAAGGTCAATATAATTGTGTTCTGTTTTGTTTTAATGCCAGTTTGCTATGGAATTGCTCACTGATGGATCATGTTACACTGGAGAAAGATCATCACTAAACAATCTCAAAAGGTGTTCCCTCTCTAAGCTGAAAAAGCCATCTTCTTTCCATTTCCCCTACAACTGGGTGACATTTGTGCTGTTGGAAATCAAGGGACAGCCCCATGAAGTCCCCATCAATCATTGCACTGGAATCTGCTCTGCATTCCCATGACAATGTCTACCAAGTTTGGTTTTCTTAATAAGAGCTGCAGTTGGTCCCTAACATGTGGAATAGCAGTAAATGGTGAAAATGTCATACTCTGCCTTACACAGAATAGGTGCTGGTAATTTATTTTTTAATTCAAATTCATTTGTTTATACTAAAAGTTAAGGATTATGTTAGCAGTGCTCAGCATGTGATTCTGTGTTGAAGAGTGCCAAAGATCCTCCGGGTGTTGCTCACATAATTTCTGATTTGAACAACAAACACTCTAAGATTGGAAAGAACTTTGGTAAACATGAATAAGAAAAATGACAGCAGGTTTTTAGCATCTTTTGATCAAACAAAAAAAAAAAGCAAAGTTGCATGGGTCACCGACTATAAATGTATATTAAATTAACATGACTCTCATCTTCCAATTATGTAATACTGTAGTAGTATGAGTCCTGGTTGCCAATTCAGAATAATGCATTTTAGGGCAGGCAGTAGATTATAATAGAAAAAGACGGGCCAAATCAAATTTGAGAATAAGGAAAGTGTAGTTGAATACAGGCGAACTTTTTTGAATGAGATGGATAAACATCTCTGAATGAAATATTCAAGACTATGTAGCAAACTGCCTCCCAAGGGAAACAAGAAAATTCAATTTCATAGGAAAATTAAAATGCGAATCAGAAGTCTCTAGAAGGTACACACATGTACACACACAGACACACACTTATATTTGTGTTTAGCAAAAACAAATAGATTACTAGCTAAGCTAATAGATCTTTACATCTGTATGTCTTTTCCTTCCTTTGTTTCCATAAGTACTTGTCATCATTGCCCCAATCATTATTTCTGAACCAAGGTTGATTTTTTTTTCTTTTAAATTCATCTGCCTTATTTCCTTATCTCCCCCAAACCTAAAGTAAGTGTAGATGTATTTTTTTTTAAGATTTTATTTATTTATTTGACAGAGAGAGACACAGCGAGAGAGGGAACACAAGCAGGGGGAGTGGGAGAGGGAGAAGCAGGCTTCCTGCCGAGCAGGGAGCCCGATGCGGCTCAATCCCAGGACCCTGGGATCATGACCCGAGCTGAAGGCAGACGCTTAATGACTGAGCCACCCAGGCGCCCAATGTTGTATATTTTTGAAAATTTATCATGTTGAGGAGATGCACAAGTATAAGTCACAGATTTAAAGCCACAATAGACAGAGAGGGCACTGCAATGACAGGCTCTGGAGTCCAGAATTTTAAAGAGTTTTATTCAATTCTAGAAACCTCGTTTCCCTTCTTTGTTTCCAATTAAATAGAATTATTTAAACCAATCTCCTCATCTTTGTTTTGAATATTAGCACTAATTAAAGTATATGGTGAGATAGCACATATCTAGTTTTCTGTCATCCTCTAACATTCTTCTAAGATACGATCGCCGCATTTGATATTAAAGGGACTGAGGTATTGAGAATGAGGAAATAACTTGTCCAAGTTTATATAGCTAACAAACAATGGAATCAAGATGGAAGATTTTGACTCTAAAGCCTGCCTCTCAACCACTACTCCAAAAACTTGCAGTAAATTCTTAAATGCTTCAACCGTGCAATGTATACTTTTGATAAATATGTAGCTTTCTCCAAAATGGTACTAGACTCTCATAGAAGATGCCTATAGGTCTCAGAAAATCATGGTGGGTGTCAGTTAACTTCAGGGCGATACTTCATGACAAGAAAGATAGAAGAGAAAAAAATTAAAATTGACATACCCGATTAATTTACTGCCAATGAAAACAATCTTTTACTGTTGATGAAGATTCTCTCCTTGACCACACTTCAGGCAAGCAGCTCTGAGCTTTCTTCTTGATGAGGTCCCCAGTCTCGGCCCCATTTTTGCCAGGCCTGCAGAGCACAGTTCTGGCAAGAATTCTGCTAATCCCCCACTCTTGATATCTGATCATCCTCAATAACTAATCAAATTCCTCATGTTCTACTATATCCCTCCCCCGGCACCAAGCCATATCTGCTCACTCTGGCCTGCCCTCCACAAGAATCCTGTTAGGTCAGATTAGCAAGAATGCCCCTAATCTTTGATGTCTCTTCTCAGTAATCTTCCACCCAGCAACCACCTCCCCCGCTAAACACCCACCCACCTACCTTGCTGCTTGACTACAAATCCTCTCTTGTCCTTATATTCAGAATTGAGCCCAGTTCTATACTGATGTCTCTTTCCCCTTACTATAATAGTTCCTGAATAAAGTCTGTTTTTACTGCTTTAACTACTTTCAGGCTCTGCTTTTTGTTTGTTTTTTGTTTTGTTTTGTTTTGTTTTGTTTTGTTTTGTTTTGTTTTGTTTTTAAACACCATACACATGCCGGGCAGAGAAGCATGAGGAGAGGAATGAATTTTGAAGATAATGACATTTTTTTTAAAATGCACCATTTCTCTGCCTATATTTAAAGGACTCTTTGCAAGGAAGTTTTTAGAATATGATCATTTGGTTCAAATAGTAGCATAGAAGCTGTGTTTATTTGCTTTGGCAATATTCCTAAACTCAAGGGAGGGATGTGAGAGTTTACTTAACTTCTTCAAAATACCAACTTTGCCAGGCAGTGATGGACTGCATCTTTTAATCTACAAGTGGGCGCTCTCCTACTGAAAAATTACAGAATCAACCTGAAGCACGCTTTGCAGCTACTCCTTCCCACCAGCACTCTGGTACTTTGATTAGGATTTACTGTGGCTAAAATAATGCCCTTATCATCTTGTTTACTAGCTTTTCTGAGTAGGGAATATCTTTGGAGAAGAAAAAAACCTGTTTGATCCACAATCCCTTCTCCACAGGGTAAGCCACAGTTATCAGTTCTTATGGAGTGAGATCGTATTGTTCGAAACTATATTTCATGAAACAGTCATAAAAGATTCTGAAATATTATCAAGTGAGCACTTTGAATACTGGAATAACAAAAGCAGAGTTTATCTTTCATTTGATAACAAGTCTTTTGTGCTTTCTCTTGTGTGCTAAAGAAATCATTTACATCAATTGCCTTAAAACAATGACAACAGAACACCACTTAGCAGCAGGTGTCGGATGGACAAATTTCCACCAACAAAGTTAGCCCTTTTACAAAACAAAATGTATGTAACTTGTAACTTTATAGTTTTTGAATTCTTGTAATGTATGATTCAATTATAATTTTTGCAGGTCAAGGAAAGCCCCTTCCCTTCACTCCTTCTAAAATGCTCTTAAAATAAGTCTCTGTGTTTTTTCAATGACATGATTATGAAATGTATTCCACTGCCCCAGGTCCCACAGCAGAAGCTTTCCCATTATTTTCTACAAGATCCAATAGAGCATTCTTGATTTCAATCAGGTCAGACACCCTGTCACAATCCAATCTTGACACATCAATGACAAGGCATATCAGAGCAGTCTAAAGTTTACAACATGTAATAAAAACTGAACTAAAGTCAAGCGTGCTATCCTCTTGTAGGCCCAGGGAGACTCTAGGCAACTGGTGATTTGTAGGCTCCATTACATCCCAAATGTTCGATGTATCTAGCCCTTGGCAGGGTGTCAAGGACAAGAAATAATCAGTCTTTAGAGATCACTTTTGAAATGTTATGCCCTCTGCTTCCTTCAGGTGAATCATTCCTTCCGTGTTGTCAGGATCCACTGATGAAAGCTGACGACTTTCAATAGCCTGTGACAAGTGAGGTATTCCCTTCTCCACACGTGGAGGAAATGATACTGTGCAATCAGCTTTCACCAGGCGTACTGTGAGCGATGAGCTACTGCAAAACATCATCCTCATGAGCTCTCTTCCAGAGTCAAAAGTAAAAAGCAGGATGTATACGATCTTGTATACAAGAGCAGAATGATCACCAGGGAGGCAGAAAGGAGGGCATTTTAAAACTTATTTACAGATATTTCATGTCTAGAAACCAAATTTTGTCTTCATGTTGAATATTTAGATTCAAAAGAGTAGACTAGTATCAGGTATCTGAAAATGACATGGAAGTAAGTGATGCAAATTGGTGGCAGTGCTCACATAGCAATGAGTATTAAATAGGCATTCTGGTCTGAATATGACTTTTAGTCCAACCACTATATGATAATATATCTGCAAAGAGAGTTGTTATTGATTTTCAAATAGCAACTTTTTTTCTCATAATAGCCTTACAATTTTTTTTCACTCACTAGAATTCCAATTATTTCAACCATAAAACCACAACAATTTAAGTTTCTCCTACCAATGCCCTAGAGCTATCATATTTATTGTTAAAATAGTAATTTTTAAAAACTGATTATCTATTTTCTAGTTAGTTTAGATCTCTAGTTTCAGCTTCTCTTTTCACATGTAGTTCAGTTTCAGTTAATTCACTGTGTTTTGAGGTTAGAGACTATATAATGCAACTAAGCATAAAGAGAAATGTAAATGACACCCCCAATTTTCATTTTGTATAGACAATGTATAGAATGATGTGCTGATAGAGGAGATAGAATACAAGGATTCAAATATATCAATCAGTTATAGATTCTGGCAGATGATTTCTGACTTGAATTTAATGCAGTTGTGTTAATGTAAGAATACGACACATTCAATGTAGTTCCCAAGTATTCTAGCTTTTAAAAATTGCAGAGATGAGAAAGTATTATGAAATGTAATTAGTTCAATAATTGAGTCTTACATATATTCCCAATAATCCATGTAAAATATACATGTATGTAGTAGGTATGTACAATCTTATACACAATTTTAATTAAAAATATATTTTGTATCCTTACTACATAAAACTTAGTAAATATTTTATGAAACATTGCAAATTGTAGCATAGTACTCTATTCTTTGTGACAAATTTTTTTTTTTTCTAAAGCATAAAAGCCAGTTTGAAAAGCAAAGAAACCCTAAATTACATTTTTGGCTAGCAAATCAGCTTTAATTATTTTTCATTTTAAATAATATAAAATATATCTTTTATTGCTAAATGTTCAATGTTCTTTTTGTTTAATATTTCCTCCTGCCTTTTAATATTCCATTTCAAGTACAACAACATTGGGTCTTCATGTTACAGTTGTTTAGGATACATGTGAACTATAATTGCAGAAATTTTGGTACTATATGCCATTCCTTTAAAAATCCTATATAACTATATAAAGAGATATATGTATGTATGTATGTATATAAACATATTACAATTTCTTCTTTACAGTGATAAATATAAATGTGGTAATTAATCTCATTTCTACCATATATGGTACTATATGCCATTCCTTTAAAAATCCTATATAACTATATAAACAGATATATGCATGTATGTATGTATATAAACATATTACAATTTCTACAATTGTATGTATATAAACATATTACAATTTCTTCTTTACAGTGATAAATATAAATGTGGTAATTACATATTACAATTTCTTCTTGTTTCTTCTATACTACAAAACTTACCAAAAATTTGAAATGAGATTAATTACCACATTTATATTTATCACTGTAAAGAAGAAATTTTTCAAGTATGGTCAAGCACTTTTAAAATGCCATCCATGCTTATTGTCTAGTCCCAGTCTCACATATTCTTTTTTTCCCTGTTTTTTCCTCTTATTAAAATCCACCCACCAACACATAATGGGAATATCCCAATTTCTCCACTGCTTGAAATTTTTTTTTAAATCCTACAATTATATCCTTCTATCTGAAATATATATATATATATATATTTTAAATCGTACAATTACATCCTGAGCCAAAAAAAACTCTCAAATAAATCCATCTAGTCCAAATAGACTATGTGGCAGATATCTCAATTCACAACCTATTATAACATGAAAAGCAAATGGGTAATGTGTCATGAGCACGTTATAAAACTAATGTCTCTTTGAATTGAAACATCACAGATTGAATACATGTGTTTATGTACAATTCTTTCAAATATACAAAAAACAGTTTTTTGTAGAAAAACTAAAACAAGAGAAAAGAGTGGAAAACAGATGTCGAACAAATTTGGAAGATGGCAAGCTGACATACAGATGATACCTGTCTTGGCAAAAAAGAAAAGGATGGATATGTACAGGACCACAGAGGAGCATCAACAAGAAGCAAACCTGGAAAAGTCTGAGGAATTGGAGCAACAGCTAGCTCTAAATGAAAGTCTTTAGAGGGAATCAGACCTCCAAAAGTCTGGAGGACTTAATGTAGTCAACTGCCTCTACCAACAACGAGGGAAAATAAGAATTTATCCATTTGGAGAAGAAACTGGAAAGACCTGAACCTGGAGTATAGGACAAAGTTGAGAGTAGAGGTGAGACTCAGTCTTCAATACAGCAAGTGAAGGTCAAGATCACTATATTCACTTATAACCCACTGCCCCAACCAAGAACATTGGAGAGTCGAAGAGAGAAGATTTATAGGTTCCTGCATTTTAGAAGTAGTCTCAATAGGTCTACTAAGTCTCTGGATTATTACCCAATAGTGAGTGTTGATATAAACAAAGCTTGCCTGTGCACAAGAAGCTGAACATCACCTTTCCAGTGCTTCACACTTAAATATAAATGGCAGAGAAAAATCAGCAGACACTTGAGGAAAGCCAATGATATGAAAGAAGAAGACAAACAAAACAAAACAAAAACAACAAGCATGAAGACAAAAATAGATAAGAGAGTAATTTGGAGGAAACGGAGCATGTAGGAAGTAGTGGGAAATTTGGAATGTCTATTAATTTTCAGAGAGCTAAGAGATGCCACTGTATATTTAGTAATTGAAAAAGGCGCTGTGGCATTGAGCTCAAAGTTGTGGCCTCACTCTGCTATTAGAGTCACTTTGAACTAAGCCTTCCTGCTTGTTTAAATTTGTTGGGTGCAATTTTTGCTTTGACACAACTATAGGTTGTGTTCCAAAGGAAGGTTGTAGGAGATGGCAGCCAAAGCAGAATATGTAACAGGAAAGAAACAAATAAAATCTCCAAGCTGATGTTGAAAGAAACATCAACTGAGAGCTGTCAGAGTTTGAGATTATCAGCATACATTGGGAGAGAAAGATGGACAGTTTGAGAAAGGCAAAAGTACACAGATGGAACTAGTAAATTACTAGATGGGTTTACCATCCTGAAAGGAAATATATACTTACCTCAGAAATTTGGTGCTGTGTTAGTGCTAGGGTACATAGAAAACTCAGCCAAAAGAATATCTAGGTAATTATTAACTCCAGTAAAATTTTAAAAGGCGGGAAAAAGTTGTTTCTGCTCTGAACAATATGCACATAATCAACATCTTACAAATCCTAAATAAAAGTTTATGTAATCGAAATTGTGATAGAATTATGTCAGGAGGAAGAGGAGTGGAGAATTTACTTGTGAGTGGTGGGCACAAGAGATTTAAATCCTTAACTGCCATCTTAGGAGAAAAGAGTTAACATCTAAACTTTAAATAAATAAATACCAGAAGCAGTGATTCAAACCAGGCGAAGTATTTGATTGTCAAGAAACTTGGGATAGGAATAGTAAGTCTAGAAGTTAGTTGCTTTTCCTTATAAGCCTGAATGAATTACCTGACTTTTTAAATGTCAAATATGTAAATCTGAAATATAATAAAAGTAGAGTCTACAAGAGGTAAAACAAAACAAAACATGCTGGCTAAAAATAAAAATGAAGAAAAAGAAAAACATTAAAAAGTGGAGGACAAAAAGAGGGAAAGGAAGAAAAAAAAAATTTAAAGGGGGAATATAGAGGAAAAGAGCAACAAAAGGGAACCAAAAAAAAGGCTGCCATTTTCATACTGAATCATTTCACAGGCTATTGTTTCTGAATGACCATCTGAGTGATCACTGGCCTTGACCAGCAGTGTATTTGCAAATAGCAATCAGAACTGCAACGGATTCCACTCGTTCGCTGAATCACAACCTAAACCTAAACTACTCAGTGTTTCGTAATTCACAACCTCTTTCTACCACCACCAGCAACTACTACAGTTCTGATCAAATACATTAGGAAATCATTATGAGGTCTTCAAAATTGTACTGCAGTGTTCTACACATCAACTTTTTTATTTTGGTCCCAAATGAGCTATTTTAAGAATTCACCATCCTCCACCCATGAACCACTCCCACCACTCTCAATCTCAGCAACTAACGTTAGCTCGTACCTTACAGAGAAATTAGAAACCATCAGATCCCATCCCTCTTTCTCCTGTAAATCCTACACCTTCAACTATATCCCAGTTTTCACCTGTGTATTCTCTCTCTTCACAGGATATGTTTAAAAATGAATCCGTGCCTCACTTTCATGCCCCTGGTGATCTCTGTAAAGTTCGTGGATGAAGTAGTGAGTACCAAGTCCAGTCCAGCTCTATGGACTGTGTAAAGCCTTCTAGTGGCCAGGAATATGTGATTAAACACCTCAAGTCCAGCTGTTAGAAAAGCTATTATGAAGATTTATACAGGTATCTCTATTATTAAAGCATCTTTCCATGTTGCAAATTTTTTCCAGCCCTCAAGTACAATATCATCCTTCACCTCCACTATTTAGTGATGCTGCTAAAGAGAAAAATGGGACAGCTTTTGATTTTGCACATGAAGATACAATCTTCTTGAAGGTGCCTGCCATCTTTTATATACACAGTCAATGAGCAGATCCTGGCTGTGTCTTAGGTCAAGAATCATTGAGGTATCAAGGATGCCTCAGTGGCTCATAATTATTCTTTACAACAAACCTGTTTTCTGAATCTGATTCCCTTAATTCTCATGGATCTCACTCAGCTTTACTTTTAATCTGCCCATCTTTACTGGTTCTTTCCTCTTCACATACATATATGCTCAAGTGTCTCCACAAATAAAACAGTATTTTCATACCTCCCTCTGGAAATATTCTTCTTTCCAGTAAGTCCTGTGTATTTTACTTCATTAATATCTCTTTAATCTCTGCTCTCATCTAAGTCATCACTATTACCCTTTTCCACTGATCGTTTAGTTTCCACTAATCATTAGCACTAATCTGATTGTTTTCCTGATCAATTTTTCCCTTCCAACTCTCTTCCACAAATATCTCTCCTTTGAGCATCAGGCCCACATATTCAGCAGCTCATTAGATGTATTCACTTGGATATCCCACAGACACCTCAACTCAATATGTCCAAACCTGAAATAGGTTCTCTCTCATACACTGGCTCATTCTCCTCTTTCTTCTAAACCAGCGAGTATCACTGCACGTAGTAGTCCAAGCAGACACCTGATCACCCTTGACTGCTTTCTCTTCCTTATTCTTTACACTTCAGCAGTCATCAAATTATAAAAATTCTTGTTCATAAATGTCTCTCAAATCTATCCACACCTTTCCATTCTCACTAGCACCTTCCTTATTTAATAATTACTTTCCATCTGGATTTCTAAAATAACCTCGTGGCTGGTATTTCTGCCATCAGGTTTTCCCCTCTTCTGCCCATTCTCCTGTGGAGAATATAATGCACTTGTAGTGATTTTTATAAACTTCAAGTATGATTCTGTGTTTTCCTTGTTTAAGAATATCTGAGGACTCCCTACTGCCCTGAAGATAAATTTCTAACATCCTCAACTTGATTTACAAGCAAGAAGCACTTCTATTAAATAGTTCCTGTATTCTTCCCTAGCTTAGTCTCCTAACACCACACTTCAGGTTTTCATCTTACAAAAAATATTTTTGTTATTCAAGAGCAAAATCATCTCCCTCCCTTCTGGATATTTATACATCTTGCTTCATTTTGTTTGAAATATTCCTTCCCCAAACCAAACGTTCTCTTCAACTTTCCTCAGGTTTGAGTTAGATGCTCTATTAGATAGAGTCCCAGGGCTAACCTAACAAAATACCACAAATGGATGGTTTAAAACAACAGGAATATATTCTTTAATAATTCCAGAGCCTAGAGTCCAAAATCAAGGTATTGGCAGGGCCAAGGTCCATCTGAAGGCTCTAGGGGGAAAATGTCCCATGCCTCTCTTCTAACTTCTCGCTGTTGCCTACAGTCTTAGGCTGTCTAGTCTTGTAGCTGTGTCACTCTGGTCCTTGTCTCTGTCATCACATGGCCTTCTTCCCCCAGTTTGTGTCTGTGTTTCCATACAACCATCATATATGGACACCAGTCATTGAATTTAGGGCCCACTCTAACCCAGTATAATCTCATCTTAACTAATTACACATGCAAAGACACTATTTCCAAATAAGGTCACACCTCGAGGTTACAGTTGAGCATGAATTTTGGGGGAACCCTCTTCAACCATTACAGAAACCCTGTTAACATCTTCTGCCTACCAGGCAGCAACCTGAGCAGCCTTAGCATACCACATAAGACATTATATTGAGGGGCATCTGGGTGGCACACTCAGTTAAGCATCCAACTCTTGATTTTGGCTCAGGTCACGATCTCAGGGTTTTGGGATAGAGCCCCACATCGGGCTTTGCTGTGAGCATGGAGCCTGCTTGAGATTCTCTCTCTCTCTCTCCCTCTGCTCTTCTGCAACCACCCTCAAAAAAAAAAGATTATGTTGAGAACTACTGATTTGTCTTTTCCCCAATTGCACAGGGACAGCAAACATTTTATCTTTAGAACCTAGTACAAGGTGTGACAGAGAGGGGAAATAGATATTTAGAAATACATATTGAGAAATATGTATTTCTCAATATGGAAATACATATGGATTGGCTCGATACATATTTGGAAAAAAAAAGAGAAAAAAATGAATGAAAGATTAAAAGAGCTCTTTCTAAAATTTTCACAGTCCTCTCATAGTTTTCAGGATAACTTTCTAAACTAAAACAGAATCTAACAGAAAGGCTTATGTTAAAATTTAAAATATTCATTCCTTTTTCTATCTACCTCTTTCAGAGCAAGCACAAGAACAAAAAGAAATAAAATTTTAAATAAACTACCATCTTCTAAAGGTGGCATGCTGCATTTTGACTTTTGTTTGTTTGTTTGTTTTTGGTATTTTCCCTACATCACGCTTCTTGCTAAATCCTACTTAACTTTTAGAAGTTGAATCATTTAGTTTTATATTGGAAGGAACATCCAGTTCTCCCCCCATCCCATTCTTCTTTGGGGGCAGGTGCATTTTGGTATACTTCTATAACAGATTCTGGTACTATCCCGTCCATGTCCTTACCTCTCTCATGGGCCCTACTATACCATCTAGCTATGTGTTACTGCAAGCACTCGCAGTACCGGCCTCGCTGAAATGCCACAGAGCATTTGAAGTCCTTGAGAAACGCTAACCAAGGACAAGTACTGGCACTGTGGTGACCAACCTCAGGCATACCATACAATCTCTTGGTGACCCAAACAGTGCCCTGCCCTTTGGTACCACCTGTGTTGTCTTTTCTCCCTTTTCTGTGTCACTTGCTCCCTGGCCTACTGGTGTTTCTAAAGATCACTAACCAAATAAGCAACTTGTACTCCAGTCCCCTCTCAGGAATTGTCTGTGGTTAGACACAGTATGAGAGATTTTCTAACACTCTTCTAATACCACTTTTCATACGCTGTAATCTGTTTACTCGTCTTCTGCGCTACTACTATGTAATGTCCCAGTGGTATAAATAGTACTTTATTACTCCCTGTCTAGCAGAGTGCTTGTGGTGTGGAAGAAAGGAATCAATAAACATCTCTGGTTCTTTTTTTTCTTTTAATGTATGAATAATTTCATGATTTCATTATTATGTGACAAAATTGAATGGGAATGTAGAGACATTAAGGTAAGTCATCTGTTATTAATAATATATAATTTGTAACTTTATGTTAAAATATAATCATTTTTATAGGCAAAACACATTAAGCATAACTTTTAAAATGTAGTAAATTTTAAATATATTCTACATTTCTCTTCAGTTCTGCAAACACTTGTCACTTGTACTGAATTTTTTCCTGATTCATTTTTAAGCTTACTTTAAACTGTTGAGCATGCTTGTTGAATGTGATTCCACTTCTGTGGCTAAGTATTTCATTACTTGATAAACTACTCATAATTGACATAACAATCCTATCACAGATTCTAGCTTGAAATAATGTCAAAGGCACTCTTCAGAGTTACCAGTATTACAAAAGTGCAATCATGCACACAGATGTACCCATTTAATACTGATGCATTTCATACCATTGTTTTGACAAGAAAACATATAGCTGTGTTTAGCTTTGTTTTCTGAACATTCAAAATGCAGTCTGAACAGATTTTTTATTTAAACCATAAACCACATCTTGTTTTTTATTTCTTTGATATTTACTCCTTCCATTGCTTTCTACTTTTATTACTGAATTGCTTTCCCCTACTAGAGTAGCTAGAACTGCATATCAAAAGTATGCATTGTTCTGAGATCAGATTTACCGGGTTTTATACACAATGTGATACACAGCCTTGTGTTTTGTCCCCCCCCAGGATTGTCTTCTGTTTTCTTACTATGTCGACTGCTGTGAGGAAGAGTGGGGCTCACAGCCTGATTCATTCAGTCTTAGGAACATGAAACAACATATTCAAGTTTGTATTGTGGGCATATTTACATAAATGTCCCACCTGAAATATTCTAATGCACCTGCTGCTAAAATTAGATCATGCTTTGAAGAGAAACAATGTTTTCTAGTGGGGAGGGGCGGGGGGGGAGAAAAAAACCCCTAGAAAATGAAAAACATTGCTTTAATCTCCAGTTTATTAAAACACAGAAAGTTTCCTTTTTTTAAATTTCCTCTAAATTTGCATTTTGAAAGACGTTTTAAAATTTTTCCATACTAGACTATCTCTTGTGGAAAGTGAGCCAAAAATACAAAAGATTTAAATTCTAGCAAATGTTTATTTTATTTTTTTAAAGATTTTACTTATTTATTTGACAGAGAGAGAGAGATAGCGAGAGCAGGAACACAAGCAGGGGGAGTGGAAGAGGGAGAAGCAGGCTTCCCACTGAGCAGGGAGCCCGATGTGGGGCTCAATCCCAGGTTCGTGAACTGAGCCGAAGGCAGATGCTTAATCACTGAGCCACCCAGGCGCCCCTCCGGCAAATGTTTAAATCTGTGACCATTGTTAGCTTACTGCTTCTCCAATTACAGGAAAACATAAAAGGAAGTATGTATATTTATTCTTATGTTATATATATTAGAAATAATCAATAATTACCAATAACTACCAGACAATATGATGCATTTTTGCATTGCAAAAATAATGAAGAATTTTTATGTTTAGCTAAATTTATTTATAGCTACAATTAATGGAGAATTTTCTAGGATGATTTGATTTTGCCAATAAGAAGGTGAGATTTTTAATGATATCATATGAACTTCTTTGTAGCTGGTCATCTCTGCCTGTTGTCTATAGAATTTGGGGAGGTCAGCCTTTGTTTTAACTATCAAAAAAACCCACAATGATTTTAGGTCCATGGTTTGTTTGTCTGTACAATTCTATCAAAAAGTTAATTGTTTTCTTGTCTTTTTGATTGCTGTGAGTCTCATGTGAAAATAGACACACCAATTCTTCTGAAACCATGTCTCTTTCCCTGGATTTAATTTGGACAACTTGAGCCTATTGTGCTTCCATAGGAGAGGAATGCTGTTTTTCTTTTTTCTCTAAGCTGTATTTTTCCAACTGAAAGAATTTGCTGGGAAAATTATATCCATTAGGAGTTTTTCTTAAATGGGAGTGATAACTGCACCCTGATATTGATATTAAGCCTGAGTTATAATTGGCCTTTTTTATTCAATTGCTTTGTCAGTTATATATATAATAAGTAAAGATGAGTATCAGTTAAACTTGCAACACAGAAAGTCATTTGACTCTGTATTCTCTGTTTTCTTCAAATTCTCCTTTCAAAATAGCTAGGTCTTTTCTGAGCTCATCTCTCTTCCGTTATCCTGGCAAGTGCAACTTACAAGCAATAGGCTACTACCATTGGTTTTTCACCTCTTCAAGATAAAGTTTAGAGGGTACACTACCTCCCTCCTAAGTTATCACATATGATACTTTTTCTTTTTTTTTTTTAAGATTTTATTTATTTATTTGACAGAGAGAGACACAGTGAGAGAGGGAACACAAGCAGGGGGAGTGGGAGAGGGAGAAGCAGGCTTTCCGCTGAGCAGAGAGCCCGATGCAGGGCTCGATCCCAGGACTCTGGGATCATGACCTGAGCGGAAGGCAGACGCTTAATGACTGAGCCACCCAGGCGCCCCGTGATACTTTTTCTAAATATTGAATTATTGCATGACATGCATCAGCATATTTCTAGCCTCTAGAAATTCCCTTGCTACCAAATAACTGGCTTCAAAGCTAGTGCCAGATATTCCAAGTTGTCTGTTAAGGAAGCATCTCTGATCCAGTACTATTTTTTTTTTTTATCAGTCATTATAGCCAATTATTCTGTGAAAGAAAAAAAAAATTGAAAATCTTAGAGTTTTAAAACAATAATGTCTATATCTCATACATGAGACCTGTTACATCATATGTCACTGCAGAGGCTCTTTTCTGGGCTGATGGGGATTCCATTTTAATACATTGGCAGAGTCAGGAGAAAAGTAAGAGAGCATGGCAAACAAAGTGTTAACACTTATAGCACTTAAAACTTAAACCCAGAATATACAACATGCTCTGCTCACATTTTATTGATCAAAGTAGGTAATGTGGTGTACTGGGTTAAATAGTGTCCCCCTCTGCCCAGCCCAAATTATACCCATCTGCAACAACAGAATGTGACCTTATTTGAAAATAGGCTTTTTGCAGGTATAATTAGTTAAGATGAAGTAATACTGGATTAAGGTAGGCCCTAAATCCCATGACTGATATCCTTATAAAGGCCATGTGAAGATACAGAGACATACGGGGAAGCATGCTATATGAAGATGGAAGCACGGATGGAGTGATGCATCTGAAAGATGAGGAACACCATGGACCACGGGCAACTACCAGAAGCTAAGAGAAAAGCATAGAACAGTTTCTCCTTCAGAGCCTCCAGAAAGAACCAAACTTGCAATTTCTTGGTTTTGGACTTCTGAATTTCTGGACTGTGAGATAATAAATTTCTGTTGTTTTAAGTCACCCAGTATGTGGTAATTTGTTATGGCAGCCCTAGGAAACTAATGCACACAAGATGCTTAAATTCAAAGGTGCAGATGCAAGTCCCCCCATAGGTGGGTCACTGGATACAACACAAGTTCTAAACAAAGATTATTTGCATATGAAGAAGGCTACGATGGCAGGATTTTTAAAACAAGCTTTCCCATTTCTGACATAAATTTTGAGGTCATGGTCCTGATTCTTCTTGGTCCCTTATTTCTGAGAAAACTTAATCAGGCCAAGTGGTAGTCTACAAGACACAAATGTAGTTCACACAATCTCAGAGATAGTTAGGAAAAAAACAAAATGTTTCCATCTTGAGAGTTTTTTTGTTTTGTTTTTATATAACTAAACCAAGAATTCTGAGAGGTAATAAACTCAACAAATAAGCTTGCTAGATTCTAATCATTTTATTCCATGTCATTGTGTCAGTTGTGTTGTTAAGAAGTAAGATATATAACCTCTATATTATCCATGGTTCTAAATTATGCTCATTTTTACAATATCTGCTCTGATCAAAATATGAGTATTTATTTTATTGTAAAAAGCACAATTAAAAGGGCAATGGAGACCAGAAACCTTAGACATGGAGAAATCAGTTCAGATAAGAATTTTGGTAGAGTTTAAATAACAAACCAACCCCAACCCCAACCAAACTTTAATCTTGCCTGTTAGGAGGTGAGAAACTATTAATTTAGGGAAAAAAATTCTTATGAACATTATCTGGAATAGCTTATCCAAAAAAGCAAACACGGTTTCATAAAATATCCATATTTAACTTTGGAAAATAGTGTATTGGGAAAGTACTATATATATCCTTCCATGTCTTATTAGTTGGGGTTGATATTATTTACAACAATGGAAGTACTACTTGGAAAATGTAATTGTAGAATATAAAATTTCCCATTAATGTCAGTACCCAGTACACAAATCAGTCACTATAATCCTAAGTGGCCCACTCTATCATATAGACTTGATACACGGATATGAACAAGAAAGACTTCAGTGATACAGTGAAGATATCTTTTTTTAACTTGCCTACAGATGGGAGTAAAAGATTGGCACACCAAGTTATAGCCTAGAAGATTAAACTGTATAAGGAGGACAGGAAGGGTGTTACATATTGAGTAAACAGTATTTTACTAGGAGAAAGAAAAAAGGCTTGGGCAAAAATGTTTGACTCAGGTACTGGGAAATGTTTTTAAAATAATAATCAGAATTGGGAAAGGCAAGTACATTTGTGTGGCAGATAAAGGTATTTCAAAGGCCATGTACTAGGATCCACCAAATGTTACATTTGTGAAAAGGTGAAATCAACTAGAGAGTCTTAGGACATGACGGAAGAATCATAAGGTCAAAGATGGGAATCACTTAGAAATGGAACACAGAACTGAGAAGCAAGGCTGAAAGAAACAGGGAAACACCCTCCTGAGTGATGGAAAGGGGTAGCTGTTCTGCTCTCTCCACTGTTGTCCTCTCTGTAGACGAGCTGGGATATCCATGTCAGCATGAGCTGTTGGCTTTGGTTCTCATTGGCTAGAGTTACTCTTGGTGACACCTGCTCTCCGTTTAACTTGTGTTCCAAGAGAAGATGCTCAGCTGGTTGGGCTTGATTAGGCTAAATTTTAGTTAACAGGAAAAGATTTGGGGGAATTTTTGTGTAAGATATTTTTGGGAGGGAAGGAGAAATCAAATGGCCTGCATAAATGGAGAATGACAGCATTTTAGAAAGCCATCTTAGATTCAAATCATTTCTGGAAGTATTGCTCCCATGACTTGCTTTAAGGAACAGAAAAAGGCATTGATAATTACATTTTATACTTAAAATTATGTTTTCTTTAGACCATACTTAATGTTAATATGACTTAATTTTGTTAGCCATGAGGGTTTTTTGTTTACATAAAATATAAATGTTCTCATATGCATTTAATCTCTGAATATATATTTATATATGTATTTATGATATTTGTACAAATACACAAATAAGTGTAATAATACTTGAACTATCTGAAATGCATTCATGAAACAACCTACTCATGAATTAAAAGACTTAGAATCAAGATATAATTAAATAAGGCTTGTAAATTAAATCATATTCATGTTTGGGGAGAGCATTGTCTGCAGGGTGAAGAAAAACTTGATAAGAGGAGAGCAAAGCTGGATAAAGGAGGGTGGGTTCAGAGATGTTTGCTGAATTCAGGTAAAAGATAATGATGTCTCTAACTAGAGTGATGGATTAGAGAGAATGGAGAATACTATATCTAGGTTATCAAAGTTGAAACCAGATACTTGATAATTGAAGAGAGAAGGAGAAATAGGAGTCAATTATTATGTATGGGTTTCTGTTTAGGTAGTTGAATTTATGTATTTTTTTATAGCAACATAAGAAGGTGATAGAAAATAAGGAACAAAGTTTGTGAGAAGTTTTGTTTGGGATAAGGGTCATGTAGAAGATGAATTAATGTGTAGATAACAACTCAGCAGTCAGTAGATAATAACTGGGTAAACTACCCATAAAAAGAGGGAAAAAAAAAAAAACATTGAACTGGGAGTAACCTCAGCAATTAACAGGTGTTGGAGGTTTATCCAGAGGACATGGCCTCAGGTTAACCTGCAAGCTGGACCCCGCAGAGGCTCTTCACCCTCTCTCCCCAACTTTGAAATGTATAATCTGCTTGCCTTCCCCACGCTACATGCTGCCCCAAGGACACAACCTTGAGATGGTAATGTACTGTTGAGACTATCTGGACAGTATATATGGTTGAACCCAGTTAAGGCCCTTTTAAGATTCTGGTGGGCGGAGCAGAGGTCTAATTTTCTTGCAGCTGTGGAAGACAAGCCTCGTTAGTGAATTCCCTTGTTTATTAAACCTGCCATCCACCAGTCTGGAGTGGTCTGCCTCTTCTTTGTTCTCTCTGTGCCCTCTGTGTACTGGGGCTAGTTTGTGAACCAACAACAAGATAGACAGAAGTAAAAGATCTCTCAAAGAAATCTAAGAAGAAATGGAAATATCATATCATGGAAACCAAAGGCAAAAGCACTTCAGGAAGTAGAGATGGGTCAATTACACCAAATACTTCCAAATGTTTGAGTAAGGTAAGGACACTCAAGTGCTCAATGAATTTTGTAACCAAGAGATACCATGTACAGTTTAATAGAAATGACAGGGAAGGAATCTAGACTACAGTGGGTAGTAGAGGAAATAGGAGGCAAGGAAAGGGAGAAATCAACTGAAACAAGTATCTTCAATAAAATTTGCTTGTGAGAGGAAGCAGCTGGAAGCTGTATGAGAATGTATGTTCAAGGAAGGGATTTGAGGTTTTTCAAGAAGAGGAGGCTCAAACAGAGTAAATGCTAACAAAGGATTGCAGCACAGGGGAGGGAGGATAAGAAGAGCAATACGGGGGAACTAGAAGTCCCCAAGAAAATGGGAGGAAAAGAGAAACAGATCTCACTGGAGAATTGACCAAAGGAATTTCACCTGTTTCTCGGTTACTCTTGCTCTTTCTTTTCCTACAGATCCCAAAGACTGGGACATAGAGATGAATAGTCATAAATGTATCAAAAGCTATCCTGATGTTTATTCATGAGGTACAAGTCACCTTGGGAGCATTTTGAATGCTATCTTTTAAAGCATTTTCTGTAGCTTATTGTATGGTTTCTTATTTTCCCTAAATGTATTTCTTTCATTCACTAAGAACTTTTCACAAACCCATGTCTGTAAATGACCTTGTTATACTAATTTTCATGTTGGCAGTCTTGCTACTACTTTTGTCAGCTTCTCCCTGTCCCAGTACCATATGGAGCTTCCAGATTCTGTAGTCAAACTTAGGTAGCTCATGCCCTCAAAATCTCTCTTTTCATGTTTAGTTTATTTAGTCATAGTTTTCAAAACAGTTCATATAGAAATATTTTGAAAATTTAATGCTTTAATTAATCTATTTAGAAAATGAACGATATCAAAAGTAGCCATTATGCATTTTAGTTACTAATCGTGATAACAAATTAATTCATGATAACAAAATATCTCTATTGGGTTTGTTGAAGTCATACAATCTGAGATGTGGGCATGGGATGGTCTGGGAATGATGAAGAGTCCCTAAGATCCTTAGAAAAAATTTGGTATAGATATTTCAGGCATCAGAGATCCTGAGCCTGGAAGAAGATGAGTCCATTCTCAAGGCATTTGAATGTGGGCTTGAGAGTCAAATTTATCCCAGCATAGAAAAATAGTGGATCATGCTCTCTTTTTTTTTTCTTTTACTCCAAAAAATTCTTACTCATTTTAGCTTTTACTTATATGTATGTCAAAAGAACAACAAAAATAATAATTATGTGTTACAACATACAGAATTGAATTGAACTAAATGACCTCTAGTTTTGTTCTGCTCTCTAATTCATGGTTTTGAGGTATATCTGTCAATAAACAAAAATCAATTTGTTTTAACATAGTGAATTCAATTCAAGAATTAGTTTCACAGATGAAAGAGTATCTGCAAGTCAAACATGGACAGAGTAACAACAGCAGGAAACCACTACCATTTTAGGCTCAAGGGCAATAAAAAGGAGCCTAGTTTCCAAAGTCACCCCAAGTGAGCTAATAGCATGAAAAATACACAGAGGGAGCTACAACCAAGAGGAGACACAGGGGCAGGATCTGCTGGAGAAACCATCTAAGTCAGAGAGGGAGGAAGGATTTCCCTAGTTTCTTTCCCCCTCCCACATAAATTCCCACCAGTGGTTCCCATTGATGGAACTAACATGACATGAGTATACAAGAGTATCAGTCCTCCTGTGATATAGTCAGAATGTGGAAGAGGGTTTGAGGAGCCAAGATTGACTCAGAAATAAAATACATTTTTTAGAAATGAAGACAATTACAAAATCCCTGAAACACAAAGATGAATATGCAGCTCATTATAATTATTATTACATAATTCTTGAGCCAACTGTCGACTTATATACCTCATTTCCCTATTTATTCTGCACCAAAATGTGTTGTCTACAAATGTCTTTCCAGTCTCTCAATTAATGGGTAATGCTTTGGAGTTCTAGTGGAGTCTTCAGCTGGTTAGACTTTGGTTCATTCAGTTCTTCCTGAGAAATAAGAAATCAAATGTTCTCTCTTTTTTTTTTTTTTTTTTTTTTTTTGGTGATTTAATGGAAGGCAAATAAGCTCCATCCTGAAAACATTAGGATATCTCTTATAGCATCTACAAAGAGACATTTCTAGTTTTCAAACATAATCTCATTCTCTAAATTTGGACTATGCAATGCCTTTAAAATAATGCCTCCACCGTTCTATGTTTCATACCATAATGTATCTATAATTTATTATATTGACCCATTTCCCTCTCTTTCTGTTGTTCTTTTTTCCTGATGCTTTAAGATTATTTCATCATTTTATCATTTCCTTTCTGTGGAAAGAACATCTTTTAGCTTTTTTTTTATAGGGTAGATATACTAGTATATTTCTTTTAGTTTTCTTTCTTAAAATTATTTTCATCTTTATTTCATCTTTATTTCTCTTAATACCAGAATATATTTCCTAAATATAGAATTTTCCAAACACAGAATTTTCCAAATATAGAATTGACTGTTCGTAGTTCTTTAAGCACTTGAAAAGTGTTATGGCACATCCTCATGGTCTCCATCGTTTTTGGTTTGGTTCTATGTTTTTTCTTAATTCCAGTATAATTAATGTACAGTGTTATATTAGTTTTGGGTGTACAGTATAGTGATTCAACAATTCTATATATTACTCAGAGGTCATCATTATAAGTGACTCTTGATTCCCTTTACCTGTTTCACCCATGTTCCCACCCATCTACCCTCTGGTAACCAACAGTTCTCTATAATATTTTCTTAAATATTATAGTGGAGAGTCTGTTTTTTTATTCGTCTCAGTTTGGTTTGTTTCTTAAATTCCACATATGAGTGAAATCATATGCTATTTATCTTTCTCTGACTTATTTCACTTAGCATTATACCCTCTAGATCTATCCATGTCATTGCAAATGGCAATATTTCATTATTTTCTTTATCCATTCATCTACTGACAGACACTTGAATTGCTTCCATATTCTAGTTATTGTAAATAATAAACATATAATAAATATAGGGGTGCATATATCCTTTCCAATTAATGTTTTTGTATTCTTTGAGTAAATACCCAGTAGTTAAATTACTGGATCATATGGTAATTGTATTTTTTTAAGATTGTATTTATTTATTTATTTGACAGAGAGAGAACAAGCAGAGGGATCTGCAGAGAGAGGGAGAAGCAGGCTCCCCACTGAGCAGGGAGCCCGATGTGGGGCTTGATGTGGGGCTCAATCCCAGGACCCTGAGATCGTGACCCAAGCAGAAAGC
The DNA here is from genome assembly GCF_029215605.1 of Mirounga angustirostris. Lineage (NCBI taxonomy): Eukaryota > Metazoa > Chordata > Mammalia > Carnivora > Phocidae > Mirounga > Mirounga angustirostris. The sequence goes on from NW_026991711.1 coordinate 49,469,549, forward strand.
AGATGCTTAACTGACTGAGCCACCCAGGCACCCCTGTATTTTTAATTTTTTGAGGAAACTCCATACTGCTTTCCATAGTGGCTGCACCAATTTGCATTCCCAGCAGTGTTCACTGGTTCCTCTTTATCCACATTCTCTCCAACATTTCTTTTCTCTTGTGTTTTTGACTTAAGCCATTCTAACAGGTGTGAGGTGATATCTCATTGTGGTTTTGATTTGCATTTCTCTGATGATGAGTGATGTTGACCTATCTCTTCATGTGTCTGTTGGCCATCTGTATGTCTTCTTTGGACAAATGTCTCTTCATGTCTTCTCCCCATTTTTAACTGGATTATTTTGGGGGGTTTTGGTATTGAATTGTGTACATACTTTATATATTTTGGATACTGTTTATTGATATATCATTTGCAAATTTCAAATATCATCTTCCATTCAGTAGCTTGTCTTTTTGTTTTTCTGATTGCTTCCTTTGCTGTGCAGAAGCATTCTATTTGAATGTGGTACCCGTAGTTTATATTTGCTTTTGTTTCCCTTGCCTCAGGAGACATATCTAGAAAAATGTTGCTGTGATTTATGTCAGAAATTCCTGGCCGTGCTCTCCTAGGATTTTTATGAGTTCAGGTCTCACATTTACATCTTGAACCTATTTTGAGTTTATTTTTGTGTATGGTCTAAGAAAGTGGTCCAGTTTCATTATTTTGCATGTAAATATCCAGTTTATCCAACACCATTTATTGAAGAGACTGTCTTTTTCCTACTGTATATTTTTACCTCCTTCATCATAGATTACTTGATCATATACTCGTGAATTTATTTCTAGGCTCAGTATTCTGTTCTATTGATCTATGTGTCTACTTCTGTGCCAGTAGTATGCTGTTTTGATTACTACATCTCTGTAACATATCCTGAAGTCTGGAAATGTGATGCCTCCTGTTTTGTTTTTCTTTTTCAAGACTTCTTTGGTTATTCAGGGTATTTTGTGGTTCCATACAAATTTTAGGATTATTTTCCTTGGGTTGATTTTGCTGGGACTCCCTGTGCCACCTCTATCTGGATTTCTGTTTCCCTCCCCAGATTTGGGAAGTTTTCAGCTATTATTTCTTCAAATAAAGTTTCTTTCCCCTTTTTTTTCCCTCTTCTCCTTTTGGGATCCCTATAATCAGAATGTTGTTATGTTTGATAATGTCACTAGTTCCCTAATCTATTCTCATTTTTTATTATTCTTTTTTTTCTCTCTCTCTCTCTCTCCTGTTCAGCTTGATTTCTTTCCACCACTCTGTCTTTCAGGTCACTAATCCATTTTTCTGTTTCCTCTAGTCTACTATTCATTACTTCTAGTGTATGTTTAATTACAGTTATTGAGTTCTTTATTTCTGATTGATTCTTTTATATATTTTCTATGTCTTTGTTGAGGGTCTCACTGAGATCTTCCACTTTTTTCCCAAGTCCACTGCTTATCTTTATGACCATTACTTTTAAATTCTCTATCAGGCATATTACTCATTTCCATTTCATTTACCTCTCGTCATGATTTTGTCTTGTTCTTTCATTTGGGGCATAATCCCTCTATCTCCTCACTTTATCTTACTCTCTGCCTGTTTCTCTATGTTAGGAAAGGCAGCTATGTCTCCTGCTCTTGGAAGTAGTGGCCTTAAGAAGAGGTTCTGTGGTGCCCTACAGTGCAATGTCCCCTGTTCATCAGCACCTGGCACTTCAGGGGTGTCTTGTATGTGTGTTGCATGTGCCCTACTGTTGTGGCTGAGCTGCATTTGCCTTTAGTCCAGTTGTTTGCAATAGCTCTCATTGCCAATTGTGGACAGGGTTTGGACCATGTATTGTTAATGAGCTAGTCTAGGTCCACACTGGGTCTGAGTTGGGTCAGACCACGTTTTTTCCAGATCTGCAGTTGCACTGAACTACAGGTCACTCTTCCTGTGTTATCTCCTGAGATGCTTTTGTTGTTGGATAGGACCTGCAGTCAGACCAGATGTCTGCCCCCAGCCAGCTGCTATAGTCACAGTCGAACTGGTAAGGGTAATTATCTTCCTCTCTTCCTGGAGCAAGATTCACTGTGGAATAGTATTGGCCCTGTTGGGTCTGCTTGCACAATGCCATGCTTGTAGCACTACTTGGGCTCTGGCCAAGGGAAATTTGGATAAGGCAGGGCTACAGGAGAGCCTGGGGGCAGGATATGTGGTGTTAGCAAGCTAGGTGGAGAATGTCTATGTATCTATTCTGGGGGGGGGAGGGGGCAGGATAGGGAAAGGGTGCTTGCCAGCTCTTTTGTTCTTTGAATAGTTTCCTAAAGATCCCTGTTCCTCCAGCACACATTCTGAAATTAGTAAACAAATCTCCTTCCTGCATACTCCAGGTGCTTCTCAAACTGCTGCCTCTGTGCTGTGTCTCAGTGGACTGGGACTGGGTTTCTTTCTGTCTCCTTAAGGGTGGGCACTCAGTTTAGCAGAGCTAAGCCTGCAAATTTTTAAAGTTCCAGGTGTTAAGTGTTACTGAATTTAAGAACTTGCAAAGTTAACCTCTCTGGTTTTTAAAGCCAAATGTTATGGGGATGCATCTTCCCAGTATGGCCTCCTGTGCCTTGGGTGTTGGTGTACCTGGTAGGTGCTCTGCTCCTCTCCCCTCTGCTTGTTCCCATGAATAGTCTCAAGAGGCTGTTTGGTTCCCAATTGCATTTCTGCCTTTCCTACCCTCTTTGATGTGAACTCTTCTCTATGGTTAGCTGTGGGGATCCTGCTCTGCTGGACTTTGGGTCATTTTCTGGTTTATTTACACTGATGTGGATATTACCTAGGTGTATCTGGGGGATGAGGTAAGCTTAAGATCCTCCTATTCTGCTCTCTTCCCCAGAAGCCCAGTCTCCTTGTTTTTTTGTTTTGGTTTGTTTTTTGGGGGGTTTTTTGTTGTTGCTTTGTTTTTTAAGATTTATCTTTTTTTTTTTTTTTAAGATTTTATTTATTTTTTGACAGAGACACAGCGAGAGAGGGAACACAAGCAGGGGGAGTGGGAGAGGGAGAAGCAGGTTTTCCGTTGAGCAGGGAGCCCAACGCGGGGCTCGATCCCAGGACCCTGGGATCATGACCTGAGCCGAAGGCAGACAATTAACGACTGAGCCACCCAGGTGCCCCTTTAAGATTTATCTTATTTATTTATTTGAGAGAGAGAGAGAGCACCAGGGGAGGGACAGAGGGAGAGGCTCTCAAGCAGACTCCTCAATCAGAGCCTGATTCAGGGCTCAGTCTCAGGACCCTGAGATCACGATCCTAGCCAAAATCAAGAGTCAGACACTTAACCAACTGAGTCACCCAGGCAACCCAGTCTCCTTGGTTTTCAATGAGAAACTTTTATTATTTTAATACAATTCCCTATAAGTAATGTGTTATTTTTCTCTGCTGCCTTTCAAGATTTTATTGTTGTTGTCTTTAGTTTTTCCAAGTTTAATTATGATGTATCTTGGTGTGGATTTCTTTGACCTTACCCTGTTGGGGTTTGCTCAGCTTCTTAAATATATGGATTTATGTCTTTCAACAAATTTGGGAAGTTTCAGCCATAATTTATTTGAATCCTTTTTCAGCCTCACTCCATTTCTCCTCTCCTTCTGGGCTTCCAGTGATACTCATGTTGCATCGTTTTTTGGTTGTTGTTGTTGCTGCTGGTTTTTTTTTTTTTTTTTTTTTTTGGTTTAAGATTTATTTTTATTATTTTGAAAGACAGAGAGGGACAGAGAGCACACACAGTGGGGAGTTTACTAATTTTTTTTTTTTTTTTTGGTTTAAGATTTACTTTTATTATTTTGAAAGAGAGGGACAGAGAGCACACACCTCTAGCACACACAGCGAGAGGGAGAGAGAATCCCAAGAAGTCTCCACACTGAGCATGGAGCCCAATATGGGCCTCAATCTCACAACCCTGAGATCACAACCTGAGCCAAAACCAAGAGTCAGATGCTTAACTAACTGCACCACCCTGGCACCCCTCATGTTGCATCTTTTGATATGTTTCCACTGATCCCTGAGGCTCTGTTTTTTTGGAGTTTTTTTCTTTTTAGTTTTTTCAGTCTATTTTTCTCTCTGTTGTTCAGTTTGGGCAAATTTCATTGCTCTATCCTTAAATTCACAGATTCTATTTGCTATCATCTCCATTCTAATAATGAGCCAGGAACTTGTTAGGCACCAGCCAGTGGTGTCCTGCTATCCCCTTTCCATGTAGTGTCACTAAGTAAGTGGGACGAGGGGAGACTCAAGCCTAATACAGATGGAGAGTTCTTTCCCTGCTGTCTAACTGTCAGTATGGCAAATGAAGCAATCTGTGAACCTCCTTGCCAGTTCTACAGGAATAGCATTGTGTTGATGGTGGGACCCTCATTGGATCCTGGCAAGAAATGAATTTACCTTACCTACGTTTAGTTCTTTGGTCAGGGGGTGAAAAGCATGAACCTGGATTGTTTTCTTCTGTTGGATAGAAATTTACAAGTCATGTTGCTATATTGTTCCTCTAGTCCTGAGATCCCTAAACAGTTTCCCTTCTTCTTACTACATTGCCAAGTTCTCCTTCAGTCATCTGTTGTCTTTAAATTCTGCACCATCTTATACAGCAGACTAGAAGTCCTTTGTCTCTAATTGAAACCAGTAGTTCTTAAGCAAATTTGCCCTGATGACAGTTTGCAATGTCTAGAGACATTCTTCATTGTAACGATGAGGGTGAGTGCTACTGGTATCTAGAGAGAAGATTTCAGGGATGCTGCTAAACATCTTCCCATGCCCAGGACCATCCCCCACAACAAAGAATTATCCAGTCCAAATGTCAATAGGGACAAGGTTGAGATATCTTGATTTAAACACTCTCCTTTATTAAGATGAAACACATTGACTACTTTTCAAATCTGTTTTAGGATTAGACATTGTTATCACTTCTTTCCTTCTTCATCATAACCATTAGTCCCGATGTAGAACTCCAGCTCTCTAACCTACAAAGAGCCTTCCCAAATATATACCTGAGGGTTTGTAATTTTTAATTTTGAAAAATGTCATTAAAAAAAAATGATGGACCCATAAATGGAAAAGGCCATTTATCACATGGCCTCAAAACTGTCTACATTACATTCAGTCAAGGAAATTTTTAAAAAGCTAACATTTGTCCCTCCCATTACATTTCACACATTTATATGCACAAAAGTGGTCTGGGACTCTGGGCTTTATTAACATTTAGCTTTCCTTTTGTATGCTAAATATAATTTGGCATACTCTTTAACATTTATTAATCTAGTATCACTTGATGTTCTAATTTACTCTCCATGTCAGCATCTAATTTAGTACTAATCTTTTCAAGAGTTTAGTTAAGATCCTGGAAACCTTGCTTCTTTAAACACTGCTACCGATTTGAGAAATCCCAGAATCAAAGGAGTTGGTGTGGCAGCTCATTACTGAACTGTGAGCTCTAGATCTATTGAGTTACTGCCAGAAAATATTTGCACTCTATAGTCGTGGACTTTTATCCTTTCATCAGTGAGATCTAAAGTAGACTACCTGAATATGGTTAGTGCTTCCTGATGATCTTCTTTCTTGGAACTGAGGAATCCTTGTCAATCTCACTACAGTTCTGCCCTTTAAAAGTGGTGTGCTGGGGCCAATAAAGCAGGCAGGTATTGCTCCTGAATAAACAGTTCATCAAAAGTCTGAGATCGGAAGGTTTCAAATGTATCAAAGCAATTGGCACAGTTGTTCACTCGTTAATTAGGAACACAAAGGCACTTTCGTCAAGCTGCCCAGACCAGGGGGCCATCTGCGTGACAGCATTGTCTCTCTGATGGTATGTACAAATAGAGCTTAGCTGGTGCTCTCAAGGGAAGTCTCATTGACCTTCCTGCTTTAAAATATATATAAAGCATATGGAAGAGATGAAAAATTGAATATAATCATAGAATGAGCCCCATTTTTAAGTGTTTAGTCTTCTGAAGAATTTCCTAGGGACTTATGCCCTATTTATGTTAGTTTTGATAATTGCTTTATTTTACTGCTACATATTTTAGTAATATTGTAATTATTCCCAGTCTATGGAGGTCATGGCACTTCTAATGCAATAATACATAATGTATTATAATTGCTTTTTAAGTTTTCTGCTTCCTCCATTATGTGTGATTTTGTGAAGTTAGGAACCATATCTATTTTGTTTAATTTTATGTTCCCTCTACCTAGTACAATTCTGGAGTATGGTAAAATAATGTGATGATATTGAAAAGTTTTATTTTTTTTAAATAAAGTTTTTTGTTTCTTCTGACTTCCTGGAAACCATATACACATACTTGGCTTTGTAAACAAGTATATTAGTATCTGGATTTGCTTTGTGTAATAATATTTTTGTTCCTTATAACTCTTAAACCTGCATGAAGGGAGAAAGCTATTGAAATGTATACTGATATATAAATTTGAGCATCACTTCTATTTGTTAATTCTACCCTCTTATTATCTAAGTTGCCACCATTATAAACACCATAAATTTATGCCAGAAAGATGCTGTAAGAGGCCACTGTATTTGGTATGATTTCCTAGTTAACAGGTCAGTCATTGATAATGAATGGGTCTCATTCCTAGGACTCCTAGTGGCTCACCCATACATTATCAAGAGACAAATAGAATCCATGTACATGCATCATCACCTATTTTTCTAGTAACTTCCTTTCTGATTTCTTGGTAGAAGTAGATGCTGCTACTTTGTGTCACCAAAGTTCCTGATACTTCAATTATAGACCTATGTATTTGCATGTCTATTTTCCCAAACAGACAGTGAATCTTGAAGTCAGGAGTCCTATCTTATTTTTCCTTGCATCCTTCAACTGAGTGCACTAAGTTGAGTATACTTAATGGCATGACAAAATAACAATCTAAGTGATACTTCGTGAATACTTGGTGAATGGATTGTTCTAATTCATCAGAGACTAAACATGAGATGACAAAGATACATATATTTTTAGCTGGTATTTTGGAAACTAAATAGACTTTTATTCTGTTCCTAGTAAGAACAAAACAGGATTTCTATAAATAAAGGCTGATATTCAAAGAAACTCTAAATCAGTCTCTTCAATCATGCCTATTATTATTTTGTCCTTTAGAAATCATTTATTCCTTTCTAAATTACTTTGGTACATGGCTCACACCCATCCCTGTCAGAAGCCTTTTGCAAAGACCTATTAAAACTATGGACTGCATAGATTTTAAATTCTTCCTTGCTTTAATAATGCTTTAAGGACATAAATAAATAAATTGCTTTTCTTTTTTTAGAGTTTTTATTCCAGTTAACATACAGTGTAAATATTATTTTCAGGTGTACAATATAGTCATTCCACCCTTCCGTAAAACACCTGGTACTCCTCACAACAAGTGCACTCCTTAATCCCCCCACCCATCTCCCCTCTGGTAACCATCAGTTTGTTCTCTATAGTTGAGTCTTTTCTTCTTTAACTCTCTAACATCTTCTTTTAAAACCATTTATTTCTTGGGGCGTCTGGGTGGCTCAGTCATTAAGCGTCTGCCTTCGGCTCAGGTCGTGATCCCAGAGTCCTAGGATTGAGCCCCACATCGGGCTCCCTGCTCCCCGGGAAGCCTGCTTCTCCCTCCCCCACTCCCCCTGCTTTTGTTCCCTCTCTCGCTGTGTCTCTCTCTGTCAAATAAATAAATAAAATCTTTAAAAAAAAAACCACATTTATTTCTTTTCTTCATTACATCTTTTCACTTTTTTTCACCTGTTTGTTGAAAAGGTGAACCACAATCTTGATGATATGTAAGAAGGACATAAAATACTCAGAAAAAGCCATTATACTCATGCTTACAGTTTATTTCCATAGAAGATACAAACCAGAGTCCTCAAAGGAAAGAAACACATGGTCAAATTCCAGGAGAAAACAGGTACAAGCTTCTAGGTGTCTGCCCCACCAGTAGAACCATGTAGAGATGCACTTTACTCTCCCAGCAACAATGTCTGAAAATACTGGCAAGGTGTTGCCAACCAGGGAAGCTTAACCACGTCTTGCTGTCCACGGTTTTTATTGGGTTTTAGTCACATAGGCATGTAGCACCTGTATGACTGACCTCAGGCTCTAACTATCCCATTCTTCAACCCCAGAACAAAAACATGCATCCACCATAAATCATATTGTTAGGTAAACTTATTTGGTCAAAATGGTACAGCATGGCTCAAAGTTCCAAGCATACAAAAACAGGTATTCGTTTTAAATACTACCAGGCCAAAAGCTTCAGGCATACAAAACTCTCATGTCAGGCAGAATATTCAAAAGCTCAGAAGTTATCTTCCAAGAGTGGGCTGAGGGTCACTTCTGAAGATAGATAGGCCTTTCTTTGGAATATGCAGGTTTTGAGCAACCCAGACATGTTGAATAAAACCTGTCTGTCCAATAGTCTGAGAGTAAAGTACACAAAATGCACTCATTTTAAGGTAAAAGATCATTAAATTTTTGCATATGGTACAGCTATGTCTCCAGATAAAGATACAGCTTATATTTCTTTAACCTATCTACATTCTTATATTTCGAGTAAGTTTCTTACAGATTTCATTTAGTTATTTTTTAACCACTGTAGTAATCTTGGTTTTTAAGTTGGTGTGAACATCTGATTTAGTTGTTTTTTTTTTTTTAAGTCTGTGACCTATTTTTTTTTTTCTATTTGTCCTAGCCATAAAATTCTTACTTTACACTTAACGACTTTTGTGTACCCACATTTATCCCCTATGTCACAATTCTTCATAAACTAGCCAATAATTATTCTTTCCTTGTTTCTGGGTATAGGGCATCCAATTAGAGATTATAGTTCCCATTTGGCCAGATATGGTCATTAGATCAATGTCAAACTCATAGGAAATTGGACAGAGTGATGTGTGAAATGTCTTGACTATCTCTAGCTTAAGTACATTCATACATAAAATAATTTTCCCTGGACTTAGTCCCATTTTTCTTTCTAATTCTAAAATATGAATGGATATGTAACCTAGACTTTTCTAACCTAGGGCAATTCTCTAGAGAATGGCAAAGGAAGAAGCTAGAAAGAACCCAAATCCTGAGTGACTGTTCTCTAGTGGGGTGTTGAAGTCCCCAATGATAATTGTGGATTTGTCTATTTCTCCCTTTTACTTCCAGCAGTTTTAGCTTCATGTATTTTGAGTCTCTGGTTGGTTGGTACACATTCAGCATTGTGCACCTTTATGCAATGATTTTGTCCTTTTTCTTTTAATCATTATGCAATGCTGTCCATCATTGTGTCTAGTAATTTGCTTTGTAGTCTTCATTTGATATAGCCATTTACTCCTGCTTGTGTGCTTAACATTTGTACAGCTTTTTCCATCCTTTTACTTAAACCTACTTTTGTCCTCTAATTTGAAGCAAGTTTCTTGTAAGACACATAGTCAGATCATGCTTTTTGTCCACTCTGCTAATCCTTGTCTTTTGATTGGTATATTTAGACCACTTACATTTAAGATAATTATTGTTATGTTAGCACTTAAGTCTGATATTTTATTATTTATTTGCTATTTGTTCTGTTCTTATACCTAAATTTATTTTATATTGTCTTCCTGTAGGTTACTAAAACATGTTTTAGGATTCCATTATGACTTACTTATAGTGTTTTGAGTGTATCTCTTTGTAAAGTTATTTCTAGTGGTTGCTCTTGGTATTATAGTAAACAAAAATGTACAAAATTTGGGATAAAGATAAATAATATGTGTTAATAGTAAAACAAAAGATTAGGTAGATGCTAGTGATTATTATGGCCCTTGATTTTTCATCTAGAAATCATTGTAGTTTGACTTAAACCAATTTTCACACTCTGTTTTTCTTATAAAACCAAAAGAGAGTTTAGTTGCAATTACAAAGCTTCTATTCTACATTAACTTTGGGAAATTCAGGGATTACTAGTCAAAAATCTATATTCCATTCTTCTAAGCCAAAGAGCTAGGAGATCACCAGGGATCCTGCTGCCCTTGGAGCAGCGATGTAGTTCACTATTTAATGTGCAGCCAGGGATTGCATTTACCAGCTCCTACCTTTGCATGTAGGTGAAGTCATGTAACTTGTTCTGGTTGATAGAATGTGGCCAAAGTGGTGAGTCACTTCCATGGCAAAATGGTTAAATAACCTGAATGCTTTTGGTAAACGTTTTTTCTTCTTTTCTTCTCCCCTTCCAGGCTGCAAGATGGAAGACAGAAGCATAAACTTGAAAATGGGAACAGCCCGAATACCAAAGTCACTGCTCAGATGAGAGACACCCAAAAAGCCAGCAGATCAGGAACATTCATACTTGATTCTGAGTAAGTGAGAATTTTTTTTTCTTTTTTTAAGCCAATGACATTTTTAGGTAGTATATTGCAGAAATTAGCCTATTTTTCATATAAATATTTCTTTACAGAGCACCCTTCATTCCTGGTATTTTTCTCTCTCCCCTTCCTTATGCTGTTTATTCCATATTGCATTATTATTATGACAGGATCTTTGGTGGATTGGATTATTCTCAATTCTCTATCCACTGCTGCCATGTGATGTTGCAGTGTAACAGAGGGGGTGAGGTATATTTACCTCCTCCATTGATGTTGGGCTTGCAATATACCCCCCTCCACCCCCTGATTAATTATATTTGAGCAAAAGTGAAGATGTGCTAGTCTAGAACCAAGGCCTTGAGAAACAGCATGTATTGCTATTTATAATCTTGAATCTCCATGATCTCTCAATAAGGAGAACTGGCCCTCGCCCTGGATAGACTGGTCTGTGTTATTCACCGGTCTAAGATAAATGAAAGAGACACATAAGGTCAAACAGACCCAGCCTAAAGCTTTGAGCCAAACCCAGTTGATTCTCAGCTGAGAAAGAATAATAAAGGATTATTTTGGGGAGTTACAGGTTTTGGAATTTGGAAATTTTATTTAAAGCATCACTGTTTTGGCAATAACTGATGAATACAGTATGTATTTAAATCGAAGGGAATTGTCTTTAAAGTTGCCAATAATTGACAGAAGGAAAGAAAACAGCAACAACAACAAAACTAACCTGCCAAAAAGGAAATTAAGAAAGTCTTCTTCTATTCCTGGTTTGCTTAGAGTTTTTATCATGAAAGGGTGTTTCATTTGTTCAAATGCTTTTCTGTGTTTATTGAGATCATCATATAATTTTCTTTCCCTTCATGCTATTAATGTGATGTATTACATTAACTGATTTTCTTATTTTGGATAATCCTTGTATTCCTGGGATAAATCCCATTGGTTATAGAGTCTAATCCTTTTAATGTGTTATTGAATTTGGTTTGCCAGTATTTTGTGGAGGACTTTTGTGTCCCTATTCATAAGGGATATCGGTCTGTAGTTTTCTTGTGGTATCTTTGTCTGGCTTTGGTTCAGGGTAATGCTGGCATCCTAGAATGTGTTAGGAAATGTGTCTCCTCTTCTATTTTTTGGAAGAGTTTAAGTAGGATTGGTGTTAATTTTTTAAATGTTTGGTGGAACTCAGCAGTGAAGCCATATGGTCCTGAACTATTCTTTATTAGGAGGTTTTTGATTACTGATTCAATTTCTTTACTTGTTATAGGTCTCTTGAGATTTTCTATTTCTTCTTGAGCCAGTTTTGAAGATTTGTGTGTTTCTAGGAGTTTTTCCATTTGATCTAGTTTATCTAATTTGGTGAACAGTTGTTCGTATTATTATCATATAATCTTTTTTATTCCTCTACATTCAGTAGTGATTTCGTTTCTGATTTTAATTACTTGTGTCTTTCCCTTTTTCCTACTCTGTCTGACTCAAGGCTTGTAAATTTCGTTGTTCTTTTCCAAGAAACAGGTTTTGTTTTTGTTGTTTCAATTTTTTTCGGTTCTCTATTTATCTCCACTCTAATCTTTATTATTTTCATCCTTCTGCTGCCTTTGTGTTTAGTTTGCTCTTCTTTTTCTACTTTCTTAAGGTACAATATTTGGTTGTTGATTTGAGAGTTCTTTTTTGATCTTTAGCTACAAAGTTGTAAAATGATAAGGGTTAGTTATATCAATATTTTATGTGTATTGACTGTTGGTAAGGATGTGGAGAAACATGAACCCTTATACACTGGTGGTGGGAATGTAAAACAGTGTAGCCATAGTGGAAAACAGTTTTGTGGTTCCTTAAGAGGTTAAATATAGCATTACCATATGACCCAGCAATTTACTCCCAATTGTATACCTATGAGAAATTATATGTCCACAGGGAAACTTACACATAAATATTTATAGTAGCATTATGCCTAATAGCCAAAAGGTAGAAACAATCCAAATGTCCATCAGTGGATGAGTGGATAAAGAGATTGTGGCATATATATATACACAATGGAATACTATTGAGCTATAAAAAGGAACAAAATACTGATACATGCTACAACTTGGATGAACCTTGAAAACATTATGCTAAGTGGAAGAAGTCAAAAACAGAAGACATATTGTATGATTTCTATAAATATAAACATAATATATTCAGTACAAGCAATCCATGGAGTTAGAAAGTAGATTAAGGGTTACCGGGGAATGGGGGTGGGGGAGTGATTACTTAATGGGTACTGGGCATTTCAATGGGGAGATGAAATAGTTTTGAAGCTAGAGAGAGCTGGTTGCTGTACAGCATTATGAATATCATTGAATATCACTGAAATGTGTACTTTAAAACAGTTAATTGTATTTCATGTTAATTTTACCTTAATAAAAAATATTTTAAAATCAGTTAAGAAACAATAACTTGATTAAAAGCTCCCTAGGGGAAAATACTTTCATATCTTTTGCGTAAGATCTCAACAAAGTGCTAGAAACTGAGCAGCTGAGGATAAGTCCTTATTGACTGTGAAAAGCCATAGTAAGCAAGGTCGTTGGCACAAGGGCCACTTAAAACTGCAACTTGCTAAAGCAATAGCAAATTCATGGTAGCCATTCCTTCAAGTTGCCTATGTAGTTCACTTCAAGGGAACTACAATTTGAATATTCAAAAGTCAGTAGGGATTCTCAAAAGAATGCTGGCAACTTTTACTGTCTGTACTGGAGCTGCCCTCCAGATCCCTGTCAGTGGCTGTGGCTGTTCACCTGCAGTGACAGCCATTTGAGAGGAAATACTTGCCGCCACCTGGCACTGAATTCCCCCTAGGCTTTTCATGTTTCAGAAATTTTCTGTAGGTCAGCAGATGTAGCAGTTTGCCTACTCCCAAGAAAGCAGTACCCCATTTTCAGAATGTCATTACCATGGAAGAAAAATCATAAAATTAGGATACACAAGTATTTATCCTGCTACCTAATGCAAAGCAAAATTGTTCCCTATGGCATATACTCAGATGCTTTGGTGCTGTCTAATTTTAAACAATTCCGCTTCGACATACATTTTTTTTTTTCTTTTTTAGTGCCTGGTATGGCACACAGTGATTTAGAGTCTATAGCTCTGCTGTTTCGAATGTTTACTGGATGGAGGACACGGTTTGTGGGAATCTGAATAAAACAAATGCTCTTATTTACATAGGAATAGGCTTCCAAAGTGGTGTGGGCACTCCATCTTTGCTGACTCTCTTTAAAAAGAGGAAGTATGTATTGTAGGAAAAAAAAAAAAGAAAATAAATATTGTAAAGTGACTCTAATTGGGACCAGGTTTCTGTCCCCATGACAGTACAATGTTTCAAACTGTCTGGGAACTGTGTGAGCATTTGAGGCATTGTCTTCCTCCCTGCTGCTATTTCAGTTAACAGGCTATCATAGGGTTCAACTATGCCATTCTCTTAGGATGATCCTCAGTGTCTTTGGGCATGGCTTAATTTTCCAAATCCATTTTAGTTATCGATATATCTCTCCGTTGCTTAGAGAAGCGTTGGGAAAACATCAGTCAATGCTTATTTGTGGCTATTTGATATAGATCATATAAGAATCAGGAAGATTATATAAATGAAATTCTGTTCAACATCACTTCGGTGTGAGTGTAACTGCTTTCTACTTAGAGCACGAGGTTCTGGGGATGCAAAATGTATTACACAGGATGTAATCCTTAAACATCCTTACACAGGATGTTTATCCTTAGACTACTTCTGGAGCACTCACCAGGAAAATGAAAAGTGCCACCTAGAATACAAGGGGATTATCAACCATTGAATAAAAGGCATTTGCGATGGAAAAATTCTGGCTATACTCCTGTAGTGAGCTAAGATCAGGGGGTTCCAAACCAAAGGAGAACTGAGGGAATAAGTAACTGTGTTAATGCCAGGGGAAGGGTTTTGCGGCTGTGGCTATACCCCAGAAGGGGTGACAATTGGCAGATATGCAAATTAGCATTTACAACAGCTTGCTTCACAGGGCCATATTTCTTTAAGAGATGCTGATTTTTTTTTACTGGTGTTATCTATTTTTTTCTGTGTGTGGTACATTACTCTTTAATTCGAGGTCCACATATCATCAAGATCCTGGATGATTTTATTTGTTAATGAAGAATATTTTTAGAGCAAAGAATCACACGTGTTTAGAAAGAACTCTTATCACAAAGTTACAGACATAATTTATTTTTATTTAAAAAGGGGCTTACAAAAGTTTAGCCAGGCATATTTTGTGCGGATGATGATGATCCAATAAAGTCATGGGATTTTGAAGGGCCTCTCCCATCAAACTCGCAGTCTGGTGTGGGATCATTTCCTGTTACCAGGGTCCTTGATCAGCCCTCTCTGCCAATAGTTTGGCTTCTGTTGTCTGCCTTAGGGCGCAGTTAATTGCTTTTGCCCAGCACACTTCTTCAGTGTCTTCTCTAGTCTCTTTAGTATGACAGTACTACATGACCTTTGGTTAATCTTTGCTTACAGACCCGGTAAATCTCTCATGAAGCATTTGGAAAAATCCAAGTTGATGATTTCCAAATACTGGTTGCTATTGAGTTTTAAGTACATGAAAACTTATCATAGATTTTTATACAATGTTTAGAGTAGCTACCATAATCTGGTTAGTGTTAACATGTTTAATTTGCGGACAGTCTCTAACAATGGAGATTGCAGAACAAGTAGTATGTCTTATCTGTTATATACACCTGAAGATCATAGAAATATACCTTGTTTTATGTAATTAAAATATAATTCTTTTTTTTAACTTTCATTTTTTTAAAAAGATTTTATTTATTTGACAGAGGGAGAGAGAGAGAGCACAAGCAGGGGGAGCAGGCAGAGGGGGAAGCAGGCTCCCCACTAAGCAAGGAGCCCAATGTGGGGCTCTGATCCCAGGACTCTGGGATCATGACCTGAGCCTAAGGCAGCCGCTTAACTGACTGAGTCACCCAGGCGCCCTAAAATATAATTCTTGAACTAAAATACTAGCAGTCGTAAAACAATACAATGAACCACCCAAACCAAAATTAAGTTGATCAGACACATGGCCAACTTAGTATACTTAGGAATGTGCATCAAATTACATTGATAAAGGTGGTGGAAAATTGATAAAAGTCAAGTCAAGTCAGAGTCCAGCATGCTGACCGTGACTTGCACTTTCACTCAAAATGCTGATAGAACCTAGGAAACTTGAAATGCAGAGGCCAGAGTTAATTATTTCATTTGCAATGAATTATTTCTTTTGCAACGGTCATGAAAATTTATTCAATTTGGATTGATGCACTGTAAGGGAGTTGACAGCTGATGAGGGTTCAGATAGGAGACACAAGATAGAAACTATGGGCATGTCAAAGAATCCTAGAAAGTGTAGGAGCAACTCGGTTTGTCAACCAACTGATCAATCAATATCATAATGCAATACAAACGATTAGTTTCTCTAAACATAATGGGCAGTTTAGCCTGTGAAAGAGAAGGCTAAATGATTATTTACTAGGTATTTGCAAGTATATGATTAAGGATGTGAGGACTCTGCTTCAAAAGAAATGCAGAATAAGAAAGAACATATAAGAAATGATGGTTGATCCTCCAGGGAAAATAAACAAAGCAAAATTACCTAGCGAGGGATTATAGAGGAATAAGATCATTACAGTTTAAATCCAAGAAGCAATTTCCATTTTCAGCTCTAAAGATATTATTCTGTATCCTTTTGATGCTTCCATGGTGGATCTGTGTAAATGGGGCTTGAGCAGATGATTGGAGTGGATTCCAGCTCTGATTCCTTTGTAGCCCTTCAGTGAGTTTTTAGGGATTTAAATTTTAGAGTTGCTAGGTCATCAGAAAACTAGGTTTTGTGAGCAAACTAAGACAAACAGATGTACACCCCGATGCAGTTATGAGAATGGTTCACAGATGTGTGACTTCTTACAAAATAATTTCATTCTGGATATAAGATTTGTAATATGATTAGCTTCCCTTTCAGTTGCAGACTTCCCACAGATATTTTGCAATTGCTGGTTCTATAGGTACCCAAAGGCAGTAGCAAATAGCAGCCTTTCTCTAGCTACTTTAGTAAGTGCCTGAAACACAGCAAATCGGATCATCTGTAGTTTTGCTTTTAGCTCTGAGCCTCATTTATTTGTGTTCTTGACCTCGTCAATATTTTTGCATCTGCACAAACCAAGTGAAACTGAAGTACAAGAATTCCAAAGAGCTAGAATAAAGAGAAAGGGAAATTAGCTAAACTTGCCTCATATAGTGGGTATGGTAACCTAGGAGTGTCCAGTGGGGACAGAGTCATGGCAGAGGTGTTAACACCACATTTCATAGTTAACTGCCAAGGAAAAGAGAGGAAAGGGGGAATAAATAGCGGAATGGAAGGGCAGAGTCCAGAAAAGGGCAGCAGGATATGTTTGCATGGCGTGAGGTGAGCAGTCTACACTAACCATGTGCTAGCTTGTGTTAGACACTGATACTTCTCTTTACATATTTTAGATACACATTTTAGGGTTATATGTGCAACTCGAATTGGATCCTTTCCAGTCGTGGGTCTCATAACTTTCATTATTAGAGTTGTTACTGTTGTTTCAGTAGCAAAATGTTTCTGTCAAAAAAGGCTAGCATACCAGTATGGAAGTAAATAAAAATTGGACTGTTTGGGTTGAAGTAAAATAGTTTACTTTCGTACCCAGTTTTTCCTCCTCTGCTTTGGAGAAACCTCTATTCTGTAATACTACCATTTTACATTTTGAGAGGTGAATTCATTGATTCCATTCAAAGAGAGAATTAGTCACATCCTTCACAAATTGTATTTTTGGCAAATCTCTCTGATTGGAAATAGCCTAATTCTTCATATTAACTTGTCTCTGAGATTGTATTACTTCATTCTTTTCTTCTTTTCCTAGTATACACTGTTTCATAATATCCCCAAATTCCTGTGGTCACAATCAACAAACTTAGGTATATTTTGAATAAGAAGCATCTTCCCAAGACTGTTAGTTCTGGCTGAAGAAGCTGCTTCGTTTGAAGCTGCCTGCCCCCTGCCACCTCAAATAATAATCAACGATCAAAAGACGCCCTCCAGGAATGTCACAGAGATGAACAGCTAGATGTAAAGAAAGCTTTCAGTACCCTTGGAATAACTGATGGACTTGAATTTTCCTCATACACTGATGACTCATTAGCATTACAGATGTGAATAAATCATGAATTCTGCTTTTCTAGATGAAGGCTGTTGCTATGCCTGCAGAGTCCATAATCAAGGTAGTTTTCCAGATAATACAGGAAAGAGAAAAAATACAGTACTTTTGCTTCAATTAGCAAGATATTTAAAGTGTATGGTTGGAAATTTTTTTTTCCTTAAAATATCAACATAATAGCTTCTATCCTCCTTTCTGCTTGGTGTGTAGAAGAGAAACAATTTGCAAAAAAAAGGTATTGTTTTTCCTCAGTGGACTTGCAAAAGAGACATCAGAGTAGCTTCTGGGTATGTTATAGAAATGCATAGGAACTATAAAAAATAATTGAAACTTGCAGGGTGATTTTCAGAGTTTTATTCACTGCTGAATTTTGCAAACTTGGTCTTTGCTCTACTTGAACTTACAGAACTAAACAATTTTCCCAGAATTTCTCAAGGTTACCTTTGTTCCCAAAAATCATTTGAATCACAATCTCAGGGAAAATAATGACCTCTTAATGGTTTGTTTAGTCCAGTGGTTTTCAGCCTAAATGCACATTAGAATCACCCAGCGTGTCTTTAGAACTAGTGCTGCTGAAGCCCTACCTGCAGAGAATCTGATTTAAGAAGGTCCAGGCATTGGTTTTTTGTTTTTTGTTTTTTGTTTTTTAAGATTCTGGTGGTTCTAATACACAGCTAGGATTAAGAACCACTGAGCTTGTCAATATCCTAAGTCAAATATTCAGTTCCTGATCATGAAATTCAACCTAGTGTACTTGTCAAATTGGGACTAAACTAATATCCAAATACACCTAATTCAAAGCCTCGAAAAATAAACTTTGTAGAGATTGATGGATTTTTCTTTTTGTCAGTCCCTACCTTCCCCAACTCTTCTATCTGAAGTGTACTTGTGGACTTACTACAAAAATGCTGATCTGGGTAGGAAATGTATCAGCCATCAGGTCTCACTGTAAGTGAAGGCATGGAATTAGTGTCATTGACATAGACCTAATAATATGTTGTCTCGAAAACTTAATATTCCCTTACCTCTATTATAATATGACAATTCCCCTACTTAAAGCTCTAATGCTCTTCCCTACATTTAAATCTAATTGCTGAGTTTTGGTCACCCCAAGTATCTCCTTCCCCTTTACACCATAGTTTCTTGGTTAGTGCCTTGTTAGTGAACAGACTACCCAAAACTGATTACACAGAGTCACATGCCTTTTGGTATTGCCTGGGGACTAATTCCTGCTATCATGATTCCTATCTGGTCTCCACCTCCTTGAAGGACACCTTAGCTAACCGCGCCTTAGGGACGTTTAACTTGATTTTTTCCAATGTCTCTTAGCAAAGTGATACTTTCTCCCCCAGCCTATAATTTACTGTCTCGGCTTTCTTACTTCCTACACTACTTTGTTTTGCAGATATCCCATTTTACCTTATACTTTCCTTTATCATGAATCTAAGGCTCTATAATGTTATTTTTCAAGACTAGTAGTTACTCTTTCTTTTATTTTCACTAATATTTACAAACGCATGTATTTTTTTGCCTACTGTTTACATGCTGTAGATTACAAGATGTACCATATGTGTTGACAACCTGTAATTTTAGAATCTTAAGAAAAATGAAAGTTTCCAAACAAAAGAAAAAGCCTACCAAAGGTAATACCCTAGAGATCAGACAGGGTTTGTTCATTATGTCTGAGCCTGGGGCATTCCAAATGCCTTCTAGCAATTTGTTTTTTCATGTTTAAATTTAATTGAACTTGCAAAAAGTTTTGTTTCCAAATTATACACTGGATCCAATTATTTAATATTTATATCATTCGCTCTAAAAGGAAACTCAAGGAAGCAAAGAAAACATATGAATTTTAGTATTTGGCCCTACTTTTTATTTTGAGAAATACTTTGTTTTGATACATCATAAAAATGAATTTTATTTTACTTATTCTTACAATAATGTTAAAAAAGGAAGTTAAAGATTCTATAGATTATTATAATTATTTACCATTCTTTTTCTAATAACACACAACAGCATTTCTTCTGGTGTAAAACATGTATCAAATTAGAAAAAACAAAATTATCAAGATAAGTCAACGGATTTCAGTAAGGATGATGCAGATACTTAGATTGTAATGATGGCATACTAAAAACTTGATGCATTTTATTTGGTAGTTTTATCATCTTATGATGACCAATCCTCTCTTTTTCCCTGGAGTTCAATATTCCACTCTTCTTTCAAAATAAATATCTTATACATATCAAATCAAATGACAGATTGTTTTGCATAAAATTATTTTAGCTATATCTAAACTGTAAATCCTTCATACCATGCATAATACTACAGAATACTACCCTGTCAAAATGACTCCGTATTAAGCAAACAATGTTGCAAAAACTATGAATAGGGAGACCTAAGGAACTGTATGTTTTCATTAACTTCTATGCATACTGAAATCTAGTTTCAAGTGATATATTAAACATACACCTTGACCTTCACTGTCTCCTGTAAACTCACTGAAATGATAATAAACTGTTCGAAAATGATAAGGCCAGAGTATAGCAAAGGAAATGACAGCAGATGAGAAATGTCAACCAAATTTTGGAAGATAGAAAGCAGATTTACAGTGTAACTCAGCAGATGTGGGAAAGCTGAAAGCTAAGTGACTACAGGCTTGTGGATGTCAAGAGGCTGGCATGGAAGATTCAGAGTGCAGGATTGAAGAATAACACAACTCGTTCACAGTCCATATCCATTTTGTGTGGAGAACTGCCTGCCTGCCACTAACTCTAAGTACACTTGCAGGTTTGCTTTCTGCAGAGATTGCATGGGAAAGTCCCTGATCTCAAGTGCCCCGGGCACAGATGAAGGAACTCTGCATCCTGATCACTTGTACCCCCATCACTTTCCCACATTTGAGTCCTCTAGAGAGCTGGCAGACAGGGTTATATACAAAAGGAAGGAGAATATATATATATATATATAAATTTCACTCAAATAGCAAAGAACTACAACTACTAAAAACTATTTACCAACAGAACAGTTGGCTCTTGCTTGATTCCCTTCTGGTAGGTGGAATAATGGACTCCAAAGATCTCTAGATCCTAATCCCTGGATGATGTCAATATGTTACCTTGCAAGACAAAAGGGACTTTGCAGATGTGATTAAGGATCATAAATTAAAGATAAGGAAATTATCCTATATTATCCAGATGGCCCCAATTTGATCACATGGGTCCTTAAAAGCAGATCACTTCTCCTGGCAGTAGTCAGTAGGAGGTATGCGTATGGAAGAATGGTTCCAATGATAGGATGTGAAAAGAATTGGATCCACTCACCATTGCTAGACTTAAAGATGGAGAAAGAGGTCTAGGAGTCAGGGAATGTGGGCGGCTTCTTTCCAGAAGGTAGAAAAAGGAAGTAAATGGATTCTCCTTTAGAACTTCTAGAAGGCAACATGGCCCTGCCAACACCTTGATTTTAGTCCAGTGAGATTTGTGCTGGATTTCTAACCAATAGAACTGTAGAATAATCTGTATTGCTTAGGCTACAGATTTGGAGGTAATTTGTTAATGGCAGCAGTTGGAGTCCAGGACATCCCGCTTCACAACCCATCACTCAGCAAGCCCTGCCCATGGCCAGGGTTTCAGTCTGTATTTAGTTCCTCACCCAAAAAAATGAGTGGAAGTCCTGGAATGGCAGGTGTTTTAGGAAAGCCTCTAATATGAAAGAGAGAACAAAGTGAAAAGAGGAAAGCCACACTGAGGACACAGGAAGAAAACAGGAAGGGGAGCAAAACAAAGCAAAAGCACTGCAATTACTTCACTGAGGTGGGAGAAAATTTTGCATCCGGGTTACAAAAACAGAATGCTTGAACAAAATAAAAGTTAAATTCAGAAAATAACAAAGTTTTAAGGGTTCTTTGTATATGTCTATCTCTATTTTTTGATGAACTCTCTCAGCAGGCAGACAGAAAAGACCAAGAAATGGAAAATAGAAAATTAGAAGGTTGATCAAGGAGCTCCGTTTTTCACAGAGCTTTCTTACTCCCTAAGGGGGGGCTCCAGACATAAGATCAGAGAAAACAAGAGAAAGAAATCACCAAAGAAATATTAGAGAAAAAAAAAAAATGACTCTCTACATTGAAAGGGCTTATCAATTGCCTGGGAAAGTGAATGAGAAATGACCCAAAGTACATCATCAGGAAATTTATAAATAATTGAGAATAAAAAGGAGATTTTGAGGACACCTGTGGGAAAGAAAAAAACAGTCAAACAGTCTGACTCAAACATATGGAATTAGGCTTCTCAACAGTAAAAAGCTAGATGATAAAGGAATGCTATCTTCAAAATTTGGAGGTCAGATGATTCTCAAAAAGCTTTTAATACCTAGTTAAACTTTCAGTCATGTATGAGGTGAAGAGTAAAAAAAAAAGAACCTTAGGTATACACATTTTCAAAAATTTTCCCATTCACACCATGTTGCTAAGTTCTCTAAAATAATTATAATAATACAGTAATATAGCATAATAACATGGTGATTGTAGGATAGAACAAATGTCCTCCCAGAGTGACAGCATGCAGCAGACCTAGAAAGTAGCTAGTCCAGATATAAGACGGATATAAAAGTCTCTAGAAAAGATACAGCCAAGAAAATAATATATCTATCTGATAGATTATGTGATTTTTAAAATAAATTGTACAGAGATTTATACTTCCCTTGTAGGGTTTTCAGCTGAATACTGATAGTGACAAAGAAAATGAAGCAAGAGATAAGCAAGGCAATTTTTACCCCCAGAGTCAACAGAAATGTGTTTGAAAAAGAAAATATAATCGTAGTGAACTGCATGACTTAACGCTGAATAATATTTACATTGTGTTAATAACACAAACACAAAATTTTCCTAGCACGTTAATAAAATTATATAAAAAGCATAGGAGGAGGTGAAGTGTGTATAGATGTTTACATATGTACAGGGGCATGTGGATGCACACTTGCTCACTGAGTGATAGTAGAAGTGGGTTCTAGAATAGAACCTATATATAGGTTCTATAACTTTCACAGAAAGAAATCATAGATAATACATTTTTAAAAAAATTAAAACACATCAGAACATACTACTTAGAAATATGCAAGTAAACTTTAGAAATGCAAATAGCCAAAAAAGTTTCGTTATTAATTCCCCATGAGGTGTTTGGGAAGCAGGGATAAGGAGGGGTAATCAGGACACTGGTTCCCCACCCGCTACCCAAACCTTTTTAAATATTTGGATTTTATTATTCCATAAGCAAACTTTAAATGTAAGAAGTGTTTTTCCATGAAAGGATGTGGTAAAGATAGTCATGGATAGTTTTACTATGATTTTCCATTGAAAAATGTACTTCAATATCAGGTAATTACAACTGAAATAAGAATTTAGCAACCAGAAACTTCTTTATAATCTGTACCTAGGTTAGGAAATAATCAAATAGATAATATTAAACCATTTTTTCTCACCTGCCAATGTAATTCACTAAAAGTCCTCTGATAATAAATTAACATTGACTTTCAGATTTAATGAGTTCATTACAATAGTCATTAATGTAATATTGAAATTCAGAGTGAAATATAAACTCAATTTAAGTAAGATATCTAAATTGTCCTGTTAACCAATTATTGCTTCAGAAAGTACACTCATACAGACAGTGTCTGTTGTCATTCTCTCTGTGACAATAAATAGTTCTCATCTCCGGTTTAATGTATTTCACCAGGCTTTATTGGTGTGAGAGATATGGGGCCTTAATTGGACTTTTTATTATTTTAAAATCTTTATAAGCAGCATCATGAGGATTTTATTTGCATATTATTAAGGTATCCCACTGCTGTGTATCCCACAGCTTTTCTATGTATGTAACTTCCTAATTTTGCATAAGTAAATAGAGGTGATGTATTTCACCAGAAACAACATCCGTATTTCACCTGTATTTCACCGGAAACAACATCCACAGGTATTTTTCTAAATAAGAATTTGCTGACTACAAGTCGTTTGTCAACATAAACTGTGAGAACTAACAAACAGGCAGAAAGGAGCTTAACAGTCACCGACATTCTGCATTCTGTCACTAGATTGCTGTGTATGCAACTCAAGTTGGGAGGATCCTGCAACTCATGTTTCAGCTTCTTTCAGCTTCCTTTACTTTGGAGGGAGTCAAAAGATATTTATTTCTTGATCAAGCCAGTAAGAGCATTTATACATGTGCTGCCCCTGAACATTGATACATGTTCTAAATCTACCTTCCTGGTTCACAGATTGTTTGATTTATTTCCAATGGTAGATATCTACCTTACTAAATCTAAAGGGATTTTAGTAAAATGAGTCTTAGATAAATCATTATATATATTTTTACAGCGAGTTTCACTTGAGGGGGTCCAGATCAACCTTGCCCTGTGGCCACAAAGATCTCCTTGGTATTTTCCAATTCTGGTGTAGGTGCTGCCAAAGTCAGCAGAAGTTTCATTTGCTTAAAATGAAAACAGTCACTCAGAAGGCTCTCTTTCATAGCTGTATTTTATATTTCAAACATGTAAATATTTTCAGACAATGGGAAAACCATTTTGATTCCCTAGAGGATTTTGTAGTCAATGAAATTATGGATTACATTATATTCAGAAACAACATTATTTAGTAACTTGATTTGTGTACTCCAGAAAACTTAACTCTCTCCTCAAGGTGTCAGAGGCAGGATTTGAATGCAGGTCAGCATAATACCAAAGCCCTTAAAGTCATTTATACCTTAAGCGTAGTTGGGAATGCTACTGGCTTCAGCGAGGGAGCTTTCTGCACATGAGCCGGACCACAGTTCTTTTTTTTTTTTCCTTCCTTGGGGAAGAAATAGGATAAATAAGCTGTCTCTACTATGAATATTCCAGCCCAAGAGATATTTTATCCATGCTGTTTGAGGGGAAAAAGAGTAATGGAAGTCTTTTCTTCTACCTACCCTCCAACTAAAATTCTGTTTGCCTGCTACTTTTAAATGTTTATTTTAGAGACGACAGAAGTCCTTGCTTCAAGGGTTTCAAAAAAGGGGGGAGAATGTAGTAATTAGATGTCATCCCTGTTGAAAATCTCTGGTTCTGAGAAGATTACAGAGGAGAGGACGGGAAATAGCCTCTTTTGAAGTAGTTGCCACATAGTGGCCATTAAACTTGACTTTGGCAAACCTCTTTGTCAACCCCATTTGTTTTGGAAAGATTCCAAAAAGGCATTTGAAAAAAAAAGATCTTTCAAATTATTTCTACTTCATAATGTTCTGAAATTTCATCTCAGAGCTTTGAAAAAGTAAGCAATTAATTAACAGGGAGATTTGTAAAAAGGAGAGAGCTCTCCCTGATTCTGGCAAGGTCCCAAAACAACACAGACTAGTTATGTTAAGAATTACAGCAGGGGTCTAAGAAAATTAACTTAGGTTAAGCCATTACAAGTTATTATAGCATAAGTCCTGTGGCCCAGTGCAGGCTTCTCATTAAGGGTGACACATCGGTCTCTGCGATTGTGCCTTGCACAAAGATGGCTGGCTGAGAGCCTGCAGGTGGGGGCAGAAATCTTCCCTGCACTAAGCTCACTCAGCTTTGCACTCTGTGAAATAGTCTGCATTCTCTGGGAGGGGGTGGGGGACTAATCCCTTCTTCTGTTTGGTCTGCCCAGAGGGGATGCCTTTTGGCAAGGCACATAAAGATTCTGTATGTGCTGTCAGTGGGTTCTGCTTCATATTCAGAGGAACATAACAATAAATAAGAATCGAGAACAGAGGACGAATAGCCATTCAAGTTACAAATATATCTATGGAATTTGACTCCAACTTACTTTGTGAGAATGTCGCACCCATAAAAATGAGCGGCAGTGGTTGAGTAGAGAGTCTTGAGAAAAAGCGTGTCTGGGGCGGCCGTATCTAGACAGTTGTACTACACAAAAAGGGCTCATGACAGAGCTAGGCAACCTGCAGGAGTGGACACATTGCTCTCAACCCATAGGCCTGCGCTGGTTCCACTGCCCTCTGGACTGGTTGCTCTTCATGCCTGGATACATAGTCATTTCTCCTTCCTTGACCTCCATACTTGATTTAAATGGTAATTCCCGTGACTTATGATTGCTAGGTTATTTGATAGCCAAAATAAAATGTGTAATTTATGCAATTATGCATTATGCAGATATATTTATGCATGTATATGTATGCTCATCAATGCACATCATACAAACACAGGACATATATGTGCGCACATGTACATGTATGCATGTATATGTGTGTATATGTACATGTGTGAGTGTATGTTTGTGTGTATCCTTCTCCTTTTAGCCTAAGCAGCAAGACTGACTTTAGAGGGAATGATGCTGTGGTAGTGTCCTTTGGGTATGTCAGTAAGAGTTGTCCCTGGGTCTAAATTAACCAAATGGTGGTTTATGATAAATAAAACTATAGGGCAAGCCCCCCAATATGTGGATATGGATGTATTGTGACCAAAATATTTTAATTAAAAGATATTTCTGGACTAGCAGATAATTTCGTCAATTATACAGAGGAAATTTAGTATCTAAACCAAAATATCATGGGTCCTAACCAACTTTAATTTTCTGTAGGAATTAACCACAGGTAACTTCAATTACAATAGACAAAAAAACCCAAAAAACAAAAAACCCCAGCTAACTCTTGAGTCAACACTACATTGGTGGCCACGTTTGTGCAGAGCTGTAATGTGGAGTCTCATCTGATCTTTCAAGGCTAATTCTATAGTGGGTGAAATATTACAAGAACAAGCAGTCCAACAGATATAAAGGTGTCAGGCTGAAGTACAATCCAGTTTTATCAAAAGACATTGCTCGGGTCTTTTAATTCAAATTCTCTGAATGTATTTTATATAAGATTTTGTGAAATGTCTATTGTAATGATTTACTAGTTTGTTTTAATTGGCAGGAAAGCATATATTTATATTTATAACCTGAGGAAAAGTATTTTAAATATCTTAGTCAAATTTATTCTATAAAAATAAACATGATTGCTTTAACATATCAATCTATGAATATAAAGAATTTGGGAAATTTTATTGGTAAACCAAACACATGTCTAAATATAGAAAATCCTACCCAATCATGCATAAGTGAAATCTGCTACAATCATTCGTGAATGTTAAATGTCAGCAGTGATGGATATTTATACAGAAAAGGAAGAAAAGGTGGAACAGTGGCATTATGGATCAAAGTTTTTCAAAACAACATTGATATGTTTTGACAGAAGGGAGAAATAGTAAAATACTTTAAGAAAGATTAAAAAGTAAAAAATAGAAGGAATTTGTACCATGTTTTATGGGCAACAGCCTGGAGGTCAGCACAGTTATTTATTCATGAGTGAGAATTATTTGTCAATTATGTAGAGCATTGCTTTCCAACTAGGGTGCCAAGGGACCCATGGGTGGCTCTGGAGGGACCACCGTTTCCAAGAAGTCACCAGTCAGTTGTTTTAGTTAATCATGTAAAACAGAAATGACTAATTTTTGACAATTCAGTGGACACAGTTTCTATTCACAGTTATCCCTTGGGTTGAATTTTATTTGAAGGTGGACATAATTTTACTCCTTTTAATGAATCAAAAACATTAATTTATAAATTGTGAAATCATAAGTAAATACTATAGTTGGAGATTGTCTAAAGTTTTAGGAGTAAAATACAATTATAAAACTCATGACCTCAGAACTCTAGGCATGATTCTTTGATGACAAATATAATATTATTCTGAAGAAAACTGAACCCAGATCACCAAAAATAAATACCAAGGAGTGAAGTTAAATATGTAAAAAACACTTGACTTTTTGTCCCTAGTTCTGGATAGAATACTGACAAAGAAGAGTATTTAGTGAATCTAGGTAGTTACCCTTACTTAGTAAATGTAGCTTAGGTACCTATAAATATTATATTTTTTAACCATAGTTCATAATAAATATTGAGTGATTAAGCTAGATACTGTTCAAAGAACTGTTCTAAAATCAAACTATCCTCACAAAAGCCCTACTGGTTTAATATATGACATAATATAATACTATATTTACACATTTGGTAAATGAAGAAATTCAAATTTAACAAGTCTCAATCATCCAAAATTTGTCAGCAAGCAAGTAGTAGATGTGGTATTTAAACTATAATCTAACTTAACCCCAAATCCATGATCTTCTCTACTACAAAAATAGTGCCAATGCCATGACTTTATATTTTGTAGACAACTTTTTCAGCACATATCATTCTTTTTCTTTTAAGTGTAATTAACATAGAGTGTTGTATTAGTTTCAGGTATACACAATATAGTGATTCAACAATTCTCCGAATCACTCAGTGCCATCATGATTAGTGTATTCTTAATCCCCCTTATTTATTTCACCCATTCTCCCATCCACCTCCCCTCTGGGAATCACCATAACTAAAAAAAATTGGTTGAGAAGGGCAGCAGATATGTATAGGAAACTTGTCTATATCTACTCAAAAAGGGAATGTATACACCATAGGACATGATAACTAAATTAGATCAACAAATTAAAGAGACTTAGAAAGGTATGCCTACCAAATAAAGATCATTAGAATAAAATTTGGTCTTGGAAGGAACTACAAGTATTTTGGGAAAAGTTTACATTGACAAATGCAACAGTAGAAAATCTTTTAGCAGTACAAAATGTGGATGGACAGTTTGGTTCATTGTCATTCAACTTATTTGGGTTAGGGGACTTTGCTTCAATGTTGCCTTGTGTGTGCCATTAATGCTTTATCTGAGTAACTTTAGATCTTTTGATGAACAGTGCAGTGTCCTGTAAGATTCAATAACAAAGTCATCCCACGAGGCAAAATTCCCATATAGATGCCCGTGCATATGTTCAAGCAGATGACAGTAGTTCACTTGCCATCACATCAGGTGGCCCTTCTGAGTGTAAAAGCAGCTATTATTACTCGGCAGCTCACAGCTCTATGTATCTCTCACTGTTAAGATAACACCAAAGACTTATAATTAATTTCTAAATGACTCAGATAAGTCTATCAACTCATCCCATTGCCATTTTGCTCTATGAATAACCCCTTTGAGTCACATTTCCAGAGCCATCAAGGAAAAGGCAAACTCGTTTTCTCTGGTTATACAAGCCACTGAGACTATATTGGTGTGAGAAGCAGGCCGGCTGAGAACATGAATTGCTTAAAATCATTTCCACCAAGGTGGTCTCAGAAGGAAGGCAGTGTCCCGTTGCTATAACAATGATAGACTCTCCTATCTGATTATGAAAATGTCACAGTCAACTCCTGAAACAAGTCCGTTTTCCAGTGTTTTTCTTTTTTTGTTATACATTATGACAGAGGTAGATACTGCTGAGATCTCTAAGCAGCAAACCCATCAAGGATGCTATCCATTTTCATGGATCTCCTAGAAGCCTTAGGATCTTTCATTAATTACCCTGGCAAAAGAAAGTATTTCATTACATACATTCTTTGGACCTGTTAGGGTAACGGACTAGAGCTGTGACCAGGAACCCTGAAGATGTAGATGCTTAAAACTCACAGAGATTGCTACATGATCCATCAAAATCAAAGCAAAGATCATCCAAGTACTATTTAGGGCAAGTACTGTTTCTCTGTTGGCCTAACATGCTCTAGTTCCTGAGACATGCCAAGGAGTTTCAATCATAGGAATCTAGGAATTAAAGCAGAACTCCATATCCCTGATAATAAAATCCCCTAGGAAACAAATCAATGGGAAAAGAGTCTCAGTTTGTGAATGGAATGCTTCTTATTTGCACCCATGACAGGGAAAAGAAATCACTTTTTAGTTTCAAAATATTGCCCTTAAATGTTTAAGTAATTTCTCTTACAACATATACTCACTCTCAAGACCACTTTAGGACTGGCCACCTTGGCTACCACTAAGTGACATACATGCCATTCACTGAAAATGTAGTATCGATTCTCTGGTGAAAAAATCAACTCCCAGGTTTGCAATATCCAAAACCATGCAGATAT
Source organism: Mirounga angustirostris (assembly GCF_029215605.1). Taxonomy (NCBI): domain Eukaryota; kingdom Metazoa; phylum Chordata; class Mammalia; order Carnivora; family Phocidae; genus Mirounga; species Mirounga angustirostris. The sequence continues at coordinate 49,499,112 of NW_026991711.1, forward strand.
CTAGAAGAGAATGGACTTCATTATATGATGGTAATCCTTACACTATGCAGATTCTGAAAGAGGTGCATGGCAGAGGAACATCATATTAATTTACTAGTAATAAATTCTGGCTGTTATGGTTCTAGCTGAGCTGCTGGATTCAAGAGAGATAGCACTATTGATCATAAACAGTAAGCATCTTATCTGTAAATAAGTTATGCTGTCCCTTTTTGCTTGTATTTATCAATGATTGGAAAAGCAATAAAACAGGAGCAAGGAACCAGATTTCACTGTGGCAGTCTGAGACTGGGAACAAATAAGGAAGTGTGAACAGGAAAGTTGAGATTTGGGATGCCAAAAAAAAAAAAAAAATCTGATGTATAAATCACGTGGGTATACTTTTAAAATTGAGGTGACATTTTGAATACCCTAACACAAATTATAGCAATAAAATGAATACGCTAAGACTATGAGATAGTTCTTTGTGAGGGGTGATGAATTTTCTCAGTTCCCTTGGACTTGGAAGAAGTTCAGCTTATTCCAAGAAAAGGATCATATGCTGATTACCTGGAGTTCTGAATATAATCATCCATAACTGGATCCTTGTGTCCTCCATTGTATGTGCCTATTCACATATTACTTGTCATTTATGGCTAACTTTGCTTCATCTCCTGGAAGAATTCCTTGCTCCCTTATCTCCCCCACACTGATGCCCCTTCCCTCATTTCATGACTCCTAATGTCTGCATCACAGAATTTAGCATTTAATTATGTATCACAATGTATAGTACCTTGTATTTGTCATTTCTGTCTCTCCAGATTAACTATCATCTCAGTGGCAATGATTAATACAGTGCTATGAACATAAATGTTCAGTAAATACTTGTTCGTGGAATTAATTGATATTACTATATTGTTTTAGGATTTTGATGTCCTTATGCTCTTCATTTTACACAAGAATAGTCTTTCTAGTAAAAGTCCTGTGGCCTAGCCTCTTTTTTAATTCTAGAGAGGTACTTACTAGTCTCAGAAAACAAGTCAATTTGGTCTCTTAAGTTTGAAGAGACTTTACTGCCTATTAAATCTCCCTAAAAGAAAAGTCTGTGATCTGCCAGACCACAAGAATATACGCCATCCTTCTCTTGTGTGTCCCCTCCCATCCCAATCCCTGCCTGACAACTTTTCTGGATTAGCACAGAGTGACCTCTGATGGACATGCTTATTTTTCTATTACAAGCAGTAGAACAGTGAGGGTGTAGAAGTTGGAAATTGAGCTAATTCACTACCTGTTACACACAAAACCAGGGACAAAGACTAGAAGGTTGTGGGGAAAAGGAGAGAGAAGGCAAGGCTTTATTTACTCTTTTGGGTTTTAGAGGGGTTTTTTTGCATAAATCCTCCCTTGGAGCCCCAACTGCATTCTCCTAATTCTTATTTTAGAACTCCTATAGTTTCTTCTCTCTGCCTTTCTAGTTTCTGTTTTAGAATTCTTGCAGTGTCAGCTTTCACCCTTTCTGTTGTACCCTCTCCATTGCTGCTCACGTAACAATAGAGTCCTATCTCTATATGTTATAAAAGCATGTCAGGTTTCAGCCAGATGTTAAAGGCATTTACCTCTTTCGGGCTGTCCTTCTGATAGCTCCAAAAAAATGAGGTGTGAGTTCTGGTGTCACAGTGCATGGAAAACACTGGGAAATTAGGTACAAGTTTGCTTTTCACTGGACATGGTTGTGGCAAGGTGTCTTCTAAATTTCCTAAGGAAGAACTCCCATCACCACCATGAGTATTAACTCTCAAAGACCTCAAAGTCTACTTCATGTGAGGAATTTATTCTCTTCCTTTGATGTCAAATACCCTTGCTCTTGAGAAGTGAAAAGTGCATATTCACTGATTCCCAAACCTATTTTGATGATAAAAGAACCCAATATAGGGGCGCCTGGGTGGCTCAGTCGGTTAAGCCGCTGCCTTTGGCTCAGGTCATGATCCTGGGGTCCTGAGATTGAGCCCCACGTCTGGCTCCCTGCTCAGCGGGGAGCCTGGTTCTCCTTCTCCCTCTGCCTGCCACTCTGTCCACTTGTGTTCTCTCCCTATCTCTCTGTCAAATAAATAAATAAAATCTTTAAAAAAAAAAACACACAAAACCCAATATTAGTTGAGAATGTCATTAACTCTATCTCCATTATCTGATATAACTGTTGACACCATCATGTTGATTTTTCCTGACTTCCAATTTTTTTTTCCTGATAGCAGTGGAGGGCCCCCCTCAATACCAATATACAGCATTTAGTATGCCACTGTCCTATTCAAAACCCCTGAGACTTACTATTTCTATCAGTAGCCTCAATCTTCTCATCTTGCTTTTGCACAACTGTCCATTACCTGGCCTCAATTAACATTTCCCAGAATAATTCTCTCGAACATTTTGGCGATACATCTCCTTATTCTTCTATGGACACATGCTCATGCCTGTTGCTATGTTATTAATCATCTCTTATTTCTTCATGGAATGCTATTTCTCGTTTTCACTTGTTTAATGCTTACTCATTCTACAAATTCCATTTTATCCCATATCTTCCATAAGGATTGTAGAGTTTAAGCAAAAAGGCCAGTCTTTCAAACAATACTAATTTCCAATTTTTCTAAATAAAATGTCACACATCTTGGCAACTTCATATGTACTACATTTTTGCTTATATGCATTTTTACTTAAATGTTTCCTATCATCCACTCCTCCTTGAAAGCAGGATTATTTCTTTTCACTAAGGAAATGTTTTTGTCTTACCAATTTTTTATCACTTATGTGTTTAGTATAACAAAATATTGAAAACTCAATACTGGATATATTTAGAATGTGTTTAATACTGTAAAGGATCTATGGCAATTTAATCACTTTTATACAACCTTTCCTTCCTTCAAAAGAAAAGTTTACATCTGTATTCACTAGTGACCTATTAAAATATATTAGAATAGTGCTGCTTAAATTTAAGCTATAGACCTTTGTGCACCCATGAGCTATTCTTTAATGGTTCCCAATAAAGTAAAAACAAAAATTGAGAGAAAGCACTTAAAACTTTTATAGAAATTTGACAGAGTAATTTCACATCTGTAATACTAAAAAATAAATACTAAAAAATAAAACTGGATCTTGTGTTCTGCATGTCTTGTTTTTATTTATTTCATTTTCATAGGAGATAATTTTATTATATGTATAGTCAGGGTACTCCAGAGAAATAGAATCTATAAGATCTATATCTATTTATCTCTGTATATCTCTCTCTATATAAATTTGTTATATGTTTATGTCCACTATCCTTATTATAAAGAATTAGCTCATGAGATTATGAGGTAATTCATCAGCAGGATGAGTCAGCAAACTGGAGACATAAAAGAGCTGATGGCTTAGTTCCAGTCTGAGTTTGAAGGCATGAGACTAGGAGAACCAATGGTGTAGTTCCGGTTTGAAGGCCAGTAGGCTTGACCCAGAAAGAGCTTACATTTCAGCTTAAGTCTGGGGGCAGGAAAAGCCAATATCCCAGCTCAAAATCAGTCAAGCAGAAGGACTTCCTTCTTATTTGAAAGAGGGTCAGGTTTTTTGTTGTACTCGGGCCTTCAACTGATTGGGTGAGACCCACCCTAATAAAGAGGGGGGACAATCTGCTCTACTCAGTGTAACGATTTAAGCGTTAATCTCATCTAGAAACACTCCACATAAATACCAAGTATAATGTTTGACCAAGTATCTGGGCACTTCATGACCTGGTCAAGTAAAGTAAAATTAAACATCAGAGTATTTTTTTTAAAGTATCCATCTGTGATAAATTAGAAAATTTTAAAAAGTCAATCAGATAAACTGGGCCTTCAGCACACATACTTTGAGAATCACCCAAATAGTTATTTCCTCAGGCCAGCAGAAGGTTTAAAAGTTGATTTGCATAGAGTTCAAAGGTTTCCAAATAAAAGCTTTCCATGGAAGAAAAAAAGATCCAAAGCCCACCCAAGTGTGGTGATCTATTTATGGGAAGGTTATCAGCATTACTAGAAACAGGGTTTTGGTAAGTCAATACCAAAAAACAAAACAAGGAGAAACATGGCCTTACTCTGGAGGGACTCGGGAAGCTATTTCAAGCCAAAACTAAAAGCACAGAAATTCAAAAGGAAGTCAGAATCCTGACATATGGGCTAGTACATGTGCAGTCAAGGACATGGTATAAATTTAGAAAAGTGTTTATCAGGGGGAGGTGTTCTTGATGTCACAACTAGTATATCCCAACATCCTCATATTTCATTATTCTACCATTTGGACAAGTTTTTAGAGCAGTTTTTGCAATGGCACATGGTACAATGTAATATTGGAAACTTTAAAACTATATTAACTGAGCCAATTAAAGAGTTAATAAGAAAAAATACAGAATGATGTTTTCTGTAGTAAGACAGTAGGAAATATATTTGTCTTTCATTATGGTATTACATGCACATATTAAGATTCAGGTTAAATGCAGTGTCTACTCTTGCTTACATCTTGAGTTCTAAAACATTGAATTCTCACTGTCTTTTGAATCAAAACAAATTCATCTCCTTTTGAGATATCCTTGAGATTCAGTGTTAATAATCTTTGAGATCTATAAAATGTCTTTCCTACATAGGGATGGAGTTTGAACATACTAACATTTATTAAGAGACACATATTTTCCAGGCATTATGCTAAGTATCTGAAGTCTCAGTACACAATTTTAATTAATTATTATAACAACACTATGTTCTTAACTTCATTTATTGATGTAGATATTAAGGTTCAGAAAGTTAAATATCTTACCAACAGTTGCTCAGATATTAATTGCCAAAGTCAATATTTGAATCCAGATCAACACAACACCAGTTATGCTCATTGCACTATGAGGTAACAGGAATGAAGGCTATAAAGGAGTGAGGAAAGGGGGCAGGGAACAAGAGAATAAGAATGAGAAAGACAGACTACCTTCATATGCCCTTCCATATGTTACTCCCAGCTGTTGACCCTATTCTGTGAAAATAAAGATAAGATTCTAAAAGTCAGATCATCTGAATGCATTTCCAATTGGTTTACAGTGCACATATTCTGATAGGACCAAGTAAAAGGGTTGTCATCTGGTGAGAATCAACCTGTCATGATTACTCCCAGAGAGCTGGAAAACTTTGAAATTTTCTTCCTCACTGTATGTGAGAGAACAAAGAGGCATTTCATATTTTGAATTAGACATGCTGTTGTCCCAGTGATATATAATCTTATCAACAGCAACGAGGATGAGAGAAGGTGGCTGTCCTCTATGCCTGGCTGGTTTAACGCTGGACAGAGTTGGTGTTTTATCACCACTTTAAGAAGGTGTCATCATCTAAGTATATAAGAATTACTCAGGTAAACTTCAGTCCAGTTAAGGGCAGGAGGCTTGTGCATTCCATCCAATGAGTGAGTCCTTACCATTTCTTTAGCTTCTGCAATATGCTCCTTAGTAAGTTAAATAAAAATTAAAAGCAATATAGCTAGGTGAAATGAAAGGAGACAGTTGACTGATGATAGGGGCTCCAGTTCTCACCAATAAATTTTATCTTGAGTTATTTCATAATGCTTTTTCTCACCATGTGTATTTATTGACAGTTGCATACGGACCAGGCACTGGTTATCATCAAAGCATTGAATATATTAAGAAACCTATCTCAGACCAACAGAGTTTCTAAAGGTTGAAAGAGGTTTATTTAAGAAAAAAAAACATCATTTTGAACTTAAGCTTCTGCTGTCAGCATTGATAACAAGTGGAAATATGCTTCACTTTTATTTGCATAAGGAGAGTAGTCACTGTTATCCCAATAAAGAGCCATTTATTAAATGGGAAATAGAGAATCAAGAGAACTAAGAAATAGAAGTTGCTCTTCAATTTATATTTGGTTAAGGAATAAACGGTTTATTTGAGTAGAGTGGACCAGTGCTTGTTTAAAATTGTTATTTAAGAGCAATTAAGCTAATAGCTACTTTTGTTTATGTACAGCTGCATTGTTTTTCTGCTCCATTATATAGGCCAAACATTCACATTTCTTCTTATAACAGCATAGCTAAGCTAAGTAAACAATGAACAATAGTTAATAGAACATGGAAGTTAGTACTACAAATGAGCTAACAACCCACAGTGCCATTTGTTAAACACCAGTTGACGTACAAGATGCTTAGTATCTATCACTTAGTAGCTATAAATCTTTTCAAGGGATGTTATTTTCATCATTCATCTGGAGTAATTGTCTTACAATTCCAATGGTAATTAGTGGCAGGAATATTTTCTGGAAATGCAATCTGAAGTTTCACTTCCATGTTAATCCACTTGGATTAGTTTGCTTGGACTGCCATAATAAAGTACCACTGACTGGGTGTCTTAAACACCAGAAATTTGTTTTCTCAGTTCTGAAGGCTGGAAGACTAACATCAAGGTGTCAGCAGGTTTGATTTCTCCTGAAGCCTCTCTCCTTAGCCTGTAGATGTCCTTCTTCTCATTTTATCCTCACATGGTCTTTTCCTTGTGCAGGGGCATCCCTGTTTCTCTCTGTACATCCTAATCTCCACTTCTTAAGAGGACACTAGTCGGATTGAATTAAGCTCACCCCAATAGCCTCACTTTAACTTAATTGCTTTTTTAAAGGCCCCATCTCCAGATATAGTCACATTAGGGTTTCAACATGCGAATGGGGGTGGGAGGACACAATTCAGTCCATAAGACCACTATTTAACAAATTTTATGTGATTTGATCCTGTTGAATACACCCTTCTTTGTATTCTTTTCTATCAGAGAACTACACATCCTTATTTTTTTTGTCTAAGATGAATTTTTATCCATTCTTCTTAACTTCACTTTACCCTTTTTTAAAATACATGTAAAACGATTTCCATGAGATTGCATGTATACAGCTGCTTCAAAGTAAAACTTAGAAAAGTTAAAATGTGAGTGATAAATTTTTAAATTAACTTGAGATAATGTACTGACCTTTGTTACCTTGGAATGGGAAAGAGTTTCTAAAAAAAAAAAAAAAATCAAAGCAAAAAATAAGATTAAAATTTTGAAAATTTTATTAAAACAACTTAAGCATTTGTGCTCAGCAAAAAAGTACCAGGGCCCAAATAACAGATTATAGATTGAAAAGTTATTTTGGCAAGGCCTGAAAATAATAGAGAGGACTAATATGTGGAGTAAACAATGAATTTCTGCATATCAACTTCTGTGTATCAATTTATTAGAAAAATGGAATATGCACTTCACAGAATAAAAAACACAAAAATGCTAACAAGTATATGTAGACATGCTCAAATTTGTTTATTAATAATAATTAAAGAATTAAAGATGAAAACACAATGACATATCACTTTATATCCATTAGAAAGCTGGGTTATTGCAAGTGTTGGTGAGGATGTAGAAATATAGGAATGTCCACGCACTGCTGGTGAGACAGGAGGCTGGCATATCCATTCTCGAAATCACATTGTTTATAATTTGTATGAGTAAGTACAGTCTATAACCCAACAATGCCACTCCTGGGAGATTCTCAGAGATTTCTAATGGAAACAAACAAGAGTATTCATGACAGCATTCTTGTGAGTGTAGGGAATTAGAGTTAATCATGGTGTCCATCACTGTCAGAATTGATAAATAAAGTGTAGTTAATACACTCCATGGAATTTAAGTAGAAGTCAGAAGCAATGGAATATGTCTACACATAAAAACATGGAGAGAATTTAAAAGTTTAATGCTTATGTCAGGTGCCATTTTCCTCCCTCACCCTCCAGGATACACACAGGGCCATGTATAGGAAGCAGAGCTGCACAGACACTTGCTACCTAACGTGCTAGCACTGTGCCATTCCCATGAGTTCTGAGGACTCACCCACTCCAAACCTGCTAGCCTCATCCCTAGGCTCAAGGCAAGTTTTGTTAAATCTGTGTATACTGTGTCCAACTGCTGGGTACACAGCCATTGCTATACCCAGCCTTGTGTCCCTGGCCACCCCCTAGCTGCCACAGGGCTTCAGGGGATCCAGCATTGGACTAGTGGCCCAGTACAAATTTTGCTAACACTGCCACCCTGCTTCCAAGTTTCCCAGTGGGCATGCCCCATCAGAACTGGCCTGCCTGGGTCCCACTAACACCACAGAGAGCAAGCACAGACCACATCAGACAGTCAGTGCAGATGACTGCACTGAAAGGAAAAGTGACTCAGACACAACAGCAGGGTGTAAGCAACACAATTAGGACACTCTCCTGAAGTGCCAGTTTCTGGTGAACAGGGGACACTGCGCTGTAGGGCACTCAAGAACCTCTACTTCATAAAGTCACTACTTTTAAGAGCAGAAGACCTAGCTGACATTCTTAACAACAGAAAGACATGGAGAAGGGCAGACAAAATGAGGAAACAGGGAAATTTAACCCAAATGAATGAATAGGATAAGGACATGGTGGGAGATCAAAGCAAAACAGATAAAAGTAACATGCCTGGTGAGAATTTAAACCAATGATCATAAGGATACTCACTGGACTTGAGAAAAGAGTGGAAGACATAAGTGAGACCCTTAAACCAGAAATAAGGAATAACATAGCAGAGCTAAAAGGCTCAAAAAATGAAATGAAAAACATGCTGATGGGATGAACAGCCAGATGGAAAGGACCAGAGGAAAGAATTAGTGACCTAGAAGACAGAGTAATGGAAAGTAATCAAGCTGAAGAAAAGAGAGAAAAAAGAATTATGCAAAATACGAATAGACTTAGGGATTTCAGTGTTTCCATCAAGTGTAACAACATTTGCATTATAAGAGTCCTAGAAGTAGAAGAGGCAGAAAAGGGGGGCAAAAAAATTATTTGAAGAAATAATAGCTGAAAACTTTCCTAATCTGGGGAAGGAAACAGATGTCTAGATCCAGAAGACAAGGAGAACTCACATTAAAATCAACAAAAGCAGACCCACACCAAGATATATTGTAATTACATTTGCAAGATATAGTGATAAAGAAAAAGAAATTAAAATCAAGACAAAGGAAGACAGTAGCTTACTGGGAAAATCTACAAGGCTAATAGGATATTTTTTAACAGAAACTTTGCAAACCAGAAGAAAGAGGCATGAAATATTCAAAGTTCTGAATGGGAAATATCTGCAGCCAAGAATACTCTATTCAACAAGGCTATCATTCAGAATAGAAGAAGAGATAAAGACCTCCCCAGACAAAGACCAAAAGACTTTACGACAACTAAACCATCCCTCCAAGAAGTATTAAAGGGGGCTCTTTGAGTGGAAAGAAGAGACCAAAAGCGACAATATGAAGATAGGAAACATGAAAGTAGTAAAAATGAATATTTCTGTAAAAAAATCAGACACAGAACTCACATACTAAAAGGATATATAATAACATATATTTAAAATGTGAGGTGGAGAGGAAAAAAGAATGGGTTCAAATGTAAATGACCATTGGGGTGCCTGGCTGGCTCAGTCAAAAGAGCATGTAATTCTTGATCTCAGGGTGGTGAGTTCAAGCCCCACATTTGGTGTAGAGATTATTTAAATAAAACAAAACTTAAAAACATTAAAAAAATTAACCATCAACTTAATATAGACTGTTATATGCAGAAGAGGTTATATACAAACTTAATGGTAACCATATATATCAAAAACTACTAATAAATATGTAAAAATAAAGAGAAATTCAAATATATCACTAAAGAAAATCAGCAAAACATGAAAGAGAGAAAGACAAGAAAAGATTAATGAAAATCTTCAGAAACAACCACAAAACAAATAATAAGATAATAAGATAAAGTAATTCAATAATTTGAATGGATATGGACTAAATGCTCCAATCCAAAGACCTTAGGGTGAAAGAATGGATTAAAAAAAACAGGACCCATATACATGCTGCCAACAAAATTCATTTTAGACCTACAGACATATGGAGAGACATCTATCATGCAAATGGATAACAAAAGAAAACCAGAGTAGCAATACTTATATTGGACAAACTAAATTTTAAAACAAAGACTGTAACAAGAGACAAAGAAGGACACTATGTAACAATAAAGGAGACAATCCAACAAGAAGATATAACAATTGTTATAACAATTATAACTATTTATGCTTCCAACATGGGAGCACCAAAATACATAAAACAGTCAATAACAAACAAAAATTTACTAATCAATAACAATACAATAATAGTAGGGACATTAACACCCCATTTATTGATGGACAGATGATACAAACAGAAAATCAACAAGGAAATAGTGGCTTTGAATAACATACTGGACCAGATGGCTCTAACACCTATACATTCCAAACACTCCATCCTAAAACAGAAGAATACACATTCTTTTGAAGTGCACATGGAACATTCTCCAGAATAGGCTACAAAACAAGTCTCAACAGATTCAAAGGATTGAAAATACCATGTCATGCATCTTTTCTGACCACATGCTGTGAAACTAGAAGTCAACCACAAGAAAAAAATTTGGAAAGAGCACAAATATTTGGAGGATAAATAACATGCTACTAAACAATGAATGAGTCAACTAGGAAATAAAGGTAGAAATAAAGAATTACATGGAAACAAATGAAAATGAAAACACAATGATCCAAAATCTTTAGGATGCAGCAAAAGCAGTTCTAAGAGGGAAATTTGTAGCAATACAGGGTAAATTCAAGAAAAATCTCACATAAACAACCTAACTTAAAGGAGCTAGAAAAAGAACAAACAAAACCTAAAACCAGCAGAAGGAAGGAAATAATAAAGATTAGGGCAGAAATAAATGATATAGAAACTAAAAAAAAAAAAAAAAAAAAAGATCAATGAAACCAGGAGCTCATTCTTTGAAAAATTAATAAAATTGATAAACCTCTAGCCAGACTTATTAAGAACAAAAGTGAAAGGACTCAAGTGAAATCACAAATGAGAGAGGAGGAATAACAACACCACAGAGATACAAGTAAATGTCAGAGAATATTATGAAAAACCATATGCCAACAAATTGGACAAACTAGAATAAATGACTAAATTCCTAGAAACATCTAAACTACCAAAACTGAAACAGGAAGAAATAGAATATTTGAACAGACTGATAATCACGACAAAATGGAGTCAGTAATCAAAAAACTCCCAACAAACAAAAGTCCAGGACCAGATGGCTTCACAGGTGAATGCTACCAAATATTTAAAGAAGAGTTAAGGGGCGCCTGGGTGGCTCAGTTGGTTAAGTGTTGGTGAGGGTTGTGAGATCAAGCCCTGCATCAGGCTCTGGGCTCTCAGCTCAGCACGCAGTCTGCTTGAGATTCTCTTCCTCCCTCTCTGCCCGTCTCCCTGCCTGTGTTCTCTCTCAAATAAATAAAGTCTCAAAAAAAATTAAAGAGTCAATACCTATTCTTAAACTATTCCAAAAAAAAAAAAAAGAAAAGGAAGGAAAACTTCCAAATTCATTCTATGAGGACAACATTACCTTGTTATTAAAACTGGATAAAGGCACCACTAAAAAAGAACTACAGGCCAATATCCCTGATGAACATAGATGTAAAAATTCTCAATAAAATACTAGCAAACTGAATCCAAAAATACATTAAAAAAATCATTCACCACAATCAAGTGGGATTTATTCCTGGGTTGCAAGGGTGGTTCAATATTTGCAAATCAATCAACCTGATATATCACATCAAAAAGAGAAAGGATAAGAACCATGTGATCATTTCAGTAGACACAGAAAAAGCATTTAACAAAGTACAACATTCATTCATGATAAAAACCCTCAACAGAGTAGACTGAGAGAGAACATACCTCAACATAATAAGGGCCATATATGAAAAACACACAGCTAACATACTCAATGGTGAAAAACTGAGAGCTTTTCCCCTAAGATTAGGAAGAAGAAAATAATGTCCACTCTCACCACTGTTATTCAACATAGTACTGGATGTCCTAGCCACAGCAATCAGACAACAAAAAGAAATAAAAATCATCCAAATTGGTAAGGAAGAAGTAAAACTTTCACTATAGGCAGATAACATGATAATATATTTAGAAAACCCTAAAGACTCCACCAATAAAACCCTGCTAGAACTAATAAAGGAATTCAGTAAAGTTGCAGGATACAAAATCAATGGACAGAGATCTGTTGCATTTCTGTACACCCATACCAAAGCAGCAGAAAGAGAAATTAAGAAAATAACCACATTTACAATTGCACCAAAAATAAGATACCTAGGAATAAACTTAACCAAAAAAATGAAAGACCTGTACTCTGAAAACCATAAAACATTGATGAAAGAAATTGAAGATGACACAAACAAATGGAGACACTCCATGCTCATGGGTTGGAAGAACATATATTGTTAAAATGTCATACTACCCAAAGCTATCTACACATTTAATGCAATCCCTACCAAAATACCAACACATTTTTCACAGAACTAGAACAAACACTCCTAACATTTTTAGGAATCCCAAAAGACTCCAAATAACCAAAGCAATTTTGAAAAAGGAAAGTAAATTGCTGGAGACATCACAATTCCAGATATCAAGCTATATTACCAAGATGTAGTAATCAAAACAGTATGGTACTGGCATAAAAACAGGCACATACACCAATAGAACAGAATAGAAAACCCAGAAATAAACCCATAACTGTGTGATCAATTAATCTTCAACAAAGCAGGAAAGAATATCCAATGGAAAAAGGATAGTCTCTTCAACAAATGGTGTTGGGAAAACTGGACAGCATATGCAGAAGAAAGAAACCGGACCACTTTCTTAGACCACACACAAAAATAAACTCAAAATGGATTGAAGACCTAAATATGAGACCTGAAACCATAAAAATTCTAGTCTGGAGCAACATTTTTCTAGATCTGTCCTGTGAGGCAAGGGAAACAAAAGCAAAAATAAACTGTTGGGACTACATCAAAATAAAAAACTTCTGCACAGCAAAGGAAACAATCAACAAAACTAAAAGGCAATTTATGGACTGGGAGAGGATATTTGCAAATGACATATCTGATAAAGGGTTAGTATCCAAGATGTATAAAGAACTTATAAAACTCAACATCCAAAAAGCATAATGTAATTTAAATATGGGCAGAAGACATGAACAGACATTTCTCCAAAAAAAGATATCCAGATGGTCAAGACACATGAAACGATGTTCATCATCACTTACCATCAGGGAAATGCAAATCAAAACTACAATGAGATATCACCTCACACCTGTCACAATGGCTAAAATCAACAACATAAGAAACAACAGATGTTGACGAGGATGTGGAGAAAAAGGAACCTCCTTACACTGTTGGTGGGAATGCAAACTGGTGTGGCCACTACGGAAAACAATAAGGAGTTTCCTCAAAAAGTTAAAAATAGAACTGCCCTACGATCCAGCAATTGCACTACTGGGTATTTATCCAAAGAATATGAGAACATTAATTCAAAGGGATACATACACCCCTATGTTTATAGCAGCATTATTTACAATAGCCAAGATATAGAAGCCCTCCCCCACCCAGTGTCTATCAATAGATGAATGGATAAAGTACAGATGGTATGTAAATACAATGGAATATTACTCAGCCATAAAAAAGAATGAAATCTTGGGATGTCTGGGTGGCTCAGTTGGTTAAGCACCTGCCTTTGACTCAGGTCATGATCTCAGGGTCACGGGATCTGATGTCAGGGCTCCCTGCTCAGCGGGAAGCCTGCTTCTCCCTCTGCCACTCTCCCTACTTGTGCTCTCTCTATGACAAAAAAATAAAATCTTTTAAAGAAAGAGAATGAAATCTTGCCATTTGCAGTGACATGAATGGAGGCAGAGAATATAGTGCTAAATGAAATAAAGAGGGCAAATACCGTACGATTTTGCTCATGTGGAATTAAAGAACAAAACAAATGAGCAAAGGGAGAAAAAAAGAGAGGCAAATTAAGAAACAGACTCTTAATTATAGAGAACAAACTGATGGTTACCACAAAGGAGTGGTGGTAGGAGGATGGGTGAAATAGATGATGGGGATTAAAGAGTGCACTTGTCATGATGAGGCTTGGGTAATGTACAAAAGTGTTGAATCACTATATTGCACACCTGAAACTAATATAACACTGTATGTTAACTAACTGGAATTAAAAACTTAAGAAAATATGTTAGTGGGGAAAATGCTTAATTAATGAAACCTATGACACAATCAACATGTATATTAAAATATATGCACACAAAATAACAATACATATTTTATGACAACAAAACTTGCTGGTGGATACAGGAAAGGAAGGGCAGTCAGTAATAAAGGGAAAGACAAAACAATGAGCATTGATCAGAACTGAGGAATATAATCAACTCGATCCTCTACACTGCAACATAAAAGAAGGGAAAAAAAATTCCAAATCTTCTTGAGGAGTTGAATTTATATTTGGGGAAAACCCCTTTACAATAATATATAAACATTTTCTGGGATCAACACATTATCACTAATGGAACTTTATATGAAGTAGTGACTACCATGACCTTCTGGCAAAGTAACAGTTTTGATAGTCTTGAGCTTCTTCTAACTCATATCACTAAAATTCTGTCCAGTTGCACATACTTAGTGCTCTCTATCAACACTCACGTTTTGCTGCTTTTGTGACAATAGGTTCTGAGTTTTATCTTATCTTCTATTTATTTATCTAATAATACTTTTTTTCATTTAATTTAGTCTTTATTTTACCTTTTTGAGTTTAAGTCACTCAGAATCAACTCAGAGTTATTGTGAGATTTATTTATTTATTAAGTCAAGTTGGAGACGTGAAGAAGACTCAGCAAAGGGAACTTGTTACTTATGCAACCAGTTAGGTCCTTATGCACACTTTTCTTCCAACAATTTCCTACAAATCAACATAAAGAAATAGATTCCAACTGTACCCATTTTCTCAAAAAAAAAAAAAAAAAGCCCATTAGGAAAAATTTTGCAGGAGAAACTCTACTTAGTCCACGTTTGTAACTTTTCTTTTTTCAGATCTTACATTTATCAATGGAGTATTTATCCTTAAAGACAAATGTGAGTCTTCACACACTCATGCACCTTTGAAGCCTCTTCATTGCTCAGGGGGCTAAGACCATGTCTTTTGATGTTCATTGATGTAACTCAACCAATCCTTGTATCTAGTCTCAACCCCAAAACAGGTCTCAAATTAAGAATTATTAGAAAAGGAAAAATTATCACATCTTCCCTAATGATATTTACCCTATTTTAATTGTGCTGCTTCTCTCATAATTGAATCCCTATGGATGTTTTAAACTCTGTATGTTTCTACCACTTCTTAGAGTCATTTTCTCACTGGCAAGTCATAATTTTTTATTCTCTGTGGGTATCAGAGTTTATAATGCTTTCCTGAACTAAGGTGCATTTGCCTTTTTTCTGGTATTATGCATATGAATGTATTTGTCTCCACTTCTGGATGACAACTCTAAAAAGGTGGGAATTATGCTTTTATAATTTCTGAATAACCCCCTCCCCATCCCTAGCTCTTAATCTGCTTTCTTGCATACCATAAGTAGTTTGATTTTAAATGACAAAAGTTTAAATAATTTTATAATATTCTCATAGTAATTAGATTCTAAGTTCCTATCAGTCATACTCATTGAGTTATATATTGTAATTGAGTTAACCAAACCTACCAATGTCTTTTGTGGTGACTAGGTGAGGAGAAGATAGCTAAGAACTTCTGGTACAATTAAGAAGATATTGACTATAATAGCCATGGTTGGGGCAAGGAAGGTACTGTGCATGTGTATGTATTGTCTTCGTCAGAGGCAATGGCAACAACCATAAGGATGTTAGTACATCACCACCAACCACCCTTCATCTGGCATCAGTCCCGGAATGTCGTAGAGATAATATTTAGCTAGAGCTTGACATATATCAGGCACTCAAATTAAATAATTGAATCATATTGAACAATTGAATCCTCTTAAAACTCTGTGAGTAAGTACTATTTTTATCCCTCTTTTGTACAGGACAAAATCAAGATGCAGGAAATTTAAATAATTTCCCAGTGTCATATATCTAATAAGTGGCAACGCTGGGCTATGAATCCAGCTGATATTGTCCTACTGCCTGTGCTCTTAAACTTTATATGTATTGGTCCTTGTGATACAATATTGCCTATAAGTTCGAGTCCCAAGATACAGAACCAGAACAATCGCATGCTAATGGACACCAGTGAGACTCTTTTTCTCACTAAGAATATATGTTTTCCTGTACCCAGAGGCCACTTTAAAAAAAGGAAAACAGGGAGGAGAAAAGAGGACCCCTTTAAAATAAGAGAGAGAACTCTGATTTGAAGGTTTAACTTTAAAATTCTGACTGTGGGATTCAAAAGAGACTGAGAATGTAAAGGAGAAAGTCTGAAAAATGGCAAAACTGATTTGACAAGTTGAACTCCTCCAGCTCCTGCACTGTACCCCATAAATAGGAATGGAGGTCAACAAAGTAAATGACATGAGTTATAGAAAACATAACATTATTGTTATTATTATTATTATTTTGCTGGATGGTAGAATATGAATCACATCCTTCTTTCCTTACTGAACATACCTACTATATGAAGTAGCCTACAATAACAGTAAGGTCACATAGGCATTATCCCTGGGTACGATTCTGACTCCACAAATTTCACTGTGCAGGAAATAGCAAATTTCTTTTTTACTTTAAATCCAATCTACATGACTCCAAGCTTTAAGCTTCCATAATTTTAGGGGAAGGGAAGCTTGGAGTCAAGTTGATTTCATGATCCATTACCCATGCAGGCAGCCCTTAATCCTCCTCTTCAACTGTCTTTTCTCTTTTTCACTTCTTTCTCCAAGCCCTGGGCAAAAAGGGCAGTTTTCTCTCCTTCTTCTCTTTTTAGGATGCTTAATATATTTCTTTCTGAAATTTGGCCAGAGATGATAGATTGACTGGTGGCTTGCTGGCCAGGTTATTCTATTACTAGTATTTCAAAGTGATGAAAAACTTTAATTGCCCAGATAAAATTGGATACTGCTGGAAAACTGACAGATCTGGCAAAACAAGGTATGCAGTTCCTCCTGATAACATTAGCTGGAGCAGAGCACTGCTGCCCCCTCAGATGAGCCTTGCAGGCTTCAGATTTCCTCCTCAGGACAACTAGCATCTCCCAGGACATTAACCTGATGGTCCTCGACACTTAACCATATTTGCACTGCTGTTTCCTAGTATAAGAGAAATATTTCCCTACAGCTATGTCACTGTTGACCAAGAAGGCTTTAACATTCCCCTCAGATTGATTAAATTTCATACAGGCTTCTTCCTGGCTGTAGGTCTCTGACCTCCTTTTTTGTGTGTGTGTGTGAGGTTATTTAGAAAACTTACAATTGTGAATTCTTTCTCTGCCCCTTTGAGATGTAAATCTTCTCTCAAGTTCTTGCCCATTTTTATAATCCAGAAAGTCTTTCTTAAGGATCTGGGGGCCATCCCTTCAAAATGTAATCATCAAAGGAATTAGTGCCTCTATATCCAATCTCTGTGAGATGGTAGGAGCCTCAATTCAATAGCTGACAACACACAAATGGCCGAACCACATAGACCAGCCTTCCCCAGTGGTCCCCTATATTTTTCATTAGCTTGTCCCAGCATTTAAAAATCCTGCATCCTTATGTTTCAGCAAAGTTGACATCAATTTCTTTTTCCTGTGGCAACAGTCCTGCCCTGTAATTACAATTTTCCTTGCCTTTTAACTCTGGATCAATTTTTCATTGACACTATCAATAGAAGAGAAGAAAAATGGACCAAAATTCTAAATATGTTTTTAGAAAATGGAAGAAATATATTCCTTAGTGAAAGTCAAAACTATTCCTGCATAGATAAATATTGAACCAAATTGAGCCTATGTGGAAAAAATTAAACCCAGTCTGCTTTGTTCATTTAAGTGCCTGCCTAGCTCTGTTGGTGTCTGAATTTGTGACCCCTGGTTTGGACTTTCACAAAAACCAGAAAGAGAGGTTATTTTCAAGCACCTTCTGCTTTAGGCCCTGAAAAGCCCCTGAGGTAGAGAAACACAGGGGCCTAGTCAGAACTGATGGAAAAATGTAGAGCACAAAACACAGTGAACTCTCATTCTTTTTGATTTTTCCTTAGCAGAGGAAGTAAAACACAAATGAATTTTCTAATAAATTATCCTGCCACACAGTATTAGTGAAGCACAGTGTTTTCTGCTCTTCTTCCCTGAATTGTGTCTGTTTGTGAATAATTCACCAACAGGGATTCATTAGTAGTTTTCTTTCTGTTTTGTAGTTTTTAATAAACATAGGGCACTTTGATTTTTTTTTTTTTCTTTCTTTCTTTAGAGAATGAGAGAGAGAGCATGAGAGGGGGGAGGGTCAGAGGGAGAAGCAGACTCCCTGCCGAGCAGGGAGCCCAATGCGGGACTCGATCCCGGGACTCCGGGATCATGACCTGAGCCGAAGGCAGGCGCTTAACCAACTGAGCCACCCAGGTGCCCCATGATTTTTTATTTATTTAAGAGAGAGAGAGCATGAGAAGGGGGAGGGTCAGAGGGAGAAGCAGACTCCCCGCCGAGCAGGGAGCCTGATGCGGGACTCGATCCTGGGACTCCAGGATCATGACCTGAGCCGAAGGCAGTCGCCTAACCAACTGAGCCACCCAGGCGCCCCTGATTTTTATTTTGATCTGTTGGATTTAAATTACAATATGGATGCCTTAGCATGTGAAAATCAATTTGAAATACATTTAAATGTAGTGAGATTCTTGGATGAAAGGGACTAGATAAATATGATTCTTTCCAAGACCAGTAGGCACTTGAGTATCTTCTGTGATTTTTAAAATGCCTCCTGTCCTCATTGTTAATCCCTCTGGAATTCTGCATGCTATTCTCCACTAATCTGTTTTGTAGTGTCATCTTAATTTACATTTGCTATTGCTAAAGGTGTTCTCTAGGAAGGAGTGATAAATCACACATATATTCTTTAATTTATCATCCTCATTATTCAACACGAGTTTACTCACTCAATTTCCGACACACAGAATTTGTTCTAATGCTTCTAATTCAAAACTGCTCAAATAGGCCACAGCATAATAACTTCATCATTTCTATGAAACACACATCAGGCATATGTCTGATCCTTGTTTCTCCAAGGGGAAGAGTCTTATATGGTGTGTGTCATCCTTATTTATAGAAGAGCTTCTTGGGAGGTCCTGACACAACAGATAATCTCTTTTTCATCATTGAGGGACGTTTTGAAACCTAAGCCATCCTTCCACACACTGTGATTCTTAAAGATGCATGCTTAAAAGGCAGTGCATCATGATTCTGGGAGACCTGCAAAGATCAGGCAGCCCCATCTTGTCTAACTTCATCTTCTCATTAATAATGGGTGCTTGAACATTGTAACTCATTCATTAGGCACATAAGCTGGAATTCAGGTAGATATAAAATGTGCTGCATAGAAGAATTTGGCTTTAAATTGAGATCCCTTTGCTTCTTATTGTACAGAATTTAACACCAAGAAGTAAATTCAACTCAGTAGAGCCACATTGTCTGAAAAGCCCATATTTGCTCTAATCAACTGAAGATAAATGCATTTGCTGATGTAAATGTTGATATATGCTTCTTTTTCTTTTCTTTAATGTTTAATCTTGAGCAGCAAACTAGATATAATTTTGTATTGTTGCATAGGATGTATTATGGGGAGTTTTCTTTATCGTTTACCTTAAACTCTAATTAGAGACAACTAATAAAATTGTTTTCAGCACCTTTAGCCTTTAAGTATAGTGGATAATAAATAATGTTCCTTTTCTAAATTCCTTTAATGTAATCATCCAACATTTCTACATATGAGGATGACAATTTAAATATATAAAGCATTAAAAAATTTATATTAAAGTATAAAACTATTTCAAGAAGGACTATTCATAGATAGTCCATCTACAAATACTACAAAATATTACATAAAACATTATTTTAAAAGGGCATGAATGTGAGTACCTGATAAACCTATCTATTTTGATGCTCTTTGGAACAGACTTTGTATCAAAATTCAAATGGTAACAAGGAAGACTTCTTAGTCTTCCAGAATTCAAGGCTTCGCAAATAAGATATAAAAGAAATAGGAGATATAAAGATTGAGAAGATGGGAGGAGAGAATTTGGGCTGATAACTTTTAATTCAGTGCTCTCCAACTACCAGAGGGGCATGTTACCAAATCCCAGATTCAGCTGCCTGTCACTCAAAAGGCCAATATTCAAGAGATGACTGTTGATCAGAAAGGAATATGAGCTTTATTCAGAAGGCTGGGCACTCTCTGTCCAAAAGCCAGCTCTGAGATTCTGCCTAGCCAGGAGGGTTTTAAGGGGACAGGGGGTCATCTATCAGAGAGGGGGAGCAGTGGCCTGAAATATTTCCAGATTCCATGTAGATTTAGTGGTGCCTATTTACAACTTTCTGTGCCTGAAAGGGTTGTGCAAGAGATCTAATTCCTGTTCTGTGATGTGTGAAGGCTTTCTATCTTCTCCTAGAAAGGAATGTAAGCTTTATAGATACACAACGAAAGTTAGGAAATCAATCACATGAACTTAAGAGCTCCTATTAAAGATCACTACGCTAGTTACAAAAATCAAGGGGACCTTAATTACCCACTGTCAATTTTACCATTCCATATCTATTAGGGATGAAGGTCCATCTCCTGTAGCTTCTTTGTGCTGATATAGAGCATAGTCAGAACCTTGGGATGCAATATATTAATGTGGGTTTGAAGCATTTCTTTATGCACAGCCAATGTGGCTTGCTTGCAGTTTTTTTACACAAATTGTAATGAGTTCAATTCCTATGTATACACGTAGTACCACTAGTATGAGGTTGTCCTAATTTTAGAATGCCTTGTAATGTGGACCTAAGTCCTGAGGGTATCTGGGAGAAGAGGTTTGTGAACCAAGCCTATCCTCCCTGGAACAGGGTGGTGTGGTAATCGAGGGTTTGCTGCAACCACATGGCTTGCTGTCTGATTTTATCAATACTGGTTTCCACCTCTGACGAGGTATTCATATATGTGCAGCAAGACAAATTAACAACACAAACTCCCCTTTGCTCACTAGGATATAGTCTTAGGCTATACAGTTATCCAAGACGACTTGAGCAAGGGAACCTAATGATTTTTTAAGTCAGCCAAATATTTGGCAGTTTTATTAGCCAATGGTTAGAGTTTGAGACAAACTGAGAAGCACATGTTGGTGGGCAGCAGGCCCCCCACCACAGCAACAATATATAACCAAAAAAATATTCATCCCCATCAAGGATATTGTCTGGGAGGTCACAGGTCAGTCTGGGAAAT
The DNA here is from genome assembly GCF_029215605.1 of Mirounga angustirostris. Taxonomy (NCBI): domain Eukaryota; kingdom Metazoa; phylum Chordata; class Mammalia; order Carnivora; family Phocidae; genus Mirounga; species Mirounga angustirostris. The sequence goes on from NW_026991711.1 coordinate 49,520,457, forward strand.
ACTTTTAGGGAGCTAGCCCAATGTTTGGTTTTGTTAGCAGGATGGGGGGAGAAGGAGATCATCAGGATGGCCATAAAGCACTGTTTTGGGGTGATAGATTTTGTAATAAGTCTGTGGCCCAGACTAATTTGCAAATAAAGACAAACCCAGCTTAAGCACAAAAACAAAAGGTGGAGTCCTCTTCAGGTCTCCATGAGAATCAGTTCACCAACAGGGCAGCTCGTTCTATCCAATCTCTCTGCCCATCTGAACCTGGCTATGAATATTGTCCATAGCTGGAAGGAAACAGACTGCTGTTTACACATAGGGAGTTGCTCCCTTTTGGGAGGTGGTTCCATGTGATATCTACTTGGGGAATGCATGTCTGTTTTCTCTCCTTTGAAGATAACCTCCTTAGTACAGTAATTGGAGGAACTATGATACATCGGGGTGTCTCATGATCATTTTGAGAGAATCTAGCTATTCTAACCATATGCATTGTTTGGCCCTTACTGATTAGAAACCAATTGCCTTTGGGGATTTCTGAAGTGTTATAAATGGGGTGGACCATGCATCTATTGGGCTTTTGGATGACCCATCCAGCAATCAGCAGCCTCTGTAACTATAACCAAATTCTGAATTACCTGAACTAGTGCATTGTCTTTCCAACCTAGGGAGAAGACATGGTTAATATGGCCAACAAAATGAACATAGTTGTCATGGATTTCCTTTCCTAAAGAGGTATTTTAAATCCTGTATAGGATAGCTTTCCCAGTGTGTGTGTATGTGTGTGGGGGGGGGGGGGGTAGGCGGAGGGAGGATTCAGTGGCCTCTTTGTCATCAATAGGTGGAGCCCTATTCACTCTGGTGTAGTGTATCCATACTTTTTGCCTGCAAGTTTTAAAGAGGTATGAGGGGTTAGTAAGACATCATAACGCCCACCCATTTCTTAGCCATCTCTTGATCAGGTCCTCGATTTTTCTAGGTCTTTAATAGTATTCTATCTCCAGGCTAAAAGTTTGTAGTGATTCATTTGAAAGATACATAGACCTGGAGAGGGCAAACTTGTGCAAAACAGTTAATATTTGATTGTTGTATGTACTGTTGAATCCTATTTTCCTTTCTAAGTCTAAAAGTGCCAAGGCCTGAAAGGGTCTTGCAAGGACTGCAAGGGTCTTGCATATATAATCTGAAAAGGGCTTAATTTTAGCCCACTTCTGTGGGCAACTCTAATGCAGAACAGAGCAATACGTACAATCTTATCCCATTTCAGGTTAGTTTCTTGACAGATTTTGACCAAAGTCTTTTTCAATGTATGATTCATGTTTTTCCATTTTCCTGTTGATTGAGATCTCCATGAAGCATGTAATTTCCAGTTGATCTGTAAAGCAGCACTTACTTTCTGTACCACATCACGTAGAAAGGCAGATCCATTATCAGCTCTGAATAGTGTTGGCTAAACCAAACCTAGGAATAATTTCCTTTAGCAAGAATCTTAAAATATCTGAAGCTTTTTCTGTTTGGGTGGGGACTGCTTCAACCCATCCTGAAAAGATGTCTACAAATACCAGTAAATACTTAAAACTCCCAGTAGTCCTAGGCATTTGGGCAAAGTGTATCTGCCAATCCTCAATAAGACATTCCAATTTATATTGTATCCCTTGGCCTGGTAGATATCTCTCATTGTTTGGATTATTCTTTGCACATATAGGGCATCTCTGGGTGCCTGTATGGGCCATTTTCTGTAGATATGGCCCCTTCATATGAGGCTTAATAAAATCCAATAAAGCATTCCTCCAGGAGTGTGATCCTTCATGCAGATGCTTTAAGACTAGATATACTATTCAGGTAATAGGTAATACTACGTATTCAGGTAAAAGCATCATCCCATGAGAGTTCATCTTTAATGAAGCAGTGGATCTGCTGGAGTAAAGCCCCATTTTCTTGTGCTCGCTCTTCATCTCATTGCCTGTACTGGGGTTTAAGGCAGAGAGATCCACTTGAGGAATCAGGGCTGCTATGAAATGTGAGATTTGGCAACTTTTCTGGCTCTTTCATTTGCCAACTGGTTACCTCTCACTGTTTGAGAATTCCCCTTCTGGTGCCCTGGGCAATGCATAATTGCTACTTCAACAGGCAGATAGATAGCTTCTAATAATTGCAAGATTTCTTGCAAATGTTTAATATTATTGTTGTGAGAGGTCAATAATCCCCTTTCCAAATTGCCCCATGTGCATGAGTTATCAGAAAAGCATATTTTGAGTCTGTATATATTTACCTTTTCCCCTTGTGATGATAACCCAAGAGCCTGTGTTAGAACAATCATTTCTGCCTTTTGTGAGGAGGTACCTGGAGGAAGAGCATGTGCTTTTATTGCCTGAACCAATGTGACCACCACATATCTGGATCGCTGCTTGCCATTGTCCATGAAGCTACTACCATCTGTAAATAACCCATAATCTGGTGCAGGTAGTGTTTGATTAAGGAGGTCTGGCCTGCTAGAATATACTGCATCAATTATCTTAACATATTCATGCTCACTTGAGGTGTTGTTGTTCAAGTTATCAGACGGCAAAGTTGTCAGATTCAATGCTGCTGTTGTAAAGTCACATTTGGATTGTCTAACAATATAGCTCGGTATCAGCTCATTCTTCCTGCCATTAGCCAATATCCCCCTTTCTGTTCTAAATGGGTTAATACTTGATGAGGCACATACACCATTATCTCTTGCCCAAGTGTTAATTTTTCTACTTTTAATAGTATGTCACAAGCAACTGCAACAGCCGTCAAACAGGGAAGCTCTCCTTTGTCTGTGGGTTCTAATTGCTTAGAGAAATAGGCCACCAGTTGTGGAGTATCCTCAAACATTTGTATTAGGATCCCCAATCCATGACCTTGCCTTTCATGCATGTATAGCTTAAAGGGCTTTCTAGGGTCTTGTAACACTAGAACGGGGGCAGTTAGTTTTTCCCTTATTGTCTCAAATGCCAATTAATATTCCATAGTCAGATTCAAAGGCTCTGAATCCAATTCTCTTAAGGCTTCATATAAAGGATTGAATATCAAACTATAATTTGGAATCCAGATCTGACAGAAACAAGCCTTTCTCTAAAACTCAGAGTTGTCAATGATTTCTGGGGGTTTTTAGAGATATAACTGCTTGTTTTCTAAGAGAATACATTGTCCCTAACATAGCCAAAAGCCAAGATAAATAATCTCTTATTGATAAATTTGGGCCTTATGAGGTGATATTTTACACCCACAGTCTGCCAAATGACTTAAAACCAGAATAGTATTATCTACACAAGGTTGATTAAGTGGGGTTAGCAATGAACAAATCATCTATATATTGTAATGAAACTCAGTCATTTAATTCTATCATTCTCAAATCCTTTGCCAAAATCATGGGGGAATTTTTATGAGAGTGACTCACGACAGGGGAATTTTTAAATCCTTGTGGTAACACCATCCAATACTTTTGGGAGGTTGTTCTGGTTTCTGGGTCCTACCATTCAAAGGCAAACAATAATTGGGTCTTCTCCTCTATGGGAATGCAGAAAAAGGCATCCTTTAGATCTAGCACAATGAGCCATTCATAATCACCAGCTATTTTTTTAAGATTTTTTTTATTTATTTGACAGAGAGAGACATAGCAAGAGAGGGAACACAAGCAGGGGGAGTGGGAGAGGGAGAAGCAGGCTTCCTGCCGAGCAGGGAGCCTAACGTGGGGCTCGATCCCAGAACCCTGGGATCATGACCTGAGCCAAAGGCAGACACTTAACTGAGCTTAACTGAGCCACCCAGGCATCCCTGCCCAAACCACTTTACTCACTTGTTTATTGGTTTCAGGAGCGAATAGTTCTGCTTCTGGTGTCTTAACCTGAGTAAGAACAGCTTATAACTGAAGCATCTTACCTGGACGGACCTATATTTGTAGGTGCTGCTTCTTTGGAAAGAAAGTTACCTGAGTGTTTAGTTTACAAAGCAAGTCTTGTCCAAGCAGTGGGATAGGGCATTCTGGCAGAGAAGGAAAACGACGACTCAAAAATCAGCAAATCAAAGAAAAATCACCATTTCAGTGGCTGCAGGAAAGGTCATTATTGTGCTTGACCTGAGACCTCCAACTACAGAGACTGTCTTCTGGGCATTTTGTGTCAATTTAGTATTTAAGATGCTATTTGTGGCCACTGTGTCCACGAAGAAGTCCATCAACTTGTTCCCCCTGGCATCTGTAGCTGGGGCTCCTGAGGGGAAATGGTCACTGGATCAGCCAGATGGTAAGGAGCTTCTTCACTTGCCATCCTCCTCTCTTTCCATCATCATTTCTTTACACCTTGTCTTTCCTTCCTGCCTTTGTTTTCCTTTCATATTCAGGCAGTCCCCTTTCCAGATCCCTCCCTTTTTGCAGTAGTGGCACTGGTTCTCACCAGTAGCTCCTTTTTTACTTCCTAGAGCTCACTTTTCTTTTTCCCATCCCTGCCTTCCACAGTTTCCACAAAGGCTATGGCCTGTTGAGCCCTTTTTTCTTCATGTGCAATAAATACTTCATAGGCTATATCAACTAGCTATAATGGTTTCATTCCTACCACCTCTTTCTCTTTTTGGAGCTTTCTCCTTATATCAGACACGCTCTACCCTATGAATGTCATGTTTACCATGTGGACATTTTCCAGGGGCTCTGGGTCTGTATCTGTATATTTCCAGTAAGCTGGGTAAATCCTTTCTAATCAGGCTGGATTTTCAGTTAGATCTTGTCTCAATTCTTGAATCTTATTCTAACTGCACTGCTTGGGAACCCTTTACTTAACCTGCCAAGATGCACAGTCGATAATGCTCAAGTCAAGGCAAACCCCCTTGGTTTGGGTCCCAATTGGGCTCAACCAATGGAACGGCAGGTGCTGGGTCTGGGGTCTGGGATGGAGGTACTGGGCTTCCTCATTTGCTTTGGCCAATACTAGCCATCTTTTATCTGTGGTTAACATGATATCCAATAAAGACTGCACGTCTGCCCAAGTAGACCTGATGGGTTGCAAAAATGCTCAAAAAGGGTTCCACCATCATTTGGGGGTCTCTCTCTTAGGGGGGTTGGCATTTTTCTAATTCATTAAGTCTGAAGTTGAAAAAGGAATATATATCCAATAATATCTGGGAAGCCTTGAGCATCAATGCCCTCTACTGGGTATTGCCTTAAGGATATTGCCTAGTCCCCACAGTGGGTGCTACCTGTCTAAACTGGGTGCCCTGGCAGGTCTTAGGGAGAGACAGTTCCAGGATTCCTTCATTCCGTCCCATAGGATGGTGAAGCTGGAACCCCAATAGGAGGAGGAATTAGAGGTGAGTGCTCTGGCAGAGGGATGGTAGAAATAGATTGGCCATACATTCTTTCTCCTCCTCTCTTTAATATGCATTATCAGGAAAATTTGGGGGTTTTCTCCTTGTCTCTGCACCATTAACTTACACTGTTTTCCTGGGCAGCATCTTTATTATATATAGACATGAAGGCCTGAACACAGGGTATCTCATCATCCTTTCCTGCCCTTTGACAAAACACCTCTAATTGTAAAATGGTGTTTAAAGATCCATTTGGGGGCCACCTCTCATCCGATTCTAAATAGTACATCAGTCAGGCGGTATTACAATAGAAAATCCGCTTTTCCTTAGTCATAGACTATAGACTGACTATATTCCTTCCATTTATTCAAAATTCGACCCAGTGTGCTGGTCAACTGGATAAAGATAGAACCTCCCATTACACCAAAGATGATAAACATAAACACACACACACCAAAGACAGAGCTGCCCCAAATCCCAAGGGAAATGACCATTATTCAAGTTCTTAGTTTCTTCCAAATGTTGAGCCTCTTCCAAAATGGAAAAGCACAGATAACAAAAACAAAAGTGCCAACACTTCACAAAAGAGAAATTGTTGCTATGCACTTTTAACAAACTTACCCAGGCTGGAAGCTTGTCTGCTTGCGCAAGATGCTCTTTTCCTTTCCATTCAAGTCAAAGAGAAAGTGCTGGTTATCAACAGTGAATTTCCTCAAGACAAAAGGAGCCTGGGCAGCTGCAGGGACAGATTCCCCAGATTCCCTCCAATCCAGCTAGCCCTGAGCAGCTAACCTCCTGTGGGCATCCAAGCTACCAGCCCAGGAAATGCACAAGGAAGCCCTGGAGAGCTGTCCCAAACAACTGCTGTGCTTTGGGCTTCCCAGGGGAACTGGATGCTACAGGGGCATGGGCTTTTGGCTGGCTTGCCAAATAATTTGTTACCAAATCCCAAGTTTGGCTGCTCATTGCTCAAAAGGCCAATACTCCAGAGATGACTGTTGATTGGAAAGGAATATGAGCTTTATTCAGGAGGCTGGCCACCTAGGGAGAAGGCAGACTCTAGTCCAAAAGCCAGCTCTGTGGTTTCTGCCTAGCCAAAAGGGCTTTAAAGGGACAGGGTGGTTGATCAGTAAGGGGGTGCAGTGGCCTGAAACATTTCCTGATTCCATGTAGATTTAGTGGTGCCTATTTACAGCTTTAAGTGCTTGAAAGGGTTGTGCAACAGGTCTGATTCCTGTTCTGTGATGTGCCAGGGCTTTCTGTTCTCCTCCTAGAAAGGAATGTAAGATTTATAGATACACAAGGAAAGTTAGGAAATCAATCACATGAACTTAACTTATTAAAAATCACCATGCTAGTTATGAAGATCAAAGCACCCTCAGGCAATTCAAAACATTTATTAAAAACCTGATGCTCATTTTTTACTGTATGTTCTTATACTTAAATATAGCAAATATAATTTGGTAATGTAATTTTATATTACTTAAACTAGACAAATTAATTTTGATGTACAAAGACATTTGATAATTATGTATTATTCATACTATATTTTTCCCTTAGGTTCTCCTCTGTTGTCCCAATTTCCCCCCCAAAAAGAGGCACTAAGGCACCTGGAGGGACTACAAGTAATTGACAACAACAACAAACACACTACCATACTTTTATTTTCACACTGATTTCAAATAATCACAGATGGCAAGTTATCAAAAAGCAAATCTAATCAAATAAAACCTTCAACCCAAGGCCAAAATAACACATGAGTAAAAGACAACTGGAAATATATGTTTTATAAGATGCAATGGTTTTTGCATGTTGAAATGAACAAATAAAATCACGTGGGCAAGCAGAAGTACAACTAAGTAGAAAACATGTGATTGAAGGAAAATGACTAGTTGTTATATTAAAGCTCTCATGATCTTGTTTTTTTTTTTTTTTAATATCCCATACTGAAAAAAAATACAATTTTGCACAGTCACAAGAATAAGGCTGCATCTTTGTTCACAATTAATATAAGTATCCTTCTACCTCCTCTTCCCGCTTCACACATTTACCCATATTCAAAGAGTTCTGAAAGCTTGGGAGTTTTTAATTCTTTCTTTGCACTGATTTTTAGTCTGAGTTTAATCAAAGAGATAATCCTTCTTAAGAGGAAGTATGAAACCTACTGAGGTAAAGAAATGCTCATTCTTGCATCTCTTGAATATTTAGGCAAAGTAGCTTTTTAATGCACTAGTCAAAGCACCGGATACATTGAGAAGAAATACTTGGATGTAAGATGTTAAGCCATGAACAATTTGGTTTAACATTTTGATCTTAAGTTTAAGATTTTAATCTATTCACAGTGTAATTTTTTTCAAATACTCTCAGATATATAAAAATCTAATGAGATATACTTGAATGTATGGTATTTTTAAATAAGTATGTTTCGAAATACTTGGTTATGTTACCTGTAATAATCTCCTGAATTAAACTTAACAGGTAGGTTTCAGACTCTGTGCACAGAGATGAGAATTTGTCACAATTTTCTATTGTAAGAGTGAGTCAATTATAATTAGTCATAGGTTAAGTTAAATCAGCACATATCACCCTCAGCAACAACCACATGTATTAGGCTCTATTAGTAAAATCTTTTCAAAATTATATTTCGCATCCCTACCTAATTCTTCCTGCTAAACAGTTTGAGAATTTTTGGTATTCTTTTCACTTTTATTCCTGTTTAAAAAGTACAAAGACTTCATTTATATAACTGCTTTCACTATGCATTAAGATACACTAAACTTATGTCTTGGGAAAATAAATTAGCTTTTAGATATTTTGAAGTAATTATGTCAGTGCAAGTTATAAGAAACAAATTATAGTTGGCACAACAAAGAAATAATTATTTAAAAATATCATCAGAGACCAAGTTCTGCCTCCATGATAAGACCTAGATAATTGGATTCAATTTATTGTCCTCACCCTTGGTATTTAAATCCATAAGATGCTCATTCTTGAAAAACCAAAGTTCAAATGATTTAAAAACGTCTACATTTGAAGGAGGTTCAAGATTATCAGACTGATATCTGTGATGTCTGTGTGCATACATGGCAAAACCACTGCCGGCATTCTAAGTGAAAAGCAACAACACACCTTCAGGATTTTATGTTACCCATTGTTTCAACAATGGCCTGTGAAATAATACATGTTACCTCTAGAGATGTTCCCAAATCTTATCGCTTAAAACTAGTGAACATTTTTAATTTTTGGTTTGTTTTTATTAACTTTAGTAAGTTCTGGTATAAACAAGTACTATGCTATCTTGTTAGGAACTGTTTTTACACCTGACTTGGAGAAAGTCATTTGTCCCAAGTGCTTTGACATTCTGATTCCTGGGGCAAACTTTAATAGACATTTCAAGCAAGGCTTGATTCTAAAACAATCTACAACCCATTAGTTGTAGCTATATTAAACCTGTAGCAATCAATCCCAATGCCTGGGTCAACCAAATGAGGTAGAAGGAGTGAATTGCCTGAAACTGTGGGTTATTGGAAATCTCACTGATAGGAAACATCAGGAAAATGAATGCTCATCTTCTCAACATTTACTAGGAGGAGAATCTCTCATCCGAATTTATTTTGCTCTGGCTTTATAAAGGTGAATCAGCTGATATTTTCTGATATGTATTAAACTGCTTCAGAAAGGTGACTGAAAAATGTTAGTTGGTGGGTAGTTTTTAAAAGTTAGGCTACTAAAATTATTTAACTGATGTGGTTTGTAGCATTCTAAATTAAAAATATATTTTGATCCTATTCTATTTTGTATCTTTTGCCAAAATTTTTTAATTCATTAAGCCCAATTCTTAATCTCTTGTATTTCTGTCATGCAATGGAATAGATTTTGTTTGCTGCTGTTTATCCCAGCAAGTATGAAACTAGTCCCCATAGTGAGTCTGCCTTTGGAGTCAGAGGCACGGGTCAGGGCAGGATGAGCTTGTTCACAGCTGTAATCACTCTGGCCTGCCTCCTCAGAGCTGAAGACAGAGGCCTCTTTCCCACCAGTCCCCATCCTACCCACTCTGGGTGACATATATAACATATTTGTCAAGATTCTCATAATGGAAAAGATAAAACCTATTTTTGTCTTATTTTTACATTTAAAATGAGAGGATTTGATAGATAAATGTTTGTGAAATTTTCAACAATATCTAATCAAATATACATATATAATTAGTAAATTGGTTCATTTTTCAATAGATATGAACATTTTTTAATCCTTTTATGAGGTCTGACACTTTAGAGGATTAATCACAAGACTGATGGTTTTGCATTTCCATGTGTCACTTGATAGCTCTCACAATCGCAAGGCAGTTACTAGGAATCTCCTTCATAGGAGTAGTTGGCGTGGCATTCAGTGAGACCACTCTTCAGTAATTATGATAATGATAATAATGATTCCATCAGCATCCCGGTTGGAGAACAGATGGCATATCAAAAAGGGATGTTTGGGACACTTGGGTGGCGCAGCTGGTTAAGGGTCCAACTCTTGATTTCGGCTCAGGTCATGATCTCAGGGTTGTGAGATTGAGCCCCATGTCAGTCTCTGCAATGGGCATAGAGCCTTCTTGAGATTCTATTCCTCTCCCTCTGAACCTCCCGCCCCCCCAAAAGCGGGGGGGATTTGAAGAAAGTTAGTAAAGGGACTATTTACAAAGGTGTGAGCTGGTTTGAAGGAAGTCAACAAGTAATAATGGGGCACTCTGGAGATAATCATAGCAGGAAAGTCACTATTACCCTAAGGTGAATGAGTTCGGGGTAGGAGGATTTATCAGGACCCAGAAGAAGTAGAAACTGGGGGGTGTGAGAGGGGCATCTGCTGGGACACCAGGTTCCTCCTTCGGTACAGAACGGTAGTCCCTACTAACCTCATAGGAAGGGACCTGGGGGAAGAAATACCTACATCAATTTCTTCTCGCACTTTCCTTTCTCCTATGGTTAACTTTCATTGTATGAATCCAAAATATACCAGAAGGGAGAGTAATTCAATAGTGTCAACAAAGTATCAATAAACTGCAAGGTAGAGAAGCAAGGTTGGATCTAGAGGGAACAAAAAGAGAATATTTCAGTAAATATTTAAGGAGCTTTATTTCATTTAAATAGTACAACAACTCTTCATCCTTTCACTAGTTGAAAATTTGAACCTCAGCTTTCTGAGAACATGTGCTTAATCAGGAGTAAAGCTGGGGTTAAGGCTCCTAATCATCTAAATCAAACTTCTGCTTTTATTATGCTATGCCCTTTATAAGCAATCATATGCCTTACAAAATCCTAAATACCTCCTTTACAAACAAGTACATTTATAGCCTGAGACCTCAGCAATGACGATTTCACATTAAGAACACATTGAAACTTTAAGCCATTGGCCATAGCACTCCCTTTACACAGCCCATCCTTCTAATTTACCAAAAAAAAAAAAAAAAAAAAAGGAAGGAAAGAAAGAAACTCTACTTAAAAAAAAAAAAATCTTAGCTCCCCTCACCCTAAAAGCTACATTGTACATTTCAAGATTTGAGTTTGTTTTGCTTGCCCTGCTTCATTGTTTTAAAAAAAATCTATAGTATTATCTGCATTTGTCCTGTTTTTTTAGCCTCTAGATCTTCATTTTCAGTCACTCCCTATTCCTATATCCCCTTGGCATTTAACAAAGTACAGTTCAGCCCATTAGATTGAGGACTGTGTCTTCAGCTTTGAGACCAAAGCAAGAAAACCCTTTTTATTTATTTTTATTTTTTATTTTTTTTTCCTCAAAATCTTTTTTATTCTGTACAAAAGTGACTACATGAAAATAATACATTGTTTTATACATAAACAGGACCTTTCAGCTGCTAAAGTGATTTAGAAAATGTGGTTTATGAAGCAATTCGAGTCACCCGTTATGATTAGAATATTAAAAAAAATCCATATTTTTTTATCTTGTGTTTTTGATCATGTATTTTTTTTATTCTTATGTTAATCCCCATACATTACATCATTAGTTTTAGATGTAGTGTTCCATGATTCATTGTTTGTGCATAACACCCAGTGCTCCATGCAGAATGTGCCCTCCTCAATACCCATTACCAGGCTAACCCATCCTCCCACACCCCTCCCCTCTAGAACCCTCAGTTTGTTTTTCAGAGTCCATCGTCTCTCATGGTTCGTCTACCCCTCCGATTTCCCCCGCTTCATTCTTCCCCTCCTGCTACCTTCTTCTTCTTTTTTTTTCTTAACATATATTGCATTATTTGTTTCAGAGGTAGAGATCTGAGATTCAACAGTCTTGCACAATTCACAGCACTTACCAGAGCACATACCCTCCCCAGTGTCTATCACCCAGTCACCCCATCCCTCCCACCCCACCCCCCACTCCAGCAACCCTCAGTTTGTTTCCTGCGATTAAGAATTCCTCATATCAGTGAGGTCATATGATACATGTCTTTCCCTTTTTGACTTATTTCGCTCAACATAATATCCTCCAGTTCCATCCACGTCGTTGCAAATGGCAAGATCTCATTCCTTTTGATGGCTGCATAATATTCCATTGTGTATATATACCACATCTTCTTTATCCATTCATCTGTCGATGGACATCTTGGCTCTTTCCACAGTTTGGCTATTGTGGACATTGCTGCTATAAATATCAGGGAGCACGTACCCTTTCGGATCCCTACTTTTGTATCTTTGGGGTAAATACCCAGTAGTGAAATTGCTGGGTCGTATGGAAGCTCTATTTTCAACTTTTTGAGGAACCTCCATACAGTTTTCCAGAGTGGCTGCACCAGCTTGCATTCCCACCAACAGTGCATGAGGGTTCCCCTTTCTCCGCATCCCCGCCAACATCTGTCGTTTCCTGACTTGTTAATTTTAGCCATTCTGACTGGTGTGAGGTGGTATCTCATTGAGGTTTTGATTTGGATTTCCCTGATGCCGAGCGATATTGAGCACTTTTTCATGTGTCTGTTGGCCATTTGGATGTCTTCTTTGGAAAAATGTCTGTTCATGTCTTCTGCCCATTTCTTGATTGGATTCTTTGTTCTTTGGGTGTTGAGTTTGATGAGTTCTTTATAGATTTTGGATACTAGCCCTTTATCTGATATGTCATTTGCAAATATCTTCTCCCATTCTGTCGGTTGTCTTTTGGTTTTGTAGACTGTTTCCTTTGCTGTGTGAAAGCTTTTTATCTTGATGAAGTCCCAATAGTTCATTTTTGCCCTTGCTTCCCTTGCCTTTGGCGATGTTTCTAGGAAGAAGTTGCTTCGGCTGAGGTCAAAGAGGTTGCTGCCTGTGTTCTCCTTTAGGATTTTGATGGACTCCTGTCTCACATTGAGGTCTTTCAACCATTTGGAGTATTTTTGTGTGTGGTGTAAGGAAATGGTCCAGTTTCATTCTTCTGCATGTGGCTATCCAATTTTCCCAACACCATTTGTTGAAGAGACTGTCTTTGTTCCATTGGACATTCTTTCCTGCTTTGTCAAAGATGAGTTGACCATAGAGTTGAGGGTCCATATCTGGGCTCTGTATTCTCTTCCATTGATCTATGTGTCTGTTTTTGTGCCAGTACCATGCTGTCTTGATGATGACAGCTTTGTAATAGAGCTGGAAGTCCGGAATTCTGATGCCACCAGCTTTACCCTTCCTTTTCAACATTCCTCTGGCTATTCGGGGTCTTTTCTGGTTCCATATAAATTTTAGGATTATTTGTTCCATTTCTTTGAAAAAAGTGGATGGTCTTTTGATGGGGATTGCATTGAATGTGTAGATTGCTCTAGGTAGCACTGATCTTCACAATATTTGTTCTTCCAATCCATGAGCATGGAATATTTTTCCATTTCTTTGTGTCTTCCTCAATTTCTTTCATGAGTATTTTATAGTTTTCTGAGTACAGATCCTTTGTCTCTTTGGTTAGATGTATTCCGAGGTATCTTATGGTTTGGGGTGCAATTGTAAATGGGATCGACTCCTTAATTTCTCTTTCTTCTGTCTTGTTGTTGGTGTATAGGAATGCCACTGATTTCTGTGCATTGATTTTATATCCTGCCACATTACTGAATTCCTGTATGAGTTCTAGCAGTTTTGGGGTGGAGTCTTTGGGGTTTTCCACATTAAGTATCATACCATCTGCAAGGAGTGAGAGTTTGACTTCTTCTTTGCCGATTTGGATGCCTTTGATTTCTTTTTGTTGTCTGATTGCTGTGGCTAGGACTTCCAATACTATGTTGAATAGCAGTGGTGATAGTGGACATCCCTGCCGCGTTCCTGACCTCAGGGGGAAAGCTCTCAGTTTTTCCCCATTGAGAATGGTATTCGCTGTAGGTTTTTCGTAGATGGCTTTTATGATATTGAGGTATGTACCCTCTATGCCTATACTCTGAAGAGTTTTGATCAAGAAAGGATGCTGTACTTTGTCAAATGCTTTTTCTGCATCTATTGAGAGGATCATATGATTCTTGTTCTTTCTTTTGTTAATGGATTGTAGATTGATTTGTGGAAGTTGAACCAACCTTGCAGCCCAGGGATAAATCCCACTTGGTCGTGGTGAATAATCCTTTTAATGTACTGTTGGATCCTATTGGCTAATATTTGGTGAGAATTTTTGCATCCATGTTCATCAGGGATATTGGTCTGTAATTCTCCTTTTTGATGGGGTCTTTGTCTGGTTTTGGGATCGAGGTAATGCTGCCCTCATAAAATGAGTTTGGAAGTTTTCCTTCCATTTCTATTTTTGGAACAGTTTCAGAAGAATAGGTATTAATTCTTCTTGAAATGTTTGGTAGAGTTCCCCTGGGAAGCCATCTGGCCCTGAGCTTTTGTTTTTTGGGAGATTTTTGATGACTGCTTCAATTTCCTTAGTGGTTATAGTTCTCTTCAGGTTTTCTATTTCTTCCTGGTTCAGTTTTGGTAGTTGATACATCTCTAGGAATGCATCCATTTCTTCCAGGTTATCTAATTTGCTGGCATAGAGTTGCTCAGAATATGTTCTTATAATTGTTTGTATTTCTTTGGTGTTGGTTGTGATCTCTCCTCTTTCATTCATGATTTTGTTGATTTGGGTCATTTCTCTTCTCTTTTTGATCAGTCTGGCCAGGGGTTTATCAATCTTGTTAATTCTTTCAAAGAACCAGCTCCTAGTTTCGTTGATCTCTTCTACTGTTCTTTTGGTTTCTATTTCATTGATTTCTGCTCTGATCTTTATTATTTCTCTTCTCCTGCTGGGTTTAGGTTTTATTTGCTGTTCTTTCTCCAGCTCCTTTAGGTGGAGGATTAGGCTGTGTACTTGAGACCTTTCTTGTTTCTTGAGAAAGGCTTGTATTGCTATATACTTTCCTCTTAGGACTGCCTTTGCTGCATCCCAAAGATTTTGAATAGTTGTGTTTTCATTTTCATTGGTTTCCATGTATTTTTTTAATTCTTCTTTAATTTCCTGGTTGACCCATTCATTCTTCAGTAGGATGCTCTTTCGCCTCCATGTATTTGAGTTCTTTCCGACTTTCCTCTTGTGATTGAGTTCTAGTGTCAAAGCATTGTGGTCTGAAAATAGGCAGGGAATGATCCCGATCTTTTGGTACCGGTTGAGACCTGATTTATGACCTAGGATGTGATTGATTCTGGAGAATGTTCCATGGGCACTAGAGAAGAATGTGTATTCCGTTGCTTTGGGATGGAATGTTCTGAATAGGTCTGTGAAGTCCATTTGGTCCAGTGTGTCATTTAAAGTCTTTATTTCCTTGTAGATCTTTTGCTTAGACGATCTGTCCATTTCAGTGAGGGGGGTGTTAAAGTCCCCCACTATTATTGTATTGTTGTCGATGTGTTTCTTTGCTTTTGTTATTAATTGCCTTATATAATTGGCTGCTCCCATGTTAGGGGCATAGATCTTTACAATTGTTAGATCTTCTTGTTGGATAGACCCTTTAAGTAGGATATAATGTCCTTCCTCATCTCTTATTACAGTCTTTGGTTTAAAATCTAATTTGTCTGATATAAGGATTGCCACCCCAGCTTTCTTTTGGTGTCCATTAGCATGGTAAATGGTTTTCCACCCCCTCACTTTCAATCTGGGGGTGTCTTTGGTTCTAAAATGAATCTCTTGCAGACAGCATATCGATGGGTCTTGTTTTTTAATCCAGTCTGATAGCCTGTGTCTTTTGATTGGGGCATTTAGCCCATTTACATTCAGGGTAACTATTGAAAGATAGGAATTTAGTGCCATTGTATTGCCTGTAAGGTGACTGTTACCGTATATTGTCTGTGTTCCTTTCTGGTCTATGTTGCTTTTAGGCTCTCTCTTTGCTTAGAGGACCCCTTTCAATATTTCTTGTAGGGCTGGTTTCATGTTTGCAAATTCCTTTAGTTTTTGTTTGTCCTAGAAGCTTTTTATCTCTCCTTCAATTTTCAATGACAGCCTAGCTGGATATAGTATTCTTGGCTGCATATTTTTCTCATTTAGTGCTCTAAATATATCCTGCCAGTCCTTTCTAGCCTGCCAGGTCTCTGTGGATAGGTCTGTGGCCAATCTAATGTTTCTACCATTGTAGGTTACGTATCTCTTCTCCCGAGCTGCTTTCAGGATTTTCTCATTGTCTATGAGACTCGTAAGTTTTACTATTAGATGTCAGGGTGTTGACCTATTTTTATTGATTTTGAGAGGGGTTCTCTGTGCTTCCTGGATTTTCATGCCTGTTTCCTTCCCCAAATTAGGGAAGTTCTCTGCTATAATTTGCTCCATTATACCTTCTGCCCCTCTCTCTCTTTCTTCTTCTTCTGGGATCTCAATTATTCTAATGTTGTTTCATCTTATGGTATTGCTTATCTCTCGAATTCTGCCCTCATGATCCAGTAGTTGTTCATCTCTCTTTTTCTCAGCTTCTTTATTTTCCATCATTTGGTCTTCTATATTACTGATTCTCTCTTCTGCCTCATTTATTCTAGCAGTTAGTGCCCCCATTTTTGATTGCACCTCATTAATAGCCTTTTTGATTTCTACTTGGTTAGATTTTAGCTCTTCTACTTCTCCAGAAAGGGTTTCTCTAATAACTTCCATGCTTTTTTCAAGCCCAGCTAGTATCTTTAAAGTGATGATTCTGAACTCTAGATCTGACATCGTACTAATGTCCGTATTGAGTAGGTCCCTGGCAGTCGGTACTACCTCTTGTTCTTTTTGTTGAGGTGATTTTTTCCATCTTGTCATTTTGTGCAGAGGGTAATAGATTAATGAGAGAACAAAATGCTAGCAGAGTAACAATGTCCCCAGAAAATATACTCTAAACAAATCAGAAAAGACCTGAAGCAGTGGAAAAAGAAACGGAAAGAGAGAAAAAAGATAAAGATAAAAACAAACAAAAACAAACAAAACAAAACAATGACAAAAAAAAACCAGAATGTGATCAAATATGATCAGGCTGGTATATAGATCAGTGCCACACACTAGATTTGGGGTCTATTTTGGTCTGTTAGAAGAAAGTGCCTCCCAACATTTTAAAGAAAGAAAAACGTATATATGTACAAAAATAAGGGTTGGTATGATGAAGGGATGGAATATGACTGTAAAGATGGAAATTATAAAAAATTTTATAAAAGGAATTGATAAGAAGTTGTGTGAAAAAAGAAAGAAGAGGATTTAAAAAAAGAAAAAAGAAAAAAAAAGAGAGAATGTGATCAGGCAGGGGAGTAGAAAACACCATATACTAGAGATTTAGGGTATATTTTAATCTGTTAGAAGAAACTATCTCAAAATTTTAAAGAGAAAACAACTTATATATATATGCCAAAAGTACGGGTAACTACTATGAAGGGATAGAATATGACTCTAAAAATGAAAAATAAAAATGTTTTTTTTAAAAAAGGGATTTATAAGATGTTGGTTGAAAAAGGGAAAAAGAAAAATTCAAAAAAAAAAAAACCACAACAAAAAATTAACTTTGGAAGACTAAAGAATCATGGTAAAAAAGCCATGAATTCTATGTGCAGTAGTCCCCTAGTGCTGGAGTTCTGCCGTTCTCATTGATCGGTAAACTTGGTCTTGGCCGGCTGTTCTCGCTGATCTTCTGGGGAGGGGCCTGTTGCCGTGGTTTCCAAATGTCTCTGCCGGAGGCGGAATTGCCCCGCCCTTACCCCCTCCCGGCTAAGTAATCTGCTCGGGTTTGCTCTCCGGAGCTTTTGTTCCCTGCGAGCTTTCCGTACAGCTTTGGAGGCGGAGAGTGAAATGGCGGCCTCCCAATCTCTGCCCCAGAGGAGCTGAGAACTCGGGCCCGCTCCTCAGTGAGCCCCCAGAGAAAAGCCGTCAGTCACTCCCACCTCCCCGATCTCCGGCTGCACTCCGTGCTCCACCGGCCTGTGACCGCGCGTTTCTATCTCTGGCACCCAACCCCGGGTGGAGTCTCCAAACCCAGCAGATCCCCGCGGTGCAGTCCCGCGCGGCTCCTCCCAGGAGAGGAAGGTGAGTCTCCCCGGATCTGCCGCTTGTTGGGTCCCTGCTGGAGGAGCAGGGGCCCGACTGGGCCGCGGATCACGGTCAATGGCAACCCCGAGCTGAGAGCCCGCGCCTGGGCTCCGCCTCTGCAGCCGGCTTCCCTGCTCCGTTACCTGGGAGCTCTGCCACACTCAGGCACCCCCGGTCTTTCTGTGACCCCGAGGGTCCTGAGACCACACTGTCCCGGAGGGTTCCACCCCCCGCTTAGCCACCAGAGTGACGTCCCTCGGCGGAGCAGACTTTTAAAAGTTCCGATTTTTTGCTCCGCGGCTCTATCACTTGCCAGAAGCGGCCGACGGAGGCCCCGCCCCCGCCGTCTATCCTCCGGAATATCGCCTCAGATTCACTTCTCCGCACGTCCTACCTTCCAGAAAGTGGTCGCTTTTCTGTTCAGAGAGTTGTTGCTATTCCTTTCTTCGATCTCCTGTTGGGTTTGTAGGTGTTCAGAATGGTTTGATCCCTATCCAGCTGAATTCCTGAGAGGAGACGAAATCCAGGTCTCCTACTCCTCCGCCATCTTGCTCCGCCCCCGAAAACCCTTTTTAACTGCTTACATTTCTGTATTTAGGACAGAGGTAAAGGAAAAGAAATTTAAACAAGAATAAATAAAGGACAAGCCATGAAGCTAGCACAATTAAATGAGAGAATTAGCATTCCAATATCAACTATTTATTTGTTCCATAGAAAGAATATGAAACCGAAGTCAAGAAAACTATTCTCAAACTACGCTACTAGTTACTTTTTTTTCTTTTCTTTTCTTTTTTCTTTTTTCTTTCTATGTTTCTCACTGCCTTTGATCAGGTCTGTCCAAAGTGATTCAACATTAATGGAATAAACAAATTTAAGTTTATGCAGCAGGCTTCTTTTTTTCTGTAGTGAGTTTCTTTTCTGCAGACTTCTCAGAGGTTGTTTCTTGGTAGCTGCAGCCTTTTTTCCCACCAGAGGTTTCTTCTGCTTCTTAACGCCAACAGCCTTCTTTCTTCCCTACCACAGGAAATACTACTTCCTGTATGAACTGGCCAATCACTTGACCTCAGGGGACCTTGATTTCCACTGATGCTGAATTGTTAAAGGAATATTATGGATCCTCAGGTTTCTATTAGGATAAAAGAAGATTAGAGATGTAAAAAATTAATAAAATTATAAGGAAGCATTCTTAAAAATTGATCATATTCATTACTGCCCATTTTCCTTTTGGACTATTTATTTTTCTGTTGGCATGATACTTGTTTTATTTTTTTCAAAACACGCTGGTTTCTGTGGAGTACTGTGTTAAAAAAGAAAGAAGAAGATGTAGAGAGAGATTGGGGGTAGGGTGAAGGAAAGAAGGGAGGGAGAGGAGAGAGAGCTATTTCTAGGTTCCAGCACATAATACAAATCTATGACCAAATTTATTTATTATTGAAAATGTATTATTAAATTGAATGAGCAGAGCACATATGTTGCTATTGCTGGAGGCAACCATGAGTCACATTCTGACAGGTTACATGTATTTAATGCAACTATTTTTTATACATGAGAAATGAATAATTTCTTTAATAATTGCCAAATTACACACTTCCTGAAATGCATGGAATCTTCTTAGGGAAATACATTTACCAAAATGTCATGTGAATTTATGCATATTTCAAGGCAGATTCAGAGAAAATATGTAGAACAGCTTCCTAATTTCCTTTCCAAAGGGTGACATTAAAGGATAGCTTCCATTTTATTGTATTATTTTTTGTACATTTTAAAATTGTTTAAATACAATATACTCAAATGTAAAATAGAGGCTAAATATATAGTCATACAGCTATTATGCAGTAATAAGGTAAAGATTTTTGTTTTCTTTTCCCACTATTTTGGGGGTGGAGTAGGATAAATCTATTCATTTGGTTTCACAATCGCCTAAAGATATTTGATAAAAGACAAGAGATCTTTGTAGCATTTTATTTATTTATTTTTTATTTTATTTATTTGAGACAGAGAGAATGAGAGACAGAGAGCATGAGAGGGAGGAGGGTCAGAGGGAGAAGCAGACTCCCCGCCAAGCAGGGAACCCGATGCGGGACTCGATCCCGGGACTCCAGGATCATGACCTGAGCCGAAGGCAGTCGCTTAACCAACTGAGCCACCCAGGCGCCCCTCTTTGTAGCATTTTAACTGTGCCCTATGGGACTCATCAACTAACACTTGACCAGAAAAATTAGCATAACCTTTTTACCAAAAGTCAGTAAACTGAAACCAAAAGTGAAAAATTAATTTACTTTCTGGAATGCCAGTGCTTCTAGGGGTGTGAAGTAATTTATAGCTAAATTTGACGACCTGGTATTTTTCAGTGTCATAATATGAATTAGGGAGATAGGGTGGTGTATAATACAGCAAATCCTGAGAAAAAAGTTCTAGTGAAGTAACTATTTCATCTCTCATAATTTTTAGCCCCATAATACCCTCAATATCCACTACCTCAGGGAATAAATTACTGTTTAGTCTTTGGCATTTAGGCAAGAGAGGAGACTATTCTTCAGGGTAATATATTAGCCATAAGACTGAAATATTCTAAGAAATGTATTTTTCCCAAATTTATGTTTTCAAAGAAGTATTAAAAGTTCTGGGCTTTTTTTTTTTTTTTTTCCCCAGAGTCATTTGGAATACTTGGTTGAGCTTCGCGGAACCTCAGTCTCTCACTCATTTTAATGCCTATCCATAGACTGAGCATATCTCACAGCAGCTCTGACAATGTATTTAAAAGCATTTAAATACATAGCATGTCCTTCCTATCTCATGTTCCATCCTTGTCATAAAATTTATAGTCCATTGTTAATTTTTTTTTATTTTTATAGACTTTTAGGCATTATAACTCCTTAACTATCTCTAAAAATTCTAGAAAGAATAATTAAAACAAATGCAGAAGAGCTTACTTAGGTGGAATGTCAATGAGTCACAAAGAAATGTTTGAATTTCTCTCCCCACTTGGTGTGTTTAACTGGTAACCGTGGTGCTATGCACAAATGAAAACCTCAAAAATATCCATTGGTGTTTTGCAAATGTAAGACAGTTATATTTCAGGATTCATAGAGTGGCTCTATGTCCAAGTCAGAGCAAACTTTTTCTAGCAAGGTCATTTTACAATGAGGCAAAAAGGAATCTGTCCTTATATAATCCTCCCAGAGCTGGCGTTCTTGATTATTTATTAATTCATTAGTTTTGATAAATATAATTGAGTACCTAGTGTGTACACCTAGGTGCTGGGGAAGGAAAAATAATCTAGTTTTGGACACATTTATATATAAACAAGAAATTATACTTCCATAAATATGAGAAAAACAAGGTATATTTGACTGCTATGAGAGAAATGGTAAATGCATTGTGGATAGTCATAGATTGAAAATATTTCATCTAGACAGGCAAACATGAGGAAGGGGTAGGATATAGGGGGGAATAAAGGCAGAAGTAATAAAGTGAGGAAAGGCGCAAAAGGTAAAAAGTATATATAGAGGAAAAGTGAAGGAAAATAGGGATATGGCTTTAAATTTTATGATTTAGCTGGACTATTAGTAGCTCTGAATATGATGTTAAACAAGATATGGCTTGAATCTAGCCACCTGTGAAAAGCTATTTTCCTTCCTTCACAACTCTGGATGGCATGTTACTTTGTTTTGCATCACCAGAGGGGAAAATCAAGCACAATTTAATTTAACAAGTCTTTATTAGGAATTTACAATGGGCAGCACTCTATTAAGGTTACAGAACACATAAGCAGAAGGAATAAGACTAACACAGTGACATAACAACCAGCAGGCTAAGAGTGAAAAAGAATCCACTCAGGATGCATTCCCTAATTATGGCTGATGGAGTTTTCACCTTCATAGTCTAAATCATTGGTAGTTAACATCGAAAAAAAAATATATCGATTGTATTATTTGAGTATTGTGCAAGTGTATATATTACTTGTTTAGCAAACACAATTACTGTTAAATTTCATCTCAGCTAGTATGTTTGATGCCTTCCTAAAGCTGTGAATTAAAAGAAACTTAAGTATCACTAAAGAAAAGTAACTAAACCAGGTTGGCCCTGTCAGCATTTGCTGTTTGAGTGCTGATACTCAGGAAGGTTATCCAGACCAGTGTTCCTTGTACTCATGTATTTCAAACTTTGGTGTGTCATGGTTCATGCAAGGTGCTTACTGAAAACACAGCTCCTTTGCTCCCCACCTTGGATTCTCATTCAGCATGCCTTAGCAGAGGAATCCAGAGATTTTGCTGGAGGTGGTCTGCAGACCGTAATTTGAGAAACACAGCCTTATAAACTCTGTGTATGTAGACACTATCCCACCACTGTGCAAGCAATAAACTACCCACCCAGGAACAAAACAGTAAAATTATTTATCTACAGGCTTGAAAGTAAAAATGATAACATTAGTGACTTCTATCTACAACTCCTCTTTAACTCTCATATATTATTTCTAAGATAGCAAATAGGTTCCATATCCTCTGCTGGTAGTGATGGATAAGGAGTTCCTGGAGTTCTGACTTGTGAATGACTCTGGGGCTGGTCAGGTTTTTCTGGAAAAAACATGTTATAGTCAATTAGCCTTGTCTGCAATGAATGGCAAATGTGTACCAATGAATGGCAAAAGTGTACCAAGGGTGAAATCCCTGTGTCTTCACTTTTCTAAGATGTGTTTTGCATTCCTTTGTGTTTAGTCCATTTCTTTCTTGTCTTCTGAGACTTGGTGATGATGGTTTCTTCTTTTTTTCAGAGTTGATCCTCTCTGACTCTTTACTTGTTCTTTCCTCTTTGCCTAGAAACATGTTTGCTCTTAATGCAGTAACATAACCACCTCTCAGCCTGACTGGCTTCTCCCTGATGGGGGCACTGCTTATGTATGGAGAGTGTCTCCCACCTTGTCCAATACCTGTCCCCCACCACCCCTGCTCACAGCAGAGCGCTCTTCTCCCTGTCCCTTCTCTGTTTTTGAACATTCCTCCCTAGTCTCAGAGGCCATTTCCTTTTCTCTCTCATCTCCCTGGAATAATTCTAATTCTGTCTCAAGGGCCCAGATCAAGTAGTAGTTACTGGTTTGTTTCCTTCCAGCTGAGTGGTAAAATTGTTTAGGTTTGAAACAACATAATGATGCAGGTTTTTACATCTACCGTGCCAGAACAGTGGAAAACAAGCTGTATATAATTGGAAAACAAAGTCAAGTAAACAACTTTTTTTGTGATAACAGATTAAAATATGTAAACCCATTATAGCTACTTAGTTGAAAATAGTTCACATCAATGCTGGAATACAATTTAGTTAAGCATCAGGAACTCAGCTTATAAACAATTCTAAATCTGAAACAGTATCTTGTGCAGATCATGATATACAATTACGTATTACATATGTGTTCATCTGTAGATATGTGCATTATAAATGCACACACATATATATTACAATAGGGAGTAATGGATGGGGATTGGGATTTTAATAAATAGCAACAATTTCTCCACTACTCTTGCTAAATGTAATATCATTCAAGAGGGAAAGAAAGAAACACTGAAAGGAAAAGAAGAAAAAAGAAGAAAGAACTATATCTTGAAAATGTAGCTTATGCCTAGACTGCCATGATGAGGTACCTGCTCCACTTAGACATGTAGCTTGATATCTATAAAAATCTGTTTTCTCTTTATCCCTTTCTAGCACTTGCTAATAAATAACAAAAATAAAGGGCTTACACATATATGCATTGAAAACAATTATAGAGATACAAAGGAAGTCCTTTATCCTCTACCTATCTCTAACTTCAAGGATCCATTTAGTGAGGATTCACTCTAAAAAAAAACAAAACAAAAAGACTTGCCTGTAAAATATGATCACCCTCCTTTTATCCAAGATTCACTTTGGGACTTCTGATTCATTATGGCATTTTTACAGAGTTCTTTCTTTTAATTGTGTGTGTTCACACGTGGGTTTTAGGTATCTCTGAACTTATCACTTAAAAGACCTTTGTCTTTCAAAATTAATGAATCAAATGCTGTGAGCACATGGATTTCTGAAGAACATTTTAAAAAGGCCAGGCTTTAAAAGTCAAGGATGATAAGAAAGAGGATCAACTAAGTGCTATAGCCAATAATCCAACTCACTCCTTAATGCCTCTGAATTTAAAATTAGAAGTGTTTCACTACACCTGAATTACTTGAATTACTTTGGTTCAGATAAGTAATTCCAATAGATCAACCTTAGAGATAATCTTCTAACTTTAAATTTAGACTCCCTGAAATGTCTGCTCTCCTCAAAATATCATTTTGTATGTTGAAGATGTTGTCCTAAGAAGATCTAAGGAGCTTTAAGATGAGAAACAGATGAGATGCGTTACATTGCATGCATAATATGTTTGATTCACTTCTCAGAGTTTCACATTTTGATGCAGTTATACAGTTAAAATATAAATCACAGAACTCTTTATTATACTTGTATCATTCTAAGGAGAAATGGTAGAAATAACAGTTATTGTAGTGTTATGATAGTGAAGAAAACTAATTAGCTTAGGTCAGAGGATAAAAGGCAGAATGGTAAGCAGTTACTGAATATTAAAAGAAAGGAAGAGATAGATTTCATGAAGCAATAGATCAAAGGAATAAAACCCAGGCTGAGTTAAGTTCATTGTTAACACAATTCCTCTTAATGCAGGAAAGCAAATGAAAAATCAATTAACTAGAAAGGATTTCACTTTATATCTGACATACTCACCATTTCCACTCTCCAATGACTTATCAAATTTGCATAAGTAAAAGTCATAATTAATGTAGACATAGAGTACACAACCATAGTTTTCCTTAGGGATCATGCAATGTCAAAAACTGTTAGAGATATTAGTTAATATTTCAAGACACCCCTGTAGTACCCATGGGTAAAATGCAAAATGTGCAAAGCAATGTACATAAACATATGGAAGCAAATCAGACAAAGATGGGTAATATGGATATGTAGAACAATTTCCTACAATATTTGATGACCACTCTACTTACAAGGTTAGGTGTATAATCTTTAAAAATTGTATCTGAGAAACGAAATCCTACTGCCAAAATCGTGAAAAGCAGGAAATCAATACATGTTCTTATTTACACAGTTTTAAAAATAAATAACACAATCTGGTACAATATGGATGACATGTAAAGTTGATTACTTCAGTTTCTACATAAAGTAAATAAGAGTAATGTTCTTTAATGCTTCACATAGTTTTGCTCTTTCATAGTCCCTTGGACACTCATAATTCTTAGAAAGCTGTGAAGCCATTTCACACCTTTATATTCACCCCTCATAACTGTGGTGTCAAATGTAGCCTCGGTTTACCTTCATTAGCTAACATCCATGTTATACTTCTTACAACAAAACTCTACCTTCAAAATGGGACTCCTCTCTGTCCCATTTATCAGTTGAGGTCCCCTTCCTGGGTTAGCTCAAGTGCATTAATCTGAAAAATTCATTCATGCTAATAATCATTCATGGGATAATGGGTCACTCATTTGAAAACAGAACTCCAGGGGCACTTGGGTGGCTCAGATGGTTAAGTGTCTGCCTCTGGCTCAGGTCATGATCCCAGGGTCCTGGGATTGAGGACCCCCTCCCTCTACTGTCCCCCCTGCTTGTGCTCTCCCTCTCCTTCTACCGTCCCCCCTGCTTGTGCTCTTTCACTCTCCCTGTCAAATAAATAAGTAAAATCTTTGGAAAAAAAAAAAAAAAACGAAAACAGAACTCCACTGTAACATCTGGTATATCTAGGCCTTATTTTAATTTGTGGATTAGTGAATTAATTTCAGACACCATATTAGGACACATTGTTAAATAAGTTAATTCATATATTTTCAAAGGACATTTCAGGTGAGAGCAAAATAGAACAGCGTGAAACAGAAGGGATACAAACATCCTTCCTCAAACTCTGAAATGTAAAACTGTTCAGGACTATACATCTGGGAAAATTCATAAAATCCAAGAAACTTTCAGGTGATGATAAAACCTGGTAATAAGTTTTCAGAAGACCTCGATTTACATAGATGTGAAGTAATTTCCTAGGAAGCCACTTCTGTAACTAATCATTCCATCCCTATAATTCACAAATCCTTAACTAAAATAATCTCAACTTTAAAAAATTTATGTTTAGGGCACCTGGGTTGCTCAGTCAGTTAAGCATCTGCCTTCAGCTCAGGTCATGATCTCAGGGTCCTGGGATCGAGTCCCACATCAGGTTCCCTGCTCAGTGGGGAGTCTGCTTCTCCTTCTGCTGCTTCCCCCTGCTTGTGCTCTCTTTCTCAAATAAATAAATAAATAAATAAATAAATAAATAAATAAATAAATAAATAAATCTTTAAAAAAATTTATGTTTACATCTGTGGGATTCATGACAGTCAACACCTACTAATGGATGTGTTCAGAAATGAAAACCTTGAATATGAAGATATTTAAAATTATTTATTTTTAAATTCCAATACAATTAACAGATAGCATTGTATTAATTCCAGGTGTACAATATAGTGATTCAATAAATGTATAAATTGCTCAGTGTTCATCAAGATAAGTGTACTTTTCTTTTTAATAAGTATATTCTTTAATCCCCATCACCTATTTCACCCATCTCCCAACTCCCCTCCCCTCTGGAAGCCATCAGTTTGTTCTCTATAGTTAAGAGTCTGTTTCTTGTTTTGTCTCTTTTTTCCTTTGCTCATTTGTTTTTTTTTAAATTCCACATGAGTGAGATCATTCGCTATTTGTATTTCTAACATATTTCACTTAACATTATACTGTCTAGATCCATGTATACTGCTCTGAATGGCAAGATTTCATTCTGTTTTATAGCTGAATAATACTCCATTAAATATACTTCTTTATCCATTCATCTATCAGTGGACATATGGACTGTTTCCATAGTTTGGCTATTATAAATAATGCTGCAATAAAAATAGCCGTGAATGTATCCCTCTGAATTAGTGTTTTTGCATTTTTTAGGTAAATACTCCATAGTGCAATGACTGGATCATAGGGTAGTTCTATTTTTAACATTTTGAGGAAACTTCACATTGTTTTCCACAGTGGCTGTACCAGTTTGCATTCCCACCAACGGTGTAAGAGGATTCCTTTTCTCCACATCCTCTCCACCATTTGTTGTTTCTTGTGTTTTGATTTTAGCCATTCTGACAGGTGTGAGGTAATAGCACAATGTGCTTTTGATTTTCATTTCCCTGATGATGAGTGATGTTGAGCATCTTTTCACGAGTGTGTTAGCCATCTGTATGTCTTCTTTGGAGAAATATCTGTTCATGTCTTCTGACCATTGTTTTGAGTTTTTGTTTTTTGGTGTTGAGTTCTGTAAGTACTTTATATAATTTTAGATATTAACCCTTTATCACATATGTCATTTGCAAATATCTTCTCCCACTCATTAGGGTGCCTTTTCGTTTTATTGGTTGTTTCCTTTACAGTTCAGAAGCTTTTTGATGTAATCTGAATAGTTTATTTTTGCATTTATTTCCCTTGCCTCAGGAGACATATCTAGAGAAATGTTTGATGGCCTATGTCAGAGAGATTACTGCCTGTGCTCTCTTCTAGGATTTTTATGATTTCAGGTCTCATTTGAGGTCTTTAATCCATTTTGAGTTTATTTTTGTGTACGGCCTAAGAAAGTGGTCGTTTCATTCTTTTGCATTTGGCTGTTCATTTTTCCCAACACCATTTGTTGAAGAGACTGTCTTTTCCCCACTGCATATTCATTCCTCCTTTTTTGAATATTAATTGACCATATAATTGTTTTATTTCTGGGTTTTCTGTTCTATTTCATTGATCTATGTGTCTATTTTTGTGTGAGTACCATACTGTTTTGATTACTACAGCTTTGTAGTATAACTTGAAGTCTGGAATTGTGATGCCTCCAGCTTTGTTTTGCAAGATTGTTTTGGCTATGCAAGTTCTATTGTGGTTCCAAGAAAATTTTAGGATTGCTTGTTCTAGTTTTGTGAAAAATGCTGTTTGTATTTTGATGGGATTGTATTCAATCTGTAGATTGCTTTGGGTAGTATGGACATTTTAATAATATTTATACTGCCAATCAATGAACATGGAATGTCTTTCCATTTGTTTGTGTAGTCTTCAATTTCTTTCATGAGTGTTTTATAGTTTTCAAGTACAAGTCTTTCACAGCTTTGGTTAAATTTATTCCTAGGTACTTTACTAATTTTGGTACAATTGCAAATGGGATTGTTCTCTGAATTTCACTTTTTTCTAAAGATTTTTTATATTAAGCAATCTCTATACACAACATGAGGCTCGAACTCACATCCCTGAGAGATTGAGAGTCACATGCTCAGCCATCCAGGTGCTCCTCTTAATTTCATGTTCTGATGCTTCATGATTAGTGTACAGGAATTCAACAGATTTCTGTCCATTGATTTTGTATCCTGCAACTTTACTGAATTAATTTATCAGTTTTAGTAGTTCTTTGGTGGAGTCTTAAGGGTTTTTTTTTTACATAATAGTACCATGTCACCTGCAAATAGTGGGAGTTTTTCTTACCCCTTACCAATTTGGATGCCTTGTATTTCTTTATGTTGCCTAACAGCTGTGGCCAGGACTTCCAGTACTTTGTTGAATAAAAGTATTGAGAGTGGAAACCTTCTCTTGTTCCTAACCTTAGAGGAAAAGCTCTAAGTTTTTCCCCACTGAGTATGATTCTTGCTGTAGGTTTTTCACATGAGGCCTTTAATATGTTGAGGTATGTTCCCTCTAGACCTACTTTCTCAAATGCTGCTTTTGCATCTATTGAAATGACCATATGTCTTTTATTCTTACTCTTGCTCATGTGATGTATCATATTAAATGATAGATGAATATTTAACCATCCTTGCATCCTGGAAATAAATCCCACTTGATCATGGTGAATAACTTTTTAAATGTATTATTGGATTCTGTTTGCTAGTATTTTGTTGAGGATTTTTCAATCTATGTTCATCAGAAATATTGGCCTGTTCTCTCTTTTTTGTAGTGTCTTTATCTGGTTTTGGAATCAGAGTGATACTGGCCTCATAGAATGAATTTGGAAGTTTTCCTTCCTCTTCTATTTTTTTGGAATTGTTTGAGAAGACTAGATATTAACTCTTCTTTCAATGTTTGGTAAAATTTGTCTGTGAAGCAGCCTGTTCCTGAACTTTTGTTTGTTGGGAATTTTTTGATTACTGATTCACTTTCATTTCTGGTAATCAGTCTATTCAAATTTTCTGTTCCATTCTGATTCAGTTTTGAGAGGTTACATATGTCTCAGAAATTACCCATTTCTTCGAGGTTGTCCAATTTGTTGGCATAAGGTTTTCATAATATTCTCTTTCATTTGCTTGTATTTCTGTGGTGTTGGTTGTTATTTCTCCTATTGCATTTATGATTTTGTCTATTTGGGTCCTTTTTCTTCCTCCTCCTCCTCCTCCTGATGAGTCTGGCTAGAGGTTTATCAATTTTCTTGACTTTTTCAAAGAACTCGCTCCAGGTTTCACTGATTTGTTCCATTGTTTCTTTTGTTTTGTTTTTAGTTTCTACATCATTTATTTCTGCTCTAATCTTTATTATTTCCTTTTCCTGCTGGTTTGGGGTTTTGTTTGTTAGCTCCTTTAGGTGTATGGTTAGGTTGTTTATTTGAGATTTTTGTTGCTTCTTGTGGTAGGCCTGTTTTGCTATAAACTTCCCTCTCAGAACTGCTTTTGCTGCATCCCAAAGATTTTGTACCAATGTGTTTTCATTTTCATTTGTTTCCATGTAATTTTTTATTTCTTCTTTGATTTCTTGCTTGACCCGTTCGCTGTTTAAGAGCATGTTATTTAATCTCCATGTATTTGTGCTCTTTCCAGATTTTTTCTTGCAGTTGATTTTTAGTTTCATAACTTTGTGGTCAGAAAAGGTACATGGTGTGATATTGACCCTTTGAATTTGTCAAGGCTTATTTTGTGACCTAATATGTGATCTGTTCTGGAGACTGTTCCCCTGTGCATTTGAAAAGAATATATATTCTGTTGTTTTAGGATGGGATGTTCTGAAGAGACTGGTGTTAGAGCCATGTGGTCCAGTGTGTCATTCAAAGCTACATTTTCCTTTTGTTGATTTTCTGTTTGGATGATCTACCCATCGATGTAAGTGGGGTGTTAATGTCCCCTACTATTATTGTATTGCTATTGATTAGTAAATTTATGTTTGTTAATAACTCTTTTATGTATTTGGTTGCTCCCATGTTGGGTGCATGAATATGTGCAATTGGTATATTTTCTTGTTGGACAATCCAACAAGAAAATAAAGATACCTTGTTGTATCTTATCCTTCTTTGTCTCATTTCAGTCTTTGTGTTAAAGTCTATTCTGTTCAATATAAATATTTCTTCTCTGGTCTTATGGCATCTATTTGCATGGCAAATGTTTCTTCATCTCCTCACTTTCAATCTGTAAGTGTCTTTTGGTCTGAAATGAATCTCTTACAGGGAGCATACACATGAGTGTTGTGGGTTTTGTTTTTGTTTTTATACACCCTGTTTTCCTATGTCTTTTGATTGGAGCATTTAATTGATTTAAATTCAAAGTAATTATTGATAGATATGTATTTATTGTCATTTTGTTACTTGTTTCATAGTTCTTTTCTCATCCTTCTCTTGTTCTTCTCCATGGTGTTGACTTTCTTTAGTGATATACTTGGATTCCTTTCTCTTTATTCTGTACATATCTATTACTGTTTTTTTTTTTTTTTTGAACTTGTAGTGACCATTAGGTTTGTATATAACATCTTTTGCATATGGCCATATATATTAAGTTGATGGTCGCTTAAATTTGAACCCATTCATTTCCCCTCTCCCCTGACGTTTTTGGTAAATGGTGTCATATTTTACATCCTTTAATTTTATGAATCCCTTGATTTTTATAGACATTCTTATTTTTACTGTGTTTGTGATTTGCTTTTCATGCTATCACTTATGGTCTTTCCACTCAAAGAGTTCCCTTTAATATTTCTTAAAGGGCTGATTTAGTAGTATGAACTCCTTTAACTTTTCTTTGGGAAATTCTTTATCTCCTTGTATTTTGAATGACAGCCTTGCTGGATAGAGTATTCTTGCCTGCAGATTTTTCCCACTCAGCACTTTGAATATAGGATGCTATTCTCTTCTGGGTTTGAAAGTTTCTGCCAAAAAATCTGCTATAGCCTTATGGGGTTTCCCTTGTATGTAACTATCTTCTTTTCTCTTGCTCCTTTGAAGTTTTTTTCTTTATCATTATTTTTTGCCATTTTCATTCTATGTGTCTTGTTGTGGACTTCTTTGGGTTCAATTTTTTGGGGGGGATCTTTGTGCCTCCTGGATCTGGATATCTGTTTCTTCCCCAGATTAAGGAAATTTTCTGCTATTCTCTCTTCAAATATACTTTCTGCTCCCTTTTTTCCTCTCTTCTTCCTATGAGTCCCTATAATGTGAATGTTATGCTTGATGGAATCACTGAGTTCCCTAAGACTATTCTCAATATGCATATTTTTTCCTCTCATTTGTTCACCTTGATTAATTTCCAACTTCATTTATTGTGTTCTTCATCTCTGATTGGTGCTTTTTTGTCTCTGTTAAGGGTCTTACTGATGTCCTTGACTCTTAAGTGCAATGAGTATCTTTATGATCATTACTCTAAATCTATCAGGTATATTGCTTGTATATGTTTTGCTTAGGTCTTTTACTGTGCTTTGGTGCTGTTCTTTCATTTGGGAGATATTACTCTGCTCCTCATTTTCTCTAACTCTGTTTCTTTGTGTTAGGAAAGTCAGCTACATCTCTTGCTTTTGAAGGTAAGGGCCTTATGAAGAAAAGGCCCTATAGTGCCCTGCAGTGAAGTACCTCCTGTTCCCCAGGGCCTGGTGCTTCAGGGCATATCTCCCATGTGTGTTGCATGTACTCTGGGTTGAGCTGGCCTCTTTTTCCTTCAGTTGTCTACAGAAGCTCCCTTTGCCTAGGCTGTGTTTGGTCCCTGTCTGGGTGGGGCACATTTTAATAAGGGGTGTGCTAGTCTGCTGGCAGAACTGAGGACTGCAAAATGCACAGGTCAGGAGATGAAGTGTTGGTGAGGGTTTGTGCTGGTCTTCTAGGGGAGGAGATCAAGAAGCTAGGACTGAGGCAAGTATAACTGGCAGAGGTGGATCTTTGGTAGTGTTGGATTTGGTGTAAGCAAATTAGGTAGTGAGTGTCAACCCTGTGCTGGTTTCTGTGTTTTTTACTGTGGTTTTTTACATGTGGTCCTGTGTTTATGTTGGTGGGGGGAGGAGGGGAGGCAAGGAAAATGGCATCAACCAGCTCCTTTGTTTTTGGGGCAGTCTTCTGGTGATTCTTGCCTCTCAGGGTCAGCTCTGCGATGAGTCAGTAATCTCCCTCCCTTCTGCCCAGGGCATTTTTCAGATTGCTGCTTCCATGCCATATCTCCACTGGCTGTTTGTCCTGCTATCTCTTTAGGGGTGGGGACTTGACTTCCTGACATCCTTGAGGCTCTACCAGAGCCTAGTGTACTGATTTTTAAAATTCCAAGCTTTAAGTCATGCTGGTTATAAGAACTCTCAAAATTCAGCCCCTCTTGCTTTCAAAGTCAAATGTTATGGGAATTTGTCTACCTTGTGCAGGCTCCTCAGTGTGATAGTCTGTTTCTCTCCCTTCTCTGCATCACTGGCTCCCTCCCCACTCCAGATGGCTACGGTCCATTTCACTCCCAAACTGTGTCTCCACCTTCATACTTTCTTTGATGTAGCCTCTTCTCTACCTTTAGTGGTAGAGTTTGTTTTGCCACTCTTTGGGTCATTTTTTGGGTTATTTACACTGATGTGTTATCTAGTTGTATCAGTGGGACCAGGTAAGCTTAGTGCCCTACTCTGCCATTTACCCATCCGCCCCTGAAGAATTTTTAATAAAGACTATCACCAGAAAATATTATTTCTACAATTAATCATTACTCTGATCCATCCAGGACATGAGGCAAAACCACGCATCACTTAGTAACCTGGGATTCAGAATTCACAGAGGTGGATATGGAACACAGGACCAGAGGTGAATAAAATGCATTAGGGCAATTTAAGAATAATGAAAAGAAAAACAAAAAGGAAAGTTAATGAAGTGATCTATTACCACTATTGGCTAAAATTATACAAATAACTGAAAAATTTATCAGCTGGTGAATATTTTACTAAATATGTGATTTACAATTGATGTAATGTATTTATAGACTACCTTTTGTAAGAAGTTTTAAAAACCATATTGAAAAGAAGCTATTAACAAAACATTCTAAGCAAATACATATGCAATAAGAATTCTTTGAGGAATTATAAAGAGGTTAGAAAGAAATATAAAATTACATAAAATTTTCAGAACATTAGTCTGAAGGTTAAGGCCATACCTCTATGTCTAAATTAAGGCTTTTAAGTTTTCTTTTACTGCAACTTTGTTATGGGTAACCATTTTTTTCAATGAATCTGTATAGATTTTAGAAACAATATTTTAAAAATAATATAACTCTCAAAATAATTTGATAACTATATATTCAAATTAAATAATTGAAAATATAATGCATTTTAAGATAAGTGGTAGTGTATATAAATAAAAATGTTTTTAATTTTAGCTAATTCACTCTACTGATTTTGTCCATACATAATATATTTTCACCATTCAATAAAATGTGATCTTCGATTTAGAAAAATCCTATGAAAACAGATAACATTGCTGAGCTTTGTTGGCATAGCATTTGCTTATAAGAAAATAGCCAGACCCTTTTAAAGCTTGTAATAGCAGTAATCTTCTCTGCAATGGTGGTCATTAAACTTATGAAAGTCTATACCATAAATATCACTAACTGGGAAAGACTGCATCTTGAAACTCTTAATATTTAAATCAATAGTAGTACTATAAATGTTTTTATGATTGAAAAATTTAATTCAAACTATAGTGCCTGTATGATTCATAATAAAAAATAAGTGTATAGTACAACCTAGAAGTATCACATGGTGAAAATTTTTAAAAATATGCCTAGTGTTCAAATTAAAATTGTAATTATCATTTTCAGAGGCAGGCAGGAAGGACAAGACAATATCAGCCATTGCTTTCTTCACTTGCCATTAATAAGCATTATGCTTTTCATAATTTCAATAGACCCAGGGAGAGTACAATAAAATATATTTTATTTCATTTTGAAGTGAAAGTAAAACCATCTCATTAAGAAAATTATGTTATAATGACTAGAGAACAACTGTGTCTACATAACTTTATTGGGAGCAAAGGCTATCCTTAATAGACACAAAGTAAGTACATTACTAAAATGATGGATTTTCTGTCATACATTTTTTTTAAAGATTTTATTTATTTATTTGAGAGAGAGAGAATGAGAGACAGAGAGCACGAGAGGGAAGAGGGCAGAGGGAGAAGCAGACCCCCTGCTGAGCAGGGAGCCCGATGTGGAACTCGATCCCAGGACTCCAGGATCACGACCTGAGCCGAAGGCAGTCGCTTAACCAACTGAGCCACCCAGGCGCCCCTGTCATACATTTTTAATTAAAGCCAATGTTGTGACTAAAAAAGATACTTCTTCAAGTCATTCACTATAAGTATCAAAAGTTCTTGGAATAAAGAATCATAGAAAAAAAGTATGGTCATGATTATATGAGAATTACTATAGAATTATATAGCTAAAAGAGATATGAGGGATATTCTATTTTTATTTTCATCACTTCTGCCTGTGACCCCTTCTGCTGATGAGGAGATTCAAGGTTTTGGGATTTTTTCTTTTAAAGATTTTATTTGTTTGACAGAGAGAGAGACAGTGAGAGAGGGAACACAAGCAGGGGGAGTGGGAGACGCAGAAGTGGGCTCCCTGCTGAGCAGGGAGCGCGATGTGGGGCTCAATCCCAGGACCCTGGGATCATGACCTGAGCTGAAGGCCTAAAGACTGAGCCAACCAGGCGCCCTGGGATTTTTTTTTTTTTTTAATTTTTGTTTTTAGACAAAAACCTCCTGTTTTTTAGAAGTCATCCTGATATTTATTATACTGTCATTAAGTCTTAGGGTAATTCCGAAGAAATTGCCCGGTTATTTACCTGCAGAATTTATAAAAAGGAAGAATCTTCAACCTGATCCACATTTTCCTGTCAATGAGGAGAAAGATGAATCCAATTTACTTTTAGGCATTTAATTTTTACCTACCTCAATATAAATATTTTCCCCTCTGCTTCACTGAGGTATAATTGACAAATAAATTGTAAGCTATGTCAAGTGTACAAGGTGATGAATTGACGTATGTATACATTGTGAAAGGATTTCCCCCAATGACTTCATTAACAGATCACTTCATTTGCTTATATTTATTTATCTATTTATCAGTAAGAACATTTAACTTTTATTTGCAGCAATTTTTTGTTAGTAAATCTTCCGATACTTTATTTTTAAAATTTTAATTCCAATGTGGTTAACATACAATACTATATTAGTTTCAGCTATACAATATAGTGATTCAACACTCTCAAGATTTATCTATTTATTTGGGAGACAGCACACAAAAGCAGGAGGAGGGGCAAAGGGAGAGAAATCCTCAAGAGGACTCCCTTCTGAGCATGGAGCCTAACACAGGGCTCAACCCCATTATCCTGATATCATGACCCAAGCTGAAATCAAGAGTTAATGCTCAGCCAACTGAGCCACCCAGGCGCCTTTCAACACTTCCATATTACTCAGTGCTCATCAAGATAAGTATATTTACCTCTCCTCCAGTAACCACCTATTCTCTATAGGTTTTTCTTGTTTTGGGCATTTTGTTTTTGTTTTTTTATCCTTTGTCCATGTGTTTTGTTTCTTAAATTCCACACATAAGTGATATCATATGGTATTTGTCTTTTTCTGACTGGTTTATTTTGCTTAGCATTATACTCTCTAGAAACATCCAGTTGTTGCAAATGGCAAGATTTCATTCTTTTAAGTCTGAATAGTATTTCATTATATATATATTCCCCACATCTTCTTTATCCATTCATCCATTTATGGACACTTGGGCTGCTTCCACAATTTGGCTATTGTAAATAATGCTGCAATAAACAAATGCGTGCATATATCCCTTCAAATTAGTGTTTTTGCATTTTGGGGGGTAAATACCCAGTAATGTGATTACTGAATCATAGGGTAGTTCTATTTTTAATTTTTTGAGGAAGCTCCATAAGGTCATCCACAGTAGCTTCAACACTTTCCATTCCTACCAACAATGCAAGAGGGTTCCTTTTTCTCCACAACCTCCTCAACACTTGTTGTTTCTTGAGTTTTGATTTAGCCTGGTGTGAGGTGATATCTCATTGTGGTTTTGATTTGCATTTCCCCAAGGATGAGTGATGTTGAGCATCTTTTCATGTGTGTGTTGGGGGATTTTGGTGTTGAGTTGTCTAAGTACTTTATATATTTTGAATACTAACCTATTATCAGATACATCATTTGCAAATATCTTCTCTGATTCAGTAGGTTCTCTTTAGTTTTGTTGGTTGTTTCATTCTCTGTGCAGGAACTTTTTATTTTCATGTAGTTGCAATAGTTTATTTTTCCTTTTCTTTTCCTAGCCTCAGGAGATATATCTAGAAAACTGTTGCTTGGCCAATGTCAGAGAAATTACTGCCTGTGTTCTCTTTTAAGATTTTATGGTTTCAGGCATCACATTGAAGTCTTTAATCCATTTTGAGTTTATTTTTGTGTATGGTCTAAGAAAGTGGTCCAGTTTCATTCTTTTGC
This sequence comes from Mirounga angustirostris, assembly GCF_029215605.1. Taxonomy (NCBI): domain Eukaryota; kingdom Metazoa; phylum Chordata; class Mammalia; order Carnivora; family Phocidae; genus Mirounga; species Mirounga angustirostris. Next base: position 49,557,013 of record NW_026991711.1, read on the forward strand.
ATGTGGCTGTCTACTTTTCCCAACACCATTTGTTGAAGAGACTGTTTTTTCCCCATTATATATATATTCATTCCTCATTTGTTGAATATTAATTGACCATATAATTGTAAGTTTGCTTCTGGGCTTTCTATTCTGTTCCATCGATCTATGTGCCTATTTTTTTTTTTTTTAAAGATTTTATTGATTTATTTGACAGAGAGGGACACAGCGAGAGAGGGAACACAAGCAGGGGGAGTGGGAGAGGGAGAAGGAGAAGCAGGCTTCCCGCCAAACAGGGAGCCCGATGCGGGGCTCGATCCCAGAACTCTGGGATCATGACCTGAGCCGAAGGCAGATGCTTAACCGACTGAGCCACCCAGGCGCCCCTATGTGCCTATTTTTATGCCTATATGATAGTGTTCTGATTACTATAGCTTTGTATTATTACTTAAAGTCTGTAATTATGATGTTTCCAGTTTTGTTTTTCTTTTTCAAGATTCCTTTGGCTATGCAAGTTCTTTTGTGGTTCCATACAAGTTTTAGGACTGTTCTAGTTCTGTGAAAAATGTTGTTGGTATTTTGATGGATATTGCATTCCATCTGTAGATTGCTTTGGGTCGTATGGACATTTTAATAACAATTATGCTTCCAATCAATGAGCATAGAATGTCTTTCCATTTGTGTTGTCTTCAATTTCTTTCATCAATGTTTTATAGTTTTTAGATCACAAGTGTTTCACCACTTGGTGAAACTTATTCCTAGGTACTTTATTATTTTAGATGCAATTGTAAATGAGATTTTTTTTTATTTCATTTTCTGAGGCTTCATTTTTCATATATAGATATGCAACAGATATCTGTATATTGATTTTGTATCCTGTGATTTTATTAAGTTCATTTATTAGTTGTAGCAGGTTTTGGTGAAGTCTTTACGGGTTTTTATATGGTATATCATGTCATCTGCAAATAGTGAAAGTTTTACTTCCTTACAGATTTGGATGTATTTATTTCTTTTTGTGGTATGATTACTATAGCTAGGATTTCCAGTACTCTGTTGGAAAAAAGTGTTGATGGGGTGCCTGGGTTGCTCACTCAATTAAACGTTTTACTCTTGGTTTCGGCTCAGGTCATCATCTCAGGGCCTTGAGATTGAGTCCTGAGTAGGACTTTGAACTCAGTGTAGAATCTGCTTGAGATTCATTCTCCCTTCCTCTGCTCACCCCCCCTACTCACAAGTTCATGCTATAAATAAATAAATAAATGAATGAATGAATGAATGAATGAATGAAAGTAAGTAAGTGTTGAGAGTGGACATCCTTGTCTTCTACTTGCCCTTAGAGGAAAAGCTCTCCATTTTACCCCATCGCGTATGATTTTTGCTGTGGGTTTTCCATATAAGGCCTTTATTATTTTGAAGTATGTTGCCTCTAAACCTACTTTGTTGAAGGATTTTATCATGAAAGGATCTTGTACCTTGTCAAATGTTTTTCTGCATCTATTAAAGTGTTCATAGAGGTTTTTTTTAAGATTATTTATATATTTATTTGACAGAGAGAGAGAGAACGAGAAGAGCACAAATACAGGGAGCCGCAGAGGTATAGGGAGAGGCAGACTCCCCACTGAGCAGGGAGGCCAATGCGGGGCTGGATCCCAGGACCCCAGGATCATGACCTGAGCTGAAGGCAGATGCTTAAACAACTGAGCCACCCAGGCACCCTTAAAATATTCATATAGTTTTTATCCTTTCTCTTGTGATGTGATGTATAGCATTGACTGATAGGTGAATAGTGAAGCACTCTTCCATCTCAGGAATAAATCCCACATGATCATGATGAATAATCTTTTAATGTATTGTTGGATTCAGTTTGCTAGTATTTTGTTGAGGATTTTTCAATCTATGTTTATCAGAAATATTGGTCTGTTCTGTTTTTTTTTGTAGTGTCTTTATCTGGTTTTGGAATCAGAGTAATATTGGCCTCGTAAAATGAATTTAGAAGTTTTCTTTCCTCTTCTATTTTTTTGGAATTGTTTTGAGACTAGGTATTAACCCTTCTTTCAATGTTTGGTAAAAATTGCCTGTGAAGTTGCCTGTTTCTGAACTTCTGTTTGTTAGGAGTTTTTTGATTACTAATTCACTTTCATCTGGTAATTGATCTATTCAAATTTTCTGTTTCTTTCTGATTCAGTTTTTCTTTTTTTTAATGTATTATTTGTTTCAGCGGTATAGGTCTGTGATTCATCAGTCTTAAATAATACCCAGTGCTCATTGCAACACATACCCTCCCCAATGTCCATCACCCAGGTACCTCATCCTTCCCCCCCCCGCCCCTCCAGCAACCCTAAGTTTGATTCCTATGATTAGAGCCTGTTATGGTTTGTCTCCCTCACTGGTTTTGTCTTGTTTCATTCTTTCCTCTCTTCCCCTATGATCCTCTGCCTTGTTTCTTAAATTCCACATATCAGTGAGATCATATGATAATTGGATTTCTCTGATTGATTATTTCGCTTAACATAATACCCTCTAGTTCCATCCAGGTCGTTGCAAATGGCAAGATTTCATTTTTGATGGCTGCATAATATTCCACTGCATATGATTCAATTTTGAGAGGTTACATATGTCTCAGAAATTACCCATTTCCTCGAGGTTGTCCAATTTGTTGGCATAAGGTTTTCATAATATTCTCTTTCATTTGCTTGTATTTCTGTGGTGTTGGTTGTTATTTCTCCTATTGCATTTATGATTTTGTCTATTTGGGTCCTTTTTCTTCCTCCTCCTCCTCCTCCTGATGAGTCTGGCTAGAGGTTTATCAATTTTCTTGACTTTTTCAAAGAACTCGCTCCAGGTTTCACTGATTTGTTCCATTGTTTCTTTTGTTTTGTTTTTAGTTTCTACATCATTTATTTCTGCTCTAATCTTTATTATTTCCTTTTCCTGCTGGTTTGGGGTTTTGTTTGTTAGCTCCTTTAGGTGTATGGTTAGGTTGTTTATTTGAGATTTTTGTTGCTTCTTGTGGTAGGCCTGTTTTGCTATAAACTTCCCTCTCAGAACTGCTTTTGCTGCATCCCAAAGATTTTGTACCAATGTGTTTTCATTTTCATTTGTTTCCATGTAATTTTTTATTTCTTTTTTGATTTCTTGCTTGACCTGTTCACTGTTTAAGAGCATGTTATTTAACCTCCATGTATTTGTGCTCTTTCCAGATTTTTTCTTGTGGTTGATTTTTAGTTTCATAACTTTGTGGTCAGAAAAGGTACATGGTGTGACATTGACCCTTTGAATTTGTCGAGGCTTATTTTGTGACCTAATATGTGATCTATTCTGGAGACTGTTCCCATGTGCACTTGAAAAGAATGTATATTCTGTTGTTTTAGGATGATTGGTGTTAGAGCCCTGTGGTCCAGTGTGTCATTTTCCTTTTGTTGATTTTCCATTTGGATAATCTACCCAACAATGAAAGTGGGGTGTTAATGCCCCCTACTATTATTGTATTAAATTAAAAAAAAAAATTTAAAGATTTGTTGATTTGAGAGAGAGAGCATGTGTGCAAGCAGGGGAGTGGCAATGAGAGGGAGAAGGAGGCTTCCCACTGAGTTGGGAGCCTTATGTGGGGCTCTATCCCAGGATCCTGGGACATGGCCCAAGCCAAAGACAGACACTTAACCGACTGAGCCACTCAGGAGTCTCTATTAACTGTTTTATGTATTTGGATGCTCTCATGTTGGGTGCATGAATATTTGCAATTGGTATATTTTCCTGTTGGATTGTCCCCTTTCTTATTGTACCTTATCCTTCTTTGTCTCTTATGACAGTCTTTGTCTTAACATCTGTTTTGTCCTTTATAAAACTTGCTACCTTGACTTTTTTTGACATCCATTTGCACTATAAAAATTTCTCCATCCCCTCACTTTCAATCTGTATGATGTGTCTTTAGGTCTGAAATGAGTCTCTTATAGGCCATACATTGATGGGTCTTGTTTTTTTATCCATTCCATCACCCTATGTCTTTATGGAACATTTAGACCATTTAAATTCAAAGTAATTATTGATCGGTATTTGTTGTCATTTTGTTACTTGTTTTGTGATTGTTTTTGTGGCTCCTCTCTGATCCTTTCTTCTCTGTTCTCTTCTCACTCATGGTTTGATGGCTTTCTTTAGTGATAGATTTCTATTTTTTGCATATCTTTTGCCAGTTTTTTATTTTGGGCTACTATTAGGTTTATATATATATAGATTGTTAAGTTTGAACTCATTTTAAAAGCACTACAATTTTACTCCCTCCACCTAATATTTTAGGTATATGCTGTCATACCTTGCATCCTTTTGTTTTGTGAATCCCTTGAATGACTTTTATAGATACACTTAATTTTACTGCTTTTGTCCATCCTACTTTTTTTTTGTTTTTGTCTTTACTCCTATTTAGGGTCTTTCCTTTCCACGCATAGAGTCTCCTTTAACATTTCTTGTCCAGATGGCTTAGTGGTCATGAATTTCTTTATCTTTTGTGTGGGAAACTCTTTATCCTTCTACTCTGAATGATAGCCTTGCTGGATAGAGTATTAGTGGCTGCGGGCTTTTTCCTTTCAGCAGGTTAAATATATCATGCCACTCTCTTCTGGCTTGCAAAGTTACTACTGAAATATAAGCTGATAGCCTCCTGGGGTTTCCTTTATATACAGTTATTTTTTTCTTGCTGCTCTTAAAATTTTCTCTTTATCACTATTCTTTGCCATTTTCATTACTATGTGTCTTGGTGTGAATCTCCTTTTTTGGGGACTCTCAGCGCCATCTGGATTTTTGTTTCCATCCCCAGATTAGGGAAGCTTTCATCTATAATTTCTTCAAATAAATTTTCTTCTCTTTTTTCTCTCTCTTCTTTTGGAATCCCTAAAATACAAACGTGATTACAATTGATGCTGTCACTGATTTCCTTTAATCTATTCTCATGTTTTATTTTTTCTTTCTCCTATTTAGCTTGATTGCTTCCTATTACTCTCTCCTACTTGTTGATTGGTTCTGCTACTTCTTCTAGGCTACTTGTTATTCCCTCTAGTGTATTTTTAATTTCAGTTACTGAATTCTTCATCTCTGACTGTACTTTTTTATGTGTTCTCTTTGTGTAGAGTCTCACTGAGATCCTCCACTCTTTTCTCAAGTCCCGTGAGTCTCTTTATGACCATTTTTTAAAATTCTCTATCAGGCATATTACTTATCTCTGTTTCCATTTAGATGTCTTGCTGTTATTTTCTCCTGTTCTTTCATTTGGGACATATTCCTCTGTCTCTTCATTTTGTCTAAGTCTGTTTTTATGTGTTAGGAAAGTCAGCTATACCTTCTGCTATTGCAAGTAGTGGCTTTGTGAAGAAGATATCCTGAGGTGCCCAGTGGTGTAATGTCCCTTGTTCACTGGGACCTGGCATTTCAGGAGTGTCTGTTATGTGTGTTGCATCCACCATGTTTGGCTGAGCTACATTTGCCTTCAGTCCAGTCATCTGCAAATAGCTCTCTTTTCTTATTGTGGGCAGGGTTGGGTCCACAGAGGAGTGTAGGGGTGGGGTACACTTTTAGCAATCTATGGAAAGTGAGTATGCTGTGCTCATTCCTACAAATGTCCATGTATCCAGGCTGGACAAGGGGGCTTCCAGCTCTTTGTTCTTACAGAAGTCTCCCAAAGATCTCTGCCTCTCCAGCACAGGCTGAGATTAGTAAACACATCTCCTTCCCATATGCCTCAGGCTTTTTTTTTTTTTTTTTTTGAAGTGCTGCTTCTATGCTGTATCTCAGCAGGCCTGTTGTGTTGTGCTGTGCCTTTAAGGTTGGGACTCAGTTTCCTCTTGCCCTCCAGGCTCTCCCAGTGCCAAGCCCTCTGATTTTCAAAGTTCTAGGTGGTAAGTCCCACTGATTGTAAGAACTTGAGAAGTTAAGTCCCTTTGGATTACACAGCCAGATGTTATGGGGATTCATCTCCCAGTATGGGTCTCCTGTGCCTGATGAGGGGTCTGCTGCTTTCCTTTTTCCATGCCTACAGTGGCCCTCCCTCCTTAGAATAGCTTAGCAGGTCTGATTTGGTTCCTATGTGTCCACCCTTCCTATCATTTTCAATGTGGCCACTTTTCTACCTTTAACTGTTCTGTGACTTTCTGCATTATTTACACTGATGTAGGTGTTTTCTAGTTGTATCCAGGGGATGATTTGAGTTTAGGTTGCTCCTACTCTACCAACTTTCCCAGAATCCAGTAATTCTTATTTTAAAAATTATAACACAGACTCAGCTATAAATTATCAGAATATATACATATATATTTATTTTTTGTCTATACTTAGTCTCAGCTGACAATTAGTGGTAGTACTTCATCTACAATTGTGGCAAAGTGGCTAAGGAAGCATATTATTATCTTTAGAATGGTTAATTCATTACTACTAGAGTCTTAGAGTAGCAATAGTAACTGCTACTATTAGAATTACTAGATTTGATTGTAGCAAATAATTAGCTTGTGAGAAAAATAAAGTAGGAATGACATTTAAGGGGCCAGACCACCAAAGATGAATGTGTAGATCATGTGAATTTCCTTTAGAAATCCTATGAGAACAGGGTTTAAAAAGTAATAAAATGAAAATTATTTTATCTCAGTTCATCAAAATGAGCAGAAAGTCACCATAACCTGGGAAGTTATGTAAACACTAAGTAAATGTACCAGTTACTTCTATAGAATAAATACATTTTTAACCAGATTTTAAAACGTGGTTCATTAAAATTTTAAAAAGTAACAAGTTTAAAAAAACAAAGATGTTTTAAAACACCACTAAATCTCATAGTCTGCAAATAGGAAATGTCTATCAACAACAAATGGGTTGTCCAATGTAAAAAAATACAGGCTGCCCCTTAAATTTGGATTTTATATTTCAGGACATACACTAACAACAAAAAAAATCAATGATTAGCTGGATCTTCTGTATATTTTTTGGCAACCCAGAAACCCTGTATGAAGGCCTTTTCTCATTATAAAATAGAAACAACAAATACATGACTTTCTCCAGCATTACAAATATTAAAAACAGCAACAATCACACAGAACAACCACATTTCTCAGCAACCAGGATGAATTAACCTGTGTATTTTAAGCTTTACTCACATATTCTACTAAAGAACCCAGATGGCAGAAATTTCAATAACTCTAAATCTGTGGAGGATTCATTGCTTTAAGTCACATAGCTCAAATTACAAAATCCCTTAACGTTTTGTTTCTTAAAATAAAGACATTATAATTCATACATATATGGGTTTACATTAGTACAAAAATAATGCTCTAAAGTATTTATATCTGAATAAAATCAGTGGCCTAGACGGAAGTATCATTTTTAGCCTGAAGATTTTCCTTTGCTCTGGCACACTTGCCAAGACATCTATGTCCCAGTTACCACAGACATGGAATTCTGGAAGTCTGCCTCACATAGCCTCACTGTTCACTCAATTTTCCAACCCAACAATCTGGGAGCAAATTTTGCCTGTTTTTCTGTATTTTTCTTTCTTTTTTTTTTTTTTTTAAGATTTTTATTTATTTATTTGAGAGAGAGAGAATGAGAGAGAGCACATGAGAGGGGGGAGGGTCAGAGGGAGAAGCAGACTCCCTGCCAAGCAGGGAGCCCGATGCGGGACTCGATCCCGGGACTCCAGGATCATGACCTGAGCCGAAGGCAGTTGCTTAACCGACTGAGCCACCCAGGTGCCCTTTTCTGTATTTTTCATATCCTTAGTCATACTCATATTTACCATGTCATTTATCACTTTTATTTTCCCAGTGCCTCATAATTTCTTGCCTATATACCTACAAAAGCATCTTAATGGCTACTCTGCCTATGCCCCTTCTTGCTCCAATCCAACTTCCATATTGCAGCCAGAAATATTTCTATAAATAGAAAATGTATTACTACGTTACTGTATCACTTCCCCACTTACTTTGATGACTTTCCTTTAGTCATTTCCTCTTTTAGATCATATTTACTTGTCTTTCAACCCATCTCCTCTGTATGAATCCTTCCTTGATGTCATGATTTCATGAGAATGACCTGTTTGCATCTTCTATGGCTTGATTGAACCATGTATATAAACTGTCTTGGAGCTCTTCTTATTTGCTCTGTATTGCAATTATTCCTAAAATGTCAGTCACTCCTATTTGACCCAAAGACTTTCAAAGCAGAATTTGTCTTTTAAATCAGTATACACCTAGTATGGTGCTTGGAACATTGCAATCACTCAATAAATGTTTATGGGATTACTATATGAGTTAACAACCCATGTACTAATTCTAGATCAAACAGTAACTGGTTATAATCTTGGGGAAAATATTCAACATACCTGGATCTTTGTTTCTGAGCCATAGGATGAGGGATGGAGCCAAGGGTGGTCAGTAAAATCTTTTTTATTTTAGTATTCTCAACTATATTTATGTTTGGTACTCCTATTTTTCTAACACATTGAATTTTTCTGAAATATAAATTTAATCAAGGGATGTATTTATTGTACATTTGCTACCCCCCGTGGCAGTTCCAAAAGTACAATGGGAAGACATGAATGACATATCACTGTTCAGGTGGCATAATGATCAGAGACAAGGATCATTTATCATGTTTCAACTAGGCCTTAAATTATGATGAAAATTCACTGAGACCCACTTCTGCTGATTTCATTAAAATGTAGTCATATCCTCTTGTGGCAGGCATTTCAGCTCAGACTCCCCACTGGCAACTTTATAATATTAAAGGACAATAAAATGAGTCATGAATGGTGAAAACAGAGTTACAAATAATAGAATACCTAAAGGTGAAATAGGTTCATTATTTTGTTTTTAAGTAAAGAAAAGCAGCTATAGCTTTTATAGCAAATAGATGTTGATTTGTTAGTTTTAATTAAGTGGTTATTATGCATTTATATTATTCAAACATTTACTATGACCAGGGATTATGAACTAAATATTTTATATCCCATAATGGATATAGCCACAAAACAAACTATGTCAAGGCATCACGATTAGGGTTTATATGTTATCCTACACTTACTGAGCCAGGAACATTGAAGAGAAAAGGGAACTCGTGTTTTACTCATTCAAATTTCCCACAACTATGGAGACCCAATTATGTGATGCATATTATGTAAAATACCAGATATATTACACAAATAGAATTCCATCTCAGACATTAGCAGTTGACAATCTAAAGTAATCTACAGACCACTGATAAGATAGACATTATGAATGAGTTGTGTTCCATGAGAAGTAACTTTTTCTTTTTTGATTTAAGAAAAATATTTTAGGGGCACCTGGGTGACTCAGTTGGTTAAGCATCTGAGTCTTGATTTCAGCTCAGGTCATGATCTCAGGGTTGTGAAATCCAGCCCTGTGTTGGGCTTCATACTGGGCATGGAGCCTGCTTAGGATTCTCTCTCCCTCTGCCTCTCGTCACCACCTCCACGCTCTCTCTATAAAATATATTTTTTAATTAATATTTTTATTAATTTTTAAAGGAACTTCTATTGCTTTCATTAAAACATTTGACTGGAGTCTTTTCAAGTTTGCCAAGAACCAGAAAATGTAAAAAGAATTTCAAGTGCTATTGAGCCTTTATCAGGTCTTAGTTCCTTTTGAGAGTTTAATGAAAGGTCATGAACTCTGAAGAAAAATGCAAATTGCATAAATGAACACATTCTTGCATGCAATTTGCACTCTGTACCAGAGATATAAACAAGCTCAATGACATACTTTAACAGAATGAGCAGTACTATAATGGAAGCAGGCCTCTACAGGGTTAAATTTCTCAATGAAATAGAATAAAAAACAATTATGGCTGATGCTGAATCCATAGAGGTAGGATGGGTGAGTTTGTAAATTGACTTTGGGTTAAGCTAATTCATGGCAATTAATGGAAGAATATAATAGAGTTGCTTTTGAGGATATTAAAAAAAAAAAAAAAAACTACATTTATTTTACTAATGTACCGAAGAGGCAATTATTTTTGTAAGCTTATATTGACCACTATAACTCATGCCATTTTATAAAAAAGACTAAAATAGAGAAATAGCTTCACCTGCAATCCCAATTATAAGGGAGTCACATTCCCATAGCAATTCTCTCTACTTGCTAGACATTGACACATTTTAGATGATATGATGCTGTTCCTTAAATATTTAATGGATATTAAGGCTGGTTAATAATTCTGAAAAATCACTCAAGGTGTCTACGTGCTGGACTTGATTTATTCTATCTTTCACTGAGAATGTCCTGGAGAGATCTTACTTAGCAAATCAGTTCCAGACTCAAGACCTAGATAACACATAACTTTCCCAGGTAACACATGAATTTTTCCAAAGTTTCAAACAGATAACATTGTTCACTTCTCTGTGCTCCCACAGACTCAAGTCACACAATCACAGTGTAATTGATTCTACTCGAGTTTTGTAGTCAATATCTTCTGCTAGATTATGACTCCATTATGGCAGCAACCGAGTCTCGTTCATCTATGTTACTTCAGCCACAATGCTTGTCAAGGAGGTAAGCACTCACATTGGTTTGCTGAATCAAAACACATTATTTAATTTAATAGCTTTCCTCTCCGAATGTAAGTACCTTATAGTGGCTGTTAAGGATATGTACCCTTTCTTATTAAATTCTAAGAAGCTTTATCAGCAAAGGAGCCATGCTTATCTTCACCACTGAAAACCCAACACTGGTCTTGGTGCCTGGTACATTGCAGGGATCAATAAGTAACTTCTAAATGACTATTGAACAAATTAATTCAAAGGAGCATGAAAGATACCTCAAGAATATATTCCTCAAAGCAAACATTTTTAAGGATGTAAATAAGAATAAGGTTTTTCTTTCAATCTACAGAGCTCTACAGTCATTTATTTATCCTGTAGGCAGGGTCTGAGGATGCATGAAGTCCAGCATATAGTCCTTTACATCACAGCCATTACAGAGCAATAAGGAAGGAAGCAAAGTTATTTTGGTGAAGAGTCCCCTGGGAGAACTAGAAGCTTTCTTTAAGAACTAGAAGTGAAAAGTGCAGAGAACTCCAAAAAGAAGTGGGTATCTGAAACTACTACTCAACTGCTACCCACAGACACTGGGCTCTTTGAAGTACAGTGTATTCTAGTATTTCTCAGGTTAAAAATTAAATGAAATACAATTTAACCCTCTTTACCCCCAGCCATTTTTCACTCTCTCCTGCCAGTCTTTACCGAAGTGTCACTTTATCAGCAGGGCCTTTTCTAATTGCCCTGGCCCCCTGCACTTTCTACTCCCCTTCTCTGCTTCCACAGAATTTACTTCCATTTGAAAAGCTATCTACTGTGCTCACTTGTTCAGTGTCTGTCTCCTTTTCCAGTACAAAGAAGGCTCTTTGAAGGCAGGGACTATTGTCTAGAGTGGACTGGACTGACCGGCTGAAAAAATGAATGAATGAAGGCAGAGACTGTGCTGCGTTCATTCTTCATACCCCTTTCAATCCACAAAGCAGAGTTCTAGTTGTTTTATAAATGCAAACCTTTCAGGTCACTCACTTATTTAAACCTATGTCTTTCCACTGCATGAAATATAAGGTATAAACTTCAAAACTTAGACTAATAAAATGTCTGTAAAATTTGACTTCAGGTTCCCATTCCAAGCTTTAACTTGGACTCTCTCCACTCTGCTCTCTAGTATCAACAACATGCTTTTTTTTTGGGGGGGGGGGGAGGGGGGAGATTTTCTTTTCCAAAATACTTCTCCCCACCTTCCTCCCTGCAGAATGTTAATTCGAATTTCAGTTCTCCACTTAGGCACTCGGAAAAATGTGTTCAGACTTAAAGCACATGTGTGGACACATATTGTCTAAGTTTTCTCCAAAGGGATATTACAGTTCTAAAAGCAATGTTCCTCCAAGGACTTCTACATGTCTATTAGATTTATTCCTTTCTACTTTGTATTTCCTGGAAGTGTTGTAAATAGTAGCTTCTTTCAAAACTACATTTTCTAATTGTGTGTGTTTCTTCTTTTGTTGGTATATTTACTTTTGTTGATCATCACTATATTTGTTCTCTTTAAAAAAAAATCATTTTATTTTTTTTCATCATAGTAAGTGTACTTTTTAATCCCAATCCCCTATTTCCCCCATCCTCCTACCCAACCTCCCCTCTGATAACCATCAGTTTGTTCTCTATAGATAAGTCTGTTTCTTGGTTTGTCTCTCTCTCCCTCTCTTTCCTTTGCTCATTTGTTTTGTTTCTTAGAATTCCACATACAAGTGAAATCATATAGGGGCACCTGGGTGGCTCAGTCGTTAAGTGTCTGCCTTTGGCTCAGGTCATGATCCCAGGGTTCTGGGATCGAGCCCGCATCGGGCTCTCTGCTCTGCGGGAAGCCTGCTTCTCCCTCTCCCTCTCCCCCTGCTTGTGTTCCCTCTTTCGCTGTGTCTGTTTCTGTCAAATAAATAAAATCTTTAAAAAAAAAAAAACCAAGTGAAATCATATAGTATTTGTCTTTCTACAACTGACTAATTTTACTTAGCATTACACTCTCTCATGGTTCATCTCTCCTTCCAATTTCCCCCCTTCTCCTAATGTCCTCCATGCTATTCCTTATGTTCCACAAATAAGTGAAAACATATGATAATTGACTTTCTCTGCTTGATTTATTTCACTTAGCATAATCTCCTCCAGTTCCATCCATGTTGATGTAATAGTTGGGTATTCATCCTTTCTGATGGCTGAATAATATTCCATTGTATATATACACCACATCTTCTTTATCCATTCATCTGTTGAAGGGCATCTTGGCTCTTTCCACAGTTTGGCTATTGCAGACATTGCTGCTATGAACATTGGGGTGCATATGGCCCTTCTTTTCACTACATCTGTGTCTTTGGGGTAAATACCCAGTAGTGCAATTGCTGGGTCATAGAGTAGCTCTATTTTTAATTTTTTGAGGCACCTCCACACTGTTTTCCAAAGTGGTTATACCAACATGCATTCCCACCAACAGTGTAAGAGGGTTCCCCTTTCTCCACAACCTCCCCAACATTTGTTGTTTGTTGCCTTGTCAATTTTTGCCATTCTAACTGGTGTAAGGTGGGATCTCAATGTAGTTTTGATTTGAATTTCCCTGATGGCTAATAATGATGAGCATGTTTTCATGTGTCTGTTAGCCATTTGTATGTCTTCTTTGGAGAAGTGTCCATGTCTTCTGCCCACTTTTTGACTTGATTATTTGTTTTTTGGGTGTTGAGTTTGAGAAGTTCTTTACAGATCTTGGATACCAGCCCTTTATCTGTAGGGTCATTTGCAAATATCTTCTCCCATTCTGTGGGTTGCCTCTTTGTTTTGTTGACTGTTTCCTTTGCTGTACAAAAGCTTTTTATCTTGATGAAGTCCCAAAAGTTCACTTTTGCTTTTGTTTCACTAGCCTTTGGAGATGTATCTTGATAGAAATTGCTGTGGCCAATGTCAAAGAGGTTACTGTCTATGTTCTCCTCTAGGATTTTGATGGATTCCTGTCTCACATTGAGGTCTTTCATCCATTTTCAGTTTATCTTGGTGTATGGTGTTAGAGAATGGTCAAGTTTCATTCTTCTGTATGTGGTTGTCCAATTTTCCTAGCACCATTTATTGAAGAGACTGTCTTTCTTCCATTGCATGTTTTTTCCTGCTTTGTCGAAGATTATTTGACCATAGAGTTGAGGGTCCGTATCTGGGCTCTCTATTCTGTTCCATTGGTCTATATATCTGTTTTTGTGCCAGTACCATGCTGTCTTGGTGATCACTGCTTTGTAATATAGCTTGAAATCAGGCAATGTGATGCTCCCAGCTTTGTTTTTTTTCCTCAACATTTCCTTGGTGATTTGGGGTCTTTTCTGATTCCATACAAATTTTAGGATTGTTTATTCCTGCACTTTGAAAAATATCATTGGAATTTCGATCATGATAGCATTGAATTCCCTGGGGTAGCATAGACATTTTAACAATGTTTATTCTTCCAATCCATGAGCATGGAATGTTTTTCCATCTTTTTGTGTCTTCGATTTCTTTCATGAGTGTTCTGTAGTTCCTAGAGTATAGATCCTTTACCTCTTTGGTTAGGTTTATTGAAAGGTATCTTATGGTTTTTGGTGCTATTGTAAATGGAATCGTTTCCCTAATTTCTTTTTCTACAGATGCATTGTTAGTGTATAAAAAAGCAACTGATTTCTGTGCATTGATTTTGTATCCTGCCACATTTCTGAATTGCTGTATGAGTTCTAGTAATTTGGGGGTGGAGTTTTTTGGGTTTTCCACATAAAGTATCATGTCATCTGCGAAGAGTGAAAGTTTGTCCTCTTTGCCAATTTGAATACCTTTTAATTCTTTTTGTTGTCTGATTGCTGTTGCTAGGACTTCTAGTACTATGTTGAACAATAGTGGCGGGAGTGGGCATCCTTGACGTGTTCCTGATCTTAAGGGAAAGGCTCTCAGCTTTTCCGCATTGAGGATGATAATTTGCTGTGGGTTTTTCATAGATGGATTTCATGACCTTGAGGAATGTTCCCTCTATCCCTATACTCTGAAGGGTTTTAATCAGGAAAGGATGCTATATTTTGTCAAATGCTTTTCTGCATCAATTGAGAGGACCATATGCTTCTTCTCTCTCCTCTTATTAATGTGTTCTATCACACTGATTGATTTGCAAATGTTGAACCACACTTGCATCGCAGGGATAAATCAGAACTTGGTCGTGGTGGATGATCCTTTTAATGTATTGTTGGATCCTATTAGCTAGGATTTTATTGAGAATTTTGGAATCCATATTCATCAGGGATATCAGTCTGAAATTCTCCTTTTTGATGGTGTCATTGCCTGGTTTGGGGATTAAGGTAGTGCTGGCCTCATAGAATAAGTCTGGAAGCTTTCCTTCAGTTTCTGTTTTTTTGAAACAGCTTCAGGAGAACAGGTATTATTTCTTCTTTGAATGTTTGGTAGAATTCCCCAGGGAATCCATCAGGCCCTGGACTCTTGTTTTTTGGGGAGGTTTTTGATCACAGCTTCAATCTTGTTACTGGTTGTTTGCCTATTCAGGTTGTCAATTTCTTCCTGTTTCAGTCTTGAGAGTTTATTGGTTTCTAGGTTGCTCAGCTTATTGGCATATAGTTGTTGATGATAATTTCTAATAATTGTTTCTATTTCCTTGGTCTTAGTCGTGATCTCTCCCCTTTCATTCATAATTTTATTAATTTGGATCCTTTCTCTTTTCTTTTGGATAAATCTGGCCAGTGGTTTATCAATCTTATTATTTCAAAGAACCAGCTTCTAGTTTCGTTGATCTGATCTACTGTGTTTCTGGTGTCTAATTCATTGATCTTTGCTCTAATCTTAATTATTTCTCTTCTAATGAAAGGCTTAGGCATCATTTGTTGCTTTTTTTCTAGTTCTTTAAGGTGTAGAGTTAGTTGATGAATTCAGGATTTTTCTCTTTTTTTGAGTGAGGCTTGGATGGCTATGTATTTCCCCCTTAGGACCGCCTTTGCAGTATCCCATAGGTTTTGGACCAATGTGTTTTCATTCTCATTGGTTTCCATGAATTGTTTAAGTTCTTCTTTGATTTCCTGGTTGACCCACACATTCTTGAGCAGAGTGGTCTTTAGCTTCCATGTGTTTGAATTTCATCCAGATTTTTTCTTATGATTGAGTTCCATTTTTAAAGCATTATGGTCTGAGAATATGCAGGGAATAATCTCAGTCTTTTGGTATCGGTTGAGACCTGATTTGTGACCCAGTATGTGGTCTATTCTGGAGAACATTCCATGGGCACTTGAGAAGAATGAGTATTCTGTTGTTATAGGGTGTAATGCTCTGTATATATCTATGAGGTTCATCTGGTCCAGTGTGTTATTCAAAGCTCTTGTTTCTTTGTTGATTTTCTGCTTAGTTGATTTCTCCATTGCTGAGAGTGGAGTATTGAGGTCTCCTACAATTAACGTATTGTTATCAATATGACTTTTTATTTTGGTTAACAGTTGGCTTATGTAGATGGCTGCTCCCATGTTGGGGGCATAGATATTTACAATTGTTAGATCTTCTTGTTGGATAGACCCTTTAAGAATGATATAGTGTCCTTCTGTGTCTCTAACTACAGTTTTTAGTTTAAAATCTAATTTGTCTGATATAAGAATTTCTACCCCAGCTTTCTTTTGAGGTCCGTTGGCATGGAAGATGGATCTCCATCCCTTCACTTTCAGTCTGGATATATCTTTAGGTTCAAAATGAGTCTCTTGTAGACAGCATATGGGTGGGTCCTGTCTTTTTATCCAATCTGCAACCCTGTGCCGTTTTATGGGAGCATTTAGGCCATTCACATTGAGAGTGATTATTGAAAGATATGAATTTATTGTCATCATGTTGCCTGTGAAGACCTTGTTTTTATAGATTGTCCCTGTAAATTTCTTCTCTATATCACTCTTGGGGTCTTTCTCCTTTTACAGAACCCCCCTTAATATGTCTGGCAGGGCTGGCTTAGTGGTCACATATTCTTTCAGTTTCTGCCAGTCTTGGAAGCTCTGCATTTCTCCATCCATTCTAAATGACAGCCTTGCCAGATAAAGTATTCTTGGCTGTATGTTCTTCTCATTTAGTACCCTGAATATGTCTTGCCAGGCCTTTCTGGCCTGCCAGGTCTCTGTGGATAGGTCTGACGTTATTCTGATGTTCCTCCCTCTGTACATAAGTCATCTCTTCTCCCTTACTGCCCTTAAGATGGTTTCCTTGGTTCTAAGATTTGCAGGTTTTACTATTACATGCCGGGGTGTTGGCCTGTTTTCCTTGATCTTGGGAGGGGTCCTCTCTGCCTCTAGGACACGAATGTTTGTTTCACTCCCCAGATTAGGGAAGTTCTCAGCTACGATTTGCTCAAATATATCTTCTAGTCCTCTCTCTCTCCAACCCCTCAGGGATTCCAATAATTCTGACATTGGAACATTTCATGGTGTCACTTATTTCTCTGATTCTATTTTCATGGATTCTGAGTTGTTTTCCCTGGCCTCCTCTTTTCCCTTTTTGTCTATTAATTGGTCTTCTAGGTCACTAATTCGTTATTCTGCCCTGCTTACCCTGTTAGATTATTTAGATTAGATTGGATCTCATTGATAGCATTTTTAAGTTCTACCAATTCAGCTTTCCAATTCTGTCCTTAGAGACTCTTTGTTGCCATTGATTTCTCCATTCTAGCTATTGTCTTCACAATTGCTAGCCTGAATTCCATCTCCGACATCTTAGTTATATCTGAATCCATTTGTAAATCTGTGGCATAAGTCACATAGTCTCTGAGTCTTTCTTATTTTGGGGGTTCCTCCTCCTAGTCATTCTGTTGAGGGAATGTGTAGAGTCCAAATTATTGACCACAACACAAGCAAGATGCACCTGTTTTCTAGGGACCTTAAGGTTGCTGGCCACTTGTTTTCCCAGACTGTCTTCTGTGGGAGGGGCCTGCCACACTGTTACCCAGGCAACCCTGTTTGGGCAGAGTTGCCCTGCCCCCTGTCATGGGGAATGGGCTCAGTGAAAACCGGTTTTGGGGGGGGCTTTTGTTCTCTGGCAGCTTTCCCTGGGATCTTTCTGCATCTGTTCCAAGAGTCAGAGCAGAAGAGACCATTTCCAACCCTCTGCCTCAGAGCAGAGAGATCACAGTCTGTTCTTCAGTGAGCTCTCCAGGCCACACTATCTCCGTTTCTGTCTGTGCTGCTATAAACTGCACCGTCCTGGGTTGTGCACCCCTCAGCAGCACTCCCAGTCCTCACCTCCTGGTCGGGGCACGTCTCTGCCCTTTTTGCTTCTAAAACCACCAGCCATCCCCAGTTTGCAGGCTTGGCCCTGCTCCTCCAGGTTTCCATCGGGGGGGGGGCTGCCCTAATGTCCTTTCCCCATCGCTACCGGTCTGCGAGTCTGTGCCCAGTCCCCAGCGCAGGAGGCTATCACTCACTGGCAGTGTAGGATCCCCACTGCTCAGCTACCTCCCCATTCCATTTATCCTCCGATATCTGCCCACAGAATCACAGCTCCCCACTTCCTCGAAACCAACTGCCTGTGATAGATCTGGGTTTCTACAAACAGAATATCTTCTTACATCTCAGGCTGATTTCATGGGTGTTCAGAGTGGCCTGGTAGATAGCCAGGTCAATTACAGGGACCTGTTGGAATAGGGTCCCCTACTCCTCTGCCATCTTTTCCCCCCTCCTATACAGTCAAAATTTAATAAAAGGATGCCCTCTTTCTCTGATGTTAACTCACTAAAATATTTCTATCTTGTCTTATACTCCAAACATTTGCTATTATAATTACTACTGTATTTCTAGGAAATACTTATTTAAATTTATCCAAGTCCCACTTTCATCACTACTTCTTGCATTTCACTCCATTCTTCAAAGTTTAATTTTTTTCTTTCTAAAGTATATGTTATTTTATCTCCTACATTGAGGGCTTGTTAAAGAAAGGTTCAAATCTTGTCTAAAAATATATTTAACCTATACTATTAATGTGTTAAAAGTTTTAGCTGCTATTGTACTACATTATCATCTGGATTTTATTATTGCTGTGACTAGCTAGATGTCAGTGTAGTACAGTGGTTATTGACTATTGTAGGTAAGCTTTCTTTTATTTCTTTCTTTGAGGAATTTGTCTTTAGTCTTAGTCCTCACTTTGTGTCTGATTTTGATGATTTAAGCCTTTTTACAATTCTGGAACATATTTTGCCAATTTCTCTTTTAAGATTGCCTCTCCCCTATTTTTTTCTCATTATGGGTTATGTAAACATTATTAAACATAACTCACTTCAATTTTTTCCTTTATTTCTCTTAGCATTTCTTTTATATTTCCAACAAACATCTTTTATTTGGCAATTTTCCCAAACTAATTCTATTTTCAATTGTTCCTAGTATGTTTATTTCATTTACTTAAAGGAATACATTATTTTTTTGAATTCTAGAAGTTGTATATTTGTATGTTCTTTCTCATAGTGCCCTATTTTAATGTTGGAGTCTTTTTACTTTATGTTGTTAAACAGAAAAAATGCTGCTATATAGCTTTATCTTTTCTATATAATTTGAATTAGGATGACCTACGGTCATTTTCAGACCAACACAAATTTTAGTCATGTCTTGTAGATTTTTTGCATTTTGCTTTGATTTTACCAAACCATGAGGACTGCTGATTATACTACATGTTATAGTTCAATTACATTAAATATAGTAATCTGTATGGAAGTATCCAGACTCAAATCAGGGGAAGTCAGATTGGCTTAATAAAAAAACTTAAAGCCTATAAGTTGAAGGTTATGGTTCTCTGGAGATATAATTTTTCATTTGAAAATTGTTGATCCTAGATATAATTCTCATAATTTTGATGGCCCCTAATACTTTCAATTTGAGTAAAACAGAATAGAGCAATACAGAGAATACAAATGCCTAGATGTAGAGAATATAGGAGGAATGATGCAAACACAGATCAGCCTGGAATGCCATGATCAAATTTCTTTTTTAGAAGTTTAACATAGTTTTTAATGAAAACACAGACATAATATTGTAATAGTATGTCACATATATCTGTCTTTTTCTGTCTATTGTGAACTTCTGAAAGGTAGACTCTGTGACATGTATATATATGTGTGTGTATATACATACACACACACACACACACACACATCTCTCCCCAGACTCTTAATTCAGTGGCTGGAATACCATAGTGTTCTCTAAGTGTTAGTTGAATTAGTGAAATGAATGGTTCCAGAGCCCAGTCTTTACAATAGGTCATAAAAATAGTGTAAGATTCCAATTTATCACATGTGCTTCATGTATATCTTATCTTTTAATATTACAACTTAAAACCTAATAAAATGGCTAACTATAGTAAATATTTCAACTAGATATTTATAGTTTCTTCTAATATACTTCAAAGGTTTACATAGACATTGAGTTCTACTATTATAATATTAAACTATCAAGAATAAATAGTAACGTGTATCCTGATTATAATGTCATAAGGACACTGAACTATTTTTCTACTAATAACATGTAAGATAATTATGTTTACTAAAATATAGTCTACATGGTGTGACATTTCCATCAAGATAAATACATCAATGGAACAGAATTAATAGCCTAGAAGTATACCAGCAATTAGTCATTTATTTTTAGCAAAGGTGAGCAAAGGATAGTCTTTTTAACAAATAGTGATGGACCATTAGAAATCCATATACAAAAAGATAAACCTTGAACCAAAATGCAAAGTGGATTATGAACCTAAGTTTTGAATCTAAAACTGTAAACTTGTAGAAGAAAACAAATCAAGACATCTTTGTGACAGTGGATTGGAAAATTTTAAATAGAACACAAACCATGAAATAAAAATATTGATAAATTAGACTTAATAAAAGAACATCTGATTTTTACATGTCACTGTTAAGAGAGTTGAAAATTCAATTGAAAAGACAAGTCATTTAGAGATAATATATACAGATCAATAGCTGATAAATGGCTTATACCCTGGATATATGAAGAACTCTCAACACTCAATAATAAGAAAATACAATTTCAAAAGGTCAAATATTTGAACACTCTATCAAAGAAGATGTTCAGATAAGAAATACGTACATAATGAGATTCAACACTTTGTATTTTTCTAATGCAATGAGAACATTTGCACATGTATTAAAATGTTTAAAACAAAAAATGACAACATACCAAGTGTTGGTGAGAATATGGATCAGCTGGAACTTTCACACATGTGCTCCTAGGAATTTAAAATGATACCACCATGGTCTGTAAAAATCCAGCTTGTCAGTTTCTTAAAAGTTAAACATATACCTATCATATAAAACAGCCATTCCCTTCTCCTATATTTTCCCAAGAGAAATGAAAGCATAGGTACACACATTTAGAACAGCTTTATTTGTAAAAATCAAAATCTGGAAACAACTCTACTGTCCATCAACAGATGAATGGGGGGAGAATGTGAATATGAATTGTATTCATATTCATTGGAGTCCTATTCAGAAATAAAAGGGAATTAATTATACAACCTACACATGGATGAAAAAAAATTGTACCAAGTGAAATAAGGCATTGAAAAATATATATAACTCAAAATTTTTTTTTAGAGAATTCACTACTATTCATAGTGACAGAAAGCAGACTGGTGTTTGAGGAAGGAGAAGGGGAGAAAAGGTGAGAACAAAGATTACAAAGGAGCTTGAGAAACCTATATTCAATAAATCTGTTTTTTAAAAGGTCTACCATAAAACATGCAGCGACATTAAAAGTCAACCGATGGGGCATCAAATATACAAAATGAGCCTGAAGCATTTTGAAGTACTCAGAAAACTCCACTGTGATGAAAGTATGTCAAAAGAACATGAGAGCCAACAGAAAAAGCACAGTGACATCCTTCCAAAGAGAACAGTATGGAAGAGGAGGGTAGGGGAGAATAACATTACAGTGGAGAAACCTGACAAACAGTACCTCAAGAGCAAGAACAACCTCAACAATTGTTAAATCATGTTGATTATATATGCACCTCTCGTACAATGTGATGGAAATGGTACTTTATAACCATAGTCTAGTTGTAAGTAAAACACAAGACAAACCCAGTAGAGTGAGTTTTACAAAATACCTAGCCAGTGCTATCAAAATTGTCATCATCAAAAGAAGGAAAATTTGAGGAGCCTAAAATTACATGAAAACTAAATGGTAGGATCCTGGACTAGAAAAAGGACTTTAGGTATGGGAGTCTAAATAAGGAATACACTTTAGCTAACTATAATACATCAATGTCAAATAATTATGTAGTAAATGTACCATACTGACATAAGATGTTAATAATAGGGGAAACTGGGTATGTGGAAACTTTAACCTCTCTTCACAATTTTTGTGTAAATCTAAAACTATCCTAAAATTAAAAAATTTCAAAAAACAACTGAAGCACACTACAAGAAAAGGCACCAACTTTGTTCTCCGTAACTTTTGCTCCCACTGTACTTCTTTTTATTTTTCCAACTTCCTGGGGGCTCCACCCAGTGAGTGAATAAAACAGCCCTACATGGAGCACTCATTTTAAGTATTTTTTGTTTTGTTTTCAGTTTTTACAAGTATTCTTAATATAATGTTTTCATTGTTTTTTAAGAAGAAATACAGACGCAAACATCAATGAAAAAGTTGTCCAGTAGTAAAAATGTGAAAGATAACTTCTCTATGGGTCTTAAAAGATCAGTGGAGCAGTGGTGATAAATTTAGACTTTATAGGTTTCACTCCCAGCTGTAGCACACTTAACAGCATGATTTAATCCATTACTTAACCATTTGTGGGGGAAAAGAAGAGTAGCCACCTCATAGAAGGTGAGCATTAAAAGGCTTAATTTATACAAAATATTTGCAACTCCATAAGGTCACTATTACTGTTTCTGCCTCTCTACTATATTCTATGGTGTGATAAACTCCTAATGCAGCAACAAGCTCTATGTTATTTTTTTCTTTAACATTTTTAATGTTAACCCTCTTTATACACTTACATCCCAATTATTTTTGCTTGGAAACAGAGTAGGATGTGTCTGGAGATTGAATTCAAGCCTCATGTTAATTATCTGAAATCCAATTTGTTGTCTACATCCTTTTAGAAATGTGAGCTATGTAGTATGCAATATTCATAATATGGCTAGATACCTCATATGAGAGTAATTTAATTGTCAGTGCTGCTCAACCATTGTTTAATGAATTCCTAGCAATTTGAAAGGCAAGCTGTTGGAAGGCCATTATTAAATTTTGTATTTGCTCTGCAGTTTTCTTCACCATTGCTTCATCTATTTAGGATTATGATAACATTAACTTTTGAATTCCTTTAAAAACAGGACTTTTTTGCATGGTGCAAAATTTGAACTTCTTATCTACTTGGAAGATAGAGTAATTACATTTTTAACACCGGGCTTGCAATTAAGCCAAAGGGTGATGATTACACTAGTCTACACATTGTTCACCAATTTACACAGTAGCAACAAAAGGATTTTATGGCAGACATAGGAGGAAAAGTCAGGTAATGGTACAGCAGAACTTACTTAATCTTTACAAATAGCTTAATAAATTGTAACCACTAACATCTCAAAAAGCAAATTACATCAAGACACATTTTATTTATATTATTGATCATGCCACAAGACATAATAGATTATGTATTACTGTGTTAGTTTGTTGTGATTTCTCAAAAGGCACCTGGGAAAGGAGCATGTATATCCAAACCAAATAACCAGGTTAAATTTGAAGAAGAAAACTGATTAAGTCAATGACTTTAGGGTCAAAATTTTAAAAAGGTAAAGAAGATATAGAATGGATATTTTCACAGACTCTTCAGTAAATTAAATAATTCTATTTTATATATATTGAACAGTTTCAGGATCTTCAAAACAGTTCAAAAAATATCCTGTACTTGTTATTTAACCATGGCCACGAATGCTAAGATAGCAGATAATCATGATTGAGCTATGTTATATATATATATATATATATATATATATACACCCTCTCAGGAGATCAATGAAATCTTCTAAAAAATAGAAAAGAAAACGCAAACATTCTCCAGGTTTGGGAGAGGCATTACTAATGGGAAGATCTGCTAAGCATGTAACTGTTTAAGATGGATAAAATGAATTATAACTAGCAACTGGGCTATTGCTGAATGAATATAATCTAGGACATTTAAGAAAATACATCAGTTCAGTGTGGATTTGACGAAGCTTTATTTTTTGAAGCACTCAGTGAAGGTTTGCAAATTATCAAGAGAATTGGGATTACAGAGTACTTATATTTCAGAACCCCATATGGATTCTCGGACCTGATTTTTAATACCCACTACTTGAACTCATTATACAAATACTATCCATGAAACAATGACAGCAATATGCCACAGTGGACAATGTGTTTACAGTGAAAAAGATGCCAATTTGAATTCTCACCATAACTCTAATGGTTTAAAATTACTCACTGCCTCAGAACCCTAATTTTCTAACTATAAATAAGGCCTTGTGATTACATGCTGTAATTTTTACCATTCTTGGTGCCTAGCAATCCTTCCTGTATTCCTGAAATTACAGATCCCATCTTCCTGGACACAAGGTAGTCATGTCACATAAGCTATGCTAAATCAACCCCAACCCTACTTCCAACCTCCAAGAATGACTGCTGCCAAGAGATGAGAATAGTACTAAGGCTGGACCAAACTCATTTTCTCCACTATTTTACTCAACATGGTGATGAAGGAGACTGGGTCCCTTCTCCTTTTGTTCTGATATCTGCAAGACATTAAGCCACAGTTGACTACAGACATGCTTCTGATGAAGGGAAATATATCTGTAACAGCAAAGAACAGCCTAGACAGAATCAAGAGACACTCTGAGGTCAATTCCATCCCTGATAATCCCATGGTTTCCAATATACATTGCACCATCCCCCTTTCAAAATGAAGCCCAGTACAGATGTGTTAGTCACTTATAACTAGCCACTTATAACTATTTCTCTAATATTCCTTCCTTGGAATATTTTTGGAGATAAAAGAGAGTACATGTAAAATATCAGTCATAGGTTAAAAACAGTGCAAGCCAAGGCCATTATTATTATGATTAATTTCCTCACTTCACATATAAAGATTCTCATTTATTAGGTGATGCAGCCTGAGGTTCAAGAATAAAAGTTAAAAATATATACATATTTTTTGATAATCCAGACCAAATTTGCTACTACAACTGCTATAACTAGTACTCTCACTGTAACTACTAGTACTAATAGCACATCTATTATTATTACTATGACTATTATATCATCTAACATTTGCCAAATGACTACTGTTTCTGGCACTATGCTAAAGATGTTCCATGCATTATCTCATTTAATTTACATAGGAATTACTATTACATCAGTTTTGTTTTTATCACAGCTTATAATGGAATAGAACATTAGTGAGGTTAAGTAGCATAAACTGAACTCATATCCAGTCATGCTTATTGACATAGGTATAATTCAGATGAAAATTGGGTCTGCATGAATCATCCAGATAATTCTTTAATTTCTCCAGGTTTCTCTGCATGTAGCATAAGCCCAAGTGGCAGGACCACTGAACATTTCAAAATGAAACCAAGAAAAAAATCTCCCAAGCTATAATATGAATGCCAACCCTGTTTGATCACAAATCTGTAAGATGAAAAGCAAATCATACTTCATTTTACTGATTTACCTTTAATATATTTTACAAAATACACAACAAATTTGGTAGCTAGTATTTATATATTTAGGATTTATAAAATGAGGATTGAAGAATGGCTCAAAGCATGTTTTGGTGTTGCTATTTTTTACAGTCGAAATCTTGAGAGAATTTGTCATAAGCAATATATCTAATAAATGCCTCTGCTAAGAAAAAATAGAATTTGTCATAAACCCAGATCATGCTGGAAAAAAGATTATACTGAAACTAAATGGAAGGGCAGAATATTGCAAGAGGGAGATTTAGTTTCCAAAGGAGTCAGAAAATGCCAATTTAGGGAGTTGTTCCCTTCATCTATTTCGCATCCAGTTTTTAAATGTTCTTTATTTGGATTTAGTCATATGTTGGTCACATCTTCTGCAACTAAATCTCTTAGTCATTTTTGGTTCAGCTTCGATGTCCTTTTCTTTATATTAAGTTACTTAAAAAATTTTTAAAAAACTACCTTCTGGGAAAACTATATTCTTCTTCCTTTCTCAGCTGTCAAAATGATTTAAAGTGTGACCTCTCAATCAATGGACAGTAGCCACTTCATCTTTAAACGATTTTTTTGCTTCTGATTCTCTTTTGTCTTTTGTTCTCTAAATGTGCCATCTGAAGCAGTACTTTTGAGTTGCTCAAATTGGTCCATTTCTTGAATTGTTTTCCCCTTTCAATGTTTCATTTAATGTTTCTCTAATGGTTACTGTCAGAAGTCCTGCGAAAAGGTATGTCTTTAAGTTTATGTCCTCACTAATGCACATAATCTTGAATATTTAATAATACAATTCTTTAAAAGGGATGCAGTTTTATCTAATTGCAGGCTCATTTTCTTGTCCTTTTTGTAGGATGTGTACTGTGAAATTGCTGTTGGTATTTTTTATCCTAATTTTGCCTTCATAATATAAAAAAAAACTTTAGAAGAAACATCTTTTCTGAATGTCAAGCATAATTTTACTTTCAATAAATAAATACTCAATATGAATGATAAAGGGAAGTCAACATTAATTAACTTTTTTTTTGTCAATTATTTTGCACTGTGCAACTCATTTAATGCTCACCACAACTCTATACCATTTGGGAAGTGTTCAGCAAAAGTAGATGAATGTATTTTTATTTATTAAGTTTTGCTTCACTGTAAAGCTATAAACCAAGCCTTTGCAAATTTCTATATATTAAATGAAATACAGGAAGCACTTAGTAAAGTTCTAAATATTAAAAGAAATTGATGATTTGTCAGAAATATTGCTTAAAATGAAAACCATTTCCTCATGCCAATTTTTTTGTTGTTGTTGTTAAATCATTCATTTGTGTGAGTACCTCCTGTCCCCCTCAAATAGGCCAGACAGGTGATAGGCTCTGAAGAGTATATCTTATTTTTGGCTCACTATGCATAAGGTAGATATTCACCACAAGCTTACCTGGAAAGCATATTTGTCCCTACCAGGCCCTTCACAATACACCCATCCTTGGCCATTTTTTTTCTTTTTTGCAAAGATCTCCATTTTACAGTTTCCTTTCTTCTAGTTTTACTTTCTCTTCACCACTGGTTTAGGTTATTTTTGTGTATAGGTCCGAATTTAAATACAGCCTCTTAAAATCTAGTTTTGGCAAACTTTCCAAAGATACCCTCTGATGCTAACAAGAACGCTGTACTCTTCCCACTGTTCCCACAAATTATCAAATATCCATTTTATAAGGATGCATGACTTCTGAAAATGCAATTAAGAAAAAAATTTAATTCAGAATATCAAAAAGAATAAAATACTTGAAAATGAATTTATCAGATAGAGTTCAAGACCTCTGAAAACAATAAAACATTGCTAAAAATTTCAAAGATCTAAAATAAGTGGAGA
The DNA here is from genome assembly GCF_029215605.1 of Mirounga angustirostris. Taxonomy (NCBI): domain Eukaryota; kingdom Metazoa; phylum Chordata; class Mammalia; order Carnivora; family Phocidae; genus Mirounga; species Mirounga angustirostris. The sequence goes on from NW_026991711.1 coordinate 49,584,112, forward strand.
AACATTCCATATTCATGCATTGGAAAGATCACTATCACTGAGAATTCTCCAGTTTTATCTATAGGTTCAACACAATCCCTATCAAAACCCAGATTTTTTTTTTTTTTCCAAAAAGGCCAAGGGTTCTTAGATGTGATACCAAAATAATGCTACATAAAAGAAGAAACTAAATATAAATTGGACTTCATTAAAAAACAAACTTTTTGGCTTCAAAAGACACCCCTAAGAAAATGAAAAGTCATAGATTAGGAGCAAATATGTGTGAAGCATATATATATATATGATATATGTATATATCTTTATATATGATATGTCTTCAATTACATATATTTTCTTTTTTTCTTGACCTAAAATGAATTCACAAAGATTTTCTTCTAGAAGTTTTATAGTTTTAACCTTTGCACTTTGGCATATAATCCATTTTTCATTAATTATTTGTGGATGGTAACAGGGAAATGTCTAAATAATTTTCATGAGAAAATCCAATTTTCCCACTACAGTTCGTATCCAGAATATATAAAGAACTCATAAACCATAATAAAAAACAATACAATTAAAAATGAGCAAATAAACTGAATAGACATGTCACTAAAAAGGGTATATGAATGGCTAATGAGCACATGAAAAGATGCTCAGCATCAAGAGCCATCAAGAAATGCAAATTAAAATCATACGAAATACCACTTCATACCCTTAGGAATAGCTATAGTTAAAAAGATAACCAATAGTGTAGGCAAGGGGATATGGAGAAACCAGAATATTCATATACTGCTAATGAGAATGTAAAACACTATAGCCACTTTGAATTGTTTCTTAAAAAGTTAACATAAACTTAACTTATGACCTGACAGTTACACTCCTGGGTGTCTGCATGAAATAAAACCTAGGTCCACACCAAGACTTGTGTTCATAGGTTTATTCATAACAGTAAAAGTCTGAACAGCCCAGTTACCATGTAGGGGTAAAGGGATAAAATTGTGGCTTAGCTACATAATAGACTACTACTCAGTCATGAAAAGGAACGAAATATTGATATATCCTACAACATGAAGGAGCCTCAGAAACATTGTGCTAAATGAAAGAAGTCAGATGCAAAAGACATAATTCATATGAAATGTCCAGTAAAACTAAATTCATATACATAGCAGATAGTGGTTGCCTGGGGTGCGAGTCAGCACTGAGAATAACTGTAAATAGTACATGGGATTTACTTGGGATGGAACTGGATTGTGATTACATAACTATGAATTTACTGTCATTTTCTCTTCCTGTTGTAACAAATTAGTTGTTTTGCATTTCTGTAGATCTGGTAAGGGTCTCACTAAGCTAAAAACAAGGTGTTGGGGTGCCTGGGTGGCTCAGTCGTTAAGCGTCTGCCTTCAGCTCAGGTCATGATCCCAGGGCCCTGGGATCGAGTCCCACATCGGGCTCCCTGCTCGGCAGGAAGCCTGCTTCTCGCTCTCCCACTCCCCCTGCTTGTGTTCCTGCTCTCACTATCTCTCTCTGTCAGATAAATAAATAAAATCTTTTAAAAATAAAAATAAAATAAAAACAAGTGTTGGCATGCTTCATTCCTTTCTGGAGGCTCTACAGGGGAATCCATTTCTTTGTTAATCCAGGTATTGTCAGAATTCAATTTCATGTAGCTATAAGACTGAGATTTCGGTTTCCTTGCTGGATGTTAGTTATGGGGGCCACCCTTAGCACTGAGAGTCCTCTTGTACATAGCCCTCTACATCTTGGAAACAGCGATGGGCATCAGATCCTTTTCATGCTGCCATACCCTCCTATCAGTGATCCCTCTTTGATCCAGCCAGAAAAGGTTCCTGGATTTTAAAGACTCAAATTATTGGGCCCACCAAGATAATCTCATCATCTCAATGTCCTTTAATCAAATCTTCAAAGTCTCTTTTGCCATGTAAGACAACATATTCATAGGTGGTATTAAGGTGTGGACATATTTGGGGATCCATTATTCTGCCTGTAGGAAACATTATTTCTTCATGTAGATTTTTTACATCTACATCATTTCTTAAAATCTAATTATGGTAGAGTCTCTGAATAATCCCTTGTAGAACATTATGTCATCTGTGAATAAAGACAATAAAGGGTCTTCCATTCTGATCTATTTTTGTTTCTTTTCATTTTCTGATTTCATATAACCCCATGGCCTTAACTACCCAAGAGCTTTTCTAGATTCTCAGGCTGAAAATGTCAGAGCCATCCTTGATTCCTTTCTTCAAGCCCCATAAAAGATTCCCCCACAAGTCCTGACAGCTATACCTAGAACACATAATGAGAATTACTACATCACCACCTCAACCTGTACCACTCTGTTCCAAATTTATGTAGGATTTCACTTAAGTTTCCACTATCTGATGGCTTAAAGATCTTTCCACTTCCGTCCTTGCCCTGCTCTCTTTTGTCCAGTCTATGTTTCATTTAGTAGTCAGAGAGATCACATAAAATTATTAATCAGAGTACCTCATAAAAGTATTCACTAAGAACTAAGACTCATTGAGTCCTTACTTTATGCCAGCACTCTTGTATATGCTTTAGAGGGATTAAACCACCCACATTTTTAAACCTGTAAGGTCATTATAATTATTTTCCCCATATTTACAAGTTAAAATTTAAAGCACAGAAAATTTAGCTTTTGTAAGAGTAGACGTGTAGCAAACCCATCAGCCAGGATTTGAACATGGGCCAATTATTCCAAAACCTGTAATACTCCTATTATTTTTCAAGTGTAATTGAATATTAAATTAAACTTTACTGGTTTGAATTTTGTCAGAGCCACAAAATGCCAAAAACAGCCACCACTTCCCCATTTTTCTTCCCAATGTATATACTTAAAAGGCTAAGGAAAGCAAGGTGGTTGCCAATATCATTGACCCTTATAGACAGTGCTCTGCTTGCCAGGAGAGGTATCCACCTCCCCAAAGAGATGATAGGGAGACTGCAAGATAATCACTGATGTTGCTGCCCCCAAAGCAACATTGGCATTCTGTTTCCCAGTTGGATTTCTGTGTAGGCAGTGAACTTGCTGACCTTCCTCTGTGCCTTTCTCAGTAGAGAAAATAACCAGAGTGATGGCTGGCTGGCAGTCAAGGAGCCTGCATGCTCATCTTCTGGCAGCTAGACTGCCAGTGTGGGTGGTAAAAGGCCAGCTGAGGAGGAGTCAGAACTCCCAGAGCTCCACCTGGACAGTGGGGAGAGCCTGAAGGGCCTCCAAAGAATTGTCACACATGCTGTGTAGGAGCCAGCAGATGAGTGCCTGCCACACAGAAGTTGATGGCCAGCCGTGTAGGTCAGAGACATGGTGAGAGTTGACAGGAAGGGGCCTAAAAACAAGATGCAGCAATAAAGTAAGGACCATTTGTCCTTGTTCCTCTCCTACCTCCCTACTCTTAACATTGGGAAGGACCTACACCCTAGCATCGGGAGAAAGAAGGGCTAGAACTTTGAAACAAATGGTTCAAATATATGACTGAAAGTTTTTTTTTTCTCCCAGTTTAGAGTTTTTGTTTGTTTTTTAAGTTTCTATTTAAATTCCAGTTAGTTAACATGTAGTGTAGTATTAGTTTCAGGTGTACAATATAGTGATTCTACATTTCCATACATCACTGTGCTCATCACAAGTGCACTTCCTTAATCCCCATCACCTATTTCACCCATCCCTTATCCACCTCCCTTCTGGTAACCATCAGTTTGTTCTTTATTGTTAAGAGTCTTTTTCTTGGCTTGACTTTATCTCCTTTTCCCCTTTGCTCATTTGTCTTTCTGACTGATTTCATTTAGCATTATACTCTCTAGCTCCATCCATGTCCTAGAAAATAGCAAGATTTCATTCTTTTTTTTTTAAAGATTTTATTTATTTATTTGACAGAGACACAGCGAGAGAGGGAACATAAGCAGGGGGAGTGGGAGAGGGAGAAGCAGGCTTCCCATGGAGCAGGGAGCCCAATGCAGGGCTCCATCCCAATCATGACCTGAGCCAAAGGCAGATGCTTAACAACTGAGCCACCCATGCGCCCAGATGTCATTCCTGTTTAAGGCTGAATCATATTCCATTGTGTGTGTGTGTGACCTCTTTTTTATCCATTCATCAGTTGATGGACACTTGGGCTGTTTCCATAATTTGGCTATTGTAGATACTTTTATTTATTTTTTTAGATAATACTTTATAAACATTGGGGAACATGTATCCCTTTGGGTTAGTATTTTTGTATTCTTTGAGTAAACACCTAGTATTGTAATTGTTAGATCATAGAGTAGTTCTATTTTTCACTTTTTGAGGAACCTCCATACTGTTTTCCGTAGTGGCTGCACCAGTTTGCATTCCTACCAACAGTGCATGAAGGTTCCCCTTTTTCCACATCCTAGCCAACACCTGTTGTTTCTTGTGTTGATTTTAGCCATTCTGACAGGTGTGAGGTGATATCTCATTATAGTTTTGATTTGTATTTCCCTGATGATCAGTGACGAACATCTTTTCATGTGTCATCTGGACACCTTCTTAGGAAAAAGGTCTATTCATATCTTCTGCCCATTTTTTAATTGGACTATTCATTTTTGGAGTGTTGAGTTTTATAAGTTTTTATATATCTTGGATATTAACCCTTCTTCAGATATGTCATTTGCAAATATCTTCTCTGATTCAGTAGGTTGCCTTTTAGATTTGTTGATTATTTCCTTTGCTGTGCAGAAGATTTTAATTTTGATGTAGTCCATATAGTTATTTTTGCTTTTGTTTCCCTTGCTTCAGGAGATAGCTAGAAAGAAGTTGCTATGGCCAGTGTCAAAGAAGTTACTGCTTGTGTTCTCTTTTAGGATTTTTATGGTTTCAGGTCTCACATTTAGGTCTTCAATACATTTTGAATTTATTTTTATATAGTCTAAGAAGGTAGTCCAGTTTCATTCATTTGCATATAGCTGTCCTGTTTTCCCAACACCATTTGTTGAAAAGAACATCTCTTTTCCATTGGATATTCTTTCCTGCTTCATTGAAGATTAATTCACCCTATAACTATGGTTTTATTTCTGGGTTCTCTATTCTGTTTTATTGATCTATGTGTCTATTGTTGTGCTGGTACCATACTGTTTTGATTACTGCAGCTTTATAATATAACTTGAAGTCCACAATGGTGTTGCCTCTAGCTTTGTTTTCCTTTTTCAAGATTGGTTTGGCTATTCAGGGTCTTTTGTGGTTCCATACAAATTTTAGGATTGTTTGTTTCATCTCTGTGAAAAAATGCTGTTGGTATTTTGATAGGGATTGAATTAAATATGTAGATCGCTTTGGGTAGTATAGACATTTTAACAATAGTTACTTTTCCAATCCATGAGCACAGAACATCTTTCCATTTCTTTGTATGACTGAAAGTTTTAATGTAGCCAGGACAGATTTTAATAAAATATGACCAGAAAGACACCTCTTAGGAACAGAAAGAAATGGATTTTCCAGAACATGGTTTAATCTTGTGACAGATTTAAATAAAAGTTTTATGTTTATCCATTATGCTTTGAGAGTTCTTAATTAACTGGTTATAATAGCTTTAAAGCCCTAAAGATCAGGCTTCCACCTCATCATTTCTGTCCTTCCTCTCACTATATTCCAAATCCAGAGCAAATTATTTGCACCCTCAGGACCTTTACACAGCCTATCTACAGGGCTTTCTCCTACTCATCTTTTAAGATTCCACTGTCACATTTTCAAATAGGCCTTTTCTGAATGCCTATAAAGTTACCCCTCCCCTGACTCAATGACCATATCATTTTTACTGCCATAACTTATTTTACTCATTGCATTTCCAATTATAGAACATTCAGAATGGAAGAAACGTAATTTTATTTGTTAGAAGCTCTTTTCATGCATCCAAATTGACTAGTTTAGAAGGGTTGTCTACAAACGTGGAAAGAAAAGATTGGAATTGGCCTTTTTCCCCAGGGACAATATGTTTTTAGAAAGTCTTCCACATGGAAGCTGACTTATTGAAAGGCTGTTCCCAGTGACTGTTCTTTCAAGGGCCTTATCATTACTCAGTCTCAGAACTAAGCATACCTATGCCTGAGACCAATATATTATACTTTTCCACTCTCCTACTTCCTTCCCAACTCCATTCTTTTGAAATTTATAATATATGAATAGCTACAAGACTCATCTTCAAACAAAAAATTTAAAACTCTTGTTACTTTTAGCCAGGGTTAAACTGTGACCATGTTATTGGTATATTTGGAGATGAAAAATTCTGTCCTACTACGAGATTTGGCCCCACTGTCTGAAAAGATCTACTTTACTATCTCCTTTCCAAGTACTGCCAATATAAATTAAGAACGTTAGCTGAAAAAAAAATTTGCACACCTACGTATGGTACAGTTTTCTGTTAGATCTATGTGAATGACCTAGCAATTCCTTCTGCTCCTTAAACTATCTGCTTTTAGAAATGTGCTGTTTTTCTTCTGATTTGAAGAACAAATGTGACTTTTAAAACACCTCCACTGTACCATTTTATTAAATAGGATGGGTGGTGAATGTGGCAGTAAGTCACTTTAAAGATTCACTCCTGCACTGCAAGCTCCTGCAAACATTGTAAATGTGAGTTAACATTCTGGAGACCAAACTGTCTTTCACAGATAGTAGATATGCAGAGTTAAACAGCATGAATCTGCTAGAGGCATAGCCATATTCCTTCAAGCAAGAGAAAGACAGAATCATTATTCTGTTGGCAAAGTGAATACCTAGAAAAGAAGCCTGGCATGCATATCCAATCCCTGGTAAATATGTTCACTGTAAACTGATCGTTTAACACATCTCTATCCAAAGACCAATCATTCTCATAAAAACTAAAGAACCATGATTAGTCCCTGAGTTCTATTTAGCTAGAAAATTATTTTGAAACTTAATTCTACATTTGTTATTAGAGGTTCAGAACCAAAGGCAGAAATAGACAATACTATGAAAATGTGTAGCTGTTGCAGCAATTATAATATCCAGTAAAACAGTTAAGATAAGAATGAAGGGCAAATAGGTAATTATTGGGAATAATATTTCATATAAATTCCAAGGATCCTGATCCTTGAGGCTTTTAACAATGTTTTACTTGGTGATACTTAGGGTTGAATATGAACAGAAATGTAATAATCATGATGGTTTATATTTCATGATGTGATGTAAAAGCCATTATCAGAATTATCTTTTCCATCCTCAGAACCACGATGGAGAATACTGTTATCATCCTATTGACAGATACAGAAACATAAGCTCAGAATGTTCAGTGCCCTACCCAAAGTACCATAGCTGATGATGACAGTAATGAGCTCCAGTTTTCTTTGTCTAAGATCAGAAATACTACCACTATAGATGATGGTGTGTATAATGCCTATATGTTATTTCCAACTGTGTGTTGAACACAAACATGAATAAATTAGATATGAAGGTGAGGGTATTAACTATCACTAAGAAAAAAAATGCTCTTGTCACTCTGGGATATAACACACAGTACAGTAGAAACTTATCATTCGTTTGTCCCTCCAAATATTTATTCAGTGCCTACTATGTACCAATCATAACTAGTGGCTACTGAGACAAAAAAGAGTTTTTGTGTGCCGGGGCTCATAATTTAATGGAGGGAAAAGCATAAAAAAATAGAAGTCAATGTGACAAGTATGAAAGTGCTAAGTAAGAAGACGTGGTTTGTACTTAACCTGCTTGGGAAGGTCAAGAAAAATTCCTTTGAAGGATGAGATAAAAGTCAGGCAGAGGATGTTACATTAGGATGTTAATGCACAGAATGTTAAGGGAAAGTGCCTGGCAGGAGGCATGTCACTTGGAAAACATGGACACATTCAAAACCATAAAGGGCTAAGATCTTTTAGAAGTATCTTGCCCAGATCATCCCGAGCAATACACAAGTAGACATTTTGCTAGTGCATTTATTTAAAATGCATTTGGTACGTAAAAACAAATCATTTGTAGATTATTTAATTAACAACTTACCAAAGCAAGAATAGTAATGGTAAAGTTCTGCAATCCTAACACTATAATTGGAAATCCTCAAAGACCAACTTAAATTATTAATGCTTAATTATGGATACTATAGAGAGTATTATGGAAAAGGAAAGTATATTCAGATTAGTGAAATATTCATAAACTTACAGCTAATAAGTAATTTTTCCATGCACTCTCCATTGAGATGGCATTACCCAACTCTAACATCATCCAAGTCTTAATCATTTCTATCCATGGGAATGGCATGCTTGCAGTTATCTGGACCTTCTGAAGAAGGTTAATGTGCTTCTTTGAAAGAGGATTAGTGGTAATCTCTGAGAATTTTCCCTATTTTTTTCTTTTTCCATCATAGCCCATTTTCTACTATTATGTACACACACCCTATACTTCATTCTTTTTCTTATTATTTTCATTCACTGTCAACTACAGAAGTCTGTGCTTGCCAACCAATACAAAACCAAGATGTGAGAATTCCAGGGAAGATAGTGGAGTAGGAGGATCCTAAACTCACTTTGGTCTAGGATAAACCTAGATAACCCCTACATCAGTGTGAATAAATAAGAAAACATGTCAAAGATTGGTAGAACAGACTCTTCACAGCTAAACATAGAGAAGAGGCCACATAGAAAAGGGTAGGAAGGGTGGAAATGTGGTCAGGAACAAAACTGATCCACAAGACTGTGCATGAGAGGGAGGGACACCATGGGCACAGAGAAGGGAGAGGAGCAGACCCCAATTACTAGCATGAAATTGAACCAGTAGTCAAAAAATGCCCATCAAACAAAAGTCTAGGGTGAGATGGCTTCATAGGCAAATTCTATACAACATTTAAAGAAGAGTTAATATCTACAACTCTCAAACTTTTCCAAAAACTGAATAGGAAGGAAAGCTTCCAAATTGATTCTATGAAAGCAGCGTTATCCTGATGCCCAAACTAGATAAGGACACTACAAAACAAACAAACTACAGGCCAATATCTCTGATGGACATAGATGCAAAAATCCTCAACAAAATATTAGCAAACTGAATCCAACAATACATGTAAAAAAAAATCATTCACCAGGATCAAGTAGGATTTATTCCTGGAATGCTTCAATATTCTTGAATCAATCCATATGATACATCACACCAACAAGAGAAAGGATAAAACCATATAATCATTTAAAAAGAGGCAGAAATATATATCAAAATAAAAATTTTCTGCACAGTGAAGGAAACAACCAACAAAACTAAAAGATGGCCTACTGAATGGGAGAAGATATTTGCAAATAACATATCTGATAAAGGCCTGGTATCCAAGATATGTAAAGAACTTACATAACTCAACACCTAAATAAATAAATACATACATACATACATACAAATAATCCAAAAAACTGGGCAGAAGACATGAAGAGATTTATCTAAAGAAGACATATAGATGGCCAACATACACATGAAAACATGCTGAATATCACTCATCATGATTGATGTGCCAATCAAAAGCACAATGTGATATTACCTCACACCTGTCAAAATGGCTAAAATCAAAAGCACAAGAAACAAAAGATGTTGGTGAGGGTGTGGAGAAAATGGAACCCTCATGCACTGTTGAGGGGAATGCAAACTGGTGCAGCTACTGTGGAAAACAGTATAGAGGGTCCTTAAAAATAGAACTGCCCTATGATCCAGCAGTCGCACAACTGGGTATTTAACCAAAGGATATGAAAACTCTAATTCAAAAGGATATATGCACCCTTATGTTTATTACAGCTTTATTTACAATAGCCAAATTATGGAAACAGCCCAAATGTCCATCGGGGAACAAATGGATAAAGAAGAGGTGGTACACACACACACACACGCACACACACAATGGAATATTACTCAGCCATTAAAAATACTGAAATCTTGCCATTTACAACAAAATGGATGAATCTATATGGTATAATACAAAGTGAAATAAGTCAAAGACAAATACCGTATGATTTCATTCATATGTGGAATTTGAGAACCAAAACAAAGGAATAAAGAGGCAAGAAAACTATGGAGAACAAGCCTGTGGTTATGAGAGGGGAGGTATGTGGGGTATGGATGAAATAGATAAAGGGGATTAAGAGTATACTTATTGTATTAATTCTTTCAAAGAACCAGCTTCTAGTTTCATTGATCTGTTCTACTGTTCTTCTGGTTTCTATTTCGTTGATTTCTGCTGTAATCTTTATAAACCTCTGGCCAGACTTATCCAAAAGAAAAAAGAAAGGACCCAAATCAATAAAATCATAAATGAGAGAGATCATGACCAACACCAAGGAAATACAATTTTAATAACATATTATGAGCAACTATATGCTAAATTAGACAATCTGGAAGAAATGGATGCATTCCTGGAAATTTATTAACTACCAAGACTGAAACGGGAAGAGATATAAAATCTGAACACACCAATAACCAGCAAGGAAATTGAAGCACTAATAAAAAACCTCCCAGAAAACAAGAGTCCAGGGCCAGATGGCTTCCTAGGGGAATTCTAGCAAACATTTAAAGAAGAAATCATACCTATTCTACTGAAGCTGTTACAAAAAATAGAAATGGAAGGAAAATTTCCAAACTCATTCTATGAGGCCAGCATTACCTTGATCCCAAAGCCAGACAAAGACCCCATCAAAAAGAATTACAGACCAATATCCCTGATTAACATGGATGCCAAAATACTCACCAAGATACTAGCCAATAGGATCCAATAGTACATTAAAAGGATTATTCACCACAACCAGGTGGAATTCATTCCTGGGACGCAAGGGTAGTTCAACATTCACAAATCAATCAACATGATAGAGCACATTAATAAAAGAAAAGACAAGAACCGTATGATCCTCTCAATGCAGAAAAAGCGCTTGACAAAATACAGCATTGTTTCTTGATTAAAACTCTTCAAAGTATAGGGACACTGGGAACATACCTCAAAATCATAAAAGCCATCTATGAAAAGCCCACAGCGAATATCCTTCTCAATGGGAAAAACAGAGTTTTCCCCTTAAGGTCAAGAACACGACAGGGATGCCCACTCCCACCAGTTGTTCAACACAGTACTAGAAGTTCTAGCCTCAGCAATCAGACAACAACAACAACAACAACAACAAAAATAAAAGGTATTCAAATTGGCAAAGAGGACAAACTTTCACTCTTCGCAGATGACATGATACTTTATGTGGAAACCCAAAAGACTCCACCCAAAAATTGCTAGAACTCATACAGGAATTCAGCAACATGGCAGGATACAAAGTCAATGCACAGAAATCAGTTGCATTTCTATACACTAACAATGTGACTGAAGAAAGAGAAATTAAGGAATCGATCCCATTTAAACTACAGAACACTTATGAAAGAAATTGAGGAAGACATAAAGAGATTGAAAACATTCCATGCTCATGGATTGGAAGAATAAACATTGTTAAAATGTCTATGCTACTTACAGCAATCTACACATTTAATGCAATGCCTATGAAAATACCATTGACATTTTTCACAGAGCTGGAACAAACAATCCTAAAATTTGTATGGAACCAGAAAAGTCCCCAAATTGCCAGGGGAATGTTGAGAAAGAAAACCAAAGCTGGGGGCATCATAATGCCTGACTTCAAGCTATATAACAAAACTGTGATCATTGACACAGCATGGTACTGGCACAAAAACAGACACATAGGTCAATGGAATAGAATAGAGAACCCAGAAATGGACCCTCAACTCTATGGTCAACTAATCTTTGACAAAGCAGGAAAGAATATCCAATGGAAAAAAGACAGTCTCTTTAATAAATAGTGCTGGAAAAATTGGACAGCCACATGCAGAAGAATGAAACTGGACCATTCTCTTATACTATACACAAAGATAAACTCAAAATGGATGAAAGACCTCAATGTGAGACAGGAATCCATCAAAATCCTAGAGGAGAACACAGGTAGTAACCTCTTTGACCTTGGCCACAGCAACTTCTTGCAGGACACATCTCCAAAGGCAAGGGAAACAAAGCAAAGATGAACTATTGGGACTTTATCAAGATAAAAAGCTTTGCATGGCAAAGGATACCATCAACAAAACTAAAAGGCAACCTATGGAATGGGAGAAGATATTTGCAAATGACATTACAGCCTTTATCTGTAACCAGCCCTTTATGCTGGTATCCAGATCTATAAAGAACTTACCAAACTCAACACCCAAAAAACAAATAATCCAGTCAAGAAATGGACAGAAGACATGAACAGACACTTCTCCAAAGAAGACATACTAATGGCCAACAGACACATGAAAAAATGCTCCACATAATGTGCCATCAGGGAAATACAAATCAAAACCACAATGGCATACCACCTTACAACAGTCAGAATGGCTAAAATTAACAAGACAGTAAACAACAAATGTTGGCAAGGATGTGGAGAAGGGGAACCCTCTTATACTGTTGGTGGGAATGCAAGCTGGTGCAGCCACTCTGGAAAACAGCATGGAGTTTTCTCGAGACATTAAAAATAGAGCTACCTTATGAACCAGCAATTGCACTACTGGGTATTTACCCCAAAGTTACAGATGTAGTGAAAAGAAGGGGCATGCACCCCAATGTTTGTAGCAGCAACATCCACAATAGCCAAACTGTGGAAGAAGCTGAGATGTCCTTCAACAGATGAATAGATAAAGAAGATGTGGTTAATATATACAATAGAATATTACTCAGCCATCAGAAAGGATGAATACTTACCATTTGCATCGACATGGATAGAACTGGAGGATATTATGCTAAGTGAAATAAGTCAGAGAAAGACAATTGTCATATGGTTTCACTCATATGTGGAATATAAGGAATACCACAAAGGACTATAGGGGAAGGGAGGGAAAACTGAATGGGAAGAAATCAGAGAGGGAAATAAACCATAAGAGGCTCTTGACCCCGGGAAACAAACTGAGGGTTGTGGAAGGGAGGGGGGTGGGAGATGGGGTAGCCGGGTGATGGGCATTAAAGAGGACAGGTGATCTGATGAGCCACTAGGTATTATATGCAAACAATGAATCATGGAACACCACATCAAAAACTAACGATGTAATGTATGGTGATTAACATAATAAGAAAAAAATAAATCATATACTATATGGTGGCTAATTGAATTTAAATTTAAAAAACTAAAAAGATACTGCTTAAAAAAAGATACAATCTTATTGTAATGAGCATTGAGTAATGTATGATTGTAGAATCACTATATTGTATACATGAAATTAATATAACCCTGTATATTAATTTTAGAAGAATTTAAAAAAATAAACAAAGAACCTAAGACTTAATGCAGTCAATTTGTGATTGTCCTTTGAGTGTTTAGAGATTCAGGGAGTAAGTCTTTTTCTAAGAATCAAGCTAAAAACCAAAGGACATAGTCTCATATAGAAAGAGCTGGGCTAGGAAAGATAAGAGTTAAATTTGATGTGGGTAGCAGAGTTTGGTTCCAGATACATGAATTCATGCACTGTCAATAAGAAGATGTAGGGTGGGGCGCCTGGGTGGCTCAGTCGTTAAGTGTCTGCCTGCGGCTTAGGTCATGATCCCAGGGTCCTGGGATCGAGCCCCACATCGGGCTCCCTGCTCGGCGGGAAGCCTGCTTCTCCCTCTCCCTCAGCCCACCCCCTCCTCATGTTCTCTCTCTCTCTCAAATAAATCAATAAAAATCTTTAAAAAAAAAAAAAAAGAAGATGTAGGGTATATTCCAATTATTTTGCTGAAATACTGTAAAATGAGTATAAGCTACCTTCTCTCCAGAATTTAAGATCAGTGTATCTTCTAATATTATGTTGTAAACACCCCACTTTCCCAACTCCTATACAAATTATTTTCTGAGGTAGGAATTGAGCAGTTATAACCAATGGGCCAAATCTAGCCCACTATCTCCTTTTACGAATAAAGTTTTATCAGCATAAATTCACACCCATTACTTTGCTCATTGTCTATGGCAATTTTTTGAGTTGAGTAGTTGTACTAGAGACTTTCTGGCCCACGAATTATATTTATTCTTTGGCCTTTTATTCAAAAAGTGGGTGTGCTCTGAAGAACTCATAATTATGACATATCATTTCATATTTACTTTTCATATGGTTTATACTTCTCCAGTGAAACTGTTGGTCTTTTATAAACAGGTGTCATGTATTATATAACTGGGTATTCCTGAACAATACCAAATAAAGTAGGCTTTAAACAATAAATATGCAAGTTCAAGGAGTTTAGAAGTTACATATTTCTTATTCACTATTGTACACTCCATCCCTTGTACTGTGTCATATACATGGTAGGTGTGCAACAAAAATGTAAGTCAATGAATGGATAGTGGTTGTTGATTACAGGCTTGGAAGATGTCTGAAATATCTTGATTTTAAGGACAATACCCAAAAAACACAAACTGCATCAAATCCAGTCCTATATGTAAACTGTACTTTAATATATGACACAATCACCTAATCAGCTTCAAACTAGGAGTCAAGGAATGTGTCATTCAACCAGTAAGTCATGATCTATTGTATTTGATGATAACTGGATGCACATAAATGGGCATTCAGATATAGTATATTTCCTCTAAACATTAAAAATTCTTCAGTATATTTCTCTCCCAACATAATGCTTGTTCTTTCAGACAACAACGTTAAGCCTTAGCACCAACTTAAGACTAATTTAATCTCCAAAAATACACAAAGCCCTCCAGGAGAGGACTTATTTGTTAGAAAAGTATTGCAGACTTTATTACCTTGCTTTAGCTCATGCCATTCTTTTTCTCATGCTGATTTACAGGATTTGAAAAGAAAGCTAAAAGAACATATTCTGAAGGCTGGAAATGTGGAACCTGCTGATTTTATAGAAGAAAAATAAAAACATTTAGATATCTGTCTGTTTACATGTTTAAGGGAGTGCATGTCAAAATAAAAGTCAGTCCGGCTCTCAGAACTATGTCTCTGTTTCTTTGGCTTCCTAATATTACTTAGAAAAAAAAAAAATACTTCTTTTCTGGAAGTTATAGGCCAAGATGGATTCTCTGATGTTATTGTTTGGTATTGGTCTACAACTAGACAGCACCATGATGGTGCAATGTGGTGTTAGCAGCCCTTTAGCAAAAGTTCTAATATCTGTACTCCTCCTTCCCTGCCCACATGCATTGGCCCACTTCAGCTTATCACCTAGCAGCTGTTAGAGCATCCTGCTGTCATCCATCCTCCACATGTATCCAGCCCAGTGGAGCTACATTAAAGTGAGCAGAGCTTCACTGCAGAAAGATTGGCTGCTTGCCAGAACTTTGTTATTAGTGATCCTTCCTCACTGCTCATGTTTCATAGGCTCTTGGGTGACACTGAATCAAGTTTTCAAGAAACTCAATGGAGAGCTGTGTGGCAAGCCCACGTTTCACTGCCTCCACTCTTTAGACCTCAAGCTTGACTGGTGACAAGAATGTGCCCTGCACAAAGCAATGTATAGAGATATACTGGTATTTCAAATTCTGCACACTAAAATGACTTGGCAAGAGTAATAATGATGAATGCACCTGCTTAGCAGAAGAAAAAGATCTCATCACAATCCTGGATGACATTATGTTAAGCCAATATAACATTGAGATTTACTGTCTAAGAAAAACTAGAAGTATTAGGACCGCCCTCTCCATGTCAAACAAACTATTTTTCCAATCCTTTATTTTAATTTCCAAGAAATCTGCATCTCAGTAGAGCTTAACCTTATATAAGAGTTTAAACTTTTCAACAAAATTAGAAAAAAGCTTGGCAGAATACAAAATTAAACAAATATATTCTGAATTCATTTCCCATTTTTCATACAAATGAAAATGAGGATCAAATAAGCAGAAATAGAAGCTTTGAAGTATGTTATTTCCCTAAATTTTGAACCTGTAGGGAATAAAGATGCATAAATGGAGACTATAATCTCGTCTCGTAATCTAGTTTGCCATGTAGTCACCTTAAAGTTTGAGTTGTGACAGCATTTGAATAATGTTAAATATGAAAAATACGTTGGCATTATCTACTCTAACTTTCATATATTTTAAATGAGAAAAAAAGGGTAAGCAATGTATTGAATGTCACATTTAGTAGCAGACTTGGGCTATAACTCTTTCATTTTATCTTATCAATGAGGGGACATGTTCTTTTGTTTGAGACAGAAAATCCTCATTTTCACCTTCCATCATCCAACTCTCCTCCTCAAAAGAGAAAACCTTTCTGTCTTTCACCACAATGCCACATTCACTCTGCCCTAAGGAGCTTTACTTTACATAAACTAGAGGGGGGAGCCTGTGAATTTTACTTTTCTACAATTAGATAACTCAGCAAATCCTATATAAGACTTGACTGAGCCCCAGAAGAATCCACCTGCCTTCATGCTGTCCTTTAAGAGTAACATACAAGTGCTGTGAAAGGCACACGGTGTAAGAAAATAAAAAGAAGTTTATATATATTTACATACTTATAAAACCTGCATCGCATGTATGTATATATTGCTATGTAGATATAGGTATAGCAATATAGATATAGACAGAGCAAACACCAGTATCATTTTCCATGGAGAATTAGAAGTTTTGCCAATAAAGGCAAGAACACTTAAAGGACTCTGATATCAAAAATATATTACATTTTTGGGAGGAATTATTTGACATATTTAGATTAGAGAAGAAAATCAAAGTTACAGATATTTGAAGTGATGGAACTTTACCTTAAAATTACATGTAAATAAACTGACAAATTATTATGGAATATAAAATAGGCATGCACACACATGCATATATATATGTACATATATATTCAAACACCTAGAAAACATAAAGAAAATAGGCCATTTACAATAGTAAAAGAGTAAGATGAACCTTCTTTGGAAAATCTTAACAGGAAAAGAAGATAAAAGTTAAAATGAAATGGGAGATTTAAAAGAGTAGTTGAATAGAAAGGCATTCATTTTCCTTGAATCTGTATTATAAAGATACAAGTTTTCCATAAATGAATCATAAATTTAATGCATTAAAAAAGTATGCCAAAATTATCTTTATTTGTAACCAAGCAAGCTAATTATAGGGTTTATTTGTAGTAAAAAACTTCCAAGAATTGCCAGGAAGATTCTTTAAAAGAAGAATACTTTGTAGGAACTAGCCCTGTAAGATATTTCAATATGTATATAGTTTTAGAGACCAGAGCAACCGTGTACTTATACACAAAAAATCAAAGAGATTAGTAGAAACTCAGGAACAAATGCCCAAACAGAAAGTTACTTTACTTTATAATAAAGGTAATCTTTAATTCCTGAAGAAATAATTCATTCTTATATGAATAGAAATGGAAAAATTTCTGAACCCCCTGAAAAAAACACAATAAATTTGAATTTATTTATTTAAATCTAGATCACTCCTTAGTACAAAATAAACAGGTGGATAAAATAATTAAATGCAAAAAATTAAATGGTAAAAATACAATAAAATTGGAAGATTTTTTTTCATAATTATAGTGAATGAATCTTTTCAAATATAATGCAAAACTAAGAAGTCTTAAAGTACAGATAACTGACTAAACAAATTTTTAAAAATTCTTGCATGAAAGGTGTTATCCAAATTAAAAATCAGTGACACACTAAATACAGATTTTGAACCATTTGACAGATAAAATATAACTCTTAATTTATTAGGAGCTATTAGAAATCAATGAAAATCAGTGAAAATTCCTATAGAAAAATGGGCAAAGGACAGTGAAAGATGGTTTATACAAAAATAAATGCAAAAGACTTAAGCATATGAAAGATGCTGTATAAAAATTCCATAGTAAAATTTACTCAAAACTGAAAATGAGACATGGTTTTTCAGCTATCACAATTGCAAAGTATGAAAGGTTGATTATAAACTGTGTTGATGATGGAATGGGGGTACATGGGCTCACATAATGAAAACCTGTTTGCAGGGAAATTTGCTTTAAGTAGGCAAATAAAAGTCACATATAACATTTGATACTCATTTCATTTTTAGAATTGTATCCTGCAGGTGTTTTCACACCTTAGCACAAGACAGTTGCATAAGGATATTTATCTCAATATTGTTTATGGTAGTAAAATATTGAAAACAACATAAATGGGTCAAGAGATTATTAAATAAGTTACATATGAACATATAATGGATTTATGTTATTATGGCCATTGAAAAATTAAAAATATCTATAAAAACTGATATCAGGGCACCTGGGTGGCTCAGTTGGTTAAGCGACTGCCTTCGGCTCAGGTCATGATCCTGGAGCCCCAGGATCGAGTCCCGCATCGGGCTCCCTGCTCAGCATGGAGTCTGCTTCTCCCTCTCCCGCTCCCCCCTCTTGTGCTCTTTCTCCCTCTCACTCTCTCTCTCAAATAAATAAATAAAATCTTAAAAAAAAAAAAAAACTGATATCAGTGACAACCAAGATACATAATTCAGGAAAAATGCAAGTTGTAAGAGTGTATATATTATGATACCATTTAGATATTCAGAGATACATCTGAAATGATACACAAGTCAATGTTGATTGGATATTTCTGCAAAAGACTGGACATACAGAGAGAGAGCATTAAAGGGAAACACATTCCCTGTTAACAATTTTCATTATATGAATCTATCACTATGTACATATATAATGCCTACTAATAAAAATAGTACAGACAAATGTAGGATCTCAGTGATTGAAAAGGCATTGTAAGGAAATGGTTGTGCTATTTAATCCCTAGGACTTCACTAAGTGGTTTTTAAGCCTTGAAGTATGAATGCTATCTGTATGTGAATGAGTTTTATGAAAGAACTAAGTATACCAACATTTCCCTGGAAGTATAGTATGAAACAGTTTGCTTTAAGAGGATAGGAGAAAAAAGCAACCCAATGAACATAAACTGTTATTTAAAAAAAAAAAAATGCCATGGATGGCTTACCACATTTTCCCACCTGTATTCAGTATATACTTTGAGTATTATAAGGGAAAATTCTTTTCATTCATTCAGGAGGAAGCATGATCCTCCACATTCTAGCCATGGAGAACTAAATAACACCTTTGGAATCAACACACTGGAAAATGTAGGTACATGATTTATTGGGCTAAAACTTGATAAAAGTGGATTAGCTAAAAGATGATATTCCAATGTGTTTTGGCTGACCACATTTCATGTATGATAAATGATGTCAATAAGAAGTCAAGCCATTTTTCAAAGTACAACCTAATAGACTTCAAATAATTACATTTTATTTCTACATAGGACTTCACAAGTTTAAAATACTTTCACATATTACTTTAATTTTCTCCAAACAACTTAACCATAGAAAGGAAGCCACAGCAAGTATTTCTTGCCCCAATTTATAAATGGAAATGTGGTCCTCATAAAGGTTGTCAATTTTTAAAGTTTATTTGATTGGTAAATGGCAGATCTTAAATGAGTTCCCAGGTTTTTAAAATCTTAGTTCAGTTTTTAGAAACACATTACTTCTTAGAAAATACAGAAAAAAAACCCTATGGCAGTCTGATACAGGGACAATTCATAAGGCCATAAAGTTTCACTGAGAGTGCATAGGCAATTAGACATGACTAGTCCTTGCTAATACACAGAAGGGCAATTAAAAAAATCTATGCATGTAATGCTATTAAGAATGCCAAAGATGCAAGTTTGCATTAACGTAACAATGAAAGAGATTAGTCTCCCACATTTTCGTATGTTCACTCTCTCTAGGATTGGAAGAATGTATAATGTTAGCTTCTATCCCTTTTAGTGTTTGTTTTTATATGAAACATATCTCCAAGACTCTTAATGAATAATGTAATCTTCGTTTATAATAATCTTTTAGAAACTATATCAAGGGTATTAAATTACTTAGGCATTTTTAGCAGATAATATCCAAACTGAATTGATAAATATAAGCCACTGCCTCCTACTGAAGTATTTAGAAATGCTTGGCTAGTCATTAAGTATAAGGTCTTTTGAAAATACTCTGAAAATACCTCCAGTATTTTGTTGTAAACAGACATCTGACCAAAGGAAGGAATGGGGTCTTAAATCTAGTCTGCGTCTAGGTGCCCTGTATCTAGGTGCCAAGTCATGGTCCCTTTGTGACCGGGTGTGGAGTTTGTCAACCTAGAGAAAGGAGTTTCTTCTTTTTTAAATTGATCAGTAAAAAGAGGGTCCCTCTCTTTTTGTTTGTTTTTGCACTTTATACAAAAGCAGTTGCTATTTTGGTTGAGATATCAGTAAAATTGAGAGCCAATGAAAATACCTAGAGATAGTTATTTTTTTATAAATCAGAGATAAGACTTATGCAGAAGCAAAACCGTTTTATAATAAGCAAATATCACTCTAAACTATGTAACAACTGAACACATTTTCAGACAGATATGTGGTTAAAAATTAAAGTTGAACTAGAACAGTCTATTGTCCTAGAAGCATAGACCTATGTAAATTTAGCTTTGTAAGTGTTAACTCAAATCTTACCTTAATTGTGCAAACTAGCCTAATCATAGAGAACACACAGACCTTGTTAAATAGGATCATTATGTAAAAGCATCCAGTAACATATAAACAAACACTAAAAATCAGAACAATATGCTTACTCTATTATTTACCTTGTAGGGAAAAATATAGCAATATAATGGACTGATGGCAAATATAATGGACTGTATCAAAACCTATTTATTTGAAGACCAAGCAATAATAAAGAATAGGAAACAGAAGAACATAGAGAATACAGCTGAGGAAGAATGGCATGGTATGATGGAAAGGGGATGTTGCTAAGAGTCTAGAGAAAATGCTGTTTCTGGTGCTAACAGTGGTCTCCCTGTGAAGTCTCTGCTTCGCTAAGGTTGAGTGCATTAATTGTACAAGGAAGGGTCTAGATTAGACAACTTGGAAGGAATTCTCAATCCTGGAGATCTAGAATTTGAAGAAAATGGCAATGATGATAATAAAGTGGTATCACTGGCTGCCTTAGAAGGTTAAGAGTGCAGAAATAAGCAGCCATTCTCACAGAGAAGGCAGAAAATTGGTCTTCCCTTGAGAGAAGATTGAAGATTCTTCACTGTATATCAAAGCCCTTGGGGACATGGAAGTACTGAAAACAGAACATAAGTTTGAAAGAGAGAACTATCTGAATTTGGTTCTTCCACTCACCACTGTTTGGTATACATCAAGTTATTGACCATTTCAGAGCCCCAATTTTCTCATAGATCATAGGAGTAAAATACCTCATCTTGCAGAATTGTTGGACTTGGATAGACAGGGTTGGCCAACACAGACTTTTCATTCTGCTCAAATAGAAAGCAAGCTTCTTGAGAGCAAAGACTAACACAAAGATATACACAGCTCTAATACATTGACAAGTAATTGGTATACGGTAGTTGCTTTATAAGTATTATGTTCATTGAATAATCAATTATGAAATTAGCAACAAGTGATCCAAGGATAAACTGTCAATTAGGAATTGTTTTCTAAGGACAACTGATGCAATCACAATCTCTTTTAGGTGGTATACAACATCACAAACATCAGCTTCTGCACAATGCTTACAGCAGTGGCTAAACTTTGAGGATTATAGTTACCACCTTGACAGTAAAGTGAGGTTTAAATTATGTTTAGGTTTCTGTTTCAGAGCTGAGGGAAAAGTCTCAAATTTTAAAAATGTGTCCTTTTTGAAGCACAAAGACAAATTCTAGTGATTAAAATACTGACTCTTTGCTATTTAGAAAATTTGACTGACTTCTTTTTTAAAGAAGGTTCTAAATACAGAGGCTTATAGTTCTATAATATAGAGTACTGAGCACAATCTCATTGACAAACAACAACCCCCCCCCCAAAAGTGGAACATAGACATAGCATTCATAAATGTGTTGATTATACCTTTATGCTTATACAGCCATTAAGTAAAATACATAGTGACTACTGTACACTTACAGATTGATCTATTCATACAAAAATAGTCAAATATACCAAGCTCCAACTCTTTACAAATATTTTGTTTTATTAAATATAAAATGAACTTACATTAACTGAGTGATATATATAATACTATTAGAAATTACTCATGAGATGTACACATTTTTAAAAAGATTAGTGGGGAAGTAAGTTTGGAAGGCTTATTTGTATGTATGGTCAATGAATGTGAGTTTATCAGTTCTACTTATTTCAAAACAAACATAATTTGAACACACTAAAATTTTATTTTTTTGGAAATGGACACCTTATTGATCTAATTGCCCCAAATCACTCATCCAACTCTTTTAGAACATGGGAGATTTTTGGCAGACCTTGGTTAAACAAACAATAACTTTAGTATTTTCCACAGTTTTTAAGGATTTTTTTTCTTAATGCTATTCACATTGAAATTTAGTCATTTCCTTTCAGACTTTTATAAATGTTAAGTTTCATACTATTTCTCACATCCTGTGTATAATATAATTCCATTTCTCTAGAAAAGAATAATAATGTTTTATTTGATTTTGAAATTGATATGATCCCTAGGATTGAGAGATTATAAATTCCAAGAACACTTGGCCTAAGAAATTTCTTATGAAATCCTCATAAATTTGCATGTGAATTAGTTGTTCACAATCAAATCTCATTTGCCTCATTCCTTATAGTGGAGGAGGAAAAAAGAGGTAAATATATAATTATATCTGGAGATACAACAATTCTTCCCAGTAATTGATAAAAAAATATTTAAAAATTAGTAAAGGTATAACACTATCCCACAACTTCCCAAATTGACATTTATAAAACCCTGCACCCAGCAAGTGTAGAATAAGCATTATTTCCCTGTGTACATGGAACATTATTCAAGACAGAATGTATATTTATTCATAAAACAATTCTAAACAAATTTAAAAGAATTCAAGTAATACAAAATTTGTTCTGAGACAATAGCAGAAATTAGAAATCAGTAGTAGTAAGACATCTAAAAAAATCCCCCCAATTTTGGGAATTAAACAACACAATTCTAAACACATAAATAAAAAAAATCAATGGATATTAAAAAATATTTAAATTTTAATGAAAACACAACATAAAATTTTGAAATGTATTTAAAACAGTTCTTAGAGGGAATTTTATAGCTTTAAAAGTCTATATAAAATATTATGAAATCAGTGACCTAAGATTCCTCTTTAAGAAATTAGAAAAAGAGAGGAAATTAAAATTCAGAAATTAGGAAAAATAAAAATACATGGAAATTAATGACATAGACAATAGATTAAGTAAATAATAAGTTCTGTTGTCAAAAGTTGATTCTTTAAATAAAGTGAATTACTCCCAGAAACTTCTAGCAAGATGTAAAAAAAAAAAAAAAGCGAGAAAGCAAAAACTACTAGTATCAATGATGAAATTGAAGACATTAGTATAAATTCCAGAGACATAAAATGATTAGGGAATATTAAGGAAAACTTTATGTCAATAAATGAGACAAATCAAATGGAGAAAGTTCTTGAAAAATATAATTTGCCAAAACTGGTACAAGTAGAAATAAATACCTAAGTACTATATCTGTTAATGAAATTGAATTCATATTCAAATACCTTTCCACAAAAAGCCAAGGACAAAATGTCTAAGTGAATTTTATCATTTTTAGAAGAAATATCACAAGTCATGAAGAAAGTTTTTCTAAACATAGAGAGGAAAGAATAATTTCTAGTTCAACTGATGATCCCAGAATAACTCTGACGTTAAAGACATTTAAAAAAAAAGAAAAAAATCAGAGAAAAATAACCTTCATGAACATAGATTCAAAAAGGTAATGTGTCATAACCAAATAGGATTAATCTGGGAATGTAAGGTTGGTTTGACATTTTAAAATCAATCATTGGGCAAAATGGGTGAAAGAGAGTGGAAGTACATCCTTCCAGTTAAGGAATGAACGCCATGGAATAAAAGGTACAGCATAGGGAACATAGTCAATGCTATTGTAATAGTTTTGTATGGTGACAGATGGTAGCTACACTTGTGTTGAACATAGCATAACATATAGAGATGTTGAATTACTATGTTTTACACCCAAAATGAATGTAACATTGTTTGCCAACTATACTCAAAAAATAAATAAGATAATAAAACCAATCACTGTAATATAGCACACTAAATTATAACAATGATAACTAAAATATAAAGAAAAAATTGAAAAATATCAACACCTACTCATAAATTTTTTTAAAATTTCTCAGTATTCAGAATTAAGGGAACTTTCACTCTGAAAAAAGGACATCTATTAAAAACCCACAGCTAACATCACCATTAATAGAAAACATTGAGCATTCCCCTCTTAAATAAAAAAGAAAAGGATATCTGCTGGGTGCTCACCTCTTCTATTTATCACTGTACTGAAAATCATTACAAATGCTATAAGGCAATATAAATAATTTTTAAAATAATAAAGATTGAAGAAAATAAAGCTGCAGTTATATATTTAAAATCATTTGGAATATGCAAAATAACTATTAGAATAATAACTAATATTGGGAAAATTACAGGATACAAGATTAGTATAAAATTAATTTCAGTATCCAATCAACAATTTTAAAATAAAAATAATAGCACTTACATAGCACAGAGTACATAAAGTAACTAAATCTAATGAAAATGTGAAGTATCTTTGCTAAGAACTACAAAACATTTCTGAGAAGGAAAGTATGAACAAAAAAAAAAGATATGCCATATTCAAGGACTGCAAGACTTGACACGTAACATCTATTCTTCCTAAATTGTGTGCATATTCAATGCAATCACAACCAAAATCCCAGTAGACTTTAAAAAAGAAAATTTGTAAGTTCATTCTAATATTGATATGGAGATACAAAGGATCTAAAGGAATTTGTCTTGACATTTAAAAACACAAAGAGAAGTTCTGGGGAAGATGGGGGAGTATGAAGCTCCTGGGCTCACCTCAGTATATGGATACAACTAGATAACACCCACATCAGTGTAAATAAACCAGAGAACAAACTGATTACTGGCAGAACAGACTCTCCGTAGCTAAATGTAAAGAAGAGGCCACATTGAAAATGGTAAGACAGAAAGGTGGAGACACAGTTGGGAACCAAGCTGACTCAAGAGATGGTCGATGGGAGGGAGGGCCACTGCAAGCATGGAGAAAGGAGACAAGTAAACTCCACAATGGGCACCCAGGCACTATGGACCCACACTGAGTAGATGAACTCCTATAACATTTGGCTTTGAAAACCAGAGGGGCTTAACTTCATGAGTTTTTACAGTTGATGGAACTTAAACACCTAGAACATTAAAAATCAGCAGGCTCCACTCTGGGAGAGCTGGAGGGGAAAAGGAAATGGAGTCCCTGCCCTTAAAGAGACAGCATAAGAAACAGCCCCATATGATACAGTACAGAAGCAGTAGTTTGAAAAACACTTAGGGTATACAAGATTTATTTAATAATCTCAGAGCATGTGCTGGAGGGGCAGAGATCACTGGGAGACTTCTTCAGAGCAAAGGATCTGGCAGGTACCATTTCCCTTCCTTGCCTCCTGGCCTAGAGGCACTGACATCTGTGGGAACCAGTGTAGTACCAAAACTCTCCACCTAACTTGCTAACAGGGTGCAAGGGGTACAAATAGATCTGCCCCCTACAACCGGGCCAGACTTGGCAGTTTACTCAGGCAGCTACAGATCCCCTTCTATAACAGACCAGTGAGGACCGTGCAGGCACTGTGCACCCAACACCCATGATCTCCTGTGGACACACCCTCCAACATGCCCATTGTAGGAGTTGTTCCAAAATGAGCCCACAAGCCTGGCAATGTGCAAGCAGCCACAATAAGGGCCAGCACTACTCCAAAGTGACTTCTGCCCCAGGAGATGGGAAGATAACCATCCATACCAGTCTCCCTGTGACCCCAGCAGTGGGCTGGGGACAGACAACTGGTCTGACTGCAGGACCTGCCCACCAAGAAAAGCTTCTCAGGGAACAACAGAAGGAGAGTGCCCTGCAGTTTGGTGTTACAGAAACTCTAGTAAATGCATGGTCTGATTAGATTCAAGCCCAAGGTGACCCCAGACTGACACACTAACAACAGAGGTACAAAACCCTGTCCAAAACAGGCAAAGAGAGCCAACGCAGATGATAGGACTGAAGGCAAAAATGGCTTAGCCATAATAGTGGGGTGAATGCAACACACACAGGAGATAGCCCTGAAGCACTGGGTTCTGGTGAACAGGGGATATTGCACTGCAGGGGACTATAGGAACTCTTCTTAATAATGCCACCACTTTCAAGACCAAGTGATGTAGCTGACTTTCCTAATGCATAGAAATAGAAGCAGAGACTTAGACAAAATGATGAAACAAAGGAATATTTCCCAAATAAAACAACAGGACAATATTACAGCAAGAGAGCTAAATGAAGCAGATATAAATAATATGCCTAATGGGGAATTTAAAGTAATAGTCATAAAGATACTCAGTGGGCGTGAGGAAAGAGTAGAGGACTTCAGTGAGACCTTCAACAAAGAGATATAAAACATAAAAAAAGAACAATGAGAGCTAAAGAACTCAATAACTGAAATTAAAAATATAATACAAAGAATAAAGAGTAGACTAGAAGAAACAGAAGAACAGAATAATGACCTGGACAACAGAGTAGTGGAAAGAAATCAAACTGACCAAGTGAAAGAAAAAAGAATAAGAAAAAATTAGAATAGATTAAGGGAACTCAGTGACATCAAGTATAACAACATTCATATTATAGGGATTCCAGAAGGAGAATAGAGAAAAAGGGGCAGAAATTGTATTTGAAAAAATAAAAGTTGTCAACTTTGCAAATCTGGGAAGGAAACAGGAATCCAGATCCAAAAGGCACAGAGACGGTGCCAGGTGGCTCAGTCAGTTAAACATTTGCCTTTGGCTCATCAGGTCATCATCTCAGGGTCTTGGGATTGAGTCCCACATTGGGCTCTCTGCTCAACAGGGAGTCTTCTTCTCCCTCTGTGCTCTCCATCTCTTTCTCTCTCTCTCTCAAATAAGTAAAAAGAAAATCTTAAAAAAAAGCACAGAGAGCCCCTTACAGAATCAACCCAAGGAGTGCCATACCAAGACACATACTAATGACAATGGCAAAAAGTAGTGATAAAGACAGAACCTTAAAAACAGCAAGAGAAAAGAAAACAGTTACATACAAGTGAAACCCCATAAGGCTATCAGCTTATTTTTTAGCAGAAACTCTGCAGGCCAGAAAGGAGTGACACAATATATTCAAAGTACTGGAAAGGAAAGGAAAAAAACAAACAAACAAACCTGCAACAAAGAATACTCTATCCATTAAGTCTATCATTCAGAATAGGAGACATGAAGATTTTCCCAGACAAGCAAAAGTTAAAGGGATTCATCATCACTAAATCAGACTAACAAGGAATGTTAAAGGGGACTCTGTGAGTGGAAAGGAAAAACCATAGCAAGAGTAAGAAAAAAAGTAGGACGTACAGAAGCAGTAAAGTATATTTATAAAAATCAGTCAAAGGATTCATAATATAAAAGGATAGAAGGAATGGTAACATATACCTAAGCTGTGGGGCAGGGAAAGGAATAAAAATTTAGTGCTTTTAGAATGTGTTCAAACTTATGTAACCACCACCTTAATATAGACTGCTATATGCTTAAGATATTGTGAATAAATCTCACGGTAACCACAAATCAAAAACCAGTAATAGACATGCTAAAATAAAGAGAAAGGAATCCAAATATATCACTAAAAAAACCCCAGCAAACTGTGAGAGAGAAGAGCAAGAGAAGAACAGAGAACGACAAAAGCAACCAGAAAACAAATAACAAAATGGCAATAAGGACATACCTATCAATATTAATTTTGACTGTAAATGGACTAAATGCTCCAATCAAAGGGCAGGGTGTGACAGAATAGATAAAAATGCAAGACCAATCTATATGCCACCTACAGAAGAATCATGTCTAACCTAAAGACACAAGCAGATTGAAAATTAATAGATGGAAAAGCATTTATCATGCAAAAGGAAATGAAAAAAAAGCCATAGAGGCAATACTTTCATTGGACAAAATAGACTAAAACAAAGACTGTAACAAGAGACAAAGAAGGACCCTGTGTAATCATAAAGGGAACAATCCAACAAGAAGATATAACAATTATAAAAATTTATGCATCCAACATTGGATCACACATATAAATAAAGCAGCTAATAACAAACATGAAGAAAGTAATCTATAGAAACTCAAAAATAGCAGGGGACTTTAACACCCCACTCACATCAATGTATAGATCATCGAAACAGAAGATAAACAAAGAAACAGGGGCTTTGAGTGATGCAATGGACCAGATGGATTTAACAGATATATTCACAACATTCCATTCTAAAACAGCAGAATACACATTCTTCTCAAGTATACATGAAACATTCTCCAGAATGGAGCACATGTTAAGCCCCAAAACAAGTCTCAACAAATTCGAAATATTGAGGTCACATCATGCATCTTTTCCAACCAAAATGCTTGAAACTAGAAATCAATGGCAAGGAAAAAAAAAAAACTGGAAAGAACACAAATATATGGATGTTCAATAACATGCTACTGAACAATGAATGGGTCAAACAAGAAATGAAAGAGGAAATTAAAAAATACATGGAGACAGATGAAAATGAAAACAGAACAGTCCAACATCTTTGGGATGAAACAAAAGCTGTTCTAAGAGGGAAGTTTATAACAATGAAGGCCTACCTCAACAAGAAAAATCTCAAATAATAAAACATTACACCTAAAAGAGCTAGAAAAAGAACAAACAAAACCCAGTAGAAGGAAGGAAAAAATAAAGCTTAAAGCAGAAATAAATGACATACAAACTGTAAAAAGCAATAGAACAGATTAATGACCAGAAGCTGGTTCTTTGAAAAGATAAAGAAAATAGATAAACCTTTAGCCAGCCTCATCCAGAAAGAGAAAAAAAAATAGAGAACTCAAATTAACAAAATGAGAAATGAAAGAAGAGAAATAAAGTGATACCACAGAAATATAAAGGATTAAAGTAGAATATTATGAAAATTACATGCCAACATATTAGAAAACCTAGGAGAAATGGAGAAATTCCCAGAAATATTTAACTCGTTCCTGTATCAAGAAGAAATAAAAAAATGAACAGATCAATTACCAGCAATGAAATTGAATCAGTAATCAAAAGATCCCAAGAAACAAAATTCCAGGGACAGATGGATTCGCAGGTGAATTCTACCAAACATTCAAATATTTTTCTCAAACTATTCCAAATATTACAAGAGCAGTGAAAGCTTTCCAATTCATTCTTGAGGACAGCATTACCCTGATACAAAAACCAGATAAAGACACTACAAAAAAAGACAACCATAAGCCATTATATCTGATGAATATAGATGCAAAAATCCTTAACAAAATATTAATAAACTGAATCCAAAAATACATTAAAAAAAAAAACTTCACCACAATCAAGTGTGATTTATACGCAGGATGCAAGGTGGCTCAATATTCTCAACTCAATCAACATGATACATCACATCAATAAGGGAGAGGATAAAAACCATATTATCATTTCAATAGAGGCAGAAAAAACATTTGACAAAGTATAACATCCATTCATGATAGAAACCCTAAACAATGTAGGACCATAGGGAACATACCTCAACATCATAAACGCTGTATATAGAAAAATCCTAGCTAACATCATACTCAATGGTGAAAAACTGAGAGCTTTCCCCTTAAGATCAGGAACAAGACAAGAATATCCACTCTCACCATTTTATTCATCATAGAAGTCCTAGTCACAGATATCAGACCAGAAAAAGAAACAAAATGCATCCACATGCGTAAGGAAGAAGTAAAACTGTTACTATTTGCAGATGATGTAATATTATATATAGAACATCCTAAGGACTTCATCAAAAAACTACTAGAAATAGTAAATGAATTTAGTTAAGATTACAGGATACAAAATCAATACATAGAAATCCATTGCATTTCTATACACTAATTATGAAGTAGCAGGATGAGAAGTTAAGAAAACAGTTCCACTGACAATTTCACCAAAGATAATAAAATACCTAGGAATAAACTTAATTAAGGGTGTAAAAGACCTGTACTCTGAAAACCGTAAAACACTGAGGAAAGAAATTAAAGATGACACAATCATTCAGAAAGATATTCCATGCTAATGGATTGGAGAAAAATATTGTTACAATGTCTATTCCACTCAAAACAATGTACAGATTTAATGAAATTCTTATCAAAATACCAATAGTATTTTTCACAGACCTAGAACCCTAAAATTTGTATGGAACCACAAAAGACTCCCAAAGCTAAAGCAATCTTGAAAAGAAGAGCAAAACTGGAGGTATGACAATGCCAGATTTCAAGATATTCTACAAAATAGTAGCAATCATTACAGTATGGTACTGGAACAAAAACAAAAACAAAAGACATGTAGATCAATAGAATAAAATAAAGAGCCCAGAAATAAACCCACAGTTATGTAGTCAATTAGTCCATGACAAAGGAGGAAAGAATAAACAGTGGCAAAAAGTATCTCTTGAACAAACTGTGTTTGGAAAAATAAAAAAATTATCTGGTATTTGGAATAGTTTGAGAACAAATTGTGTATATGAAAAGAATGAAACTGGACCACTTTCTTACATCATACACAAAAATAAACTCAAATGGAATAAAAACCTAAATGTGAGACCTGAAAACATAAAAGTCTAAGAAAAGAGGTTAGGCATTTATTTCTCTGACGCTGGCCATCGCAACATTTTTCTAAATATGTCTCCTAAAGCAAAAGAAACAAAAGCAATGAACTACTGAGACTACAACAAAATAAAAAGCTTCTGCACAACAAAAGAAACAATCAATAAAAGTAAGAGGCAACCTACTGAATGGGAAAAGATATTTGCAAATGATATATCCAGTAAGAGGTTAGTATCCATGATATATGAGAATTTATACAACTGAACACCACAAAAATAATCCAATTAAAATGGGTGGAAGACAAAAAACAACAACAACAACAAAAAAAGGGCAGAAAACATGAAGAAAAATTTCTCCAAAGAAGTCATACAGATGGCCAACAGACACATGAAAAGATGATGAACAAGACTAATCATCAGGGAAATGCAAACAAAACCACAATGAGATATAACTTCATACCTGTCAGAATGGCAAAAATCAAAAACCCAGGAAACAAGTATTGCATCATTGGCAGGAATGCAAACAGATGCAGCCACTGTGGAAAACGGTATGGACATTCCTCAAAAATTAAAAATAGAACTACCCTATGATACAGGAATTGCACTGCTAGGTATTTACCCAAAGAATAAGAAAACACTAATTCAAAAACATATATTTATCCCTGTGTTTATCGCAGCATTATTTACAATAGCTAAATTGTGGATGCAACCCAAGTGTTCATCCAAAGATGAAGAAAGAGGTCATGTATATATATACAATGAAATATTAGTGAGGCATAAAAAAGAATGGAATATTGTCATTTGCAACAACATGGATGGATCTAGAGGGTATAATGCTATGTGAAATAAGTGAATCAGGGAAAAACAAATACCATATTATTTCACTCATGATGTGGACTTTGAGAAACAAAAGAAACAAAAGAGACAAACAAAAAACTTAAAATATAGAGAACAAACTAATCGTCAGCAGAGAAGAGGTGGGTGGAGATAATGGGTTAAATAGGTGAATGGGATTAATTGTACACTTATTGTGATCAGCATAGAGTAATGTATAGAATTGTTGAATCACTGTATTGTATACCTGCAACTAATATGCACTGTATGTTAATTATATTGGAATTAAAACACACACACACGGACAGAGTTGGATGATTTAAACTTCCTGATTTCAAGACTTACTATGAAGCAACTGCATCAAACAGTGTTGTATTGGGTTTAAGGTAAACACATGGATCAATGGAGCAGAAGAACATCTCAACCCACACATATCTTGTCACTTTATTTCTTACAAAAGGTAGTAAGTAAATTATATAGATTAGGAAAAAGAGAGCAAGAGTTTAACATGTCCAAACACAGGAATTGGGTAATTTAAGCAAAATAATTTAAATAAAATTTGTATGAGAAGCCATCTCTTTTCATGAAAATTTAACAATAAATATAATTCAGATTGAAACATCGCAAATTTTAAATTAGTTAATCTGGCTCAATTTCTAGAAAAGAATAACCAAGAGTAAAGATTTTCAATTCCCTGCATATATTACAAATATACATAAATGAATAATCAGTCTGTTTAATTTCTATTTTGAACAGAATGTTGAATGTCCATCTAATATATCTTGTAAGGTAATTAAATGAATTTATAACTCTTCTTTACTAGTACATGTGCCATTGCGTATTATATCAATAAATGTAGTCATTACCACAATGTAATGCCATGCCTCACTTGTTAGAACACGTTTGTTAACAAAAAAGACAGAAAGTGAATATTATGAGATATTCCCCTTAATTTTCTGCCAACACCCATCAATGTGCAAATCAAAACAACAGCTTTCACCACTAACATATTCCAGTAATATGTTTAATTTTGCCTATGTCAAAATGCTGTGAAGCATCTCTTAAAATATGTTTATTATATTTTAAGGTTTAGAAACATGACATACAGCATACCTTTGATTTTAAATGCATATGCACAGGTTGGCTGGGAAGATGGCAGAGTAGAAGGACTCTAAGCCTGCACCATCCCAAGGATACAACTAAGTAACATTGACATTAACATAAATAGCCCAGAAAACTATCTGAAGACTGGCAGAATTCCAGAATAAAATGTAGAGAAGAGGTCACATTGAAAAAGGTAGAAAGGCTGAAGATGTGACCTGGTAATGAAATAGACCTTGGCTGTCCACGGTGGGGAGGGAGCCGGTGGCATGGAGAAGGGTGAAAAACAGATTTTCATACTGGGGAGTTCATGAACAGGGAGGACAAATCCCCATGACATTTGCCTTTGAAAGTGAGAGGGGCTTTCATGAGTTCTTTCCTAAGTTTCTTTAGTGGGACTTAAACCCTGGAATTTAAAAAATCAGCAGGATGAGCTCTGGGAGAGCCTGGAGGTCAGTAGAAAGCAGCGTCCCTGTCCTTAAAGAGACAACAGGACAAATAGCCCATGCAGATAAGGCTTAGAACCAGCAATTTGAAAAACACTAGGGGCAGACAGGAGGGAGGGTGATTTACTCAACTCAGAGACAGGAATAACAGGGAGACCCCTCCAGCAACAAGGGAGCTGTCAGGCACCATTTACCACCCTCCCACCCTCCAACATAAACAAGGGCCACCTATGGGAACCAGCACTATGCCCACACTGTTAATCTAACATGTTTTCACCAAGCATTGCATGCCCCCCCATGACTTCCAGGGATTCACTCTTCCCATTCAAGCTTGCCTAGTGTAAACCCTGCCAACATCACATCTCCTGACCCACATGTTTTGCAGGGCCTCAGTTTGGTAGCAGTGGGGGCAGGTCTTATTTTGCAAGCAGACCACCACACACCTTTTAAAATGCACCTTTTCCCTGCTGGGGACCAAATACTGCCCAAAATAGGCAAAGAGAGACTCTGCAGACAACTGGACTGAAGAAAAAAGGGGCTAAGGCTCAACAGCTGAGCATATGCAACACACATAACAGACACTCCCTGAAGTACCAGGCCCTGGAAAGTGCCAAGGAAGAGGTGACACTGTACTGCAGGGCACTACAGGACTTCCTCATAAGGCTATTGTCATGAAGAGCATGAGAAGTAGATGATTTTCCTAACACAGAGAAGCAGACATAGAAAGTCAGACAAAATGAGAAGACAGAGAAATATCTCCCATATGAACGAACAGGACCAAAGCAGAGCAAGAGACCTTAGTGAAACAGGTATAAGTAACATGCCTGATAGATAATTTAAAGCAATGATTATAAAGATACTAAATGAACTTGAGAAAAGAGTAGAGGACATAAGTGAGAAACTTAACACAGAGATTTAAAAAAAAAAAAAAAAACCAATCAGAGAAAAGAATATAATAAATGAACTTTAAAAATACACTTGATGATCTGGAAGGCAGAGTAATGTCAAATAACCAAGCTGAGCAAAGGAGGGGAATGAAAACTATGTAAATTGAGAATAGTCTTAGAGAACTCAGTGACTCCATCAAGTGAAATATCATTTGCCTTATAGGGATCTCAGAATAAGAGAGAAAAAAGGGGGATGAAAATTTACTTGAAGATATAAGAGCTGAAAGTTCCCTAATCTGGGGAAGGAAACAAATATTCAGTTCCAGGAAGCACAGAGATCCCCACCAGAATTCAATGTAAGGAGGGCTACATCAAGACACACAGTAATTAAAGTAGCAGAAAACAGCAATAAAGAAAAAAAATTAAAGTAGGAAAAGAAAATAAGACAGTTACATAAAAGGGAAACCCCATAAGGCTATCAGCAGATTCTTCAGCAGAAATTTTCTGAGCCAGAAAGGAGTGGCATGATATATTCAAAGTGCTGAATGGGAAAAATTAGCAGCTAAGAATAATCTATCCAGCAAGGCTATCATTCAGAATAGAAGGAGAGATAAAGAATTTCTCAGACAAAAACAAACAAAAAGCCGAAAGGAATTCTTGACTACTAAACCCGTCCTAAAAGAAATTTAAAAAGGACTCTGAGTGGAAAGGAAGGACCATAAGTGATAATATGAAAAGTCAAAAACACAAAAGCAGTAAAAATAAATGTTTCTGTAAAAATCAGCCAAGGGGTTCATAAAATAAAAGGATGTAAAATATGGCACGATATACTTAAAACATTGGGGGGAGAGAGTAAAATAATAGGTTCAAACCTTAAGTGCCCATCAACTTAATATAGGCTGCTATATGCAGAAGGTATTATATACAAACCTAATGGTAACCACAGTCAAAAACCAGTAATAGATAAGAAAGGAATAAAGAGAAAGGAATCCAAGTACATCAGTAAAGAAACCCAACAAACCATGAAAGAGAACAAAAAAGGATCAGAAAAAAGCTATAAAACAACCATAAAACAGGTAACAAAATGGTAATAAATACATACTTATCAATAATTACTTTGAATGTAAGTGGACTAAACACATGAATCAAAAGACATAGGGGGATAGTAGGATTAAAAAAACAAACAAACAAAAGCAAGACCCATCTATATGCTGCCTATAAGAAACTCATTTCAGATTGCACATAAGGTGATGGAGAAATATTTATTATGCAAATGGATGTCAAAAGAGAGCCAGTGTAGCAATACATATATTAAACAAATTAGACTTAAAATAAAGACTGTAATAACAAAGAAGGGCATATATAATAAAAAAATCCAACAAGAGGATATAACAATTATAAATATTTATGCATCTAACATGGGAGCACCCAAATACATAAAACAGTTAATAACAAACTGAAAGTAACTGACAAGAATGCAATTAATAGTAGGGGACTTTAACACCCCACTTACATCAATGGATAGATTATCTAAACAGAAAATCAATAAGAAAACAGTAGCTTTGAATGACACCCTGGACCAGACGAACTTAATAGACATATTCAGAACATTCCATCCTAACTGAACATAAAACAAAACAAAACAAAAACAAAAAAGAACATTCCATCCTAAAACAGACTACACATTCTTTTCAAGTGCACATGGAACATTCTTGAGAATAGATCACTATTACCCCATAAAACAAGTCTCAACAAATTCAAAAAATTGAAGTCATACTATGCATATTGTCTGACCACAATGCTATGAAACTAGAAATCAACCACATGAAAGACTCAAAAGACCATAAATACATGAGGCTAAATAACACACTACTAAACAATGAATGAGTTCACCAAGAAATCAAAGAAGAAATCAAAAATTACATGGAAACAAATGAAAATGAATACATAATGATCCAAATTCTTTGGGATATAGCCAAAAGAGGAAAATTATAGCAATACAGGTCTACCTCAAGAAATAAGAACATTCTCAAATAAACAATCTAACCTTACATCTACAGGAACTAGAAAAAGAAGAACAAACAAAACCCAACTACAGCAAAAGACAGGAAATAATAAAGATTGGAGTAGAAATAAATGGCATAGAAAATAGAACAGATCAATGAAACCAGGAGCTGTTTCTTTGAAAAGATCAACAAAATTGATAAGCCTCTAGCCAGATTCATAAAAAAAAGAGACAGAGAGAGAGAGAGAGGACCCAAATAAGCAAAATCACTAATGAAAAAGGAAAAATAACAATGAACATCATAGAAATAAAACTGTAACAGAATATAATGAAAACTTATATATCAATAAATTGGACAACTTAGAAGAAATTGGTGAATTCCTAGAAAGATACAACCTACGAAAATTAAAGAGGAAGAATTGAGAATTTGAACAGACCAATTACCAGCAATGAACTTGAATCAGTAATCAAAATCTCCAAAAAAAAAAAAAAAAAAAAAAAACCCAAAAGTCCAGGGCTAGACGGCTTCACAGGTGAATTCTACCAAACATTTAAAGAAGCATTAATAACGATTCTTTATAAAACACTAATGAAAGAAACTGAAGATGACACAAAGAAATGAAAAGACATTCCATGCTCATGGATTAGAAGAACAAATACTGTTAATATGTCTATACTACTCAAAGCAATCTACAGAATTAATGCAATCCCTATCAAAATATCAACAGCATTTCTCACAGAACTAGAACAAACAATCCTAAAATTTGTAAGGAACCACAAAAGACCTCAAATAGCCAAAACAATCTTGGAAAAGAAAAATAAAACTGGAGATATCACAATTCCAGATTTCAAGTTATACTACAACCCAGAGTAATTAAAACAGTATGGTAATGGCATAAAAATAGACACATAGATCAATTGACTAGAAAAGAAAACCCAGAAAAAAACCCATAATTATATGGTCAATTAATATTTGACAAAGTAGGAATGGATATACAATGGGGAAAAGACAGTCTCTTCAATAACGGTGTTGGGAAAACTAGATTGTCACATGCAAAAGAATGAAACTGAATTACTTTCTTTCACCACACACAAAAATAAGATCAAAATGGATTAAGGACCTAAATGTGAGACCTGAACCCATAAAAATCCTTGAAGAGAGGACAGGCAGTAATTTCTCTGACATCAACCAGAAGCAACAATTTTCTAGATCTGTCTCTTGAGGCAAGGGAAATAAATGCAAAAATACACTATTGGAACTACATCAAAATCAAAAGTTTCTGCACAGTGAAGGACCAAGCGACAAAACTAAAAGGCAACCTACTGAATGGGAGAACATATTTGCAAATGACATCCAATAAAGGGTTAGTGTCCAAAATATATAAAGAACTGATATACCACCCAAAAAATAACCTAATTAAAATAATGTAATTAATCTAAATAAAACATGAACAGACATTTCTCCAAAGAAGACACACAGATGTCCAAAAGACACATGAAAAGATGCTCAGCATCACTCATCCTAGGGAAATACAAATCAAAACTGCAATGAGGTATCACCTCACACTTGTCAGAATGGCTAAAATCAAAACCACAAGAAACAAGTATTGTACCATTGGTGGGTGCAAATGGGTGCAGCCACTGTGGAAAACAGTATGGACATTCCTTAAATATTAAAAAGAGAACTACCCTGTGATCCAGGAATCACACTACTGGGTATCTACCCAAAAAATACAAAACACTAATTCAAAGGGATACAGGTATCTCTATGTTCATTGCAGCATTATTTATAAGAGCCAAACTATAGAAGCAGTCTAAGTGTCCATCAATAGATGAATAAAGAAGAGTTGGTACACACACACACACACACACACACACACACACACACACACAGTGGAATATTATTCAGCCATAAAAAAGAATGAAATCTTGTCATTTGCAACAACATGGACAAGAGCTACAGAGTATAATGCTAAGTGAAATAAGTCAATCAAGACAAACACTATATGATTTCACTCGTGTGGAATTTAAAAAACAAACCGAAGAGCAAAGGGAAAAAGAGCGGGAGAAAAAAAGAGAGAGGCAAACCAGAGAGACTTTTAACTATAGAGAACAAACTGATGGTTACCAGAGGAGAGGTGGGGCAGGGGGGAAGGATGGATGAAATAGGAGCTGGGAGTAGAGAACACTTATCATGATGAAAAAAATAAATAAATACACAATTATTAGTCTTTTTGGCTGAATTAAAAAAATATTGTTTGCAAATTAGAAATCAAAAGCCATTCTTAGATAATACTCTCCAAAAGGAATCTTAACTGACTTTATTTTTCAGTCAAATCATATTTACTAATTCAATGGATATTTACTGAGTACTTCTAGTGACTTTAGGTTAGGACAATGAGCATGAGCAAGAGCTGCTTCATGGAGTACAATGTAATGAAACTGTTAAATAAATAAATGTATCTAATTCAACACCAAAAAGCAAATAATCTGATTTAAAAATGGGCAGAGGACCTGGATGGAAATTTTTGCAAAGACAGCATACAAATGGCCAACAGATACAGTAAAAGATGTTCAACAGCACTAATCACCAGGGAAATGCAAACCAAAACCATAATAAGATAACTTCCTCACACGTGTTGGAATGGCTAGTATCAAAAAGACAAGAAATATCAAGTGCTGACATAGATATGGAAAAAAAGAAACCCTCATGCACTGTTGGGGGAATGTAAATTGGTGCAGCCACTTTAGAAAAGAGTATGGAGATTCCTCAAAAAAATTAAAAATAGGATGACTGAGGGGGTAGAGCAGGATGGCAGAGGAGTAGGAGACCTGGATTTCGTCTGGTCTCAGGAATTCAGCTGGATAGGGATCAAACCATTCTGAACACCTAAAAACTCAACAGGAGATCGAAGAAAAGAATAGCAACAACTCTCTGAACAGAAAAGCGACCACTTTCTGGAAGGTAGGACGTGTGGAGAAGTGAATCTGACGTGATATTTGGGAGGATAGACAGCGGGGGAGGGGCCTCCATCGCCGCTTCTGGCAAGTGATAGAACCACCACGGAGCACAAAATCGGAACTTTTAGAAGTCTGCTCTGCTGAGGGACGTCAGCAGCTAAGCAGGGGGAGGAACCCTCACGGGACAGTGTGGTCTCATGACCCTCAGGGTCACAGAAAGACCGGGGGTGCCTGAGTGCAGCAGAGCTCCCAGGTATCAGAGCGGGGAAGCCGGCTACAGAGAGGGAGCCTAGGTGCGGTCTCTCAGCTCGGGGTGGCCATAAACCGTGATCCGCGGCACAGTCGGGCCACTGCTCCTCCAGCAGGGACCCAACAAGCGGCAGATCCGGGGAGACTCACCTTCCTTCCCCAGGAGGAGCCGCGCGGGAGTGCACCGCAGGGATCTGCTGGGTTTGGAGACTCCACCCAGGGTCAGGTGCCAGAGATAGAAACGCGCAGTCACAGGCCGGGTGAGCACAGAGTGCGGCCGGAGACCAGGGAGACGGGAGTGACTGGCGGCTTTTCTCTGGGGCTCACTGAGGAGTGGGGCCCCGAGTTCTCGGCTTCTATGGGGCGGAGATTGGGAGGCCGCCATTTTCATTCTCCGCCTCCAAAGCTGCACGGAAAGCTTGCAGGGAACAAAAGCTCCCGAGAGCAAACCCGAGCAGATTGCTTAGCCCCTACCGGCAAGGGTGGGGGCAATTCCGCCTCCGGCAAAGACATTTGGGAACCACGGCAACAGGCCCCTCCCCCAGAAGATCAGCGAGAACAGCCAGACAAGACGAAGTTTACCCATCAATGAGAACAGAACTCCAGCACTAGGGGAATACTGCACATAGAATCCATGGCTTTTTTACCATGATTCTGTAGTCATTCAAAGTTAATTTTTTTTTAACTGTCCTTTTTATTTTATTTTATTTTTTTTTCCCTTTTTCAACCAACATCTTATCAATCCCTTTTTTAAAATACATTTTTATTTTTCATTTTTAGAGTCATATTCTATCCCTTCATAGTAGTTACCTGTATTTTTGGCATATATATATATATATATATATATATATGTTGTTCTCTCTTTAAAATTTTGAGATAGTTTCCTCTAACAGATCAAAATATACCCTAAATCTCTAGTGTATGGTTTTTTTTCTACTCCCCTGCCTGATCACATTCTCTCCATTTTTTTAAATCCTCTTCTTTCTTTTTTCAAAAACTTATCAATTCCTTTTATAAAATTTTTTATAATTTCCATCTTTACAGTCATATTCCATCCCTTCATCATATCAAACCTTATTTTTGTACATATATAAGATTTTCTTTCTTTAAAATTTTGGGAGGCACTTTCTTCTAACAGACCAAAATACACCCGAAATCTAGTGCGTGGCACTGATCTATATACCAGCCTGATCATATTTGATCATATTCTGTTTTTTTGTTTTGTTTTGTTGTTTTTGTTTGTTTTTATCTTTATCTTTTTCTTTTTCTTTTTCTGTTTTTTTTTCTTTTTCTTTTTTCTCTCTTTCCCTTTTTTTCCCACTGCTTCAGGTCTTTTCTGATTTGTTTAGAGTATATTTTCTGGGGACGTTGTTACCCTGTTAGCATTTTGTTCTCTCATTAATCTATTCTCCTCTGGACACAATGACAAGACGGAAAAATCATCTCAACAAAAAGAACAAGAGGTAGTACCGACTGCCAGGGACCTATTCAATACAGACATTAGTATGATGTCAGATCTAGAGTTCAGAATCATCACTTTAAAGATACTAGCTGGGCTTGAAAAAAGCATGGAAGTTATTAGAGAAACCCTTTCTGGAGAACTAAAAGAACTAAAATCTAACCAAGTAGAAATCAAAAAGGCTATTAATGAGGTGCAATCAAATATGGGGGCACTAACTGCTAGGATAAATGAGGCAAAAGAGAGAATCAGTGATATAGAAGACCAAAAGATGGAAAATAAAGAAGCTGAGATAAAGAGAGATAAACAACTACTGGATCACAAGGGCAGAATTCGAGAGATAAGCGACACCATAAGACGAAACAACATTAGAATAATTGGGATCCCAGAAGAGGAAGAGAGAGAGAGAGGGGCAGAAGGTATAATGGAGCAAATTATAGCAGAAAACTTCCCTAATTTGGGAAAGGAAACAGGCATCAAAATCCAGGAAGCACAGAACCCTCTCAAAATCAATAAAAATAGGTCAACACCCTGACATCTAATAGTAAAACTTACGACTCTCAGAGACAAAGAAAAAATCCTGAAAGCAGCTCGGGAGAAGAGATATGTAACCTACAATGGTAGAAACATTAGATTGCCAACAGACCTATCCACAGAGACCTGGCAGGCCAGAAAGGACTGGTAGGATATATTCAGAGCACTAAATGAGAAAAATATGCAGCCAAGAATACTATATCCAGCTAGGCTGTCATTGAAAATAGAAGGAGAGATAAAAAGCTTCCAGGACAAACAAAAACTAAAGTAATTTGCAAACACAAAACCAGCCCTACAAGAAATATTGAAAGGGGTCCTCTAAGCAAAGAGAGAGCCTAAAAGCAACATAGACCAGAAAGGAACACAGACAATATACGGTAACAGTCACCTTACAGGCAATACAATGGCACTAAATTCATATCTTTCAATAGTTACCCTGAATGTAAATGGACTAAATGCCCCAATCAAAAGACACAGGCTATCAGATTAGATTAAAAAACAGGACCCATCGATATGCTGTCTGCAAGAGACTCATTTTAGACCCAAAGACACCCCCAGATTGAAAGTGAGGGGGTGGAAAACCATTTACCATGCTAATGGACACCAAAAGAAAGCTGGGGTGGCAATCCTTATATCAGACAAATTAGATTTTAAACCAAAGACTGTAGTAAGAGATGAGGAAGGACACTATATCATACTTAAAGGGCCTATCCAACAAGAAGATCTAACAATTGTAAAGATCTATGCCCCTAACATGGGAGCAGCCAATTATATAAGGCAATTAATAACAAAAGCAAAGAAACACATTGGCAACAATACAATAATAGTGGGGGACTTTAACACCCCCCTCACTGAAATGGACAGATCGTCTAAGCAAAAGATCAACAAGGAAATAAAGACTTTATTTTATTTTATTTTTAAAGATTTATTTATTTATTTATTTATTTATTGGAGAGCGAGCGAGAGAGAAACAGCATGAGAGAGGAGAGGGTCAGAGGGAGAAGCAGGCTCCCCGCCGAGCTGGGAGCCCGATGCGGGACTCGATCCCAGGACCCCGGGATCATGACCTGAGCCGAAGGCAGTCGCTTAACCAACTGAGCCACCCAGGCACCCGGAAATAAAGACTTTAAATGACACACTGGACCAAATGGACTTCACTGACATATTCAGAACATTCCATCCCAAAGCAACAGAATACACATTCTTCTCTAGTGCCCATGGAACATTCTCCAGAATCAATCACATCCTAGGTCATAAATCAGGTCTCAACCGGTACCAAAAGATTGGGATCATTCCCTGCCTATTTTCAGACCACAATGCTTTGACACTAGAACTCAATCACAAGAGGAAAGTCGGAAAGAACTCAAATACATGGAGGCGAAAGAGCATCCTACTAAAGAATGAATGGGTCAACCAGGAAATTAAAGAAGAATTAAAAAAATACATGGAAACCAATGAAAATGAAAACACAACTGTTCAAAATCTTTGGGATGCATCAAAGGCAGTCCTAAGAGGAAAGTATATAGCAATACAAGCCTTTCTCAAGAAACAAGAAAGGTCTCAAGTACACAACCTAACCCTTCACCTAAAGGAGCTGGAGAAAGAACAGCAAATAAAACCTAAACCCAGCAGGAGAAGAGAAATAAAAAAGATCAGAGTAGAAATCAATGAAATAGAAACCAAAAGAACAGTAGAAGAGATCAACGAAACTAGGAGCTGGTTTTTGAAAGAATTAACAAGATTGATAAACCCCTGGCCAAACTTATCAAAAAGAAAAGAAAAATGACCCAAATCAACAAAATCATGAATGAAAGAGGAGAGATCACAACCAACACCAAAGAAATACAAACAATTATAAGAACATATTATGAGCAACTCTATGCCAGCAAATTAGATAACCTGGAAGAAATGGATGCATTCCTAGAGATGTATCAACTACCAAAACTGAACCAGGAAGAAATAGAAAACCTGAAGAGAACTATAACCACTAAGGAAATTGAAGCAGTCATCAAAAATCTCCCAACAAACAAGAGCCCAGGGCCAGATGGCTTCCCAGGGGAATTCTATCAAACATTTAAAGAAGAATTAATACCTATTCTTCTGAAACTGTTCCAAAAAATAGAAATGGAAGGAAAACTTCCAAACTTGTTTTAGGAGGCCACCATTACCTTGATCCCAAAACCAGACAAAGACCCCATCAAAAAATGGAATTACAGACCAATATCCCTGATGAACATGGATGCAAAAATTCTCACCAAAATACTAGCCAATAGGATCCAACAGTACATTAAAAGGATTATTCACCACGACCAAGTGGGATTTATCCCTGGGCTGCAAGGTTGGTTCAATATCCACAAATCAATCAACATGACACAATACATTAACAAAAGAAAGAACAAGAATCATATGATCCTCTCAACAGATGCAGAAAAAGCATTTGACAAAGTACAGCATCCTTTCTTGATCAAAACTCTTCAGAGTACAGGCATAGAGGGTACATACCTCAATATCATAAAAGCCATCTATGAAAAACCTACAGCGAATACCATTCTCAATGGGGAAAAACTGAGAACTTTCCCCCTAAGGTCAGGAACGCAGCAGGAATGTCCACTACCACCACTGCTATTCAACATAGTATTAGAAGTCCTAGCCACAGCAATCAGACAACAAAAAGAAAGAAAAGGCATCCAAATTGGCAAAGAAGAAGTTGAACTCTCACTCTTTGCAGATGGATATGATACTTTATGTGGAAAACCCCCAAGACTCCACCCCAAAACTGCTAGAACTCATACAGGAATTCAGTAAAGTGGCAGGATATAAAATCAATGCACAGAAGTCAGTGGCATTCCTATACACCAACAACAAGACAGAAGAAACAGAAATTAAGGAGTCAATCCCATTTACAATTGCACCCAAAACCATAAGATACCTAGGAATAAATCTAACCAAAGAGGCAAAGAATCTGTCCTCAGAAAACTATAAAATACTCATGAAAGAAATTGAGGAAGACACAAAGAAATGGAAAAACGTTCCATGCTCATGGATTGGAAGAACAAATATTGTGAAGATGTCAATGCTACCTAGAGCAATCTACACATTCAATGCAATCCCCATCAAAAGACCATCCACTTTTTTCAAAGAAATGGAACAAATAATCCTAAAATTTATATGGAACCAGAAAAGACCCCACATAGCCAGAGGAATGTTGAAAAAGAAGGGCAAAGCTGGCGGCATCACAATTCCGGACTTCCAGCTCTATTACAAAGCTGTCATCATCAAGACAGCATGGTACTGGCACAAAAACAGACACATAGATCAATGGAACAGAATAGAGAGCCCAGAAATGGACCC
Organism: Mirounga angustirostris; assembly: GCF_029215605.1. Lineage (NCBI taxonomy): Eukaryota > Metazoa > Chordata > Mammalia > Carnivora > Phocidae > Mirounga > Mirounga angustirostris. The sequence continues at coordinate 49,628,663 of NW_026991711.1, forward strand.
TCAACTCTATGGTCAACTCATCTTTGACAAAGCAGGAAAGAATGTCCAATGGAACAAAGACAGTCTCTTCAACAAATGGTGTTGGGAAAATTGGACAGCCACATGCAGAAGAATGAAACTGGACCATTTCCTTACACCCACACAAAAATCGACTCAAAATGGATGGAAGACCTAAATGTGAGACAGGAATCCATCAACAACCTAAAGGAGAACACAGGCAGCAACCTCTTCGACCTCAGCCGCAGCAACTTCTTCCTAGACACATCACCAAAGGCAAGGGACGCAAGGGCAAAAATGAACTATTGGGACTTCATCAAGATATAAAGCTTTTGCAAAGCAAAGGAAACAATCAACAAAACCAAAAGACAACCGACAGAATGGGAGAAGATATTTGCAAATGACATATCAGATAAAGGGCTAGTATCCAAAATCTATAAAGAACTCATCAAACTCAACACCCAAAGAACAAAGAACCCAATCAAGAAATGGGCAGAAGACATGAACAGACATTTTTCCAAAGAAGACATCCAAATGGCCAACAGACACATGAAAAAGTGCTCAACATCACTCAGCATCAGGGAAATCCAAATCAAAACCTCAGTGAGATACCACCTCACACCAGTCAGAATGGCTAAAATTAACAAGTCAGGAAATGACAGATGTTGGCGGGGATGTGGGGAAAGGGGAACCCTCCTACACTGTTGGTGGGAATGCAAGCTGGTGCAGCCACTCTGGAAAACAGTATGGAGGTTCCTCAAGAAGTTGAAAATAGAGCTACCATATGATCCAGCAATTGCACTACTGGGTATTTACCCCAAAGATACAAAAGTAGGGATCCGAAAAGGTACGTGCACCCCAATGTTTATAGCAGCAATGTCCACAATAGCCAAACTATGGAAAGAGTCAAGATGTCCATCGACAGATGAATGGATAAAGAAGATGTGGTACACACACACACACACACACACACACACACACACACACACAATGGAATATTATGCAGCCAGCAAAAGGAATGAGATCTTGCCATTTGCAACAATGTGGATGGAATGGATGGTATTATGCTGAGTGAAATAAGTGAAACAGAGAAAGACATGTATCATATGACCTCACTGATAAGAGGAATTCTTAATCGCAGGAAACAAACTGAGGGTTGCTGGAATGGGGGGTGGGGTGGGAGGGATGGGGTGACTGGGTGATAGACACTGGGGAGGATATGTGCTCTGGTAAGCACTGTGAATTGTGCAAGACTGTTGAATCTCAGATCTGTACCTCTGAAACAAATAATGCAATATATGTTAAGAAAAAAAAAAAAAAAGAAGAAGATAGCAGGAGGGGAAGAATGAAGGGGGGGAAATTGGAGGGGTAGATGAACCATGAGAGACGATGGACTCTGAAAAACAAACTGAGGGTTCTAGAGGGGAGAGGGGTGGGAGGATGGGTTAGCCTGGTGATGGGTATTAAAGAGGGCACATATTGAAGGGAGCACTGGGTGTTATGCGCAAAAAATGAATCACTGAACACTACATCTAAAACTAATGATGTAATGTATGGGGATTAACATAACAAAAAATTAAAAAATAAAATAAAATAAATAAAAAATAAAAATAGGATGACCATGTGATCCAGTAATTCCACTACTGGGCATTTATGCAAGGAAAATAAAAGCACTAATTCAAAAAGATATAAAGATATATGCTCCTCTATGTTTATTGCAGCACTATTTATAATAGCCAAGATATAGAAGCAATCTAAATGTGTACTGATAGATGAATGGATAAAGAAATGTGATATATCTATAAATATGTGTATATATTTATACACACACACACATATACACACAAACATAATTTTACTGAGCCACAAAAAAGAATGAGATCTTACCATTTGCAACAGCATGGATGGACTTAGAGTATTATGCTAAATGAAATAAATAAAAAAATGAAATAAATCAGATAAAGACAGATACCATATGATTTGATCCATATATGAAATCTTAAAAAACAAAACAAATGAACAAAGAAAAAGCAGAAAGAGTCCCATAAATACAAGGAACAAACTGGTGGTTGCCAATTCCAAATGTAGTATCACTGTTTCCTTTCTTAGTTCTCAAATTTAATTTCTCCTTAGTTGATATTTGAATCTAACATCACAGACCAAATATGCTATACATTTTTATGACTACTCCTAAAACTTTTAGATACAAAATCCTTCATCATATACTTAAAAGGGCTTTTAAAGGACATTTCATTTGTTTTTTATTTCCTGGGAGGCGGGGGTGGGGGGTTGGTGAGTATCGCTGGCACCTGATACACACTTAATAAAATATTTTGTTTTCTCAATTAAAATAGACAGTTATAAAGAAGTCAGAGACAGTGTGTATCTTTATTCTAACTGAAAGTGTTGTATCTTAAATTTTACATAAAAATTACAAAAAGGACAAAAAACATTGGGATAAGTATATCAATTAACTCCTTTTTTAAGGGGCGCCTGGGTGGCTCAGTCTTTAAGCGTCTGCCTTCAGCTCAGGTCATGATCCCAGGGTCCTGGGATCTAGCCCCACATCAGGCTTCCTGCTCCACGGGAAGCCTGCTTCTCCCTCTCCCACTCCGCTTGCTTATGTTCTCCCTCTCCCACTCCCCCTGCTTGTGTTCCCTCTCTCGTTGTGTCTCTCTCTGTCAAATAAATAAATAAAATCTTTAAAAAAACCCTTTTTTAAAACCAATTTTAGAGTCTCTTAAAAATAAGTGCTATTCCTACACCATTATTTGTTCCTTCTTCATGCTGAGTACACATCACTGAAGCCACTGAATTACTTCCATTCCTCCGAAATATTGTTTAAATGCCAATGAAATTAAATGGAAGATTAAGGAATATTTCCTGCCTTACTAATGCTGATTTCTTTTTTCTTAAAAGTTTCAAGGCAGGCTATATATAAGCATTAATTCAGTTTCCACAGCAACACTCCCCCTGCAAGGTCCTACCTCAGTATGTGTAAAATCCTAGCATGTGACACCATCTTGGTCCCACAGCCTTGATTTACTAGATTTGTAATCTAAATTTATGGACTATCTTTTAGGAAAATTTTGATGGCTCAGAGAGTATTATCATTTTCCTCAGTACCAATTTTTATCATAAAGAAGCATGTGTTTGACTAATCTGCTCTTCAGAGAATCTTTGTATCTGACTGGCCTTTGGGGGTAATATTTGCTTATTGCTTATAAAGTATGGCAAGATTCAAACAGTTCTTCATTCTTTCCATTAAAAATAAGAGCCACCTTACTTTTTTTTTTTTAAGGTTTTATTTATTTATTTGACAGAGAGATAGCGAGACCAGGAACACAAGCAGGGGGAGTGGGAGAGGGAGAAGCGGGCTTTCTGCTGAGCAGGGAGCCCGATGTGGGACTCGATCCCAGGACCCTGGGATCATGACCTAAGCCGAAGGCAGACACTTCACGACTGAGCCACCCAGGCGCCCAGAGCCACCTTACTTTTAATACTGTAATGTCACTAATGTCTATCCAAGCATTCTGAGCAAGTTAAAACTGAAAGACAACATACATTTCCCTTAGGACATTACAGTAATGTAATGTGAAAACTACATGCAGTTCTGCATTATGAGCGTTGTGTCTTATGATCAATTTCCAGCTGTGTTATTTTTTCTTTTAAATCAGTTAAATATAGCTGTCTTTGTGTTTCTGACTTTTTGAGTCTTCAAAGGCTATAATTTGGAGTTTCAGATAAGCTTTTAATATGTTTAATTTAGTTAGTAATCTAAATTTCTGTTGGATTCTTCAATAATAATGCAAAGATGGGGGTCATCAAACAAAGTTGCATTTTGCCTCCATCTAAGAGGTTTGAAGAAATTGCTTGGAAATTAATACCTAGGTTAACAACTATAATGTTGCCATATATGCACTATTAATGTAATTTGACAACTTTTTACTGTTTGCGTGATTACTTGTGACACATAGCAGTACATTCAAAGTACAAGTAGATATTTCAGGGATAAGGAATCAAAATCTGAGATGTATCTAGAGTCCTTCATTTACTTTTAGTTGAAATTAGAGAATGCTATAGTTGTTTCATATTCTTTTGTTTGTAACATATATATAGTTTTTGTGTAATATTAGTTTTATATGCATATATTTTATACCACTTAAAGTCTACTACTGTAACTGTTTCCTCCTTTACAATTAACTTACATTGAAAGATAATATAGCATTACTGAAAATTCTTGTTAAGACCAGATGTATTTTTAGCAATGTTCTATTTTTGTGAAACTTTAAAAATAAGTTTATTGCTATTTCCCTGCAAATAAATGTGGTCTGTCTTATAAAATCTTACTTATAGAAACTATGTAGCTTCATAGGACACTTTAACCCAAAAGGAGGAAATATAATCTTCAGATTCAAATAGGTAGGGGTTCATATTTTGAGTCTGGCTCTTTCTAGATGAGTGTTACTTAATCTCTCCAAGCCTAAGAATTCTTTTTAAAAAGCTTGAAACTTTAGATAATGCAATCATATATAATTAAATTACTAGGCTGTATCAGCATTATACTAACAAATATAAAATAGGAGACTTTTGACCAGAAGTCCTCTTCTACCACTTCCTAAATGCATGATTTTGGCCTCAGGCTAACATGGGAATGTAAATATTTACCTTGAAATGATTTAGAGACAATGTAATTAAAACAAATAGCACCAATAGGACAGCAAAGGAGATGTTCAGGAAGAAAGAACCAGTTCCATAAAATAACACTTGTATTTTTTTTATAACAACAATAATCTTCAAACTCTAGGAGCTCAGAGCCTCTGATCCATTCTCTATGTATGAAATAATCATAACCCCTTCTGTTGTCAACTATTAATTTCACTGTCTCAGTTGTATCTCTCAATAAGCCAATACACTTGATGAGGGTCTTATTTGAGGATTTCTCACAATGCCTAGCACAGAACTTGGTTAAACTAGGAGTTTGGGACACCTGGGTGGCTCAGTCAGTTAAGCATCTGCCTTTGGCCCAGGTCATGATCCCAGGGTCGAGGGATCAAGTCCTGCATCGGGCTCCTTGCTCAGCAGGGAGCCTGCTTCTCCCTCTGCCTGCCATTCTCCCTGCTTGTGCTCTCTCTGTGTCAAATAAATAAATAAAATCTTTAAAAATAAATAAATAAATAAAAATAAAGTAGGAGTTCAATAAACTCTTCACTTGCTGATCAGGTTGACTCTAATAGAGGCAATTTAAACTTTAAAATGCTTTACATTGAATTTGGGAATATACAATTATGTCAGGGCTCCCAAGACCATCCTTAGACCGGCTGATTTACTACAAGGATTCCTAGGACTCAGAAAAACTGTTATACTCATGGTTATACTACATTGCAGGGAAAGGATACAGATTAGAATCAGCAAAGGGAAAATCAAGGCAAAAGCTAGAAGAGACTGCACAAGCGCTCAGTGGTGTCCCTCCCAGTTGAGTCACATGAGGACTTGCTCAGTTTTCCCAGCAAAAATATGAGACTTGACACATACGACAATATGACATATATATGAAGCGTTGCAAGCCATAGAAGTTGACCCAGCTCTTGTGTTCAGTTTTTTTATTAGGGATCAGTCACCTAGGTATGTAGCACCTGCTACTCAGATTCCAGTCTTACCACACTCCACTTCCCCAGACATAAAACAGGTGTTCACAATAAATCACATTGTTAGGATAAACTAATCTGGTCAAGTTGGTGGGGCATGACTCAATGCCTCAGGCGTACAAAAACAGGTATTTACCATCAATACAGTGTGACCTAAGGAAGGCATCAGTCATACAAAATCATTCTTCTCAAGCAGAATATATCAAGATCTAAGAAGTTATATCCCATGAGTCTACCAAAGGCCAATCCTGAAGACAAAACTTTCTTGGAAATGTGCAGACAGCTAAGTTAACACTTTCTTGCCCAGTAATGCATTCATATAATGGAAAATTTTAAAAACATGTAAGGGAATTAAATGGAAATTATTCCTCTTACTGTTTCTTCATTCACCTAGTTCCCCTGAATAGTAAAAAGTAATCTTAGTTTCCGATGTGTTCTTTGAGATATTTGTATACATATTCCTCTTTTACATATTTTTTTAATGAAATCTTTGGTATTTATTTTAATTAACAGTATATCTTATAGATCTTTTCATATTAAAACATAAATAAGCAACCTCACTATTTTACATGACTGCATAATTTTCCATTTTGTAATTATACCATTATTGATTTAAACCCATCCTTTAGACATATTTAGATAGTTTCCAATATTTTGCCTTAGAAGGAATGATTCAATGACTAATCAACGTAAATACAACATTTTAAAAGCATGTGAGTATATCTGTAGGATAAATTCTTATAAGTAGAGTTTTTGGGTCAATTTTGATATATATTTTCAACTGGACCCCCATTAAAGTTTTGCTAATTTGCACTCAAACCAGGCTATGATTATGATAACACTTAATCAAAGGTTACAACAATTAATTATAAATTTCTAAATATCAGCAACATCGTAAAGTATAAATATGAATCATTATATTACCATTGAAGAAAGCAAATCTTAGAACAATTTAATATAATATTAAATATAGCATTAATAGGAATATAGAGAATTAAGGGAGAGTGCTTGGATCTTTTTTGTTTTGTTTTGTTGAACTCTACAACTTCTCTTATATCAGAAAATGAGAGCACTATTATAGATGTTTTTGTGATTGAGTTTTCAAGTCTTGATCTCTCTCTCTGTCAGATGTGAGCAAATAAATAAAGTAATAGTTGCGTCCAGGTCAGATGACTAGACATAAAGGAATAAATTACTGTGAACTTTAAATTTGGCCACTAAAGTGATTGTTGAGATTAAAGCTACATGAAATTTTATAGTTTCCCGCAAGGAGAATCTTTCCCTAGAAAGAGAAGATTTTTTCCCTAAATGAAGCTGGGGGAAAAAACTATTTTAAATACAGCAGAATCCCATTTTCAACTAATTTTAGCTAGAGTGTGAAGAAAACATTTCAGGAAGATAAGCTCATACTGTCTTCATTTTGATGACATTTACGGCCATTTTGTGTGGTCCTATGGTTTTTGTCATGACAATGGTTTCTTTTTTTCCCCTTGTCATTTCTGACACAAGAACAAGACATCAGAATTTTAATATCACATACATATTTTCAGTGATTCTGGCTAAGCTAAACTGCCAGCAGGCTACATTATTGTAATTCTCTCTTTGCAAGTCTCACAGCTGCAAGGTTTCTTGTTCATGACAAGTTTCATGAACATATTTCTCCTTGTTGGAGCTTTTTCTAGACCGGATGGCTACCTGTGGCATATTTTATGAATTGTAAAGGAAATCACTTAAAGACTTTTATACTTTGAGATTTTTTTTATTCTGGTGATTTGTATGTATCAAGTCTTTTGTACCTAAGTAGGTTCAGCTTTTTTAATTCTAAAGAGCGTATCAATAGGAGGCATTTTAGTTTTTGTATTTAATTCTATCACGCAGAAGAAATAACACATTTAATATCTCCAGAGCTAGATACTTAATCAAATTAATTATTGTGATTCTTTGCTTTTTATCTAAAGCATTTGTGAGGGTTTATTGTTATTTTTTTAACTTGTAGGGAGCCACTTGCTTTTAATTAGTTAGTAGTAGTAAGTTGGAATATTTACTTCCTGCCTACATAACAACTTATTTTCTTCTTTATTTTTAATTGATATTTTGCTGAATGTCTCTTTAAAAAAAGTTGAAAGTGATTTTTTTTCTTTTTGAATCACAAAGGAGTAAAACATCTGCTAAAATTATTAATTTAAATCCCAGAAGCATTAAACAAAAGAGTGAATCTTCCCTGAACATCAACAAATGGGCTTTCTCTTTATAGGAGGGGACGACAATTCTTCCTTCACAGATTCGCTCAATTTTCTCTGACATGTCACTCATATTCAAGACCCATGCTGTCTATCCCCTTTTCCAAAAGTAATCCTTCCCTCATGGATTTATCCACCTATTTTCTGTTTTGTCTTCCTCCTTAATACTTGTTGGAAACTTTCAGATGTCTGGATGCAAATACATTCTCATCTCATATTAATCTTGGGAGTACCTTTCCCCATCTTAAAAAATGGTGACAATAATACTGTCTTAGTACTTTTGGCCTGCTGTAACAAAAGTACCGTTATCTGGGTGGATTATAAACATTTATTTCTCATAGTTCTGGGGCTGGGAAGTTCAAGATCAAGGCACCAACAGATTTGGTGTCTAGTGAGGGCTTGCTTTCTGGATCATAAATGTTCAATTTTTGCTGTGTCATACTACAGAAGGGACAGGGAGCTCTCTGGAGCTTCTTTTACAAGAGAACTAACCCCATTCATGAGAGCTTTACCCTCATGACCTAATCATGGCCTTCACCCCAAAAATGTCCACCTCTTAATATATTAAGGGTTAGGATTTCAATATATGAATTTTAGGAGGACACACACATTCAATCTATAGCAAATATCAATCCTTCTCTTTGGTGATCATATAAGTACATCAAAAAGTACTGAGAACATAGTACGCATTTGTAAAATAATTATTTTCTTGCTCAATGAGAATTAATCAAATCAAAACATAATCTGAGTCACTGCATCCAGGTCATATTTATACTGGTATTTTAGTTGACCTTGGGTTTCCAGTAATTGACCAAGAGCTACAGCCTTACTTTCTAGGCTGAGAGGTTATTTGACATCTTTCCTGCTGAGGCAATCAGTAGTAGTCGTGCAGGAAGCTTGGCATTTAAGGCAAACTAGAAATCCAAAAAAATCTCTATTTGGGAAAAGGGTTCATAGAATAGCAGGACTCTTGTTATGAAGAAAAATTTCTTCTTTTGATGGCCTGAGGAAGGTTGGGGATTATTTTGAGCAATGAGTTTAACGTTGCTCTACTGATTTTTCCTTCGAAAGCCTTTAGTGCTTATGTAATATGCAGCTTCTGTAAAGATTCAGAATGGTAAGGTGATAAGGCTATATAAAGCTTTGATGAAAATAACTATTCAAATACTATTTTTTAAAGTCTAAAGGAATGATAGAGTGTTCCAGAGAAGATGTAAAAACCTTCTTATATTTTGGAGTAAGTCCATTTAAGGTCACTTCCACCTGTGATAATCTACCATTTTAAAAATTCATTTTATAAATTCCATGTGAATATAAAGTATAATGAACAATAATAATGATAAATGTTAATAATAAATTAGCATGATATGATCAAAGAGATTACTATGTCTTTCCCCCAAGAGTAGGCTTAATATAGTGTGCTTATTTGCTGGGTTTCAGATGAGGAAATGAGAAAAACATTAAGGAGCAGCCCAATTAGGGGCAGATACCACATCTGGGTACTCGAAAAATACATGCCCTTTCTGGAGCGTTATTCAGTGCCAATCATTGTATGGAAAAATTCCCTTAAAATGTTTCATTTAGTTCTTTCAATATGCTTATGAGATAGGTAGAATTATCTATTCATAGTAGAAACATTAAGTACATTTTCCAGATTTCACAGCAAATAAATTTCACTACCATCAGTCTGATTCTATAACTAGAACTCATAATGCTCCAAAGCATTAGTCATTATCCATATATTTGAATAAATATACAAGCCCCTGATCTACAAGCCACATGAAAGACCACTACTTTGGACTTGCCCTTAACATAAAAACGTAGGGACCTCCATAGGTTCTCTCTTTCCTTTCTGGAAAGTTGGTGACCAAAGTCTGCCCCCCTCTCCCCTTCAGAGTTTAATCCATTTGCCAATATTCAATCTCTATCTCAATAAACAATGGCGACCAAGATGGTCTTAACATTCCGTTACCTTGCCTAACTTTACTCAGGGTTCTTTCTGACTATAGGCCCCTGACCTCCCCTTTCCTGGAGAATTTACTTTAGAAAACTTGCAACTGTAAATTTTTTCTGCCCTTTTGATATGCATGTAAGTCTTCTCCCAGCCTCTTGCAAGTTTTTCAATCCGGGGGAGTCTTCCCCAGGTCCTGGGAACCATCTTTTGGAAATCTAAGCCTCAAAGGAGAAAACACCTTTATCTCCCCATCTCTGTGGGCAGGTAGGAGCCCAATTTAGGCTAAGTCTAAGATAGGGGACTAACCTAAGATGGGTACCAGTTAACAAACAAAATCACAGAGAAAAGTACTTGCAAATAAAGGAATAACTCCATGGGCTCAATACCTCCCACTGATCAAGCTCCCACTACTGTCCTCCAGTATGTTTCCACTAGCTCAACACAGTTCTTAAAAACCCTCCTGTCTTTTGTTTCTGTGAAGTTGAGTTCATCTCTCCCCTTTATTATAATAGTCTAAGATAAAGTCTTCCTTGCCTTTATTTGTCTGGTGCAAATTTTTGCTTTGATACTGGAGAAGGATAAAAATTGGCATATTATTTTTAAAGAGTCACTGCCTTATCTGGGGAGATGAACTATGGAACAACTTTCTTTGGTCTTGTTCAGTCTTTATTGCATCATTCAAATATTTCTTCTCCAGGATGCCTTGCCTTACCTACCCCTTCACAAATAATTATTCTTTTTTTGGTATGTGGTCATATTCAATTTATAATTCTCAGGGTTTATGTGCCGTGGCTTGTCCATCAATTAGAACATGCTGTGAAGAAACTAACAGTGTCTTATTCATATGTACACATGTAACAAGACAGAGTGAAGAACTATATGAGAACTTTCTAATCACTGCATTACCCCCTAAACTCTGCTCTGTAAGCTACTGAACAGTTGAGAAAGAGTTACTAAATTCTAAAGGCAGCACTGAAAGAAATTCACTTCCTTGTGAGACCCCAGGGCTGTCTGGGAAAACTGGGATGCAAGCCATTACCAAAGAGAGTAAGAGTCACCAGGTGTGAGAAGAAGTTGCCTTTGAGCAAAGTGCATTGTTTGTGAAAGTTGCTCTACTGTTTTCCCAAAAAACTAGTAAGGGACTGTTAAGAGAATTGCCTGAAGATTTGCAAATCCCTGAAGGAGGAAGTTTTAGAATTTTGTTTTGCTACTGGATTTCTGCTGTGCAATCAGCATATACCATTATGTCCATATGCTGCGTGAGTATGGGAGAGAGAACTGTAGACAGATTGCCTGTAGTCAGACTAGAAGACAGAAGGCAGGGAATCTTAGGAGTTACAGGTTTCCAAGACACAAGACTGAGGCAGTGCAAGACAGAGATTGAGGCAGATGAGACTTGAGTTCTGGGTTTGCTGTGATCTCATCGGAGGACTTCAGTTCATTGCTGCCTGGTAGGGACCAGATGGAAACGTGGGACCACAAACACTTAGGAAAGTTGACTGAGATTCTGTCCTATGTAAGCGAGGCCTGGTAAGACCTCCACTAATGAACAGCACACCTTTTGAAAGTGAGCTAGGTCAAGAGGGATGACCAACAGAATGAGAGAGCCATATCTCCTACACAAGCTAAGAATGCTGGTCTTGATAAGGAAACAGCTGTTGAAAATGAATTACTAAAGTAAGCCTTATTTTTCCTATTCCTCTCCAACCACTCCAACACACGTCATAGACAATGGGAGAGAAAATGGGTAGGGGACATGAAAGAGCAAACTGCACTCTTCACTCCGCCAAAATAATGGAGTCATTGTCTGGTCTGCATGGGGTGAGAGGTGAGTCTGAAGCAGGACTGACAGTTTTAAGTGGGCACAGTCATTTTCAGTAATAAATATGAGACTGCATAAATAATCAAAAGTGCCTGGGAATCTGTAAAACCTAATAGAAATATCAAGTGATCCTATTACCCAGGGAAAATATCACTACATATATTGAGACCTCACTTAGACCTACTACATTAATTTCATCCCCACCATCTATTATGTTCTTTTACATATTTCATTATTTTTTGAGTTAATTACTTGGAATACAATAAAGCTCTGAGACTAAAAAACCAACTAGATAGACTCTCTCCCAGCTGTACAACAGAATAACAATTGGAATTAATGATCTTGATTAAGTGTTCTCGGGGTAGATAGTGCTGAAATAACTGGTTTAATATGGCTAAAGTGTGCTGGATCTGTGGTCTTGGCCACTACTGAGTCTTGAGTAGGGAGATGAACAGGTGTAAATGTCAACCATACATATCGATGCAGAAAGAGCTGCAGAAAACAAATGGACAGTTTGCAAAAAAAAAAAAAAGTTAGTATGGCCTCCTCCAGAGATGTTATGTCCTGGAAAAAGAGGAATTGGAAGATAATCCTGAAATAAAAATAGCAACTGATTCATCCAGCCTTTCTCTTAGGAAGCATGCTTTCTTAGTTGAGTATTTGAATATATGTGTATACTTATGTATATTGAGGACATTTTGTGACAAATTATTTTACCCACATACATGTTTATTGTAGTGGAAGGCAACAAACATACACGAATCTCAAGTGAACTGAGAGAAAAAGTGCATTTGAATCCCTCATTTCTTTTTCAAAACATTTTTATTGGCTCACCTGGTGAAACAATGAACCTTGAAGTCACATCCCTTAATTCTGAATGCATCAATTAAAAATTGCCATACTTCTAAGCCCTGCTTGAGTTTGTTCTTTATCTATGAAATAAGCACAATAATGTTCTATTTCACCAGGGTGCTGTGAGGAATAACTAGTAAAAATGACTGCAGCATATCGTTTTAAAAATAGAAGTGCTATGTAAAAGCTAAGACCAAGGGTAATAAACTCACAAACAGGGATGTGTTCATAACAAAGTGTAATACATTTGAATAAATAAATGAAAAACATCCCATATAGAAACCAGAGAACCTTTAGTGCTTAGGCAAATTTTTTTAAAGATTTTATTTATTTATTTGACCAAGAGATAGAGAGAGCACAAGTAGGCAGAGCGGCAGGCAGAGGGAGAGGGAAAAGCAGGCTCTCCGCTGAGCAGGGAGCACGATGTGGGGCTCGATCCCAGGACCTGAGCCAGAGGCAGACGCTTAACCGACTGAGCCACCCAGGCGCCCCTAGTGCTTAGGCAGCTTATAATAATTTTCAAAGAAATCCTCTCTGGGGGCAAGACATTGCTACTGACTCCTTTCAAAAGATCATTCTAAGTAAAAAAGGATTCATCCATCTCTTCTTGACTACTCATCATGTACTAGTGGTAGCCAGAATAAAAGAACTACTGGATTTGGTTCTAACCACTAACCACGAAATAAATTAAACTGTCCATGTGTATTTACCCACTCTGCCACATGAAAGATTGTAAGATTCTGCTCTGAATCTATTCAGAGAACAAAACAGATTTGCCCATTATAATCATAAAATTCAGGTAAGGGTAAAAATATGAGTGTTTTTACACGTCAGAGATGCACTGCAATGCCTTATTGAATTAGTTCCCTTAACTACCTTATCATTTTTTTGATTCAATTTTGGAAAGATATAACTTCTCTATAATTCAGTTACCACCAAGCACTGTTCTTACTTAAAGAAATTTGTATTCAGACAAAACATGTATCACAGGAGAGAAGTTCCTCCATGCTGACTGATGACACCACACCCTTCACATGTTCACACGCTAACAGAAGATGAACTGAATGAGCGTATCCATCTACACTGTGCAGCATATTCCACTGGTTCAACTTTGTCCTTGGTCCCTGATACTCTACTATTCATTTTAGGTAGCCATTTGCATAGACTTATTTATGAGAAGCCTTTGAAGAAGAGTTGAGGTCATCTGCTCTAGGGAGAGAAATAAGGAAGGAATGCATTGTAGTGCTTAGACTTTGACCCTCAAACAATCCTCTAAAGAAATCTTACAAAGGAGTACTTTTGATGCTGCTGCAAAATTGAGTTCAGTATTCCTGTATTTACCTGTCTTTTGTCTGAGTGTTTCAAGATTTCAAATGACTTCACAAACTTCCACACTGTATTTCTTCCACTGCTGCTATGATATGGGGGTGAATCTTCTGCCTTCCCTCTAATATTTTTTTTTTAAAACAGGGCAGAGAAGTTTTCTTTAAAGAAGCTTTACAAGGAATGGCCAACCCGTTCAAAAATAGCTTCGCTGACAGCTTCAGAACTGAACTTAAGCTGTATCTTTTTTTTTTTTTCTTTTAAGCCCCTGAAATAATTGGAAGAATATTTTTATTATACCATCCATCTGGAAAAGGAAGGCTGAGATACTATGAGAAGGGCCATTCTTTCTTGTGGTATTTTTGGCTGTGTCTCAGGGTGGGATGTTTGATATGTCTTGAGAAAGACGGTCCTCATTAGATTTCCAGGCATTTGCACAGCCGCCAGAAGAGCTCAAAGGGGGAAAGATCAGCATCCGGTCAGTAACCTATAAAATTTTGGTCTTTTGACTTCTGGTTCTAATTCTTAAAACAGCATTTTTTTTTCCTTTTTGTTAATATTCTTTAGTCTTCTTTTTCCTTTCTCTCTCTTTTTTTTTTTTCTTTACTGCTTTTTTACATTGAGTTTCTTAACAGTCTAACCACACGCCCAGGACCATTTGCCACTTTATAATAGTAATAACCCATGTTTATGCAAGATGGTTCCCTCAGAAGCTCTGAGTACTTCATAGATGCCATCCTATTAAACCTGATACCTTCCCTGATGGATGGTCACATAGTATCTTCCAATCTTCTTGAATTTCTAGACAAGGAACTGAGTTTAGAAATTTGTTCATGTTCATTTTCACCAATACTTTTGCTGGTTTACTATGTAAAAGTATGACATCATAAACAAAGTCAAGATTGAAATAATATGGCCTTATTAGCGGTGTTAGTTTCTTTGTTATATGCATATATGCCATACATTTGGACAAAATTTCATGATGTCTTGCTTGGTATTAATTAGAAACATTAGTTATTGTTCATTAGTCATTATCTAAGACTAAAGCATATAATTTTTGTCTGGATCAGTCTCTTTTTTGAGTTTTCCAACAAACTCAGCTTTGTTTGCAGTAGCTAGCTACACATATTAATGTATGTGAATCAAAGTTTAACAGAATATAAGCAAATTCACATGCGGATATAAGTTATTAATTTTTAGGATTTAAGAATAAAGTAAATTCACACAGCACTATGTATTTTAGGTGCTGGACCTACTTCAGTATTGTTCCTGGGTAACTAAGGCATAGATATGATCATTGATAGAAAATTGGTACTTGAGAATATAACAAAAAATGATAAAAGAGTGACTGGTTAAAGGCCATATAACATATTCAAATGCAAAAAATAGCAATAAAGGTATATTGAGAACCAGAGGTTGATGTATGTAACATTTGTATTTAATATTTTGCTCTTAATAATCTATCTTTTGGCCCCATTAATGGTCCTACCCTCTCCCTGGTCCAGGGCAGGGAGTTAAAATTAATGATTAAGAGAAGGGGCTTTGGAACAACTTGGATTAGTATTGGAATCCAGCCCTATTCCTCACTGATTACAGATAAAAGGCAAGCTATGTAAACCTTGGTTTCCTCATTGACAATAAGAGGTTAATAAAAAATACCACCACAACTACATAGGGTTGTTGAATGGATTAAGCATGTGTAAAAGAATTAACATGTGTCAGGTATCAATGTGTTCAATAAATAATAACAATAATAACAATTACTTTCTTATTCTCTGGTTATGATGGCTCAGGTCCTGACTTGTGCTTTCCTTGCCCAGTTAGCATCCCTGCACCAACACTACATGCATCTAGTGTGTGTTCCTCTGAATTTCACTGAAATTTATTGTGACTTTATATTATCCTCATGAGGGTCTTTGATGGGACTGTTAGCTAGTCTGATAGTCCTTATAAACAAAATAGTAAGTGCAAAACCAAATAAGACTTCCAAGACTTTTCTTTTACCCAATTTGTGAACACATATTTTAAGAATGGAACTATGAAGTCCATACAAATAGTCATAGAACATACAGCTAAAAGGAACATTGGTCTTTGTCCAGTAAAAACTCTTCTTTTTAATAATGAAATTAAGTCTCTAGGACTTTCAGAGGTTAATAGTCTGAGTATACTTAGGATGCAGAAACCATGTAATTTTTTAAAACCGTGTGTGTGTGTGTGTGTGTGTGTGTGTGTGAAAAGATTGTTAATTAGGTACTGAAGAACTAGAGTCAAGAAGAGAGCAAGCTATCACAGAGGTAGCAATTTCAGGGGGCAGCTTCCAACCCTAGGGCCGAGACAAAGCTTTAGAACTACCGAAATTGAAGTTTAGGAGCTTCCAGGAAGGATTCTGCGAAGCTGAAACACGGGCTGCTAAATAGAGGATGCCGCCAGGTCTGTGCTGCTGCCTCTAACCTCAGAAGAGGGGCCCCGTGGAACTGTTAGTCAAAATAGTTGGTTTGTGCTGGTATCTCTAAGGGGATGCAATGAAGCTGGTTCTGCAAATCTTGGACAAACTTCAAAATGAATTCAACTACTACTAACTGGAATGAATTGCTACTGCCGAAGTGAAGACACATTGCTAGAATAATAGTGACAGGAGGAGGAAGGAACAAGTTTCTTCTCCCCTTTCCAATCTTCTATTTTCCCTCCAGGGCCCACCTATCAGCAGAGCATAATAGGGAGCCAACTGGAAAAACAGAATGTGGTTTGTGGTTCCAGCCCCGGCATCAAAGGTCATTGAAGAGTGGGTTAAAGCTGAGATACTCCCCTGACTAGCACAAGAAGTTAGTGGGAGACTCAGATATACTACCAAAGCAGATGGAGTAACTAATGGTAGATCCTGGAAGTGATGGATGAAAAGTGCATCCCCAACTTCGATTCATTTCTTTATCTTATCTCTTGCATGTGAGGAATCACGTAGAATTTTCCAATGCTCTATACCCTGCCTCTCACATTTATGGACTGCTCTTCTTCCATGTAAGTTAGTTCACACTTTGACTTCCTCTCATTTTGTTTATTTCCCCTTGTGGCAGATTTTGAAACCAGACTTTAGTCTCTCATACATGGAATACTGGAAATTTGCAAAGAAGCATTTCAGGTCCTCTGTCACACACACAAAATATGGTAACTATGTGAGGAGATGGATATGTTAATTAACCTGACTGTGGGAATTACTGCACTATGTATATGTATATCAAATCATCATGCTATATACCTTAAATATATATAATTTTTATTTTAAAAACAGAAAGAGGGAAATTCTGGGAAGTGAGAACTGAAACTTTAAATGGGTCTACATCATAGTTGGAAGAAATTAGACTGGATGCACACCACCACCCAAGATTCATGCTTTCAACACCATCTTTTATTCTCAGAGAAATTCTCCATTTTTGAGTCTCTCTTCAGCTTTGGCAATTCATATCCTTCCTCATGATTCTCTCAACCTAATCTCACTGCAGTATTGTTTTCTGTTTGGTTCCCAGGATTCTGTAGACTCAATTTAGTGGGCTGGCATTGTACATTTTGACCTTCTCTCCATGCTGACAAAAGATTTCCACAGTGCTAAAGTTCCTGTAACCAGCTGCTTCATACCATACTGCACACGATTGCCTCTATCCAGCACCTCTGGTTAGGTAATACTTCAGTAATAATCTATTACCCTGATCTCTCTTTTTAAGATTTTAGTTATTTATTAGAGAGAGAGAATGAGGGAGAGAGAGAGAGAACATGGGGGGGGAGGGTCAGAGGGAAAAGCAGACTCCCCGCTGAGCAGGGAGCCCAATGTGGGACTTGATCCCAGGACTCCAGGATCATGACCTGAGCCAAAGGCAGTCGCTTAACCAACTGAGCCACCCGGGCGCCCTATTACCCTGAGCTCTTATCTCCAGTTTCAGTCCACTCTAATACATCTTTCACAGAAAGTCAGAGAGGCAGTGGTTCAGAGTACGGGATTACACCTACAGTGCCTGAGTTTGAATCCTAGTTCTTCCATTTACTTGCTATGTGACCTTGCGATGCCCCTCTGTGCTTCAATGCCTTCACCTATAAAACTCTTACCTTCTTGGTTTGTTGTGAGGAGCACGTGCAACATGTCAGGTGCTCAGAACACTGAACAACATATAGCAAATGATTAAGAAATATCAGTTATTATTTCACTAGGATCAGTGTTATCTTCCAGATCCAAGTGGGTGAACATTTCTGGCTTTATCATTTACTAGCTATCTGACTTTGTGAATGTTATTTATTTTCTCCAGGTTTAGATGCTTTCCATGCTTAAATTGTTCCTTGAAATGGAGATAGCTAGTTTATAGGGTGGTTGCTAGGATTAAATGATAGTGCACAAGTGAGAAGTTAGTATGTTTGAGCCAGACCAGAGACTCAGATCGGTGGGCAGCATTACATCACTGGCGTGACTACTTTTTAGAAGGACCCTAGTGCTCTAACTAGACCAACCTCTTGAATGTAACTCGAAGTTCTAGTGTATAGAAAAATGTCACAGACTGTATAATTTTACTGAAACATTATCCAGCTACATGTTTTGATTTATACAGGGTCTAGGAGCACAGTGCAAAAGAACATGAACTTGTCCTTATTAACAGACCTATCTGAAGAACCAGGAGTTGTTGCAGGAAGCCAGATGAAGGGAGAAAATAAGGAGATAGGTCTAGAAGAAAGGGCCAAACTGAGGGGCAGGGCCTGGAATGATTATAGTTGACATGACTTGGTCGCTCCAACTTGAGATCCACCTGGGTTCTTCTTTTCACTCCCAGGTTCTATTTTTTTTTTAAGATTTTATATATTTATTTGACCGAGAGAGAGAGAGTACAAGTAGGCAGAACAGCAGGCAGAGGGAGAGGGAGAAGCAGGCTCCCTGCTGAGGAGGGAGCCCCGATGCGGAGCTCGATCCCAGGACCCTGGGATCATGACCTGAGCTGAAGGCAGACACTTAACCAACTGAGTTACCCAGGCGCCCCCCGGATTCTGTTTACTCTGAGAAATAAAAGTACAACATATAGCGATCCTACTCCCTCTGTTGTGGAAACACCTTCCAAAAGGCTGACCACAAGAAGCAGGGAGTACTTTCCTTCTGGCATAATGAAGCAGGTAGGGGCTTACATAGCAAAAGAATAGGATGGTGATAATTATATTTGCAATAAGACTTCATAAAATGGCCTAGTAGTTACATCTGAAAGCATTACTGGTCAGGAATATCAGAGAAGAGGAATTCTGGAAAAATATTCAATTTCCTGAGAAGGTGGTCTTTGATTACTACTTTCAAAATTATATATTTGCATTAACCATCAGTAAATCTTGAGGTACACCAAGTATATTTAGTAAAACCTTGCACATTACCTGGCACAGAGCAAGTGATTGATACCCCTCAGTCCAAAAAAAGTCATAGTAGCAATCAATTTCCATCCCAAATGGACAATTTTCCACCTGTATTCCTTTACTGACATAGTTTATGTGTTTCTAGAATATCTCCACTCAATATGCCACAGATATTTATTGTAAATGCAATTTTCTGATTAAGGGAAAGCTTCCTCTTTGAGACCCACTTCCAACCCACTCTCTTCTGTACCCTTTTCTCCTCAAACTTTGGTCCATATAACAGCAACATAAGCATCACTTTGATGCTTATTAGAAATGCAGATTATAGCGGCTCCTGGGTGGCTCAGCCGGTTAAGTGTCTGCCTTCGGCTCAGGTCATGATCTCAGGGTCCTGGAATCAAGTCCCACATTGGGCTCCCTGCTCAGCGTTAAGTGTTCTTCTCCCTCTACCCTTCTTCCATGCTTGTGATCTTTAAATAAATAAATAAATAAATAAATAAATAAATAAATAAATAAATAAATAAATAAATAAAATCTAAAAAAAAAGAAATGCAGATTCTAGGCTCAGTACTAGATCTACTTAAACAGAATCTGCATTTTACCTTGGCCTCTAACTGATTACCCTCATCCATCTTTGAGAAGCCTGAACTTCTCGCCTAATTTGTGCAGGTCCTATTTAGCCAGGTAAACTGAGATTGATTTGAGAAGAGCCTTTGAAAACACCTCTGCCTGATACTTTTTAGATAGAAGGTATTTCCAGGTCCTATTTAGCCGGGTAAACTGAGATTTACTCGAGAAGAGCCTTTGAAAACACCTCTGCCTGATACTTTTTAGATAGAAGGTATTTCATAATGCCTGTTAAATTTGACTTAGAACATCTGTATCACCCATGTGAAAAACAATCATTGGTAGCATCTTTATAAATAATTTAAATCAAAATTAGTGATATTTTAGATGAAATGATGTGATCAGAACACTAAATAAGATAAAACAAAAACAGAGCTTGTCAGTGTTATCTTCTTCCTTTTCCAATAATAAAATTTTATGCCTACTTCATAGAAGCAATATCTTCACTGTATTTTTAAAACAAAGAGAAATCAAAGACTAAGATACTTTCCTCTTTGTTAATCTCCTTGCCCAGACTAGATTCAACAAATGGCATATCATATCATATTTAACATTGTTACAACTTAAATATGAAAATTATATTTAAAATGGAAATCAGAGTGCATATTTTATTTGCACAGGATTTTTTCCCAATTTTTGTTTTCTTAGAGCATTATTTTCTTATTATTGTAGTTGTGCACACATTTCCTTTTAATTTCTATTCATTCTTCATTTGTGTGTATGTGTATTGTTGGGGTAGAAAGAGAAGAGCACAGTACTCTTTATGTACTATTTTTTAATATATAATTGCTCCCAAGTAGAATAATTTGAGTTATTTCTCTCAAAAGTGTTGTGCTCTCTTTCCCTCTAAGTTCATAATGAGAATTTCTTTAGGGTGTATTGTTCTAAGGAGCAACAGGGAGATTTGTCTGACAAAGCACACAGTAGTTCAAATGCAGCATTTCACGGTCTCTGAGATCTTGGAATCTTGTTTTTTTCACAACACAGAAAAGCTTTACAGGTAAAGGGGAGACTTGCTAAGTTTCCCTTAACACTGTAAGTACTTTATAAGCTTATTCTCTGGTGAAATTTTAGTAGATTTCCTGCTTATACTGTCTTCATTTTAATCTCATTACTGTTCTACAAAACAAAGGAAATAGGCATTAACACTTCCAAATACTACTCATTTTATAATCTGTGAAGACAAGTTTACATGAAGGTTTATATAAAATTTTCAAGAACTAAAACATGAAATGTGGAATTAAAACAAAAAGCACTTTCATTTTAAGGACAAGAAGATAATATGCTGTGTTATCATCAAAAAAGCAATTCAGTTCTGATCTACATAGAAAACATATATTATTTATTTACAAAATAATTACTGAGAGGACATTATGGGCTGGCATTACACCACCCACAGGGGATGTATTTGTGAGTCAATATGTCCTCATGGATCTTACATTCCATTGCCTACACAAAATATAAACAAATGAAAAACAACATGTCCTTAAAATATGATAAAGCAATGGAGTAAACAAACAAGGTCAAGTAAGTGAAAACAGATTAGTTAGGGAAGACTTTTCTGAGGAGGTTTCATTTTAGCTGAGAGCTGAAAGCTTGAGGTGGGTAACATTTTTGGAATTTTTCAGAAACTGAAATAAATTAGAAGTGGCTTGCGAATAGAGTGTACCAGATGAGGTTTAAAAGTGCTCCACAGGCTAGATTATCCAAGGCCTTGCAGAGCATGGTGGTTTGAATTTTATCTGAAGCAACTGGCAGCTATCAAAGAAGTTTAACAGGGTAGTGAAATGATAAAATTTATATTTTAAAAGTATTTCCAAGGGTGCTGAGTGGATATCAGATTGGAGGAGAGCAAAAATTGAAGAGCAAATAAAAAGATATTGCACCTGCTAAGCAAAGAGAGAAAATGGTGTACTGGATGAAGGTTTGGCAGTAATGATAGAGAGGAACAGCTAGGTATGAGATAGATTTTGGAGGGATGGACCTTCAGAATTGATTAGATAGGGATAGTAAATTAGCTTTAAAGAATATGGTCATCAAATTGGTTTCCTCTTATCTTAATGGTTTGGGCATGGAATTGTCCTTAATAAAGCATAAATTATATCTGTTTAACCACAAAATTTGGATATCTGTATTTGGCTTTTGGAACTTTAGCCATTTACTATTTTAGATGAAAGCAATAGAAAGTGACCCCATCTAAACAAAGAATTAACTGGAAAGATAGCAGGGATCTTACTAATGCAGAGGTAAAATTAATAAACCAAGTTTGGGAGAGTCCCGGTAAAACCTCGTTAATAAAGTTGAGGGGCACCAGGGTGGCTCAGTCGTTAAGCGTCTGCCTTCAGCTCAGGTCATGATCCCAGGGTCCTGGGATGGAGCCCCGCATCGGGCTCCCTGCTCGGCGGGGAGCCTGCTTCTCCCTCTCCCACTTCCCCTGCTTGTGTTCCCTCTCTCGCTGTGTCTCTCTCTGTCAAATAAACAAATAAAATCTTTTAAAAAAATTAAAAGTTGAACACAAAAATCAAAATAGCTGCACTAATGCTTCAGTGAAGCTCAATTTTAAAGTAACCTTTTTCCTCTCTTCCACAAACCTCCCCTCCTCCCTTCTTAGCCTTTTGTCTCAGAAGTCCACACCCGCTGAAAGCATGAAGAATGAGGCTGTCAGCACATACACAAGTCTTGTGGAAAATGGCTAGAGCCTGTATTTCCCTCGAAAGAACCCCAGCCCCTTCCTCTGGGAGGGCTTGTTGTTCCTGAAGGCCATAGCCTGCTGCAGCCTCCTTTGCAAAGAGCAATAGAGCTACTCTTCCTCTTTTTCCCAAACCCTCTTCGCATTATATTTTGGCTCCAAAGCACAGAGGCTGGAAGTTCAAGAAATTATTAGAGCAGGAATCCCCCAGTCACCAGGGTACCATGGTTAGAATAAAACCCAATCACTTTATCTCTTTGCCTTGTTCATTTAAGAGTCAGTGTCCCATGAGAGAGGGTCTGATTATACACTCCTTTGCAGTGCTGGAGTTGTAAGGGAAAAGACTTAAAGGAACTGCCAAGGTCCTTTTAACTTCATAGAGAGAGCCAATATAGACCTTGAATTACAGTCCAACTATCGCTGCATGATAGGAGGAAGAGAGAATTCCCTCAAAGATGATGGATTCTGGGAAACAACCAACCTAAAAATATCCATGAAAATAACACAATAGTTTATCTGCTGGCTTTTAGTGGCAGGCTATCTAGCTTTGATATTCTATGTTGATCTTAAAGATATTTATTTTTATTCCACCATATTCTATAGACCATATTCTATAATATTATTTTTAGGAGTATAATACAGAGATTCAATAATTCTATATATTACCCAGTGCTCATCAGGACAACTGCACTCCTTAACCTCCATCATGTATTTCCCCCATCCCCCCTCCGCCACCTCCCCTCCGGTAACCATCAGTTTGTTCATTATGGTTAAGAGTGTGTTACTTGATTTGTCTCTCTCTCTCTTTTTCTTTTGCTCATTTGTTTTGTTTCTTACATTCCACATATGAGTGAGATCATATGGTATTTGTCTTTCTCTGACTGGCTTATTTCACTTAGCATGATACTCTCTAGCTCCATCTATGTCCTTCCAAATGGCAGGATTTCATTCTTTTTAGGAATTAAGTTCTTTGATCATTTTTATTTTGCTTCATTTATCTTACATTTGTCTGATTAGTCCAATTCCTCTATTAAAAGCAATAATAGGACTACACATTTTTTTTTTTACCTTTTCCATCAGCAGTTAAATTGTAAACTCTTTTTGCACATCCTTTTTGCAAAGAAAATTAAATTGCTAGGTGAGAAATTAATAAAATGAACAAAGGGAAAAAAACAGGCTTCACTTCATTGCTATGCATGCCTTTAAAGATATGTCCAGAATAACCATTTGGAAATCAGTATCAAATAAAATTAAACCACTTGATTACTTGTCAAAGAACAAATCCATGAATGCTAATTTGTTCTTCTTACTGCACGTTAAATCAAGGCACATTGTTCCTTGAGCCTGATATCCTGGAGGAGGCTTATTAAGGCATATCTGTCCCACAGGGCAATTTACCCAAATCTGGTAATTTAAGTATAGAACATGATAACTAGACAATCTTATGGAAGAATTATGCCTGAAAAAGCAACAGCATCAGGACATTGTTGTTGAGGTAGTACTGCAGATTGGTTAAAAGCCCTGTCTTTGGATTCAAATATGGGTTTGGAGCTTACTTCTCCCATTTATTAAGAGTGTGAACTTATAGAAGTTAATTATCCTCTCAAAGTCCCATTTTGGGGGGTAAAATGTACAATTCTGTAAAATGTATAATGAGTTTTAAGTACCCGACAATTGGTGGTGATGATGACAATGATGGTGACGATGACAGAAAGGAACAGGGTAGGACAAGAGGAAATAACTCTGCTGTGACATATTGGCTGCCCAAAGGACAATCTGTGAACGAAAGCGAAGAGAAGCAGCAGAAACGCAAGGAGAATCACAGAGCAGCACAATAACATACTTTCTCAGAAAATCCTTGGGCTTGTCAGTTAGTAACTGAACTTTAGTATTCCTTGACAAAGTTCATTTTATTCTGTCCTATTAACCTTCTTCCTCCAGTCAAAATTATTGAGGCAGGTGGTAGGACTCCTGGCCATGGGAAGCTATCAGTATAGTACTGGGCTGTTAGTTACCAAAGGCATCTGAGGAGAATACACAAGTGGTGATTTTCTCCCCCTGGTGAATTTAACAGCATGAAATCTCAGATAGTCCCTCCTGCCATATCCCACTTCTTTAAAAAATAAAATAAAATAAAATTGTAGACTGCCTTTTTTAATGAGAGTGCAGAATGCTCTCCCCGTCAGTGAGTAATCCTTCTCAGGCAGGAATACTGGGTCTCATTTTCTACATAAATGGAAAAAAAGTAATCTTATCTCCAGCACTTCCCTCTTCTATGTTACGCAGGTTTAGCTAGGCTAAAGCTGTTGACAGGAAATTCTCCACTCGGATGTGAAGCCAAGATGAGAAGGGAGGTATCGCAATGGTGACGGAAGAGCTTTATATAATGAGACAAATCCCAGCACCTCTAGGGAACTCATTCAGTATGGAAACCATTTCGTGTTTCTTTCATTATGGGGATGATACACTGTCTATTAAAAGTACAGAAGTGAGATTGTCCAGACAGCTATTTTAATAGGGTGACTTGCTTTGGATCGTCATTTGCTTTTACAAACAACAGCATGTAAGCCTATTTGTCTACAGCACCATGCTTCAAATAAGCCCAATCTATCATAGTACGGTGGCGTTAGCACCTCTTATTATATAAACCTGTCAGGGCATTACAACATAAACAACACATTCTGCCCAGCTGCAAAACACTATTCAAGGAGTCCATTTAGTTTCATAAACTTTTTCTAAGTCTCTGACACCTTAAACAAACTATGACAGGCATTTCTATTGTATGCCAACCAAGAGGAAAGACTCACTATATAAAATGTATCTAGTGACTACCAACAAAAAGAAAAAGATATGAGATAAAATAAGCCTCCAGTGGAAAAAATTCAGATATATTAATAATTCCTAGGAAAATATTCATTTCTCTTTCCTGTCTTCAAAGCAGACAGAGGATAAAATTTAGCTCAGAATCAGAAATCTATTTCAACTTCGGTTTACATAATTATTTCCTCACTGGTAGAACCAGAGTCTCCTTTTGGTATTGTTACGATGTGTTTTCCTGCGCTGATCCATTTGCTATGATGCTATTTAAACACAAATAGTATATGGGTAAATACATGTAAATTTATATATTATACAACATATGTCATATTATATATATATACATATATTCTGTGACTATAAACATGTACATAAAAATATGTGTTCTCTAGAAATTACAGGCAGCTTTCTCCCACGTGTGTGTGTGTGTGTGTGTGTGTGTGTGTGTATAAAACAGTAAATAAAATCATGAAGTAAGGCACACCATTCTGGGCTTACATATCTATTTTCTATAGAGTAATTACTCTTCTCTAAAGTGAACGTCCTAACTGAAATGTGCCCTAAAGCAATTCTGCATCATAGCTCTGTGGTTTATAGAACTGGTCCCAATTTCTTCCAACTACACCATTTAGAAATCTCCCCAAGTATTGACAAGATGAGCTACAGCTGTTCACAGAGGAGAGCAAGCTTATATGAAGAGAGACAAGTATACTTTCAAGGGACTAAGATTTGAAATATTGATATAGTCACATTAATTGAATTTTTGCCTTGAGAAGTGATTACAAAAATGTTGCTCCAATATTAATTTGTATCTGCTTTGGATAAGATTAACATTAATTTCTTCACCAGTCCCCATTACTCTTTTATTATTCATTAGCATCTCTCTTTGCATGTGTAAGAGACCTTGATGAAGCATGTTTATTCATAGACTGACCTTTTTAAATAATTCTAACAGCTCTCTAACAGTAACCTTCCTGGCATGCTGAATATCTTGTCTTTGTTTCATTATTCAGTGCTTGCACTCTATCCTCCACTTGAGATGCTGAACATGAATCAGACTCCTCTTCCTATTGCTCTCTTCCTCCCACTAAAATGTCCTCTGCAGCCCGATCCCACAGGAGAGCTCTGCTCACAAAATACTGCTGCAAAATAGTCTCCTGGTTGGATCAGGGACACTATAATTTCCACAGATTTCAAGTGCAATTATCAATCTTTTTTTTTTTTTTTTGTAGCTCATTACATATTTGTTACCATGTTTTAGTGCATTGTTCATTTACCTTTGTTAGGATATTTCGTTTGAGTTTGCCTTTGATGAGAGTTCTGGAGGTGACATTTTATCTTTTCTTTGTGTATGTAAGCTCTCAGGCTTATTTTTCTGAACAGATAAAATGGACAAAGCTGTGAGGAGAGGAAGAAAACCAGGAGAAGAAAAATAGAATCAGCAAAGTAATTATATTTTTCTACAAGCTAGGACATCATTGTCTTTAAGCCTCAAAGCCTGAATCAATACTTGAAAATGAGCAAATATAATTTTTCATTTCCATGACAGATTTAGACATCTACCTTAAAATAAAACCTAGGACAACTTCTCACATAAGATCACAGGTTTTCTTCTTTTTGAGTTTGAGTCAAAATTTTTCACTGTGGATCAGACTAAAATATATGTTCGGATATTTCTGGCTTTAAGCACTGTGTTTATGACCCTGAAGGGACACTATGTGTAAAATGTGTCTAGGAAAATAAATTTCTCTTATTATCAGTAAAATAATGATCATTTTGCTATTTTAAGGAAGGGAATTTCTTATTTTCCTATAATCATTCAAATATATATATTTTTCCCATGGCTTCTTCTACTTACAAAACAGAAATAGAAAAAAAAATTCAGCAGAGTTGGCAAAAACCCTAACAGTTGTCATTTTGACAGATTACAGAAATTATGTAATATTATTGTGTTCCTCCATAAATGCACTGAATATAAATTTAATTTGCAAACATTCCACTTTTTTTTTTTTTAAAGATTTTATTTATTTTTTAGAGAGCGAGCGAGAGAGAAACAGCATGAGAGGGGCGAGGGTCAGAGGGAGAAGCAGGCTCCCTGCTGAGCCGGGAGCTCGATGCGGGGTTCGATCCCAGGACCCTGGGATCATGACCCGAGCCGAAGGCAGACGCTTAACCATCTGAGCCACCCAGGCGCCCGCAAACATTCCACTTTTTAACTTCTAATACATTTGGATAACACTGGGTAATTTATTACTATTAATTGCTTGTTTTATAAGGTTTTTTGTTGGTTTGTTTTCATGCGAGATTTGAAGCCTATACCACCAAAGCTCCTGCAGCAAGGGCGAGGTACGTCAAATATGATTTCTTTTCACCAGACCCATTACAGCACAAGGAAAGTCTTGTAACAAAGACTACCTGAGGCTACAGTGAACAAAATGTCCTGGGTTTGATAGAACTTTCAAAGTCAAATAGTCTAGGGGCGCCTGGGTGGCTCAGTCGTCAAGCATCTGCCTTCAGCTCAGGTCATGATCCCAGGGTCCTGGGATCGAGCCCCGCATCGGGCTCCCTGCTTCTCCCTCTCCCACTCCCCCTGCTTGTGTTCCCTCTCTCGCTGTCTCTCTCTGTCAAATAAATAAATAAACCTTAAAAAAAAAAAAAAAAAATCCAGAGGACTTAAGTAATTGAGTGGAGAAATGAATGGCCAAAAATCAAAAAAGGACATTCTCTATGAGAGAGACAGAGATAGAAACACACACCCAACATGTTGTGTTAACCAAAATTTACCATGAAGCAAGGATTGCCTTTCTGACTTTGTCTCTGTGTTTGTGTGTATCTCTCGTTGTGTGGATATACATAAATATTTGTATACTCCAGAAATTTTAGTCTACATTGCAGTTTTCCGTATCAGATACAATTCCCTCAAGCTTAATAGCTATATTTTTATTATTTATCTGAAACATATCTGAACCAAACTTCTACTATTGGACAATTGTACACTCAAGTTCTCTCCCTCTCTCTCTCTCTCTCTCTATATATATATAGTCTCTCTCTCAGTCTGTGTGTGTGTGTATAGTCTCAACCACAGCAAGATTAACAGCCTTAAGAGTATTTATCTTTGTGGAATTCATGATTATTTTCTCAGAATGGATTACTAGAAATAAAAATTTTATATTGGTTAAAGAAGATCAAGAGGAAGTCAGAGCCCAAAGGGCGTATATATACAAATTGAATGTTTTGAAACTAACTGATGAACATCTCCCCAGAAAATTTGTTGCAGTTTACGTTCCCCTTTGGGAGTTTATGAGATAAGCTTTCTCCCAACTCCTTATCTGCCCTGGGTTGGTCATTGTTCTCATTTATCAACAGTGGCATAATATGGCTTTTTAAATCTGTTACACAATACTTATACCATATTCCTATTATAACTGTATGATTTTTGGGCGCCTGGGTGGCTCAGTTGGTTAAGTGACTGCCTTCGGCTCAGGTCGTGATCCTGGAGTCCTGGGATCGAGTCCCGCATCGGGCTCCCTGCTCAGCAGGGGGTCTGCTTCTCCCTCTGACCCTCTTCCCTCTCGTACTCTCTGTCTCTCATTCTCTCTCTAATAAATAAATAAAATCTTTAAAAAAAAATAACTATGATTTTTTTGGACATTTTACCCTATTTCATTTATATGTGTGCCTATTCTTTTATCAGTACGGCATGTTTATTGATTTATAATGAGTTTAATACCTGACAGTGCAAAAACTACCTTCATTACCTCTCTTTTCCATGATTTATTAGATATACTATTTTAATTGTTTTGGATAAGGTTTAGAATTATTTTTTTCACATTTATTTGGACAATTGATTTGAATACCAGAAAACCAAAAATGTATTTTGATTGAAAAAATTATAAATTTAAAGATTTGAGGCAATTTGCTTCTTTGCAACATTAAGAGTACTCATCCAGGACAAATGCTCTTAATCCATTTATATATTCTTTGTAGCAATTAATATAGTTCTGTACTTTTTTTAACATAGTAATTTTTGTACGTTTTTGTAAATTCTTAATACTTTCAGAAACAGTTTTGTAGTTTTATTAACATACAAGCACTATTTTTTGTAAGATTCTTTCTTAGGTGTTTTACAAATTTTGTTCTTGTGAATGAGGCTTTTTCCAACTATAATTTGTAACTAATCTTTTCTGGAAATGCAGAAGAGATGTTAAGTGGTATATATTGACTTTATAACTGGCTATTTTAGTAAACTTCTTGGTTTAAAAGCTTTTCAATTGGTGCAATTAGAATTAAGGCAATCTTGCAAATTTAAGAATGATAAAAATTTGTTTCTTTTTTACTGCCATTCGGTTATTTCTCTCCCTCCCTCCTCCTTCCTTCCTTGTTTTCTTGTTTGGAATTTCCATATGGGGAGGAAAAAAATGCTTAACAATTCTTGTAACTACAAAGATCTGTCTTATTCCTGGCTTTAGTGGACATGCCTTGAGTCTTAATTTTTTTTAAATGGTAACCTGCAGTGTTCAACAAGATTTTAATATTCATGCTGCTCAAAGGTACCTTTTTGTGTAACTTATATGTGGAATCCAAAAAAGGAAAAAAAAAGTAAAAGTCATAGAAACAGAATAGAAAAGTGGTTGTCAGGGGCTGGGGGTGGGGTGGGAAGATAGTGGTTTATAAAGGGGTACAAACTTCCAGCTCTAAGATCTGAGGATCTAAGGTAAAGTGTGAGACTATACTTGATAACATAAAAAAAACTTACTGTGTCAAAGCTTAGTTGAACAAAGGTAAAAAGGTTATTTTACTATAAGTCTTCTTAGACCCCTTTACATTCACACATACAAAAGCACACTCTCTGAGAACGGAGAAATATTTCTCACATGCATTTGAACACAGACCCCTGTTTCCCTTTTTATATAGAACATATATTACATCTCCAAAAAGTAGTTTCCTACACTTCAGGTATATTTCATCTTAAATATAGTGTTGATAATTGGCTTCAGATTGTTTTTAAAGATTTTATTTATTTATTTGAGAGACAGAGACAGAGAGAGCACAAGCAGGGGGAGGGGCAAAGGGAGAGGGACAAGCAGACTCCCTGCTGAGCAGGGAGCCAGATGCGGGACTGGATCCCAGGACCCTGAGATCATGACCCGAGCTGAGGGCAGATGCTTAACCAACTGAGCCACCCAGGTGTCCCTTGGCTTCAGATTTTTTTTTTAAGATTTTTTATTTATTTATTTATTTGAGAGAGAGAGTGAAAGAGAGAGAGAGCACAAGAGGGGGGAGCAAGAGAGGGAGAAGCAGACTCCCTGCCGAGCAGGGAACCCGATGCGGGACTCGGTCCCAGGACTCCAGGATCACGACCTGAGCCGAAGGCAGTCGCTTAACCAACTGAGCCACCCAGGCGCCCTGGCTTCAGATTTTTAACGTTATCATGGTAAGAGTATAATACTCTCCTCTAAATTTGCTAAACATTATCAGAAAGGAATAGTGAATTTAATTAAATATCATCTCATATGATTTTGCCTATGACTTAATGATTTATGGTTTACATTGATAGGCTCTTCAATGTTCAATTATTCTACCATCTCTATAATAAACTCATGTAAGAAGCTCAAATCTAAATCCAAATCACTTGTAAATGAGGTATTTATGAATATTTTGCATGTAATTTTTTCAGGTTTCATTACAATTGTAATGCTGGTTTCTTTTTTTTAAAATGAAGGATTATCAAATTTTATACGTTCTTTGCTCTATGAATGCGCTTTCCCTGTTCTTTGAAAATTTTATAGTTTTCAGGGTGCCTGGGTGGCTCAGTCGGTTAAGCATCTACCTTTGGCTCAGGTCATAATCCCAGGGTCCTGGGATGGAGCCCTGGGTTGGGGTCCCTGCTGAGAGGGGAGCCTGCTTCTCCCTCTCTGTCTGTCCCTCCCCCTGCTTGTGCTCTCTTGCTCTCTCTCTCTGTCAAATAAATAAGTAAAATCTTAAGGGAAAAAAAAAGGAAATTTTATAGTTCTCTTCCATGAAAGAAATGAAGGAGATTCTACTTAGAGGGATTTTTTTTTGACAGTTATTATTTTGAAACTTCTCATAATAATTGATTATTCCCATTTTCTACTTTTGAATTAATTTTGGTAATTTATGTTTTTCTCAGGAAATTAAACATTTGAATGTATCAGTCCAGGGTTACCCAAAGTGATGGTTTTACAATATTTAAGTTATATGCATCTGTGGCTCTATGATCAGTCTCATTTTCAGTGTTAGAAATTTGCCCTCATATATATTTGCCATCATATTATTGATATTTGCAAAGAACTAGCTGATCAAATTACTGAATAATTTTAACTTGTTACTGCTTTTTCTATTTGCTTTACCTTATTTTTTACTCATACTTTCTCCAATTGTATTATTTTTTTAAAAAATGGCCCCTGAAATCCTATTTTTTTTCTAATTTATCAATATCTTTAAGTGTATTTTCTTTTAATAGTTTAATTGCCTCATAAATTTTGACATATTATGTTTTCAAATAAAAGGTTCTCAATTTTGAAACATATTTAAATTATCCATATTATCATTTTCTTGTTTTATTTTTATTCAGAGAATAAGATCTGTACATTTGAGATACTTATTAATTTGTCCCTACATGATCACTTTAACTTTTCCAGGATAGTAGTAAATTAGATAATTCTAATTTTGTTACAAGTGACAAAAGACACGTAGAAATATATTAATATTTATATGTCTATTAATGTATCTCCTAAAATCAAACACAGTGCTTGGCACAAGGATATTGCATGTTTTCTAAATAAATCTTTAATTATATTTTTTGGATACACCATATTTCTATTAGCTTTTGGTCTAGATACTTCATTAAGTATATTAGTTTATTGTTAATGTCAAACCAACCTTGCATTCCTGAAATATACCCACATTCATTGTGAGAAAAGGTATTAAGTATTAGAATATTATATTTTGTACCTTCTTTTTTTGGTCAGATTCTATGTTTCTATGGATTTATATTTTATATAATTTTTTGAGTGGCCTGTAATTCAAATTCTCATGACAGTTACAATTTCATTGTGAACTTTCCTCCTGGAAATATAATTTTTCTCTAATATAAATACTGTAATTTGATTTTTTGCTTTATATAGCTTCCTCCAGTTTTTAATATTTTGAAAACTATTTTACTTATCAAAGTAGCACTGTTGAAAAATGGCACACATAATTGCCAAACATTATTTTTCTAGTCCGTAAAAAGTACTTATTCACATATTATGATAAAATATTAAATTGGTGAAATTTGACCATTTCTAACCTACAAAATAACCATGATTATATATGGCTCATTTAATCAGTTTATGACTGGTGAGAAATTTCAAAGTCTTTTGGGGATAGAAGGTGAGGGAGGGAGTAGGGACCATGGTCCAAAAGTTAGGAATAATTATTTGTATTACATTATATCCAGTCATCCATGGGCTGTTTGAGACAAGTGATAGAACATGCCTGGTAGTACTCTAGGAGTGCAAATAGAATACTTTGAACTTCCAAAGAAGATACTATCAAAGATCTCAAATATAACATGTTTTACCTAAACAATGTTACTGTCTTCAAATGAAGTTTGAAAAGAACACTAAGTTTTTCTCCAAATTCCACTGTTCATTTGTACTGAGAAAGTAGAAATATGGACCGGTGAAGTTAAACTGTCTCTTAGTCATTTAGCAGGTAGATCCCAGCCACCCCCCCGCCATCCCCTCTCTCTCTTTCTCTCTCACCTGTGCTTCTTCCTAGTCCGCCTAGTACCTGTCCTCAAGGAACCTGAACCATGAACTCTGATTACTATATAGAGCAGCATCTGCAATTCATGATGAAAAAAGTACTTATTCTGAGGACTTCAATTCCTCATTTATAAGTTCCTTCTCTACCTCTGTTCAAAGTTACAGCTTATTCATCTTTGAATTCTGGTATAACAGGTTTTTGTGGGTTTTTTTTTTAAGATTTTATTTATTTATGTGACAGAGACACGGGAACAGAGAGGGAACACAAGCAGGGGGAGTGGGAGAGGGAGAAGCAGGCTTCCCCCGGAGCAGGGAACCCCGATGCGGGGCTCAATCCCAGGGCCCTGGGACCGTGACCTGAGCCAAGGGCAGACGCTTAAGGACTGAGCCACCAGGGTGCCCCTGGTATAACAGTTTTGATTGAAAATCATTCTCCCTCAGAACTCTGTAACCATTGCTACATTGTTTTTAAGTGCCCAGAGTTGCTGTTGAAAAGTCTGATGCCTTTGTTTTTAATCTTATAAATGAAAAATGGTTTTATAAGTTTGGTTGGTTTGGTTGCCTTTTGATTTTTTTCCCTCTAAAAGCTTCTAGTATAATATATTTCCCACTACTCTCTTCTGAAGTTTCATAATGATACCTCTTGGAATATGATTTTTTCATTGTTAAACTGGGTGCTCAGTGGATCCTCTTAATCTGGGCACTCATATTCCTCAATTCAAGAAAAATGTGTTGAATTGTTTCTTTGAAAATTTCTTCCACAAATTTTTACTATGCTTCCTTGCCAAAATTCAAAATATTCAGATGTTGGCTTTCATGGACTAGTCCATTTATTTTCTTTTCTCTAGTGTTCCCCATTGCTCTCTTTTAGCGCTACTTTCCGCTCTATAGCCTTCTAATAATTATGTACATGCTATATATGTCTCTGTAAGATTTGCCTTTCTACTTTTAAAAGAAAAAGTATTTCCATTTAATGAACATCATGTATTTGTCTTATTGGTGTCACAGTTTCTCATATTGCTCTAAGGATATTAAATTTCAGTGATTTTTGAGGCTTTCCTTAAGTCTGTGGCTATAATAGTAGAACCTTTCCTCAAGTGCCTGGAGATCTTTGGCATCTTAAATTGAGCAGTAGGAAGCTGGTTGTAGATCTCCCTGAATGGGCAAGTAGAGAGCTTCACTGTAAAACAAAGTTGCCATTCAATTCCTTTGGGTAATTTCCAAGTTTGTATATGTATATTGTGTGTGTATAAATATTAACTGATAGATTTATTAATTTATATAAATCTAAACTTATAAAATAGAAAATATTAACTTACATGCTAATAAATATAAATTATATATACATACATATGTGTACACACGCACATTTGCTTTACAGATGAGGAGAACTCTTCTAATCCTTTGCTAGCTTGAGGAGTCAGAAGGGACAATAATACATTTGGCTACCAAGATTAAAGAGACCAAGTTAGGAAAGGGACTAGTGAATCTTGCCATTCAATGTTTATACTTTCTCTTAAACTTCTACTTGCTTGTACCAGTTTTCAACATTGTTTTGCCTGCAAAGTCTGTAACCAATTATCCCTGTTTTTTGGTGGTTTTTTTCTTAACATCTAAAATTGTGTCACTTTTTTCTTCTTCTAAGAACTTTTTTTAATGAGTTTATTGTGTGTGTGTATGTATCTGTGTATATATACATATATAGTATTTTAACTGTAGTGGTAAAGATAGGTAAGGGAAACAAAAAAAACTATTGGGACTACAGCAAAATAAAAAGCTATTGCACAACCAAGGAAACCATCAACAAAACCAGAAAGGCAACCAACTGAATGGGAGAAGATATTTGCCAATGACATATCTGATAAGGGGTTAATATCTAAAATATATAAAGAACTTATACAACTCAATACCAAAAAACAAAGACTCTGATTTAAAAAAAATGGTCAAAGAAACTGAAAAGACATTTTCTTGAAGAAGATATACAAATGACCAAGACACATGCAAAGAGGCTTAGTAAGTCAAGCAGAGAAAGACAATTATCATATGGTTTCACTCATATGTGGAGAACCATAGGGGAAGGGAGGGAAATCGGAAGGGGGAGAAATCAGAGAGGGAGATGAATCATGAGAGACTATGGACCCCAGGGAAACAAACTGAAGCTTTCAGAGGGGAGGGGATTGGGGGGAGGGGGTATTAGGGTGATGGGTACTAAGGAAGGCACGTATTGCAATTAGCACTGGGTGTTATACGCAAATAATGAATCATGGAACACTGCATCAAAAACTAATGATGTACCATACAGTGAGTGGCTAACTGAGCATAATAAAAAAATAAATAAAAATTTAAAAAAGAAAAGAGGCTTAGCGTCACTAATCATCAAGGAAAAGCAAATTAAAACTATGAGATATCACCTCACACTTGTTAGAATGGCTAAAATAAAAAACACAAGAAATAACAAGTGTTGGAGAGGATTTGGGGAAATAGGAACCCTTGTGCTTTGGTGGTGGGAAAGCAAACTGGTGCAGCCACTGTGAGAAACAGTATAGAGGGTCCTCAAAAAGTAAAAAATAGAATTATCATATAATCCAGTAATTTCACTACTGGGTATTTACTCAAAGAATATGAAAACATTAATTCAAAAAGATACATGCACCCCAGTGTTTATTGCAGCATTATTTACAATAGCCAAATTATGGAAGCAACCCAAGTGTTCATCAATAGATGGATAAAGAAGATATTATTCAGCCATCAAAAAAGAGTGAAATCTTGTCATTTGCAACAAATGGATGGACCTAGAGGGTACAATGTAAGTGAAATAAACCAGAAGTCAGTCCAAGAAAGATAAATACCATATGATTTCACTCATATGTTGAATTTAGGAAACAAAATGAATGAACAAATGTCTCTTTTAAAAGAGACAAAAAAAAAAAAAAAACAGACTCTTAAATACAGAGAACAAACTGATGGTTACCAGAGGGGAGGTGGGTGGGGGGATGGGTGAAATAGGTGAAGGGGATTAAGAGTATACTTATCACAATGAGCACTGAGTAATGTATGGAATTATTGAATCATTATATAAGGAAAAAGAGTAGAGGTAATGAAATATGATCAATTCCCTGCTTGACCAGAATCTCTTTATATCCTTTCATATTTAAGCTTTTAATCGTACTATAAAAATCTAGAGCTGTGTTGTTTTAACTTATTGGAGGGTTTGACTTTAACAGGATTATTTATTTCATTATGTAAGAGGTATCAATATTAATATATTTGGTTTCACTCCTGTTATTCTTTTTTCAAGATATTTTGCTAACTCCATTGTTTTCTTTGTGTTACCAGGGTTATACTTACTTATATCATCTAGTACATTGCAAACTATTGTCTATTTTTAGTCTTATTAATATTTATATTTACATCTTTAAAAGCACCTATTTAAAAAAGAATTCATAGCCATGAGAGTAACAGTATTTTGTTTAGTCCCACCTTTTCAGACAAGGAAATTAGCTCAGTTTTACTTCCCTTCACTACCATCCTCTCCTCACATTTGGGTCATTATAAATAAGAGTTAAATATGAATTATTATGTTAATAATAAATCTTCACTCTTAAAAACGATCTTTATACTTTATATAGATTTAATGTTCATGGACATTCCGCTAAAACCATCACTCCCTTATTCTTGACAGGTTAATTTTGTTTTGTTTTTTTTTCCTTTCATTTTGATGTTGTATATTCAATGAAAAGTTTCAGGAATAATATTAAATAATATAATGCCTAACATATTTGAGAAAACTATTTTCTTACCTTCACACATAAGCTACAGCACTGGATGTTAGATTCTTGATTCACATCCACTGCTCCATTTTCTTCAGGCATTTAGTTTGTAGATGAGAAATCATAGCCAGTTGGAATTTTCCTTCTACTTTACAAACAGTGTGGTTTTATTTTGTTTTTGTTTTCAACCTGCCTAGAGAAACCTTTTCTGTCAGAAAGTGGGGGATAATTTTTTGTAGTATGATACTTTAAAATTTTTGCTGAGATATGTCTATAAGTATTCCTATTTCAATTAATTCACATGGAATTGTAACCTTTCACACACCTTCCTCTTTGTGCAATCTTGGGGACTCAATTTTTTTTAAAGGGTCAAACAGTCAAAGGCATTTTTGGAGTAAATTCATGAATTGATTTGGCAATAAAATTAATTTGAAGTCTGAGTAGATTCCCGACTAATTTCCAGTGAATTCCACGTCCACTAAAGAAACTAAAATTCCTTTCTGAGACAATGCTTAAGTCAAATTTATTTGCTATTTTCCTCTATGTTCTGTTTTTCCTCGACTTAATGGTCAACTAGCAAAACTAAATCTATATAAAATAAAGTTTAAAAATCATTTCGGGATACCTAAAAAATAGATGAGAAGTTGACACGGTTAACCTGATTTTTGCCACAGGCTCAGTCATTTTGTACATCAGAGAAACCCTACCTGGGCCTTGTCCCTCGACATTTTAAAAAATCTTATCTGTTACTTTTGGGATAATAATTTTTGCCACCATTTGGGCCCTAGTTTCTGGATTTTCTCTATTCCTTTTCAATTTTTCTTGTAAATAACAAATTCTTTCATGAATTTATCTCTTTCTTGTAATATTTTTCAAAAAGCGAAAGTGAAAGCCAACACATTGACTCTTCCCAATCACAGTCCCTGTCCCTAGGTCTATAGGATCCGTAGTTCCTTGATGTGCCTTCCAAGTGTCACAGGTAACACTTGTTTTACCAAATGTCTTACATCACATAGGTCTCCATCTTTCACATGATTAAAATCAGTGTCCTTATCATGCGTTCCTTGACTACTAAACCAACGCCACATAATTCAGTGTTTGGTTTGGCAACACCCTATATCAACATACAAATGGCTATATCACTTTATATATATATTTTTACATTTTTTTTAATTTTATCATGTTATGTTAATCACCATACATTACATAATTAGTTTTTGATGTAGTGTTCCATGATTCATTGTTTGCGTATAACACCCAGTGCTCCATTCAGTACATGCCCTCTTTAATACCCATCATCAGGCTAACCCATCCCCCCACCCCCCTCCCCTCTAGAACCCTCAGTTTGTTTCTCAGAGTCCATAGTCTCTCATGGTTCGTCTCCCCCTCCGATTTTCCCCCCTTCACTTTTCCCTTCCTACTATCTTTTTTTTTTTTTTTTTAACATATAATGTATTATTTGTTTCAGAGGTACAGGTCTGTGATTCAACAGTCTTACACAATTCACAGCGCTCACCATAGCACATACCCTCCCCAGTGTTTATCTCCCAGCCACCCCATCCCTCCCACCCGCCACCACTCCAGCAACCCTCAGTTTGTTTCCTGAGATTAAGAATTCCTCATATCACTTTAGGTAATGATAACTCTTTAAAGCTACAACCTCCAAAGCTCAGCATTTTTATACCACAGAATTTTATTTCTCAATCATTTAAAGTTTGCCAGAGATTTTCCTGATTATCCAAATGATAATATAGGGATTCAGTTTCCTTTCATCTTTGCCTCAAGCTTTTGTTTTTTGTTTTTGTTTTTTTTTAAGATTTTATTTGAGAGAGAGTGAGAGAGAGCACAATCTGGGAGAGAGGCAGAGGCAGAGGGAGAGGCAGACTCCCCACTGAGCAGGGAGCCTGATGTGGGGCTCGATCCCAGGGTCCTGGGATCATGACTTGAACTGAAGGCAGGTGCCCAACCAACTAAGCCACCCAGGTGCCCCTGCCTCAAGCTTTTGGAGTGGGGAAAGAGTATAAAGAATTCTGTACAGGAGGGTTTTTGTTGTTTTTTATTGTAGTAAAAACACTTATACGTCATCCACGCTTTTAAATTTTTAAGTGTACAAAACAGTATTGTCAACTACAGTCACGATGTTGTACATCTCTATAATCAATTCGTCTGGCATAACTGAAACTTTATGCTCACTGAACAACTCTCCATTTCCCCCTTCCCTCAGC
Organism: Mirounga angustirostris; assembly: GCF_029215605.1. Classification (NCBI taxonomy): domain Eukaryota; kingdom Metazoa; phylum Chordata; class Mammalia; order Carnivora; family Phocidae; genus Mirounga; species Mirounga angustirostris. Next base: position 49,667,769 of record NW_026991711.1, read on the forward strand.
CCCTAGCAGCAATCATTCCACTCTCTGCTTCTATGAGCTTATTTTATGTATCTTGTATAAGTGGAATCGTGTGATATTTGTCCTTCTGTGTTTTAATATTTCATTTAGCATAATGTTGTGCAGGTTCATCCATGTAGTTGCATATGGCAGGATATCTTTCTTGTTTTAAGCTGAATGACCTTTGTGTATCTAAAATATATTCTTTAACCATTCATCTGCTGATGGACATTTAGTCGTTTTCATATCTTGGTTAATTGAATAATGATGCAATGAACATGATAGTGCAACTATCTCTTAGGGATCCTGACTTCAGTTCTTTAGATATATACCCAGAAATAGGATTGATAGATGTAGGGTAGTTCTATTTTGAATTTTTTGAGGAACTTCCATACTATTTTTCATAGTGACTGTACCATTTTGCATTCCTACCAATAATGCATAATTGTTCCACTTTCCGCATATCCTCTCCAATACTTTTTTTGTTTTTAAATAACGGTCATCCTAACAGGTGTTCCCCTGATGATTAGTGACATGGAGCATCTTTCATGTATTTGTTGGCCATTTTTCTGGATTAAAGATTTACACAAAGACCTGAAACTGTAAAACTCCTAGAAAAAAATGTAATGAATAAGCTTCCTGATATTTCTCTTATAAATGACTTTTTGGATATGACACCAAAAGCACAGTCAACAAGAGCAAAAATAGACAAATGGGACTATATTGAACTAAAAATCTGCATCACACAAGAAATGATCAACAAAATGAAAAGGCAACCTAGAGGAGAAAGTGTTTGCAAGTCCGATATGTGATAAGCAGTTAACATAAAAAATAATATGAGAACTTCTATAACTGAATGTCAAAACACCAATAGCCCAATTTAAAAATGGGTAAAAAACTTTAATAGCCATTTCTTCAAAAAAGATATGTGAATGGTCAACTGGTATGTGAAAGGTGGCTCAGCATCACTCATCATTAGGAAATTTCATAGGAGGAAGAATTTTATGTCTCAGACGTGGAAACATTCTATATTATGTCAGCTCAGATTTTGCTGGCTAGAATTCAGTCACAGGGCCACTTCTCTCTGCAAAGGAAACGGAGAAATGTGGACTACTATGTGCCCGGAAAGAAGAAATGGGTGTGGTGAGCAATTAGCTTATCTATCATACTAAATATCACCATAACCTACCCCAGCTTCTACTTCACCTCCTTCCTAGAAGAGCAGAATTGGGGGTTTTGAATCACCAAGATGGATCACTGCCGCCCCTCTGTGGCTCCTTGAGGTCATAACCATTTCTGGTCAGACTATTTTCTGACCTTGTGTAGGAGCAATTAGACCTTCAGTTTCTGACCCAACCAGGAGGCCAACCAAGACCTTGTTAGGTGTAACAACAAGAAGTGAGACCGAAGCAGACACACAGGTATACTTGTCCTAAAGTTTTGCTCTTTGCTTTGTATTAGGCAGTTCTCTAAGACCACCAGACAGGGACAAAAACACAATTAAGACAACTAAAAAATCAGTTATCAGTTTTCTGTAGTTAAGGCAAAATGCTGACTGGGGAGAAGTCATAAGATGTGCAGAGCACCCAATGAGGATCAGACACAGACAAGCCAAATGGTGTAAGACAAATTGTCCTGACAATGATTTCAGAATCAGGGGCATTTTCATTTTTAATCCAGCAACTTGGGACTTGCAGGCAACCCACTCACTTCCTAGGAGGCCCACAATCTACAGGGTTCTGGAAATCATCAAAGATTTATGAGAAAACGGAAAGTATATAAGAGATACATCGTTCATCACTCATGTCTTTATTCAGGGAAAAATAGAAATATAAATTCAAACCCAGATTTGTTTGCTACTGTGGCTATAAGAACCGTCCTGCTTACCAAGGAACAAGCTTCCCGGTGGCCTTCTGGCCAGGAAAACTGGGTCAGCTTCTCTGATGAAGTATCTCTGCTAGAGCATTACTGCTTTCAGTAATGACTTTCTTTTATAAGATGTATATGTTTTTGAGTTCACTTTCCCTCAGGTGACTAACACCCTCCAGTTTGGGGGTTGAAAAGAACGGTTAGAATCTTTGTTTTTATACTGGTTCCCTTTCAGCCACTGCTAAATTACAGGCAGTCTGTGGAAATAAAAAAACCAATTAAGTTTATACCTATCATCTAAAATATCATCTAAAGATTTCTAATCAGCTTAAGATTTCTAATCAGATGCTCTCAATCAAAAATTGAAAAATCAGCTCTCCCCTACACGAAATCAGTCTCAATTTCATTAAGAGTTGGTTATCCCTATATCTCTGCTGATGACACATTTGATGGTATTGGCTCTCTAATGGACTTAAAACATCATAGAGCCAGGGGGTGATGTTAAATGTTGACAAGTTTAAAGGACATGGCTAGAGGCAATTTGGCTATTTTTGCTGTTAAATTTCCAGTCCCGACACCGCTTAGTTATTCCAATTGATCACTTCACAATTAATCATGAAGACGGGCTAAAAGATCAAATCAATAAGTCTTGGCCACACAGGGTACATCAAGGAGATAGGAGTCTGCCTTAACTTCCTTCTAAGGACAACCTGTATAGCACTACTCACCTAGTAGACACCTAATAAATGTTGATGATGTTGATGGTCATAGTTGGAAACATAGAAGCACAATGGGCAGAAACCAAATTTTCAGTCAGGCCAACGTATTCTGCCTTTTAAAACAGGAATGTCATTTTTCTTGTCTCTGAATTTGCTTTCACCCCCAAAGTCAGGATGCCACAGAATTAGCATAACCATCAACACTATTCAGCACTTATTCACAGAACAGTTTTAGATGTATTTGTAAGTTAAAATGAATTTCCAACATGCTGAGCCACGTGATCTGTCATATTAGTCTTGATGTCAGGTGCATAAACTTTCTCTGTGAGAAAGTATTTACGGAGCTTTTGCTAAAGAAGTCATAAAGAACATATGTGGGAGATAATTGTTATTTAACTTAGTGAATTATAACTATTGTGAACTTTTTAATAAAAACACCTACACTGATTCGTTCACATTTTGGATTAAAGTAATTATTTCCAAATTTCATTTTCTCTAATCATATAGTTGTTTGTTGCGGAAACCTGGCAAGCTGTCAAGATTGGAATGTCTTTTTCTAATTCTGGCTTAATAGTATAAATTTTCCCTTCAAGATAGGCAGCAAAGGGGCAGCTGGGTGGCTCAGATGGTTAAGCGTCTGCCTTGGGCTCAGGTCATGGTCCAGGGGTCCTGGGATCGAGTCCCGCATCGGGCTCCCTGCTCCTTGGGAGCCTGCTTCTCTCTCTCTCTCTCTCTCTCTGTCTCTGTCTCTCATGGATAAATAAATAAAATCTTTAAAAAAAAAAAAAGATAGGCAGCAAAAATATCCATAGGAGCTGTAATTGGCTAGGAAATAAGACAATTGCCTCAGGCAATTGAGGTGAAATAGGTTGACTGTTGAATTGTTAAGATCCTATTTTTTGTTGTTAGCTCTTGTCCCTCGAGCTTACCCCATCTGCACGGGTGAGGTTAATCAGCAATCCCATAGTATGAAGCTCCATGGTACTCTGAACTTGCACTTAAGCTCAGTTGCTTACCATATAAACTTGGAGAAGGACTTTACTGCTCTAAGCATCAGTTTCCTCATCTGCAAACTAAGAATAACACCATCTTCTTTACTGAGTTGTCTAAAAAGAATTCAATATAGTGTATATAATATGGCTGGCAGGAAATAAATGGCAGTAATTATTATGATGCCTTGCCATATTCTGGAAATAACAATTTACCTAATTTGAATTGCATAGCAAAGAACCCCACCCTCTCCCAGAGTATGACCACATTTATTCCATGTCAAACTATTAAATGTCAATTGGAAGCCCAGAGAAAAATGTTATAGCCAACTATCAACTCTAAAAGCAGAGGTTGATAATGGAAGTGCTGACAAATCTTTTGATATTTTTGGGAATATAACCGGCTTCTTAAGGACCTGGAATTGCAAGGTAAGCTGTTTACTCTTTTCTGCTAAGAAGGCAATTACGCAGGCCTGTTGGAGAAGTTTATAATATGATTAAACAGTCAACATTAAATCAAATGGTGATTGAATCCCCAAGAGACAGTTTACCCTCACAGCACTTCTGAATTACTGATTTGTATTTTCAAATGCCTTTGCATTGGACACTGGGCGGGAAAAAAGCCATTGTTGTTAAGACTGTTAAAATGAAAGTGGGTTGATGGAAGGATGACTTTCAAAAAAACATATTCTAATTTTAATATTTACTAAATGAGACAAGTCGCTTCTATTTTCATTAAAAAAAAAAATCTTTAAAATAACTACATTCTAGATTGATTGGTCCAGACCATCTACTGAATGTTTGCTCCTGTTAATTTGCATCAGATTTCTATTTGATACACTGTAAAGCAATTCATGCTAACACATGTAGCTAACAAAGATTATACTTTAAATCTGCATAATAATTCAATTTGTAATTTATTTCTAATATGCTACGTATTAGTACTTTTACAAACACTAAAATATATTAGCTATGTTGTAGAGAAAGATTCTACTTATTAACCCGAGAAAATAAAATGGTGGTATTTACTAGTCTGTAAATAACATGATTTTTATATTTAACATCTGAAATGATTTATTTACTATCACTGTGTCTGCATGGAATAAAAATCTACAGTCTTCAATCTTCTGATATTCATTAAAACTGAAAACTAACATCTTTGTCAGTGAATTTACACTGAATTTTTTTAATAAAAGTATAAGGCAAAGTGCATTCTACTCAAAAATAGATGTGCTCAATGCAATAACTATATAAAATTATTATATAGATGCACTGAGCCTCAATATAGCTACTATCAATTGGAAGTAAATAAAGATCAAACAAAACACAATGGGAGAATACTCCAAGTTTTCCTTAAATGTTTAAAATTCTGATTATGATACAATTATTTTTGAAAATAAAATAACGCTAGGCAGAGGACATTTACTTAATAGGTAACACAAAGTAGTGGTTAAAAGCATGGAATATTATATTACCTGATTCAAATTCCTGCTTTTTCCCAACTAGCTTTGTAATGTTTGTTATTTTACCTAAACTATACAGGCATTGCTTTTCTCATTTGTTTATTTTGATGATTGAAGGAGTTAATACATGTAAGGCTCTTCAAACCACACCTGGAAAAGAATGGTGATGCTGAATTTTTAGATGTGTATATGATTTATCTATTTGGAAAGTCTAGGTTGTGTGGGGTTCACTTTCCAGAAATTTCAGATAGTGTCTCATATTCTTTCTTTTTTAAAGATTTTATCTGAGAAAGAGAGAGAGCGCGTGCAAGAGGGGAGGTGCAGAGGTGAGGGAGAAACAGACTCCCCACTGAGCAGGGAGACCACTGACATGGAGCTCAATTCCAGGACCACCAGATCATGACCTGAGCCAAAGGTAGACACTTAGTCAACTAAGCCACCCAGGCACACCAGTGTCTTATATTTTCTTTTTTTTAATTTTATTTGACAGAAAGAGAGCACACAAGTGCGGAGGAGGGGTAGAAGGAGAAGCAGGCTCCCCGCTGAGCAAGGAGCCCAATGTGGGGCTCGATCCCAGGACCCTGGGATCATGACCTGAGCCGAAGGCAGACGCTTAACCGACTGAGCCACCCAGGCACCCAAGTGTCTCATATTCTTAATAGACACTAGTAACTCAGGCTCACTTTTTCTGTAGTAGGTATGATCCAGAAAAGTCGTTTTTTTATACCATATCTTACTTTATTTTGAAAAACGAGCTCTGAACTAGTAGGCATTGGAGTAGTGGCCCTCAAAGTTTAGCATAATCAGAATCAGGTTGATTACTTGTTAAAACACAGATGTCTGAACTTCACCACCAGAGATTCTAATTCTAGGTTCTAGGTAAGGCCTCAGAAGTAGCATTTTTCACAAGTTCCCAAGTGATGCTTTGGGTACCACATTTTCAGAACCACTGGCCAAGAAGAAGGAGCCATTGGAATATAGAATATATTATTTTTTTATTTCTTTAAATAGGAAAGAAATTTCATTAATGCAATTTGTGCTAACACTTGACTGGTTAGTGGATATGTAGAGGATATAAATGGTATTACAGAAGAACAGAATGCTCACTTGGAAAGGAATTTATTTCAATGACTTGGATTCTACTTCTTAACAAGTCCCTGTTGGCAAATCAATATGGTCTGGAAACATCTTTAACCATATTCAGTTAGATAAAATGCTCAGTCTTTTTGTAGCAGAAGATAACTAATGGAGAACCGTTGGATAAATGACTGAGGGTCAAGGATATATTATAGTCTTTCATTGACAGGCTAATAATATTACACTTCAAACTTAAGCAGGGGGCAGCCAAATCTCCCTGCTTCCAGGATGTTTGACTAGAGGAGTGTCCTCTAAGTAGTGTTTCAGGAAGATTAATTTTGTGGTAGAATTGAAAGGAATAGTGATAAATTTAGGCTGGTAAAGAGGCTAGGCTCATAGAACTCTTGTGAATGGTGGCAGAAATGAAAGAAGAAAGAGCGGCATCTGGAGGAAGTATTTTAATGGGCTTTATATTGGATTAAGTTTCTGATTCTAAATCAATGTGGCTTGGCTTCAAGGGTAGCCTTTTTTCTTCCCCTGGATCAACCTGGGAGCAAAAATCAGCACTGGTCTTCATGTCACAAATAAAAATCCACTCTATCAGGCATTTTTTCAACCAGGATTTCTGGTCTCCAAAATCCCCTTCAGAAATCTCTGCCCATTTCTCCCCTCCAGCTTTTAAGCCCTCTACTCTTCCTTCTCCACTCTCCTACCCACACCACCCCATGTGAAACTGACAGTAGAAGGAAGCAGGGTCAAGACAAATGTTAGGTAACTGTTATTTTTTATTGGCTGTTTTATCTTACCTGAACAGTAGAGAACAAGGATGCACTTAATTTGGAACAAGGGAAGGAAAGAAAAATTGGAGGTAAATGAAGAGAAAGAATAGCATTTTGAGAGAGCTCTCTCCGGGGCACATTCTCATTGCTTCTTCTGTGTCATCTTATTTCAAAATATGAAGGCAAAACTCTGAGCACAGGTGAAAGGATAAAGTCTGGAATTGGGGATGGAAAAGGACAGAAATCTGGGATATAGTGAGGAGAGAGAATAGTGCTGACTGGGGGTACCTGGTACTACCTACCCACAACTTGGCCACTTTGGGGGAGAACAGAGGGAAGTTAAGGAGTAAGCAAGATCACTAATCACCTTGCTTTGTCCAGAGCACTGTGGCTGTTGTCAAAATGGTAGAAGCAGTTTCATTATGTGATACCATTTTACACACATTATTTCTGTTGAACACAGCAAGTCAAAGGTGGAATGATGCAGCTGCATTGATTCTTTAGTTTATAAAAGCTAAAGTGTATTGGGTAATGTATTACACATTTGGCACTAAGCTGCCTTTGTTGCTGATAAACAATATGAAGCCAAAGTGCAAGAACAAACATTTAAAAGCAGAAAGCTAAGAGGAAGTCACTAGATCACAATGCTCTACAAAGAGAAGTTAAAGTAACACCAAAGCTAGCGCATCCATAGATGTTAAGCATTTAACTGAAGAAATCTAGTCTCCCTAAATTTTGGGCATCATTTTATAATGAGCACAGCAGCGAGGACTAGGTATTATGAGATTATGTCTAAGTGACAAAGCTGTCTGTAAATGTCTCCCCCACTTTTGTGTGAGATATTTTTAGGGGTAAGTCTCCATGCCACAGTTATGACAGCAGATACCTTGGTACTGCTTAGTGTGGGAGTCTTTAGTATGTTGATACCAAATCCATTTTAAAGCTTCATGAAATGCAGCATTTAAAAAAGCACAATCTAATGAAATGTGTACAGTATTTCTGCTATGTGTGTGTTTTAAAGCAAAAATAACAAAAATTTGAAAAGTATTCTAATTGCCATTAAGAAACTATCCAATTTTGACACTGCTATAGACTTTTACATTTGGGTTTTTTTTTCCCCCCATCTTAATTGTAAACTGACATCCTGGAAATGCTTACACCCATAGAGAAGACAATGATGAAATTAATCACCCATTCAGATAGAATTTTAAAAAGGTGATATTTTTCTCAGGGATGAGGAAAGATATTTGAATGGGAAGGAGAGCAGTGCTCTATCTGGAGAGGGGACTGATATGACAAATGTCACTGACAGTTATGGAAACAGTAACTAAAATTTTAGCAGCCTTTCGAGGCTCAGAGAGCAGAGGCGAGGGCATCCGCAAAAATGTTGTCATTGACCTGAAGACCCTCGCTCTGCAGGACAACCTACCACACCCCTCTGCTGGATATACCGCCCTCCTCACCTCTTCCTCTAAACCTGCTTAAGAGGCAGAGAAGGTGAGAGAGGAAAAATAAGAGTTGAGTTCGTATCTGATGATGTGGACTAGAAGGAATATAAACTCTCTTCCAACTATGAGCCTGTATTATTCAAATGTCCTCTTCGGCAAATGTACAGAAATAAAGAGGCAAATTATCTTATGCAGAAATGAGGAGTTAACAAGTAATTCATTGGTAACCTAGAACAACCAGTGTGCCTGTCCCGTTGTGCAGAGTGAATCACTGCTGCAGGCAGGCATATTTGTTTCTAGCATACTAACTAGAAATGTAAAGTGAGTGTTATAAATGGCAGTCAAGCGTAGTCTGACATAATACTAGTCTCCAGTTGAGATCTGAATCCCCTGGGCTGGACTGAGAACTACCATTCACAACATTGTTCCTGCTGAAAAATGTCTTCTGAATTCCAAACAACTGATTTGCCGATGAACTTCTGGTACATTCACAAACTGGGATCCAAATTGTGCAGAACAGTACAAAGGAGTTGTAAAAGCCTATCGAAAGATACTGTAACTTGAAAAAAAAAAGATTCTATAATTGAACCATCAGAGTTCAATGAGACAGTGGCCATGCACTTGAGATAATCTTCTGAAAGAGCCCAGCACATACTTAGTCATTTCCCTACATTCCATATTAGCTATCCTCAAGTTTATCCATAACAAGGTTTCTTTCAAGTGCTTATTGATACTGTTATCTGGTCTGCTTAATTAAGCACACTATTGACAAAACCCAGATCTTCATTTAATCTAGTCTAGTAGAAGTGAGAAGCACTCTTTCAATGACTGATGAAGCTCAGTGAAGGCATGAAAATAGAAACCTTAAGGTGACAAGTCAGCTAGGTTAATTTTGGCATTTATTATATGCTCACTGTATGCTACCTACCCCCTTAGCAAAGATCATCTCTCTAATCCTGTGAATAACCCTATGAGATGAGTATTAATTTTTATCCCCATTTAACAAACACAAACATAGAGGCCAAAGTTTTCAAAGCTAGTAAGTTGCAGAGCCAAGATTCAGATTCAGACATTTTATTTCAAGGGCCTGCTCTTAATTACTCTGCCATGTTGCTAGCTGTTTACATCTGTCTGAGAGGTGATGCATTCACTGTCATCAAATGGAGTGTGAAGCAGAATTGAATAGTCAGCCTGGAAAATCGAAAATTACTATCTTATCTTCCCCAAATGATAAGAAACTGTTTTTCAAGGATTGGTGCCTTTAATACATTTTATTATCTCTCATTACATCTAGAAAAGCGTTCCGTGCTTTTAGGAACTCAGTAAGCATTGACTAACTAACATAATATATGTTTATATGTGTTCTAAATTTATCTCATACTACCTTTTTAGAAAAGATATTTTTTTCTATCAGAATGTAAAGGTTGCATTCCTTTTCTATTTTCCCTATTCCCATAGTGTGTGGTCATTTATCAACAATACTTTATTCATGCCATTTATTAGACTACTGCCTAGAACATTCAACATGTACATTAGAAATACTAAGATTAATTTACAAATGACATATATTTTTGAAAAAATGCACATAGGCTAAATATGACAGATAAATAACAGGCTAAAATATGACTCTAGTTCCACATGAACTAATTGAAAGAAAACTAACATCTTTTTGAACCCAGTCTTGTTCTAGGTTCCATATTTTTATCACCTCATTAAACTTTTCTGTGGGAGTAAGAACTAATAATATTTCATTTGACAGGTGAGGAAACTGAGATTTGGGGAGGTTAATAATGTTGTCCTTTATCAGACAGCTGGGTAATGGTGGAGCTAGAATTTAAAGCCAAGTATGTGTATTCCAGAGCCTTATGTCTTAAATATTTGCACAACACTAATCCTGTGTAGTCATAAATCATAAATTATATTTTCTTTGATATCTAATTTGACACTTTTCTTCTTTTGGGTCTGCATACAACTGCATACAGTTGTCCTACATGTTTGGCAACTGTAAATTAGGTGGATTATTTATATTTTCATCAATATTATACATATATTTTTTAAAGATTTATTTATTTTGGACAGAGAGAGAGCATGCATGTGCACGAGTAGTGGGAGGGGCAGAAGGAGAGACTCTCCAGCAGACTCCCCACTGAGCGCAGAGCCCCACAGAGGGCCGGATCTCACAACCCATGAGATCATGACCTGAGCCAAAACCAAGAGTCAGACACCCAACCAACTGAGCCACCCAGGTGCCCTAATATGATCTTTTTAAAAAACAAACTTAGGGGCGCCTGGGTGGCTCAGCTGGTTAAGCGACTGCCTTCGGCTCAGGTCATGATCCTGGAGTCCCGGGATCAAGTCCCGCATCGGGCTCCCTGCTCGGCGGGGAGTCTGCTTCTCCCTCTGACCCTCCTCCCTCTCATGCTCTCTGTCTCTCATTCTCTCTGTCTCAAATAAATAAATAAAATCTTAAAAAATAAAAATAAAAACAAACTTAGAAAACCATCTCATTTTTATAACATTTGTTTAGCCCTTTTTCATCTTAAAAACGCTATGCTGAAGGATGTAGGGTTTTCAACGAGTTTGGCAAGATCCTCTCCTAGATGGCTATTTTCTGTATCTATGCTCCTCAGTGGGTATAGAGTGGAAAGGGGATGGACGGAAAATATATAAAAATCTAAGGAACATTTTTAAACTTTTACAATTGACACCTTTCCTATCCTATCCTGAGAATCTGATATCCCCATCTCCAGTTCTATTATAATAATGATAAATTTTTCAAAAGGAACCAAGTGTTTAAAATCACCCCCATTCCCTGCTTTTTCCCACTGAATGTTTTCTTCTTGGAAGTGAGGTAATATGGCATAGGGGTTCCTCCCACTTTAATTGACCAAGTGTGAACAGGGTAACATTCAGGGGAAAGGAGACTAAGAACAATCTATGTGGGTCTGTTCATAGTCTAGACTTAAGCTAAGGGCAACATGTGTTCCTGAAGTTCATGGACTGTTCAGCCCAGAATGCCAAGAAAATAAGCCACACAGGTACTCAGAATTATAGACCAAAACAAAGCAGTATTCCTGGAGTGCACTTGCAATCTCTTTTCCCTGGGAACTGGAGAAAACCCTTATCTAGTCAGAGGCCATGACCTCTCCATTTAAAAAATAACTAAAGCTTACAATGCTTTGAACATTTTTAGGCCTTTATAAAATTGGTGGAACAGTATTACTAAAATTTTCTCATTGGATTCTCATAATAATCCCTCAAATTAATAAAAAAATAATGTTTTACCAATTGGGGAGAAAATGACCCTCTCTGGGAAATTTGGAAGACATCAGTTTGAAAGCAAAATGTATATTAAGCAGACATGTGTGGAATGAATAATAAAAGCTATGTGAGTTAATGTGTGGACTGATCTACATGAGTGTGGTAGCCATGAGGGGAGAGTGGGAATATAGGATGGAGTTTGATTAAGCAAGCTGTAAAATCACTTGATAGAGGGCCAGTCACCAGGGGTTATTCCAGTGTACCAATTAACACAATCAGTGCACGATGCAAATCAAATGTGAAAATCTTATGCTAGTACTGAATTAATAAGCCTATAGATGAAAAGATAATTTCATCTATATGTTTGAGACCATTAGGGTTTAGTTTGTTTCTGATTCAGAAGCAGGTGTTAATTGCAGGTCTGGATACTGTTAGGAAGGTTATGGTCTCTGTGATCCCCAGGCCTGCAAAATCACCCTATGAAAGTTATTCGGCAAATACTTAATTACAACTTGACATTGTTCATAAGACCATGATAAAATCAATACCTTTTCTTCATAGAAAGCAGGCTCCCATTGGAGGCTGAATTCCATTTTTTCTCTCATTTTTTATTTAAAAAGTGAACAGATTTTCTATTTGAATGTTGAATAGGAAATGCCTAAAAATTTACTACATCTCCAGGGCTAACTTTTAAAAGTTCTTTATATTTAATATGACTTTGATGAACAATCTTTAGTCAGTAGAACTTAATAACCAAAACAACTGAATATTATCAAACGTGCCCATGATTTTTTACAAGCAAATAAAAGCCAAAAGGAAAGAAATAGACTTTAATATAATTATACCTGCATGTGGAACCAACAGTATAATTAAGTATTTCAATTGTTACAGAAGTGATTTCAATTACGTACCCTCAATCATTGTGTATTTGCATTAAAATGCAAATATATAATGACTCGTATTTTAAAATATGTGATGCATTCTTCTTTCTTATTTTAATAAGAATAAGTGCCTAGTCATGCAAATAACATAAAACAAAAATGTTTTGCAGATTTTTTTGCTTAATGTTAGGTCTTAATACAACAAAATGAAATACATGCATTGACCAACACCATAGTCTTTGAAGTATACCATTTCTGGATGAAATATGGTTTATTCTGAAACAGATTGATATAAAAATGCATGCATACTATAAAAGAACAACAACAAACTGTTTTCTAAAACATTAACTTTTTTATATTCACACATTTGGATATTGGTGACAGTAAACATAACAAGCTGCCCAAACCTGCACAGTCCTTTTGTATTCTATCAGAGTGACAGATGTAAGACTGGAGAGTGAATAATCCCCTTTAGAAGATGTATTTACAAAGCCAGTGTTGTCAGGATTTTTATGAACTCTCTCAGTGCCCAGACCAAAAGTAAATAATATGTAAAAACAAAATAAGTAGCTGTTCTTAATTTTTAAATATATGCCATCTTGTCACATGGTATCTGTTTCTGTCAATCTGTTAGCTTAATTGAATCAATTCTTTTGAGCCTCAAAATAAAAACGTACAATTTGGTTAAAATCCGTAAAACAACTTATTTGCATTTCCATGATGTCCCTATAAAGCATCAGAGTAATCGTGCTCTAAGAAAAAATCATGGTAAGCTTGATTTTAGTAGATACAACCCACTTTCCCAATTAATTTTGCATTTAATACTTCACCAGTATTTGATGCTCAGAATTTAATTATAATATGATTCATCTCCCTATTAAATTGTGATTAATCATGTTTTCCTTCCCACACCACTTCCCATAGGCCCAGAGCAAGCAATCCTGGGGACTCATGATCTGTGTATCTTTTACTCCTTCATGTTTCTTTCTTTTTTTTTTTTAATTTACGTATTTATGACATGGAGAGCACCTGTGAGGTGGGGGGAGGGGGTTGCAGAGGGAGAGAATCTTCAAGCAGACTCCCTGCTGAATGTGCAGCCCCTATGGGGCTTGATCTCACAACCCATGAGATCGTGATCTGATCCGAAACCAAGCAATGCCCAACCGACTAAGATATGCAGGTGCCCTTCCTTCATGTTTCTATGTTTTATTTCCTTGATTTTTTCTTTTCTGAAATTTTACAAAAGGAGAAGTACAGAGGAAATATATATCAAGATTGGGGAGGGGATGAATAGGAGTAAAGCAATGCAGGTATTTATAGGTCTTCTTTTTCCTTTATCAGAGAACAAAAATAGTAAGGTATATTATACAGAAATATTTCAAACCTTCTGCTTAGAACTTCTGACAAATGTCTGTTGAACAGTCCAATATGCTCTAAATGACTTATGTTGTAGGATAAAAATGAGAAATGAGGCTTGGCAAGTGGAAAGTCAGCCGAAGAAATCAGTCTAATAATGGGGTGTTTTGGTCATGGGTAAGGTGAGTGCTAGCACTTGAAAGTCATGCCTTCAAGTCAGAGGAGAACATGGCCTATAAACATGAGATGTGAGATGAATAAATAATCTCTTGGATATCACCTAACTATGGGAAATATCGATTATAGCCTCTGTGTGTTTAATCTGAGGTATGTATGTTGAAGTATGGGTAGATATCAGACCCACAGCTTCCTTCACGTTAGCCAATGACATGCTTTATTAAAAACAAATTTAAAGGTGAGGAGGATAAAATAGAAGATCTGCAAAAGAAACAGTCAGCAAAACCAAAAGACAACAGACAGAATGGGAGAAGATATTTGCAAATGACATATCAGATAAAGGGATAGTATCCAAAATCTATAAAGAACTTATCAAACTCAACACCCAAAGAACAAAGAATCCAATCAAGAAATGGGCAGAAGACACAAACAGACATTTTTCTAAAGAAGACATCCAAATGGCCAACAGACACATGAAAAAGTGCTCAACATCGCTTGGCGTCAGAGAAATCCAAATCAAAACCTCAATGAGATACCACCTCACACCAGTCAGAATGGCTAAAATTAACAAGTCAGGAAACGACAGATGTTGGCGGGGATGCAGAGAAAGGGGAACCCTCCTCCACTGTTGGTGGGAATGCAAGCTGGTGCAGCCACTCTGGAAAACAGTACGGAGGTTCCTCAAAAAGTTGAAAATAGAGCTACCATATGATCCAGCAATTGCACTACTGGGTATTTACCCCAACGATACAAAAGTAGAGATCCGAAGGGGTACGTGCACCCCAATGTTTACAGCAGCAATGTCCACAATAGCCAAACTGTGGAAAGAGCCAAGATGTCCATCGACAGATGAATGGATAAAGAAGAGGTGGTATATATATACAATGGAATATTATGCAGCCATCAAAAGGAATGAGATCTTGCCATTTGCAATGACATGGATAGAACTGGAGGGTACTATGCTGAGTGAAATAAGTCAAACAGAGAAAGACATGTATTATATGACCTCACTGATATGAGGAATTCTTAATCTCAGGAAACAAACTGAGGGTTGCTGGAGTGGGGGGTGGGGTGGGAGGGATGGGGTGACCAGGTGACAGACACTGGGGAGGGTATGTGCTCTGGTAAGCACTGTGAATTGTGCAAGACTGTTGAATCTCAGATCTGTACCTCTGAAACAAATAATGCAACATATGTTAAGGAAAAAACAAAAGAAGAAGATAGCAGGAGGGGAAGAATGAAGGGGGGGAATCGGAGGGGTAGACGAACCATGAGAGATGATGGACTCTGAACAACAAACTGAGGGATCTAGAGGGGAGGGGGGTGGGAGGATGGGTTAGCCTGGTGATGGGTATTAAAGAGGGCACATTCTGAATGGAGCACTGGGTGTTATGCACAAACAATGAATCATGGAACACTACATCTAAAACGAATGATGTAATGTATGGTGATTAACATAACAATAAAAAAATTTAAAAAAAAGAAGATCTGTAGCATTCCAACTTCCTTGTCATATTCTTGCAAATTTCCTACCTCAAGGATTTTTCTGATACCTGGACACGTCAGAATGCTTACCAACAGTGTTTCAGCCTGAAACTCAATATAACTAAGGATGATTTAAAGGGATTAGAATTTAGATATAGCTATAGGTTTAGATTCATAAGATCACCTTATAAACTGGCCCATTTAAGAGTAGTCAAGAAGTTTCCATTTCATGTTGAATTCCTTTCCATGACTTATCTGTACAATTTCAAATGTTTAGACACACATATAACACAATAAAAGAGACCTATTTTTCATATTCTCAACCCTTCTTGTTTGCTAGACTAAAAGAAGTACAAACAAATAAAACTCACAAAAAATTCAGTGCATAAGTTCTGCCAATGAAAATGCTACCTTCGGAATCTTGGACATTTGGGTTCTTTCTACATACTTCTCTTCTCCATTTAGAGCTTCTGCATGAGAGGAAAATTCTGCACAACTATGGAGAGATCATAAGTAAAGCCCCACGGCTCTATCCTAGTGAATACAGAGGGGTCTTCGCTTCATAAAGGTGACCCCTTCATGTATTACCATATTTGTGGCTTGGATCTTCAAACCCCTAATGCCTTAGACAGATAAGGTGGAGGGTCTGGGAATGTGGCCCAGGGGCTATTGTGCACAAATTCCTGTGTACAGACAATGTCTGAAATATTAAATTTTGTCCCCATGTGGTATTTTCTCTTTTCTTCCCTCACACTTAAAAGAAACAATTGATCAGGTGTCAGGTTCCTCTAAAAGGGAGGTATGCAAGAGGTTGAAAACCAGAAAATGAACACTATGCGTCTAGCTTTTACACATATGTCAAAAGGGCAAATCCTTTGGTAGTTTTAGAACACTGCACAGAATTACTGGAGAGCGCTCCAGCTCCTGAGATACTATGCAGAGAGGAACAGGGAACACTTTGAAAGAGAACTTTGATTTTTGAGGCAATAGAAGATGATGGATCATAATGGCATTAGCTGATTCCTGAATGGACAGGTGATTCAAGAGCCCTCCCACCCCCAACAAAGACTTGGCGCTAGGTAAGCGCCTGGAAATTAGCCACAACCTTTTGAAAAAAGGGAACTCTTAACAGAATGAAATTTAACTTATCCTTAAGTTTTAGGGTTTTAAAATAGTAACTAAATTGCAAAGTCATATTATTTACACATTTTATGGACTGAGAGTCCTACCTGCTCACTAAACTATACTGGACAATTAATCCGGTGTACATAACTGGAACCCCCTTTCTTAAGGGGTAACTACAGGTAGTGAATCTAATGTCTTTGCCTGCAGATATAGTTATATGTAGAATGGAAAAGTAACTACTTAAATTAATGTTAACCTCTATACTCACTTTCCCATACTTCCTGAAATACAATGCTTTAGATCTTACTAATCCCAATTATATCTATTATATATAATATATAATATATGTAATTTATAACCACAAAAGTCAGGGAATGAGGTATCATCTGGTACACTGGGTCATTAGACATTAGTTTGGACTATGTATAAATCGGATACATGGAAAATTCCCAAGTGCAAACAAGATAGTGAAGTTGGAGAAGACAAATATTCTGGTTCTAATATGCTCCCTCAAAACGAACTTCATCATGCACTACAGTAAAAATTAGGAGGAGGTAGAGGAGGGGTAGTAATAAGAAAACAACAGGTAATTTTCACTACTGTGGGGATTTACTATGTGCCATGCACTGCACTAAGTACTTACAAACATTATTTTATTTAAACTTTGCAATCATTTTATCTCCAGAGCCCATGCTTCTCATTACTCTTCCACATGGCTGTCCTTAACCTTGACCAAGCTCTAAAATGGGCTTTCCAAAGAAGAGGAATCACCGCTATGTGTCTCAATTGTAATTTGGTATTCACTTTTAAGTAGCACATGGTAAGACCGCCAGAAACATATATATTGTTTTAAATTCAGCTTCTCTGAATTTCTCTGCATCATCATTGACAAAGAAACACTGATATAAAAGGAAGAATACACTATTAGATTTTTTTTAACTTAAATGATTAGCAAATTATCCAGAGGATGCAATCTCTCATTCATATGAGTCCACATTAATAAAACAACATCTACTTCCTGCATTTTACCTGGTACATTGGTTACAACTTCTAAAACCTGGGTACGTTAAGAATAGAGAGTTGTGGGTATTATACTCCCAACATGGCTGAAGCATATCTGGAAATGGACATCTCATCTGCACTGTTATTTTTATGTGGAGAGTAGTTCTTCACAGTTATCAGAGTGAAAATTCCATCTGCTACTTGCTGTATACCCAGACTCGGAGCAGAAGTCACAGACCTTTAGAAATGCTTATTTGCTACAAGAAAGTACAATTCATTTTGAGAATCCTCAAATATTGAACCAGAAAAGATTATAGAAAACTCTATACCAACAAGAGCTAGCAGAGATTACAAATGTTATACAGAGGGGAAAATAAAAACATCCTGACTATCCCTATGGAGTAAACTGCCTCATTATATAGTTTTGAAACACAACTTAGATTTTTTTTTTCCTCTATTGTTTCTGATATAATTTCAAGTCAGGCAGATAACTAGAGAGTGGGAGGGCAGAAAGCATGTACTGTGAATGACAGGGGCACAAGGAACTAGGGAGGCAGGAGAAAGGCAAGAACAAATTTAACTTTAGATTCTTTTTAGAAAAAAAAATGACAATTTATTAAATGAGAGGCAGTTACACACACCTCCGACATCTCAGAGTTCTAAGCAGCTGATAGAGCATTTTAAGATGTTAAATATGCATTGTGGGCTGTTTTTTCAGAAAGTCATTTTCACCATACCCACTGTCTGTAAAAATGAATGGTTAAGTAGCCCTGCAGTTTTTAGGGAACATTTTGGTCATCACAAATTCTCCAAAACAAGCTTGCTTATTTATTTTCTAAATACGCAATAAAATACACATCTAGGCCAGCAGACACAGGTTGCTCGACAGATATTTTTTGATTGGCTTTCCTTTTCAGATGTTCATGATACTTGATGTCATTGTTGGGATATATTTATTAAAAAGTATGAGCATGATTATTCTTTACCTCTATTTGGATCTCCTACCATTACCTATTATTTTTCTAGTAATTCTCGTTTACCTATGCCTATGAGGCTTATGTACTTGAAGAACCTTCCAGAAGAAAAAGTTACTTTTATGTGCCCTTGCTTGTTTTTGTTTTGTTTTTTTTCCCCAAGAAGGTTTTTTACTAGCCCCAAAGGTGTGCATTGTTGGAATAATTTAGTACTATCCTAGGGCTAGTCAATTGTAAACAAGTCTGCTGTATGGAAAAACTGCCTAAAAATTGCAACTCAACATCTTAGACTATGAAAAGGCACTGGCTGAGGATATGTTTTATAATAAGGTTACTCAATTAATTTTTTTAAATCAACACTTCCCATTAGATTTTCTGTGGGTTAGAAAGAATGTTACATTCTGAACTAACATCATTTAAATAAAAGGATTTAAAAAAAAATACTTTCTCTGATTTTATAAAGGCGATTCTAGTCCTAAATCAACAATCCACCAAAATTTAGAAATTGTTTTGTATTTGGGTCTGTTGCCATTTCCCACAATTGAAGTGACCACTAAAAAGTAAAATTCAAAGGATTTATCCAGGAGTTGGTAAATTTTTTTTCTGTAAAAGAACAGATAGTAAATATTTTTGGCTTTGTGGGCCAACTGTCACTATTACTGAACTCTGCCATTACTGTAACTCACAAGCAGCCATAGACAATAAAACCAACAGGCTTGGCTGCGTAGCAGTAAAACTTTATTTACAAAAACAGGCAGTCGCTGCTTTGGCCTATGAACCATAGTTAGCCATAGTTTTAAAATGCAGTGATTAAAATGTAATCATTCCTTTTAAAAAGAATCTTGAATAGCTTTTTATAAAAACTGTTTTATTTCAGATGTTTTTAGAATATCACTATTCTTTTATCACATTGTCAACAAATCCAATCTTTTGACTGAATTGATAACTTAATGTAGTCATATAAAATGGTTGTAAAATTGGGAAAGTTTATTTTATACATGCTTTTCATGACCCCCTCCCTTTTTTCTTTTTTTTACTGTTTCAGATTTCTAAATTACTTACTGCTATCTGACAGAACAGGTCAGTTTTCTTTTACCTTCCAGTGATTTCCTTGGTCAATAAAAAGCTCAATACAAAGCTCTGAGGGATTGAACCTACTGTTAGTCTTTAAAACCTTCCTGAAAAGAGTCCTTACCCATGCAAATTATTAAAATATTGATGCAAACAGATTAAGCCACTCCAGCACATGCTACATGGTGAAAGTATAATACTAAGGTTAGTTTACAAAATAATCTATGAATAACAAGTTTGGAAAAAGAAAGCTTCATCTTTTACATACAGTTCTAAGGTGTGTCGTCATTCTTATTCACAACAGGACACTCCGAGCAATCTATAGACTTTAATGGTTCTGCTTAGCTCTCTTCACTTCTTTTGATATTACCAGGAGGTAGAGTGTCCTTTATACACATCTTCCGCGTCATGAAGACTCTGCTTAGAACCTTTTACTAGAGTTAGCTAAGAGCTTTGGCTTGCTTAGCGGACACCTGAATTGCTGCAGCTTGATCCTGTCCTCATACAGACTGTGACAATGTTTTCTTTAATATCTTGTTATTGTTTAAAGTGTACTTTACCCACTTACATTAGCAGAAACCCATTTCCTCCTTTCACTAAGAGTGGCAAAATAGATCTATTAGAACTTTACAAGTGCAAGAAAGGAAGATCTACCACTGAGCTTGAACTAAGAAAGGCCCACTTTTCACTGCTGATTTAGACTCTCGCTTTTGCTACATCTCATTTACCCAACACGTGGCTGGCAAACAAAGAAAAATTGGAGAGCGCTTTATGTGTTTCATTTATGGTACAACGCATTCTGTATCTAACCCGAACCTACATCACAGAATGTTAAATCTACCTGGCATCAAGCAGTTCATGCCTTGATGATTAATTACAAGTCTAATACAAAAGATAAACAACCCATTGCAATTGCAGAACAGTAAGCATACATTTCCTTAATCATGGAGAAATTACTAAATCCTATTCACCGCAGGTGTGTAAGTTTATGTTACCAGCATCTGCTGTGAATCCCATGAAGTTATTATTTTCATTCCACAGCACCAATGGGTGTTTATGGAAATAACTGTACACTATACAATTTTGATTGCACAGAGAGAAAAATAGTTATTTGAAATGCAATTTGGACTGCAATATTTCTTTTTCGTTGCCTCTCATTTGGCAGCTTATCCGACTCAGATATTATCATCAATATGCCATACATAAACTTACATTCATCACTGGTACTTAGGCTTATTAACTAAACAGCAATTATATTGTCATAGGAGGATTATGGGAATGGGAATGAAGACAACTGTGTGTCACAATGTTTCCTTCTTTATAGCACAATGTTTTTTGTTGTTAACAACAAGCCGCAATATAAGTCTGAAAATATAAGAAGTGTCACTGAAGGCAAAAACAGCATTTTTTGTGAATATGCCCATTTATAGACATTCTTTTATAAAATTTAGCAACCCATAATGTTCTAACATAAACATATTGAACACAAACTGCATAGAAGATTCAATTATAGTATGCAATTTTACAAATTAATCAAGATCTGATTTTTCTGAAAAAAAAAAGGGTGATTTTTAGAGTTATCAGTTCCTACTAAAATAGCATATAACTGGTTGCTTGTTGCACATCTTGGTGGCTTTTCACCTCCCTATGAAAGGATCCTTCTGTTGGGACCCAGCCTTCCTGATTCCAGATCAGCAGAAAGCAGATGAGCTCTTCTGCATCATACAACTACAGCAAATTTGTGGACCATATCGTAGGTCCTTGATATTCTCTTGACAACAGTTTCTGTGATGGGGTAAGTTCATTTTTCCCTTATGTCAAATTTCTGAAGAGTGCAGGAGAAATGCCTACCTGCCTACCACTCAAATGGTTAATGTAGTGAGCTGGCTTTCAGATTCCAGGAATGACTTTTCCCACAGCCTGTAGCATTACAGTGGATTCCTTAAAGTAGATTCCTTAAGGCTCAAGGATATTAGTAGCATTAAAAGTGGTCAGATTTTTTTTTTTTAAGGGCAGAATTGAAAAGGAGATTCTGAGAGCTATTTTAAGGAAGGTAAACTAGTCCTTTTGGTGGAAAAATATACTTCTCTAACCAGATATAAATCTTCTACCAAATGCTTATACACATGGAGACCTAGGATGAGAACCACTTTTACTGGGGAGGGGAAAAGAAATAAAAACAAAATCGTTATCAGCTGCTATTATACCTGTAAATAGTAAGTTGTATTATTTGAAATAATGACAGTCATATTAAATATTCTCACCCAAATTAACCAGGTTTATTGACGTAAGGGCAATTCTGTTCTAATTTGCATATATTAACAGAGCTTTTGTAGTCACTATATAATGGTTTCATAAAACGACATGTGATTAAAGGTGGGACTAGAAATGAGGAACTAGCTAATAAGAAACCCCAGGCTTTCTATTCAAGCTTCAGGCAATGATCTCACCTGAGTTTGGATGAGCTGTTCCCTTTTGTGTGCTCACTCTTGCTAGGTATAAATTAGAATTGCCACTTTTGTTCTGCAATTCCTCAGAGAGGATGAGAATATAGGTTCAGATTTTTAATAAATCCTAGAAGTCTTCAAAGGAAGAAAATAGGTCTATATAAAATAATTATGAATCTATAATTTCTTTTTATATTTAAAAATTATAATTGCAAACTTGCATTTTATTTTAAAAACTTGTCACTGCTGGGTGGCCCAGATATTGGGTTGACATTCCCACTCTTAGCAAGAAGTGACTCATTCTTTACATGTGCTATTACAATTCTCAGTCTATTTACTCTTTTAAGACTGCAAAATCCCACTGACTTTTCACACTTTTTGAATAGAGAAAAGCATATACATGAAAAATAAAATTATCACTTTTTAAAAAAGAAATTTAGAATATTGATTCAGAGTATATGTTCCTTAGCATGGCTTTTTTTCTGATTTTAGGCTGATTTTTCTTTTAGCTCTCAATTAATAGAGTTTATTTAATTTACATTTAAATAAGGTATTTGAAAGAAGTTTTAAAAACAATCTAGATTGCTTAGATTATTTAGCCTTGTACATTTTTCTCCTAGTAAGTATTAGTTTTATGCAGAAATTTTTACTTATGAATACTGAAACAAAAATATATATATTCTATCAGGATATATATTCTGAATACATATATTCACAACATGATTAATGATAATGGGTAAGGTAGTGACTTTCTTCCAAGGGGAACTTCTACATTTGAAAGCAAAATTAATGACTGCATATATGCAGAAGTTGCCACAGTAGCTCCCCCCTGCCCTCATCTATGGTTTCACTTTCCACAATTTTGGTCCTGAAGAAAATGATCCTTCTTCTGACATGATCATAAAGGCAATAGGAGCCTAGTGTAGACAGCCCTGGGGGTATACGACATAGAAACAATAGCTTGAAAAGCCTCTGAGGTAGAAGGAGATTCTACGAATCTCAGATCCATTGCTAGAGGGGTAGAGCTCTCTGGGAGACTTCAACAACAAAAGCGCTGGCAGGTGCCATCTCCCTCCCCCATCCCCAAGCCTAGACACATGGACACCTGAAGGAATTGGCACAGCACAAACATTCTGCATGTAGCTTGCTAAAAGCACACCAGGCCCCAGTACTCTTTTGTGAGCCTGCCCTCTCTAACCAGGCCGAGATGGAGTTTTCCCAGGTAGCTGCAGGCCCCCGGGTGTCCCTGCCCCCCAACCCCATTCTTCTTCCGACCACCCTCCACAGCAGTCCCTCTAAAGTTGTACTACAAGCCTGGCAGTGTGCGAGTAGCTCCAAGAAGGGCCACCACCGCTACAAAGTGACTCCCGCCCCAGGGTGGTGGTAAGGACACACACCGTGATTGCAGGCCCCACCTGCCAGTGACAGCTTCCCAGGGGACAACACAGGGAGAGTGCCCTGCAGTTGGATGCAACTGTAGCTCTGGGAAACATCTGCTCTGACTCAACTAAAGGCCAAAGAGGTCCCAGACCGGCCCACTAACCACACAGGCACCAAACCCCACCCACAAAAGGCAAAGAGAGCCACTGCAGGAGACTGGACTAATGTGGCCCAGCCACAACAGTAGGGGACACACAACACGCATAGGAGATGCACCTGAAATGCCAGGTCCTGGTAAAGAGGGGACACTGCACTGCAGGGCACTACAGGGCTTCTTCTTCATAAGGCCACTACTTGCGAGAGTAGGAGACGTAGCTGACTTTGCTAACACACAGAAACAGGCTTAGAGAGCTGACAAGTGAGGAGACAGAGGAATATGTCCCAAATGAAAGAACAGGAGAGAATCACAGCAAGAGACCGAAATGAACACAGAGATAAGTAATATGTCTGAGAGAGAATTTAAGGTGATGGTCATAAAGGTACTCAGTGTACTTGAGAAAAGACTGGGGGACCTCAGTGAGACTCTCAACACAGAGACAGAAAACAAAAAAAGGAACCAATCAGAGATGAACTCAATGACTGAAATTAAAAATACACTAGATGGAATAAACATTAGACTAGAGGAAACAAAGAACAGATCAGCAACCTGGAGGACAGAGTAATGAAAAACAATCACACTGAATAACAGAGAGAAAAAAAGAATAAAAAAACGAGAACAGACCTAGGGAATGCAGCAATACCATCAAGTGTAATAACATTCACATTATTGTGAACTCAGAAGGAGAAGAGAGAGAAAATGGGGCAGAAAATTTATTTGAAGAAATGCAAGCTGTAAACTTCCCAAATCTGGGGAAGGAAATAGAAATCCAGCTCTAGAAGGCACAGAGAGCCCCCAACAAAATTAACTCAAGTAGGTCCACACCAAGACACATAGTATTAAAATGGCAAAATGTAGTGATAAAGAATTTAAAAACAGCAAGAGAAGAGAAAGCAACTACATACAAGGGAAACCCATATGCCTATCAGCTGATTTTTTTGTTGTTGTTAAGATTTTATTTATTTATTTGACAGAGACACAGCGAGAGAGGGAACACAAGCAGGGGGAGTGGGAGAGGGAGAAGCAGGCCTCCCGCGGAGCAGGGATCCTGATGTGGAGCTCGATCCCAGGACCCTGGGATCATGACCTAAGCTGAAGGCAGACGCTTAACGACTGAGCCACCCAGGCACCCCCCATCAGCTGATTTTTCAGCAGAAACGTTGAAGGCCAGAAGAGAGTGGCAGGATATATTGGAAGTGCTAAGAGAAAAAAAAAATTGTAACCATCAATACTCCATTCAACAAGACTATCATTCAGAACAGAATGAAAGATAAAGAGCTTCCCAGGCAAACAAAAGTTAAAGGAATGCATCACCACTAAATCAGCCTTATAAGAAATGTTAAAGGGGACTCTGTAAGCAGGAATAAGAAAAGTAGGAAGCACAAAAGCAGTAAAATTAAATATATGTATGAAAATCAGTTAAGGTATTCCCAAAATAAAAGGATGCAAAGTATGACACCATATTCCTAAAACGTGTATGGAGGGGGGAGAAAAATTTAGTGCTTTTAGAATGAATATAAACTTAAGCTACCATCAATTTAATATAGAGTGCTATATGCATAAGATATTATATACCAACTTATGAAATCAAAAACTGGTAATACCCATGCAAAAAATAATGAGAATGGAATCTGAGTATACCACTAAAGAATGCCAGAAAACCATGAGAGAAGAGAGCAAGAGAAGAAAGGAACAGAGAAGAACTACAAAAACAACCATAAAACAAGTAACGAAGTGGCAATAAATACATTACTTACCAATAATTACTTTGACTGTAAATGGACTAAATGTTCCAATCAAAAGACATAGGGTGACTGAATGGATAAAAAAGTAAGACCCATCTATGTGCTGCCTACAAAAGACTCATTTCATACCTAAAGACACATGCAGATTGAAAGTGAAGGGATGGAAAAATATTTATCATTCATATGGAAGTGAAAAGAAAGATGGGGTACCAATATTTATATCAGATGGAAGAGAGTTTGAAACAGGCTGTCACAAGAGACAAAGAAGAACGCTACATAATCACAATGGGAGCAATTCAATAGGAAGATACAACAATCATAAATATTTATATACCCAACCATGGAACACCCAAATATATAAACCAGCTAATAACAAATATGAAGTAATTGATAGGAATACAGTAACAGTAGGGGACTTTAACACCCCACTTACATCAATGGATAGATCATCTATATAGAAAATCAATAAGGAAACAGTGACTTTGAATGACACATTGAACCAGATGGATGTAACAGATATTTTCAGAACACTCCATTCTAAAACAGAGGAATACACATTCTCTTCAAATGCATATGGAATAGTCTCCAGAATAGATCGCATGTTAGGCCACAGTACAAGTCTCAACAATTAAAAGAACAAAACAAAACAAAACTGAAGTCATACCATGCATCTTTTCCAACCACAACACTATGAAACTAGAAATCAACCACAAGAAAAAATCTGGAAAGAACACAAATATATGGAGGATAAAATTACATGCTACAAAACAATGAATGGATCAAACAAGAAATAAAAGAGGAAATAAAAAAATACATGGAGACAAATGAGAATGAAAACAGAATAGTCCAAAATCTTTGGTATGTACCAAAAGCAGTTCTAAGAGGGAAGTTTATAGCAATACAGGCCTACCTCAAGAATCAAGAAAGATCTCAAATGAACAATGTAACTTTATACATAAGGAACTGGGAAGAACAAAGAAAACCCAACCCCAGCAAAAGGCAGGAAATAATAAATATTAGAGTGGAAATAGATGAAATATAAACTAAAAACAGAATAGAACAGATCAATGAAAACAGGAGCTGGTTCTTTAAAAAGATCTACAAAATTGATAAACTTTTAGCCAGACTCATTAAAAAAAGAAGACTCAATAAACAAAAATAAGAAATGAAAGAGGAGAAATAACAACCAGCACTAGAGAAATACAAAAAAATTATAGGAGAGTATTAGGAAAAATTACTGCCAACAAATTGGACAACTTAGAAGAAATAGAAAAATTCCTAGAAACATATAACCTCCCAAATCTGAATATGGAAGAAATAGAAAATTTGAACAGACCAATTGTCAGCAATGAAATTGCATCCATAATCAAAAAGCTCCCAACAAACAAAAGTCCAGGACCAGATGGCGTGACAGGTGAATCCTATCAAACACTTAAAAGAAAAGTTACTACCTATCATTCTCAAACTATTTTAAAAAGGAGAAGAGGAAGGAAAGCTTCCAAATTCATTCTATGAGGCCATTCTATGAGGTAATTTGATATCATTACCCTGATATCAAAATGAGATAAAGATAATAGAAAAAAAGAACTACAGGCCAATATCTGTGATGAACACAGATGCAAAAATCCTCAACACAATATTAGCAAACTGAATCCAACAATACAATAAAAAACAATCATTCAGGGGCACCTGGGTGGCTCAGTCATTAAGCATCTGCCTTTGGCTCAGGTCATGATCCCAGGGTCCTGAGATCAAGGCCCGGAGCCCCGCATCAAGCTCTCTGTTCTGCGGGAAGCCTGCTTCTCCTTCTCCCACTCCCCTTGCTTGTGTTCCCTCTCTCGCTGTGTCTCTCTCTGTCAAATAAATAAATGAAATCTTAAAAAAAAAAAAATCACTCAACACTATCAAGTGTGATTTATTCCTGGGATGGAAGGGTAGTTCAATAATCACAAATCAATCAATGTGATAGATCACCTCAACCAGAGAAAGGATAAAAAAACATGATTATTTCAATAGATGCAGAAAAAGCATTTCACAAAGTACAACATCCATTCATGATTAAAATCCTCAACAAAGTAGGTTTAGAGGGAACATATCTCAACATATTAAAGGCCATACATGAAAAACCCACAGGTTACATTATACTCAATGGTAAAAAACTGAAAGGTTTTCTCCTAAGATCAAGAACAATATGAGGATGGGCTCTCTCCCCACTTTAATTCCACATAGTTGTGGAAGTCCTAGCCACAGCAATCAGACAAGAGAAAGAATTAAAAGTCATCCAAGAGGGTAAGAAGAAAAAAAAACTTTCATTATTTGTAGATAACATGAGACAATACATAGAAAACCTAAAGACTCCACCAAAAAACAATTAGAACTTTTGAACAAATTGGGTAAGGTTGCAGAATACAAAATATAGAGAAATCTCTTGTATTTCTATACACCAATTATGAAGCAGCAGAAAGGGAAATTAACAGTTCCATTTATAATTTCACCAAAAATAATAGAATACCTAGGAAAAACTTGACCAAAGAGGTGAAAGACCTGTACTCTGAAAACTATAAAACACTGATTAAAGAAATTGAAGATGACACAGTCAGTTGGAAAGATATTCCATACTCATGGATTAGGAGAACAAGTATTGTTAAAATACCCATACTACCAAAAGCAATCCACAGATTTAATGCAAGCATTATCAAAATGCCAACAGCAATTTCCACAGAACTAGAACAACCCTAAAATTCCTATGGAGCCACAAAAGACAAATAGCCAAAGCTATCTTGAAAAAGAAGAACAAAGCTGGAGGTATCATAATTCTAGATTTCAAGATACACTACAAAGCCATAGTAATCAAAACAGTGTGG
Organism: Mirounga angustirostris; assembly: GCF_029215605.1. Lineage (NCBI taxonomy): Eukaryota > Metazoa > Chordata > Mammalia > Carnivora > Phocidae > Mirounga > Mirounga angustirostris. Next base: position 49,696,035 of record NW_026991711.1, read on the forward strand.
TACTAGCACAAAAATAGATACATAGATCAATGGAATAGAATAGAAAACCCAGAAATAAACCCAGGATTATATGGTTAATTAATCTTCAACAATGAAAGCAAGAATATGCAATGGGAAAAAGACAGTCTCTTCAATAAATGGTGTTGGGAAAACTGGACAGCTACATGCCAAAAAAAAAAAAAAAGAAAGAAAGAAAGAAAGAAACTGGATCACTTTCTTAGACCATACACAAAAATAATCTCAAAATGGATTAAAGACCTAAGCGTGAGACCTGAAACCATAAAAATCCTAGATGAGAGCAGAAGCAGTAATTTTTCTGACAGGCCATAACAACACTCCTGTGGCTAGGTCTGCCGAGGCAAGGAAAACAAAAGCAAAAACAAGCTATTGGGACTACATCAAAATAAAAACTTCTGCCCAAACAAAGGAAACAATCAACAAAACAAAAAGACAACCAACTGAATAGGAAAAGATATCTTCAAATGACATAGCCAACAAATAGTACCCAAAATCTATAAAGAACTGAAACAACTCAATACCACAAATACAACCTAATTAAAAAATGGGCAGAAGATATGAGCAGGGGCACTGGGTGGCTCATCCATTAAGTGTCTGCCTTCGGCTCAGGTCACGATCCCAGGGTCCTGGGATCGAGCCCCGCATCGGGCTCCCTGCTCAGCGGGAACCTATTTCTCCCTCTCCCACTCCCCCTGCTTGTGTTCCCTCTCTCACTGTGTGTCTCTCTGTCAAATAAATAAAATCTTAAAAAAAAAAAAAAGACATAAGCAGATATTTCTCCAAAGACATAGAGACAACCAAGAGACACATGAAAAGATGCTCAACATCACTAATTATCAGAGAAATGCAAATCAACAAAACCACAATGAGATATCACCTCATACCTGTCAGAATGGGTAAAATGAAAAACACAAGAAATAAGTGTTGGCAAGAATATGGAGAAAAAGGAACCCTCGTGCACAGTTGGTGGGAATGAAACTGGTGCAGCCACTGTGGAAAACAGTTTGGAGGTTTCTTAAAAAGTTAAAAACAGGGGCACCTGGGTGGCTCAGTCGTTAAGCGTCTGCCTTTGGCTCAGGTCATGATCTCAGGGTCCTAGGATCGAGCCCCGCATCGGGCTCTCTGCTCAGTGGGAAGCCTGCTTCTCCCTCTCCCACTCCCCCGCCTGCTTGTGTTCCCTCTCTCACTGTGTCTCCCTCAGTCAAATAAACAATAAAAAAAATCTTAAAAAAAAAAAAAGTTAAAAACAGAAATAGCATTTGATCCAGAAATTTCAGTATTGGGTATTTACACAAAGTATACAAAAACACTAATTTGAAAAGATATGGGCACTCTTATGTTTACTGCAGTATTATTTAGAATCACCAAATTATGGAAGCAACTCAAGTGTCCATCCAAAGATGAATGGATAAAGACAAAGTGGTGTGTGTGTGTGTGTATTACCGAGCCATAAAAAAGAATGAAATCTTGCCATTTGGCAACAACATGGGTGGATCTAGAGTGTATAATGCTAAGTGAAATAAGTCAGTGAAAGACAAATACCGTATGATTTCACTCATGTAGAATTTAAGAAACAAAACAAAGGAAGAACAATAAAAAAGAAAGAAACCAAAAACAGACTCTTAGATATAGAGAACTGATGATTACCAAAGGGGGATGAGTGAAATAGGTGAAAGGGATTAAGGGTACACCTATCATAATGAACACGGAGTAATAATATAGAAGTGTTGAATCACTGTATTATACACCTGAAACTAATATAACACTGCATGTGAATTATACTGGAATCAAAGTTTTTTTTTTTAAAGTTGTTGAAGTCCTAACCCTCAGTACTCATGAATGTGACTTTATTTGGAAATAGTGTCTTTGTAGATGATCGGCTTAAGATGGGTGGGCCCCAGCCCAAGGTAACTGTGTTCTTATAAAACGGGGAAATTTAGACACATAGGCACTCACACAGGGAGAACACCATGTAAAGATAAAGACAGAAATCAGTATGATGCATCCATGATTTCAGGCAAACTATAAGAAGCTAGGAGGGGAACATGGAACAAATTCTCTCTCTCAACCCTCAGAATAAACCAACCCTGCCAACACCTCGATCTCATTTTTGTAGCTTCCAGAACTGTGAGGCAATAGATTTCTGTTGTTCAAGTCACCCAGTGTCATACTTTCTTACAGTAGCCTTAGGAAAGTAACACATGGGTCTATACTCACTAAGTGGAATGAGTTAAACAAGACAGCTATATATATATATGTGAGTTTAAATTTAACGGAGAAGCCTGGGCTTGACACTGTTTAAACAAAATTTATATGTAGTAAAGTTGAAAAAAATGCTTCCTTATTAAAATAAGGCACACAAATCTATTATTTTTATGAGATTCTGAATTTTAATTATAAAATGACCTATATCTGTACATTTTTTCAATGCATAATCTCCCCATTTTCAAATGAAATCTTTTGGATCCTAGTTTAAGTTAGGTCTACCTCACATTTCTGTTACCATCATGCTCCCTATAAAATCAACATGAGAACTGCTTTGAAAACATACTAATATATGAAATTATAAGGAACTGGCATTTATTGAACATCCACTACATGCCAGGAACTGTGTTGTGCATACTACATGCATATTCTCATTTTAATTTTATAATATCCTTTAGTAGAAAAAGACAAATCAGAATTTTTTTGCAGCTATCCAATTTATAGTCCAGTAAATGAGGCAAAATACTAGTAAGTGTGACGTCAAGCACATGGTAGGTTTTCAATAAATGTTAGTTTCCTGATCTTTATTGGTGGGTTATTCATCATAAGAACTATTATTATTGGGACGCCTGGGTGGCTCAGTTGGCTAAGCATCTGCCTTCGGCTCAGGTCATGAGCCCAGGGTCCTGGGATCGAGTCCCGCATCGGGCTCCTTGCTGCTACTCCCTATGCCTGTGCTCTCTCTCTCTCTCTCTCTGACAAATACATAAATAAAATCTTAAAAAGAGAACTATTATTATTATCAAGAATGTATCAATATAACCAAAATCACAATAGGCCCGTGTCTGTCTTATGGTACTATGTTCAAAGGAGTGTGTGTATGTATGTGTATCAGACTTCTTAGTTGTAATCAATAATTGCATTTGGGATAACAGAAGTAGAAAAGGAATTTTTTAAAAAGATGCTATGTAGCTAGATAAATTAATAGGGGATCTATGGAATCATCAGTGGAATGTATGGAATCAGATTCGACTTCCAAAACCATGTGCAGAATTCATCTATTAAAAAAAATTAGAGCTACCCTTGATTACCAATCACAAGGAATTAGGGGTTTCTTTATTGCCACTAATACAGGGGAATTTGATTCTGTAGACTTCACTACTTCTGCTCTCCCTTGGAAGAGAGGTCTATGGTCCCCTTTTCTGGTATCATTAGCTTCTGGGTCAAAATCAGCACAAATGTCACTGATTGGCAGAAACTAGATCACATGCTTGAGTCTCTGTTACAAGGAAGTCTGAAACAGCATGAATCTGGCATGCCGAGCTTTTATCATAGGGAACGATCTCTTACTCTCAACAAGATCTTTATGGCGAAACATTCCCAAACATACAAAAGAAACTCAAATACTGCATGATCATAAGGGATGATGATGTCTACCGCATGGGGAGAGACTGTGTCTCACCTGTCTGTACATCCCAGCACTTAACCACATGCATAAGGTACATCAAACACTTAACTTAAAAAAATTAAATAAGGAGCATGAAGAATAAGAACACCAACTGAGTGACGTTCACTTTTATTATTTATTGAAATTTGAGCCAATGTTCCCAATTTTGAAGCCAGGCCAAATTTCTTAGTTGGACCTGTAAGTAAATGGGATCAATAGGTTGGTTCTGTTTAGTCTGATATTGGTCAAGTACTAAAATTGAAATGTATATTTAAAAATGCAAGTGTTTTGTTCATTTAATGAATAATGGTGGCAAGTTTATTAGAAATATCATTCCCGGGCCCCTGAAGCAGTAATTTCTCATTTGAATTCAGTTGTCAGGGAGATGAGGCTAAAGCAAAATCAGCGTCACATCATTCACTTGGGATAGAAAGCAATTAATAAATAGATCCGGGAAAATAGATCGGGGAAAAAATAATAAATAGTGGCCAAACACTCTGAAGAACTAACCAATTAACAGAGCATCTCACTCAGGGTCTCGAAACATCATTCAGTCATTATTCAGCATAAATTTATTGAAGAACTAGTGAAACATGCCAGGCATACTCTTGGAGCTGAGGATATATCCTATATATGAAAGTAAAACAGTGTCACATTTCCCCCTTTAAGGTTGAAAAAGGGGAGAAATTTTACTTCCAAATAAATGCTACTGAAGCTCTAAAATGTTGGGCTAATCAGGAAGTTATTTTTGCCTAAATTATCATACATGTTTCCATGTCACTCCAGATGTAACTGTCAGGTACAGTTTGTGTCTCTTTGCTCTTTGCCATATCCTTTCTTTGGCCTTTCCTTCCATATGTTTGTCTCTCTCCTCTCTGTGGTTTTCTATTTCTGTCTCCCTTTAAAAAAAAAAAAAATGAAAATGGGGCGCCTGGGTGGCTTAGTCGTTAAGTGCCTGCCTTCTGCTCAGGTCATGGTCCTGGAGTCCCAGGAGACAGTCCTGCATCCGGCTCCCTGCTCAGTGGGAAGCCTGCTTCTCCCTCTCCCACTCCCCCTGCTTGTGTTCCCTCCCTTGCTGTCTCTCTCTGTCAAATAAATAAATAAAATCTTAAAAAAAAAAAGAAAGAAAAAGAGAAAAAGAGATACCACTTTGCCTGCTGTACACTAAACTGAATAAGGAAATGATACCCATCAACTTTATCTCTTGGCACCATTCTTCCTAGTAATATATAGCATGCTACTAATTTTCAAGTGAATAAAATGCCCTTGCTACCTGACTGTGGATATATGGATATAATCTTTCCTTTTGTATGTGTTTTTGACTATTTTGTAGAACTTTCAAGGAAAGAAAATCTAATCCATCCCTTGTCTTCTTGTCTCCTAAAGGACAGGACATTAGAGTATTTGTCCACTGGTCCACAGGCTCATTGGTTGAAGGTTGTCTTTGGTGGCATTAACTCCTATTTCAGGCTGGGCTTTTGCATGGGCCAGGGGGTCAGAGTCAAATAATTTGGGAGGAAGAAAGGAACAGACTCACTGTTCATCTGAACAAAGGTGTATCTGAGCTCACAGAGAGCTGTCCATCATAGGAGCATCTGAAATCATCAGCAGACCAAGGGGAAAGTCAAATACAAATACCATTGCATATTTTAGTGCAGTAGCTAATTCTGAAATTTCTCTGACAATATTCATCCATCCACCAGCTGATTTTGTCGCCAGTTCTCCTCCTCGCTAGCTAACGAGGAATTGAAGGTGCAGTTGTATCACCAGCTCGGACAGACCAATGAGTTTGGGAACAGCCTTCATCTTGTGTGATAGTTCTAAAATTCAGAAAACCATAAATCCAATCAAACAAAGGCAGCACTGGAGGCATCAGCTAGGGATTTACAGATATTTTCCATCCAGCATCTGAAGTATTTTTGTTTTTGCCTACATTCCAAAGGCCAGATACTATAACACTGCCAACTCTGCAGCGAGTGGAAAAAAAAGAATGCGATGTCATTTAGAATCCTGGGTGTCTGAACTTACCACTATTTTTGATTCACACCTTATTTACCTGTATAACAATTTTATGTACAAATTCCAGTGAATAAACACTCAAGTGTGTTTAAGGAGACAGACGGTTCATGTATATGAGTGAGATAAGCCAGGCAGACCCTATGCCAAACTGGGTAATATGTGCTCAGCTATTGGGGGTAGTAGCTGCTTAGGTCCAATCAAATACCGCATTGTAGGACTGAAGGCCCAGCAGCAGTGGCTCAGCGGCTTTCTCATGATAAACCAGAAATCAGGATACCTGGGTAAAATCTCCCAATTTTAAATTTAAAAATACTTTTTAAATATTGTGAAAATTTTAATTTTTAAAAATGTTGAGTAATTTTAAAATACTTTAAATGTGCAAAACAAAACATATGTAGGCAAGATTCATGTGTGTGTGTGTGTGTGTGTTGGCGGGGGCGGGGGGAGGTGCAGAGGGAGGGACAGTATCTCAAGCAGACTCCCTGCCCAGCGCAGAGCCCAACTGAGGGCTCAATCTCACAACCCTAAGATCATGACCTGAGCTGAAATCAAGACTGGGATGTTTAACCAACTGAGCCACCAAGGCGCCCCTACAGGCAAGATTCTTAAGTGCTAATATAAACATATTGACTCCTTTTTGTTCAAGTGAGAGGTGACTGAAATTACTGTTTTTGCTTTTTGTTTATCTATAGAGGAGGGAAGCAAAATATCAAAATTTCAACCTAATCCCTTAAATCAGCGAATGGATATGCCTTCAGTTAGTACCTCTGAAAGTTCTAAAACATCTGTCTGTCCTAAGACAACCAAGAGGTAGGATCTCTGTTATTTTACTCCTCCTTAAGGTCCTTGAAACTTCAAAGACCCAATTTCTATAATTCTGTGAGTCATTAAGTTAAAAAAAATTGGTAGTTTTTGAGAACATATGCCAAGACTAAGCCAACAAAGACGTTTACAGAGTTACCTGATCTACACTCAATTCAAGAATATTCACAATCAAGATATAACTTTTATTTTCTTTGGCAATCAGGTGAATACGTAAAACTTTGATATGCCCAGTGTTTCCTTTGAACCTATAATATGGGCAAATGCCTGTATTAAAAATTCATGAGCATTTCACTATATTCCGACCAACTGCACAATATTATCATCTTCTCAGTCCCTGTAAATATTCATTTACACACTTCTAGAATTCCTAAATTCTCCTAGAACTTAGGTATGAAAGTTTTTCCTTTTTTTCCCTCATGTCCCAGCACTAAACATTCTGGATGTTTGAATAATAATATTCAAAACAATAACCATATAATTTACATTCTTGTAGAAAATTACACCCTTTAAATATTTTTCCCCCTGATAGGACTTAACGTTACCAGGATATAATAAACCAAAGAAAGGAAAAATGTGATGGTGGGGATGACAACTACAACTGAGCCTGAACATTGGGAGCACCAGCATTAGGGTTAGAATGTGCTTAACCTCCAACTTCCAGTCTGAGCCTGAATCAAATTACCCAGAAATATGTCCTGTATCTTTATTATAATCAGAAAATCTATTGAACATAAACCACGTGATATCTTTGCTCTGCATAGTAACGTAGTTATACAGGGAAAATCTGATTGAATTCCAAAAATCAGCATAACTCTTTGTGTGTAATTTGACCCCTACCTGACTAAATCACGAAGATTCATGCTACAAAGTAAAATTTCATGCCTTCTTTCTTTGCTTTTATTAAAATACATAATCTGGGGCACCTGGGTGCTTCAGTCAGTTAAGTGTCCCGACTCTTGATTTCGACTCAGGTCATGATCTCAGGGCCCTGGGATGAGCCTCACATCAGGCTCTATGCTCTCAATCTCTCTCTCTCTCTCTCAAATAAATAAATAAATCTTAAAAAATTGCACGTATGACGGGGCGCCTGGGTGGCTCAGTTGGTTAAGCAACTGCCTTCGGCTCAGGTCATGATCCTGGGGTCCCGGGATCGAGTCCCACATCGGGCTCCCTGCTTGGCAGGGAGTCTGCTTCTCCCTCTGACCCTCCTTCCTCTCATGCTCTCTGTCTCTCATTCTCTCTCTCTCAAATAAATAAAATCTTAAAAAAAAAATTGCACGTATGTGTATATATATATGTATATATATATATATATACATATATATATACACACACACACATAATCTACAAATTCTTATGGTCAATTTCCCTGTTTTGGGATAAGTCTTAGTATGATTTTATATACATACACATATTAAAGTTTCCCAACATGATCTTTACAAAATACCTACTAAAACCATTATTCATATCTTACAGCTTGTTACTTTCAGAAGTAATGCCCAAATCGCTACATATATATATATGTAGTTTGATGAATATTGCTAAGCAATTAAACCTTCTAGGTGAAGGTAGTTATCTTCAAATGTACTTAACTTTAAACTTTTATCTACAGAAGAAAAGACTGACTTAACAGTTATAATGTCATATTATCCTTAAATGTTTCCTCTTAAAAACAGAAAAACTCAACTTTGGACCATTCAATCTCCATAGCATTTTTTTCTTTTTTCCTTTTTTCCCTCTCTTCCTCCTTACACATCTTCCTTACTTCTCTCCTTCCTTCCATCCATTTTTTTCAGCTTTACTAAGGTATAATTGAAAAATAAAATTGTAAAATATGTGAAGTGTACAATGTGATGATTTGGTAAACATATGCATTGTCAAAGTATTTCCCCCATTGAGTTAATTAACACATCCATCACCTTACATATTTATTTTTTGTCCTTGTTGGGAACATTTAAATTCTACTCTCTTAGCGAAGTTCAATTATAAAATATAATGTTATCAACTATAGGCACCATGTTATACATTAGATCCTCAGACTTTATTCATCATATAAGAGAAAGTTTGGACCTTTTTGCCAACTCTCCCTCTTTCTCCCATCTCCCAGCCCCTGGCAACCACTTTTCTACTCTCAACTTCTAGAAGTTTGCTTTTTTTTTTTTTTTTGACAGTTTCACATATAACTGATACCATGTAGTATTTGTCTTTATCTGGCTTATTTCACTTAGCATAATGTCCTCCAGGTTCATTCAAGTTGTTGTTGCAAATGGCAGGATTTCCTTCTTTTGAAAGGATGTATAATATTCCATTATATGTAACATTTTCTTTATCATTTCTCTGTATCACATTTTCTTTATCCATTCATCGAGATATGGAAACAGCCTAAGTGTCTGTCCATGGATGAATACATATTTTCTTTAGATTTTGAATCATTACTGCTAGACTGATTATTCCCAAATTTGCCTACATATTGGAATAACCTGGGGAACTTCAAAAAAAGGCTCATGATTTTGGCATATCCCTAGATACCGTGATTCAATTGGTTTGGGGTACGTCCTAAGATTTGGAACAGTTTTTTAAAAGATTTTATTTATTTATCGGAGACAGAGAGAGTGCGAGTGAGTGGGGGGAGGGGCAGAGGGAGAGAGAGAGAGGGAGAGGGAGAGAATCTCAAGCAGACTCTCTGCTGAGCACAGAGCCAGACACAAGGCTCGATCTCACAACCCCAAGATCATGACCTGAGCTGAAATCAAGAGTCCGACGCTTAACCAACTGATCCACCCAGGCATCCCAAGATTTGGAACATTTTTAAAGGTTCCCAGAGGATTCTAATGTGCACACAAATTTGGGAATCATTGTGCTAAGTCAATGTCATGGCTCATTTATAGAAATTTCCTAAGCATTGGCAATCTTGCTAAATGCCTGTATCTCAGAGAAAATACTAAGTCTATACAGATACTTTTAAAAGTCCAGCTCTCCAAAAGAATCATGGCTGAAAGTGATTCACAGAAGTAACTATAAAAAAGATGCACAAAGGGAAGCGAGCAGGGTCTAAGAAGCATGGTTCTGAGACAGTAGTCCCAAAGATATCATGTGTATTCCAGTGAATTCAGAGCCATAAGGCTCTCTTCCTCCTGGATGAAGCCTTAGGCTTACCCACATTATTGTGAGAACACAACACTAATTTCAATGGACCAATTGAGCTCAGTATTTTGAGAAAATGTAGATAATAGTTCTATAAGGATATACAGTATTTATGAGAACATTTTATTTAATGGTATTTAATTTAGATGGCTGTACATGAGGATAGTAATTACATTGGTGCTTAATGTACCAATGGGAACCACATTACAGAATCCTATATAAGAAACAAAGTGTTGAAAGAAACAGCTTTATATGCAGTGTAAGGTAAATGAATATTTTATTGTGCACCCTGGGTGCCTGATAAAAATGGAATTTTTTTGGTTATCATTAGTTCAATACCAAAGATAATGTTATTACTATTTGTGGGTGTCATGTTACAATTGTCTCTTTCTTCTACACACCTTGAATCTCAGTAAATAAGAACATAGCTGTTAACAAAGGAGGTGCTTGATATTTATTCATTATCCACTGCTATGTCGCTGCCACTCAAACTAGATAAATTATGAGGGGTATTTTAACAAATTATACTTCAATTAGTAATAGGGATGCTTACATTTTGGCACAGAAATGTGTTGCATGGAATGGAACAGTCTTTCAAAGTAATTACTATTAGATCCAAACTCTAAACTTTAGTAAGCATATGTACATTTATTTACACATTTTAAATTGGGGGGGGGAACATTGAAAAGAATAGTGTAACTCTCTTGCTATATTTGACACTGACTTTCTTACTAAACTGATTTATACTGATGTGCCTTTTCCAGGGGTCTACTTCTGAGCTATCATTCATTTGTAAATATAAATTTTAGTTCATCAGTTAAAGGTATACACTACTGAAAGAATGTACATAATTATACCCCATAAATTGCTAAAATATTTTAAATCATCGTAGAAATGTGTGAACTGATATACACTCAGGAAAAATTTGTCATATGAGTGAAAACCTGGAAGAAACCAGAGAGGTCATCTAATCTCTCCATTTCCATTTTCAGATTAATCTATTAAACATTAACTCAACAAGTATTTATTGAGACTCTATTGTTAAATGTAGATGTAGAAACTGAGACCCAGAGAACTGAGGTGATTCATCCAAGGGCCAAACTGAAACAAAAGAGTAGGATACTTGGCTTCTAATTCAAGGATCTGTATACTAATTTACTACCTTCCCCTTCACTTGCTACCAGAAGTTGCTATCTACTTCTCTAAACCATCTTTCCAAAATTTTATTATTAAAAATTCAAATATACTGTAAAATGGAAAGAATTTTAAAATAAATTTTAAAGTGAATACTCATAAACCCACAACCTGAATTTTTCACTGACTGACTTTTGCTCAGTTGCTTTATCGCATATCTACTCATCTATCTATCCTTCTATCATCCCATTACTCAATCTAATTATTAAGTACATTTCAAACTAAATTAAAAACATCAGTATACTACTCCCCCAAATACTTGAACACACACATCATTAAACACATGCTGATGATCTAGCTTTCCTGTCTATAATGTCTACCTCACATATGAATTCACAGGTGGATACTGATTTTACCCCACCTGCAAATTTTTAAGCATCTATAGAACATTAAAAATATTTATCCATATACCAGACCTTTGCTTTCCACAGTGAAATATATTTTAATATATTATATAATTATATAAATATATATTTAATATATTATTTTTTATTAAAACAAAACCAAAACACATAGGCTCCAAAATAACTACAGTTCAAAGAAGAAATCTAAACTATTACAATGTGGTGTTTGCCTAGCATCTGTTTCTTGAAGATTTTTTTTTAAATAATAGGAAAAGTTTCAAAAAAACTGCCATTTTAAAGTCGCAGGCAGTTATTCTTCAAATTGTGACTTAAATTCACTTTTGTGAAAGCAATTTGAGGGAGCTCTCGAGTTACAGAGATGTAAAGAAAGGAAAGTATGCATTGTTCTTGGATAAAATGCTGTTAAGTGACCATTTTCTTTTCAACTCCAATGTTAAGTGTTCTGGTTTGATAACGTAAATTGCTTTGAGAGGCCAACTGACCACAGCAGTAAATGGCTTCTTGTGGAGGTCCCTGGGAAAATAATTTAATACCTGTTCATTAGAACCTGTGCCTTAGGAACCTAGGAAAACTTCTTTAATACCCAGACATAGTTCTTCAAACCAGCAGGTGGGAGCTCAAGTAAATTTTGCTTGAGACGAAAAGAAAGGTGGAATGAATGTTTACACAGAGGCCTAGTTTTCTTGTTCCAGCTATAGTTCATCATGTAGCGTACAGATTCTACCAACCGTGTTATTTTAAGATAACACCTTTCTCTCTCTCACCCATGGCCGGAATTCCAGTGCTTAAAAGAGTGCTGAGCACACTGGAACAGTATGAGTGCTTAATCTGTTAAATTAATAAACAGATGAACAAATTTATAAAAAAAAGAAATAGAAAAAATACTACAAGCCAAGACTAATGGGATACAGCCAAAGCTTCAATGTGTGGAAAAATCCATAATATTAAAAACTATCATTTTTTTGAAATTGAAATTCAACAAACTAAGCATTCTACTTAAATGAGAACATGATAGAATCTAAATGAAACCTAAGATACAAACATATGTGTAGAATGAGATTTTAATGATATAAAAATTCATGATTAGTGAAAATGAATGTAAGAAAAGGGTATACACACATATATAATAGTCGAAGCAAGAAAATACAGCTAAATATGAGATTAATCTTATTGTAAGAATCTTACTTTTATTTCAGGTTTTATCACTTTCTGATAAAAGTTTATATAAATTTATATAAGCTTTATGGTTACATAAATGATGTTTTTTAAACTTAGCACATGTACATGTGTTACTGTATCTCAGAGATAATTTAGACCTACTCTATCATTTACAAAAAAAAAATAAATAAAAGGATTCTGTGGCCATGAAAATAAAGTCACATATTCTTTGGAGACAGAATTGAGGTAATTAATTTTGTTTCAGCAAGTAATTTTTAAGAGTTTATTATGTGCTAGGCATCATGTTAAGTGGTGGGAATGCAAATCGTTCCTATCCTCCAAGTATGTGAGATTCTAGTAAATAGTTTAGATAACAGCTAGATTAACATTTGCTATACTACAGGAGAACACAAGGTGCCATAGGCAAAGAGCCCTTAGCCCAGGTCAAGTGATTGGGAGATAAATATACAAATAAAAGATAAGTTACAGTCACTCAGACTGGTAGCAAGAATGTGAGATGATTTGGTCTATCTTCTGCTTAATATCAGCAGCTCTTTCCAAAAACTGGATGCTCTGAACAAAACTTTCTAACCAACAGCCTCTCTTACTTTATTAAATGATATTTTACACAGTGAGCAATCAGCTACTATTCCACAACAACTGCGCGTAATACTCCATCCCCAAACCTATTAGCTTACAAACATATGCATTTATTTCTTACACACATCGAAACATAAACTGGGGTTTGCTAGTCTGGGCTTCGATGGACGGGGCTTGGTTCAAGCTGTGGGTTCACTCCCAGACTGCACCATGGTCCTGTTGCTCTTAGAACATCAGCTCTACTGGAAGCATAATCTTTTCAGGAAGAAGGGCAGTGGCGCAGGAGACCAAGCCCAACCCTACAAGCTGCCCTGTATTCTTTTATGTGATGGTAAGTAAGGTGTGCTCACAAGAGGGGACAGAGGACAGAGTCAAGAAAACAAAGGTTTATTATATCACAGGTCCTAGAAATAGGAAGCGCAGCATGCAATTGCAGGGCCACAAGGGGGAACCTGAGGGTGGTCAGGAGGCAGAAAGCAAGAGCAAGAGAAAACTGAGGCAGAGCTGGGTAGATAGTTTCGGATTGGCTATTTGAATATTTTGCCTGGCTCTAAGCTATAGGACAGGTCTCTAGTTGCCTGCTACAGAGCCCTGGGATGATCATGGCAGAGGAATACTGCCTTTTTGGTAGTAGGGGCTAGATAAAGGTTATACCCTCTAGGTTGGTTAGTTTACATATCAAAGGCCTGCTTCAGGCTGAGCTCTTTGCTTTCTCTAAGAATTGGCTAACTCGGAGAGGGGCTGTCTCACCCCAGTCAAAAAGCCTTCTAAGATGCCAAAATACCCTTGTAGTATACAGAACATAAAAAACAAACCAAAAAACAATAGACAAGCACATTTAGGCCTCTGCTTGCCATGCACTTACCATCATCCCATTGGCCAAAGCAAGTCACCTATGTGCCTACAAGATGAGGTCATGATAAAGGGAGGGCTCTCTACTATTTCAAAAGGATACTGAAGAATCTATTTCACATCTCAACCCAAAATCCTCAAGCAATTTCCTAAAATAGAACTAAAGCAAAGAGATATGACTACATCATAAAACAATCATTTTACATTGTAAAATGTTGAGAACTTTCTCATCACCAGTGAAGGTGGTTTCAGTACGCTAGTTCATGTTATTCACACAGTTTTGTATATGTCGGTAACATCTTCTATTTTCATCACCTTTCTCAATCCCTTTGCTTCTCCATGACATACTTCAATGCTATCGCAAAATCTATGCAAGACTATGGGGTAAACAGGAAAGCCTCTGTGGAAACACATTCAGGACAGGCATACAATGACACAGAATTGTTCACACTGAGAAGACACTGTGCTACATACATCTCTTCCTGGCAGCAGTCTCCAAGGAGCACATACCCTTTGTGACATTTGGCACACTTCTCAGTTTGTATAAAAGTTACTCTGGCATTCTAGCAGCTGTGTTTGGATTATAACTCAAGAATTTTCCTGCAAGTCATTTGTTAAAAAACATTTCATTGAACTTTGGGGACAGAAATATATTTTTTGTCTTAAATAAACATTCACTGAAAAACACTGTATTAAGAGATATATATGTTCTATGAAGCTGGGACAATAAAAACCAAGGGACATTCCTCTAGAAGAATGTTAACCAGGTAGGTACTCTGGGAGTTTGCCTATAAATGGCAAGAGCCAGAATTTAGAGCTGAGGATGAAAGTACTATCTCATCTATTAAATCTAGGTTGACATCAAATATAAACTAAATCATAATTTTGTGTATCAAAATGAAAGGGAAAATACTGCAATTGACCGAGATTCATCATATTGGGTATATTAAAATGTGAAAAAAAAAATATGTGTCTTAAAATCTGTGCATTAAGGTTTTTTCGTATGGCTGGATCACAGAATGCAGATGTGGTGGGGAGAGATAATGCTGTTGATTTAGCAGGGCTGCATTATGTTGGGCAGTACAAGCCAAATGTACAAACTAAAATCTAGACTTTAAAACCAAGAGAGATAAAAAGCCACTGGACTGTTCTAAGTGGGGAAGTGTCCTGATAGAATTCTCATTTTAAAAAATGTAATTTTGTCTGCAGTACAGAAAAAGGAACAGGGATTCAGGCAGAAGTATGAGATTAAAACTGAAAGGGTTAGTTCCTAGTTATAAAGCCGGGGGAGAAATCCAGGTGAGAGATGATGGTGGCCTGAACTAGAATCACAGCAGTGGACTTGGAGAAGAATGAACAGATTTCAAGATCACAAGGAGTTACAGCCAGGGCTGAAACCAGAACATATATACATACATTCATTCATTCACTCATTCCCTCCTTCATTCATTCAGTAAACCTTTACTGATGACATCCTAGGTATTGAAGGTACTGAAATAAAAGACATAATCTTGTTCTATGAAAAGCTCTTGGTCTGGTGAACCACACCTAGTTAGACTGACTCATTTCAGTCTGTTATTATAATAATTTTGCTCCCTATTATTGATGGAAAAAATGGTTTGGGATCTTCATACCTTCTGGGGTAGAAAGTTGGCCCTAAAAATCTTTACCACTTTCTATAAAGTGGTCTTCCCTGGAGCTGTCACTGTCCTCCAGTCTTCTGGTAGGAAAGTAGTAGGATGAATGATAAGCTGCATTCTCATGGTGACTCTTCTCCTCCTAGTACATGGAAGTTGATGAATGGGAACTCAGCAGAGCTTCACCCCATTCTGGCCTCACCACTGGCACTGACATGTGAAGTCTCCATTTGCTCCACATATTCTCCATTTTTACAAACTATTTGAGAGAGAGAGAGAGAGAAAGAGAAAGAGCGCATGTGAGAGGGGCGAGGGACAGAGGGAAATCATGACCTGAGATGAAACCAAGAGTCAGACACTTAACTGACTGAGCCACCCAGGCGCCCCCACATATTTTCCACTTTTTAATGTTCCCACCACTGTTAGTGCTCTATTAGCAGTAGAAACAGATGATGGCTTAATTCCAAATGATGGCTGTGGAAATTCTGACTAAAAGCTTTACATCTATGATGAAAATACTCATCAGAATTCATCAAGTTTCCTTCCCCCCCCCCCCGAGATGGGACGGGAGAGGGTGGAGTTCAGTTAGTTTGTTATAAAATCTTGCTGTTTGACATAAAAAGAATAAAGTAATTTGTTATTATTCCCTACTGCTTCTTCCTGAGGTGTCTGGAGTTAAATGGAGAAGAGAAGCAGCTGTAGTAAAAGCAGCCACAATCCCTCTTTTAGACAGATCTAAACATTCTCCAAACAAAACCCCTGTTATCCACATGTTCCATAAAACCGCCACTAATCCACCTGCTCCAAAGCAGCTGAACTGGCAATTTCAAGCCTCCAAATTCAAAAGGTGAGAGGGGAAAATGACAGAGAATAGCAAGAGATTAATAAGAGAATGAAGCCACAAATCTCATATGGTGAGCCTCTCTGCATCTGTTTGTATATCTGGAGGCAGAAAAAGACTGTGACTAATCCCATTTGATCATCAGGGATTCATTGAGCACATCACAGCATACCTAGCACTTAGCACTGTCTCGTTTCCACTGGGAACAGGAGGACTGTGGACCATTCAGGATTAAAGCCATACCGTGCACTATATCCACAGGAGTAGAACAGTGCCCACACATTATCTCCCCACAGAAAACAACTGCATGGCATTTGAGCCAGTGATAACACAGACCAGCAAAACATTTTGACTCATCTAGCAAGTGTCACTCAAGATCAATGGCGGGGCAGGAGGATACCGCAAACTCTGGTACATCACTTGCTAACTACCATGAGGAATGAATTAAAAAAAAAAAAAAAAGGAAGAATGAATGAAAAAAATGTAGTGCCCATCTACAATGTGCCAAGCACTGTTCTAAGCATGTTAGGCATATTATATCATGTAATTCTCATAATTGCTCTGTGAGATAGGTACAACTTTTGAGGAAATTCAGGTAGAGAGAGTCAAGTAACTTCTTCAGGTCACAAAATTTGAAATCATAATGTAATCTTATATAGCTTCCACACCACAAAACTGCCCTTCCCTGTCATTTAAGACAAGAAAGCATCGGAAGACACTCTGAAATTGTCTGCATGTTCATTTGTCATCAAGCTTGGGGTTTTATTTCATGTCAGAGCCACCTCTGTGTAAAGTCCTGTGATGCAGAGATTATTAAGATTTCTTGAATTAATTCATTTATTCATTCATCATATCTTACTTGGTATTTCTACTGCATGGCCTACAGTTTTCCAGGGCTGAAGAGAAAACAGTGAGCACTACAGTTTCTTCCATTATGGTGGCAACTTTCTAGCAGAGTGCTGGGAAATCAAGATAAAAAATATAGATGTAAAATATTTACAATAGTTTAGGAACAAAGTTAAATAGTATATGGGAATAGATAGAGAGGAGGTAAGGGAGTGAGAAGATACTCTAGGCCAGGTAATCAGAGACGGTTTCTTTGTGGAGGTAACATCTGCAGTGACCTTAATTAAGAAAAGCTGTGAGCCATGCGAAAACCCAGGGGATGAGCCTTCTAGACTGAGAAGAAATAAATGTATTGACTGCAAGGTTAGACTACGTTTGGTATGTTCAAGGAATAGTCAGTCAGAAAGGCAGCATAACTGGAGAAAAATGAGAAAAGGTCTGAGTAGTAGGAGAGGTTATAGAGGTCATGGCTATATTGCATAGTGTGCTACAGGCATGGGAAGGGGGTCATAGTTTATTCTATTTAGGTTTTATGGAACACTGTTGGGAAGGGGTCTGAGTGGTGAATGGATCTGGCTCATGTTTAATAAGATAACTATGGGTGCTATTGGGAGAATACATTGTAAGAGATGTCAATGGTAGCAAGTTGGACAATAAAGGGGCTATGGCCAAACTCCAAGTGGTCAATGGTGGTGGCTTGGTCTAGAGTGGCAAGGAGGAATGTTATGAGGAGCGCTGAGATTAAGACTATATGTTAAGCGTCTCCGCAAACAATGAATCATGGAACACTACATCAAAAACTAATGATGTAATGTATGGTGATTAACATAAAATAATAAAAAAAAGACTATATGTTAAGTGTCAAACTGATGGAATTTGAAATACAAGAAAAGGAGAGAAGTCAGGAATGATTCCAATGTTTCTGAGCAACTGGGTAAATTGTGGGGTTCTATCTTGAAATAGGGGACCCTTGGGGGCAGGCAGGTTTGTGTTTATGTAGGGGGGAGAAGGGAAGGGGAACTCAAGGGTTCTAGTTCTGGACATATTTGAGACCCTTGTGAGTACCCTGGAATGGAAACACCGTGAGTGTAAGGGCCCTGTCTTACTCCCTGTGGTCACACACAGAGCAGTGCTTTCTTTGCATTATTAGCAGCTGAAAAAAATGTTTCTTGTGTGAAATGTTTGTTGTAAATAAATCTATTAAATGAAAATCGAAATATTATAGGCAACTGGGTCTCAAACTTTGAAATTAAGAAGGAGTTACTGGCATAAGGTTGTTACACAACCACAGGACTGAATGAGATCGTATTAGGAGTCCACACAGACAAAGAAAAACCTCCCAGGACTGCTTCGTAGAGCACCTGATCCAATATTTTCAAAGAAATCAGAGGAATACCCAGAAAAAAAGCAGAAAACAAAGAATGTTCATAAAATACAGTAAATGGAAAACAAGTAGCATGCTATTTCTCAGAGGCCAAGTGAAGAAAGTGTTTCATCTGAGAACAGACTTTATTTGAAAATTTGGGAACCGTTCTAATTTAAAAAAAAAAAATGTTCTTCTCTAGATATAATTTGAAAGAACATTATTAATATCTGTCCTATAAGTTAAAATCTTGAAGTTACATATGGCAATTTTTATTTTCACTTTCAGTTTTAAAATGCATCAAATACACTTACCTGTGGGCTATTAAAAGAGCATTTATTTGATACCATCCTATATTCTCACAAGAGCACAAATTCATTTATCCAATTATCTGGAGTGGGGTGACCATATGTGTTTTGAAAGCCTTCAAAACAATTGAAAGTTTCTGAAAGGGGGCGCCATTTTCACCTACGCTAGTATAACAGGCATTATTAGTGATTTTCTCAGACAAACCAGGATGTAGGGCCACCCTGCCAAGGTGAGCCCTCAGAGGATACACAGATTCAGGGTCCAAGAAGAACAATGAGGATGTGCACTTTAGTGGGGCAGGGATAAATGTCCTGGGTGGTCTGCAGTCACCGGCTGGCGTTCAGTGGGGAAGAAACCAGGTTGAAAAAAATAGCAGGAGAGCCAAGGCTCTGGAGGACCAGTTGGGCGTGATTAGGTACCCAGAGGAGAAAGCGGGGAGATGCCAACAGAAAAAAAACAAAGGAAGAGTGGCCACAAATGCTAATATGTGTGAGAATAAACAATCTTGGGTTAGCGAAAACAAAGTGACCTTTTACAGTTGTCATAGCTGTTTTCTTTTCCTGATTATCTTTTGTTTATCTTTTACCTCCAAGAAATTTTACATCTAAGAAATGTCACGAACTGGCTTATTTTCAGAACGCCAGACAGGGAGTCCAAATATCTATTTTCTAGGCCCAACTCTGAACCTCTACTTCTGCGATCTTAAGCAAATCATTGGATAGCTCAAAATTTCAAATCCTTCCTGTCCAAACCTCAAAGTAAGTAAGAACAGTAGTATCATTCATAGGATTATGATAAGGATCCAGTGACATTATTTATGTAAACTTCTTTATAATTTATGAAGCCCTCTAAAATTGGGAGCTTTAGTATATTCTAAAATGAATGTCTGATTTGGATATTTCCCAGAAAAAAGACTAAAAGCAGCACTTAAAAATTAGTTGTCCCTGCTTCCATCTGTTCACATGGCCAATAAGTCATAAGAGGAAGCACAGATCGGATCCTTCTGTGGCTACAATATTATGCCATATGAGTTTTCAGAAGTTAGCAAGTAAGTTTTCCTTTAGGGCAGACTCATCCTCTGTTGATGGATTTTGGCTTTGGAAGGATAAACATGTTTCATAATGCCTCTCCTAGTGGTGCCTTGGTACTTCTGTTACGTCTGCCTGGAAGATTCTTTCCTTATTTCTGTTCGTATCTAATGAACTCTTGCTTACGCTTCAGAGTCCAGCTGAACTGTAACCTTTTATCCTGTCAAAACCTGCATTAGGGGAAGTGCAAAGCCATGGTGAGAGTTGTGGAGAGGTGGGTGCAATGGGTACCTCAAAGATGTTTATATCTCCCAACTGTAATGCAGTTTTAGAAAGATGTGGAAGAAACGATACAAATGTATTATATCGCACCTGAGTTTGTTGTTGTTGTTGTTTGTTGTTGTTTTTACAATTGTTATGTGCCTGATCTTTTGGACCGGAGTCAGAACCCTGCCTCCTAGGTTTTTCTTGCTCCACAACTTGCTAACTGTGTGGTTACAGATAAACTACTTAACTGCCTCCTTAATAAAATGGAGATAATGGTCTCAAATCCGCTGGCACACAATGGACGTAAGAATCTCTGCTCACCTCAAAATGGTCTAAATCACAATCAACGGAAATAATTTACAGATCCTTCTGATAACTTTTACAAAGTGCCTCATATATTAAAAATGATTTTTTTCATTTAATCTTTTAGAAAACTTTAGAAATAGGGTAACATATGATTTGCTGAGGAAACGCAATCAGAAGATAATTTTTTTAACCGTTGCTAAAAAACTTGGCACATATCTATTAGAAAATACACTTTCTACGAAGTACATCTTTGCAAAAGGCCAAGAGAGAGAGACGAACTAGCAGATGTGTGAATTTTTACAACTAGAATGGTGGCAGCTGAGCCAGGCTACATATCTCTCTTAGAGACCCACAGACAGGAGAAAGGCTAAATGGGAAAAAGATAGACCTCCACTGAGTACAGACAGGCGGACATAAAGGTGAAGCTAAATTATGAGAAGTGGTTCTGGAGTGAGCTATTTGCCTATTTTATATGGATGTGCTGAAAGCATATTGTAAATAAATAGGGTGCCCAAGCACAAGATGTTGTTATGAATCTTGAGAGCCCTTAAGCATCAGCCTGGATGTGCAGAGATGGATTAAAGGAGTAGCTAAAGGACAAGGTGGGTCAAAGGGCAAAATATCATAATGTTTAATGCATTGGGCAAAGACTTTTTTTTTTGCCAGCTGGTGGGATGCATGCATTAACAAATTGGTGAGCAGAATAAGAGGAAGCAGCACTATCTAAAACAAAGGAGCTCTCTCAAAAGCACAGATCAAGGGGAGAGCTGAGTGGCTATTGGAAATATAGAGAATAACATCACTGATTCGGATCACAAGTTAAGAGGTAAGTGTGTCCTCAGGAAGCTATGGAAAGACAAATAGTCAAGGAGGAATCTAAACAAAAAGATGAATTCGTGAAAGACGACTGGCTTAAAGGGATATAAATAAGAAAGTTTTACCAAAACACATTTGCTCTTTGTCTCTTCCTTCTGAAGAAAAAATCAGACAGAGAAGACAGAAATATAGAATGCTGGGCTCAGGAAGAATGCCTTTGTTTTAATGAAAGAGGCAAAGATGTAGAGATAGGAACAAAAGTACTTAGAGTTACTGGGTCACCATTCTTACTCTAGAAAATACTGAGATTCTAGGATTATTTCTGAGAGTCTATTAACTTATTAACTCTAGGGTTCTATCAATCTAATAACAAAGAGAGGAAATTTTGAGAGGTTGGCCATCAGAGGAAAATGTGAGAAATTTTCATAGTCTTATTTTATTTGGGAAGTAGCGGTATTTTTGGTCACCATCTGTTTATTAACAATTTGGCATGGATGCCCTAAGTCAGTTTTCTCTGAATGCTCTTGGTGAGTACAAAATTGATGTTCTGTTTCTTACTTTGAGAATCTTCAGATATGAGCTTAAACTGGTTTAAGGTGGTTTGCCAAGCAAATTATTTAAATTAGGGGGGACCTGATATACATATATATTTTTACTTTCTGAAGCAAGCATGCAGGTTGGGGAAGTAACATTTGCCAATGCACAGGGCTTTGGTTACACAGCTAGCAGACCAACTGGGTAGGCCTCCTGCTCGAAAGACCTACCAGAGCCTTACCAACAGTACTCCTCGCACCCGACATGGAAGATGCATCTTTTGTATTAGCCCCAGAAATGTATGACCTGACTTCTAAGTTTCTCCTTTCTGATTTACCCAGTTTCTCTTTTTCCTGGAGGTTCTTATGTCTTCTATTAATTGACCTCCCCTGAAATATTTCATAGGCCTAAACATTCACAAGCTTGGATCTAATTAAGATCATGTAGGGAGTTCGTTAAAATACAGATAACCAGGACTTACCCTCATACTTAAATGCCAATATATTGCTTTTCATTGAGTGTGGGTCCAAGAAAAATTTTATCACTCCTATTCTTATTTCTAAACTATTCACTTATTTATAGGAACAGTTATCAGGATTTTTATGAACCCAATAATAGTAATGGTACGCAGTATTTATCAAGATAAGTATGAACCAGGCGCTCTTCAAAGAATTGTACATATAGGGGCGCCTGCATGGCTCAGTCGGTTGAGTGGCTGCCTTTGGCTCAGGTCATGGTCCTGGGGTCCTGGGATCGAGCCCCACGTCCGGCTCCCTGCTCGGTGGAGAGCCTGCTTCTCCCTCTCCCTCTGCCTGCCACTCTGCCTACTTGTGCTCGCTCTCTCTGTCAAATAAATAAATAAAATCTTAAAAAAAAAAAAAAGAATTGTACATATAATCTTTGCTACAATCCTATAAGTATAATTATTATTCCCATTTTAAAAACAGAAAAATCAGGGCAGAACATTCCCCCTAGGGTTTTGAAAATAAGTAGTAGACCGAAGATTCAAACCTAGGATATCTCACCTCACTGTGCTATTAACCATCCTCCACAGTGAAGTGAGGTTCATTGCCAGAGCATAGAGATAATAAAGCAAAGAACTTTCCCTAAGTTTTCTTTGATGATTCATCATTGAGCAAGTCTCAGGAGTATAGCCCTACTAAATCTTAACAACAGTTGTATGATAAAATATCTTAAGTATAAGTAAAAACAGACACAATATAGAAATTGAATTTCCCTCACCAGAATATGGTGAGACTAGGTAGTATCACTTACTGAGCAGTATAGCTTAATATCTAATATTTAATGAAAATCAAGATCACCTAGGCCCCAATCTTGCCTTTGTCTCTTACCATTAATGTGACTTAATACAAGGCTACCTTATCTCTATAAGCCTCAGTTGCCTCTTCTAAAAGAGAAATAATGATATATGCCTCATAATGTTTCTATAAAAGTGTACGCAAAAGTGCTTAGTAAGTTCTCTCTAAATGGAAGCCTAATATTAGCATTAGCATTATTATGCATCTTGGAAGGCCCAGAAGAACTTTTAAGGCGACACTAGCTGCCAATGACACTAAAGAGAGAAACAAAGGAGAGCTTTTTCTTATTTATGCGTATCAAACCTAAAATTACTAATAAGGAGGCAGAATGACAGCAAAAGAGAAAATGAAAGGCAGAAAGCAACATATTTATAATAAAGAAATCTCATTACCACGTACATGTATTTAGGGATTCTGCATATTTATTTCAGACTGAAAGGTTCTATTATTGAAAATGTTAATAAGCATTTAGGAGGGAAAACATAATGCCCAATGGAAACCTTCAATAGTTCAATTATATCTAAGTAGTAGTCACTTATTTTAGTTATATTTACTTTAATTTTTACAGTTTCATATGTCTTCCTTCTAAAGAATATATGGATAAATATTTTTAGCAAAGTATTGATTTCCATGTGATTTCATTCTTTAATGGACTTTTTATTCTGTCGATTACAACCTCACAGCCAGTACTACTGGACATAAAACACACTGATGAATTATTAAGCTGATCATCGAAATCCTGTTGAAAAATATTTTAAAAGTCACTTGTAAATAAAATATACAATTATAAAGCTGAACACCATTAATCATTTACATTTAATTTACAATTTCTTTTAAACATTAACTGTAAAGTCAAAAATGTCAAGCATATTAAAATACTGGCCTGACAGAAGCCCTGAGGGGGAAACAGAGCAATGTTTCTTTTGGTAGCAGATCAAATAACCCAAAAAGGACTTGGTCTCCTGGGACCAGGACTGTATTTCAACTCTCAGAAGATGGACATTTCACAACAGCTTCCCTACAGCAAGTAGTGTGAATTAATAATTGGTTATTATATTAACTATCAAAATAATTGGCAGTTGGAACTCAGGCTTCTAGTCCACATTTACATAAAAAAAATTCTATTAATAAATTCTAGTTCATATAAAACAGAGACAACATGAGACAGTAGAGGAAAACTGATGACCTCTGGAGATCGATCCCAGTGTTCTGATCGATTTTGTTCTCTTTCTATAGTAAGTACCGTAGCTTTTTACAGTGACACTGGTAGAGCTACTGGAGGCTTCAGGTCTTTGCCTTGTTCCACAAATGCCTCCCCTATGGAAGCACTGTGCAAGAAATTCAAATACAAGGATGAATTAACATTCACTCACAGATTATTACTCTTGATGTTTAAAAGTTACCAGGGGAGATTTAATATATCAGAGAGATCTGGGAAGATTCCCCTATGAAGTGACACTTGAGCTGACTTGGAGGAGGATGTACAAGGTTGTATCAGAAAGAAGAGCATTCACGGCAGTGAGAACAACAGGGGCAAAGGACCCACGGAAGGAGGGAGTGTGTCAGATGCAAGGAGTAAAACAAGGTCAATGGAGCTAGAAGCACGAAGCAGAAGGGGACCTGGTTCAAAAGTAAGAATTGGGAGGAATAGAGGAGGTAGACAACCCTGGGCCTGGCAGAGACAAAGAACACCATTAAATGATTTTGATAGGTGAGTGAACTGACAAGGTCTACCTTTTGAAAGAATCTTCTAGCTGCTGGAAAATAGATCCAAGGACGCCAAAGTGAATGTACATTAATTATTTAAGATTTGAAGGAGTCTAGGCAAGAAGTAATGATGATTCTGCCCCTCACTGTGTTGGCAATAGAACTTTTGGCAATGACGGAAATCTCCTAATCCATACTGCCTCATGTAGTAGCCACTATCTACAAGTGGCCATTCAATACTTAAATGTGGCTGGAGAAACTGAGGAATTGAATTTTATTTAATAGTGATTATTTCAAATTTACATTTAAAAAGTCACATGAAAAAAAAAGCCACGTGTAGCTAGTAGCAAATGGACTGGACAGCACTGCTCTAGGGGATTGAAATCTAGTGTATTCAATTATTCTAATACAGTGCAGTATGTGTGGGATACTGTACTTTTTAAATTTTATTATGTTATGTTAATCACCATACATTACATCATTAGTTTCTGATGTAGTATTCCAGGATTCATTGTTTGCATATAACACCCAGTGCTCCATTCAGTACGTGCCCTCCTTAACACCATCACCAGGCTGTACTTTAAAAGGGAGACATTTAAATGTTTAAAATAGGAGATAACTTGAGCAATGTCACCCACCTACTATCTGGAAGAGTCAAGATTTTAACCAAATAACTTAGTCTCTAGACCCTATTTTCTCCCTCCCTCTCTCTTTTTTTTTTTTTTTTGGTTGCACTCTCTTCCATAAGAGGTCGAAGGTCAAGTAAATTTGACCTTTTTCTACTTCTGATTCATTGATGCAACCTTAGGATATCTGCAAATTGTGGTTTTCCCAGGGCAGTTTGGTTTTACACTACTTATCCCAGGATGATATTAATGGTGTCCCCTCACACTCTCAACAGTGTCCCAGTTTGGATGATAAATTATATGCCATCCTAGCCAACCTCTACTGAAGATGTCAGATTTATTGCACAAAATATATTTGAAAATATAAGTAGTGCAAGATGAAATACAGTCTCAAATTCCTTGGTGAAAGTTTCTACTAGAAAGTTTTAAAACATTGCAGAGAATAAAATGAATTATATTTATCAAATAATAAACTGTAACAGTGTATGAAGTTGATGACTATTAAAACTATTGAGTAGTTAAGTTTTGTCAGGTTCTCTTTAGTGATGTCAGTTAAATGTCTTTCATCAATTCTTATTTGCCTCACTTTTCCTGTAAATAACTTATTAACCACCCACTACTTCTTCTGTGACTGATTAAATGGCATAAACGTGGAGGAAAAACAACATGAATGACATAAATGCTAAGAATCGTTTGAAATGTGAAAATATGTTTAATACAGAGGTTCTGTTTATGACTCCTACAAACATGCTTAAGGAAGCACACCGTTAAATAATATCAATAACTAGGATCTGTAGAAATCCTTCATCTTCTTAATTCTTATTCTGTAGCCTATTTGTCAGGAGCTTAAGAGAGGAAATGTAGTAGGTCAAACAAATCAAGAAAAGGGCAATGTACTGCTGCAAGACTTATCTAGTTGATGTGCCAGCGCCAAACATGATCTGAAAATTGAGACAATGCAGAGCAGGAAAGTGTAAAATACTGTAGGAAATAATAAAGTAAAAGACATCAAGTTCTGCCTCAGTTTCCCACGCTAACCCTATCTCTGTTCTTCATTGCTCCTGCCTGCATTCTGAATAGGGCTGACATTGTTCAAAGTGATGGAAAACATTACTCAGTGAATTCTTTTAATCTTTTTTATGCTAATGTCTTGCCTCAATTTGAAAGTTCAGTTTAGCAGTTACAAAGGAAAGCGTCATTATTATGGAGACATGGATACTTGAGGGGCTATAGCAATTCAGAGAACAGTTATATGTGATCCCAAATTATAACTACGGAGCAAAGAACCAAAGACAAAGCAGCAGTGAACAATTTAATCTACACTTGTGTGGTGCACCTGGGTGGCTCAGTCAGTTAAGCATCTGCTTTCTGCTCAGGTCATGATCTTGGGGTCCTGGGATTAAGCTCAAGTCATGATCCTGGGGTCGTGGGATCAAGCTCAGGTCATGATCCTAGGGTCCTGGGATTGAGCCCTGGAGCCCCGTATTGGGCTCCCTGATCATCAGGGAGTCTGCTTCTCCCTCTCCCTCTCCAATTGCCTGTCTCAAATTTATAAATAATTAAAATCTTAAAAAAAAAAAATCTGCACTTGTGTCCCCTGGGGGTTACATTTGCTCACAGGATATAACTATGGGATAAAGGGCTTTTGTCAAATGAAGAATACTTTTCCAGGTAGCTCCCAGAATAAAACTTGTTTTCCCACAATACTCCACACATGTACTTCCTACACAGGCACACCATACACACATGCACACACGATTTGTTGGTTCAAAGGAATCACTTCCTGTGTTTTCATGGATTTTTGCATAAACAAACAGGAGTGGAACCAACTCTTACAGAACATAGGTTAAGGAAAATCTTAATTCAGATCTGACTTGCTTTGGATGAAATGCAGTGTAATGTACATTGGATTATAATGTGTGAATTCTCTTCTCTCACACCAGCTTTGGTATGAATTAGAGTGAATTGCAGACCGATGTGAGCCACAAAATAGGATCAGCACATCACACATATCCAAGGACAAAGGAAGAAAACCTTAGTGAGAACCAGATCAGGGATTATCCTGTTACTCATGGCTGTGGCTTTTTCCAATGTCCTAGGAAGTGGAGATGGGAAATTACCACCAAATCTAACACCGATGACAGCTATAAATTATTTGTAATAGATGTGCAGACTTAAATTAATATTTTGGATGTTCAGAGGTGACTTTAACATGGTCCTGTGCATGCAGATGATGAGTTGTAAGGAGCCAGTAGTAGGCTGAGGTGTTCGGTCTCTGTCAACCTCCCTCAAGACTCAGACCATGATTTTTCTGTCACCCAACACTTACCTGTGCCTTCTAGCTATAGTGCCCTTTTTGGGATGAGATTTTTCTGAATTTCCTTAGTGGAGTTTTAGAGACTACAAATCAACTTCTGTTACCCATACCGTTACTGATACTGCTTGTGATCAGTTTCTCATTTAGTTTGTGATTTTTGTTTTGTTTTGTTTTGACTCGATGTGACCCTTTGAAGTTTGGTGCTCAGGTTTCTTGTGAAATGTGTCCCACAGATGATTCTGTTATTTTATATTATTTATGCTTTCTTTGTAAGGATGTTTTCTTCAGACACTTGGGGTAGATAAGAAACACCTCCTATAGAATGGGTTTCTGAGCTGCGCTCATTCCTATTGCAGCGTGCAAACATACACAAAGAAAGGTGAGGAAAAAGGGCAATCTAACATCAGACTTGAGAGGACTAATTTCAGAGAAAAAAATGTTCCTGAAAACTTAATGAAGAAACTTCTTATATCTATCAGCATAGTATGAATCAATGGAAAATCAAAATAATCTGGGCTCTAATTTTTTTTTTTGAATCATTGGGTGATAGACTATAACAAGAGCACATGTAAATACAGTTGAAGGCAGAAGTGATTCATTGCAAGAAGATCGATGCAAAAATGTTATGGAAAGTCTCAGGGAAATGAGAGAACATAATTGAAGATTCAAATAAGACTCTGAGCTGATCCTAAAGTATTGGTAGAATTTTGACAGCTCGATATAAAGTAGAGGAGCATTTCATGCCAAGAGAATAGCATCTCAGAGATGGGAAAGTACAGGTAATGTCAAGTTGTCAGGTTGCACAAAAGCATGGAGCTATATTACAGAAAAGATGGAAAAAGAGTTGCAAAGGTATACTGAGACCAGGGCATAGAAGTCCTTGAATTTTATGCTAATACATATGAATTTGTTTAGTAAATCACAGGAATCCTTTCATGGTGTTTGACTAGGACAACATATGCACTTTAGGATGGGGTAGTGACATGCAGAATGGATCAGAGTAGACAGAGAATGAAGATGGGCAGTCGGGATTAGAGATATGGAGGCCAGAACACATTGGTAAGAAGCAGTAGTCCCAAACATGATACAATCTCTTTCGATAACCCTAATGGGTCATAACATCCCAGGGCCTCAGTTTCCACATTAGTAAATGAAGTTGACTAAATAAAGAATAATGGAAATGATGTGAACCCTGGCTATATAAGGGGGCAAGAGAGAAAGGGATAAAGAGCCACAATTGAGGCCAAAACCTGGGTGATTGGAAGAATAAAAGAATCATTAGTGAAAATAACAGGAAAAATCTGGGCTTTAGGAAGGATGGTAATATAATCTTGTAATGCCATAGATATAATTTGACTCTAAATTCTAATAGTTTTCCAATTTTATGCTAACATCAATTAAATATAAGTCACAACTTTTGAATATATTTAACATGGTTCATACAAATATGAATTTTTAAAACACTCCATTTGTACAGTGACTAACTGAACAATAACGGAATTGGAAAAACATCATATAAATGGCAGAAATAGAAAACAGCAATTTTAATGAAAGGAAGAAAACACCTTTAAGTCATTATAAATTCAACATTTTGAGAAAATTGCAAATTAGTGACAAGTTAATAAAATATACCCTCTATTCTACAAAAATAAAAGTTTATTTTGGAAGTCAGTTGTTTTCCATAAGAATGAGTTTGGGTGTGAAAAATGTAACTTTTTAAAAACTGTCTTGCTATGACCTTGGTTTTGTTTTTTCTGTATTTTTTTATTATTTTTTTCTTTGAATTTCACACAATAAGAAATTTTATCTTATGAAAAATAGTATGTCACCTCTGACACATTGATCAGCTTACTGTTCTCATGATTGTCATTAAAGACAGCTTTTATGAAGTATACAACTGCTCACAATTTTCAGAACACAGTCTCTGGTGAATTTTTGTAAATTCATTCTATTTAATTCTGACAGTAACACTTTGAGGAGGTATGGACAGCTCCTTTTACAGATAAAGAGTATGATTTTGAGATGTTAATTGCCAAAGATCACTACATTCTTTATATGATTCAAAGGGCTGCTCACCATCTACCACCCGAGAGGTTCACTGCCATTGGTGCCTGAAGCTCTTCTAAGGGATCCTCCTGTGTGGTGTAATATCACCAGGTAATGTTCCCGATGTCATGACAGAAAAGGCCATTGTATAAATAACTATGTCCTTCCTATGGAGGAGAAATCTGTGTACATCTCTGAATCTACTGGGGAAGAAGTGGCCCAATTTGAATCATCTCTTGCAAAATACTCTAGACAATGGCATTAGTAAAACCATAACAAGAACAAGAAAGGAGCATTAGTAAATGCTAATGAAATGGCATTAGTAAAACCATAACAAGAACAAGAAAGGAGCAGTGAATATCAATCATCATTACTTTTCAAAATTTAAAATATGTCTATTATGCATCTGATACGGGAACTATGTGAGAGAAACTGGAGGAATCTTTGATCAGCTATAATGGGATTTGCTATTCAATTGATTTGAGACCCAAGCATGTAGGTCTAACTTAAAATCTGATATCAACTGATTGTGTTTCCCTGAAGCATCACTTAACCTTCCAGAGCCTCAGTTTCCTAAATAGTAAAACAAAGGCTTGAATCAGCTGATAGCTGGGAATCAATTTTCCGTGGGTCTGTAACTCTTGCTCACATCTTGTGAGCAAAGACACTGACAGCCTTTGTTCCAGACTGTCTTTCCAATTACGATTGTATAACAAATAGCCTTGGAAGGCAGAACAGTGTCTCCCTCCAGAAGAATGGCCAGGTGGGCTTATTGCACATTAATAGTTTTTGGGTTCCCTAAACTCATGGCTTCACTCCTTTAGCTCAACCTACTGTGTAAACAGGTGTCACCTGGCCTTCTTTGTGTTGTTCTGAGGGAGCTAGGGCTCAGTGAACTGGCACAAGTTCACTATTGCTATCACTGGGAGTAATGAAATCCTTTGTCTCTGACCCAGGAGCCTTCTTGTGTTTGCCAGCATCCATAAAACTGTGACTGACTAAACAGTTAGCTTGTAGGTACATTACATTCCCAGACCCTTCATAGTTCTTAAACATTGATAGGTACAGTCTTCTTTAAGTCTTGCAAGACTCTATTTGCCCAGTCCTCAAATTTCCATAACTGGACTGTCTAACCACTGTCTTCAGCTCAACTAGTTAAATCCTGACCTTTGCTGATATAATTTAATTAGCTCTTTTTCAGTCAGTCTGCATCATTGACCTTCCAACATCCCTGGTCTGAGAACTTGTGCTGAAGTTCTAACAAGGTGAAGGTTAAGACCATTTGAGAACTGGTGTAGTGAACAGATCACGGTGCCCTCTGCATGTGTAATTCAAGATAAAAACCAAACTCATCAGCAAAGGAAGTGTATAAAGCTGATTACTGAATATGCATTTTCCTCCACCTAAAGTCGGGCGTAGTCCACCTGTTGAATAACTGAGGAGCACTAATTCTAAACCCTGAACCCTAAGTGTGAGCTACTACTTAACTTCCTTCTTGCCCACATCTATGTTGTGTCTCCCCGCTAGCTCCCTGCCTCTGTTCCATCACACTACTAAGTCCAGCTGCCTCTCTTCTGCCAACTTAATCTGATATCAATAGCTCACCTTGTGCCACTGGCTGAATGTCTTCCCCCTGCTCACCTTAATTGGGACCATTCCATTGCACCAGTAATGCTGAGCTCACTGACTGACACAACACACATTTCTTTGAGATAATGAATGATTCAAGGCTCATCTATCTAAGGAAAGAGGTGCATGCCAGGAGCCCCATTTTAATCAGAAATGCAGGTTATGTTCATTTCCAATTATACTGTTAGGTGAGTATCATTAGGCATTGAATTATGTGTTACCACTGGTATACTGAAAAAGAAAGGGGTGGGGCAGAGAAAATGAATCCAGATTGTGAGGGCCTTGGATTGGATCAGTGAAGAGTGAAGAGTGTGGAGTTCCCTGAAAGCTGTCAGGAGTCCTCCTCACCCATGACTTGCTAGGCCACCGCAGAGATTAGAATTGCATTTTAGAATATTAGATCTCATGGCTGTAGAGCATACACACAAAGGTAGAGATCTGGGTCTGCAAGAGCAGTCACAGTTTAATACAATTCTCTGTGAGAGAGATTAGAGCTGAACAAAGCCAATGCTAGTAGAAATGGAAAGTAAAAGATTCCAGAGACATTTTGGAAAATGTGGGGAATCAGGGAAAGGGAAGCATCAATAATGATGTAGGGGTACTAATTTGGGTGACTAGGATACTGTTGATAATGGTGAACAAAGAGATTTTGCAGAGATCAGAGCCACTGTAAACACCCTATTGTATAAGGTATCATCATAATTATCATTGTGCAGTGCTGTATTAATAGCTCTTTGGGTCTAGAGCTTGAGTTATGGGCCTCTTCTTATATTTGAAAGAAACTACACCCCAACTAGTCCAGATAAATATTGCCTATCCTACTTTAAGACCCTCCGGGGATGAGCCACTATAACAAACCCAAGCAAGCCCCTCTTCCTAGCACAAAGCATCTTTTCCAGATGTCTGATCCATAGCCTCATCCCCTCTCTATGTTACGGAGAACATTTGGGCAATTTTTAAAGGGAATTATGAGATTCTGGTATACGAGAATCATGGTTCTTAGAGTTTTTTAAAATTCAAATGTAGGGGGAAAAGTAAGTCATCTGTTTGATCGTAAAAGCTATAAAGATATAGAGAAAGGTCTAGCCTAGCATTGAAATACAATCTGTTTTCACTGGAAACCTGAGACGACTTTAATCATTTTAGTCTGGGCCAATATCTCAGAAAGCTGTAAGCATTGTGAATGCTCTCACACTAACACAAAACCTTTGCAGAAATTTCCCCAGGATACACAGACACATTTTCTTGTCTCTGTCGCTCTCTCACACACACACATACACATACAAATTGTCTTTAATTCTTAAATCTCCTTCCCTATAGACAGGATAAGTATTTTAACTAATATAGTATTGTTCATGCTAAAAATGTTTTACCCATTAAAAAGATACTCACTTGTAATGGGTTAGTTCAATCAATATTTATACATTGCAAATTTAGGGGGAAATTTGGGAAATACAATTAGACAGGAGGAGAGAGCACTGTGTCTTTGTTCTTTCTGAGAAATCAGAGTCTGACTAAAGAAATACAGAGCACTGCCAGTCAACACACTTTGAAATATGAACACAGCATCATTCAGAGATCACTCACTAACCCTTCCATTTGAATTTACTTTTTTTGTGCTGTCATTAGAACATGGAATACTTTTTTAATTTAAAAATAATTTTTTTAAAAAGGATTTTAAATTTAGAAAAAAAAAAAACCTTTAAACTTAAAAAAAAAATCTCCTTTATCTATCACTTTCATGCTTAAATGGCCATCCAGTTTGACATTATCTTTATTGAGAATAATAAGTCTCAATACACTTCTATTATCCAGTCTACTGTGAGTATGTGGCACTTAAGTTGAAGGAAGATTATTTCATTTTTATCTTTTCTGGAACACCAGAGGAAAGCCTCAGACATTGTCACATTTCATTTGCAGGTAAACCTGTATTCATCTTAGGTTAACTGGTTACCACTACTCACTTTCACCTAATGTTTCCATATTTTTTTCTTATAGAGCAATGTCTACTTTTATTTCGGAATGTATCATTTGTGGCTATTTGACTTTTCATGGCTCATGGATTCCTAATGAATATCCAAATCGTATTTGCATTATCCAGTATACAGTCTTTTCAAAATGGCAAGATTTTCATTTTATATGTGTGGCTTGATGCCCTTTCTTATATATTGGTAGGGAATGTCTCCTTGGCTTATTCATGAAGAAATAAATGATGGGGGTACTTGCAAGCATTTATACTTGATATTTTATTCAGTTCTTCTAATCAAGAGTTTTTACTACTCTATGAGTTAGAAGAAAATATGGTGGGTAGCAGACTCCTCACATTTCTGTTCCACATATTTTTGTCATGCTTACACAACAATATCTGAATATGGTTCTCTCAAAAAAAAATTCTGAAAAATTTAGCAGAGACACATACCATTCTCTAGATAAGGAAATACAGTACAGAAATTCTTGCTTACATAAAACTTGTTAGAGTAGAATACAGGGATAACCAAAAAGGATAAGTATATCACTCATATTCTTTCTAAATGTTCTGAAGATTTAAGCAGTCTAGTATCATGGGAACCATTAATAGGAACACAGAATAGAAAGGTAATAATAGTGAATCATTAAAAGATACCAAGAAAGGAAAATAAAGTATTTAAGTCACAGCTCCATAAAAATACGGTAATGTTTCTAAATTTTAAATGACATTCACTAGGTACTAACACTTTTGAGGGCAGAGAGTGTAAATTATACAACATGAGAGGTACATTTTTACACTAACACTTAGTCCTTTACTTCTAAAACAGATTATCCACAGAATTTATTTACCTAGACATGAGCTGCTGACTTCACCTGCCAATGTCTGTTTTCATATTCCCAGATTTAAATTTGTGAAAACCTATATACAGGAAAGAATGAAGTACTGGGTATTTATTTAATCATAGTTTCTCAATGAATTCCCTATAATAATCCTCTGGAGTCTAGCAAGATGCACTGATGATGGGGTCTTTGTTTGGTGTGTGGTGTATAGTGGTGTGTGTGTGTATTGAATCAAATGTTTAAAATTTGAGCTGCATAGTTTTTTAATGAATAAAAAAACTGAATTTGCATTGATGACTTTTTTTGCATTGCCCTTTAGATTATATTTTCTCCTTCTATTCAGTAGGAAAAAGATTTTTTATTTACTGACTCAATCCTCTTTACCTCTCTCAGTTTCTCATTTCCTTGCGGGAATGGGAGTGGGAGGGAGTTGCTGGTATTTTCCATTGCTGCCCAAGGCTTGAGAGGGAAAGCAATACCAGAATGACTTGCCTCTATTCTTCCTCATTTATCCTACTCAGAGCATAACAAAATCAAATCTTAATAGTAAGTACTTACCTTGCTCTAAACAGATCAATCTCTTTCCATTAGATTTGTCACATGAGACATGAACTCAACGGTAACTGATTTCAAAATCATGTGGCACAACAGTCACTATAGTATTTTTCCTATGATAGTCTCAATCAATAGGCCTAGCAGCTTAACAAAAATAATTACATCAACGTATCTGCTTTCCTGACACCATTTTGTTCTTAGGTGTTAGAAACAGTCTGGTATTAGAAGAAATCCAATAAGTTAGAAGCAAGAAGGCTGAGACCGGGTAACTAAGTGCTTGCACCTCCTGGGCTTCAATGATACTGATTCCCTCATTTTCTCAATCTTTTCACAGCTCACAGAACAGTCCATCAGTCTTACAAGCAGTTCTAATAGTTCCTGGATTTGGAGTTTGATGCAGGCTTTGTATGAGCAGATGCTTATATAAAAGCTAAAATAGGCAGGTATTAAAAGGATTAAGTGATTCAGTAGAGTATCTCAGCCAGCCAAAACTCAAGACACAATAGTTCAAATCTTTCATTGCTGTTTTCTTTGATAAAACGTAGGTTTTAACCTTTGGGGAAGTCTTTTTCTACAATGTCAGCAGCAACTCCAGACCTGTCAACTCAACAATACTTTACAACTAATGCCTTTCACAATGTCTGAGGTAGAGAAAGGAATCACAATAATACCACCTAGGATTCTGTGAGATTGGAAATGCAGTGGCATACACTGGCTAGTTAATTTGTGTATGGAAATAGGTGAGTCGGCAATGACGTGAGGGAAAAAAAAAATACCTGTGGTAGAAATCAAGTCACTGGAAAGAATAAAGGTATTCAATCAGGAGATGTCTAAGACTAGTACATGCCATGTCTGAATTAAAATGATCAACTATTACATGTCATTTTAGTGCTTATCTCCAGAGTTTTCAAAGACTAATTTTTATTTGCATCAAGGCAGAAAATATTAGTCACTGAATGGTTGAGAATCAGTCTGGATTTTTGACATTTCTGTTTATACTGGTTACTTACTCATTTTTAGATATTTATTTCTTCTGTTAACCTCACAGGATGCCAATGTCAATTGACTTCAACTTTGTGTCTTTCATTATGTAAATCCTTGAACTGCTATTTCTTTTGCCCATATCAAAACATAATTTTATTGACCAAAGGAAGGTTATTTGATATAGCTCTAGAATTCCTTCATCACTGAGATCTAATTATGCACCATCCACTCATTTAAGAGACATTTACTGAGCGCCTATTATCTTCATCTATTGTGTGAGATACAACAGTGGGCAAACAGACATGGTCTCTTCCAAGAAGTGGCAAAAATCATTTAGAACTGAAAAATAAAACATACAATAAAACTTGATAGGAGAAATGATTTGAAGACAGAATGAATGTTCTAGTTCCAGTGGTGAGAAACAGCAGGCAAGGAGGAGAAAGCAATCTGATTTAGTCATTAAAGTGGAAGTGATATTTGGCCCAATATGACTGAACTTGTCCATAGATTAGTAAGTACTTTTATATAAGGTAAGTACATTTATATGATCTGTAAATTTCCAGAAGGGCTCCTATCTAAGTATATATATTTCTTATACAATGCCTATGCATTTCAAATTTTAATAAAAAATATTTACAGTGGTTAAAACAAATTCTCTTTTAAAATGCAGAATCATCTAGGAGAATAACAGATTAATATTGATAGTTATTTGCTTCTCCACTGAATTATCTTGGGATTATTTAATGACAGTCAATGGAAATGAAAGCATGGTTTTTAATGGGGACCAACATAGCATTGCTTGGGAGATCTTACAAACCAACTTCATGGAGAACAGCTTAGGGCAGAAAGACATGCAGAATGAGGAATTGTGACCCCAGGGAGAAACTTTTCCTGCTTGTATAGTTGCACACTCACTAGTCAAGGTTACACTAACAAAGTTGTGAATCAGATTTATTGTTAGACTTTATTCAAGAATGACACAGGGATTGATTTTAGATAATTTCCTCTCTGAGAAATGTAACTCCAGAAAAGAACATGCGTAGATAGATAATAGCTAGATACACAGAAACATTTCTATGAGATAATTGGCAAAATTATTCTCATTGTCCCGGAAAGAAAAGGGTATAGTGGATATGTGACTAAGGTAGGACAGTAAATAAATGAAAGATTACGAGGGACCTGTTTTTCCTAATAATGTTTCACTTCATAATAATGAAAACTTTCTTCTTTTAATAGTGTCCACTTTCTTCCCTGCTCCTCTTTCTTTCAATGTTCTCTGTTTCCTTCATCTCCTTTGGTGTTTATCAAACATATTATAATAATAGCCAAACTGTGGAAGGAGCTGAGATGTCCTTCAACAGATGAATGGATAAATAAGATGTGTTTCACATATACAATGGAATATTACTCAGCCATCAGAAAGGATGAATACCTACCATTTTAATCAACATGGATGGAACTGGAGGATATTATGCTAAGTGAAATAAGTCAAAATACAATGAGCTGAATATGAGATAATATGTTTAAATAAAATAGTTTCTTTAACACCTTATGGAATAGTTTGTTGTGTGGGTTGTATGGAATGTTTTTTATTAGATTTCAGTTTTAGAGCAGTTTGACTTCAGAATTATTTCTAAAAAATAATTTTCAATTTAGAGATGCTAAATATGGGATATTTCTAAATTTTAGATGTGTCAATGGTCAAATTATTAATAATGATTTTATAACAAAATTAAATATATATGAAGCTTGAAATTATGCATTATCATATTGTTGATGTTTTTCTTTCTTTTTTTTTTTTTTTTTTGGTATGTTGAAATATTTGCAATGTTCTTTTACAATGGAAAACAAAGATTTGGAAGGTCAGATTCCAATAATTGATACTAGTAATTCAGAGATTGTGTGGGCCAATAACAACATAATGTGCTGATTTTTTTTTTAAGATTTTATTTATTTATTTGAGAGAGAGAGATAAAGCAAGAGAAGGAACACAAGCAGGGGGAGTGGGAGAGGGAGAAGAAGGCTTCCCACTGAGCGGGGAGCCTGATGCTGGGCTCGATCCCAGGACCCTGGGATCATGACCTGAGCCGAAGGCAGACGCTTAACGACTGAGCCACCCAGGTGCCTCAGATTTTATTTCACCTTAAAGATCACAACTACTCATATATGGAACATAATTAATAGTGCAGAGGACAATAAGGGTAGGGGGGAAAAACTGAATGGGAACAAATCAGAGAGGGAGACAAACCATATAAGACTTTTGACTCCAGGAAACAAACTGAGGGTTGCAGAAAGGGAGGTGGTTGGGGGATAGGGTAACTGGGTGATGGTCATTAAGGAGGGCACGTGATGCAATGAGCACTGGGTATTATACCGAACTGATGAATCACGGAACATTGTATCAAAAACCAATGATGTACTATACCTTGGCTAATTGAATTTAAATAATAAAACTAAAAAAAAAAAAATCACTGAAGACTTAATTAAAGATATGCATTTAACACAATTTAGAAATAAAAAGTTTCTTTAACACCTTATGGAATAGTTTGTTGTGTGGGTTGTATGGAAAGCTTTTTATTAGACTTCAGTTTTTAGAGCAGTTTGAATTCAGGATTATTTCTAAAAAATAATTTTTAAAAGTTCTTTTCTCAAAAGAATTTTGCTTAGCATTTAATTATTCAATAGAGTAAGGTCAATGTCCAAGGAAGTATTAGCTCGAAATCTACTCCTAAAAAAATTATGAAGTTTATAATGTAAATATTTACCACTAAATGTGTAAGACAGAGATAAAGAATTCTGCATTTGTGGCATTATTTTCTCCTCACTGTATTTATATGATAAATCTACATTTAGATAAAACTCTATTTCTATATCTAGAAAAACCTAAATGTTTCTCAAATGTTTAGGTAAATCTAGAAAGTTCTGTTATGTCTGAGAGTTATTTCTTAAAATTAGAATATAAGAAATTGCTTAAAAAATATTTTGACCTCAGAGTTTTTAATATACATTTTGAAACTAGGTATTTGTGTCTTATTTAGATATTTCATTTTATGTTTAGTTCTAATCTTTAAGGATATTCTCTCTCACAAAAAGCATTTTCTTTATTTTGAATTATGATCTGCAGAATTTCCCTACATCTTTTTTGCAAGTGGCAAGATTTTTATTAATGACAATTATGTTTATGGTAACATAAAGTACAGAAAAAAACCCTATGTGCAGCATAAGATTAAGCTATATACTATATTCTTTTGTATTCTTTCATTGACAAGATTGGTAATGGGTCCATACTTTTTCTAATAGTCATGGGAACAGGTACTAATGATGCACTGAGTTCTCTATGATTGGATCAAGGTTGTAAAAAAAAAATAAATAAACGATTTATTCTAGATTAATGCATTTCTATTTCCATAATCATTTTAATTATGCATGGCAGAAACAAATGTTTTATCTAAGGAATCTAATGTTGTACTTAAAGAATATCTTTAGCTTGAAGAAGATTATTTACAGGTTCAGACTTACACTTTCATATGCTATCTCCACGCTTGGAATGAGAAATGAAGGGTTTTCACAGTCCAGGGCATTGAACAACTAATTTCTTTTTGTCTAGTTTTTTTTTTCTTTTGATAAATATTTTCCAGTTTTAGTTTTCTGTTCATAGTTTTAATTTACCTTTCATGTTCCTTAAATTTTCTTACTGAAGGGCATTTGAGAGTAAGGTTAAAAGTACTGCAATTTTGGTCAATAATACTGTGTATCCACAGTATACAGTGAGTACACGAGTCTGTAATAAGAAACTGAAGAAATAAAAAGGACAATTCCATCTCTTCGAGAAGCACCATTTTTATCCATACAGCTACACCTCACTTTGAAAGGAGATAGACATCTTAAAAGCAAAACAAGCTGTAAACAGAGCTGCAGGTTTAAATGCATAAGAGTTCATTATTAAAAGAGATCCCACAGCCAATTAAAAGTTAGGTTATTTTATTAACCTTATTTAGCTTAGAGATCCTTTATATATAGTTACTGATGGGGATATAAGAATACTTTGAGGTAGCAATATAAGGTCAAGTTCATAAAAAATGGTTCCATGGAGAAGCAATTGCGATTACCGAAAAAAAGAACTGATTATCCAAAGGAGAGCAATAAGAAACACGTTACAGAAAGATTTTCTTAATTGTCTGATAGAACACATCTCATAAGCTCTTGTTTTATTTTGT
Organism: Mirounga angustirostris; assembly: GCF_029215605.1. Lineage (NCBI taxonomy): Eukaryota > Metazoa > Chordata > Mammalia > Carnivora > Phocidae > Mirounga > Mirounga angustirostris. Next base: position 49,736,017 of record NW_026991711.1, read on the forward strand.
TTTCTTTTCTCTTATTGGCACTTGGGTGTTTGAATGACCTACTCTTGGAAGTCAGAAAATCTTGGCCCTATGAGGATTTTGTTTGGCATGAGTAGCATTCTTAAAATTTTAATAACTTTATATGGGGCAGACACTCCCCAGTTTACCTAGTTCCTAGGCACTAAGCTGTCTTACATTCAGACTGAGGATATTTAGGTTTACTGTCCCTGATTATAACCCTTATATTAATTGAGCCTACTATGTGCAATAATGCTATAGAAGAGGGACATAGTTCTTACCATCATATGGAGCTTACAGTCCATTAGTGGAATAGATAGTAAATAAATAATTACATAATTAAATTGAACTGACGTTAAATACCTCAAAGGAAATTACACATGAAATTAGAAGTTTAACAATAGGATTTAAATGAGAAAAGTGATACTTAAGCTAAAACTTGAAGAATTAGTTAGTAAATCCTAGGAAGAGCTATCCAGGCACTGTGCCCATTTCCTAATGAGGAAAATGAGGTCTGGAGAGACTAAGTGACATTCATGACCAATTAATAGAGGAAGAAAATTCAGGTCTCCTGGCTCCCAGGATGACATTCTTTTCACTGTCAAGTGTTTTTAACATCCATTTAAAATGAACCAATCCTGGGGCACCTGGGTGGCTCAGTCGGTTAAGCGTCTGCCTTCTGGTCAGGTCATGATCCCAGGGTCCTGGGATCAAGCCCCGCATTGGGCTCCCTGCTCAGTGGGAAGCCTGCTTCTCCCTCTCCCCCTGCTTGTGTTCCCTCTCTCGCTGTGTCTCTCTCTGTCAAATAAATAAATTCTTTAAAAAAAAAAAAAATAAATAAATAAAATGAACCAATCCTATAAATGCAATGCTTTTGTATACTAAAGCTTGCAGATGTATGAACTACTTCAAAAAAATTAAATGAGCAGAGATAATTTGATTGACTTTCACTGTTTTATTGGGTCTTCTCTAATTGTCACAGCTAAAGACCACAGTAAAAAATAATGAGACAATTCATTAATTGGGATCAGTTTTTACCTCCTTTAACTAGTTAAATCATTTGTGAAAGATGTACTTTTATTATCACCTGAAGTAAAAGTGCATATTGTGTATAATGCTTCCTTTTTATAAAAAAAAAAAAAAAAAAAAAAAAACCTAAGAAAATTTTAACTTGGACACAGAAAGTAAAACATTCACATGCCCAAACCAGAAACAATATGAAGGTTGTGTTTCAGTGAGCATATGATCTATTACTTGGCTAGAACTCTAATTAATAAATATGTCAATTTTTCTTTGCTGTGGTTTTTGGATATGATTTTCATTTTGCTTTAAAACATGTGATTACATGCCACAAGTTTGACCTAAAGAATTCAAAATCTCTAGTCTTCCTATGTGTACTTGGAATGCACATGATCACTCATAGACACTCTGGTAATAATTATTAGTGTCAGATTTCCCAAGGGTAGTTTTTCTAGTCTTGGGCTCCTGTTCCTGCCCTGAGAATTCTGTAAACCATTCAAAGGGCATCTTTAAATCAGTGAACCACAAAGAATAACTTTTAAAATCTTGTGATTTTTACACAACTTAATCTAACTTGGGAAATAACAGGGTCAATTCCTTTACCCCAGTACTATGCCTGCTCCCCTGATTCAGGCAAATAGTAGACAGAGGTTCTAAAAGCTAAATGTATCCAAATCTACTCTCAATGTCCTACTTAACAAATATGGGATAGATGGGAGTAGACAGTAAAATAAAAAATAAAAAAAACTTAATGTGTATACCACTTTTACTAGGCTTAATTTTTGATACAAAATGTATGTTAACGAATTTAAACTTTATACCAACCCTATAAGGGACATATTATTAACCTCATGTTATAGATGAGAAAACCAATGCACAAAGAACTTAATAAATTAGCCCCAGTCCTATAGATTCTGAAGAATTAGAACTCAGGCAGATGATTCCATAATGGCTGTCCACTGTACCCACAGAAGGTATTTGTGGAATCAGCCTGCATTCAAATCTGGATCGCTAAGATTTACCAGTTGTGAGACCTTGGATAATCTAATTATTTTCTCTGAAAATCAATTTCTTTGTCTGTAAAATGAGAATAATACTATTACCCACCTCATAGGGTTACTGGGAGGATGAATTGTGATAGTCTGTGTAAAGCCCCTTAGCAGAGTGTCTGATAGCACAGAGAACCCTCTAAGTATTTAACTCCCATAATCACTGTTATTATGTTCTGATAGGCTGGGGAATGTCCTTATCAGCCCTCTGCCCACTCATGCGAAGAAAGATAGCTAGATGTCCTCCAGGAGACCTTGGTGTAAAGAGTGATCAGAATCTGAAGTAGCCTCTGTTTTAAATATCCTTAAATTGAAGTCACAAAACAAAATCATTCTGAGCAACATCAAATTAAACAAATAAATAAAAAACACTTCCATTGATTGACTTGATAGAATTTCCAGTTGTAAAGGGGATTCTGACAGGTGAAACCAGTTATTGAGTCATATCCTTGCCTCAAGTCTCCTTTTCTCTCTACACTGAACAAAGAGTTATTGTACCAAAGGAAAAAATTTAAAAATAGAATTATCGTATGATCCAGTAATTCCACTACTGGGTATTTACTCAAAGAAAATGAAAACACTAATTTTGAAAAGATATATGCACCCCTATGTTTATTGCAGCCTTATTTACAACAGCCAAGATATGAAAACAACACAAATGTCCATCAATAGATGAAGAGATACACACACACACACACACACACACACACACACACTGGAATGTTTCTCAGCCATAAAAAGAATATCTTGCCATTTGTTACAACATGGATGGACCTAGAGGATATAATGCTAAGTGAAATAAGTCAGAGAAAGACAAATGCCATATGATTTCACTCATATGTGGAATTTAAGAAACAAAACAGATGAACAAATAAAGGAAAAAAAAAAAAAGAAACAAAAAACCTGACTCTTAAATACGGATAACTGGTGGTGCTAGAGGGGAGGTGGGTGGGGGGATGGGCCAAAAAGATAACAGGGATTAAAAGTGTACTTATTTTGAGAACTGAGAAAGGTATGGAATTGTTGAATCATATTGTACACCTAAAACTAATAATACTGTATGTTAATTATACTTGAATAAAACCAAAAATAATTATTTTATGAGAAACAGTCTCATTATCCTTGTTGTCGGCTCTTATTTCTTATGTGGTTTGGAGATAAGTGCAATGCTCTGTGATAAAGACAGTGAGAACACAGAGTATAGCAATAGCAATCAAGAAGAAAAGGAGAAGTCAGAGACTTATCATAAATATGCCTTCCTTCCAATCACTGTGGAGGATCAAGGGGGTATAATAGCACAAAATGAAGAACAACTGATTCTCCTAGCTTAGAAGGACAAATAGATGGTGATGCCAATATGGGAAACAGAATGACAAGAGAAAGAGAAGATGGAAAGTAATGCACTTTATTTTGTGTATGTTGAGAGTCTAATCTCAGAATAAAGTGTCAAGGCTGAAGATTAAGATTGACGGTTACCAACTATGTAGACATCACAGTCAATGGAGTGGATAAAACTTCTTGGGAGAGAGCCCATCAATTCTCACTCTAGAATCCTGTACTGTATACATTTTATGTTCATTTATTAAATGGAGTAATTATTCCAATCCCATCTTTTGGAACCCATCTTATTTGACTCACATAGAAAGGAAAAGAAAAAGAGAGGATCCCAACGATTGCACACTATCAACAACCAGAATATCAAAGCAAAGTTTACGGTAATTATCCTTTGCTAACTACCATTTTGTCCTGGCCTTTTAGAACTTCTCTTTTCATTAAGGGTAAATGATCATCATGTTCCTTTTAACTTGGGTTTGTCTATATATCAATTATAATTTATAGAAAGTGATGAGACACGGATGCAGTGTGCACTTCCCTGGTTTCAGAACCCCTCAGGACTGGTCTGGACTCTGAGCCTTGGGCAAGGAAGGTATGTTACTGTTGAACTGATATTTCATTTATCCACAGTTTGACCTATGCCACAGCTTAATCTCATTCCTAAGATGCACTACCCTGACTTTTTTCCTCCTGGCATATAATCAATAGTAAGGGCATTATTCATGTTTTCCACACCTATGTGAAGTCAAAAGTTCCTAAGTTCACCGCAAATCTGGGGAGCCCTCCTGCTGACCAGACCTGAACCCTATTCTCTGTTAAAATATTTAGTGTAAAGTTGATTTCTTAGTGCAGCTCTGGTCCTACAGTATCAAAATAAGTTTTCTAAGACATGTTTTAAGTGAATTGCTCAAGAAATTTCTCCTCTTCTGTTGTATAGACAAAATTATTGTTAGTTCTTTAATTAATTTTGAAATAAGAGATAAGTGAGTAGGCTGTACAAAACCATCCAATCACTTTGTGAGGTTATCCCAATAAAAATAAAGAGCTGCAGTTTACAAATTCTATAATTTGACTGGCTCTGAATTATAAATGCCAATTCTTATCCTATAAATGCAAACTCACCAAGGGAATATCAATGGAAAACAATTACCAGGTGGATTTTTGTGCTCCGGTTCCTCAAATATAAAATGCATTTAGTGTTTTCAAATCAATGCTGGAGGAAATGTCAAGACAGAGGTACACATTTACTCATTTTGCAGAGATGTCCAAAGCTATTAACTTTCTACACTTTAATTAGAAAAGCAATGCAAAACTATTCCATTGCTCAACTGTAGGAAATTCAAGGCATTTGGTATTGGGAAAGAGTACTGAAATTGTGAAATCTTATAGATCCAAATATATTTTTAGTAAAATGGCAACAGTTACTAAAAACGCATTTCTATTTTTATGGCTATAAGCTTGGTTCTTTAAGAATAAACCCTAGGCATACAAAGATAATGGATATTGAAAGAGGAAGATAATTATGGGAAAACTAGGATGCTTAGGCAGTTTTAAAAATGATACAATTTAAATTTCCTTACACAGTGAATGAAACCACTGTGTTTTCAAGTTAGTTTCAGGGTGGGAATTGCCATGGCTGCTAAAGTATTTCTTGAAGATCATTATTAACAGATTGTGAATTTTCCTGTTTGTTTGAATTGCATTTTCTTTTCTTTCATATGCAGTTATTTAAGAAAGAAACATTGTTCCGATGTTCAGTCACACTGAGAGAATTAATATGCCATATGCCTTAAGCCTGAGACACTTTCAGTTACTGTCAATGCTCAGATATGTATATAGGGAAAGGGAACTAGAGTATTTTATGCCTCATGGTAATCCTCATTCCTTTTTTTAAATTTTTCTACTCATATTGAGACTCACAGATAAGCAATGGAGATAAATGGAGAGCTAAAGGAGATGAGGTAAGAGAGAAAAGCAAGCAGAAGAAATCATGCTCTGAGACATCTGACACCTTTAGAAGTTCCTATGGAGAATCCCAGGTGCCACAGGAGAACACTGTTCTCCTTGCCACCAATTTCGAACGTGGTTTTCCGGATGTTTATTAAAATTCCTCATTTAACTGAGTGTTGAAAAACAGGTTATTGATTGCTCTATTTCTTTTTTCAGGAAAAATCTGATTCCTGACCTGAGACTGTGAGATGGAGCCAAGAAATCTCCAAATACATGTCCAGGAGGAGAGCCGTATGTCGCCTTGAAGATAAATACAAATACTCTGTTTAATTCATTCAAGTTCAGTAGCTACTGAATTCTAGCTGTAGGCCGTATATTGCGGGAGGATGGAGGTAAATATGACAGAGTTCCTGCCTTGTAAAAACTTATGCCAGAAATTCTGGTGGAACTGTAGATTCTGATACAAGTTATGCAGCTAGTGGAGTCCAAGGCTGAATTTCTAAGCTTATATTATTTGCTCACTTTTATGGTCTTAGGAACAGCATGGACTTTGGGGTTAGATGGTCCTGATCAATTTACCAACCTCCTCTTAGCATCGGCTTTCCCATCCATGAAATAAAACTTCCATCTGCGGCACTCTCTGTAGGCTCTGCCTGGAATTTTTACCTTTCCTTTGTTTTAACTACAAAAGTCAAAATGGTTACTACAAAAAAGTAAATGGTACACGATAAAAGCATCATCATGTAAAGTTCTCCTCCACTTTTGTCACCCCTACGATCCTACTCCCTGGAGTTAACTTTGACAAACAGATTGGGGTCTAGCCTCTGGGCAGATAAGAACTGAAGAATACACCAACCCTGAAGAACTCTTCATTTATTAGAATTAAGTAGAATTCTTTCAAAGTAGAAAAAGAAAATACTTTATCAGTGGTCCATATCTTAGAATGTAATAAGAGCATCACTACATACACATATGTGCTTATTGTTTAAAATAGGATTGTCCTTGTATTACTTAAATATGCCTCTCCAAAGAAAGCTTCCATCAGCCCCTGATGATGGATGGAGATAGATCTATTTCAGTTTAATGTAGTTATAATATCTGGCTCAGAAAACAAGTAGACTAGATCCAGATTTCAACTCAATCACTTACTAAATATATGAATTTGGGCAAGTTCCCTAGGCTCTCTGTTTCTTAGTTTCCTCGTTACATAATGACTTAATCATAACACCTATTTCATAAAGTCATTGTGAATGTTAAACGATTTCATCCATGTAAAGCAATGGCCTAGGGGAAACACTCAATAAATGTTAGTAATTATTTTCTCTAATAAAATAGAATTGATAAAATTAACTGTGGCTAAATAATAATTTAAAAAGTTCCTTTTCTCCTTTCCGATGCCATAAAAAAACTTCCAATTAAAAAATATTAATACAATAAAACATGCTTAAAATATGTGTACAAACCAACATTTAAGTATATTATCTCACATTCTGGAGAAGTCACACAAATTTAGTAACAGGCAGCAAATGGAATATTTTCCCTCTGGGCTCTTACTACAGTTTTTTGATACATCTGCTTTCATTATTTAAATAAAGTTATAAATAAAGGTTTTTCTAATGCATGGGTAATGTGTCTATTTAAGTCATTAAGTACTTTAGGTTCCTTATATCCTTTTGATGTGAAAAGTTTACTATACTATTGGATTTTTTTCTTAGTAGTATACTTTTATCAGAGAGCTCTTTTTTCCCCTACACCAAATCAAGCAGGTGTCACACTTACTAACTCATGCAACCCATTATAAACTAAGCCAACAATATAATGACAGGAAATCAATCTAAAATTGTAGACAATATGGACATAATAATTTTGTGTCCTTGAACATGGAGAGTCGTTTTTTAAGATAAGGGATTATTTAGTACTTATAACTGAACAACAGTTGTGACTGTATTTGAAGATAAAAAATATTGTCCTATGTTCTCAGGCTACAGTCACCTTTTACATCTTATAAATCTTTGTACACATAAATATAAAAATTGTTTTGATGGTTAAAGTAAAAAAAAAAGCTCTAGTTATTTCAATCTGGTGGTTCTCTGAATTTTAATAGCTGACAATAATTAAAATATAAAGACAAACACCATTTTTTGTGTTACATTTCAACAGTATTTTTTACATACACAAAACCACAGAACCCGGGCAGCTGTGATTCAAATCCTAGACCTACCGCTTTCAAGCCATGTGAACTAGGAGAAGATTACCTGCTCACTCTCAGATTTTTTTTTTAATATATAGAATGGAGATGACAGTAGTATCTATTTGAGGGAAATTCATATAAAGTGTCTAATAGTGATAGAACATACTAAACATGCCATTTCTATTTGCTACAATTACTATATTTGCATGAATACAGTTCCTTGAAGATAATATTATTGCTATTGTTTCTGTTGAAATTATTGATTTTCACTTAAACTGCTGATGATTTTGTATCTCAGTTTACGGCATCCTGAACTGATGTGCCCCACCTTATGCTCAAGATTCATCCATGTCCATATAATTAATTACACTCCCAACCTTTGGGTCATTAGTACCTATGATATTGAATTTTGAAAATCATATTCTGAAATATTTTCTGCCAGAAAGCTCTGCCTTGGCTGCTGAAGTTCAAGCTTTATCTTTACAACAACCTTTGTTACAAAAGACCTGAGTTCAGAAAGAACATCCCTTGGTAACTGATCACTGTGTTGGAAAATTCCAGCACGGATACTCTGGTGAAGGAAGCTTTTGTCGGTATGGAAAGATAAACATAAAACACTGAAATGCACAGGAATCAGGACATTTTCCAGAGAAGTAAAGGTAATCCATACTGCATTTAAAATCACTGAAATAAAGATCAGAAGTCTTGGTAGTAGTACTTGACTATTAATTACTTTAAATTACCTAGGCTCAATTTTTTTTCCCATATACTATACCTACCCCATGGTTTGCTAAAGTCACCCGCAGGAAATGTGCTTCTAGAGCTCAAGAATGAAGTTGGGGCACCATTCTTGCCTTTTGCCTACCGATATGATAACAAGATCAATGTGTCAGTCCTTTGGGAGTCACTATGTCCCATAAGAGTTAAAAACTAAAAACTTTTCAATGATTCTCATTGTTTTTGCCTGAAATCCAAATTTCTCTGGTCCCTCCTGTTCTCACTCAAGTACACTGGATTTCTGTCTATTCATCCAATTTAAATGGAATAAAGCATTTTTTTATCACAATGCATACATTTCCCCAATTTATATTTACTTGATTTTTTAAATTTTATTATGTTATGTTAATCACCATACATTACATCATTAGTTTTTGATGTAGTGTTCCATGATTCATTGTTTGCATATAACACCCAGTGCTCCATTCAATACGTGCCCTACTTAATACCCATCACCGGGCTAACCCATCCCCCCACACTCCTCTCCTCTAAAACGCTCAGTTTGTTTCTCAGAGTTCATCGTCTCTCATGGTTCATCTCCCCCTCCGATTTCTCCCCCTTCATTTTTCCCTTCCTATTTTTTTTAACATATAATGTATTATTTGTTTCAGAGGTACAGGTCTGTGATTCATCAGTCTTACACAATTCACAGCACTCACCATAGCACATACCCTCCCCAGTGTCCATCACCCAGCCACCCCATCCCTCCCACCCCCCCACCACTCCAGCAATCTTCAGTTTGTTTCCTGAGATTAAGAATTCCTCGTATCAGTGAGATCATATGATACTTGTCTTTCTCTGATTGATATTTACTTGATTTTTTTTATCTTTGACAGAGTATTAGCTCCTTTAGGGCAGGGGCAATATGAATTTTATTCAATTTTATTTTATTTTTTTTTTTAGAGAGGGAGAGGGAAGGGGCAGAGGGAGGGAGAGAGAAAATCCTCAACAGGCTCCATGCCAAGCGCAGAGCCCAACGTGGGGCTGGATCTCACAACCCTGAGATCATGAACTGAGCCAAAATCAAGAGCTGGATGCTCAACTGACTGAACCACCCATGCACCCCAAGTTTTATTCAATTTTTAAGCCTTAGCTCCAAGCACAATGCCTAGTATACGATCAGTGCATAATTCATAATATTTTAAAACAAATTAACATCTACTACCAAAGTTTTGACTACCAACTTCAAGTTGGTATATCCCAAAGCTTTATCTGCAGTCCTAGGGCTCTCTCCCAAGCTTCGTATTTGTTTATCTGAATTTCCACTAAACTCTTCACCTAAAGGTTCCTCAAGAACCTCAAAGTTAGTAATTCCAAATAAATGTACAATTATGTCCCCTTTCCTTTTTCTTACTCTTATATTAATCTCAGTTGGTGGCATGTCTATCAAACCAGTCAACCAAGAAGGAAACCTGGAAGCCATTCTTATCTTCTTCACCCACCATTCATATGGGGGGAAAAAAATCACAAAAATCTATCTTGTAAATTTGACCATATCACTCCACTAAGTAAGATTTTTCTAATGGACCTCCAGGAAAAATAAAATGAAAAGGGATTGACAAATCTTCTGAGGAAAGCAAGAATCAGAGAACATGGGACAACTACATCCCACTTTGTATTCCGTCTTGATGGAGGGAAGCCAAAGAGGTAAAGTGAGTTATGTATGGCAGCTTTAATGAGGAAAGAACAAACAAAACCTGCAGTGCCCACAGAAATATGAGATGTTAGCCAAAGGTCAGAAAACAGATTTTAGGGGAAAGAGAATTAATATTTTCAGAGAATTTACTTTGTGTGCCAAGTGTTTTAAATATATTACTTCTTTTCATCACAATAAAGTACTCATCTATATTCCCCATGAGTGAAGAGATGTTGTCCAACATAGTACACTAAGATTCTAGTACAGTAATGCAACTTACAAGGTTCTCCATATTTGTTGAATAAATAAATTCATATTGGTAAGAAAAATGGAAGTTTCAAAAGGTTAACTAATATCAGTGTTTCTGCAGCATATAGTGTTGCAGAATTCAAACCAGTTTCTCTTGTTTCAAAGTCTGGTTTATAATCACTATACTGTATTATCTACTGTAGAGTTAAATACTTACTATGTCCAAAAGGTCCCAGGCTTCCTGAGATTTCTATAAAGAATTGTTGTAAATAGCAGTAACCCAGTTTGGTGATTAATTTGGGACTAAAGAAGCCAAAGTTGTTTACTACTTCTAAACTGTAGAATGAGAAGGATGGAGACAGAATCCATTGATGGAAAAGGCCAAATTTATGACCGGATTTTTTTTTCCTTTTTGAGGTAAGGGAATACATTCTATTCCAGATTTGCAGAATGTGAGGCTACAATTGGGTATGGAGGTGACAATGTTGATGGTAGTGAAAAGTGGGTCTCAGTTCTAAAGTGATTAGAGCTAAACATAAACATTTGTGCATCACCAACATGGAGTTGTCAGTCGAAGCCATGGAAAAGAGACTGATGCTCCTCAACAGGGAGTAGAGAGAGGGAAGGGAGTTGAGAACAACACTTCAAGAAATAGCTTCATGGAGAGGATGGAGATAGAAAACACCAGCAGAGAGAAAGGAAGAGTAGTTGGAGATCTAGTGCTGCTTCTCCATCAAGTGGAAACCAGAGAAATTCAGTAGTTCAAGTCACCAGAGCTTATCAAGCCATCGGTGTCGCCAAGCCATAGGTGTGACACATTCAGCCAATTAAAGTAAGGGAGTGAGATAAAAATAAAGAGCTATTCTTCTCAGTTTTACTACTGAATCTGGGCCAGCCGTACTCTCTGGGGTATGCTGTGCCAGTTGCCAAGAGAGAGTCCCTGCATCCTCAGTTCCTCTGGCAGCCGTCCGGGAACTTCAAGTCAAACCCTGAGCAAAACCTGTGTCTGCGCTCCCTGTGGTGTTCTCAGGTCCTAGCAAAGAGACCAGCAGTGAAACTGGCAAGTAGTAGGGATGATAAATTAATACACACATGTAGATTGAAGCCGTTCTGTCCTGTCTGCCAGTCACACCCTGCCTGGCCAGCAGCTGCCTGAAATACCTGAAGAACTAGAGAAGTTGGAAAAATGAACACTTTCATATTTGACAACCAGAGAGTTTTAAACATTGGAATCACCTACGGTGTTTGTTAAAATTTCAATTTCTAGGCCTTAGCTCTAGAGATTCTGAATCAATGGGTCTACACTGGGCCAGGTAGCTGCATTCCTAAAGAGCTTACGGATGTTTCTGGTTTTGAATTGCCCTCTGAATATATATTTTTGAAACACTGTCTTCAATAGTAGATGCTGAGAAAATCTTGTTGATGGAATATATATCTGAGCAGGTACACTCTTTTTTGACATGTAAACACCACTTTGATTATTAATGTTTCACTATTATATCATTCACTTCAAAATAAATGATTAGTGTGCATATATTAACTCAACCTTTTTGCAACGTAATAGTATTGCATGATATTAAATACACTATTGTCTTCTGTCCTAGAAAAAGATGACGAAAATTAATCAAATTTTGCGAAGATTGAGGACATCATAAATCATGACCTAAACACTCTCATATTTGCACTTTTGATAGATTACTGAGGGGAGCACGTTCAGGAGGCAAGGGCTATCCACAGAGAATATTCTGCTTTAAATTCGAATCTAAGAATAGATAAGATTCCAGCCAGCTGCAACTGACATGACATGGAGTGAGGGATGCGGAACTTTCAGAAATAATTAGGTCCCAACACATTCAGCATGTTATAAATAATAAATGAAACCTTGAATTGGCTAAAGAAACAGAATTGGTGCTAACTTGAGAGCACAGGTGTTTTGTGTTTGGTATTCCTTGCCCTGCCCATGAGGCAAGCAGACACGTTCAATACAACTTAATGAATCTTCTGGGAAGGCCCCAGATAGATTACCTCATAGGAGCCCAGTGCAGGAAGTGTCAAAGCCTGGCTAACTGTAGTGCAATGCATAGTTGAGAAAGAAGATACACTCTTGAACATTATTGACTACAGAGGCAGAATAATTCATTGTTATGCACAAAAGCTCAGATAGATCCAATGAGAACCCTGACTTAGTATCTTCTGAAACACAAAACAAGATTGCCTGATAGTCATGTTTGTGTGTGTATGCCTGTTGTTGTTTCTTGTACTTCCATTTTTAAGAGCCTTAAGAGCTGTACTGTCTCATTATGGTGGTAATCTTACTTATTTTACAGACTTGAATATTCATTATGGGTCAAGCGTTATACTAAGTACTTTGCAAACATTAAATTTACTATATATATATATATACATATATAGTATGTTACTATATATATATAGTATGTTACTATATATATATATATATATATATGACTTACATAACATATAAATTTTAATGTCCTTATAACCTTTTTATGGGCAATGAAACTGAAGCAAAAAGAGGTTAAGTAACTTGCCCAAGGTCACACAGCAAGAAGTGAGAGTAACAGATGTGGGAATCTCACTCCACAGACGGCCAGTCTATCACACTGTTGTGCTGCCAAAGTTCTGAGGAACTAGAGGCTTAGCATTTACACACATATGTCCTCATAGAGCGTGGACAAGTGAGTTTTGCAGCGTATCTATAGAGCAATGGGTTTAAGCTGTTTCCAAGGTGAATTGAATCACATCATAAAATGTAACCAGGCATAACCAGGTGCTGGTAGAAGGTCAGTAGTTTAGATGTGTCAAACTAATGAATACATATTTATGCTCTATAATCTGGCTTGCTTTAGACTCTCTCTTTTTTTTTTTAGATGATCCTACGGTGATTCACAGTAAAGAACTTCACACTTTGCAGTGAACTGTACACTACACAGAACATATCTGTAAGTTCTGGACTTCCCCGAATTGTTCTCAACCACCTGATCTTTACTTGTACCACAGTTCTGTTTCCTAACTATGGTTAGTGTTCTAAATTAGACAAGGAAAGGAGTTCTCTTCCTAGAGCTCAGCAACAATCACTGCTAAATTTAAAACCACACAAAAACGGCTTTATAGCCATGGCATATCTCTATGATTTAAATGATTAAAGATATTGCAAAATAACTAAGTATTATGATCTTTCCCCCAAGGTATTATCAATGCATGCTTAACAATATTGACTGATACCCAAAGCTACAACAAAACTACCTTGGACATGACCTCCATCCATTAAAAGGTTATCACTAAAGATGTCAGTGCATTGTGCCTGAGTGCTAATGACTCTCATAAATTCGGAGAAATCTGGGAGCAATGGAGTTGATCTTCTACTACCATCTCATCGGAATTCCCAAGGAAAAGGTAGGTTAGTCGAATTGAACAGAAAGTACGTGATAACAAATGGCAATAGCCAAATCATAATTTATCTTATAGCATATATTCATCCTCATGAAATAACGTTCGAACTTCACTATCACAAACATATTAATATATTCATTTTTACCCACCCAACCAAGGCAGAAGCACAGCTGAGCTAAGGTTCTACGAGTATTTGGGGATGTTTTTACAATATCAGTGCAAGTATAAAGAGGAATGTTAACCTCTAAATGGGGACCATTTCAGTGTTAAATAAAAAGTCAAAAGCTTTTGCAATAAAACATGCCACATAAATACTATTATTATATGTTTCTAAGTATTATGAAACTTGATGAGTTAGAAGAAAAGTCTCCTAGGGTCAATGTGCAGTGAGTGTATCTTTTGATTTTATCAAGTTTTAAATTCTCATGTGTAGACTTTCCTTGAAGAATTATTATATTGTTAATGATATATTATAGGCAGTATCTTTCTTTGAGGTTAAGTTTTAAAATACTAGTTTTACCAAAAACATAATCTTAAACAAGTCAAACAAGCAATTCAGCACAGTGAAGGACCACAGAGAATTGACTACATGGGAAGTCATAAGTACTTCACTTGATTGCATGTATACCTGGCTCTCCTGTGGCCAAAATTGATGCCACTTCCTTAAACAAATTCTCTCATGGGTAAATGCCTGTGGAGTTCTGTGGCAACTTGCTGTATAATTCTTTGCACAAAAAGGGAAGTTAAGCTGGAAATGAACCACAAAAAGCAAGTTCATGACTTGAACTGACTTCTGGGCTGCATTTTTCCATCTTCTGAGTCTCCAGAATTTTCAGGGAGACTGAGAACTCTCAAATCAACACACAATGGCTAAGCACAGCATAAAAACCTGTAGAGTGTATCTCAGGGTTTTGGTTCTATTTCCCTCTAAACATCTGGAATCTCAACTTATCTATTATATATGTTTTATACTTTTGGAAACATTAAAAATATTTTGAGGTAAGCTACAAATCCTGGGAAATAGCTCAGAGTTCTTTGGGAGGTAAAACATTACCTAAATATTAGGAGAAATAAGAATTATTCTTTTAAGCTCAGTGCATAAAACAAGTACAAATGTATACAAGTCATAAGACAAAAGATTTAGGCTAGGGGTGCCTGGGTGGCTCAGTCGGTTAAGCGTTTGCCTTTGGCTCAGGTCATGATCCCAGGGTCCTGGGATCAAGCTCCGCATCGGGCTCCATGCTCAGCAGGGAACCTGCTTCTCCCTCTCCCTCTGCCTGCCTGCCTGTCTGTCTGCCTACTTCTGATCTCTCTCTCTCTCTGTCAAACAAATAAAATCTAAAAAAAGTTTAGGCCAAGTGTATAATATCTTGGTAGTTAAACAATAAGTAAGCTGTTTTGTGGAATAAAAAGTTTCCTTTTACTGATACTTTCTACTCTGATGAGCAGAGAGAGAATGGAGAAACAAGATAATTCATTAGTCCTTATATATTAAATATATTTTGTGTACCAGGAGCTGGACTAGGTGTGGATATTATCCAAGGACCAGCACCTCAGTCTTCCTTAATGCAACTACCAGTTAGGAGGCAGGTTCTGTGGCCAATAAATTCATCAAATGAGTTTTCTGCAAGGTGTTTTGAGCAGGCAGAGCCAACTACGTGTGGGCTGGATTCTGTGGATAGAGCAAAGGAAATGTGAACTGTGGACGTTGCTTGTCAAGGAGCTTACAATTCAGTTGAAAAGACAGTCACACATAAAACAAAATAGTACCAACAAGATCACTGCTGAAAGTAAACAAATGATAAAAACAAAGACTGCTTTGAAAGTTCAGAAAAGAAGGAAGTGATATTAGCTGTGGGATTTGGCATAGAATGACTTTTGCTCAAGACTCATTTGCCTTGAATTTAGCAGATAAATGCTGGGTTACCATTTGAATATATCATATTTTGACATTTTTGGCTTACTCCTGTATTAAGCCATTTCAAACTGTTTTAACCGCACATTTTAAATGGTGTTCCAACAGACTGTTTTTAAAAAGAGTTAAAAAATATAACCTTAAAAATATTTTTTGGTAAATTTTAATCAAGATAGTATATATATATATATATATATATATATATATATATACACACACACACACATATATATAATATACAAATTGTACCATCCTTGTAAATGACATAATTTGTTATATATAAACTGAACTTTCCATTGACGATCCCATTTATGTGATGATTACCATAGTGAAGTGAATTGCATGAATTCCCTATTTCAGATGCATTCAGCTTTAGTAAGTGGAAAAAAAAAAATCCTAATCATATAAGGTCATTCTTGCCTGTTGCAGAGCTCTGAGAGCTGTAACTTTGAGGGCTTGAATGCTATCTCTTGAATTAAGATGATACCATTGAGAAATAAGCCTTTTTATACTTTGTTTTACATTTAAAGAAGGGTATTTCTCTGAGGATACAAGTCCAATACCTTGCCAAACTTTAAATTCAAGTTAACTGTTTTTATCGCTGTTCTTTATTTCTTGATTTTATTTTCAATTATGATACAAATGGATATCTGAAATTCTCTAATCTATGTAAATTATAAATTGACTTCATTGATATTTTATTTAGTGATCAAAATCTTAAAACATAATTGCTCTAAATCTCTTTGCCTCTGGTGCTAAAACATTTTAGGCATAATTTCACATTGTTAGTACAAATTCTTTCTAAGCCTTGGAAATAGAAGTAAAATGTTTAACACATTTAAGTCTAAAGGGTGATACAACTTCCATTAACAGCTTTCAAGTACAACTGCTTCTAAAAAGGTTTTACCATTGATTTGAAGTTTGGTACCTGCAGCTCTCAATGATTTCATCAATAAAAATACTAATAAACCCACCGATATAAAGGACTATATTCATTACATGAAATTAAGGAAAAAACCAGAATAACTGAGAAGACAAAACTGCTTTCTTCTTAATATTATAACTTTGACCAATTCTAATAAAGCTAAGCAAAATTAAATAAACAAATATGGCATTTATATCTCAAACACTGTAATTTTCTTTGAATGGAATCTAGTCTTAGTTAATAGAAAGAGGTATTAGAGTGTTTCCAAAATATGTTCCTTTAAATGTTTATATAATTGGAGAAGTGGATTGCACATTTATAGAAATATACAGACTACTGTCATGAACATAGGCATATAATTTTATATGAGGGTTTCTAAGCGACTCTTAATATGCTCATTAACATAATAATAGTGATACATATTTTGCATCATTTTTAATGATTTGACAGTATATATCACTTGAGATTTTTCATTATTTTCATCACAAGGAACAAAAGACACAACTAAGCATGGCTTAAAAATTAAGGTCAGGGAAATGGTTTCTGGCTCCTCATGTAAAGAATTTAGAAGTTGTCACATTGTCCTCAACAAACTGAAAACTCAACAACTCTTCTTGAATCTCTAAGAGAGAGTTAGACACAGGACAAACCACTGCCTCCATGACTGGAGAGACAGAGAGAATTTAGAAAGCCATGGCTAACTAGAGCTGATACAAGAAACTACCCTGGGAACCAGTACCAGGGTAAGAAAACCTGAACTTTAGTTACAAATTGCTGGAGGCTCAGTAGGGACAACACTGAGAGTTTAAAACTCTAGGGGTAGGGAGCAGTCACAGGGGACTCCATAATATGGAGAGATTCATCTCAAGGAGCTTGACAAATTTTTTACGGTCAATATAAGAGAAAAATCCCCTGAACTTCAGGCAGTGGGAGCGGAAAATAAACCATTTTGAATTACACCAGAACACTCTTTTCTTCTTAATGAGGTCTGCTCTCGGGGGGGGGGGGGGGGAAATTAAGCGAATTATAGCATTCTGGGGTATTCACTGAGCCAAACTGACCCAGAGAAGGGAAACACCCAACTCCAACCATTCCAGCCAAGCCATGAGAGAGAAGGGAAATACCAATTTCAGGCCACTCTAGCCATCCTGTTCCACCTAAGAGGTAAGCAAAAAATAGAGAGACTTTTTATGAAGCTCACAGTTCAGAGGCATAGGCTCACTAAAGGACCAAGACCTAGTCATAGAATTATAGAACGTTTACCCTCTCCCCACACTTCACAACCACATTACTGGGGCCCATTTATGGCAGTTCCTTTTCTCTCCCATACATGATGCCTGGCTACCAAGAAAAATTAAAGGCAAAATTAAAGGCTACCAAAAGGCAAAAAAACACAGTTTGAAGAGAAGAGTATGCATCAGAACCAGATATGGCAGGGATGTTAGAATTATCAAACCAGGAATTTAAAACAAATATGATTAATATGCTAATGACTTCAATGGATAATGTAGATAGCAGATAAGAACAAACGGGCAAGATAAGCAGAGAGACAGAAATCCTTAGAAAGAAGCAAAAATAACTGCTAGACACAAAAAACACCATAACAGAAATGAAGAATGCCTTTGGTGGGCTAGTTATAGTAGACTAGACACAGGTGAGGAAAGGTTCTCTGACTTAAGAAGAATTTCCTTAAAATCCTTGAAAACTGAAAAGCAAAGTGAACAAAGACTGAAAAAAGGCAGAATATCTAAGGACTGTGGGACAACTATAAAAGGCATAACATACACGTGATGGGAGTATTAAGAGGGGAGAGAAAAGAACAGAATATTTGAATCAATAATGACTGAGAATTTACCCAAAATGTTAAACACTAAACCACAGATCCAGGAAGCTCAAAGAATAAGAAGCAGGATAAATGCCAAAACAAATTATACCCAGGCATATACAAACTACAAAAAAATCAAAGATAAAGAAAAAATCCTGAAAGAAGCCAAAGCAGGAAAAAAAACCAACACCTTACCTATCCTATATAAGAATAAAGATAAGAATTACATCCAACTTCTCCTCAGAAACTATGTGAGAAAGAAAATAGAGTGAAATCTTTGAAGTGTTCAGAGGAAAATAGCCACTAACTTAAAAATCTGTGTCCTGAGAAATCCAAATCAAAACCTCAGTGAAATACCACCTCACACGAGTCAGAATGGCTAAAATTAACAAGTCAGGAAACGACAGATATTGGCGGGGATGCAGAGAAAGGGGAATCTTCCTATACTGCTGGCAGAAATGCAAGCTGGTGCAGCCACTCTGGAAAACAGTATGGAGGTTCCTCGAAAAGTTGAAAATAGAGCTATCCTACGACCCAGCAATTGCACTACTGGGTATTTACCCCAAAGATACAAATGTAGGGATCCGAAGGGGTACGTGCACCCCGATGTTTATAGCAGCAATGACCACTATAGCCAAACTGTGGAAAGAGCCAAGATGTCCATCGACAGATGAATGGATAAAGAAGATGTGGTACATATATACAATGGAATATTGTGCAGCCATCAAAAGGAATGAAATCTTGCCATTTGCAATGACATGGATGGAACTGGAGGGTATTATGCTAAGAGAAATAAGTCAATCAGAGAAAGACATGTATCATATGACCTCACTGATATGAGGAATTCTTAATATCAGGAAACAAACTGAGAGTTGCTGGAGTGGTGGGGGGTGTGAGGGATGGGGTGGCTGGGTGATAGACATTGGGGAGGGTATGTGCTATGGGGAGTGATGTGAATTGTGTAAGACTGTTGAATCACAGACCTGTACCTCTGAAACAAATAATACATTATATGTTAAAAAAAAAAGAAGATAGTAGGAAGGGAAAAATGAAGGGGGGAGGGGAATCAGAGGGGGAGACGAACCATGAGAGACTATGGACTCTGAGAAACAAACTGAGGGTTCTAGAGGGGATGGGGGTGGGAGGATGGGTTAGCCTGGTGATGGATATTAAAGAGGGCATGTATTGAATGGAGCACTGGGTGTTATATACAAACAATGAATCATGGAACACTACATCAAAAACTAATGTAAAAAAAAAAACTAATGATGTAATGTATGGTGATTAACATAACATAATAAAATTTAAAAAAAATCTGTGTCCTGAGAAATTATTCTTTGAAATTGAAGAAGAAATAAGGACTTTATCTAACAAATAAAAATTGAGGGAATTTGTTGCCAGACTTATAAGAAATGTTAAAAAATTTTAGAGAGGAAAAAAAATTAATAATGTCAGAAGGATTGATCTACATGAAGGAAGAGCATCAAAGAAGGAAGAAGTGTACGTAAAATAAAAACTTTTTATTTTCTTATCCATAATTAATCTAACACAACAGTTTGTTCATAATAATATCAACAAATGTGGCAGATTATGTATGTTATAGATATGTTGCAAATATATATATATGTTTATGCATATTAATATATAAGTGAAATGAATGATAGCAATGATACAAGGGATGGGAGGGAGGAACTTGGATCATTTCATTATTATAAGGTATTCATGCCATTTGTGAAGTAGTATAGTGTTATTTGAAAGTGGATTTGGATTAACTGTAAATGTATATTGCAAACTCTACGGCAACCACTAAAAAAAAGTAAAAAATAATAACTATTACGCTACAAAGTGAGAAAATGCTCAATATAAATATAAAACGCTCAATTAAGACCACAAAAAGCAGGGAAAAAAAGTGGAAAACAAAAATAGAAATGAAGAACAAAAGCAACAAATAGAAAACAGTAACAAACATGGTAAATATTAATCCAAGCATATTGATAATCACTTTGAATGTCAGTGGTCTAAATGCATCAATTAAAAGACAAAGACTGTCAAAGTAGATCAAAAACAAAACCCAAGGGGCGCCTGGGTGGCTCAGTTGGTTAAGCGACTGCCTTCAGCTCAGGTCATGATCCCAGGGTCCTGGGATCGAGCCCCGCATCGGGCTCCCTGCTCCGCGGGAAGCCTGCTTCTCCCTCTCCCACTCCCCTCGCTTGTGTTCCCTCTCTCTCGCTGTGTCTCTCTCTGTCAAATAAATAAATAAAATCTTTAAAAAAAAAAAAAACAACAAGACCCAAATATGTGATGCTTATAAGAAACACACTTTAAATATAAAAACACATATAGAAGAAAATACACATGGAGGAAAATATACCATGCTAACCTTAATCAAAGGAAAGCAGGATTAGCTACATTAATTTTAGAGAAACTTGATGCCAAAGCAAGGAAAGTTATCAGGGATAATGAGGGGCATTACCTAATGATTAAGTGTTCAATTTTCCAATGAAATAATCCTTAACATGTGTGCACCTAATAATAGAGTTTCAAACAATGAGACAAAAATAAAACTGCAAAGAGAAATGGCCAAATCCACTATCAGAGTTGGAGACTTCAATAGCCCTCTCTCAGAAATGGACAGTAGTAAGGAAACAGTTAAATTCAACAATACCGTCCATTAACTGGATATAACTGACATCTAGAGACTACTTCAATAACAGCAGAATACACATTTTTCTCAAGCCTACATGAAACATTCACCAAGACACAACACTTGGGGCCATAAAACACACCTTAACAAACTTAAAATAATAGAAACCATACAACGTCTGCCCTCAGACCACAACGGAATTATACTACAAAGCAATAACAGAAAGATAAGTGGAAAATCCCCAAATACAGAGAAATTAAACAACATACTTTTATTTTTCAAGGATTTTTATTCATTTTTTTTTTGAGAGAGAGACAGTGAAGTGACAGAGATAGCAAGAGACAGCACAAGCGGGGAGGAGAGGGAGAGAGCTTGACGTGGGGCTCAATCCCAGGACCCTGAGATCGTGACCTGAGCTGAAGGCAGACGCTTAACCAACTGAGCTACCCAGGTGTCCCTAAACAACATACTTTTAATAACATGTGGGTCAAAGAAGAAATCTCAAGAGAAATTTTAAAATAATTTAAATACATGAAGATGAAAACATAATTTATCAAAATCTGTGGGATACAGGAAAAGCAGTGTTTAGAGGGAAACATATCATTTAATGCATATATTTGAAAAGAAAGAGCTAAATTCTATGATCTAAGTTTCCACCTATAGAAACTAGAAAGAAAAGGGCACATGAACTCCAAAGTAAGCCAAAGAAAATCAATAATAAGAATTAGAGCAGACATCAATGAAACTGAAAACAGACAATCAATAGAGAAAATCAATGAAACCAAAAGCTGGTACTTTTACAAGATTAATAAAATCAGTGAGCATCTAGCTAGGCTAACTAAGAAAAAAAGAGATGAACCAACTTACTAATATCAGATATGAAATAGGGGAGATCACTATAGAAGCTATGGATATTAAAAAGAATATAAAGGAATACTATGAATAGTTCTAGGCCCACATATTTGATAACCTAGATGAAACAGATTAATGCCTTGAAAGACAAGATTTGCCAAAGTTCAAACAACAAGAAATTGACAATCTGAATAGGCTTATGTTTATTAATCAATAATTAATTACTTAGTAATCAATGTTTATGGATTCAGTAAATAATAACCTTCCAAAACAGAAAGCACAAAAACCCAAATGGATTTATTGGAGAATTCTAGCAAACTTTTAAGTAAGAAATTATAAAAGATCTCTACAATCTCTTTCAGAGGATAGAAGCAGAAGGAATGTTTCCTGACTCATTCTATGCGGCTAGCATTATTCTAATACTCAAGCCGAACATACATTACAAGAAAAGAGAGTATCTGTAACTTCCCCTCAATTTTGCTGTGAACTTTAAACTGGTCTAAAAGGGGCACCTGGGTGGCTCGGTCGGTTAGGCTTCTGCCTTGGGCTCAGGTCATGATCCCAGGGCTCCCTGCTCAGCGGGGAGTCTGCTCCTCCCTCTTCCTCTGCCCCTTCCTCTGCTTGTGCGTTCTCTCTCTCTCTCTCTCTCTCTCTCTCTCTCTCTCTCCCCCTCATAAATAATTAAATCTTTAAAAAAATAAACTCTTCTAAAAATAAAGTATTAATAAAAAAATGCACACCCCACACACACAAACTAAGGTAGTTTATCATCTCAATAAACAAAGTCTAAAGGACAGCAGTTATGTTTGATTTTATGGCTCAATAATGTCATAGTGGAGCCATACTTTGTTTTGTTTTGTGATCCTCAGCTCTGATATGCTTAATGGGTCAGAATTTGCTCAATTTTGATTCCAGCATGAGAAACATGGAATCAAGTGTTCCAGATTCAATTCTAAACAAAATTATATTAAACTTTTTTTCTACTGCTTTACTTTCTGTCTTCTTTGCTTTTTCTCTTCCTTCTCTTTCCTCGTCCTCCTCCTCCTCCTCCTTTCTCTTCTTTTTTTTTTCTTAAGAAATGTGGAAATCTCTCTGGGATTTACTAAACCCTTTACAGTCTATTTGTTCAAATTACGCCATATGACCACTAGCAAGAAGGTCAGAATGAGTATACTGGGTGTACACTAGTCATCTGTACGTGATGAGGGCTTTGGTATCAACCACTTGCACCCCTCTTTCCTAGAGCAAGACTCAAGTTCTGTGGAGGTATTTGGAGAAATGGTAATCAATAAAATGAATAATGCATAAGAATCTGCTCCTGTGTTTGTACCTGGGGCCTGGAGGAAATAGGTACCTTTGTGTTTTAAGACCTGGGATACTGTGTTTGGGGATATAAAGTTAAGAATAAGCATCTGGTGACAGTATAATTTATCTATTCAAGAAAGAAACTAACAAATACAAAGAGCATCTTTGGATTTTTCTCTTTAAAAGTCATTATCTCTTGGGTATTAAAGAGGGCACGTATTGAATGGAGAACTGGGTGTTATACGCAAACAATGAATCATAGAACACTACATCAAAAACTAATGATGTAATGTATGGTGATTAACATAATAAAATAAAAATAAATAAAAGTCATTATCTCCTTTCCCTTTATGCAAAGCTAAACACAGTATCATCATATTTCCATTGAAACCTACATGGAAGAAAAGATAATATGGTAGAAAAATTATGAGTGAGAAACATAGCTCTGTTATTTGCTTGACTCCACTCAATACAACATAAATATTTAATGCAAACATCTTTTACATATTAAATCTTTCCTGGGAGATAAATTTTGAAATTTCTATCACTTTTTTGACTACTATTCAAAAATTGGAATTCTATTCATATAGGAAGCAGATGGTCCAAACATTAAGAAATATAATTGAGAACACAATTATCTTAAAATGAGATACTTAAGTAGATTTTTTTATGAACAATGTTTTAATATAATTACAAGCAAAAATACTGTAAGAAAATACATAATACTGTATATGAAATGCTGTTGCCTTAGGGGCAATCTTGTGGCAAAAAGATCTTCATTCTGGATATTATTAGGTCCATCCAGCTATTCTGACTCTTCTCCCTTACTGCATCATCACACATTTATTTATTGATTAGTGGTAGCATCTCTTCTGTAAAATAGGACTTAATCCCCTTAGTCAAAGAACTGCTCCATCATCTGGAGTTATCTATTTAAAACATATACTTTGAGTATGAGATGAATTATTGCACTTAACATAAAATGTCTTGTATTAAAGTGGAATATTTTAGAATACATATATCTTTGTAATATTGGATACTGCATAAAACTGTGAATATAACAGTTACTTAAAAGATATTTGGGATAGGGTGCCTGGGTGGCTCAGTCGGTTAGGCGTCTGCCTTCAGCTCAGTTCATGATCCCAGGGTCCTGGCATCAAGCTCCACGTCGGGCTCCCTGCTCAGCAGAGAGCCTGCTTCTCCCTCTCCCTCGGCCTGCCGCTCTGCCTATCTGTGCGCTCTCTCTGTGTCTGTCAAATAAATAAATGTTTAAAAAGAAAAGATATTTGGAAATTCATTCTACTTAAAAAATTTAGGACTTTAACTTAAAGGAATTTATCTCAGCTAGCTTATCACGTTTTTCTTAAAATATTAGTTATTTAATGTAATTCAATCTTATTACAAACATTAGCTAACATGATTGCTTTGAAATGCCTGCCCCTTACTTCATAGGAAGAGTCATTTTATGCTACTTTTATGAAGATTTGACTCACAGAATGTTGGCCTGTGGGCAAGTGGAGGGTGCTTAGAAAGTTTTATGGGCATTAAGTATATAAAAGAATACTTAATTATATTGGAGGGAGTTTCCTTCTTGAATTATGAGGATTTCCATAAACAGAAGAACTGTAAGCAGTAGATATTCAAACAAAAGTACAATGTGGAAGTATGATGATTTTTCTGGGAAAGATGGCCAGTTCACTGTAGCAAGATTTGGACACAAGGTTTGGATTGAAGATGAGATGGGAAATGTTTATTGAGGTCAGGTTTTGATGGCCATGTATTTTTTTTTTTAAGATTTTATTTATTTATTCATGAGAGACAGAGAGAGGCAGAGGGAGAAGCAGGCTCCCAAGGAGCAGGGAGCCCGATGCAGGACTCAATCCCAGGACCCTGAGATCATGACCTGAGCCGAAGGCAGACGCTTAACCATTTGAGCCACCCAGGCGCCCAATGACCATGTATTTTGAGCACATGCTTGGCTGTCTTAACAGTCCTCCATAAATGCAAGCAATTAATTTCTTCTATCCTTCACTACTAGAAAATATTATTTACTATCATATGCTTTCAATATTTTGATAAATTTTGATATTCTTTTATGAACTTGAATGTACCTATTATTTTTCACATTTCTCTGATTCCTTTTGGTGTATAAATTCCTCTTGGTGTATTTATACCTGTTGATGTGAATAGAAATACTAGTAACAAGATATTGGTGATTTTGTGAATATACATATAAGGTAACCACAAAACATTTTAGTTAGAAATAAACAAATCTTTTTGCTTTTTGCTCAAATGATTATTTCAACAAATTGAGGGGAGATTTATCAGCAAAATCCCACTATAACCAATTTTCAGAGAATAGGTTCCCTGCTTCCTTTTTATAGTCCTTTCTCTAACTCTACGTAGATGATGAACAGATAAGAAGAGAAGTTGGGTATAGGGAAGAAACATAAAGGGTTCAGAAATAGGTTTAAATATAATTTCCTCTGGATCAGGCCTAGGACAAAATAATAAACCAGCATTTGCAATAAAATAATGACAAAATTATTTACGTGAAATGTTACAATAGAAAAATCTCTGCATGTAAAGAGGGAACCAGTTTACTGTCTCACTGACTTTAAAAGAATGTTAGTTGGAATAGATTGTCTTTCTTAATGCTGAATTGTGGTTACTACATATTTTATACTTAAGTAGTACTGTCACTTTTTATTTGCAAACTTATCCATTTTACCTATAGCATTTTTGTGTATCCATTCATTTCTAATGAATCAAACCAGACCTTAAAGCTATAGAATTCCTAAGTCAGATACTTAGGTTCATAATAAAAGAGAGCTGAACTCAACTGCTGAGAAACTAGTTTAGATAATCTTTCATTATTCAGACATCACAAATGAATCATGTATTTTTTAAATCACACTAATTCCATTAAATATATATAAATAAGGTGCATTTCTACTAAGTCACTTAGGACACAACTAAATTTGCTAGACACTCTTGGCACTTACACTCTTTTTTCAAAGGCAACTATTTCTTCTTTCTCATGTTTACCATTTGGTCTGGTAATCATGCATTTGGGTATTATTTTAAAATTTTAGGAGTTATAAAAAGCCATATGTATTAAAATATTTACTTCAATGTTAACACAGTGAAAAAAAATGAGGGCCACTCCAAATATCCAATGATAAGTTACAATGGATTAAATTAAGGCACAATCTCAACATACACTCTCACCCACAATTACATAGATTGCATGATAACAGAGAGATAAATTCAAACTGGACAAATTTTTGATGAAGATTCTGATGGCAATTATATACATTCTGCTATAAAAAATGGTTAGAAGGATGCTTTGAGAAATGGAGATACTCATACACAATCATACAGAATGATAAAGACAGAAAAAGAAAAGGAAGCTATATAACAACTGTGTTTAAAATGGTAAAATTTAAGGGGCACCTTGGTGGCTCAGATGGTTAAGCGTCTGCCTTCAGCTCAGGTCATGATCCCAGGGTCCTGGGATCGAGTCCCACATTGGGCTCCCTGATCCTTGGGAGCCTGCTTCTCCCTCTGCCTCTCTCTCTCTCTCTCTGTCTCTCATGAATAAATAAATAAAATCTTTAAAAAAAATAAAATAAAATGGTAAAATTTTTTAAAAAAATCAACATTTCTCTCATGTTGAAATAACTTCATGTTAAAAGCAGCCAAAATGATAGCAGTTTTTACAGTGATTTACTGTTCTTCATTGCGTACTCTTTATAACTGTTGTATTTGATGACTTAAGGATTTGGTAAATAAAATGGTCTCCATAGGCAAGTCTCCAGACAATTACTGAATGAGCTGTAAAACAGGACACATTGACTTTTTCATCAGAAAATTTTTGATATGGTAGTAGTGTTAAATATTTGGAAATCGTTTCACTGTTGCTGTTGAATGTGTGTCTTGAGGTTGGCATGAGAGGTTCTCATAACTTAAAGGCAATAATAGACCACTTATATTTGTGATTATTAAGACTGGTTAATGGGAAACACACAAAGTTAAATGGCTGAGAAATGGGTAAGATTTCAAAAGAAATAAATGTTAATCTAGGGCCAAAGGAACAATATTTCATCTTTAACAAGGTTATTTTCTGTAACAGGAGGTAGGACACTTCCCCATTTGTCCAGGACATACCAAATTAACACTCTTTTGGAGGTACAATTATTAATAGCACCATGTTTCTCTCTCAAAATGCACAAGTCTAAATGGTAAATTATATGGTCGACTTATAATTCTGTTTAGGTGATTAAAGATCACACAAAGCACACTTGGATTTCACTTGTGGAATAGAGCGGAAAGTGATTTTGAAAGTAACTGTGCAAAATTATGAGAAATATAAACTTGGTAGATTGCAGCAGATGTTCTTAGAAAGGTCGATTTCAGATCCAGGTCTTGTTTACCTGATTTCTGACAACTTCTAATGGGGGTTACATTATGGGGACCCTGCTTTTCAGCACTGAGCTCTCTATCTGTCTTTGAAGTTGCTATGTTTTGCTTTGATCTTGAAATCATCTTTCAGTGTTTTGATGATTACTAATGGTTAAAGTCACAAAGTCAGAACATGGCTTTACTCATTCTCTTTTGCAGGCTTAATGGGAATGTCATAGCTAAACTCCTAAGTTCTTCTTTTATAATATAGCTGAAGTTGTTTTTTCAAACTCATTTTTCCATCTTACGAGAATAAAAGTAAAAGACATATACACATTTTTGGGGGGGAAAAGAAACCAAACATATCTTGGAAGTTTCCTTTTTCTTAGATGGAGCTATGTTATCATGAAAACATGAGCAAAGCCCAGACAGAGACAAAGTATACAAGAGACTAAACTACGTTTAACATGGTTTTAGCTGTTGGTCATAGAGTCAGATTACAGAAAAATCCAGAATAACTTCAAATAGAAGGCTGCAGATTTAAATCTATGATTAAAAGATTCTTGAAGATTTTTCATAAGCTGTTAGGTTGAAGTTTCTATGTGGTCTGACAAAATAGTCCATTTCCTGTGTCCTGCTTTTGTTAAGACAATTTTAAGAGCTCTCCTATACAAAAATGATGGGTCATCATCATTATCAAATGGGATATACTTCCTGTATAACTCATAAAACTGTGCTATGATCTGAGAAGTAGATTAAATAGACAAAGTCACCCCCTGTTAGTACTTGAACTTCAGGAGGCAATTATTGGCAAGCAGTGGGAACCAGTGATGACTTTCCACTGAGGGAGAAATGAGAATGCAAGCAATGCCCACTTAATTGTGTTTACTATGTTTCTGGAGATGCCAAAGAAGTTTCTTGGAATTAAAAATAGTTTGGCTGAAGAGCCACTTAATTGAGAACTCTGTCTGGGAGAGATGAAATTTAAAGGAAAAGACATGCTAAGCACACAAAGCAGCAGGTGTATGGATTAAACATCAAGTTAACAGCATTCAAAGTAAGGAAAATTTGTGAAAATCAGTGATACGGGGTGTCTTTCAATAAGCAAAGCTGTTGTGACACCCAATATAGCTCATTGTTTCCAAACAGAAATACAGGATAAAGATAAAGGAGCACAAAAGAACCCATAGCAATTACCTGTCCCTGCTTCTGTTTAAAGCCAATTATTCTACCTATGGCATTGATCTCATCCTCTGCTACGTTCTCTGGAGTTTGCCTCCCTTACCCTCAAGTTTGTTCTTGGTTCTGTATCTTTTCATTCTTCTATGAACATTCTCAAGTCTATCCCAAACCCTATCCAAATAAAACAGGACACTTTTTTTTTTTTTCCACCCTGCACTCTAGTTTCCTGTCTCCACCCCTTTTTGGTGACATTCCTTACTGTTAGTCTGTCCAAAACTTCCAGCTAGAATGAGTGCCCTATTTCTCTGTGTTTTTATTTTATTTTACTTTGCAGAAATGTATGCAGTTTCAATTAGTTTCATACTGTTAAGCATGTGATAAGGAGGAAATACTGCTTCGACCACTTCGTAATTAATTTCCATAATAACACATTGGAATAAGGTACTCTTATTAGTCCCATTTTACAGATGAGAAAAATGAGGGCCAGTGGAGTTAAGTAACTTGCCTAGTTAGTAAATTGTAGAAGGAGGATTCTAATCCCAAGCACTCTGGCTCCAGAGTTCTTGCTCTTAACTCCTCTGCTGCACTGTCTCTCAGAAAATTCTGTATCACTGCTTTAGAAACTGCCAAGCTGTCAAGAATATAGAAGCACTGCTGGAGAGCTTCATCAGTTGATGCTAAAGAATTAAACAAGGCCTAGACCACACTCCTTTGTTGGCTACACTGGCTACTCAAAGATCTATCCTTAAAGCAGTGAGAAGTATGGATGGGCATTCAGGGCCCGACAGTCTGTGTTTAGACTACAACAAAATATTTGAATGACACACATTTTGAATGCCACTCTATGTACAGTGCCAGGCACTGTATGAATGTAAACTGGCATCTCTCTGCAGTATTCCCTCCACTAAGTAAGCTCTGACTAGATTCAAGGACAGGAAAACTACGGTTCTGCCACCTCTTCTGAACAATGCAATTCACTAGCCATGTACTCCATTCATCTTTGTATTCATCTGTTGAATACATTATTACTAATACCTAATAAGAACCAGTAACATGTTAGATGAGCCCAAGCTCATATGGTGCAGGAAACCATCTTGATATTCCGACATCTAAGTTAAAAGGAGAAAATGACCAAGTTACATACCCATCCCTCACCTCCCACAACACACTAATACATTTCCAGCTAATTACAAGGTGAAACAATCTAGCAATGTTCTTACTGCTGTTTCCCTTTATGTGTTCAAATTGAATGCCTCCTCCTCTAAAGTTTTTTGGTTTTCTTTTTCTACTTGTCAATCCTTCCTCCACATCCCACCTTTCAATCAAGGTTCTATGTCATTGTCTATTGAACTTGGGTATTGATTCTACTTCCCTAAGGATGACCTTCATTATTTCCCAGGTTATTGCTGAAGTCTCCTTGATGATGACTAGTGCCTTCTTCATGATGGCTCCTGTTACCTACCACCGAAGTCTGAGGGCTATTTCATGCCTTTGGAAGTTTTCTATAGCTGCTAAGTATCTCAGAGAACCTAACAAAAAGGAGCAAGGAAAAACTGACTGCATTTTAATTGGCCTGGGAATGCAGATACACAATCATTTATTTCATTGAAACTATAACTTTTTATTGGTTTGTCTCTAGGAAAATGAAAAAAAAAAGTATAGGATAATGAATGCATTATGAATCAACATTTCCTTTTCATTCATATCCTATATATTCCTAATTCTGATAAAAATGAATGTAGGCTAATAGGGTGCCAAACTCACAGTATTTAATAGATGCTAGTTTATCATGATAATAGAAATATTTCCAACTAGTTTACTTTCCTCTTGATAGTCGCAAAAAGGTAGCTATGTTGATCACTTGCAAATTTTGTACCCAGTCCTGTGAAAGAAACAAAATTTATTTACTTCAGAGTGTAGATGACTACATTCTGGTTGACTAATTTACTGATGAATAGAACTTGCTTATTAGAAGCCCAGAAATGCACAGCCCTTTTTAACTTGGAAGGATATAGTAGAAAGAATTTGAATTTAGATGTCAAACTGGATTTAAATCATTCTTTTCAGGGCACTTAATATTATTGTAAATAGAGAAGTTACCCAACATTTCTGAGTTCTCTTCCCTTTTCTGTAAAACAAAAAGAGTACTAACTTTTAGGCAGTTAGACATGGTTGTCATGAAATTAGATATTTTATCTAAAGTGCCTCATATATTATCCTGCACATCATAGGTATTTAATACATGGTAATCATTATAGTTTACAGTGTCTCAACCACCAGTCACAGAAAATTACATTTGTCCAAAAGCACTGTTTTCAAGGAGGCATATTTTTTCACTCAGAATTTTTCTCTCACTTTTCATTATATATAAAAGAAGACACAAAATACTCTTTAAAACAAACTCTTCATCCCGAATAAGTTCATCTTCTTAACCCAGGAACAAACCTTGCTATCTCCACTTCTTTTATGATGTTCAATCTGCTGATGGTCCAATTCTCTCCTCTCATGCCTGTTTAAGTCCTATCATTTTTTCAAGGCTGAGCTCAAATCCTTCCTGCCTGCCAATCCTTTCAATACCACTCCAGTTCACAATGATCTTGTTCTTAGACATTGTATTTATTTGTTTTCCACTCATATTGGCATTTAGCTCTACAGTCAAAATAGATGTATACAATACATTGTTTCTCAAGCAGTGGGGTTGGCAATATATTCTTGCATGTGGCCATGACTTGTCTGTCCAAATTTATTTTGAGTCATCAAAGATAATAAAAGATTCTTATTCTGAATCATCCCAATGATTACCTTTTCACCAAATATTGTCTAAGATTTCATGGTCCACACTTGTATTTTGTATTTACAATTATGTTGAGGCCAACAGAGCACCTGCAGAAATGGCAGTTTCAAGATATTGAGAAGCATATCATACTGCCCATAGTTCTAATATTAAAATAATAATCATCTGTGTTAACTTTTGTATTTATGTAATACTTTACCAATAACAGATACTAAACTAGTTTTATGTGCATGGTAACATAATTTTAAGCCATTTTAGAGTGTAAGTTTTCAGTTTTGGAATTGTGATAGTCATCATTTGTACTCACCAATGTATATTGTAATGTCATTCTTGGGACCTATAGCATCCAGCCCTCTTACAGTTAGATGGGGCCACATGACTAGTTCTTACTAATATTCAAGGGTGAGACAGTGAAAATTATTCTATCATTCCAGCTATTTCTCTGCTTTGGTACATTAAGCATCCTGAATGGATGGTACATTAACCATCCTGAATTTGAATAGTAAAACCTGCCCTAGAAAGACACCTGACACAAACCATGTGATAGAATCTTATGTGTTAAGCCACTGAGATTTGGAGTTTGTTATCAATGTAGCAAAATCTACCCATGCAGACTAACAAAGAGCCTGAGCTATAGCTATCAATACAGAATTCACATTTTAGTAATTTCATTTTAAAAATAATAATGTATCACAATAATGCTGTTAATTTGAATTATGCTCTGTTGCTTTTGTTTCTATTTCATTTGTAAAATTTATAAAGCCAAATACTGCTTTATTTTTAGGGTTCCATAAATCTATAAGTATTTCACCACTATATTATATGTTTAAGTACCAGTATCATAATGTTAATTTAATTCTACAGTAGGAATCTTCAAGAATATTTTGATATTTTAATGAGGGTACACATATTACTAAAATTTGACGAGCACTGGTTTTAAGTTTTAATTCACTGATTTTGGATTAAGATATCTGAGGTATATTCTAAACAGTAGCCTTGCTGTATGGGCTAGGATATAATTCACAACATTTTGAAGACTCAATTTTTTCTTCTGTAAAACTGATATATTAATGTCTTCCTTCTATCAGACTTCTGAGGAATAAGTGAGATATTTTTAAAGGTTAATTTAATGCATGTCCATAGTAAGTGCTCAATGAATGTCAAATAAAAATAACTTTACCAGTTTACTTCTGTCTTGTTTCTAAAATGTTTTATAAGAATTTTAAAGATGTATCAAAGGTTCTGTATATTTTTGTTTTTACATTTTTATTATACTTCTCACAATGCTTACCAAGAGAACTGCCATAGATTAGGCTCTGTTTTCTAAAAAAGTATATTATACTTAATTGAATCATGACTTATTTCCCTGAAAAGACATGGTATTACCCCTACAATTTACTCTATGACTCAGTCACTGCCTTAGTGCTTTGAGGGGACTTGCCCAAGTCCAGAAATCTCTCAACTTTTTCTCCATCTCATTTTCTCTTTTTTTTTAAAAAAATTATTATGTTAGCCAACATATAGTACATCATTAGTTTTTGATGTAGTGTTCAACAATTAATTTTCTCAAAGCCTTATTTTCTGTACCAAGACTTAAAAAAAAAAAAAGACAAAATCCACACTTACATGATAATCGATGTATGACTTCTCAAGTTAACATAACCCATTCATTCAACAACCATACTATGTGCTAAAATTAAAGTGTTGAGCAAAAGGAGAAACTGCCCTTGCCCTCATGAAGCTTATTATCTACTAGCAGAGAATAAAACAAAGAATCTCATACAAAAATGTGAATTATAACTGTGATAAATACAATTAAATAATATATCTAAGAAGAAGTGTATGGGGCTAAAAGAGCTTACATTAGGATGAAATTCATTGTTAGAGAAGTCAGGGTGAGCTTTTCTGAGGAAGTAACAAGTGACCCAAGACCTAAGGAGCATGAACTGGCTGAGGGGTTGGTAGACAAGGTAGGGGATTTCACAGGGGGAGGACAACATGGTCAAAATCCTTGTGGTGGGAAGGAGCATGTGGGAAGGCCTTCATTCTCTCTAGAATGCAGAACTGAATGGATACCAGTATGACTAAAGCAGTCAATAAGAAAAAGAGGTGTAAGGAAACTGCAGAAATAAGCAGCGTTCTATATTCATGACATGATGAAGCCGGAATATTATTTTCTATAAAACTGATATATTAATATATTCCTTTTATTAGATTTATGGTGATTAAATGAGATACTTTTGAAAGTTTATTATAATGCATGTCCATAGTAAGTGCTCAATGAATATCAAATAAAAATATCAGTTTATTTCTGTCTTGTGTCTAAAATGTTTTAATAAGTATTTTAAGACTTACAAGACAGAGGTTTTGTTTGTTTTTTAATACCACAGGGTCTTTCATTTATTCCAAGAGCAGTGGGAAGTGATTGGAATGTTTTAAATTGGGCAGAGAAAAGTGACATGGGTTGGTTGTCTTTTTTTTTTTTTTAACTGAGGCTATAACAGATAGTATGGAAAATAAAATGGATGCATGTGAGCAAATACAGCAGCTACAAACTATAGTCCAGGAAAAAGATGATGATAGCCTGGAGTAGGGTGATGGTGGTGGAGATGAAAAGAAAACATATTCAAAATCTGTTTAAGAAGGGAAGCTGACAGAGCTTGGTGATGGGGAAGGAGAAGATGTCAAAAATGGCTCCTACATTTCTGATTTGTGTGTATGTCAGTGGTGAACTCACCAACTTAGAGGATGTTGGAACATAAGATGAAAGAAGATCATAAAGTACATTTTAGACACACTGAGTCTGAGATGACTTTGAACAGTCAAATAAAGACACTAGGTAGGCAAGTGGACATACATTTTGGTGCTAGAGATAGAAATCTGTGCCAATAACTAAAAGCATGGATTCACTGTCTGAGTATGAGATTTTCTGTAAAGATTCAAATGGACCAACAGCCAAGATGTAAGGAACTACAATATTTAATGTCCAGGGAGAAGGATCCGAGACTGCAGAAGTCAGTAAACAAGGCTATTGATATTAAAGACTATTTCATCAAGAAAGGAATCGTCAACAGAAGTAAAGTAAGATGAGTAGTGAAAAGTGACCTGTGAACTTACAGGCACAAATATATCTGTGATCTGAGGGAAATTTATTTATTTGAATTTTGGGAATGGAAGTCAGACTGAAGTGGGTGGATGGGTGAGTAGGAGTAAAGAGATAAAAGGAAGGTATAAATACTTCTTCCTTAAGTTTAATGGAAAATATGAGGAAAGGACCAGAATTTGGAGTACCTAAAGGAAGTCTTTAAACACTGGTATTAAGGCAGAGGTGTGTGCGTATGAGTGTTTACTAAAGTAAAAATTTTCTACTTTATTTCCAAATTAATTGCATCTCATCTTACATAATAGGTATATCCTTCAAAAGTGAATATGAATATGAATTTTGTCAAAATGTTTTAGATACAACAGGAAAATGACTGGAAGATAATCTCTTCATGAATTGCTGATTACAGTGGGTTGTTTTTGTTTGTTTTCGTTTGTCTGTCTGTCTGTTTTAGAGACAGAGAGCATGCACACAGGGGGCAGGAGTTAGAGAGAGAAAGAATCTTAAGCAGGCTTCATGCCCAGCATGGAGCCCCACACAGGGCTCAATCTCATGACCCTGAGATCATGACCTGAGCCAAAATCAAGAGTCAGATGCTTATCCAACTGAGCCACCCTAGTGCCCCAAATTGCTGATTACTTTTGAACAATTTTCCACTTACTTCTATGACTATTTAAGAACTCTTCATTACATTTATTTGTCTAGCTTTCCTTAAATCATCTACACCCATCCACATTCATGTGCACTAGACATTAGCCTTGCTAATTATGCCATAACTTTTTGTGCTATCTAAATTGTTACCTGAATTTATTTACTATTAAAATTGAACTCCATTCTATTACTGATTAGTGTCGTGTTTTTCCATTCCAGCTAAGGGTTAATCAAAAAATATTTTTAAATTAAGAAAAAAGATTCAGATCCCTTGGAAAACTATAGAAATATAATTGAACTCTGATAAAGGTAGTATAAAGGTATTAACTATTATTAATATCCTTATACTTAATCTTCCTACACACATTTTCTAAATGGTTTTTAATATAAAAACAAAAGGAATCCAATTTCTCACCCTAGAAATAGGTATATAATCATGAACTACAACAGGGAAATACATTCAAACCTTAATAATGAAAAATAATTTAATGACTAAATAAATCAAATCTCACATATAGAATTCTGAGGACAGGCTTAAAGGAAAGCCACAGATTTGATCTTGGTAAAATATTACCCATCAATAAAAGTTGATATATGGATACAAATTAGTTCTTGCTTATATAAACCTGAAATCCACTATAACTTTTACTCACTGTCCCCTAAGGCAACAGAATGGGTCTGCTTATCTGTCACCTATTGAATGGATCTCTGAATATTTTAAGACACTATT
Source organism: Mirounga angustirostris (assembly GCF_029215605.1). Taxonomy (NCBI): domain Eukaryota; kingdom Metazoa; phylum Chordata; class Mammalia; order Carnivora; family Phocidae; genus Mirounga; species Mirounga angustirostris. The sequence continues at coordinate 49,771,962 of NW_026991711.1, forward strand.
CATATCACTCTATCTCAAGTATTCTCTCTCTATGCCAAACAGGACTGCCTTCTAAGAGAGCTTCTACTCTATCTCTTGCTCTTTCATCTTCTGACATGTTTCAATGTGCTTTTATTCCCAAAATATAACACCCAAAACATAAGGTAGTCTTCTAGTAATTATTAGAACTGATAAATGAATTCAGTAGAGTCACAGTATACAAAATCAATGTACAAAAATCTGTTGCTTTCCTATACACTAAAAATGAAGCAGCAGTGAAATTAAGAAAACAATCCCACTGAAAACAATAAAATATCTACAAATAAACTTAACCAAAGAGGTGAAAGACTTACACTTTGAAAACTATAAAACAGTGATGAAAGAAATTCAAGATGGCACAAAGAAATGGAAAGATATCCCATGCTTATGGGTTGGATGAACAAATACTATTAAAATGTCCATACTACCCAAAGCAATCTACAGGTTTAATGGAATTCCTATCAAAATACCAACAGCATTTTTCACAGAACTGAAACAAACAATCCTAAAATTTGTATGGAACCACAAAAGACCCTGAATAGCCAAAACATCTTGAAAAAGAAGAACAAAACTGGAAGTAGCATAATCCCAGATTTCAAGATACACAAAAAAGCTATAGTAATCGAAACAGTATGGCACTGGCACAAAAACAGACCTACAGATCAACAGAACAGAAAAGAGAGTCCAAAAATAAACCCACCATTATATAGTCAATCTTCAAAAAAGGAGGCAAGAATATGCAATGGGAAAAAGACAGTCTCTTCAACAAATGGTGTTGGGAAAACTGGACAGCTACTTGCCAAAGAATGAAACTGGATCACTTTCTTTCACCATAAACAAAAATACATTCAAAATGGATTAAAGACCTGGATGTGAGACCTGAAACCATAAAAATCCTAGGAGAGAGCATAGGCACTAAGTTTTGGGACATCAGCCATAGCAACATTTTTCTAGATATGTCCCCTGAGGCAAAGGAAACAAAAGCAAAATAAACTATTGGGACTACATAAAAACAAAAAACTTCTACACAGTGAAGGAAATAATCAACAAAACTAAAAGACAACCAACTGAATGGGAGAAGATAGTGCAAATGCATTTCCAATAAAGGGTTAGTATCCAAAATATGTAAAGAACTAATACAACTCAACACCCCAAAACCAAATAATCCAATTAAAAAATGGACAGAAAACATGAACAGACATTTCTCCAAAGAAGATATACAGATGATGAACAGACACATGGAAAGATGCTCAACATCATTCATCACCAGGAAAATGCAAATCAAAACTACAATGATATTATCTTCTCACACTTGTCAGGATAGCTAAAATCAAAAACACAAGAAACAGTAAGTGTTGGCAAGGATATGGAGAAAAAGAAACACTTCTGTTTGGTGGGAATGTAAACTGGTGCAGCCTCTGTGGAAAACAGGATGGAGTTTCCTCAAAAAGTTAAAAATAGAACTACCCTACAATCCAGTAATTGCACTACTGGGTTTTACCCCAAAAATACAAAAACGCTAATTCAAAGGGATACATACACCCTTGTGTTTACTGCAGTATTTACAAAAGCCAAATTATGGAAGCAGTCCAAGTGTCCATGTTGAATCATTATATTGTACACCTCAAATTAATATAATACTGTATGTTAGCTATACTGGAATTAAAATAAAAAGCTTTAAAAAATAAAAAAAATAATCAATAATCATTTCTATAAATATTTATTAAGCATTTGCTAGGTACTAGTCTAGACACTAGGGATACTGAGCAAAATAGAGGCCAAATCCCTGTCACTTACATACCACAGAGTATTTTTACATTTTAATTTAGAAAAAAGATTTGACCATATTTAGCTCCTTTTCTCATCATTTCTCAAAGTAGTTCAATAACAATGTAGGTTTTCTTGGGTTTCCTTTTAATGTATTGTTCCCCATTTCCTGATTTCTCTCTTTTAGAAATAAAGTAGGGAACAAAGGAAGGCTATGGCAGAGGATAGATTAACTAGCTCTTACTTCCACTCAAGTTACTTATTTTTGAGAATAAAGCTCACAATTGCTTGTGGGTATAGGCTACATATGGGGTCATATGTCTACAACATATGTGTCTACAACAAGCAAGTGTTCCACTACCTTCACCCCAAAAACTTAGACAACAGAAAAGTAAGACTATGCTTTGAAAATCAAACTATGCAGTCAATATTAGTGTATCTAGCAGACAAATACTTATTTTAAAGTTATGGAAAGAATAAGTCTTGGGATAGCAAACTGTTTTCCTGATTGAACATACTAATAATTAAAAAACAAAGAAATGGGGCACCTGGGTGGCTCAGTCGTTAAGTGTCTGCCTTCGGCTCAGGTCATGATCCCAGGGTCCTGGGACTGAGCCCCACATTGGGCTCCCTGCTCCGCGGGAAGCCTGCTTCTCCCTCTCCCACTCCCCCTGCTTGTGTTCTCTCTCTCACTGTCTCTCTGTCAAATAAATAAATAAAATCTTTAAAAAAAAAAAAGATCTCACACAAGATTAATAAATAAATAAATACATACATACATACATACATACATACATACAAAGAAATAATGTCAGTCAGAAGCAGAACATGAGTACTGCCAAAAGCAAAGCAAAGCAAAGCAAGAATCCTGGATGCTTCCTCAAGCAATATTTTGGGCAGAGAGCATCTTCTAAGGTTGCTACAAATTCACTGTATGGGTATCTTCACAGGTGTATGTTATTATGGAGATAAATACCTCAGTTACTAGAGTTGCAGCAATTACACATTTGAATCTCACAGCTAACTCACTTTGCGGTTCTGAATGTTTGCTAAGGAACAAACTAATATGTTATTCCTGATTATTTTGCAATAAATAATCATTTAACTCTCTAGGTATTAGTCAGTAACTTGAGTTCAAGCTACTCTGAGAAACGGAAGAGTTCACCTCTCTAAAAAACTTCAGGGCCAAGGAAGAGCCAAATCAGGCCTGGAGCCCATGAAGGTTCATCTTCTTGGTGAGGATTTCATGAGTGAGCAACCTTCTATTTTACTTTGTGCCTTGAGTTCTTTTCACTAATAAAGACCCAGATCTTCCATCTCTATCCAGACCTTCATTGATGACCATTATCATCCCCACGGTTTTGTGTCCCGCCAAGGGAGAACATTGCTCCCTGGTTCTGTTCAGTTCCTGCAGGTTTCCTCTTCTCCAGGTAAAGTATCTAACTCCCTAAACACTCTTCAATAGGGCTTGCATATCCAGCAATTTGTCCACAGATTTTGAGTCAACAAAGGCGGGGTAAAGGGCAATATTCTTTACTGTTCCTTTTGCTCTACTCCTAAGCCCTTTCTCTAAACTTCAACTTTGTCTTTTTTTGAGTTGCCTCTCCACTTGTTTCCCTTCTCTTCCCCCGAGCTTCTCTCATATACACTCTTCAGCATACCCACCCCCCAAAAAAGGGCAGTTCTTCCACTATGGATCAAAGAAGAGAATTTTCTTCAGTTGCCCTCAATATTAGGGCTTCATCATAAAGTAGGATGGAAAATGACCTTTGGAGTGTAAATGAAAGAGGTAAGACAATGCACAAAAAACAATCAGACTAATACTTACATAAAACTGAGGCACAAAAAGATGAAACAGTTGGCTCCAGATAAGTAAAGTAACAAAAATAGATCTTAGTTTCTAAGTAAACTACACTGATGCTTGCTTAAAGAGTTGTTCATTATTGGACTATGTATCCCAGTTCTGCCCCCTTGCACTAATTATCTGTCCACTTTTACTCTCAAATGTATCTCATTTGGTCAATTGTATATGCAGTCATGTTTATCATACTTGGAGTAATTAGAGTTTCTTATTTCTGGGTTTATTCATTGTTGTGTAGTTTGTGTGGTTTTTTGTTTAATCCTGTGTTTGTTTAGTATGCTGCCTGTGCAGGATTGGAACACATCTAATTGTTAGAATTAAGGTGCTCCCCACATTTGATGGATTAGTTTGGCTCATCCTTATTTATCTGGTGTATTCACTAATGACACTGGATAAAACTGTTGTCATTCTGCACTAGTTAAAATTAAAAGTAAACTGTGACACCATTTGAAGTACTGTTGAACTTTAGCTCTCTTTCAGTTAAAAGATTCTAAAAGAACAGATGATCAATTCTGAATTTTAAAAATATACATGAATTATTTTCCCTGTTGAGTAATTAATGCATAATTACATAATTACTTTATCACATGGCTCTGATCAAATAATTATATATGGCCTTTATGCAAGCTCTCTGTGCTCTAAGCATTTTGCACACATGATTAATTGGCTAGGGAATTATTTCGTAAAGGGAAGACTATCTACTAAATTATTTTTAACATTAACTGTATACTTACATACACATTTAACAACTGGTTCACTGCTAAAATGGCCCCAATTCTGCATCCTTCCATATACCACAAACTTTGCAATACGACTTTGCAGATCTTCATATCAAGAGGTAGAACTCATATTCTCATTTCTAGAATCTGGGCTGCATTTGTGACCTGCTTTATCTAATAGAATATGGCAGAAGTAATTTGCCAGATCTAAGGCAAAGCCTCCATGGAGTTTCCACACCTGTACTTACCTTCTTGGAACTATGCTCAACCACCAGGACAAGTATAGGCTAGCCTGATGAACTAAGTCATTCATGCACATCTAGAGAGCCAGATGAATGCCAGACTTGTGAAGGAGATCATGCTAGAAAAGCCATCCTCTAGTCAGCCAACCTGGTAGTTAATCAAAAATACATAAGTAAACCCAGATGATACCAGCTGAGCCTAACTCAGATCAACAAAACTACCTACCTGACTCTTAGACTATGGAGTAATGATAAATGTTTATTGTTTGAAGTCATTAGAGTTTGCATTAGATTGTTACAAAGAGATGGCTAACTGCTACAGTACCTCTTAGATATTCTTACTTCAATATACAGAAAATATTTCAAAATAGTATAACCTATATTATTTTCCATTACTAGCTAAACAACCCAATCTCTGAATGTCCATGTGGCACTCAAATTGAAGATGTCTGAAATATTTTTCCAAATTGTGTTCCTTTACTTTACTTATGCTAAGAAAATTTATTATTTTTTCTACATTTGCTAGTTTCCCCCATTCAATTATTTACCCTAGCCAATGTTTAAATAGCCATTTAAACATTAATCAAGTATATTCCCAACTCTTCATTCACACATACTGCCATAATTTGGAACTATATCACCTCTCTCCTGAATTAATTGCCTTGTCTTCAGTCTCTCCCTACAAATCAATTCTACCAGAATTTTTTTCTACAACACACACCCAATCTTGTGCCTTCTTCCCTTAAAAATCATTCTATGTTAAATTTAAATACATATACCCTTTTTGTAAGTATATATATATATATAATTTTCTGTGTGGTAAATACACAAAGTTCCCCAATATAGATAAAATAATATTCACCACAGTACTATTAGCTTTTATTTTCAAAAGAGTTTATCTGGGTAATGAATTTATGGGCCATTTAAAAAATTCTTTCTGCTTTGACACACTGAAGAACAGTAGCAACCATCTTGACAGATTACATGAGTCAAAATTTGGTGCTTGTTGCCTAGGGGTTGAAGTTCATATAACTTTGCAAATACAATATCAAATCTTGTCATTTGCATTCCCATTCTCATCCCAAACACACCATCCCTCTTAAGTTGTCTTTATTCCTTTACCAAGGTGCTTCATCTGTATCAAATGTCCTTTCTTATTCCTCACTAGGAAAAATTTTGTTCATCCAATAAAAGATAACTTAAAAAACACCATCTCAGTGATACCTTCCTTGATAATTCAGTCAGAAATAATCCCCCATCTATGTGCTCCCCTACAGCAAGTTTTTACTAATATTAATATAGTACTTAACTCATTGCAGTTAGTTGTATAGTTTGTCTATCCTGCTTGACTGTGAGCTCTTTGAAGGCAATGATTATATAATTTTCACTTTTGTATCCTTAGAAGCTAATAAAGGGCCTGGCAGTAGATATGAGTGACTACCTATATGTCAATAGGAACATATTTTATGTAGATTGAGTAGGTTTTTCCCCTCACTGATTCCTAGTATATATCTCTATAGAGTAATTGCAATAGGCAATTCATGAGCAAACTATTTCATCTGGAATTGTTTTCACAAAAACATTCCATATTATATTTTAGACTAACAGCAGCATTAATGTGGGCATCATTCCCTGTTTATAAATGAAGAAACTTGGAGAGGTAAGGGGAATTGACAAAAAGTACAAAGTACTTTAATTCTACAGTTTGGTATCTTTTTACCTGACTAACAAGAAAACAATTTCATCACAATATAGCATGAGTTAAAACCCCCAAAGTCCTCAACTAACTTCAGGGTTCATATACACTGGAAGTTTAAAAGTGTGAATGAATACTTTTAAGGTGTCATTTCCGCAGCATATGTTATTAAACTATGTTTTCCCACATATAGGCTCATTGCAATTCTAGTGTCTTGCTAGCCTAAAAAAAGTCCCTTCTTGTAAAGAAAAAAGTGACATAACAATGACAATTGCAAATTATTTCATATTTTTCAAAACATGAAATGAGTAAAAAAAAAACTGATTTTAAATTTAATTCTCATAACAACAATTAAATTTCAGTTTGAATTTGTTTGAAAGAACTTCTTCAGAAGTTTTATGAATGACCTTTTTTACTGCATGGCTATAATCTTTACTTCCTTAAAAGAATTTCCTTTGTTCTTATTGCACCATGTGCGTGTTTTCCATCTTGAAGTTCAGTTTTCTTTGCCAAGTTAGGCATTGAAATGTATAAGGCAGGGATTCGTCTCCTCTGCTGATTCTGTGATACCAGCACATTTTTTCCAGGCAATGAAAAGAAAATTACTATAATGCTAATAATATGTACCAATAAAAGCAATAATGATATTGACAGTAAATTGACAATAAGCAAACTATATAACCTTCAGCACATCAAAGACACCTGCTAGTATAGAGAAATTATGATTTCATTGATTTTGGCTTGGTTGCTTATTTGTTTTTGGGGTCTCTGACATTCTAATCTAGAACTCTTGCCAGACAGTTAAGCATACTCTTACAGAATACTGTAGCTAAAACCCAAAACAAATTTAAACAAATTATGCAATGCTGCACTTAATAAAATACAATTCAGTAGCTGCAATCCTCTCCTAACTGCAGAAAGGAGTCAGACATACAGGACAATTAGGCAATCTGTTCATCATGTGGGTCTACTGATAGAGCAATGTTGGAGCAGTTACATAACATGCTTTTCAACCACATGCTTATCTGTTTCTTATTTGAAAATAGTGTATTCACAATGTAGAAGATATATTTGGAGATTATATTTTGAAAGGGTAATCAATTTTGTCTATATGAAACAGTGATCTTAGTTGTAAAAGAACGATCCACACAGTTGGGAGTGACTTAAATTTCAGACTGACAGGATTATCTACTTAAAATATCTCTGATGGAAACCTACTGGACTAGCCTCTAGCATTTCTCTCTTAACATGAAATTTTTAATGAAGTTTTTCACCTAACACCTTACTTATTTACCTTCCACTCTCATTGAAGAGAGATCAAATATTAGGTAAAAGGTAGAAGTTTCTTGTGATGCCCAGTTTTTTCTATTTCAAGTCAAAGCTGAAAATGTCATAAAAAAGCAACTCGAGGCTTTTTTCCCCTTAAATTCCATGTAAACGAGACTATATATGGTATTTTTTTCCTCCCAAAAAGTGACTGAATTCTGGGTGACTGTCTCAGTTATAGTTCTTTGAATGTAAGTAATAGAAATTGATTATAAATTATTCAAAGACGAAAAATGGATCCCAGCCAGTCCACAGAATCAAAGCAGAGCTGAAAACCCAGGCTTGTTGGAAGAATGAATGTGATTTGCCTCGTGTGGGTTGTTTGTTCACCCTGCACAATATTGGTGGTTTTGGGTACTGGGGTTTCTACTGTTTGGGGTGATGAGTCAGGACTTATACCAGAACAAAGAGAAAAGGGATTTTAGGTAGACTGAAACAACATATTCCACTGAGGTAGTAAGTGAATCATCTACCCAATTTATTCTCTTACGATTATCCTTCCACTTATTATCCTCCTTTACTCTTTGTATTTAGCTCTCATAATGAGAAAGGAAGTGAACTGTTATTAGCAAAGTGAAAGGTACTATTACATGAACCATGAGTTTTCATTATTTAAGAGCAAGGGGAGATCTGTGATGACCACAGGGAATATTTCACAGAACCTTAGGGAGTTTGAGTAAAGAGAAATAGAAGTAAAACCAGATACAATACTGATAATGTAGGATTTCCTCTTGGCATGTTGCAGAGTGAAAAACACTGTCCATGGAATTAGTACAATGGATTCAAGCTCCAAATTTTGTATCTCATATAACTGTGGGCAAGTTAATCTGTCATTTTATTCATGTGAAAACAGGAGAAACTATGTGAGCCACCAATTGCATTATTGTGAGAAGACAAAAATATTTTTATATGAAATAATTTTTAAAAAACAAAGACTTCAATGAGTAGGAGTTATTAAGTTCAGTCTAAGTCAATATTTATTTTTTCTCTTCTAAATTACTCACATTCTAAATATTGAAATTTGAATTCTTGATAACATTTCCTAAATCACTCAAATAACATCACAACCACATCCCTAGATAATTTCTACACTAGAAGGTTTAGGAGGGCAGTGATAACTTCTGATTTATTTATAGCTTTAGCTCTATGTCCTTCAGAGCCCAGCATTTTGAAGGTGCCAAATAAATATTTCTTGATTGACTGAAATTCATTTAGTGCTTGAGATTTAGTGCTCAAGAAGTCGATTCTTACCCTGAATTTTAGAGCACCAAAAACATAGATTCAAGAAATTTCTGTTTTAGGGAAGTTCAACAAACTTATAACAACTTTTACTATGCTCTATTTCATTTTGAATGTAACGTAGTGACAATGGCAGGGGTTCAGTTTTGAAATTAAAAAGTGCTCCATAAATCATCAGTTACTCTTCTGCGTCCTGGAGTAGTAGCACCAATTCGCTTTTATGCACTGTTTGTATAAAGCAAGAACTACGATGGTATGTCTAGTTACACAAAAGTAAAGCAAGTCCTTCATTCACCTGTTTCTTTCCTGGAGAAAATGTAAAGACAACACTATGTAAAAATTCAAACTGAGACGCTCCGTGTTTTATTTAGCAATGTAAGTTGGGTATGCATTTAGCCAGTGTCTTAGCTGGGGCTGCTCTAACCAATCACCATAGCCTACGCTCTTAAAACAGCTATTTTGTTTTTCATAGTTCTGGAGACAGGAAAGTCCAAATTCAAGGTGCCAGAAGATCCAGTGTCTGGTGATGCCCACTTCCTGGTTTGGAGATGGCTGTCTTCCTGCACTCTCCATGGTGGAGAGTGCAAAGAGGAAGCTCTCATTTTTCTTCTTAGAAGCACATAAATCCCATTCATGAGGGCTCCTCCTTTATGACCTAAATACCTCCCAAAGGCCCCACCTCCTAATCACCATCACATTGAGGGTTAGAATTTCAACAAATGGAAATCTCATTGTGGTTGGGGAGGGACATAAACATTCTGTCCATGGTAGCTAGACTATACTATAGCAGAGTTACAAAATAAGTTTCCTAAGTAAAGGACTAAATACAAATACCCATGAAAATGTGTTTTGTTGTTGCTGGTTTTTTTTTTTTTAAGATTTTATTTATTTATTTGACAGACAGACACAGCGAGAGAGGGAACACCAGCAGGGGGAGGGGGAGAGGGAGAAGCAGGCTCCCCGCAGAGCAGGGAGCCCGATGCGGGACTCGATCCTGGGACTCCAGGATCATGACCTGAGCCGAAGGCAGTCGCTTAACCAACTGAGCCACCCAGGCACCCTGTTGTTGCTGTTTTTAACCAAATGTCATCACAGGTAATCTGGCAATCCAGAGGACTGATCTTCTCTTTACCTTATGATGGAAATAATGTTGTGAATAGGATTCAAATTGTATTGTCATGTCTCTGCTCAGACTGTTGACACCCCCTCCCCTGTATGTTATTTAGAGGTAAACCACCCAAAACTCTTTGGAAGTGTATTGGCAAGTATTTTGATTGCTTTTGTGGAACCATGTAAGTTGAACATGTCTTGTGTGTCATGGTGAACAGTTTTCTTTCATGGCATCATCAGGAGCAGGAAACGAGGGAGGCCTTCATTAAACAGAGGACGAAAAAGAACTCTTTTTGGGATAAGTTGGGTAGAGTTTTCAAATAATGTTAAGTTCCAAAGCTTTTATCAGTAGAAGGGGAGCTGGCCCCTGCTAGAGGCAGCAGACTGGGGAATAAGGAGAAATCAACTGCAGAGAACTCCCTTGGTCTGTGGATCTAGAAATGATATCTTACTTTTTAAAAATGTAATTACCTTTGTTCATAAACATAAATAAATGTAATTACCTTCGTGTGTAAATTTTATACTTCTGTGCATGAGAGTATTGTATCTAGCACAAAACAAAATGTATGTGCCAAGTACCAGCAAATCTACAGAAGTCCATCACATGATGGCAGGTGGTAGCCTTAGAAATCTAAAGCAGATACCCAGACATGACATTGTAATGAGCTACATTGTCATGGATTTCTAAAACCAAAATCTATTTCCTGGGTACCTCCAGAAGTAGGTAGGGAAAAGATCCATGCAAGTTTAGATTCCTACTTTCATATACAAGATATCAGCTGAGACCCTGGTTATGTGGCTCTTACAATGTAGGATTGACCCTTGATGGCTAATATGGGACCTTGTGGTCTTAATAAGGGCTAAATAACAATTTCACTCTTCCTCCTCCCTCTCCCACTCTATGTCTACTACATACACTCCTTGAGCCCACCAGTTACAGACCATTTGAGGCTCTATTACTACAGACACTCATTATTTATTTCTATATTCAGGCAAAGAACTAAAGAAAAATCTTTAAAAAATAAATCTGTCAAGCTTCTCCAAGTCTGAGGTAAAAGAGCTGACCATTGTATTTAAATGTGGAAAGCTATCATGTGATTTTAGAGTAAAATAAGAGTTGTTTTTGTTTTCAAACTATTTCTACTACCTTTTTAAGAAAATATTTTATTGTGGAAAGAGCACTTAACATGAGACCTACCCTCTTTTTTTTTTTTTTTAAAGATTTTATCTATTTATTTGAGACAGAGAGAATCAGAGACAGAGAGCATGAGAGGGAGAAGCAGACTCCCCGCCGAGCAGGGAGCCCGATGCGGGACTCGATCCCAGGACTCCAGGACCATGACCCGAGCCGAAGGCAGTCGCTCAACCAACTGAGCCACCCAGGCGCCCAGAGACCTACCCTCTTTTAACAAATGTTTTAAGTGTATGATACAGTACTATTGACTATAGGTACAATGTTGTAAAGTGGAGGTCTATAGTTTATTTATCTAGCTTGACTGGAATGCTATGCCTACTGATTATTAATTCCTCATTTCTCCCTCTCACTAGCCCCTGGAAACCATCATTCGACTCAGATTCTATGAATTTGACTATTTTAAATACCTCATATAGGTGAAATTATGCAGTACATGACTTTCTGTAACTGACTTACTTCACTAATAAAATGTCCTCAAGATTTACCCAGGTTGTAGCATGTTGCAGAATTTCCTTCATTTTAAGGGCTGGATAATATTCCATTATAGTTACATACCACATTTTCTTTAATCATCTGTCAATGGACATTTAGGTCATTTCCACATCTTGGCTATATGCAATGAAGTGTGGGAGTGCTAATATCTCTTTGAGATCTCAATTTCAATTCAGATTGCTGGATAACATGGTAGTTTTATTTTTAAATTTTTGGGGAAGCTCCATACTGTTTTCCATAGGAACTATACCATTTTGCATTTCCACCGATCAATTCTTAAAACAATTGAGCTCTGGAAAATAGCTGTGCACTCTTTCCCAACTGTTTCTCCATTTTTAAAAATTTTAATTCCTATTACTTTTGTATACACAAAATCTTAAAACTACAAAAAAAAAAAAACCCTACTTACCTCTATATCTGTTTATTTACCTTGGAAATAGCTGTTTTGTTTTGTTTTGTTTTTTTAAAGGAAACAGCTGTTTTGAAAATACCATTTCATGGGTAAGAAAATATATATTTATATATATATATATATATTTTAAACAGATTCTATATGGGGCACCTGGGTGGATCAGTCGTTAAGCGTCTGCCTTTGGCTCAGATCATGATCCCAGGATCCTGGGATTGAAACCCATATCGGGCTCCGTGCTCAGCAGGAAGCCTGCTTCTCCCTCTCCCACTCCCCCTGCTTGTGTTCCCTCTCTCGCTGTCTCTCTGTCAAATAAATATATGAAATCTAAAAGAAATAAATAAATAAAGAGATTCTGTATGAAAAACAAACTTAGTACTTATACATTTTGAGTTTGGTTTGGAAAAATTCAGCTGCTATAAGAAGCCAGATTCAGAAAGATGATTCCCTCTTACCCTCTTATAATTACTAGAAAAGATTTTGCAGGGAATTGAACATCTTCATAGAATGCAGTGATGATTATGTAGAAACCTTGACAACGCAAATTACTGTACTTGTTAGGACTTTTTAAAAAAATTTAAATTCAATTTAGTTAACATACAGTGTATTATTAATTTCAGGGGTAGAATCCAGTGATTCATCAGTTGCATATAGCACCCAGTGCTCATTACATCAAGTGTTCTCCTAAATATTCATCACCCAGTTACCCCATCCCCCACCCACCTCCCCTCTAGCAACCCTCCATTTGTTTCCTAGAGTTAAGAGTCTCTTATGGTTTTCAAGTGATGAAGAACTTAGCTATATTACATATAAATTTCTTGCCAAGGCTTATTCTTATGTCTCTTCTCTATCTTTGCAGTGATCATAAACTCTTATTTATAATAACTTCAGGAAGACTAATGATATAGCTTGTTATCAAGTGTATACAAAAATGCAACAATTCTTGATTTTTTTTCCCCCAAATTAAAAAAGGATAAGATGGAATTGTGAATGGAAAGACCTTGGTACAGAGATTCTCCATGCTCTAGAGCAGGAAGTCAGGTTGGGTAGATCACTTTCCCTTTCTGCATTTGTTTCTCTGCCTATTAATTGTTGGAAAGAACATAAGGGGTCACTTACTCAAGTGCTATGGGGGCCAAATATAACGTAAATGAGCAAAGAGAGCCACTGTAACACAATGGCAGTGGGAGCACCTGAAGAGAACCAGGAAGTAGATGGCATTTTAAACAAGGCCAGCCGCTAGCTAGCAACAAATTATTATAGAAAAGCAAGTATCATAACTGCAAATTTGCTTAAAGAAACAGAAAGTCTGGTTTTTAGGTAAAATATCCTAGTTTTTAAATGTTGAGAACTCAATTTTTTGCACACTATCTACCACAACACAACAAAATCAGCACTGTGTTTGGCTTTTAAGCTGCCAGTTAGCAACCTATGAGCAAGAGAATCTCCAGTTATGGTGCTAATATGCCTTAATTGAAAGTGTACTGAGCATTTAACATCTCTTTTATTCAGAATCATGCAAGGACATCTAATGACTTTAAGGATATAATTGTGCTAGAGACTAGAAAAACCAGTTCATTAATGCCAAAAACTGGTTGATAAAGTACCAGTTACATTTTTTATGAATTTAACTATTTGGTACTAAATGTCACTACTATTTTCATGATTCTTTTAATATTCTCTTTTTTTCTTTTTAAAATTTAAATCCATTTAGCCAACATATAGTATATCATTAGTTTTAGATGTAGAGTTCAATAATTTATCAGTTATGTATAACACCCATTGGTCATGAAATCACGTGCCCTCCTTAATGCCCATCTCTTTTAATATTCTTTATGCCATATATGATTACAAGTATGTAAGTATCAGTGCAATTTAAAATATACTAGGTGAGCTGAACATGCTACAGATTGTCCCATGTTCCATATTTTCCCTTCAGATTAAAAGCTCCCCCAAAAATGCATTATTACCCAAAGCAATCTACAGTATTATAACTCAGTGACAAGTATAGAGCTCACTGCACCTGCTAATAATGGTAGTCTACAGTCTCTTTGTCAGAAAAAAACAAAACAAAAAACAACAGCTTTTTTATCTAATTATCATCGTTTCCATTGATTATGGTGTTTTTCAGAGAATTAGACTAAAACATAGTGTTGCTTATATGACGAGATCAAATAATGACAAAGGCACACACACAAAGAGTGATCTCAATGACAGACTAAACCTCCCAAATTGCTAATCATTACGACATCATATTGGGAAAGGTTTTATGTGACACAGATATAAAGCTTTGGCATGGAATAGGCTCCTCTCTTTTACTTTTTTAAATGACTAATCTGCTTCAGAAAGCAGTCAATAAAAGTATATTCCTATACTTGGATTCCTTTTGAATTTCTAGAAATATTAGCTCGGGAAGTGGGACTATAGGTGATCTTTTGTGTAAGTCATGATATCCACACCAGAAAGAAGCTAATTCATCTGATGAAATTTAAAACTGATAAAACATATACACAAACAATTTCTTAGCAAGCTTTTTCCGAAGAAACCACTTTCCACTCTGAAAGCATTTTTATCCTTGGTATTAACAGTTTCACAAGGATATGTGTTAATTTGCAGACTCTATTTGTTTCCCCCTGCTCAGCACTTAACTGAAATATCAATATGAAACTGTGAGATTTGGTTTTTCTTTTATTAATGGATTACTTTTCTATTTTTTTCTATTCTCTTTCTGAAAATATATTTCATATTGATGTTATATATGCTAGATAAGATTATCCAGATGGCTTAATTTAGCTTTCAAATTGTCCTAATTTTTGTCTTTGTCTTGATTTTCCTTTGTGTCTTTTAAATTTTCCACAACCACTGTACTAACTTACCTAACATACTTCTTCCTCAAACTTCCATTTCAAAACAAACACACACAAGCATATACATGTACACACAGAAAGAGACGGGGCTGGGAGGAGGTCTTATTTTTTTTTTTTTTAACTTGGGCAGTAACATTTTGGGAAACATATTTTGTTCTTGTTTCAGAATACTTTTTCATTCTAGTAGCTTCTTTTGGGGGGAATATGCTATCTTCTCTAGTCTTTATGAGAATGCTAATTTGGAATTAAAACATATTTCTGTATTTTCATATAACAAAATTCTTTGCAGTTTAGAGTCCCATGTGTTCTGAAATATGATAGAGCTTTATAATCACTGCCCCAATCATGATACAGAACAGCTTCATCATCCCTCCAAAAATTCCCTTTTGCAGTCCTTCCATACCCTCAATTCCTGGCAACCATGGATAAGTTCTCCAGCCCTACAGTTTGCCTCTTCCAGAATATAAGTGGAATCATATGTTATCTTGCTGTTTGAATCTGGCCTCTTCACTTAGCAAAATGCATCTGAGCTTCACCTATGTTACTGCATGTATCAATAGTTCCTCTAATTATAATGTTTTGGGTTTTTTTTTTTTTTTTAAGTTTTCTCTTTTACCAAAAACATGTTTGATCTTCCGGAAATCAACTGTTCTGGTTTATTTTTATTTTTGACTATTAGCTTACATAAATGCCTGGCAGTCCTTAACTGCTATTTATATTTATAAATGAAGAGCCATTTTATTTATAAAAGTCATTGGCATAAACCTTTCTACCTGGAGTAGGTCCTTTTTTTTTTTTTTTTTTTTTTTTTTTTTATGACTGACCTTCCCCAGAAGAGACAGATTAACAGGTCCTTGTGAAACAGGAGGGAATATTGACTGCCAAGTTTTTTAGGGGGGGGGGAGTGGAATAGGGGGTTGCACACATGGGATGTAGAGTCAGGTAATTCCTACACTCATTCAAATGCCAAAATAAGGACTTTTTGATGGTATTGAAATTTACACTAAAAACCTTGGTTTTTCCTGGCAGATTATTCAGTTTCTTTATAGGGCAAGGTTTTGTTTTAATTCCTTTTAACTAGAAGTAAAAGCCACCGCTGCTTTCTGCTTCCTCCCTCCCTCCTGATCTGTACGTATGTGTGTACATTGAAAGGGTAAGTGCCAAGGAAGATGAAGATATGTGTTAGGTGTAGTAGCCCAGTGGTTGTAGAGAATGTCCACCCATTTCAAGCTTGAGGTCTCTTCACAGCTATGCTGGAAAAGGACATCTTCCACTTTAGCAGCAATATTTTTCTCTAGTTTTTAAACAACATGAACCAATTGGTTTTTGTTCTCAAAATTCATCATAATTTCTGAAACACTCTTGATCCTGCTTCTGTTCTCAGTGTTATTATGCATACTCTCTTCTATCCATACTCATAGTTCCTTCACAAGAAGTGGGAAGGAACAGGCAAAATTGTGTGCATTCTCAGCCATCCAGAACCAGAACCCAAATAGTACTGTCATTGTAGGAATGCCTGATCTCATGCAAGAACTGTGTGATGCTACACTATGAGTTATAGTCTTCATTACTTGCCACAGTACTATGGATCTCCTTTACTGTTTGTCACATATCCCCAGAGTTGAGATTCAGCTAAACCTTTCTTTTTAATAGTAACCTCTTGAAAGCTGAATTATATTTGGACCCAAAGTGTTTGCCTATGGGTGGGCGGGTGGTGTCAAATGAAGAAATGTAGATGCGTTAGCAGATAGTTGAGCATGTTTGGTGTAGGGAGCCTTCCATATACTCCTCAAGTACCATGCAGAAATGTTCTACTCTGCCATTTGGTTCGCAGTAACAGAGAATAGTGAAGGGGGAAAATATTACTGGGAGGAAAAATGCTAGGTTCTTGACATGCATTTTAGTACTTGTTTTTCCTTAAATATCTTCTTCAAAATAATTGACATCATATAAAAAAACTGAGCCTTAGGAAATATTCCCCAAATCACTCAGCTCATAAGGGAAAGAGCTACCAGTCCAACGTATTTCCTCTGGTACTTAAGACCAGACTCTACAAAAAGATCAACTGTGGCCTGCTGAGGAAGTCTACTTGGAGGCAGGACTTCTACTCACATAGCAAAACAAAGGTAATTTAGCAGGGCCCTGTGAAAATTATGTGCTTTGATTTGATTTCTCATCACTTCTTTTTCTTTTCCTTTCTTACCAAGATTGATGCTTAACAGCTTAATTGAGGTGTCACTTATTACCATAAAATCCAACCACTGTAAGTGTACAATAGTTTACACTAAACTTATAGTTGTACAACCATCCTGACAATCCAATTTTAGAAAATTTCCATCACTCCAAAGAATCCCCTCATGCCTATTTGAAGTTGATATCCACATCTACCATAACCCTAGGCAAAAACGATCTGTTTTATCTCTCAGATATCTCAGATTTACCTTTTCAAAGAACCAGCTCTTAATTTCATTGATCTTTCCTATTGTCTTTTTAGTCTCTATTTCATTTATCTCTGCTCTGATTTTTATTATTTCCTTCTAACTTTGGGCTTTGTTCTTTTTTCCTAGTTCATTTGGGTGTAAAGTGAAATTGGTTATTTGAATATCTTCTTTCTTAAGATAGGCTGTATTGTCATGAACATCCCTCTTAAAGTACTTCTGCTGTACCCCATAGATTTCGGTACTATTTTCATTTTCATTTCCCTCTAGGTATTTTTTATTCCTCCTTTGATTTCTTCATTGACCCACTGATTGTTTAGTATCATGTTTAATTTCCATGTATTTGTAAATTTTTAGTCTTCTTTTAATTGATTTCTAGTCTCATACCCTTGTGGTCAAAAAGATGCTTGAGGGTGCCTGGGTGGCTCAGTTGGTTAAGTGACTGCCTTCGGCTCAGGTCATGATCCTGGAGTCCTAGGATCGAGTCCCACGTCAGGCTCCCTGCTCAGCAGGAAATCTGCCTGTCTCTCTGAGCCTCCCCCCTCTCATGCTCTCTATCTCATTCTCTCTCTCAAATAAAAAAAAAAAAAGATGCTTGATATCATTTCAAATGATGAACTCCTTTAGCTTTTGCTTATCTGGAAAATTCTTTATTTCTCTTCAATTCTGAATGATAATATTCACAGGTGAACCATCCTTGGTTGGAAATTTCTTTTCTTTTCACCACATTAAATATGGCATGTCATGCCTTTCTGGCCTGCAAAGTTTCTGCTGAAAAATCTGCTGATAGCCTTATGGGGTTTTCCCCTTGTATGTAACACATTGCTTTTCTGTTGCTGCTTTTAAGTTACTCTCTTTAGCCTTCTTAAAAAAAATAAATAAACGATTTATTTATTTATTTGAGAGAAAGAGAGAGAGCACACAGACGGAGAGGGAGGAGCAGACTCCCCACTGAGCAGGGACCCTGGGATCGTGACCTGAGCTGAAGGCAGATGCTTAACTGACTGAGCCACCCAGGTGCCCCGGTGCTCTCTTAAACTTTCAACGTCTTACTTATAATGTTTTTGGTGTGGATATTTTGGGGTTCATTTTAATTCAAACTCTGTGGATTTTCTAGACCTGGACATCTGTCTCCTTCACCAGATTAGAAAAGTTTTCAGCCATTATTTCCTCAAATAAGTTTCCTGCCCCTTTCTTTCTCTCTTCCTCTGGGACATGTACAATATAAATGTTATCTACTTGATGCTGTCCCACAGATTCTTTAAGCTATCATCACTTTTTTTTTCCCCCATTTCATTTTTCTTTTTGCAGTTGTTTGGATATTTTCTTTTTGTTGTGTTTGGATGAGTCCCACTGTTCTGAGTTCACTGATCCTTTCTTCTGCTTCATCTAGGCTATTATTGAATACTTCCAGTGCATTTTTTATTTACTTATTATATTCTTCAGATGTGTGACTTCTGTTTGGTATTTTCTCATATATGTATTCCATCTCTTTGTTAAAGTTATCAGGGTGTCCATCCATTCTTCTCTTGAGTTAGCTGAGCATCTTTATGACCACTACTTTGAACTCTTTTTCAGGTAGATTATTTATCTCCATTTCATGAAAGTTTATTCCTGGGTTTTTATGTTATTTTTTTTTAAAGTGGGTATTTTATTTATTTGTACTTAAACCTATAAACCAACCAGCCAACTGGTACTATTATCATGATACATTAAAATACAAGACATCTTTCTACAAATACTAGAATAATGAACAAATTAACAGTTCCAGTAAAACATCACAAGGGGCAGAGGAAATCAATGAAGCACATTATAGCTTAACCATTTATCATTTACAATTGAGGTTATTAACGAGAAAAGACTCACAAACTCAGAAAATACAAATTATCCTTCATCACATGTCTTTGTATCTTTACTTCCTATTCTTGAGGTTAGATTCTAGAGCATAAAGATATCCACATTAGTATTGTATCTAGTTATCTATAGCCAGAAACACCTTTTATCATGTTGTCCATAGCAGCCAATGCTACTGAAACCGCTTTGACTCCAATCGTACCCCCTCAATGGATACAGTAATAATGGGAAACAGAATATCAAGGCAGAGATATATAGGACCCTAAAAGACAAAGCCTATGAGAAGTAATACAGCCACTGCCCAAATTGAGATCAAATAATATACTCATTGTCACACATCTTCAGGCTGTATATTCACAGAGTACTTTGGGAATAAATACATTATTTGTTGGGTACTAAAATACTTAGCAGATTGCTATATTACACTATGGCTTTCCCCAGAAGTTTCTAAAATGGACTCCAAATCGCCGATGGAATTTTGCTGGAACTGGATCTGGGGCTGCACGGATTCATCTCCAAGGGTGTGGAACTGGCTGTTCCAGGCTTGGGGGCACCAGGTGTGACTGGTCCAGGAATGGTTGCTCTAAGACTGGCCGTTCCAGGAGTGGTTGCTCCAAGACTGGCTGTTCCAGGTCTGGTTGCTCCAATTCGAGTTATTCCAGGTCTGGTTGCTCCATATTGGAAGGTTTCTGGAAGTGTTTATCAGGTATCCCTGGTGGTAGGAATAGAAGCCTGGGTATTCTGCAGTTGCTGTGCTGTTCTGAGTCACACTCTTGCTCTCCTTCGGCCAATGGTTTTTCTGCCACCTCTTACATTTCATTCTCTGGTTCTGGAACCAGGTCTTCACTTACTTATAGCTAAGGTTCAGAATGTTGGAAAGTTCTTGCGTCTGCTGGAGACTGAGGTATTTCTGTCTCTGAAATCGATCACTGAGGACATAGAATTGGGTCTGAGAGAACACGGTCCTGATGTCCTGTTTCTTGCCCTGGGCCATATCTTCTTTCCTCACTGTTCTCTCCTCTCCGGAAGTGGGTGGTAATTTTACCCTGGGACTGGTGGAGGAACTGGGGCTGTCCTGAACAAGCAGATCCATGGAGGAAGGAAGAGGAGAGACAGTCTCCATGTGGGGTGTCTCAGAAGATGACATTTGCAGGGATGCATAATTTTCGTCAGGCCCATAAATCTCAGGCATTGGAGAAGAGTCCCTAGAACTGGGTGCTTTGGGGCCAGGAGGGCATTGGGATGGAATTGGATCTGCCCTCATGCTGGTGAGTTGAGGGTAAAGGGCTATGTTGTTCTTTAGTTTGAAATATATTCTTCTGTTTCCTCATTCTTACTTGAATCTCTGAGTTTGTTTCCATATACTAGGTGAAAGAGCTATTTCTCCCAGTCTTGAAGGAGTGGGCTTATGCAGAAGATGAATCTTATCATTCAAACTTGCCCTAGTTCTTGTTTGTCTCTTGAATCTTTGTGGTTGTATAAGCTGTCTGATCTATTCTTGAAAGGTCCCAGTTGCTGAGGGTGTAACAAGACCTGTCAGTGTTCCAAAGGGAGGGATCTCTGTCAGCACCTAGTTTCTTGCTCACTGAAAGCCAGACCCTCAAGCTTCAGGTTTTAAAGTGTGTGTATATATATATAATACGTATACACACACATATATATATATATGTATATGTGTGTATATCTATCTATCTATCTATCTATCTATCTATCTATCTATCTAGTCCTGTGGGACTACAATCATAAATCTTGCTGGCCTCCACACCAGGTAATCTGGAGGTATCTCCTGATGACTGTTGCAAAATAAGGGCTCCAGACAAGTGCATAAGCTCCCTTCTTGGAGATACCAGTGAACTATAGGAAGGCCTAGGGAGAGTGCAACAATGGTAACCCCCAGGCTACATTCCTGAGATCACCTTGGAAGCCTCTGGATGTTAACCTGAAGGCTGTCCCTCAGGCTGAAGCTCCTGGACAAGTAAATAGGACATTTTCACTGGAAGACTAAGGGTTTGTTTCACTCTGTTGTCTGTGTCATGCCCAAGGGTGGCAGCCTGCCAAGACCTATGTCTCCAACTGTTTTATCCCTGATTACCAGAGCCAGCCACTCAAGGGACTCATGAACTGTGCACATGCCTGCCAGCTTTAGCAAAGCCCCAGGAGAGCACAGGGGTAGGGCATCACCACTGTTAGTAAGATAAAGAGAGTGAAAAATTGTGCATGCCTGGTAGAGAGCACACAAAGGGTACCTGCCAGTGTCTCCATACCCAAAGAAAGTCCCAACAGATCCCTATCCCTCCTGCGGACACTAAGATTAGCAAATGAATCTCCTTCCATATGGTCTGGGCACTTTCTAAACTGCTGCTTTTACACTGGGTTTCAAAGTGAGTTTAAGTGTGAGCCCTTTCAGTGTGAAATCTCAGTTCCCTATAGCCCTTTGAGTTTCCTGGACAGAAGCCCCACTATTTTTCAAAGCCAGACATCTTAGGGGCTTGTCTTCTAGTTCAGGTCCCAAGGGTTGGCTATCTGGTGTGGACCATGAACCCCCTGCTCCTCAGAGAGAAGGCTTATGTTTGTGAGATCCCTCCCAATTAATGGTTGTTGCACTGGGAGTGCAGACCACATCTCTGCCTCTCCTATCAGTCCTCCTTTTTTGTGGAGGAGCTGTTCAGTTAGTTTCCAGGTCTTTTTCAAAGGAAATTGTTCCACATGTAGCTGTAGATTTGGTGTGTCTGAGGGAGGAAGTGAATTCAGGATCTTCCTACGTCATCATCTTGAACCACCTATAGATCTGTGTCCTATAATACTTTTGCATTTAGTATATACCTCTATTTTAACCCCATCTCATGGTACTGTGTGTATATATATTTAAATCCTCCTCACTGGAAAGTGAACTCCTTGGTAATAACATCTATCTATAAAGTCTAGGAATCAATATACTTCTGTGGGAAAAAAAAATAGTTCTTTATGTGGACATCTCATGGTGATAGAGTTACCTAAACAGCAATAAATATATAAAAATTTTACCTATCTGAAACTAAACTCTTTTAGTATTTATCAACACCAAGAATGATAAAAAGGATTTGAAGTAGTAATAAACATTCAAATGTTTTTAGAATGAGTATGTTCTCACTAACATACTTCAGTTTGTTTTTGAAACCCCTATCCCTTGATTGCTCCACCCTGGTGAGGGTTTTGCAGAGTACGACTGCTAACTGTACAATCCTCGGTCAAAGACTGAAGAGTAAATTTTCAATTGTGCTTCTTTTAAGATTTTTGTCTTAGTTACACACACACATTTAAAAAATATGTCCAGGGCGCCTGGGTGGCTCAGTTGGTTCAGCGACTGCCTTCGGCTCAGGTCATGATCCTGGAGTCCCGGGATCGAGTCCCGCATCGGGCTCCCTGCTCAGCAGGGAGTCTGCTTCTCCCTCTGACCCTCTTCCCTCTCGTGCTCTCTGTCTCTCATTCTCTCTCTCTCTCAAATAAATAAATAAATAAATCTTTAAAAAATAAATAAATAAATAAATAAATAAATAAATAATATTATAAATTCTACAGAGGATATTATAAAATTGTAAATGATATATGAGTTAAAAAAAATCCTTGTCTAAAAACCAATACACATAGAGTGCAGATGTTCTTTAACTGCCCTTTGTAACACTAAGCCCTGAGAACTATTTCCTCTAAATAGTGGACCACATTAACTTTTTTAAAAGGAAAGCAGAGAGGGAGAGAGAGAGAGAGAGAAACTTTGTAGTTTCTTTAGAAGTTGGTTTTGGTTATCATTTAGAGAAGAACACTATACCTCTCTCAATGGAAATATCATACATCAGGTACACTTGTCAATATTTGAAACTAATTATTGGATGGAGCGATCAATTTCTATTGCTTTTAATCTATTCAACTCCTAGGAAGTGTATTATTCTATGAAACTTTTTAAGTTTAGTGGCAGACTGAAACAACAGTACATCTGCCCTACATATGGCAGCAACTTTCATATATAAACTCTTGCTCTTTGGTGTGTACACACACACACACACACACACACATTGACTCTTCAACATTATTGCCATAATTTGTAATACTCACATGCATAATCTATAAATGTACTACTTCAAAGGTAACGTGTCTTTGTGTATGTAATCTAAGAAAGCAGTAAATCAGTCTGTAATAACTTCAGTGTAAAATGGACAGAAATAATATACCCATCATATTTTGAATTTTAGGACAAATGCTTACAAAGTTGTTTCTTACTTAATATCAAGGGTCTCAATTTTTTTTTTTTTCCTATGAGATTCACTGTTAAGGAAGAAGTTAACATTCTGGGCACATTCCCATGATATATCCAGATTTTTAAAGCATTGTGCTACTGATGCCAAAGACAAATATGAGGCAGATAATGTAAATTTCCAACTAACTGTCTAGACACTTTTCCAGTAACTGAGGGCTCATCTGTGTGTCATACAACATGGTTTATTTATCAAGTAGTGAACTGCAGCCCATGATTAGAGAAAATGCCAGCCTAGTCCACTACACCAAATGAGAATCTCAGAGGTATTCCAATTCAACTCCTTCTAAGCTCCATTTTACTCCCTCAGTCTTGCTCTGAAAAGAATCTGTAACAGGTCCCAGATGTTACTGATAAGGACTTGTAAGTGGTAAATTCTTTTCTACTATTCAGTGAGTTGGAATGAGGAGTTCCTGAGAGTTCTATGAGTTCAGGTTAATGGTACTTGCTATAGTAAGTTGTAATTCAAAATTCATCTACCTACAGAAACCTACTGGGTGATGCTTCACGATATAGTATTGACAAAAATATAATTGAAGTATAATGTGATTAAATAGTAATATTCTGGGAGAGAGTCCAAGACGGAAGAGGAGTAGGAGACCTTAACTTCATCTGGTCCCAGAAATTCAGCTAGATAGCTATCAAACCATTCTGAACACCTGCAAACTCAACCGTAAATCAAAGAAAAGAATAACTGCAATGTTACAAACAGAAAAGCGACCACTTTCTGCAAGAATGACAAGACGGAAAAACTCACCTCAAAAAAGAGAACAAGAGGCAGTACTGACTGCCAGGGACCTAAGCAATATGGACATTAGTAAGATGTTGGAACTAGAGTTCAGAATAACTATTATAAAGATACTAGCTCGGCTTGAATAAAACATGTAAGATGCTAGAGAATCCCTTTCTGGAGAAATTAAAGAACTAAAATCTAACCAAGTCAAAATAAAAAAGGCTATTAATAAGATGCAACCAAAAATGGAGGTTCTAACTGCTAGGATAAATGAGGCAGAAGATAAATGAGGAGAAGTGATATAGAAGACCAAATGATGGAGAATAACAAAGCTGAGAAAAAGACAGATGAACAACTACTGGAACATGAGGGGAGAATTTGAGAGATAAGTGAAATAAAGTGAGACAATATTAGAATAATTGGGATCCCAGAAGAAGAAGGAAGAGAGAGAGGGGCAGAAGGTATATTGGAGCAAATTATAGCAGAGAACTTCCCTAATTTGGGGAAGGAAACAGACATCAAAATCCAGGAGACACAGAGAAACCCCTTCAAAATCAATAAAAATAGGTCAACACCCCGACATCTAATAGTAAAACTTAAAAATCTCAGAGACAAAGAGAAAATCCTGAAAGCAGCTTGGGAAAAGAGGTCTGTAACCTAAAATGGTAGAAACATTAGACTGGCAACAGACCTAACCACAGAGACCTGGCAGGCCAGAAAGGACTGGCATGATATATTCAGGGTACTAAATGAGAAAAATATGCAGCCAAGAATACTTTATCCAGTTAGACTGTCATTGAAAATAGAAGGAGTGATAAAAAGCTTCCAGGATAAACAGAAACTAAAAGAATTTGTGATCACCAAACCAGCCCTACAAGAAATGTTGAAAGGGGTCCTCTAAGCAAAGACAGAGCCCAAAAGTAACACAGGCCAGAAAGCAACAGAGACAATATAAAGCAACAGTCACCTTACAGGCAATACAATGGCACTAAATTCATATCTTTCAATAGTTACCCTGAATGTAAGTGGGATAAATGCCCCAATCAAAAGACACAGGGTATTAGATTGGATAAAAAAGAAACACCCACCCATATGCTGTCTGCAAGAGACTCATTTTAGACCCAAAGACATCTTCAGATCGAAAGGGAGGGGTGGAAAACAATTTATCATGCTAATGGACACGAAAAGAAAGCTGGAGTGGCAATCTTTATTTCAGACAAATTAGATTTTAAACCAAAGACTGTAATAAGAGATGAGGAAGGACACTATATTATACTTAACGGGTCTATCCAATAAGAGGATCTAACAATTATAAATATTTATGCCCCTAACATGGAAGCAGCCAATTATATAAGCTAATTAATAACAAAATCAAAGAAATGCATCAACAATAATACAATAATAGTAGAGAACTTTAACACCCCCCCTCATTAAAATGGACAGATCATCTAAGCAAAAGATCAACAAGGAAATAAGGTCTTTGAATGACACACTGGACCAGATGGACTTCACAGATATATTCAGAACATTCCATCCCAAATCAACAGAATACACATTCTTCTCTAGTGCCCATGGAACATTCTCCAGAATAGATCACATCCTGGGTCACAAATCAGGTCTCAACTGGTACCAAAAGATCAGGATCATTCCCTGCCTATTTTCAGACCACAGGGCTTTGAAACTAGAACTCAATCACAAGAGGAAAGTTGGAAAGAATTCAAATACATGGAGGCTAAAGAG
This sequence comes from Mirounga angustirostris, assembly GCF_029215605.1. Classification (NCBI taxonomy): domain Eukaryota; kingdom Metazoa; phylum Chordata; class Mammalia; order Carnivora; family Phocidae; genus Mirounga; species Mirounga angustirostris. The sequence continues at coordinate 49,797,956 of NW_026991711.1, forward strand.
CATCCTACTAAAGAATGAATGGGTCAACCAGGAAATTAAAGAAGAATTAAAAAAAATTCATGGAAACCGATGAAAATGAAACACAACTGTTCAAAATCTTTGGGATGCAGAAAAGGCAGTCCGAAGAGGAAAGTATATAGCAATACAAGCCTTTCTCAAGAAACAAGAAAGGTCTCAAATACACAACCTAACCCTACACCTAAAGGAGCTGGAGAAAGAACAGCAAATAAAGCCTAAACCCAGCAGGAGAAGAGAAATAATAAAGATCAGAGCAGAAATCAATGAAATAGAAACCAAAAGAACAGTAGAACAGATCAACGAACCTAGAAGGTGGTTCTTTGAAAGAATTAACAAGAGTGATAAACCCCTAGCCAGACTTATCAAAAAGAAAAGAGAAATGACCCAAATAAATCATGAATGAAAGAGAGCACAACCAACACCAAAGAAATACAAACAATTATAAGAACATATTATGAGCAACTATATGCCAGCAAATTACATAATCTGGAAGAAATGGATACATCCCTAGAGACGTATAAACTACCAAAACTGAACCAAGAAGAAATAGAAAACCTGAACAGACCCATAACCGGCAAGGAAATTGAAGCAGTAATCAAAAATCTCCCAACAAACAAGAGCCCAGGGCCAGATGGCTTCCCAGGGGAATTCTACCAAACATTTAAAGAAGAATTAATACCTATTTTTCTGAAACTGTTCCAAAAAAATAGAAATGGAAGGAAAACTTCCAAATTCATTCTATGAGGCCAGCACTACCTTAATCCCAAAACCAAAGACCCCACCAAAAAGGAGAATTATAGACTGATATCTCTGATGAACATGGATGCCAAACTTCTCACCAAAATACTAGCCAATAGGATCCAACAATTCATTAAAAGGAATATTCACCACAACCAAGTGGGATTTATTTGTAGGCTGCAAGAGTGGTTCAACATCTGTAAATCAATCAATGTGATACACTACATTAATAAAGGACAAGAACCATATGATCCTCTCAATAGATGTAGAAAAAGCATTTGACAAAGTACAGCATCCTTCCTTGAATACAACTCTTCACAGTGTAGGGATATAGGGAACAAACCCCAATATCATAAAAGCCTTCTATGAAAAACCCACAGCAAATATCACTCTCAATGGAGAAAAACTGAGAGCTTTTCCCCTAAGGTCAGGAAGACGGCAGGGATGTCCACTATCACCACTATTATTCAACATAGTATTTAAAGCCCTAGCCTCAGCAATCAAACAATAAAAAGAAATAAAAGGCATCCTAATTGGCAAAGAAGTCAAACTTTCACTCTCCACAGATGACATGTTACTCTATGTTGAAAACCCACAAGACTCCACCCAAAAATTGCTAGAACTCATACAGGAATTCAGCAAAGTGGCAGGATATAAAATCAATGCACAAAAATCAGTTGTACTTCTATACACTAACAATGAGACAGAAGAAAGAGAAAATAAGCAATCGATCCCACTTACAATTGCATCAAAAATTGTAAGATACCTAGGAATATATCTAACCAAAGAGGTAAAATATCTATACTCTGAAAACTATAGAACACTTATGAAAGAAATTGAGGAATACACAAAGAAATGGAAAAACATCCCATGCTCATGGATTAGAAGAACAAATAATGTTAAAAAGTCTATGCTGTGTAAGACTGTTGAATCACAGACCAGTACCTCTGAAACAAAGAATACATTGTATGTTAAAAAAAGAAGAAGACGACAGCAGGAAGGGAAAAATGACGGTGAGGAAATCGGAGGGGGGAGACGAACCATGAGAGACTATGGACTCTGAGAAACAAACTGAGAGTTTTCGAGGGGAGGAGAGTAGGGGGATGGGTTAGCCAGGTGATGGGTATTAAAGAGGGCATGTACTGAATGGAGCACTGGGTGTTACGCGCAAACAATGAATCATGGAACACTACATCAAAAACTAATGATGTAATGTATGGTGATTAACATAACATAATAAAATAAATTAATTAATTTTAAAAAATTCTATGCTCCCCAAAGCAATCTACACATTCAGTTTAATCTCTATCAAAATACCATCAACATTTTTTACAGAGAGGTAACAAATAATCATAAAATTTGTATGGAACCAGAAAAGACCCCAAATAGCCAAAGGATTATTGAAAAAGAAAACCAAAGCTGGTGGCATCATAATTCCAGACTTCAAGTTCTATTACAAAGCTGTAATCATCAAGACAGTATGGTATTGGCACAAAAACAGACACATAGATCAATAGAACAGAATAGAGAATTGGCCAGAAATGGACCCTCAAGTCTATGGTCAACCAGTCTTTGACAAAGCAGGAAAGAAATCCAATGAATAAAAGACAGTCTCTTCAACAAACGGTGTTGGGAAAATTGGACAACCACATGCAGAAGAGTGAAACTGTACCACTTCCTTACACCATACACAAAGATTAACTCAAAATGGATGAAGGACCTAAATGTGAGACAGGAATCCATCAAAATCCTAGGGGAGAACACAGGCAGCAACCTCTTCGACCTTGACTGTAGCAACTTCTTGCTAGACAAATCTTCAAAGTAAGGGAAACAGGTAAAAATGAACTACTGGGACTTCACCAAGATAAAAAGCTTTTGCACAGCAAAGGAAACAGTCAACAAAAAACAAAAGACAACCTACAGAATGGGAGAAGATATTTTCAAATGTCCTATCAGATAAAGGGCTAATATCCAAAATCCATAAAGAACTTACCAAACTCAACACCCAAAGAATAAATAATCCAATGAAGAAATGGGCAGAAAACATGAACAGATATTTCTGCAAAGACGACATACAAATGGCCAACAGACCCCTGAAAAAGTGCTCAACATCACTTGGCATCAGGGAAATACAAATCAAAACCACAATGAGATACCACCGCATACCAGTCAGAATGGTTAAAATTAACAAGTCAGGAAACGACAGATCTTGGCGAGGATGTGGAGAAAGAGGAACCCTCCTACGCTGTTGGTGGGAATGCAAGCTGTTGCAGCCACTCTGGAAAACAGTATGGAAATTCCTCAGAAAGTTGAAAATAGAGCTACCCTACGACCCAGCAATTGTACTACTGGGTATTTGCCCCAAAGATACAAATGTAGTGACCCGAAGGGATACGTGCACTCCAATATTTATAGCAGCAATGTCTACAATAGCCAAACAATGGAAAGAGCCCAGATGTCCATCAACAGATGAATGGATAAAGAAGATGTGGTGTACACACACACACACACACACAGGAATATTACTCAGCCATCAAAAAAAAAAATGAAATCTTGCCATTTGCAACAACATGGGTGGAACTAGAGGGTATTATGCTAAGCAAAATAAGTCAATCAGGGAAAGACAATTATCATACAATGTCATTCATACATGGAATTTAAGAAACAAGGCAGAGGATCATAGGGGAAGAGAGGAATAAATGAAACAAGATGAAACCAGAGAGGGAGACAAACCATAAGGGACTCTTAATCTCAGGAAACAAACTGAGGGTTGCTGGAGAGGAGGAGGGTGGGGGGATGAGGTGGCTGGGTGACGGACATTTGGGAGGGTATGTTTTGTGGTGAGCACTGTGTGTTGTGTATACTGATGAATCACACACCTGTACCTCTGAAACAAATAATACATTATATGTTAATTTTAAAAAGTTAATAAAAAAGGAAAAAGAAATAAGTCAAATAAGGAAAAAATTAAAAAATAGTAATATTCTGTACTTGAATGTCAATTGTAATTTTTTTCTAAGAGAAATACAAAGGCAAAGTACAATCAAGTAAGTTGAAAATGGACTTTTGTAATGCAATAAAGTTTTAAAAAGTAGATGTCCTCTAATGGAAGTCCCATAGGAAAATGATTCTTACTTTACACTAAAGCTTCATATATTTGAGAATACTATTCAAAATTTCTAAAAGGATTTGAATCACATTTTTAAAAGAAGGTTGAAGCCTCTCAGACAAGAGAGGTAAGAAGCAAACAGAATAAAAATCTTAGAATTTTAAGTTAAAAGCATGTGATCTCTGAAGTCAAACAATAAGAGTTACTAAATTGTACTCTTCCAACTATTAGCTGGCTGAACTCAGATATTTTACTAAATTTTTCTGTTGTTTCATCTATAATTTTCTGTTGTTTCATCTATGAATTTAATAATACTTATATGAAAAGGAAGTCATAACTATGGGAGATGATGCAAAATTTTAGCACACTGCCATGCACAGAGTCATCACATTAAATTTTAATTCTCTACCTCTCACTTTCCTCATGGGTTTTTTGAGAATATGTCTTACCTTCTGCTATTTTGGGGGTAAGCCAATTTTATGATATAGTGACTTTTATTTAGAGAATATTATTGCTGGGTTGTGTTATTTATTAAGCATCTTTTATCTACGAGGAGGAAGACTGACACCTGTTTTGCCCTGCTAAGCCATTTGGCTCACCTACAGAAATCTGACAAGAAAACCATCAGAGACTTTGATTGATGGCCCAATAAACAGATTATTGGTCATAATAAATTCATCCATCTGATATTTTGAGTGAGTTACTCGTTACTAGTAGCTCATGCAGTTACTGTTTGTAAATAGGTAGTAGTTCATTTTGTGTCACCACCAGGAATACAAGAGCAGGTCATTTATCACAACTCCTCAAATATCTGTAATATCATTATCTATATGTGATAGATTCTCATTATTCAGGTAACTATGTTTAAGCAAGTCTCCATGAACACTGAATTAGTCAATATTGAACTAGTGCTCTTGGGGGAAATATGGGATTAGGTTCCTATAAGCCCCTGGTCACAAAATTTTCATCAACTAGCCAATATATAATCTTATTTTATGTGTACTTGTTTAAAGACACTTTATTTAATATATATTTGTGATTCATTACCATTGAACTCATAAACAACAGCACTATAATTCATGCCTGAGTATGAATTTCTCTGTATTTTCCCTGCAAGACACATCACAGCCTTCTTGGGCTTAGGAACCCAAGCCAGCACTTCAGCACTATGCTTGAGGACAATGCTATACAGTGACATCATCAACAAAAGGCACAAAAAATAAGGCACTAAAAAGACCACAGGAAGGGCACTTGATTAGTATTAGAGCTGTAATAAAAAGGCAGTGCCACCTTGTTCCTCCTCAGCTGACAACATGTAAGTCTGGTAACTCAAATTTTTGCCCCACTGTGCATGTCCTTCAATGACTGCAAAAGTATCGTATTGATTTTCAGGTTATAAGTACATTTTAGCAAGTACATTATTTTGCAAATAAGGAATCCACAAATAATGAGGATTGGCTGTAATTTTAGATGGTATAATTCTTGAAAATCTGCCTCTAGATATATTTTGTCTCCTTTCATGTTATTTTTAATTAAATATGGTATTTCTAATCTTAAAATTGGTAATTTATGAAAATCAAAATTTTTGAGACATACTGGTTAACATGAGGGTATCCATACTATGAATGCTTTGTGTTTAGATCCTCAGAAATTCTTGGAACTGATATCACTACTATACTAACCTAGTTTATTTTACTCCTAGGTAAAGGAAAACCATCAAGGAGTCCCAGAAAGAGATTTATGAAGGATGGTGAACATCTGGAAGATCTCGCTATAAAATACTGAAAAGATGATCATAAATAGGTAAAATTGCTGGTGAATAATATTGACAAACCAAGATTTACTTATAATACGAATTGAAAGAGGTGAAAATAAATGAAGTTGTGATCAGAGGTTATATGTTAGGGTTTAAATTTACAGAGGTATAATAATAATTTGGGCTGTTCACAAAGCCCAGGGCTTTACCCAAAGATAAGAAAGAGGATGAGTGGTTTAAACTGATTGATTCCTAGTAAAGACATTTTCATTGTGGGAGATTGTTCACATTTATTCTGATGATTAAAGTTCTTGGAATAGAGAATAATGTGAGTGATGCCAACATCCATTATGAATAAAGAATGGGAACTCTGTAGAAGTAGTTCCAAGTAGTGATAGAAGATGGCACAGTCTGAAGTCATGAACCTCAGGAGGGAAGTGCTCTGTATGTGAAGGAAGTAGAAGAACCATCTGAAATTGGAAATAGGGACCTGGGAGGACGCCAATGTCATCTCAGTCTCCTGTGTTCTCAGTAGTGTAGGAGGATGAGAGAATACAGTGTTCCCTTTAGGAGAGCTGCAGGGGAGATTAATATGCTGAGGCTGAGAGCCAAAGTTAAATTATGTCAACTATGTTCAGAGAAAATCATGTGCAGTGGCTTAGATTTAAGGTGTAGGTTTATAATGAAAGATGGATTCTAGAGAACAGGGAGAGTATGGGAGTGACAGTAAAAGGGAGCAGCAGATGAGAGTAGGGAGAAGGTTGGGCAAGAAAGTAAAGAAGCAGCTAGGTTGAGTTTGTATATGTAGTTGTGTTTAGGGATAATTGGAGTTAAAGGACTTGATGCATTTAACAAGTATCACGATTTCCAGAAGAAAGAGGTGGAAAACTCGAGTAGTAATAGAGACCTGAGGAGTTTAGCAGTCTGGAGTCTTAATTTACTGGGTATATCTAATCTTCCCCAGGCAAATGGCTGTGATGGGACCAATTGCTATGCATGTATGTTTAATGAGAAAAAACATCGGGGCACCTGGGTGGCTCAGTTGGTTAAGCGTCTGCCTTCAGCTCAGGTCATGATTCCAGGGTCCTGGGACCGAGCCCCGCATCAGGCTCCCTGCTCCGCGGGAAGCCTGCTTCTTCCTCTCCCTCTGCCTGCTGCTACCCCCTGCTCGTGCTTTCTCTCTTTCTCTGTCAAATAAACACAAAATTAAAAACAAAAACAAAACTCTGCCTCTTTAAAAAGGAAAAAAAAATCTGTCCATGTATGTTCAATGAACTTTGAACTAGGAGTAAACTACTGATATAAGCTGGGTCGGTGCCCTTGTCCCTGGAGATTTTGGGTCTGTGATAAAGACACATGGCTGTGTATACCTGGTAGATAAAGCTTTCAGATGCCATATTCAGGAGCTGGTGGAAGCCATGTGTCCTGCCACGTAGACCAGAAGGGGGGGGATATTTTTTTTAAGATTTTACATATTTATTTGAGAGAGAGAGAGCAGGCGGGAGGGCATCAGTGGCAGAGGGAGAGGGAGAAGCAGACTCCTGCTGAGCTGGGAGACCAACGTGGGGACCCATGCTGAAAGCAGACACTCAATTAACTGAGCCACCCAGGTGCCCCAGGAGGGGGGATTTTAATTTATTTTAAAAGAGAATCAGCAGTTTTGTCTCTGGAGGAGAGTGATTCTTCTAAGGTTAAGAGAATAAATAAACCTTAAGAACTTGTAATTACATGTATGTGTTAAATGTTAAAGTTTAATTTGAAGCAATCCCTTACTCTAAAAGTAAACGAACTTTACTAATTTTATTGTTTGTATATGCACTATTGTATGCACATACTATCGTGTATGTGTATACACGTATATGAGTATATGTAGTGTGTGTCAATATCTCATGCATACAATCTCATGCTGTTGTTCTATCTTATTTATAAACTGTTATTTTTAATTCATGGTTTTGTTATGCTTTCTTCTGTTTCTTGACTTACGATTTTTTTCTACACTGTATTCCTCATCAGTATTTTTTAATGTTATGTTTCTCTTTTCTTCCTCTTCTTCTATCTTGTATAAATAGGAGATAATTTTATCTTTCATTTGGTCTAGTAAAATTCAGTTGATTTCTCCTTGGGTTTTTCTACCTTGTCAGAAAAAAAAAAAGTCTTTTTTTCTAATCTGCACTTGAAATCTGTTCTAGCTTCTTGATTTTCTTTAATCTAAGGGGATGGCGCAGGGAGTATAGAGAATGGTAACCTAAGGCTATATTCAGCCTTTTTTTTTTTTTTTTTTTTTTTGAAACACAGACTCTTATCTTTTTGGGGATGCTGCTAAATGACCTAAAAGAGCGTTAACTAAAACAGAGACAAAAGCATATCCTATTTCTAAGGAAAATACCCCTGAACTTGGACCATTCCCGGCTTGGAGTCCTGGAAATGGCAGGCTTCTGTACTTTGTCTTGCATCTACTCCTGAAACACTGAGATACTGACCTTCTTAGTTATTGATAAGACATTCTATTTTTAGGTGATTTTCCATCTATGATTCCAGTCCATTTCTATTCTAATTTATTACATGTGCTTTGCAGAAAGAAGTCTATTAGTGAATATTGCAAGGATTTTTTCTATTTACCCCTTTTCCCCAGCAAGGCCTCTAGAGGTTGGGGCAAGGAGTTGAGATCAGGTCTGATGAGGAAGAGATTTTTCTTTGCTTAGCCACAATTTTATGGAAAATAATTTTATTTCAGTGATAAAAAACATTTTGCTAAACTCTACTCTCATGTGTTCAGATCTATGAGATTTTGGTGAGAGAACTTCTGTGATCTGGTTTTCTTCTGCCACCCTTACCCAGGACAGTGAACACTCCTTTCAAGTAGAAAAAAAGGAAAAAAAAAATGAGCCCGAAAGTGTCCCCTAGTTCACCCAGGGTTACTCAGCAAATAAGAGTGTTTTTAGTTTATACAAACTGTAGAACTGTTAGGAATACATTTCAGTGAAACTTTTTAATGAATACATTTAAGAAAAACATAACTAGGATCATTTAAAAATACACAAATTTACTAGTATATATAATTTGAGAACTTCTTGAGTGGTTTTTTCCTATGCAGTTTTCCTGATTTTTTTTTTTAATTGAGTTGAATATGAATCTAGATATTCGAGGTCAAAATACTAAATTTATGTCAGCTGAAATGTAAAAACCCTAAATCTAATTCCCATTTTTATACCATCATTAAACCAAGAACTATAATCTTTACCTGGACTGACCAACAATACAAAATCATCACCAGTACTTTACCCAGGAATTTCTTAAGCTACAGCAATATAACCAAAAAAAGTTGAAGCAAATAAGGCTACAATTTCAGGATTTACCAACTGTCTACCTAAATATCTGAAGAACATTTTTGGCAGAACATACTAAATTTATTATTCTTTTCTCAAATATCAAATGAAGGTTCACTAAATCTAACCACAAGATCAGAGTCTTCAATGCTTTGTCTGTCTAATGGTTTAGGTTCATATGCTATACAGAAAAGAGCCATAGACCCTCAGGATAAATTTCAGTAGTGATTTAAGAAATAAAAATCAAACTGTCTCTGGTAGATGTTAGATGTTTTCCTTTAAATAGTATTGATATGGAAACATTCTAAAGGTCACCCTTAGTGGGAAAATCCCTTCACCCTGAGGAGCTGTAGTCATGCTTAAGGTCTTAGAATCCCTTTCTTTTTTTCTCTTTAACTTTTTTTTCTTAATTTTGTTTAGACCATCAGGCTACTGCTTCTATGCTCCCCACTTAGCTCCCAACTGAGGCTTTTATTCTTAACCAGTGGGTTGGCAGGTTCCCAATTTCTTTTTGTTTTGGGGGAAAAAAAAGAAATTGGGAAATTTTTCTCACTGCTTTGGCTCAGCTGGTCTGCTGTCTGCCAGCCTTTAGAGATGACTGTCTCCATTATTATTTTATGTGTACTGGATTTGGCAAATATTGTGGCTATAACTGTTGTCTTTACTGAGTTCCTCTTTTTCACTGACAAGAAGCTATTGCATCATCCACAGATGAAATATCCATCCGTGGCTCACAATATCTATTTACTGAGTTGTAATTTTTATGGGGAAAAACCCATGATTACAGAGCATGCAATCATGCTCTTCTATATTTCACATGGCTGTCACTTTATTAAATAAAGCACTAACAGCTTTTTTTCAAACCATTTCCATAAATTCTAAGTTATATTTCACATCCTACTCTACCCAACAGGGCCTAAACACGCAGGTGAATACAAATGAGAGAAACAGAAGACATAAAGAGAGGGAACATACTTAGAAAGTGCTGGAACAGAATCCAAACAGTTCATGATGTGTGTGTACTCAATGTAGCAACCACAGCTGTGACCAGGGCTGATGTGGTCTGCACACTGGTCTGTCCAGTCTCGTTTGTACACAGACCTAGCCATTGTCGGCTAGTCACTAGGGCTCAATATGAACAATAGCGGCATGTCTACCAACCTTGTTTCCTACTCCATGCATGAAAGCAGAGTGGTGGTCCTTAAGTGGTCTGAGTGGAGGACACGTCATCACCAAAAACTCAACTCAACCATGGCTTCCCTCAGTAAGGCCTTCTCCAGTCCTAAGGCAAAGGTTGTGGATGCTGCCCCAGGTTGCACAGAAGCAGGTATATGGCTAATACGATGCCTACAATATGCTATTGTCCTTACCTTCTCACTCGTCCACAGGACCTCAGCTGGAGGTGGCTGGAGAAGGGAGACAGCAGAATCTCTGCTGGTTTTTCAAACCATAAGTACCTGTGCAACTGCAGCAAGAACCTTCTTCATGGTCCTTCTGAATTTTGCCTGCCAAGACCCCCTACTCACATCAGCACAAAAATTTTACTTTTAACTGTCCCTTCCATGTATATTGACGTAATAGTTTATCTTTGCTGTCATACTACCTCAATTACAGAACTGAAGCCCTGAATTATATGTTATAGTGACAGTCTATGTTTTTTCAGATATATAAATCTTCTCTCAATAGAAATTGGAGTATGTACCCAATATTGCACAAGTAAGCATTCAGTATGGGACAGCAATCCTTTACTATACTCCTCTGACATCTAAACTCTGGGAAAAAAGAAAGTTGTGGGCTTTTTTATTATTACTTACTGGAGCGGAAGGGGTGGGGGGACGGGGTGGCTGGGTGATGGACGTTAGGGAGGTATGTGTTGTAGTGAGTGCTGTGTACTGTGTAAGACTGATGAATCACAGACCTGTACCCCTGAAACAAATAATACATTATATGTTAATAATAAAAAAAAGATTAAAAAATTACTTTCTTTTTTAAACTCTCATTTGGCAGCACAACCTAACTTCATCAGAACTCATTTGCTGGCAAAACTGCCAAAATTGATATATGACCAATTATAGTCTTTACTCTATGGTATTTGGATTCTAAATTTCCATGTTTCTTGCCCCAACTGTTTGTATAAGAAATTGTGGACCTGTAGATGCTTAATAATTTTTTTTGTTAAGTTGATGACTTCTATCCACATCCACCTTAAAACTCAAAAGTATTTCATGTACCAAGGGATGCTATCTACAGTCTGCAACTACTAGTCTAACTCCTTTTCCCTTGATTCCCTCACCTTCTCCTCCATCCCTCATATCCTGACTTGACTGATTATTTTGATACCATGCAACACGGAATAAGTGTCTGCTTTCATGACTTTTGTGACTTCCATTTATAATTAATATTGCACAAAATATCTTTTAATGTACAAACTGACTAGTTGTAATTCAATTTCTCCAGGAATCTTAGGTAGAAATGGGACAATTTTCGAAAGGAGTTCATAAGATTCTTCACAGCAGCATGGTAAGTTGGCCTAATACTGATAGTTTTATGCAAATTATCACAGCATGCTACAAATTCTTGAAAAGAAAATCTTCTAAGAATACACAGTATTTAATCTCCCTTTTACAGACTTTCATCAAACAGGATATCTTCTAAAAGCAATTATCTAAATTATGCATGGATAGCTCAATAATTTAATGTCTACATATTTTTACTAAAACAATTTGTCTCGGTGTATGTTTTTAAAAGTGCTTTAAGGTTTCTAAATAAAAGTAACTAGATAAAACAATTATTTCCGCAACAAATATACTTAAAATTGACTTTCACACTTAAAAACTTTGAAGGGAATTGTGATAAATAATATATACTTTTATTATTATGAAGTAGATGAGAAATGATGTTTAAGTGACTGAATAATGAACATTTAACAATGTTAGGTTTATAAGTAGGTACTGAAATGAATACAAGGAAAAAGCAACTCTAACCACTCATTAGTCCAATTCCTTTCCATGATTGTGATATTATTGTTATTGTTTAATCTGGGGGGGAGTTAATAGGTCTCATTTTGGAATACTTAGTTATATTATACATTGATATACACTGTTGCTTACTTTTAAATATTTTTAAATGATAGCATGGTCCATGAAGTGCAAACCTGTAACCTCTGAAAGTATAAGTTCAATGGCTGCTTTAAAGTGATGAATTAGTTTTATCTTTTGACCTTTTGAAGAACGTTGGACAGTGAACTCATAATATATATTCATTCTTTTATTTATTCATCAAAGTACTTATACATACCATACCTTTTTCTAGAAATGCAAGACGGGAATGAATCAGGCAAGATTTCTGTTATTCAAAATTAAAATCAAGTGTAGTGAGATTGACAAATTATTAAATAAACTGTACTAGGTAGAAGTGGAAAAGAGGTTAAATAGGAAGAAACAGTGGGTTTGAGAGGCAAGAAAGAGTGGGATAGTACTAAAAAAGCTTTAGGGAGGCAGGTTATTAGAATGTTTGATGAAAGACCTATTGTAGAATGAGAATGTATGTGTACTTGTTGGGGTTGGTTGGCATGGTAGAGAAGGATGGTGTGTATTTAATACAACAGCAAATGTGAACATTTACATTAACAGCCATAAGACACTGAATGTAAGTTGCTTTGTTATGTTGGGGAATAGAATGAGTAAGATTGAGAAGGGGTTTTTTTTATTATTATTTTTTATTGTTATGTTAATCCCCATACATTACATCATTAGTTGTAGATGTAGTGTTCCATGATTCATTGTTTGTGCATAACACCCAGTGCTCCATGCAGAACGTGCCCTCCTCAATACCCATCACCAGGCTCACCCATCCTCCCACCCCTCTCCCCTCTAGAACCCTCAGTTTGTTTTTCAGAGTCCATCATCTCTCATGGTTCGTCTACCCCTCCGATTTCCCCCCCTTCATTCTTCCCCTCCTGCTACCTTTTTTTTTTCTTAACATATATTGCATTATTTGTTTCAGAGGTACAGATCTGAGATTCAACAGTCTTGCACAATTAGATTGAGAAGAGTTTTGTGCAGCTGACAAGGTTAGAGATGGACCCAATGGGGGCCAGACCATCGAAGCACTTGTGGTCTTGATAAGTAGTTTGGGCTTTGCTGCATGGAAATGTGGGACCATTTAAGGATTTTAGCCCAAGGACAATTAAGATCAGATTGAAATTACAGAAATATCTATGCAGATGTACACTACATGACAAAGTTGAGTCCTTTAAGACTAGAGTCAAAGAAGACTTCCACAAGAGTCCATGTGAGGTATGAAAACAGTCAAAGAAAAAGCGATAGTAGTAGGCTGGAAAAAATGGAATTTAAAAGTCAATAGAACTATAAGGGGCATATGGTTTTGGTCCCAGGAACATCTATGCTTGAGTACTGACTATATTTGCTACTTACAGTATGATGTTTGGAAAACGATTTAATCTGTCTATTCTTGGATATCCATTTGCAAAATGAGAATCACAGTGTATATTCATAAGGTTATTACGATGATTAAATGAAATAATGCCTGTAAAATCCTAGGACAAACCTTAAACATTATAAGCCTCAATAAACATGTTTTTTGTTGTTGTTGTTGTTAGGAACACACCCCAAATGAACAAAAGGGCAGAGCAAAAATAAAAATGGCAAATTGTAGACATTTGAAAAATATTACAAGTGCAGAAGTGCTCAAAGATATGCAAAATAAATGGAGAGCAAGGGATAATTTACACCTGGCAGGTTAGCCAACATTAAAAGAATGGTTAATACCCAGTGTGGGCAGAGAGATGAGACCATGAGCCCCTAAGCTTCGGTGAACAGTATGGTTGCTCTGGAAGGTACATGGACCCAAAGCATGAAAATTATAACTTCTCTGACCCAACAATTTCATATCTGGAATATTATACTGCAGAACTAAACAGATAAATATGAAAATATATGTCATTTGTAGCATTGTTTATGGCAACAAAATACTGGAAACAACCTAAATATTCAACAACTAGGAAATGTTTAAGTAATTTATGTTGTAATTTACAGAGTAAAATGATGTTCAGCCTTTAAAATGATGAAATAAGTGGATATTTGTTGCTGTGTAAATATCTAAGTGGGGTTTCATTTTTTGAAAAGCAAGTACAGTGTAAGCTAATTTTTTATTGAACTCATAAACATACAATCACAAATGGTAAATTGGATAGATCTGACTAAATTTATAGACTTATTAGAAGTTGTTAGAGTAAGAGAATGAGGTTTACAAATAGAGAACTGCAAAGGGAAAATTGATTAATGAAATTCCCTTTGGAAACAAGAGCTCTTTTCATGGTATTTGTGTCATAAAAAAGGAAACATTTTTCTCACAATTTGAAATAAAAAAGGTGAGGATATATCATGTGATCCAATAATTTCCTGACCCCGGAGAAAACAAGTTCAAGGTCTTTGTGTTTTGTTTTTTCGTCGTCCTTGATTTTTTGCTCTCCAGCTTAGACTACTTCTCCATTTATTTCCTCTCCAGTACTCTGGCTTTGTCTAGTTTTCCTTCTGCCACACATACTGTGCAGGCCCTAAACATACAATTTTTAGTTAAATGTTTGGGCCAAGAGGTGAAGGATGGCTTGTTTTGTTACCTCAGCTGTTTCTGTTAAATTGTCAGTAAGATTCTTTACTGAAAGAGAGGGAGGCAGCAGTGGGGAGATGTTTTAAGAGCACAGTAAAGAGATGCAAAACACACTAAAGAGGACATCCATCTAACCCACATCCTCTCTTTGGGGGCCCTCTCCTTTCAGGTCCCTAGTGATATAACTCATCTTGGTTAGCTACAGTATTACCTCCAGTTTATTTTCTGGGGTTTTATAAGAGTTATGGGGAAAGACAGGCTTTTTTCCTCTAGGTGTATGAGGTAAAAAGGATATTCAATCCTGGAGCTCTTAGTACCATTTTTTTCTGTCATGAGAGAAGACATTGCCTGAAAAATGAAGCCAACACAGAGGAAGAATGAAGAAGACAGAAAATAGATATATTCATATTATATCTTTGGGCACCTGTATCCCAACATATGGTTCTAGACTAGTGGTTTTCGAAGTATGGTTTCCACTCCTGGCAATTTGTTGGAAAATCAAAGTTCCCATCTTAGACCTACTGAATCACAAACTCTGGAATGGGCCTGACAATTTTAACAAGACCTACAGGGGATTCTTGGGAATGCTAAAGGTTGAAAGTCACTGCCCAGACTTTTCAAATACAGGAGCCATTAGATACCGTATTTATGTCTCTTTCACTTGAAAAGCCCTGTTTAACACAGCCACTGAGATAAACTGAGTAGGTGGGGTTGTCATAGCTGATCAGACCCAAAGGAAATTGAAATCAGTTTTTAGTGGCATCAAAATGTACGGTTATGTGATTTCATGGGGCAACTTTCAGCTGCCCAGATATATGAATAAAGATGGTAAATTTTAAGAGTTTGCAGGGGAGCTGTCTCAGATAAGCAAGATCAAGGAGTAGGACCTAAGCTGAAGACAGGCTTTAAAGAAGGAAATGAAACCATAGAGGAGGTGATCGATGAAGATATAAAGGTAACATCAAGGGACAAGATATCAGAATGACATCAATCAATGTACCTAGGAGGCTGTGGTTAGACATCTTCATATCTGAATTTGAGTTAGACCAGTAATAAGAGATAACAGTACCCAAGGTAAGTATATAAGAACAGATGGCAAGAGTTTTTGGTGTTGAGATGATCAAACAATTCTGGATTCCTGGGTCAACCATGTAGACATCCACAAAAGTTTAGCCAACTGACAAATTCCATACTGAACAAGGGAATAGTCAGGACCTAGGTAAAGAAAAGCAAAAGGTATTTTGAGGGTCTTACAGCTAGATGAAATGAGCCTCAGAAATGGAAGCAGTGTTGTGAAAGTGGGCAGTTTAGGTTCAGAAGTAACACAGGCAGGCATGAGAACTGTAACTGTAACTGCAGAATATGGCACATGGAAAGCAAGCTTATAAACCTCCACCAAGGAGAACTAAGAGAAGCAATGCTTAGAGGTGGAGGAGAGGGGGGGCAGGCTTGAAGGCCCAGAATTGGAGGCAGCGTCATGGGATGCTCAGTAAGAAGTGACACAGCCTCTGTCTGGAGAGACGGTTGTGATATAAAAAGATGACAGAGAAGCAGCAGAAAATTAGCAGGCTCTGTTTAGCTTCCATTTTCTCTGCTAAGAATAATTCAGAATGGAAGCAAGTTAAAGAGGAAATTGAAGATGAAGATCATTTATGCTCTGTTATTGTACACGAACATTTACCTTAGTCAATCCATGATTGTACTTGATCTATTTCTATAAATAATTTGTAGAAACTCTTCACAGGAGGTTCATTTTTGTGTGTGTGAATAATGGGTCACATTCACTTGCCATTTAGACAAATCAGCTTTGGTGTTTAGTGGGTGATAAATGCAGCCTGGCCTTTCTATTAGTTCTTCCGAAGCTTGCAGGGGCTATAGTCTCCTGGCTCTTTGCTGGCTTAGCACCTGTGACTACCTTATCTATAGAGTGCTAAATTGTAGGTAGTGTGCTTGGTTTTTATTTTTTTTAAAGATTTATTTATTTGAGACAGAGAGAGCACGTGCATGCAAGCGAGTGGGGAGAGGGGCAGAGAGAGAGGGAGACAAGTAGACTCCCCAGTGAGCAGGAAGCCCAACACAAGGCTTGATCCCAGGACTCTGAGATCATGACCTGAGCTGAAACCAAGCGTCGGAAGCTTAACTGACTGAGCCGTCCAGGTGTCCCAGGGTGCTTGGTTTTTAAATAGTGCTCATTATGACTGACATCAGTGTATCACTATTAGTGTGAGAAATTTTTTTCATGTTGTGAATGAAATACTCATTCAAGCATGGCATAGATAGCAGAAATCAATAAGTTTGTACACGTGTCAAACTATTCTCTGGCTTAATCATTAGCAGTCATTTTTCTAGTCCTTTCCCCAGAAAATATTCTTAAAAATAATCTTGGATCAATCACACAACAACCTTAGCAAAAAGAAGCATATTATTTTCACCGATTGATCAAAACTTCCTAGATTTTACACTCTTAAGAAAATAATAAAAATAAAAGTTGAAGAAAACAGAGAATACAAAAATACGGTTTTCAATGTTTTTCCTTCATAATGTTATATGTTCAGGAATGTTTTTGTTTTTGTTTATTTGTTTGGACAGTAATGGATAGTCCCACTATTAGGCTTTATTTAGTTCCATAGACCCAGGCCAACAGAATAAACAAAATAATAAAGTGTATTTTATACTGAAAGTTGTATTTAAGACTGATTCATTTCTGCTACATATTCATGGAACTCTACTTGTCCTTAAGCTACAATGTTTTTCTTCCCATTTAGGCAAGCACCACATATGTAAATCTAGTCCCACCACATTAAAAAAACACATATATTAAGAATGTTAAACATTCCCTATACATCAAAAAATGCTTCTGAGTGGCTCCCAGCAGAGCATGTCTATCTCCAGCTAATGAGTTTTAATGTATGATTTTCTTGTACCTCGCTTTTCTTTACACATCAATCTGTTCATGGCATCTGTCATGCAAACAGTAACAGAGAAACCGCTGGGGCTGTCAAGGAAATGACACCTTTCTCCTTTACCAGAGTCTGAAAATGATGCCCAGATTTCTCTGAAATTCTCCAGGCAAACTATGTCTTTCTTTTAAAACCAATACCATCTGCCCAGGCAGACATTTGTGAGCCAATTGTCACATAAAAGATTTTAGTTGATTTCTAATGCTCAAGCTTGTTACAATAGGTTATCAAGCTTTCACTTAACTAGATGACTTACCTTACACATTTCAAATTGAAGATGGGTATTAGAGAATAGAATGCTATGGATTAATCTTAGCCAAACTACAGGACACTAACAAAAGCAACCTTGGTTTATATTAAAAAGCAAAATCACTCAGTATTTGTTTCAACTTACAAACGTACATATATGATTTCTGAATTTTTTTTAGAATGAAAGTTGAGAACATTTAAAAGTATGTATAGTATGTACTGTCAATGGGTATAAATGAGTATTATTCACTTTCATGTTTCTTGATTAAGTTTATATTCAGATATAAATTTAACCAATATAATATAATTCAGTACAATCTCAATAAAAAACTCAGCTACAGAAAGAAGATCCCCTCTTAATTACTCCAATTACACTGCCAATTGTATTCAGCGGATAATTCAGTCACAGGAACATTCTTTTTTACCTAGTTCAACTACCGAATTCGATTAACATAATTATTTTCCCCAAATCCATAAAGTTCCTCAAGTATGTATCAACTCAGACCAAACAATAAACATATATGTTTTCTATTTGTATATACATGTACATTATATATGTCATAACTTTTTTTCACTTAAAAATATTTAGTATCATTCTGGGTAAATATATCTGTAGCAGGAATTTTAATGTATTTAATGCATTTAATGTATTTAATGTAGCCCAGTATTTCATTCACAATAATGTATCACCTAAGTAACCTCCTTAAGGAGCTGTTATGAAGTTACAGTGTTTTGCTGTTGCAAAAAGCATTCAGATGAATGTTTTAATAAACTTTTGCAATTCTGTTCATTTCTATAACTCAAGGGTTATAATTGATCATTAAAAAGGAATTAATATTTTAAGAATTTTTATATATACTATCATATTCTAAAAATTATAAAATTAAAATCCTTCATCATTGCATAAATGTTTTCATTTCACCATAAACCTGTCAACATTAGATATTTTAATTAGTTACTTCCTGATAAAATGAAAAATGTTCTCATTGTTTTGTTTCCTTGATAACTAGTAGGGCTTAAATCTTTCTTAAGTTTCTAGAACAATTTCACCATGACCAAGTGGGATTTATTCCTGGGCTGCAAGGGTGGTTCAACATCCATAAATCAATCAACAGGATACACTACATTAATAAAAGAAAGGGCAGGCGCCTGGGTGGCTCAGTTGGTTAAGCGACTGCCTTCGGCTCAGGTCATGATCCTAGAGTCCTGGGATCGAGTCCCGCATCAGGCTCCCTGCTCAGCAGGGAGTCTGCTTCTCCTTCTGACCCTCCCCCCTCTCATGCTCTCTATCTCATTCTCTCTCTCAAATAAATAAATAAAATCTTTAAAAAAAAAAAAAAGAAAGGGCAAGAACCACACAATCCTCTCAATAGATGCAGAAAAAGCAATTACAAAATACAGAATCCTTTCTTGATTAGAACTCTCTACGCTGTAGGGGTAGAGGGAACATACCTCAATATCATAAAAGCCAAATATGAAAAGCCCATAGCCAATATCATTCGCAATAGAGAAAAGCTGAGAGCTTTTCCCCTAAGGTCAGGAACATGACATGGAAGTCCACTATCACCACTGTTGTACAACATAGTACGTAAAGTCCTAGCCTCAGCAATCAAACAACAAAAAGAAATAAAAGGCATCCTAATTGGCAAAGAAGTCAAACTTTCACTCTTCACAGATGACATGTTACTCTATGTTGAAAACCCACAAGACTCCACCCAAAAATTGCTAGAACTCATACAGGAATTCAGCAAAGTGGCAGGATATAAAATCAATGCACAGAAATCAGTTGTATTTCTATACACTAACAATGAGAAGAAAGAGAAATTAAGCAATCGATCCCATTTACAATTGCACCAAAAATTATAAGATATCTAGGAATAAATCTAACCAAAGAGGTAAAATATTTATACTCTGAAAACTATAGAACACTTATGAAAGAAATTGAGGAATACACAAAGAAATGGAAAAACATTCCATGCTCATGGATTGGAAGAACAAATACTGTTAAAAGGTCTATGCTCCCCAAAGCAATCTACACATTGTTTAATCTCTATCAAAATACCATCAACATTTTTTTACAGAGAGGTAACAAATAATCATAAAATTTGTATGGAACCAGAAAAGACCCCAAATAGCCAAAGGATTATTGAAAAAGAAAACCAAAGCTGGTGGCATCACAGTTCCAGACTTAAGCTCTGTTACAAAGCTGTAATCATCAAGACAGTATGGTATTGGCACAAAAACAGACACATAGATCAATAGAACAGGATAGAGAATTGGCCAGAAATGGACCCTCAAGTCAATGGTCAACTGATCTCTGACAAAGCAGGAAAGAAATCCAATGAAAAAAAGACAGTCTCTTCAACAAACAGTGTTGGGAAAATTGGACAGCCACATGCAGAAGATTTCCTTACACCATACACAAAGATTAACTCAAATGGATGAAGGACCTAAATGTGAGATAGGAATCCATCAAAATCCTAGAGGAGAACACAGGCAGCAACCTCTTTGACCTTGGCTGTAGCAACTTCTTGCTAGACAAGTCTTCAAAGATAAGGGAAACAAAGGTAAAAATGAACTATTGGGACTTCATCAAGATAAAAAGCTTTTGTACAGCAAAGGAAACAGTCAACAAAAACCAAAAGACAGGGCGCCTGGGTGACTCAAGCGGTTAAGCGACTGACTTCCGCTCAGGTCATGATCCTGGAGTCCCGGGATCGAGTCCCGCGTTGGGCTCCCTGCTCAGTGGGGAGTCTGCTTCTCCCTCTCCCACTCCCCACCTCTTGTGCTCTCTCTCTCTCATTCTCTCAAATAAATAAAATCTTTTAAAAAACAACAACAACAAAAAAGACAGCCTACAGAATGGGAGAAGATATTTGCAAATGTCCTATCAGATAAAGGGCTAATATCCAAAATCCATAAAGAACTTATCAAACTCAACACTCTAAAGAATAAATAATCCAATGAAGAAATGGGCAGAAAACATGAACAGATATTTCTCCAAAGAAGACATACAAATGGCCAACAGACACATGAAAAAATGCACAACATCACTCAGCATCAGGGAAGACAAATCAAAACCACAATGAGATACCACCTCACACTGATCAGAATGGCTAAAATTAACAAGAGAGGAAACAAGAGATGTTGTTGAGGATGTAGAGAAAAGGGAACCCTCTTCCACTGTTGGTGGGAATGCAGGCTGGTACAGTTGCTCTGGAAAACAGTATGGAGGTTCTTCAAAAAGTTAAAAATAGACCTACCCTATGACCTGCAATTGCACTACAGGTATTTACCAAAGGATGCACACATAATGATCTGAAGGAGCACCTGCACCCCAATGTTTATGGCAACAATGTCCACAATAGCCACACTATGGGAAAAACCCAGATGTCCATCGACAGATGAATGGATAAAGAAGAGGTCATATGTATAAATACAAAGGAATATTACTCAGCCATCAAAAAAATGAAATCTTACCATTTGCAACAATGTGGATGGAAGTAGAGGGTATTATGCTAAGTGAAATAAGTTAATCAGAGAAAAACAATTATATGATTTCACTTATATGTGGAAGTTAAGAATACAGAGGATCATAGGGGAAGGGAGGGAAGAGTAAAATCAGATGAAATGAGAGAGGGAGACAAACCATAAGAGACTCTTAACTATAGAAAACAAACAAGTTTGCTGGAGGGGAGGCAGGTGGAGGGATGGGGTAACTGGGTGATGGGCATTAAGGAGGGCACTTGATGTAATGAGCACCGGGTGGTTATATGCAACTGATGAATCACTAAACTCTACCTCTGAATCTAATAATACACTATATGTTAATTAAATTTAAATTAAAAATGTTTCTAGAACAATTTATTTGTGTCTATGTGTGTGTGAGACTTATGTCCTTGGTCATTCCTCCATAAAAGTGTTGATCAATAACTGTGCACTCTTTTAAGATATACATCTTTTATGTATTATATAAATTAGACAGATTTTCCTGATTTCCATTTGCATTTCAATAGATTTATGGTCATATTTTACTTGCATAGTTGGTCAATCATTTCTATCAATATTTTCCTTTATGGTTTCTATCACTCTTTATGGTTTGCTATCACTCTTAGAAAATTTCTCCTTGCTCTATAATTACACAAATTTTCACTACTCATTCTCTCAGAACTTTTATATGCCTAATTTTAATATCTTTTAATAATGAATCTTTCAACTACTTATTTGAAATATCACCTTTAGTATATGCCATATTTTTATAAATCATGAGATATAAATCTCTGAATGATATCCCTTAGGCTATTTGTCTATTCCTGTTTCAGCAACATATTCTTTTAATTATTTCACATATTTAAATTTTTTTAGGGAAAATTATTTCCTGAATATCCCCCCCAACTCTATTACTCTTTGTTTTTAGGAATGTTATAATTATTCTCACATGTTTATTATCCCAGGTCAATTTTAGAATGATTTGGTTAAGTTCTCAATAAACAAAAAAGTTTAGGTTGGTTTTTTACCTGGATGTCATGGCACCGTCCAACCATCTCCTATTATCTATTCTCCCTTCTTCCTTTTGCAATAGAAGACCCAAAATGTTAGCTGCAAGCAGGTTGCCTAGCCTTAAAGCTAACTCTCTATGGCTATATGATTAAATTTGTGCTTGTGAGTGGAAGTAGTGAGTGTAATTTTTGAGTCTTTTCCTTGAAATCTGTTGCCTTAGACCATTCATCTTATAACTGATACATGAGAGGAAAAAATAAAACTTCTTTTATTCAAGACAGTATATGATATTTCTTGTAGCACATTGTCCCAAAACCTAACATACAGAATTGTATTCTCAGATGTGGGAAAATGATAAAATCAGAGTTTGAAGGATTGCCTTAGCAAATGTTTAGTAACTAGAAAGAACACAGATCATATTATAGTCCTTCTAACTAGTCAACAATTTTATGGCAAGGAAAAGCATTTGGCAGAACATTTGCTTGTGATTACCCTAAAAGCTAGTCTCATTACCTACCAAAGCCATACTAATAGGGAAACTGGTTGAGAAAATGTAGAATGATTGTGATGGCTGCTCCTTGTTATTTTTGGTAAAATACAGTGAAAGAGACATGTAGCCAAAAACTGGCCAGTCTGCAAGCAAAGATGGAGAAAAAACACACTGTTTATGGGAGGCTCTATCTGCCAGTAGCCTGAAATTTAAATTGATTGAATGTTCAGAAATCTGAAGCCTTAATGGGCTAGAAGTTCCAACTGCTTCTCTATGGAAATGGCAGGAAGTAAGTTTAGTGCCCAAAAGCAGACTGAAAGCAAATAGCAGATTAAGGATGTTGCCTTCAGACATGAAGTCATGGTTACAAATCCCTCAAGGGAGGCCCCATTATAGGACAGGGAGGGATGACCGACTAAATTCAGAAGCCATCCAACATTAGAAGAGATTGAGCAAGCTTAAGAAGTGTTACCAGAAGAGATCTTTGTGAATGGTTATTTCACACAGAACTGACTAGAAGCAAGTAGACCAGAGACTACTAAATTTTGGAGGGAATTGCATTGCCAAATAAATTATAGGCCCACCCACAGAAACCTATGATTTCTCTGGCTCCAAAGCAGCTCTCAGGTCATCAAGACTCCATACTCTCCAATAGTTGCTGAAAGAGTGGCTGCAGGGCATAAGTGAAGGAGAACCTGCAAAGGGAGGGCCAAGTAGGGATTATAAAGGACTGTGGAGAAGGAAGTTCCTTCTATAAAGCATCAGGATTGGCAAAATAGGATTAACCAAGGAAATCACTCCCTCTGGGGCAAGGAGTATTCTGTCAAGCAGGATTTAATCTGTAATAGACAAGTAAATGTTCCCATACCTTTTCTTTTCCAAAGGCAAGTTATTTAAGTTTTCTTGCTCCTAATCTTCCATGAATATTGGTATGTTTGTCTTTGATATTATTAGTTCCCCAATCTCTACAGCTCATTCTTGGAATTGCTGCAACTAAAAGAACATTCTATTTTTAGCTGTGAGCTAGATGCAGAACGGGTGTGGGACCCTGGGTTAATTTTCTAAATAAAGTGTGTGTGTGTGCGTGCATATGTGTGCATACTTATGGGACAGAGGTGCCTGGACACAGACTAAAAAATATTTCTCTGTTTCTATTCTTCCATTCTTCCTGTTAGTAAGTATGACAATTTTAAAATTTGGCCTCAAATTTTTGACACTTTTCCACTGGAAGTGGGTTCCATGTTTTCTCCTCTTGAATCTGGTGGGCTTTGTCTGTGTTTACCAATAGAGTACAATGGAGATGACACTAAGTGATTTCTTAAGGCTTCTTGAAGTGCTTTATTAAGGCAATGAATCTCCTGTAACATTCACAAGGAAAAAAAAAAAAAAACCCTCCCTAAGGAGCATCAACTTGCCATGTAAGCCAGCCAACTACCCAGAGGCTGCCATGTTGAGAGAAAGCACCAGCTGGTACATGTGAAGGGACCACATGGAAAAGTTCTGGGATAACAAGACAGGGGAATGTCTGAGCAGCCACCAGCTGCTCCATCACCCCATAGCTCTTCTCCAACTTCCAGTATCTTCTCACTCCAACTGTGGCAGAGATGCTGGGCCAAAATCACCCCAAACCATCTCATTTCCTGTGCCTCTGGGAGTCTGAGAAATAACATGACTGTTGTTCTTTTAAGCCACTAAGTTTTAGGTTGTTTTGTTACTAAGCATGTAGAGATTCTACCCTGTTTTGGAATAACTACAGACTATATTCACTTCCTAGTCTCCTTGGCAGTCAGATGTGGCAATATGACAAGGTTCCTGCCAATGAGATGTGTGCAAATTCTGGGACATCTCCTTAAACATTACTTGCCCTAACGTCTCTATCTCCTTCTTCTAGCTTTGTGGAAAATAGGAGATATAAAGCAAATTTGGAAACCACATGCTAAGGATGACAGAACCCCTCTAACATCCCGGGGCCTCTCACCTCTGGGTGGTAAGATTAAGGAGAAATAAATTTCTTTCTTATTCATATCACTATATTTTGATGGTTGTTAGAGTACCTTAGCCTGTATTGAAATAAATGCAGTGACACTGCAATAAAGGTAGACATCTTTCAACACTGAAAAAACTAACATATTTTCTCAAAAATGCATATATCAACTCCATTTATTCAATGTATCCTTTCTTTCTCAAGGGAAGTTTTATAGTCTGTTTTTTATGTAGTTATTATGAATATTTTGATACATTTGCCCTAGGGTGTTTTATATTTTTGGTGTGATGATGAGAGAGATCTTTGGATATTTTTTCATTATATTTTCTAATTAGTTATTGGTATGCTGTAAGAACATAAATTCTTCAGGCCAGTCGTCTGCCGAGGTTGTTTGCCTGTTGTGGGTAGTGTTTGGTCCCTGGCTGGAATGTGACACGTTTTAACTAAGTGTGCTCTGGTCTGTTTGTGAAATGAGACCTGTTGTCACCACCAGAACTGATGCTCCATAAAACTCCCAGGTTGAGGGAAGAGGTGCGAGCAGGGGTTTGGACCAGTCTTCTGGGAGAGGGCACCCAATACTCTGGGACTGAGGCACATGTGACTAGGATAGGTGGTTTTTCTGGGGTCTGAGGCGGCAGTGTGACATGTTAACAGGCTTGGTGTAAGCATATATAATAAATCAGATATTGCTATTTAATCAATCAGTTCTATTATTAAACCTCAAATGATCAATCGTTTTCCTTTGCTTTTTCCCAGCATGATGAAATACTATGCACTCTTACTCTTTGGCTGACCTTGTTATTAAAATGTATGATTGTATCTGATAAGCCTTTTTTTAAAAATTATGGTAAAAAACACATAATACACATGCATCTACCTTAATACATTTTCCAGTATACAGTACAGTATCATTAACTACACACACACTGTTGTACAGATTTCTAGACTTTTTCACCTCGCATAACTGAAACTCGATATCCACTGAATAGCACCTTTCCATTTCCCCCTCCCTCCAGTTCCTGGTAACCATCATTCTACTCTCTGTTTATATGAGTTTGACTAGTTTTGGAACTTCATGTAAGTGGAATTATGGAGTATTTTTCCTTGTGGAACTGACCTATTTCATGTAGCATAAAGTCTTTAAACTTCACCCATGTTGTAGCATATGACGAGGCTTCCTTTTTTTTTTTTTTTAAGATTTTATTTATTTATTCAACGGAAAGAGAGACAGCGAGAGAGGGAACACAAGCAGGAGGAGTGGTAGAGGGAGAAGCGGGCCTCCCGCTGAGCAGGGAGCACAACACGGGGCTTGATCCCAGGCTCCTGGGACCACGACCAGAGCCGAAGGCAGACGCCCAACGACTGAGCCACCCAGGCGCCCCGAGGCTTCCTTCTTTTTTAAGGCTGAAAATAATCATTGCATATGCGACATTTCTATCTTGGTTATCGTGAATAGTGCTTCAGTGGACAAGGATGTGCAAATAAGTCAAGATCCTGTTTTCAATTATTTTTGAGAAATACCCAGAAGCAGAATTGCTGGATCATGTGGATGTTCTCTTTTTAATTTTTTGAAGGAACCTCCATTCTGTATTCCTGACTTTAAAACATGTCACAGATTGGTTAAGATGGTGGCAGAGTAAGAAGATGCTAGGCTCATCTGGTCCCACGAATAAACTAGAAAACTATCAAATCATCTAAATACCCCAGAAATTGACCTGAAGACTGGCAGAACAAAGTCCAATACTAAAAGTAGAGAAGAGGCCACATTGAAGAAGGTAGGAAGTGCAGAGACATGGTTTGGGAGAGATCGTGGCTTCTGTGATGGGAAGGAGCCATGGACACAAAGAAGGGCCAAAGACAGATTAACACACAGTGGAGCACAAGGGGAAAATGAATCCCTGTGGCAACTGGCTTAGAGAGTTACAGAGACTGAATTTCATGACTTGTGGCAAACATCAGGGCTTAAAACCTGGACTTCCAAAGATCAGCGGGCTGGGCTTGGCTGGGATAGATTCTGAAGGCATTGCACTGCTCTTGGAGAGAAGACAGGCAATCAGACATACAGCCTGGAAACAGTGATCTGAAGAGCGCCTGGAGCACACAGTGGGGAGGTGATTCACTCATCTCAGAGCATATCCCAGAGAGAGAGCATTCAGGGAGAGACCCCTCTGGGAATAAAGGAATAGCTGAGGCCATTTTCCTCCCCCACCCCTCAGCCACCTGCATGAACCAGTACAGTGCCCACACTTGCTACTTAATATGCTTACACCAAGCCTGTTAACATGTCACATTGCCTCCTCAGACCCCAGAAAAACCACCTATCCTAGTCACATGTGCCTCAGTCCCAGAGTATTGGGTGCCCTCTCCCAGAAGACTGGTCCAAACCCCTGCTCGCACCTCTTCCCTCAACCTGGGAGTTTTATGGAGCATCAGTTCTGGTGGTGACAACAGGTCTCATTTCACAAACAGACCAGAGCACACTTAGTTAAAACGTGTCACATTCCAGCCAGGGACCAAACACTACCCACAACAGGCAAACAACCTCGGCAGACGACTGGCCTGAAGGCTAAAGTGGCCAGGACAAAACAGCAGAGCACATGCAGCACACACTGAAGACGTTCCTGGAAGCACCAGGCCCTGGAAAAGACAGGACACCGCAGAGCAGGGCACTACCAGATGTCATCTTCATAAGGCTGTTACTCTCAAGAACTGGAAGCATAGCTGACTTTCCTAAACCAGAGGAACAGGCACAGAGACTTAGACAAAATGAGAAGACAAAGAAATGTATCCCAAATGAATGAAAGAACAGGACAAAGCCACAGTCAGAGAATTAAGTGGAACAGATGGAACTAACATGAACTGATAATTTAAAGTAATGACTGGGGTGCCTGGGTGGCTCAGTCGTTGGGCGTCTGCCTTCAGCTCAGGTCATGATCTCAGGGTCATGAGATCGAGCCCCATGTCGGGCTCCCTGATCAGCAGGGAGTCTGCTTCTTCTTCTCCCTCTGCTCCTCCTTCTGCTCTCTCTCTCCCAAAATAAATGAATTAAAAAATAAATTTAAAAAATCTGTTGTTCTAACTTGGGAATCTAGCAATAGGACAGAGTTCCAGAAATTTCAATAATAAACTTTAAAAACATAGAGAAAAGAAGAAAATCATTTTAAAAGTAACTTACACACTCATTAGAGATGAGACCAGTGAGAAATGCCTATTTTTTTCTTCAGTATGACCTGGAAAGTAATTTTCTGTACACAGATTCTTTCCCCTCCTTCTCCTGCCCCCTCTGCTCCTCTCTCTGCTCATGCTCTCTCTTTCTAAAATAAATAAATTAAATCTTTAAAAAAATATAAAAGTAATGGTCTTAAGGATGCTCACTGAATTTGATAAAAGAATAGAACACATGAATGAGACCCTTAACACAGAGATAAGGAATAGCAGCAGAGATAATGAGTACAATAAAAGAAATGGGAAACATGTTTGATGGCATGAACAATAGGATGGAAGAAGCAGAGGAACAAATTAGTGACCTGGAAGACAGAATAATGAAAGGTAAACAAGATGAACAAGAGAGAGAAAAAAAGAATTGTCAAAACAAGAATAGATGTAGGGAATTCAGTGACTCCATCAAACATAGTAGATTCATACTACAGGAAGAAAGAGAGAGAGGGGGACAGAAAATTTATTTGAAGTAGTAATAGCTGAAAACTTCCCTAATCTGGGGAAGGAACAGATATCCAGCCAGATCCAGGAGGCACAGAGAAGTCCCATCAAAATCAACAAAAGCAGATCTATACCAAGAAATATTGTAACTAAACTGGCAAAATAGAGTGATAAAGAAAAATATATATATATTTAAAAGAAGCAAGACAAAAGAAGATAGTAACTTACAAAGGAAAACCCTTTGTAAGGCTAGCAGGAGAATTTTCAGCAGAAATTTTCAATGCCAGAGGGGAGTGGTAGCATATACTCAAAGTGCTAAATGGGAAAAATCTGCAGCCAAGACTTCTATCCAGCAAGGCTATCATTCAGACTAGAAGGAGAGATAGAATTTCTCAGACAAACAAAAACTAAAGGAGTTCATAACCACTAAATCAATCCTGCAAGAAAATTAAAGGGGACTCTGAGTAGAAAGGAGAGACCAAAAGTAACAGTATGGAAGTAGAAATCACAAAAGCAGAAAAAGGAATATTTCTGTAAAAAATCAGTCAAGGAACTCACAAAATAAAAAGATGTAAAATAGAACATATACCTAAACCATGGTGAGAAGAGTAAAGAATGAGTTAAAACTTAAACAACAATCAACTTAATATACACTGCTATTTGCAGAAGAGGTTATATACAAACACAGTGATAACCATATACATAAAATGACTGATAAATATTCAAAGAATAGAGAGAAAGAAACCTAAATATATCACTAAAGAAAATCAGCAAACCATGAAAGAGAAAAAGGATTAGAGAAAATCTTCAGAAACAACCACAAAACAAATAATAAAATGACAAAAAATACATATCTATCAATAATTACTTTGAATATAAATGGAGTTAATGCTCTAATTGAAAGACAAAGGGTCACAGAATGGATTATAAAATCAGACCCATCTATACACTGCCTATAAGAAACTCATTTTAGGCCAAAAGACACCTGCAGACTGAAAGTGAGAGGATGCAGAAACACCCATCATGAAAATGAATGTCAAAAGAAAGCTGGAGTAGCAATACTGGAGCACCTGGGTGGTAGAGTCAGTTAAGCATCCCACTCTTGCTCTTGGTTTCAACTCTGGTCATGATCTCAGGGTCCTGAGATCAAGCCCTGCTTTGGGCTCCATGCTCAGCATGGAGTCTGCTTAAGATTCGCTCTTCCTCTGCCCCTGCCCTCCATGCTCTCTAGATAGTTAGATAGATGATAGATAGATAGATAGATAGATAGATAGATGATAGATAGATAATAGGTAGATACAAAGTGAGCAAGCAAGCTGGAGTGGCATTACTTATATTGGACAAAATATACTTTAAAACAAAGACTGTACCAAGAGACAAAGAAGGACACTACAATCCAACAAGAAAATATGCCAATTGTAAATATTTATCCAACCAACATGGGGGCACCCAAATACATAGACCAGTTAATAACAAACATAAAGGAACTAATTGATAATAATACAATAATAGTGGAGGACTTTAACACCCCACTTATACCAATAGACAGATCATCTAAAGAGAAACATCAAGAATGACTTTGAATGACAAATTGGAACAGATGGATTTAACAGATATATTCAGAAAATGTCATTCTAAAACACCAAAATACACATTATCTTCAAGTGCACATGGAACATTCTGCAGAATAGATCACATATTAGCCCACAAAATAAGCCTTAACAAATTCAAGAAAATCAAAGTCATACCATGCATCTTTTCTGACCACAACACTATGAAACTAGAAGTAAACCACAAGATAAAATCTGGAAAAAGCACAAATACATGGAAGTTAAATAACACATGCCACTAAACAATGAATGGGTCAACCAGGAAATAAAAGAAATTTAAATAGTACAAGGAAACAAATGAAAATGAAAACACAATGGCGCAAAATCTTTGGCATGCTGCAAAAACAGTTTTAAGAGTGAAGTTTATACCAATAAGGACCTCAAGAAGCAATAAAAATCTCAAATAAACCACCTAACATTATGCTTAAAGGAACTAGAAAAGGAAAAATAAAACCAAACCAGCAGAAGGAAATAATAAAAATTAGAGCAGAAATAAATGATACTGAAACTAGAAAATAAATAGAACAAATCAATGAAATCAGGAGCTAGTTCTTTGAAAAATCAATAAAATTGACCAACCTCAAGCCATCAAGAAAAAAAGAGGAAGGACTCAAATAAATAAAACCACGTATGAGAAGAGAAATAACAATCAACATCACAGAAATGCAAATAATTAAAAGAGAATATTGTGAAAAACTGTATGCCAACAAATTAGGCAACTTAAAAGAAATGGATATATTCCTAAAAACACATAAACTACCACAACTGAAACAGGAAGAAATAGAAAATTCCAACAGACTGATAACCAGCAAAGAAACTGAGTCAGTAATCAAAAAACTCTCAATAAGCAAAAGTCCAGGGCCAGATGGCTTCACTGGCAAATTCTACCAAACATTAAAGAAGAGTTAATACAAAAAAAAAGAAAAAAGAGTTAATACTTATTCTTCTCAAAATATTCCAAATAATAGAAAAGGAAGGAAAAGCTCCAAATTCATTCTATGAGGCCAGCATTACCCTGATACCAAAACCAGATACAGATACCAGTAAAAAAGAGAACTACATGCCAATATCCCTGATGAATATAGATACAAAAATTTACAGCAAGTACTAGCAAACTGAATTCAATAATACATTTAAAAAATCATTCACAGTGATCAAGTGAGATTTATTCCTGGGTTGCAAGGGTGGTTCAATATTTGCAAATCAATTACTGTAATACATCACATCAGTAACAGAACAGATAAGAACCATATGATTATTTCAATAGATACAGAAAAAGCATTTGACAAAGTATAACATCCATTCGTAACAAAACCCTCTGCAAAGTAGGTTTAGAAGGAACAAACTTCAACATAATAAAGGCCATATATAAAAAACCCACAGCTAACATCACCCTTAATGGGAAAAAACTGAGAGCTTTTCTTTTAAGATCAAGAAAAATACAAGGATGGTCTCTCTTACCACTTTCATTCAACATAGTTGTGGAAGTTCTAACCACAGCAATCAGACAAGAAAAAGAAATAAAAGTAATCCAGGAGGGTAAGAAGAAATAAAACTTCCCTTATGTGTAGATGACATGAGATGATATATAACAGACCTAAAGACTCCACCTAAAAACAATTGGAACTGATACATGAATTTAATAAAGTCCCAGGATAAAAAAATCAATGTGCAGAAATCTGTTGTATTTTATACACTAATAATGAAGCAGCCAAAGGAGAAATTAAGAAAACAATCTCATTTACAACTGAACTAAAAATAATAAGGTGCCTAGGAATAAATCTAACCAAAGAGGAGAAATACCTGTACTCTGAAAACTATAAAGTACTGATGAAAGAAACTGAAGAAGACATAAACAAATGGAAAGACATTCCATTCTCATGGACTGGAAGAACAAATATTGTTAAAATGTACATGCTACCCAAAGCAATCTACACATTTAATGCAATTCCTGTCAAAGCACCAAGAGCATTTTTCAACAGAACTAGAACAATCCTAAAATTTATATGGAGCCACAAAAGATCCAAATAGCCAAAGTAAATTTGAAAAAAAAAAAAAAGCAAAGCTGGAGGCATCACAATTCCAGTTTTCAAATTATATTGCAAAGCTGTAGTAATCAAAACAGTACAGTACTGGCACTAAAAGAGACACATAGATCAAGAGAACAGAATAGAAAACCCAGAAATAAACCCACAACTATATGGTCAATTAATCTTTGACAAAGCAGGAAAGAATATTCAATGGGAACAAGACAGTCTCTTCAACAAATGCTGTTGAGAAAATTGGACAGCAACATGCAGAGGAAAGAAACTGGACCACTTCCTTACACCATACACAAATGTGAATTCAAAATGGATTAAAGACCTAAATGTGAGACCTGAAATCTTAAAAATTCTAGAAAAGAACACAGGCAGTAACTTCTTTGACATTGGGTAAAGCAGCTTTTTTCTAGATGTGTCCCCTGAGGCAGGGGAACAAAAGCAAAAATTAGTGGGACTGGATCAAAATAAAAAGGTTCTGCACAGCAAGGGAAACAATTAACAAAACTAAAAGACAACCACATGAATTGGAGAAGAGACAAATCAAGAAACAGACTCTTAATTATGGAGAACAAACTGATGGTTACCAGAAGGGAGGGTGGTGGGGGGATGAATGAAATAGGTGATGGAGATTAAGGAATGTACTTCACTATATTGTACCCTGGAAACTATTACAACACTGTATGTTAACTAAGTGGAATTAAAATAAAACCTTGCAAAAATTAAAAATAATAAAACAAATTACAAAGTTATAGTAATCAAAATAACACTATGCCAGCATAAAATAGATATATAGATAAAAAGAAGAAAATAGAGAACACAGAATTAAACCCATGCCTATATGGTCAAGTGATCTTTGACAAGGGTGCCATAACTGAAAATTGGGAAAAGAGTCTCTTTAATAAACAGTGTTGGGAAAACTGGATATCCACATGCAAAACAATGAAATTGGATCTTTATATTATACCATATGCAAAAATTAGTTCAAAATGGATTAGAGACTTAAGATCTGAAACTATAAAACTCTTGGAAGAAAACTGATGGTTAATTGTATATGTCAACTTGACTGGGCCAAGCGATGTCAGAGAGCTGGTAAAACATTTCTGGATAGGTCTTTGAGAGTGTATCCCAAAGACATCAGCATTTGAATCAGTAGACTGATCAGTAGAAAAGTTTGATCATTAGAAAAATACTGTCCTCACCAATCCAAGTAGGCATCATCCAATCTATTGAGAGCCTAAATAGAACAAAAAGATGGATGAGGGGCAGATTGGTTCTGAGACATCTATCTTCTTTTACCCTTAGACATTGGCATTCCTGGTTCTCAGGTTTTCAGAGTCAACCTGAGATTTACATTATTGGCTCTTGATCCTCAGGTCTTTGGACTCAGACTGGCTTTCCCAGCTCAGCGGTTTGCTGATGGCTGATCTGGGGACTCTCTGGCCTCCATAACCCTGTGAACCAATTCCTATAATGAATCTCCACTTCTATCTACTTATCTACCTACCTTATTGGTTCTATTTCTCTGGAGAACTGACTAATACAAAAACATAAGGGAAAAGCTTTATAACATTGATCTTGCCAATATTTTTTCTTTTTAATTTGAAACTAAAAGCAAAAACAACAAGAGCAAATATAGACGAGTGGGACATCAAACCAAAAAGCTTCTGTGCTGTTAAGGAAAAATCAACAAAGTAGAAAGGCAACCCACAGAATGAGAGAAAACATTTGCAAATCATATACCTAGTAAGAGGTTAATTTCCAAAAGATATGAGGAAGTCCTATCATTCAATAGTAGAAAACTAACGCAATTAAGACGGACAAAAGTCTTGAATAGACATTTCTTCAAAGAAGACAGAAAAATGGGTAACATGCATATGAAAAGATGCTAAACATCAGGGAAATGTAAATCAAAACCACATGAGATATAACCTCACACTTGTTAGGATAGCTATTAAAAAGAAAAAATTAAAAAAAAAAAAAAACAGGAAAGAGCCTGTGTGATATGTGAAGGACGGGAAAAAATTGGACCCCTTGTGCACCGTTCCAGGAATATAAAGTGGTATCACTGCTATGAATAAGCCTTTCTCTTAATTGTGATGCTGATACTGTGTCTCAGGTGTGAGCATTTCTGTGATGATGGGGCTAGTAGATGGTATATAAAATAGAGCACATCTTTTAGCAAGTTTGTTTTGAAGATAAGTAAGCCAAATAAACTTAGGAAAATAAGGGGTTTCAGAGTTTTCATGACTCATGGCCTAATTGGGGTTTGGAACCCAAGCCTCAGCTAAGGATAAAATATTACATAGTCATTATTCCTTCCCTATATCACAGAGGAAACTTCGTGAAGAGAGGCTACAGATGATAATCACATTCAAATATCAACTCTCTTTTCCACAGTTCACTTAGGATTTTCATATATGCTTAGAGTTGATGGACTAATATTTTGCTCTGAGTTTTTGCATCTTCATTCATGTGATATTTGTCCCTAGAAAGTCCTTATATTTCTAATCTCATGTGTGTTATAGTTTGTTCAAAGTTAGGGCAATTTGGCAAAGGCAATTTTTTTCAAGTGCCAGAATATTCTGAATGACCAAAAAAATGTCAGATTCTAGAAGGTATGAATGAACATGTATATGGATTTTTCTGCACCAAGTGCAATTCTTTAGATGTAGAGGTCACTATGGGTTTTCTACATCTTAAGTCATTTAAGTCATATCTCTTTCTCAAAAAGCCCAGGTTCTTTGCAATTTTTCTATAAAAATTTTTAAAAAGGAAATTATGGTCAATTTTTTAAATGCCCTTTTTTAGAGAAAAAATGAACAGAAATAACAAATCTTATAGAAAATGATATATTACAGCTTCTAGGAATGGCCAAATCTGTGGAAAAATTATTTATATATAAGTATATATATAAATATATAAATAATATACTTTTATAGAGTTATAAATATAATTTATATGTATAAATATATATTTTTTATATATTTATGTAATTTTTGACAATTATACAAGAATACTGACACTTCTAGGAAAATATACGGCCTATTTACTTTGTATATGCCAGTATCTATGTATCCTCAATTGACATGTATCCTCAACTGACACGTTATCCTGTTGTCAATAGGATCAATTTTGTTTGTCATCTCGACTTGTTGTCATAGGGTGTTTTAAAACGTAAGTGAGCTAGCCCTCTGTGCCAACCTCTATAATATGCCTGACTGATGAAGAGCCAATAGCTGGTTACATAATTTTAAAAAACTGACCATGAGACTATTCAAGGTGAAAGAGTAACAGAGTGGCCACAACATTCTTATGTTTCTTTAAAGTCATCTGAGTGCTTTTCATTGTCTTCTCAAATGTGAATTCTTTATGTTCTTTGGGATATCTTCCATGCTTAAGGCAATGAATCATTAATCTTGCCCTTATAACTTTTCTACATCTTTAACTATCGCCAAGGTAACGTTACACAGGGGACTTTCGATGAAATCCTTGGTATTACCCCCTCACAATTTCAAACTATAAGATACATTTTTTTATAAAATTTAATGTATATCAGAAATGTAAGAGATACCCGTGACATAATTACAAAGACAAAAATTTACCTAATGAGAATTATACTACTTCTCCCCCTTTTTCTGTTTTCTGCAAGCAATTCTAATAACAATCAAAATTCACAACGTTGTCAATCCCTTCAGAGCTTGTTTTTTTATTGAAACATTAAATAGTATGAGATATTTAATTAACATTAATTTTTCTACAATCTACTTCTATGAATCAGTACCATATTAGCAGAAAACAAACAGAAATTGAGTATTAACTAGGGGGTGGAAAACACCCTCTGGAGTATATTCCAGAGTGAATATACACTCACCCTAAGCATTTTCTACAAATGAAATCTAAGTTACCTCGCTCAAGACCATCGATGCAATTCCATCCCAGCAAGTGTCAGAACAGTTCTTTTGAGAAATGATTTTGTAGAAATTTTTTTTAAAATGGCAGGGAGGTAAGAGTCTAAGTAAGCAAAACTGGGTTCTGTGTTTAATCTTTTTGCACAGTTGAAGTCACTATGCGCAATTCACTATTTTCCAGGGGGGGTGGTAATGTTTCTCATAGTCTCGGCAATTATCTACCTAAAATAGTTTGCTCATTTTAGAGCCTAAGGGTTTGAATCAAAAGCAAAGCAAAGCAGTCCCAAATAAACGCACCATTTGTTTTTGTTGATTTTGTTTTTACTTGAAACAATACTGAAGTTTACTTTAGTCCCCTAGATTTTTCATGGGAACATTTGCTTAACATATGCAAAAGCTTCTCCCTATAGCATTAATATGGCTTATTAATCTTCAAAGAAACTGTTTTTTTATGCACTGTAACAGCCAAGTCTAAAATGAAAGCTTTCAAGTTTGTTGACTCCAGAGCCGTTTTGATTATTTTTTTTTTTTCTTTTTCCATGCTGCCATAAATACCCTTTTTCCTGATTCGACACTGGGAATAAAAAAAGTGAATTCTGTCAGCATAAGTCACCTAAGGAACAACATCTGTGCTCGTCCTGCTTCTAATTTTCTAGCACCCTAGATATTCAGAATAACTGAACTTACTGGACCCCTACCAAGTTATCGATCTCTGACGGCTGCTGTGCTGTAAATTCATACTGAAAAGTATTATATTCTCCTGAATTGCTGCAGCTCCCCCAATAAAATGGGAACTTTTCCACAGATTTTCCTGTCAAGTTCAACCTGGAGGTAGGATTTAGGAAGGCTGCGTGCCTTGGTCTACTGACGGAGAGTGATTTCCTCAGGATCTTTAGAGCACCCTTCCTCAAGCCCAGCATTAAAAACTAGTGCACACATATTCCGGTAATAAGGCTTTGCTGTAACGGGTTCAGAAACGTTGTCTTCAGGCACTTTCATTTTTAAAACTCCTGATGAGGTGGCTGGGCGAGGACTCACAGGAGTTTAAGTAGCCTTCTAGCATGCTGCTGAGCAATTTGGCAGTTACGTTCTCAAAGACTCATTAGCTTATGCTCTCAGTCACTCATTTGCAGATTTAAGGGTGAGCTTCTCAGGGTAAAAAAGAGCTTCCACATCATACCTTAGAAAGGTCACCATCTCTTTGAACTGGTACCTTAAAGGGTCTTGGCAAATGGGTATCACAATTCTACTCTCAATCCATGTTCAGTGGAGATGCTCAAAAAAAAAAAAAAAATCTAGTTCTATCAAATACTTACTTAGCGATTGATTCAAGAGGAGTTTGCTTTGGTTAGAGTGTTAAGAATTTTATAAAAAGAGGTAAAAGTAGGGGCACCTGGGTGGCTCAGTCAGTTAAGCATCTGCTTTCCACTCAGGTCATGATCTCAGGGTCCTGGGACTGAGTCCCACATCAGGCTCCCTGCTCAGTGGGGAGCCTGCTTCTCCCTCTGCCCCTCCCCCTCTGTGCTCACTCACCCATGTGCTCTCTCTCTCAAAAATAAATTAAAAATCTTAAAAAAAAAAAATGTAAAAAAAAAAAAAAAAAAAGAAAGGAGGAGGTAAAAGCAGGGCAGACAAAGGACAAGAGTAGGTGACTAACCTTCCCAGTTTACCCAGGACTCGGGGGTTCTCGGATGTGGAACTCTCTCAGTGCTAAAACTAGGAAAGTCCTGGGCAGACCAAATGAGCTGGTTACCCTAAGTATTTTATTTCATTTTGTTACTTTATTACTTTCCAAATTTTCTGAGCTATGATTGACAACATTTGTATATATTTAAGGTGTACAATGTTTTGATATGCATGTATATTGTGAAATGATTGCCATAATTAAAGTAATTAATCCAGGTAATATTCATCACATCACATAGCTACTCTAATTCTTAAGTATCCTCCAAATTAGCTCTACCCCCTACTATTCAAAGTCTACTTAAAGGAAAAACTGCCATTTGCCCTTTAGCAAATAAACTTCCTAGAATAGAATAAAATATTTCCTTCTTCCATTCTGCTAGTTAACAAATAGGGTTCAACCCTGTTTGTCTTTTTTTTTTTAATTTAAATGTTCTCAAAAAGAAATTTTGTAAATAAAATTCTTGCTGAGCTCCTAGAGGACATCTCAGTTGACACTGGTTTAAATTCTAACTGTGTTCCACACGCCAATGCATATCCACACTTGACAATCCAGACTGACTAAGCAGCACTGTTCCTCCCTGTGTGCTCTATCAAGTTCCTAACTCCACGGCAGAGGTACGGAGTTGTGTAAACGTCACTTCAAGGGGGAGGGGGAAGCCTGGATATAGGCTATCAGTTTTGACAGTGAAAAGTAAAGATTTAACCCTCCCTGCTGCTATTGCCTCAAGGAACCCTTGTAGAAAATAAACCAAGATAGTTTCCACAGGTAGAGCTTAGGCAATAAAAAAAAGAAAGCAACATCTGCGTCAGAAGAAACTCTAAGAAAGTTAAGTCTGCAGAGTTTGACCTGAAAACTACCACAGCTTGTCTGAATTACACGGCCACCTGTCACAACTGTGCCTGAGATTCTTCTAAAACAGTAGGGGTTTGTCACATAAATGGAATGTGCAGGATTTAAATTATTGGAGACCATGAGGCCATCCCAATGAATGTGCAAGTGTTCAAAACAAAAATGACAGGGCTTAGCATCTCCTAAAGCCATGTGATACTCCCTGTTGACAGCTGCCCAGAAGCCCTACAGTGAGATTAAACGTTAAAATGACAATAACATCACTGGATTTCTAACAAAGTTAGCGCAGACAAATTCATAAGATTAAATCCATAAATATCCCCTTTGCACATACATAAATCACTTGCCAAGGGTACCTAAGACTATGGAGTCAGTTTCCAGTATGGGCACAGCAGGTGGTCAACTAGATAGTATGACTGGAGCTCCTGCCTCAGACAATTCTCTTAAATAGATCAGTGGTCTTCATCATAACCACTGGTGGAGGCTGACATTTACAACATAGGAAAAGTTCTCTTGGTTGCCTCATGCTACATTCCTCAGAAAAGGGACAAAGTCACTCACCCCCAGGGTGCGTTTGTTTAAGAAAAGTGCTTATTTTTGTTTTCCATTCCCTTTACTGCCTTCTCAAATGCCTTACAGTTCTGGGAGATAAAAAACAAATACATTAGGAGGAAGACATGAGCCATATAATTAGGTAACTGAGAAATCTTTTTGTGAAATCCCCTATCACACTCTCCATCCCTAAGGTGACCACTTTTCAAAGACAAGCTCCAAGTCCCTTTTCGGGTCTCTGTGCTGGCTCTTTCCCATACTGGACATCTCTTACTCTACCATGTTTTCTTCACTGAACTTCTTCATTTGTCTTAATTACCACCTGTTTCATGTTTTATCTTGACCCAGGTCTCTAGTTCTTAAAATGCTCTTTTCTTTACCACTAAATCCATTTTTTTTTTCCTTTAAAGATCAAATTCAGTATCACTTACGGTGCCTACTTCCTTTTCAATGTTTTCTTAGTTCTTTCATTATATTTATTGCTTCATTTCTGATTGCTAAACATAATAAATTTTCAATTCAGCATATTAAGAAAATCCAAAAAATTATATATAATTTTATTATGCACATATTCTGTGGATGCACACATAATCTGAATTCTCCTATAAGTTCACCACACAAGGAAAATCACTGTTTACATTTACCTTATCTCCTCCTAACATATATGATTTCTTTCATATTCTTTGACAAGCAATGTTCAGCCTGATTGCAGACCTATTGTCAATACCCATCTAAGCGCTTCAAGATGCTTTATGATTCACATAAGTTAAAGCTAGAAGGAGCCTTGGGAATCAAAGAATCCAACTACTTGTTTTACAAGCAGCACCTCACCATAGATCATCCATTTTGTAAGTAGCAAAGTTAGAGCTAAATTCAGATAAGGCCAGCATGTTCAGGTGCATAGACTGCGCACCATACAGGAGAGCCTGTATACTGACCAGGCTGTGCACCAAGGCTCAGTCCTGTGTCATCTGGAGAGAGGGACACATAAGAACCATCCACTTACTGTTCACTTGTAGGGTTTTGATTGCCAGCCGTCGCAGTAGGTGGAGAAGAAGATGTGAGTGAGCGATGTTTCTAATCCACTGACAACACTGTGTAGGCTAGCAATGAGCTTGAATCCAGGTTTATCATTTCCCAAGTGGATGCTTTTTCAGGGCTCTATCTACATTTCCCAATGCATCATTTTTCTTAACAGGACATATTTTTAAAAACTACTCCCTGTTAGATAGTACCCTGTAATTTTATGAAATTTGTTTCATATATATATCAAATCCCCCCAAATCCCACAATTATTAATTACTATAATCCTAGTCTGAAAAAGGGTGCAAGCAATACACAATGGATTGGATTGATGGATGATTGGAGCGTGCACTTGGAAAGCAGACCCAACAGCAGGTCAATAATGAGCTCTTAAAATTATTGGACCTGACAATGATCTTCACTTCTCCTCCTGAACATCCAGCAAATTGCCTTATACTCTGCAAAGATTTGTTTAAATTAATTCCTATACCATCTAAAGGAAATCCCAGTGTTTAAGGAACCATAAAAGTCACAGAATAATTAGTTGTATCTTCTATTAATAATAATATTGATCAGCCAAACTAGAATATGAGTAAGGGAAACATTTATATAAATTAGAGAAAATGACCATTCAGGGGTTAAAAGCATAGCGCTTGCAAGGTACAATTTTGTGTCTATATCTGGACTCTGTTATTGATATTAACTAATAGTGTGCTCCTAAGAAAATTCATCTGTGAAATGGAAATGATAATAGTACTTCCTGGGGCTTTTCTAAATGTTACAAAAATTAACACGTACTGGGGCAAACACTCAGTAACTGTTAGCTATGATTATTACTGAAGTTCTGCATTCATAATTTAGATGTTTTTATTTGCCTTGTCAAATTGGACTCTACCAATAACTGGGAGATGTGTTTAAGGAGACTCACAAATAACCAAGGAGAAATGGTCTCTCCCAAAGCCTTATTCTGAGAGGTTTTTTGTAGATTTCCTTTTACCCAGGTAACTGACATAGAAATTTTTGAACTAGAACTTGATTCAGAAAATTAGAGAAACAGATGTTTGTCTTCCAAATTAAAACTGGATATTTAATTAGAAATAATTTAAAGTGTTAAGATATAAGTATCATGAAAATGTTTTAACAACTTTCTGTATCTCAAAATGGAATCAATTACTCATTTTTCAGAAAAACAGTGTAGCCTGTTGAAACTGCATTATGATCTCTTCTGAAGAAAGCAAAAATATGTAGTAATTCATGGGTGATTTCATTTGGGTTTGGGAGACCTTCCACCAATCACCTTGGTGAGCTTACTTTGTGAACAGGCACAAGGTTTAATCAGAGGATCAGTGTACAGAAGCACGTTTACATTCTTGAAATAATGAGTTTAAAGGAGGAAGCTCACCATCTTCTCTCCTCCCCAGACTTAGACCTTGCAGCCTAGATGATTCCAATGTATGATGAGTATTAGAACTGGCCTTCTTGGGCTGATTACCTGGTCGGCTAATCAGCAAATTATTACCCCCTCTCTTTTAAGGAGATGTGAATTGAATGGTTAGGAAGAAAAACTAGAAGTATTCTATTTACTAAGTAAATAAAATTACTGTATATTCATGGAATGGAATATGCTGTGGCCTTTAAAAAGGGAGGAAACAC
This sequence comes from Mirounga angustirostris, assembly GCF_029215605.1. NCBI lineage: Eukaryota > Metazoa > Chordata > Mammalia > Carnivora > Phocidae > Mirounga > Mirounga angustirostris. Next base: position 49,839,701 of record NW_026991711.1, read on the forward strand.
GGTAGGGAATAAGGAGGAAGGATTCTTGCTAAGTGAAAAAAGCAAGGAGCAGAACAGCATTATGACGTGATACCAATTGTGTAAAAGAGAAGGAATAAAAATAATAGAAGCATGTTTGCTTACATAAGATAAAATAGCTCCAGAAGAGCATACAAGAAATGGGTGATACTGGTTGTTTCTGCACAAAGGGGCATGAGTGGCTGGGCACATGCATGGCAGGGAGATTTTTCACTGAGCATCTTTTAAATTTTGAACAATGTGACAGGCCTGCTTATTCAAAAATAAATAAAATTAGAGTAAAAATGAAAGATACTTTTATACTTTTTCACGAACACCATCTGTTCTTGATGTAGCTGCTACCTCTTGCCTGTTTTGTTTTCTTCTAGATATTTTAGCGAGTCTCATAGGATTTTTATACCATTACCGTACATAACAGGAGCCCCTTCTAATAAAAATGTCAACATTTCACACTGAGGCCTCTGGAAGCTATATATGTAATTCAACTGTTAAAGTTGCACCAACATTTCATATCAGATTCCTGATATTTACCTATACCTTTCAGCCTGATGTTTTATGAAACTTCCTCCTTTTCTGAAGAAACAGAACCAGGGTCTTCCTAGACCTTGAACTGTGATTTATTTTGTCCTGGTTTGACCCACTTCTGCATTTTGGAGACTGCTAACTCTACACCCTTGAGGATGAGAAAAAATAAATCCTTGCAGGTTCCTGGAATATAGATTACAAGGAAGTGAACAAGATAAGCGTAGTGTAGGAAATTGACTTTCCTTTTCCTGATGTGAACTTTCAGAAGTCTTCCCCTTATATCTGATCCATCAATCAAAGAATTAAGGAATTAAAGGAAGTTTTCAACTGTTGTGCTATTTGTTCATAACATTTTAGATAATTATTTTAAACTTTTTGTACCAAGGTTCTGTTTTGAATAGGAGAGAATAAATGCATACCCTAGTAATCTGGGAATGGTGGGGGGGGGAATTCCAGTTGTTTGTTTTCCGTCCCCTCCTCCCCCAGTCAAACATATATAGTAAAATTTACATACATATTGTAAAATTATACATATATTGTAAAATTTCCATACAAGTTATATATCTATATATAATATATAATGGAAATTTTATAATTTTCATCACAAGAATGATATGCACCGGGGGTCGATGGCTCCCCTTGGTCTGTGGTCCACTACACTATACATTTTAGTGACAGGAATTTACACATACCAGTTTTAAAAGTACGGTATTACATCAGAAATACACTGCATCAGAAAATAATAGCTACAAGTATAGTTCTTAGCAATTTGTAAAGTCCTTAGACATAAGCTTCTCATCTGATGAAACCACATGTGAGATAAATATGGTAAGTCGGGGACCATTTCCTAAGTACCTACTCCAGGTTATTTTCCATTCATTGCCTAATCCTCACAATGAATCTTGTACAGCATTACTAGAGTTCCCATTTTACAGATGAAGAAATTAAAGCCACAGTAAGTTACAATTCTAATTTGGGGGATGGGGAATTTTATTGGTCCACTGGCCCACAATGGATAAGGAATCTATACCTGGTCCAATTAATTGGAGGGTGTTTGGGGCAGGGCTCTGTATTAAACACATACCTTCCACAATGGCTCAGCTTGACATAAAAGGTGAGAGGTCCAAGGCTCAGTAAGTCCCACAAAATGTGTAGTATGTTGTGTAAGGTCATCCAGTTGTAAAACTTGGCAACCAATGCTCCTCCCTCAGCTCTACTTTGAAATCTAAGTGCATCATAGATTACTACAGACCCCCTGCCCAGAGGCAAAAATGAACATGGGGAACTATTCACTAGGCAGATGACATTTCAACTCAGATTTAAAGAATGAGAGAGAACTTGTCAGACAGACAGAGGGACAAGCACGTGCTGCAGAACATAGAGCATATCAAAGACACAGAGTTACTAGAAAATATGTTCAATAAGTATGGAGTGAATGACTACAGCACTGAACATTGTGGCCCTGGAGAAATGTAAGTGTGGCTGAAGGAAGGCTTGTGTGGGAAGGGAATCACAGGAAGGAGTTACTGATACAGGTTTTATACGGCCATGCCACCATGTTTGGAGTAGAAACTAAAGGTGATAGGAGCCACTGTTGGACTTCAAGCAGGGAGACTAAACATCCAGCTTTGTCTTTTTCAAAGATTATTCTAAAATCAGCATGGAAATCAGATTGCACAGGAGTAAAATAGAGACTAAAGGCCATTTGGGAAGTTATTAGAATAATTCAGGCAAGAAGAGTTGAGGATGAGTGATGACAGTGACCATGGTGAGGAAGAATGGGTGACTTGACCAATACAAAAGCAGAGTTGCTAGGGATGGGTAAATTGGATCTTCAGGGAAAAGATCACCTGCCTAGGAAATAGCTATTTCCATCACCATGAATAGGGTCAAGGGGCATAATTACCCCTTCACAAAATGTATATCCTTAGTCCTACAAACAAATTGTTACTTACAAAGTAGCGTCATGAATTTGAAAAAGCTGTTTGGAATTTTTGTATTTGAAATTTATTTTCACCTGATTAGAATTACTGTATTTATCAATTCTGACCAACTTTAAACATGATGGATTATTCTTACTTTGCTTTCTCCAAAGACTGAATCTAAAATTATATCTACATCCATTTGTATAAAGATTAGATTTTTCTAAGTTTAATGTTGAAAAATACTAAGTAATGCGCTCCTTTTGTTCCACGGGATAGATTTAAAGAGGAGGGGCAATTCTTTCTTAAGGTTGTCTGAGAAAAAAAAAAAAAAAACTTCACAGATAAAATCATGCCTTCATTTAGATCTGAGAGAAAAGGTAGGATAATTTGTCTCAATGGAGGCAGAGCACGTCTCTGGGACTTGTGCTTTGTTAGCTTGTTTGCTGGACTTTTTTTTTTTTTTTTCATTTGCTCATTTGCTTTCCTCATTTTATTTATCTGTCTGTGAATGGATAATTATCCCCCCCACCTTTTTTGTCCCCTTTACTGTTGATGTTCTGTTTTTGTCAGATTTGTTTTCCCTTGATTATTTTCTTACTGCAATCATCATGCAAGAGGGTGATACATTTTTCACTTAATTATAATTTTCTTTATCATGCAAATTTCAAGATTAATAATGGCACAAGCAGATAAGAAAAAGTCTCTTTAGAGTTTCTGTAGTTTTACCACATAATGACACATTATTTAGACCAAATCACTCAGTTCTTTTATAGATACATACTGAAATCATCAGAAAGAAATTGAATTATCATTTTGGTTTTAAAAAAAAATCAGTAGAAGCAAGCACTAATACCCAAGTGCCAGGAAGCAGGAAAGTTAGGACCAAAATATTCATAATATTTCAATGAGATATACTTCTCTAATGACTTAAGATCCAAAATTATTCAATTTTTTTTCATGTTTGAAAAATGCTCTTTTAGTATTGAGGTATCAATTACCATTAAATCAGTAATAACCCTAAAACCTACATTTTCTTTTTAAACATTTTAGATATTAAAATTGTAGCTCCCTGAAACTAACAGAGGATCTTTAGGCTTTTCTGAAAAAAACCTAGTTTTTGAGTATCCAAAGATTCAAATGGAATAATTTAAGTCTAGTGATAGAATGATCAATGAACATTATTATTTAATTTTGGCAGGAGAATATTTGGAGATCGATTGAAAGAGTTTTTCAGCCATCAAAAATGAGGAAGTGGACATAAAATCTTAATTTAGGTATCAAAGGAAACTGTCTATATGCTTTTGTATATGCTATACTATCCATGCAGGAAATGTATATTATCATTAATGGAGATCTTTATGATATAGCCAAATATAAAAATTATAGATACAAGGCATAATATTTTATGAAGCATATTGTATTAGTTTTCTAATGCTGATATACCAAATCACTATAAACTTAGTGGCTTAAAAAACAAAAATTTACTTTTTCACATTTCCATAGGTTAGAAATTTAACAATGATCTCACAGCTGAAATGAAAGTATCAGCAGGGCTGCATTCCTTTCTGGAAGATCTATGGAAGAATACATTTCTTTGCCTTCTCAGTTTATTAGAGTAGACACTGCCCAAATTCCTTGGCTCGTGGAACCCTTCCTCCATCTTTGAAACCAACAATGATAGCTTGTTGGCATCACTGTGACCACTTCTGCCTCCCTTTCCCATTTCAAAGAACCCTTGTGATTACCATGGGGTCTACCTGGATAATCTGGGATATTCTCCCTACTTAAGTCAGCAGATTTACAAACTCCATTCCATTCGCCACCTTAATTCACCCTTGCCATGCAATTTAACAAATTCACAGGTTACGGGAATTAGGAGAAGCAGTCATTATTCTGTCTGAAACATATATTTTATGCATTTCTCTCATTGTGAAATTTGTAATTACATAAAAATTAAATTACTTTTTATGTAACTTACATCAAATTATATAAATTTCCAAATTAAATAAATTTGGTTTTGAGTAAGTAAATGTTATACAATTAATGGAAATTACCTGTATTCTTAATAATAATGTGTAATGTTTCTACTCCTATAACTAATGACTTTATATTTTAATAATATGTATAGTGGAATAGAATCGTTAAGGCCAACATTCCTAATGATAAAAAAATTTACTTTAGCTAAAAATTATTTAGTGTAGTTCTAGGATCTAATTAAAATTCTATACTCTACATCTATATATTATTATCTATATCTCATATCTACATCTATATCTTAAATTACCTTACACCCTTGTAGAAAATCATGTCATGCAGATTAGCACCTTGTTAATCATCTTCTGATTTTTAAGAAATTTACATGGATAAGTGTGTGCGTGTGTGTGTATGTGTATATGTGTGAGAGAGACAGAGAGGGAGAATGTACGTATGATAGGTAATTTGTTTTCTTCAAAATAGTATTTGAAATGACATCCTCACTGAATAGTACCTTTGCAAATATTAAGCAGCATTACTATTTAACTGGGTTATCATGGGCCTAGTCTACATTGCCAGGGCAACGATACCTAGAAAAATTGTGACATGCTTTAGATCTATAGTTGTATGGCTTTCTTTATAGAGATTTTGTTGAGTACATTTTTGAGGCTCTTGACTAGTATCACCTTTATGAAAAGCCCCAGGTTTCATTCCTTTAATTCTCAGTGCGAAAAAATGTTTTGCCTTTTATGAGTCACGTTATATTTTTTGTTTTACTGACATTGAATCTTGTGCCCACCCAAGTTTTCTTCTTTCCTTGGCTGCCAGGGATCAGAAAACCAAATTTGATGTTGACCTCTATCAACTGAAGAAGACATTGTATTATGAATCTTTCTGTCCTAAGTTATCCTGGTTATTTAACTCTCATTTTCATTTTTTCTTCCTTATTTTTATGTCATACCATAAAGTATGTTTCTATATAATTTATATCAAAATTATTTAAACATATAATCTTAAAAAAAGATAGTGTATAGAATTGAATATCTTAAGGACTTAGCTGAAAGATTTAGAATAAAAATGAATTAAGCATCCAGATGTTAAAATAAGGCTTTTGCCTCAGTTAGCTACCCAGATCTTCTAAACAATAATTTCTTTTGGGTGTGGGGGTGGGGTGGATTTTACAGGTCTTGGAGTAGAGCAGGGATGAAAAGGTGTAAGAATTCTCTTTCCTATAGAATCTGAGAATTTAATGGCCATAATAGTCTGATTTAATATAGTATAATGCATGGAAATATTAATTATCTTAAACCAATGCTTTGGATAAAATGGTTTGGTGAATTTTAAAATATTCATCTTTCATTTATTGTGACTCTTTGCCAACCTTACAGCTTTAATATTGGTGGAATATTTTATCCAGTGTGTGAAAAATAGATTTTATATTCTATTCCTAGAACATAACTTTTTATTAACTTCCTAGCAAGTTACACACCCTTTTAAAATAATCAGTGAAAACTCAGAATTTGCTAGAAATCAAAGAAATGGATAATTTAACACATATCTATGGCTTCTCAAATTTACACTCTTGTTACATGAATATTCATCCTAAAGAATGAAATTTCAAAATCCTGGCAAGTAGAGGATAATGATTAACCACAGAGCACTTAAGGATACTCTTTGGTTTAGTAGTTAAGCTTTTCCTTTTGGGAGACCTATATCTTATTCTCAACTCCATTATTGACTGGTAGATCGAACATTAGCAATGAATCCTGAATGGCAGCCTCACTAAGCTTTTGTTGGGCATCCACAGGGAAATTAATTCCCTCACTACATCTTGGCTTCTCAAATTTCTTAATATATACTAGGCAGATACTGTGTACAGAATGTCAAGTTTTTCAAGGAAAGATGTTTGGTAAGGGCGAAACATGCTATAAAATATTTGATTAAACATCAAAAAATATACTGATGCTGCCATGTGGTGAAAATAAATAATTTTTAACCTCTCAGAAGACAATTTTGGATGATGCCTCAAGGTCAATCAATGGCACATGCACTATCTCTTCATAAACTGAAAGGTGATCAGGTTTCTGCATCACTGAATAGGCTAACACCAGAGTATCTGTTATTTTTTCCTCCATTTTACTCACTTTAATTGCATTTTATCAGAATTGATTTAAAAACTAAATTTTTTCATATTTGTTTAATCATATTCAAGGAGATATCTTTGAGAGTTTCACCAATTAAACCTCCTCAACAGAAAATCTTGCTTAGCACATTTTTCTCTTTTAATGTAAATTGAATGGGCCAAATTTTATGGTCTAATTTGATTTTTCCACAGTCTTATAGACACAGTCACAGTCTCAAAGGGGTTTCATCACATTGAATTAGTACAAACCAAAGTGCATAAAATGATAGGCATTGCAGAAGTCCTATGTCAGATAAAAACACAGCATTTTCAATAAAAGGGTATCTATTTTCCTGCCTGTATGCTCACAGAGAGACAAATAGTAGGCTTTTGGCATTACACCCTAAGGTCTTAAAGTCAAAAGCTTTATTCTTGTTCAGGGATAGCTTTTAAAATGAAAGAAGAGGGTTTTGGTTTTCAATGACAATTGTCATAGGATATCAGAGGTCCTTGAAAACCCAGAGAGAGGCATCCTTACCTGTCTTACAACGTAACACAACTAGCATTAGATCTGATAATTCAGGCTTTAGCTCAAGGTCTTGCGACTGCTGTCACCAAGATTGTTATTCAAATCTTGAAAGCAAGAATACCGAAAATGCGGTCAGTATATGGTAGAATTTTTTTTTTAATCTACAATACTAAAACAATAAACGAAGTTCTGCTTGAAAAGTGAAGCCAGGTACCAGTATGACAGATAGCTGAGTAGAGTCTATGGCAGGGACAGATCAGGTGGATCCAAGATAATCACATGACTCTCATTATTTTTCTTTCTCCATTTTTATTTGGACCCTTTTTCATAGTATGAGGTAGGAAATTATTTTTGTGATATGGATAATTATGAGTTAGTCATTTCCTCCAAACAATGCAGGAATCCTAACAGGTTTTAATTTACTTCAAAACTATCCTTTCTCACCACTTATTATTTCCAACTTAACAATGTCACAAAACTACACATATATCTAAGTTATATTTGCCAGTATGACTGTAAGTGTAATGGACATACATTAGATAAATTTCAGGTGTACAACAGAGTGATTTGATATTTATATACATTATAAAATGATCACCACAGTGTCCAGCTTCTGTCAACGTACATCATTTTTACCCAGTTTGACTTATTGTTTCTTGCATCAACTAATTTATTTTAGTTTTTTAAAATTTTCTTAAATAAGTGCATTCTTTAGTATTTCTTCAGGCTAAAGTCTGTGATTGGTAAATTGTATGAATTTTTGTCTGCCTAAAGGCATATTTATTTCACGTTCACTTTTGAATAGTAGTTGTGGCTAATGAACCTCAAGTTATTTTTTCTTAGCACTTTGGAGATATTATCTCATGTCTTCTTACATCTATTGTTTCTGATATCATTCTGTTTCTCATTTCTTTATGGTAATTTACCTCCCCCTCTGATACGTCTTAGCATTTCATCTTTATCTTTGGTGCATTAAAGTTTCATCAAGCTGTGGTTAGGGTGTGGGTTTTCTTTTATAGATTCTGGCGTTGATCTCATGTCTTGCTTATATTCTTAAAATTTTTGATACCTATTTTGTTAAATATAGCATTTCATCCTCATCTCCTGTTTATTCCTTTAGATTTCTTAAAAAATAATTTGGAACATCTGAACTATTCTCTATTCCTTTTACTTTTACTTCATATTTCTATCTGAGCTCCTAGACAGGAAAGCGGACTGAGCAGATGGCAAGATCTCCTCTCCCACCCTAAACATGTAACAGTGCTAGATGGATATTTTAAGATGCAGAAGAGCAAGAGAGTTCTTTGCAGTCCAGAAACAAAGAGTAAACACACAAACTGGTAAGCAAGAGTTATTGCCACACATCTCACAGGACTGAATAGGCAGCTTACATATGCTACTTCTAGGATTTTAATCCGTGTATCATGCTGCAGTTTCAAAAACAGCAGAAAATTGAAAGTGGCCCCCTCCATTAAAAAACAGTCAGGAAAACTCATAAAATACTTAAAACAATGACAGACAGTAGTAAGCACAGAATAAATGTTCCAAGCAATAAAACATAGGTTTTAAGTTTAACTTATGTTGTATGTGTAAACCATAGGCAGGAATTGAAAATTTTATTCCCAATAGTCTAAACTGAACACACATGTTAAAATAGAGAATCTTCCAGCTTAACACTGCAGTTTAGTCATGAAATATGAATGTTAACTACATGTTGTAAAACTCATGAACTGAGAAACAAATATAATAACTAGTATATATAACCACTGAATAACCATGAAACCATCCATAATCAAGGTTCTTTAAGCTGGGACTTGCCTATGAACCCCTGTGCATGACTCTTACAAACAGCTAAGAGACAAATGACAAATCATTTCAAAAAGTAAAATGCTAAGAAAGACAGTATACCGATTTATCAAGTTGTAGAGTTTGAAACCTAGTACAGTTGTAAAAGTAAAGCCTAAGTTTCTATCATAAAGAGAATCTAAAACTGCAGTACTGAATTTTAAATCCCAAAGGAGATCCATCCTAGCCTAAACACATACTCATTGACATTCCCATATTTCTCCCATCTTGTTACTCATGGCTGACACTGGATCAGGATTAGCTGGGGCTCTGCTTTTGAGAGGCTCTTCCCTTCTCAAGTACACTGGAGGGAGTAAGTTGGCTCTGGGGATAAACCACTCTCAGGCTTTGGCCACCCAGGCTTGTTACTTCATTAACCATACAATCCCCTAAGAAGGTCATAATTTACTGTTGCCTTTGCTTATTTTATCCCTCCTTCTGTAACTGCAGTGATGAACGGCCATCATCCCACTCTATAAAATAAGCTTCTTTGGAAAGCAATATACCCTGAATCTCATATTTGTATCAGGGCATATCCTTGTATTTGGCCGAAAAGTCTTAATAAAAGGCCTTTGAGAAAGGTGCTGAAGAAGTCTTAGCACCTAATATTTACAGGAACAGGAGCAATTGGATCTTTTAGTTCTGAGAAACCCCAAAGATTTAGGTTCTATATATTCTGATTTCTACTTATACCCCCCTCCAAGTGTTGACTGAGCTTATCTTGGTTGTATAATATATGGTGAATTTAATTGTGGGTAAAGGAGAAAACTCTATTACATGAGGGTAACAAACACCTCTTCCACAAAAATTATAGTACTGATGCAATTGTCTTCCTTCTCTACTTGTCTGACTCCTCTTCAAACTCCTATCCCTTATAAATGAGTTTTTTTCCCTAGCATGGAACTTATTCTTCTCTTTCTGTTTTTTTTTATTTTTTTTCTCTCCCTTTCTAATTCCAGCTACATTTAGTATTTCAACGGTCACTTTTATATAAATAACTGCTAAATACACATCTCTAGTCCTAATTTTATTGTTGAGTTCCTGGTGTGATTTTAAACTTCTGTCCAAGATTCCATATATTTCCACAATTAACACAAAATCCAGTGTGTTGCAAACCAGCATACTCCTTTCCTTATACATTTAGTTGTACAATTCCCTGTTTTTCCATCAAGAGCCACACCACTCTCCATTTAGCCAATCATGAAATCTTTCATTCACTCTTTTTTTTTTTACCAAATATATATTTAATAACTATTTTAAGATAGGCACTGGTGATAAGATGCAAAATGAGACAGTTAATATTCCTGTAGAAGGAGCTCAACATCTGCATCTAATAGAACATAAATGGCAGAATTCTAGACCTTGTGCGCGTGGCTCTGGGTGCATGGATATATGCATGCTATATAGAAATAAACAGTGTGCCATGATGGACATCACCAGGAACACCCACAGGCGCTGTCAGGGAAATCTGTCACTTAAGGGGACCATTTAAACTAGTATGTAAGGCCAGACCATAAAAGATCTAGGAAGCATGGGACTTCCCAGAAGACAAAGTCAGTACAATGGTTCTGACATGGGAGAGAGCATTTTATTCAGTTTTAGGAAAGAAAAGAATAACTAGAGAGAAAGAATGGCATGGAACAGCTTAGGACAGATACCCTGTTTCCTTCAGTATTTTGTGGTCAAAGTGGAGGATCTCCCATTGGGAAGGGAGGGAGTAGAAAGAGTGTTCAATAAAACAGAATGACAGGAAGAATTTTACTTAAAAGAGTGTTTCAAGGAGAAAGAGTCAGCTGAATCTGATGCTATTGAAATTGAGGGGTAGGGTAAAGCTAAAGCACTGTCTATTGGAACTGATGAAATGAGAGGTCACTGATAACTTGGGCGAAACCACACTTGGTGGAGAGAAGATTTCATTTAAAGTATCCAAATTCTATCTTTAGCAACAATTTATATGGAAATCTTTCTAAAATATGTTCTTTACTATTTTCTTAAATTAAGAAATCAGAATATTTTAATCTATCCCTAAAAAAACCTCACTGAGCAATGACTGTTACAAGTGTGTAGAATTTTATCAAAATCACTGACTAGAAGAAACTGGATCCCTTATTTATCTGCTTTTGCTTGTTTGATTTGTTAAACAAAAGGAAAAACACAAACTTCCAAATAATGGGTAGAGATAGTCTTTGGTTTAAGAACATCTTAGGAAAAAAATAAAAAATAAAAAATAAATAAATAAATAAATATAAATAAAAAAGAACATCTTAGGTGCCCTGAAACCAATCTATTTAGAAGTTAGGATAATGATATTTTAGAAATAAATGGAGAAAGATTGTGGAGAAGTGACATTAAATGTTGATTTTCATCTTTCTAGTGTTAAACACTATATTGATCATGTACTATAAATTCACACAACTCTGATATGCCCTCTAAGGTTTTGGCATGTAGTCCATCTTTAAAAAGTGTGACACCAAAGCCACCAGTCTTCAGAAAATCTGGGAAAAACATACACAATTCATACCATTTACCTTTAATTCACTAGGTGAGATGTGTGCAAAAGAGCATTATAAAACATCTTAAAATTTTCTTGTCTTCCTTTCAATCTGGACTTGATTAAATAAGTTTGCAGATGTGATTGTTTTCATAGTTAATTGCTCTACAATCATCAGTTTAATATATAGATATAGTATACAATGATGTTTAAATAGAAATCAGAATGTGTATTTGTATCCTCCATAAGATTTATGCCTGGGTGACTCACTCATTAAGCGTCTGCCTTCAGCTCAAGGTCATGATCCCAGGGTCCTGGGATCAAGCCCTGCATTGGGCTCCCTGCTCTGCGGGAAGCCTGCTTCTCCCTCTCCCATTCCCCCTGCTTGTGTTCCCTCTCTCGCTATCTCTCTGTCAAATAAATAAATAAAATCTTAAAAAAAAAAAAAAGATTTAATGGGGCTTCACAACTCTTGTGGGTTTTATATCAATAATTTTCCTCCCAATTCTAAATATTACCAATATGAACAGATTCACTACTTACTTTCATTATAGGGAGGGGGAAATTAAGTCATAGAGAACAGTTACTCTCCCAAGATCCAGAATGTGGCAGGTAGAAAAAACTTGAAGAAAATTTCTAATATAATTTATATTCAGCCATAGCTCTTTAGTTGTTATAACACTTGAGTGAAAACTTCCCTTAAGCCCCATTTTTCTTCAAGGGGTGAAATGAAACATTCTACAATACTGAAACAGATTTGTAGTTATTTCCCAGATGCAAAGTAAGGTCAATGTCTAACAAGGCTATTTAGGTTGAAAAAGAATGATAAATAGAAAATAATTCATAATTTGTAGAATAATAGAAGAAATAAATCTGATAATAAATTTACTTGTCTTAAAATTCTAAAATCCTGTGAAATATGAACAATGATGGAATTAAAATTAATCATTGGATGAATAACTTCAAGGTAAACAACATGCATACAGTATTTTCCACACTTTATTTAAATTATGTCAAAGCCTATATAGTTAAAACTTTGAGATATTTTATAGATTATAATAAAATAAATTCGAAACATCAGATAATTTTATTCTCTAGTTCATATTTAAATTCCAATAAACGTCCTTGGTATCCATAATATCGCTATTTACGTAAAAGGAAACAGAGTCCTTAAATAGATTGTCATCCACTCAAGGCTACAAGTTTACTAATAATATTACCAGGGTAAGAATGTTCTGAGTCTTAATCCATTGCTCTTTATAGCACTTCAGATAGACTCTTAGCCACAATATTCTTCTCCCTCAAAAACATTTTCACTCAAGATTGAAAACAATCTATGGTGGAGGGAAAAGACTGGCAAATCTCCTCACTGAAAAAAACAAGAATAAAACTTTACCAAATTGTCAAAAGCAACCATTTTAAGACTCTGGAAATTGAACAAAGACAAACCACAAATTGGGTAATGCTTACAAAGAAAAGGCTGCTAGAACTTCAGGTAAGAAAGGTAAGGGTCTGTGTCCTTTCTCTGTGAAGCTGCTTCTATCCTTCTAAACCTGGTATGGCACTGAAAACTGCAAAATACTTGGCATAAAACAACTCTACCCAAATCCCTGCACCGAGAAGCTGGCCCAAACTCCACCATGACTTCTAGTAGCTTAAGGCCTTGTTGCTAGGTTGGCCCCAGTCCTTCCTTAAAATGCCTGCCTGAGAAAGCTTGCAATTCTAAGTCCTTTCTCTGCTTCTTTGAGATGTAAATCTTCCACCATCCCAAACTATCCCAAGGACCAAGAGGCCATCCCTTCAAAATGCAAATGTCTAGAAAGAGAACTCTTGCTCTCTTCCCTCCCAGGACCTGTAGGAGGAGAACTGCCTAATTTCTGTGGGTGCCTTCCTCCAACTTGGCCAACTGCCTTCTGTTTGATTCTCCTCTGCATAGTGACAATTAACAAACCCAGATGGCTTAGTCATATGGACACCACCACCCCAATTCTCAAAGACCTTTACTGCCTCTCCTTTAACACACTCTGGTGTTTAAAAGGTCAGCTTTTTGTTTTGGTGGAATTGAGTTCATTTCTATACTTAAGTCTCTTTCCACTACTAGAATAGAATATGAATAAAATCTGTCTTTACAGACATTAACTAGGATCTGGCTTTGTTTCTAACAGCACAGATTTATCAGGCTTTATTTCTTTTTAGCAGCAGAGTAGATTTATCCAAGTGGGGCTAACTTTGAAAATCAGCAGCTTTGCTGCCAGAAGAGGGTGAACTGACTTGAAGCAAAGAACAAAATCCACACCCTGAAGCACTGTCAGTAGAAGTAGCAAGTTATATAGGAAACAAATAGATGTTCCAGTTGAGATGCATGGATAACCCAGAAATTTAAAAGATCTCCAGTTAATGTGAGATCCAAAGAAGGGCTAGATAAGCTCTTACCTATACCCAGATAACTACGAAATGACAAGTATGCCCTGAGAAGAACCAGGAGACCCAGCACAAAGTAAAACCTGAGGCAGTTATTAAAATTGCCTGAACTTTAAATGCACTCCTCAACCCACACACTGATCTATATTTAGAGAGTGAAAGTCTTACAAGAGTGAAGTTATTGTTCTGCCCAATCATTGGCTAACCACTAAGCTATGCATACACAGAAGCAATCCCCAGGGTTTCATGTTTAAAAATAAATATAAGACTAAAAAAAAAAAAATGTACTGATAAGAGACATCAATGGCTGAACGTTGCAGGAGGAAAGAATTTGCAAATTAAATACAGGCACTTTCTTTTTAAACAAATTCAGGAAAAAAATCAGCAAGTAGAGCTTCTACTTTATCATACCTAAAGACTCACTTGTCAGTAAAAATTATCAGAGTACAAAAAAATCAGGGAGGTGTGACCCATCTGCAGAATAATAAAAGCAAACTGACCCTGAGTGGAATCAGATTTGGAGTTTAGGAAGCAGTGACTTCAACTCAGCTGTAGTTATGGTCAAAGAATTAAAGGAAATCATGTTTCAAGTATTAAAACCATATGACTAAAATAACAAATGTGGAATTTCAACAAAGAAATAGAAATCATAAAAAAGAAAGCAAATAGAATTTCTAAAGTTGAAAACTAAAATAACCAAAATGGAAAATACAGTAGATGAGCTGAACAGAAAACTGAATGGACAGAAGAAAAAAATCAGTGAACTTGAAGATACAATAATACAAATTATCCAAGTTGAAGAACACAGAGAAAAAGGGTGGATAATATAACAATTATAAATATATAAACACCTAACAAAAATGTACCAAAATACATGAGGCAAAAAATGACAGAACTGAAAAGAGAAATAAAGAATCACCAATTATATTTGGAAATTTCAATATTACCTTCTCAATAATGAAAAGAACAAGCCAGTAAATCAGCAAGGATAAAGATTTCATCAACACTATTAAGCAACTTGATCTCACATATATAAAACATTCCACCCACTGACCACAGAATACACATTCATTATAATTCAATGGATTATTATAATGGATAGCCTCATAAATTAGAAAAAAAGATGTAAATGAAAATACAATGTATCTGAAGGAATGCAAGTAAAACATGACTTAAAATGGAAATTTTGAGCATTAAACTCCTATTTATTCTCAAACCAATAACTAAGCTTTTATTTTAGAAAGACCAAATTAAACCCAAAGCAAGCAGGAGGGAGAAAACATTAAGATTATAGTAGAAATTAAGAAAACAGAGGGGCGCCTGGATGGCTCAGTTTTCGAGTGACCAACTCTTGATTTTGGCTCAGGTCATGATCTCATGGTCAGGAAATCAAACCCTGTGTCAGGTTCAGAGCTCAGCAGTGAATCTGCTTTGGATTCTCTCTCTCCCTCTCCCTCTGCCCTTCCCCCGCTCGCTCTCTCACTCTTTCTCTAAAATAAAAAAATAAATCTTTAAAAAATTTTAAAAAATACAAAATACAAAATGGAGGAAATTAAATAAAAAGTTGGCTTTGAGAAAATCAACAAAATTGATAAAAAAAATCTTTGCTTGATAAACATAAAAAAAGGTTAAAAAGACAAAAAATTCCAAAGCCAGTAATGAAAGAGAGGATACCACAGGCAACCTTGAAAAAAATTAAGATTTTAAGGGACTATTATATACAATATTGCACAAAAAATTAGAAACATAGATGAACAATTTCCTAGAAAGATACAAACTTCCAAAACTAACTCAAGAAGAAAGAGAAAATCTTAATAGACCTATTGTAAGTAAAGAAATAGCACTGGTGATTTTAAAACTTGTTAGAAAGAGAAGCCCAGGCCAGATGACTTCACCGGTGAACTCTATCAAGTATTTCAAGAAGATATAATACCAATCTTACACAAACTTTTTAGAAAATACGGGAGGAGGAATACTTCTCAAGTGTGTCCCAAGATACGTATGTTGAAACCTAATCCCCAGTGTGATGGCATTTGGAAGTAGTACTTTTGGGAGGTAATTAGGTCATGAGACTAAAGCCCTCATGAATGGGATTACGGGCCTTAAAAAAGACCCCAGAGAGTTCTTTTGCCACCTCTGCCACATGAGGACATACTAAGAGGACAGTTGTCTGTGAACCGGGAAGTTTCAGATCTCCTGGTGCCTAGACAATGGGACTCAGCAGCCTCCAGAACTGTTAGAAATAGACATTTGGTGTCTATAAATCCAGTCTATGGTATTCTAACAGTCTAAAAGGACTAAGACATGCTGCGTGGTAGGCAGAATTGTAAAGATGGTCCCTCTCCCCAAATTCCCTACTCTATCATTTCAAACTATAACTTAAGTACTACTATTGAGGTAATTTTTAAAATGTAATATAGGTCCCAAATCAGTTGACCTTAAAATACTGGGAATATCCAGATGAGCTGGATCTATTCACATGAACCCTTTCCAAAGCAGTTTTTTCCAGCTGGTAGCAGAAGAGTAATTCAAAGAGATGGCTCCTGTTGACTATAAAGAAGAAAGCAAATAGCTATGTTAGAAACTGCAGCTGAAACGGGCAGCCCCTAGATGTTGAGACTGACTCTTCAACCAACAGCTGGCAAGAAAATAGGGAGCTCGGTATCACAACATAGCAAGGGAGTGAATTCTACTAACAATGTGAGAGTTTGGGACAGGACCTGAGCCTCACGTGGGGACCATAGTACAAACAGACATCTTGATTTCAGCTTGTGAGATCTGAACAGAGAATTCAGCTAACTGGCCCATTAACCCCTGAAAATGAGTTAGTACACGTGTGTTATATTAAGCCACTAAATTCAATTTAATTTGTTATAGTAGCAATAGAAAACTAAAATACTCTAACAGCAAAGCCAAAGATACCAAGAAAACAGAAATCTACAGACCAATATCCCTCATGAACATATATCCTTGGCAAAAGATTATTAAATAAAATGCAACGTATAAAAAGGATTATATGCCATGACCATGTAGGATTTATTCTGGGAGTACAAAGTTGGTCTGCCATCATCTGTCTCTGGTCAGGCCCCTTACTAGTATGAGGCTTAAAGAGACAACCAAGAAGGTGTTAGAGGAAGATCCTGGGCTCTCCTCCTCCCACAGACATGATAAATGTACAGCTACACATAGAGTGATTCCCTCTGACAGAGATTCAGAAACTAGAGGAGTGACTCCTAACCATTGGATGAATGAGAAAATATCCACTCAGAAACAGTACAAAAGTGGTTGTGAGCAACTGAGGGGTGGGGGAAAGGGAAAGAGGTTGGCAAAGGGTACAAACTTTCAGTTAATAAGATGATCAAGGTTTGAGATTTAATGTATGACGTGGTGACTATAGTTGACAAGACTGTATTGTATCATTGAAATGTGCCAAGAAAGTAGAACTTAAATTTTTTCACCAAGGGGAAAGAAAGGTAAATATGTGAGGCAAAGGATGCGTTCATTAACTGATGGGAGGAACCCCTTTATAATGCATACGTATGTCGAATTACCCCATTGTGCACTTTAAATATCTTAAAATTTTGACAAAAGATTCTTTTAAAGTTGATAGAACAATCTGCAGATGAAATTTTAAAAAGGCCTATACACTGAATGGTACAAAATATTGAGAGAAAATTGAGTATTTAAATAAATGGTGAAAAATCCCATGCTCATCGATGGAAAAACTCAGTACTAAGATAGCAATACTTCCCCCAAATGAGCTATAGATGCACATAATCCTTATCAAAATTGTCAAGCTTAATTTATAGAAATTGGTTAAGTCATTTCTAAAATACATAGGATCTGGTTCCTGCTAATCTACCTGCTCCATTTGTGGCTACCTTTTCCCAGACTCTGTACTCCTGCTGTGTTAACCTTTTTAAGTCTCTGCTATGCTTTATCCTCAGGCAGGCTGTGTTGCATCTGCTGTTTCCTCCCCTTGTATGTTCACTCCCACATTTACCTACCTTCTTCTCATTGTCCTTTAGATTTTGGATGAGATGGCTTTTCCTTAATGAACATTTCCCAGGCCAATCTCTTGTCTCTGCTGTGTGTTCTCTCATTTCTACCGATCTCTCCTCTGGAGTACTTACTGGAATCATACTTAAGTAATCAAATGAATAACTTGTTGTTCAATGTCAGTTTCTCCTACTAAAACGTACCCCTCAGAAAGCCTTAAAAATAACTTCCAAGTTTCCATTCCCATGTTCTAGGAATTCAGTGGTACTGTTGGCTGTAATGAGAAGTTGATAAGGGATTTCACTTCAAGTGGATATTAATTATTCAGTGGTACTTTTCCCTATATGCATATCAGTTAAAGTCCAAGAGTGTTACCTGGAGAATATACATACTTTTTTATGTGTTTCATTAGGAAAAGAACATAATCTAAAAATGATCTCTATTTATAGTTGAATGCTTAATATTCAGGATGATTACTATTGATACCAAATTAAAAATAATGGAGAACACCATGGCATATTTTTAATATAATAAGTGCACATGGAAACCAACAGTTTTATTAGATCAGGAATTTCAAAATATCCTATATCTAACTAAACATGATTAGTTTCTCACAGTGAAGAAAGTACGGATTTGGAAATAAGAAACTTGGTACCTACTTTCTATATCCCATCTGTAAATTATGTCATATCTTTAAAAGCCCTTCCTCCCAGGTTTATAGTAAGGATTAAATAGGATAACATGTTTCAAAGTTCTTTATAAACTCAAAACCACACAGATGTCAGTCATTGTATATCCATTATAGAAACAGAGAAGATGAAATAATTCTATTTTATGTTCCCAATGGACACAGACCGGAAACACATTTATGAGACTGTCTATACCTTTCATGGGAGTTCTGCTAGCATAAGGACTGCTTTAGAAAGCATTATTAGACCCAGAGGAAATGTATTCTAAAAATTATGTGAATGCAGCAAGTACAAGTGTGCTTGACTTTCCCATGCACAAGGTGTGACTGTACATACCTCCATCACAAATTTAAGTATTCTAATTATGAAATTTAAATTAAACCTTTATGTGACACACTGAAATTACACACATGCGCACGTGCGCACACACACACTCTAACTAAATCAAGACATTTTTTTTTCCTCTTCAAGCCAAGAGAAAGGGTGCTGATAGGCCTAACCATAAACTTCAAGTTTCAATTGCCCTGTGAGATATTTAAACGACCTGGTTAATGAGGGAGTAATGCCTATTAGTGCAGAACCTAATGCTTCTAACTATTAATATTGACTGCTGCATCAGATTAGAGATTACAGAAACTGCTAAATTAATCACTTACACCGTGTCCTTTGAGAACCAGGAAAATGTGTTCTCCAATCTACCCCAGGAGTGTATTCCGATGATATGAGAGGCATAAATTTAGAAGCATTATGTCCTCCTCCTCATAAAATGCCTGAGCTACTTCATTCTCATCTGAGCAATGATGCAAGATCAAGAAACTGGCCAGTCCCATAGCATACAGAATCACTGCAAGAGAAATCTTCATTTCATATACCTGCGCCCTGCCTCTGATTCTTTATTTAAGAGGCATCCAGCCATTTTGTGTAAATGTTGATGATAAGCTAAGCTTCAGCAGTTATTTTGGGGAAAGAAGATGAAGGTTTGGAATAGCCCAGATGAATTTAATGAATATCTAACTTGTGAGCAGGAATATCGGGGCTGACAGCAGCAAAATTACAGAATCAGAGAAGCCAGAAACATTAAAGTGTAACTAGATGACATCCTTAGGACCACGATTTTAAAAGATGGCATGGAATCTTCTGCATATCAAATTAGTTATCAGGTCAAATTGCAAGTGAATTCACCTTCTATGTAAAACTTTGGAATTCCCACAGAGAGGACTTGGAAGGCAAACGTATCCCTAGGTGAGCAGTCAGAGCACCTGATTCTTGTATAATTACATGGAATGAGAATTTGATACATGACAGTAATTACCTAGCTGAAGGTGCAATTAGCCATTTGTGACCTCATTCTGAGTGGCAACTAATTAACCCTTAATGTCAAAAATGTCAACCTTCATCAAGACACCAAAGAGAAGTACTACAGGATCAGCTAATACTTGTTCCAACCTATTAATGGATGAATCTGTCATTAGAAATGTGAATATATCATTTTTACACCAGCATTTATGTTAAGATGTGGAATATGCTTCATTTCTTTTCTTTTGTGGCTGCATTTCTCTTCTTTATCCTTGTGTGGATAAAAATCCTTTTCTAAAATAAGCTTTCAGGGCACCTGCGTGGCTCAGTTGGTTAAGCGACTGCCTTCGGCTCAGGTCATGATCCTGGATCACGGGATGGAGTCCCACATCGGGCTCCCTGCTCAGCAGAGAGTCTGCTTCTCCCTCTGACCCTCCTCCGTCTTACGCTCTCTCTTTCTCTCGCAAATAAATAAAATCTTAAATAAATAAATAAATAAGCTTTCATATGCATATAAAATAATCATCACTCCATAAGAGAAAACACAATCAGGAGGTATACAGAGAACTAGAATTTGTCAGCGACACGCGATTTTTCATGGTTACAGAAATGGCACAGGATCTGAAAATATTTGAAACTAGGCTATTGTTATTGTCATTCAACAGCCCTAAAATATTTGCCTCGTTGGAAATTGATGCCGGTACTTTTCCTTGTTGTAAATAGTAAAGACTTAAGAAACTTCATCTGGGGTTATCTGGGGAAGTCTAAAACCATCATCCTTTTTAAACCACCAGACACTAGCCGACAATTATTAGCAGTCTATTCTTTCTTCATAGTATTTACTACCAATAAAAACATAAGATTGGAAAATCTACATAATGTATGAGTTTGCTTCAAGTAAGAAAATTGTTATACATTTTCCTCACAATCCTAAGGCTCATAAGAGTAACATCAAAGACAATCTTTCAACTAATTAGCATGGACCTATATCATTTGCTCTGAAATCAATCCAATTATTAAATAAGATCGGTGTGGCAAACATTTGTATCAAAGATTGAAAACAAAATCTAGCACTGATATTTCATTGTTTTGGATTCATCGCTGGAAAAGTATATGTGCCGCTGAAATCTTGTAGGCTATGTGATTTGATTCTTCTTTCTCTTCAAGGTTGTTTCAAGGGTCTAAACTTAATCCAGGTATTTTTTTTCCTCCCCACCCCCCCTTCTTTTAAACAGGGAACCAAACTGCTTTCTCAAGCACCTTACAAACTTGTGTTTTGGAGCAGTAGGTGCAAGACAAAGAAAGAGTATATAACGAGTCTTAAAAGAGTATTCCTTACCTTGTGTGTGTGGCAAAGAGTTCGGATTACTTTAACTAGAAGTTCAGAAAGAGTAACTGATTAAAACTTGTTCCAAACAATCTTGACAAATTTTAATATATAAAGTCAATCTAAAGTCCTAAGACATAAACATAAGAGCAAAGACATAGCCCTTTAATTCCCTTTAATAAATTCTAAAATCAAGTATTTCTTTGTATTTGGAAAGGTATTTCATGGTTTTGCTATTTTCCTGAAGGTGCCAGGGGAAAGTGTGCACAGATGGAAGTTGCTATGTCCAATTCAAGATGAGAAACACCTCTACAGATTCAATCATCTTTCAAACCAGAGAGAAGGTAAAGCCTCTTGTAGAGATAGTGACACAAGGAGCAAAAACAAAGAACAAAGCCAACTACTACTTACTGACAAATCAGATGGAAAACAAAATTCTTACCTGATAATGAGATGCAAAATCACACGTGATTACCGGAGATGCTTTACTTCCAAGGCTTATTGTGTTTGTTCTGGTTTTCCATTTATTCAGATCAGAAACTAAAACTACATAACACAGATGGTGAACTTAGCAACCGAAGTGGCACATTGAATGAGCCATCTCCACTGCTTGTTTAAGCTTTCTGTCTACACTTTGAAGGCCTGCACAAAGTAGTCCTGCTGGACCACTCACCCTTGCTGCTCCTTCTCAATGGTGGAGGGACCCTCTGAGGTCTCTCAATGATGGCCAATCTCTGCTACTCAGTGGGCGTGGCTCACTTATTCTAAATTATTGTTGTTTACTCAAAACCATAGATTTCCACATAACAGTGTGCTGGACAAGGGAGAAATTTACATGCCAAATATGTCTCCAAATAGTTGATTCTGGCTTTTCTGATTGAATCACATGTTAAAAAAAAAAAAAAAAAAAACTGTGAAGTCTGTCCATAGTCACACATTTTATATGTGTGAATAGAAGTCATTTCTTTCATCAACAAGGTTTTTCAATGTTAGTGCATTCTATCTGGATGCTTTTTATAATTGTTAAC
The DNA here is from genome assembly GCF_029215605.1 of Mirounga angustirostris. NCBI lineage: Eukaryota > Metazoa > Chordata > Mammalia > Carnivora > Phocidae > Mirounga > Mirounga angustirostris. Next base: position 49,861,890 of record NW_026991711.1, read on the forward strand.
TGGGTAAATATTTTAAGAACAAAATATTTTTAAACATCTGGCTCAATATTTCAAAACACTAGCTGTGAATTTGTTCTATAGCTGAAAATACTTTAATTGAAAACAAAACACTTTGTTACTAGTAAGAAATTATAAAATAATTTAAGGCAACAGATAATTAAAGAGCTTACTAGGGTTACTGGCTACTTCAAGAACTTACAGCTGAATTTCTGCATTATTCTAATTTTCAAAATACAGAGCAACATTTTTAAATTGATTGTTTAGATATCTCTACTCTCTTTTTAAAAATAATGTTCACTCTTATGGGACTGAATTTTCCAATTCTAGAAATATAATTTACACTATTATAGCACATATTTTAGTAAACAAGGGGACTGGATTTCAAATACAGGTGGCTGCAGCTATCTCATTTGCAAAAAATACATTTTAGAAGAATGCAAAACATCATGAATAGGAAACAAATCACCCCTATATTGAAATGCAGAATTTGTCATGTTATTTTCCTTATGTGAAATGTCCACAGCAATCTACTTTTTCTATTATTTGTCAGACAAATCAAAGCACCATAGAGACAGTTATATGCAAAAATCCTATAGATACGTACATGGATATATTGTATTGCTATCCAAGACTTTCTCATCTGTTACCATATAATTGTTGATATTCACAAGAGTGAGAATATTAACTATTGGAGAATGTAACCATATTTCAAATGGTCAGAGGGAAAGCTTTAAGGAGGAAGTTGTTTTGAGGAAAATTTGATTCAGAAGATCATCCAGATGGGAACAGTATTATTTTCAGTAGAGGAATGCAAAAAAAAAAAAAAAAAAAATTCTTAAAGGAAAAACAGTGTGTACGTGTGTGGGGGTGTGTGCATGCGTGTTTGTGTGTATATTGTCATGGAGAGAGTAGGAATACAGAGGTGAAGTTCAGAATAGGCAAATCCATTGATGCTTAAAATAAATTAGTGGTTGCCAGAAACAGGTGGCAGGGGAGGGCAGGGAGTTTATGCTAAAGGACAAGGAGCTTCTTCTTGGCATGATGAAACTGTTATGGAATTAGTTGGTGACCTTGTGAATATACTTAAAACCGCTTAATTGTATACTTTAAAAGTATACATTTTATTGTATGTGAATTGTATTTCAAAAAACCCACATACTTATGATTATGTGCTGATATAAATATATAATTAATTAACGGAGGAAGAAAAGAGAAAGCTCTTCCCTACAGTGTAATTCCAATTAATGTAGAAGAAATGATGGAAACAGAGAATCACCATTTGGTAAACACCATGGTAATAACAGTTGCAGGGAATATCATCAAAATATAGTAAAATTAATGGGCAAAACTATGATTAGGAACATGATATTTCCAGTGTCTAAAGAATCTGTCCAACAAATAAATCCAACAACAAAACAAAACAAACTTTTGCTTTGGGGGAGGTGGGAATAAAGGTACATCTCCTCTTATATATGCGTTAAAGGATCCTCTTTATAGTATTTAAAACAAGAGATTAACATTAAACCTCGGTCTATCATAAAGCACAGCTCAAGAGGTCAAATTTTAAAATTGATCATCTTCCACCAATTATAAAACTGTTCTTACACTATAATTATTCCTGTCTTACTCAATTGTGATAGTGCAGTTCAAGTTTTCAGTTTTCACAGGTCTTAGTGATGTTTCTTTGTATTTCTCAATCACCACAGACATGATGTCCTTTTGACTGGAGCCTTCCACTACCAGTGGTATAGACAGGTATTTTGTTTATGCTGAAATGAAATCCAGTATCCCACCCTCTTAGTGATTCTGAAAAGTCCTCAAGTACTAGTTTGAATATTCTATCACGTTCTCCTTACATGGTTATTTTTATAATTTCTTTATAACGTAGAAAGACGACACATTTAAAGTACTCTCCATTATGTCATCTGGAGTTTATAAGAGGAAAGTGATGGGGCATCTGGGTGGCTCAGTCTGCCTCCAGCTCAGGTCCTGATCTCAGGGTCCTGGGATTGAGCTCTGAGTTGGAGCTCCCTGCTCATGAGGAGTCAGCTTCTCCCTCTGCCCCTCCCCCCCAAGTAAATAAATAAAATCTTAAAAAAGAGGAAAGTAATATGAACAATTTACTTTTTATCCCCAATGATTTTTATGGAAGAAAGAAATCTCTGTGTTCTTTTAAATAATTTTTCATTTGAATTTTTATTCCATTTTATAAATAAGCCAGTATACTAACAACTAAGTGAGATTTTAATTATAAAAATTTATAACATAAAAGTAACAGCAAGGGTGCCTGGGTGGCTCAGTTGGTTAAGCAACTGCCTTCGGCTCAGGTCATGATCCTGGAATCCCAGGATCGAGTCCCGCATCGGGCTCCCTGCTCAGCAGGGAGTCTGCTTCTCCCTCTGACCCTCCCCCCTCTCATGCTCTATCTCATTCTCTCTCTCAAGTAAATAAATAAAATCTTTAAAAAAAAAAAAGTAACAGCAAAATTTGGATATGGTGATTAAGTCATGTAATTATGGGAACTTTTGCAATTCAATTTGATTTGATTGAATTTAACTCCCTATATTATGCACTTCTGATGTGTTTTACAATCTATTAGATGATAGAGATAAAAGATGAGTAGGATATTGTCATGTTTACAAGGATTTTGTAGTCTAGTCAGGTACAACATGAAATAACTAACCAAAATGCACAGTGAGGAATCAGTATGGTGGACACCATTAGTGATATGTCAGTTCTAAGCTGACCCATAAGCAACAAAGACAATCTGGTTACTGTCTTATCACTGAAGATAGGCAACTACTTAGGTTTTGATTTGAAATAGGTTTTGATTATGACTGTCCATGTAGCTAGGTAGAAATCTGGATGACTTAAAATAGATTTAATACATATTTAAGTAAAAAAATCTACACATTCTGATGAAGTACTTACATTTAATGGTGAGTACTCTATAGTTTTCAAATGTCTAATAATATTTATTGTAGAAGCATACAAGTTTTTCTTGGAAAATACTTGTCCAAATACTACTCATACTTAACAACACTTAGCTTATAATATGTAATGATATTATAGCCCAAAGCAGTATAGAGCTCAAGGCAAAATGAAAAATACAGTAAATTGAAAATAAAAAGCAACCCAATGAAATTTAACATTTTCAGATCTTTAAACACAAACTTTCAAGAAAATATTCACAGCACAAATGCTAAAATTTTATATAAATATAAATACATATTACATATATATCTATATAAATGTATATATTTTATATAGTATATAAATATATTTTATATGAAAGTTTACAGGGGTAGGGGAAAACAATGGAAGCATCATATATTAGTTGCTCAGGCTTTTAAAATTCCTGTTGCAAATCACTTGGACAGGCATGTCTTCTGCCCCATACCAGGAACCTGCTTTCTAGTCTGCTTATTCATTCATTTTCCACCCAAACCTACTCTCTCCTATTCTTCTGATATTGTTCAGATTCTTCCATTCATTGCCCAAAAACCTCCCCTCCCATTTCCTCTATCTCACTGATAGTTTTTGACCATATCTCAAAAATATCCCCACTATCTCCAGGAATCGTTCTCTAAGGATGCCAGCCAAGAGGGGTTTCTTTAATTGTTGATCTCCTATGGAAATAATTAAATGTAGTTTTAATTACTTAGCAAATTATATCTATCTTTTACATTTATTTTTTAAGGTATGTATGTCTTCTGTTCAAAAATCTATTTTAAATTCTTCAAGAACAGTGAATGTGCCTTATTTTGTTTTCCGTATTTCATACTAGAGACATACTAAGTTATGCAATGTGCAAAGATTTGCAAAATAAGTAAATAATGATGAATGAATGATTAAAATTGGCTTAAGTGTGGAAGACATGTCATATGAAAGCTGATTTACTTATTTGACACCACATTCAAGAACCACTAAGGCATTACTAAACCATGAAGAGAGAAAACCAGCAGAAATCAGATTGAGACCTAACAATGCCCTACATGATCTCATGTGTCCTATCAGTGCGCTAAGGAATCCTATAACCTTAGAGCATAACACATAGCATCACTATAAGAAGTGACTTTTCAGACCCAGTACTCATAAGTTATTCAACAAGCTAATCTTTATGATAAATTATCCTTGGGAAATGCATTGGTCTTGATGTTCAAATATTTATCTTGAACATACAGCCATCATCTATACGTTAATGCCATAGATATTTGCTGTGATCAAGTCAACACTTCCCCAACTGTGCTAAGTCCCAAAAATATATAGTGATCCCATCATCAAGCGTCATGCAGGCAATCATTGTTGCTACAATTTTTTGTCACACAATGCTTTCTTGGTCATTAACAGTGCAGTATTGGAAGGGAGAGAATGGAAACAGTACTACGTCAAATCATCTTACTGTTGTAAGCTCAGCAGTCTATAAGAAAATGTAAAAGTTCGGGGCACCTGGGTGGCTCAGTCATTAAGCATCTGCCTTCAGCTCAGATCATGATCCCAGGGTCCTGGGATCGAGCCCGGCATCGGGCTCCCTGCTCAGCAGGACGCCTGCTTCTCCCTCTCCCACTCCCCCTGCTTGTGTTCCCTTTCTCGCGGTCTGTCAAATAAATAAATAAAATATTTAAAAATAAAAAAAAGAAAATGTAAAAGTTCAACAATAAACAAACACATTATATGGAAGAACTCTAGCCTACTTATCCTCTTGTGTCTAGTATACATTTAATAAATTTCAACTTGCAATCATGCAGTTTCAAAAGTAAATGAAATGGGTTGGAAGGTTAACATAATTTAAGATTCCTCTTTTTTTTTTTTTTTACTATAGAGTAACTTAGAATAAGAAAATCTGAGCTATTATACACGTGTGCACACGTAAGCAAGCACACACACACACCTTTCCAAGGAATAAAAAAGTACCAATGATTCCCTAAAACTCTTGGAAAAAAATTTTTTTTCATGAAATTGGGGCAATTGGCACCTTCGAGAGAGAGATTTTTAGGAAAAAAATCCCTTTTGTAATCTATATATTAAAATTTTTAATGTAGGCAATATTGCATGGTGATTAAGACCAGTCTCTGGAATCAGAGACTTCCACCTTGAATAAATCCTGGCTCTACCTCTCATAGGTGTGGGGCTGATGCATCAGTTGTTCCATCTGCAAAATGAAAAAAGACTTTGCCCGCTGAGGCAAAATCTTCTGTTTCACAATATCAAATTTCCCTTTCTTTCAGTAGCAAAAACGTGTGTTTCAAATGGTCATGCAACATCCTGCAGAGTGAAACTCTTGGGCTCCCTCACAACAAGGTGTGGCCATGTGTCTGAATTCTGGTCAACAGTATTGGAGAAATAATAGATGTTCTTTCTACATCTTCCCTGAAGGACAAGTAGCTTGCTGAGTTTTTCTGTTTTCCCCCATCACTGGTTAGTAATTGGCAATAACTATAGCAACTGCACTGGACATAAAGGTGGAAACTGCTTAATGAGGATGACAGAGCCGTTACACTAGATTGGATCTTATGGATAATAACACAAAGAGTCCGTATCCCCACCAGGAACAAGTAAAAGGAGAGTGGAAAATAAACTTCTATCTTCTTGAGGTGCTATCACTTTCTTTTCCTCTTTCTTCTAGAAGCTCGGCCTATCCTTGTACCATAACTAATACACTATTTCACAGCATTGTGCTGAGAATTAAATGACCTAAGTAAGTGGAAAGCACCCAGAACAGTGCCTGGCAAACACTAAATTCTATAGAATTATTTGCTATAAATATTTTCAATTATTGTTATCAATTTTTTAACCACCAAGCAACCAGCAAATACCACTGTCCTAGGAACTCAGAATGGTTTATAAAATTAAATGGAATCCCAATATTCACAATTAGGTACTTAACCTTTATTCATATAACAGGGACACAGATTCCCTTTATACCTTGCTGTGACACAAAAGACAGAAGTAAGATGGGATACTGGAAAAACAGGATTATATTTATTTTGTTCTTTCTCTTTCCTAATTAATGCAGAAAGTAAGAGAAAATGAAAATAAAGAGTGATTGGATTACTAGTGGGTCTTTGGAGTCAGTCTTAGTTTCAAGCACCAACTCTTAAATTTACTGCCTCAGCAAATCATTTGAATTTGCTGGCCTTCAGATCCTCACCATTAAATGATAATAGTAATGGTACCTTACATAGCTGTCATTTTGTTGCTTCCATGCAGCCTTCAAATTTCTTTCCAATCTATGGCCACCACGCAGTGTGGACTGGACGACCCTTTCTTAATCCCAACGAGTGGGGAAGAGGGGTGAGGAGCTCTTGCCATATGGACTGGTTCATGAAATCTAAGCCAATAAATGTATGGCATCCCAGGTGTGTGTGTGTGTGTGTGTGTGTGATCAACAATACATAATATTGTATGATGGTGTGCAGAGAGCCATTGCTTCTCTTACTTCATGTGCCTAAGGAAGTTAAAGCTCTAGCTGCTGCTTGAAGCCATCTTCAAAAGCCAGAGCAAAGTTAAAATCCAAGCAGTCTTGAGAACCTTATGAGAACAAGGTCAAGGTTCTTTTTTTTAATTTTATTTTATTATGTTATGCTAATCACCATACATTACATCATTAGTTTTTGGGTTTTTTTGTTTTGTTTTTTGTTTTTTAAAGATTTTATTTATTTATTTGAGACAGAGAATGAGATAGAGCATGAAAGGGTCAGAGGGAGAAGCAGACTCCCCGCCGAGCAGGGAGCCCGATGCGGGACTCGATCCCGGGACTCCAGGATCATGACCTGAGCCGAAGGCAGTCGCTCAACCGACTGAGCCACCCAGGTGCCCACATCATTAGTTTTTGATGTAGTGTTCCATGATTCATTGTTTGAGAAACAAACAGAGTTCTAGAGGGAAGGGGGGTTGGGAGGATGGGTTAGCCTGGTGACGGGTATTAAAGAGGGCACGTACTGAATGGAGCACTGGGTGTTATATGCAAGGTCAAGGTTCTTATTGATCTAGTCAACCTCTGGGTTTTTCAGTCTTATAAATTCCCTTTAAGGTGTTAACCAGTTTGATCTGAGCTTTTTTGTTAGCTGGAATCAGCTTAACTGTCTTATGTTTATTGTGTATAAATTGGTGTATGGAATGCAGTGATTTGCATATGGTAGAAACCCAATCACTACTAGTTTTATAAGGAAAAACAGAATTAGTCACATTTATATGTAATAAAATATTTTTGGAATACTACTCTTCTTTGAAAGAATGCTCACTTAGTATTTATAGAATTAAGTTGTTACAGGCTTTTAAAAACTAATATATGTACTTTCTAAAATACATTATATGACTGCCTAGGACACAAGAAGAGTTCACCTGGATAGTATTTTTCTATTTTATATATCAAACACCATTGAATCCTAAATCAAACTAATCTAATTTTAGTTCATCCATTTTTAGTTGTTATTGGTAGTTACGGCGTTTCTCAGGAAACCTCCTGCCTATTCATGGAAGGCTTGAAAATGGCCAGTTATAAACTTTATTTCTAAAATCACTCAAAAAAACTCAAACTGGGTAAGCAAAGCACAGAATGAAATTAAATGCATTTCATATAATGGTGAAATCCAAGATGAAGAGCAGAGGAATCCTGGGAAAAAGAAGGTTGGCTTTAATTAAAATGGAGCCTTGGGAGTTAAAATGTAGCTATTTCTGAAAAGACAAATCCAGAGGGTGAAATTTCAATGAGGTATAATCACAACCTTTGCTGAACAGCACACCAGGAGAACGCCCGAGTAGGCACAGTCTCACCGCTAACAGATACCTACCACACACAAAGTACATCTGCATCACACATATTGTCTTCCTAGTATCACTTAAATACGACAGTAGAAAAACGCATGTACTGCACTGGCTGTACTTTTGTGACCTTTTCTTCTTGATGAACTGACCAACTCTTGGCCTACTATGTAAAGGTAGCATTGCTTACAGATAGTAAATTCTACTACTAGGATGATTTCAAGTTGGGGGGGGGGGGAATCCAAGTATAACACATAGAAATAGAAGTATTACCCTGCTTACGGAGTTAAAAATTTTAAATAATCTAAATACTGTGCAATTCAATCATACTGAAAAAGAGTAAGTATGAATAAACAACACATCACAGAGGGAAAAATGGTATGAGAAACTGAGACTTTTGAAAAAAAAGGAAAAAATAGGATTTCTTTCCATTTCAATTGGAAGTTTTGTTTTTTAGAAGCAAGCACAACTATGTTCAGAGCAATGCTTAATGCATCACCAGCTTTGGATTCCAACAGTTCTAAATTCACTTTTAGGCCTGCCATTTTCTGGATCTGTGATAAAACTTTCCTTGCCTTTAGTGTACTCACAGTACACACAGAGCTCTCTCTTTTGGGCTTACTATGAGGATTAAGTAAGAAAATGTGAGAGCAGCCTTACCCATAAAAGGTATGATGGAGCTCCATCATTGGAAGGATATTTTATGGGCTAGGCTGCTCTCATTCCACTGTAAAGTGGAATACCTCCCACACCCACTTGCAAGGGATCTGAGAGTGATTGTGTGCTCTAAGAAAGAGGAACATGATGTTGGTAAATGACAATGGTCTTTGCCAAAGGCAGCCCCTCCAGCCACCCAATATCTATGTGCAACCTTCTTTCTATAAAAAAGCATAGATAGGCCCTTTTCAGGGGAGAAGAACCAATGTCCTTCTAGTACCTACAACCATACAAAAGTTTAGTCTCTGGGTGATTCACAATCTCTTACCTCAGGTCTAGTCATACTTCCTCATGGTCCCACAATTTATAAAATAAATACAAGCTCTTTGCTTTCTCCCACTAACGTACACATCATAAAGGGCAAAGCAAGGATAAGAAAAAAGTAGTAAATACTCCTATTCTGCAAAAGCACATCAGAAAAAAATAAATAGCAGTTATCAGACTTTTCGCACACATGGACTCCTACTGTAGGTACAGTGATAAACCCCTTCCCTGGCAATGGGGAGAGGATTCTTTGATTAAATTTAGATACTACTCCATGGTCCATTACTGTTTCACTCTCATTCTCTCTCAATTTGTTCTATCATGGTTACCTTGTGGTTGCCTGAGTTTTGAGTGTGAAAGGAACCCCTTTATGATTACCTATGCTTGTGCTTGCTATGAGATTGACTCTCCCTTTTCTTTTAACTGAGAGATCTTCAGGGACCTTTCTTTCTCAAAGTATTTTTCCACTTTTATTTTCTGAACTTGGGGATCCATTAGCCAATGGATTTTCCAGTGATTTAAGGCTCTTCGTCTCAAGAATGTTGCATTCTCTTGAATCTCTAAAAACTAACCAATTACTGCCTGAAACTACCTTTTTTGCAATAGCCTGACAAAAGTTTCAAGTTGCTGATGCACAATAATCTCCTGGGTTTTTCCAATCTCCTTCCATAGCGCTATAGTCTTGAAGAATAGTTACACCACCTTCCAAGCTGTCATGGGCACACTTTTACCAAATATTTTGCCACAGCATGATATGGGTCATCAGATACATATGTTAATCACCCATGACTACCCCTGCATGACTACTGGGCTAATGCAATACAGGTTAGTATTTTTACATTTTTTTTTAATTACAATTGTGCCCTACTTCAAGTTATCGATATCATTACAGTAATTAGGGTTTGGTTACTTCTAATCTTCAGTAGACTCCCAAATCTCAGTGTCTAAATACATTAGATGTTTATTTCTCAGTCATGTTGCTGATTGAGAGCAATAAGGCACCTTCCTCACTGTTGGGGGAAGAGATCAAAATGCACTCTGAACTCAATTCTACTGAAACAAAAGGTATTTTAAGAACTGGGTGAGCAAAGAAATACAGACCATCTGTGTTTGCTAACTGGTTTTACACAAAGGAAAAGAACTCTGTCTTGTCTTCAGAACAGGAGGTAATTTTACAATTTGGAGGAATGTACTTGGCCAAATTAGGGTCCTAACCTCCCTAGAAACTGGGAAATGGCAGCTCTATGTCCCTCTATGATCATATTTCAGAAGGAAGGTCCCTGAGAAAGACATCCTTGGGTTGTAAACCTGGCAAGAAATGTTTTAAAAGATCTACATTTCAAAGAGGCAAAGAATTTACAATTTATAAGTTTTCTAAGGTAGATGTTCTAAGAAAAGGGCACTCACAAGCCTAGAGTCTGGAAGAAGCTTGTCTAAAGTTTAGTCAAGTTGAAGAAAACTTTAAAATTACTTTGGACAACTGTCATTCAGGTCACAAGGCTGATGGCCATTCTACCATCTTTAATACGAGGCTTCCAAGGTCATGCTGGAAGGTCAACAGAAAAGACAAATGTCATAAAGGAGCTCAGTGAAGAGTCTTTCACATCTTCATGCACATGTCACTGAACACTTCTTATATACATATTTCATTAGAGGGAATTTAGAAACTTCTTACACCTACCTGCAAAGGGAGCTGGGGAATGGAGCTGTGTGCACAAGCTGTAAATGGGATTTTGATAGCTCACATTCTCTGCCACCACAAAGAAAAGAACAAAGCAGTTAAAATATAAAAATATTTAAAAATCTTTCCTCCTTCACATGAAGCAGCAGCCAAGCTTAGGGGGTAATGAGAACTCAAACTAGTAAGGACTACTGTGTGAGAGTGATTTAAATCACCATCAATAGGACATATCAAGCATGAAAACCTTTACAGACATTAAATTTTAGGAGGACACTGCAGAAAATTGTACATCTTTAAGATTAAGCATCTTCATTTTCAAGGAAAGAAATCACGTTTAGGTAAACAGAAAGGGGAGCTACATTTTAAATATTAGGTAGCTCGTTCAATCTATAAAAATTCTTGGAGAATACCCAATTAAGAACAATTCACTAACTCCAAACAAAAGTGATCCTAGGAAGAAAGCTCTGCCAAAATCAGTGGACAAAGGCCATGGTTTTCCCACTGATTCTGTCAACACTGGTCACAGGAGGCTATCATCAGAGCTATCGCTGCTACTGAATATGGATATTGGATATCACTGTTGCCACCTCACCCAATTCTTTGGGGCTTGCTTCTCTGTGTCACTAGTGGTACATTCAAAATCTGAAGTAGATGTATCTTACTGATGGGGGAGTAGGTCACAATTCATATTACAGTTACAAGGTTAGTCTAGAAAATTGAGTACCTGGCACTTTTGAATTTCAGAAAAGAAGATGGGTTCTGCCTGATAATAGAAGGCATTTCACAAATATGACAAATGTGTTCAGGTGCTCACTGTCAAAAATAAATAAAAGAGAGAGAATGGTAATCTCAGCAGCAGCCCATTATCCTGGTTATATTATCAGTTCAAGATGGACAGATAACCTACACTTACAGGAAATAATTTGTGTTTTTTTTTTTTAATTTTTAAATTTTAAAGGAAACAGATAAGAATTTACTTTTATATAAAAATTAAATTATTTTATTTAAAGAGCCAAACATTTATTGATATAAAAAAGAAACAAAAAATTATTTTAGGGGGCTCTATAGTCGACAAAAGACCCAATCTGTCTTCAAGGTGAATCCATTACAAGGGCACCTGAATAAAAACTCAAGTGAAAAAAAAAAAAAAAACCAAGTGAAAAGTATCATGTATTATCATTCAAAATAAAGATATTTGTATCTTAGTATTTACTTCATTATTTTCATGCAATAAAATTTTGACCATCAAATTGACAAATGCCAGTATTAGTCTCAGATTGCTGAAAAAAACTGACACAATCATCATTTGGATAAATTTAACAAGATTTATTTATCTGTTAGATGCAGAAGAAAGCCTGATCAGAACATCAACTTCCTTTGAGACGGGACCCTAGGACCCTAACGACTCCTAGGGACTCCTTAGGACCCTAGGAGTCGCAGCAGAGGGCACACAGGTCAAGTAATGATATTTGAGTCAATGAAAATCACCTTAGACTTTCTAACAGCACAGATGCTAATCTTCAAGCCCAGTCTCCTATCCAAAAAAGTAGGTCAATCCTGGTCATAATCTTGCCTGGATTATGACTGACGATTTCAGCAGTCTCAGGATTATGCAATGTTTCCTATAATTACTAGAAAAACTGGCCCTGAACAAACTTCCCTCTGTCACTTCCAGGTTAAAACAACTTGGGCTAAGAAAGTTCACAAATTCCCTCCATTAGGATCAGAAAAAGAGTGACTTACTGAAGTCTCAGAGTTATATTAGTGGACACTTCCATCAACAACTTTGGCAGGGGGGCAAGTTGGTAGGGAAGTGAGCAGCTTCAATATACCAAGCACTTAAATACCAAGATAAAGCAAGGTAAAATATATACAAACTGGTTATAAACATTTAAACACTAAAAAAAGAGTAATGATATAGTGCTTTTGTGTAATAATTTACGTTTTTCGAAATATCTTTGCACAGCAAATTCCTGCAGAGGAATTTAAACTATAATGCAAATTGAGATCTATGGCAATAAAATGATTTGTTCCAGGGGAAAAAAAGATAGAACAAATATCAGAAATTGGATTTTCTATTCCTAACCTGGTACACAATGCACTATAGTGTATGTCACTCAACATAGATTCTAGGCTGGCAATCCAGGTATTCTTAGACACTTCTGAAAAACATTAGGATTGTAAATTTCAGAATAGTCATTAAAATCACATTTAATTAATTTACTTTATAGTATAACAAGTTGAAATCTCATGTCCTCTACCTATGAATTAGGGCAGCGTTAGAACTATATCATCCCAAAATAAACACATCTAGGTTCAAAAATGTCATCCACTTAGAGTGTATAGAAAATGTATGCTAGGCTTTTTTTAAAATATAAATTTGGATAGCTTTTAGTACAGATAGGAAATCCTGACTATAATTCTTTCCTCGTTGAACCACTACCTAGAAATTGATTAAAAGATAAACTTCCACAAACCAGCTACTAAATAATTGCCAAGCCAGTTTTCAAGTGAAGACCCAATGCAGGGATACTACAAGAAAATTAGTTATTCTTCCACAGTTCAAGATAATTGAATTTATCCTTGGGGCCCTCCCAGTTTCCCATTAGTACCCTTTCCTCTGCTCCTAAATTGTACCCAGATCAATATTCTCAAGTGGCTCTAAACTAATAAATAGTCAAGTTGTAACAAATAGAAGTCTAAAATATAACTACTCTAATATTATTTGCATTTTAATAATTGCAGGCTATATAATAACTAAACAAAGAGCTCCTAAATTTGCTCTTTGAGACCTGGCTAAGTGACTTAGAAAATACTTTTGTTTAAAAGGTTTTATCTAGCTAGGATCCTTCAAGTTGAACAACCCAATAGCCTACTGCCAATTCATAAAACTGTTTCAAATTTGGAAAACTAAAGAGTAGGCAAAGTACAGAAATAGAACAATTAAGACTTTAGACAATAAAACACATAGGTTAAATAAATAAATATGTAGGTTACATCTTAAGATCCATTTAGATAGGTTTTATACCTTTCTTAAATATTTTTATGAAAAGTACACTATTTCATCCTCATAGTTGCTCTGTAAGGAGAATAAGGAAAAAAAGAAAAAAACAGACAAATGCTAAACATGGATAGATGGGAGCTCCAAGGAAGGACTATTATTCTCACTTTATAGCTGATGAAACCAAGACTCAGGTCCATGTTGAATAAGCTCCAACTGAGAACTTATTACATATCTCACATGGAGTATTTTACATATATCGTCAATGTAAACCTTCACAAGAATCCTAAGTTAGGCATTATTGTTTCCACTTTATGGACACAACAATTGGGGCAAAGAGATAAGGGACTTCTTTAAGAACATACCTGGAGTATTGGCTCTTATTTCCATTAACCAAATCCACATTCCAAAATCCATTAGATATCCCCCAGAAACCATTTCAGGGGCCCATAGTTATGCAGTTTGCAGTTAGCAAATGAGTTATAGAGAATTTTTAAATCTTCTGGCCCTACAGATAATATTCTTTTAACAACATTTTGTCAAAACAATGACAAACATCCCAGTGAAAATGAGAAATTTAATTAGGCTGCTTGTCTGCAAGAGGCCAAACATCTGGACATTTGAAACCAACTGAATGCCTGAATGTATTTTTTATATTTTACTGAAATGTGAAAAATAAGTTTATATATGTTATATATAGAACTGTAACAAAATATAACCAGACTAAAGACCATAGTCAAGAGCCATTTTTATGTTATCCCAGCTGAGATGAAAATACCATGTACCTAAGATTTAACATATAATACTTTTAGCCAGTATGTTTAATATATAAATAAAGGCCATGTAAGCATCTTTTTACACAAAATCAGAATGGTAAGCAATATTGCAAACTCCAACCCCTACATCCTCTGTCCACAGTATCATTCCTACCAAACACAAAAGGGGAGGCTTACTGAGGACTGAGCCACAAGGACAAAGACGAATGAACCAGGGAAATAACCAGCCTTCACAATGTAATCCTGCCTAGTTCTCTCAAGGATTGTTTTCTCATTTTATTTTAATGACTACTTAATCAAGATGTATTAATTTTTCCCTGGAATGGTCCAAAAAGTCAGGATTGAAAATAAAGCAATTGGAGATCAACTGGAGAATATTTCCAGGGTAGAAAATCATAATAAATATGATTGATGAACTGACAAATCCTGCAGCAGTTGAGGTAAAGCAAAATACGAGAACAATTTAAACAAAATATGCATTTAGGCTTTCCAACGACAAATCATCCACGTGTGCTAAACTGCATATTAGACAATCCTCGGGTTTATGAGGCCTGCTCACTGTGACTCCAGGGAGCTCTAAGTTTTCCCAAAGGATGTAAGGAAACCCTCAAAACATTCTGAAGATAAAATGAATGTTAATAGATATATATGTTGAGATATGAAATCACCAAACACACAAACAAACAAACAAAAAAAAGAAACCATTAGTTATAGAATACAAATTCTATTACTTGGCACAGTACTATTATATAGCAGTTGTCAGTTTAAATAATTATTGATGAAGAAGATACTGAAATTCCAAAAACTCTTGGGTACATCTAGCCAATATCAGAAATACGACCTTCCATTTCATTTAGTATTTATAGGACAACTGTATTGACTATTTAAAAATAATTTTTACAACGATCTGTTTGCAATATATTATCACGTCAAAGAAAGTTGCTCCTTTTTCAGGAAACACACAGACTAAAAAGCTAAGGTGCTGGGAAATAAACGCTCTATAGAACATCACAGTTAATCAGAGTAAACTGGCAGGAAATACACCACAGAGGTCCTAGGCTCACACATCAGACAGGCCTGACTGCAAATCCTACATCTATCTTATGTCCATGAGCACCCCCTCCAAAAAAATCTGAAAAAGAATCATTTTTCTCTTCCAAAATACATTTGGCAACAAAATCTAATCTGAACTGATGTGAGGTCTTTATGTATGCCATTTACTGTGAGTATTCATCCATGTGTTTAATTACAGGGTTCCTCCAGACTATCTTAGGGTGTTCCATATTACAAAGCACATATACTGTAGCAGGCTTTTTGAGAGCTGGACAGTTTTGATTTCCTAAACCTGTTGATCCACAAGGGTTTGTAGGAAGGGCACGGCCTTTCTCTGTGTACTTGTGTTTATGAACACCCTGACCTTGGATAAGCAGCTCTACTTGCCTCCAGAATAATGATACCTTACAGGATGCGAGGGCAGTAAACAAGGTCATGTTGAAAAGTGCCAGGGACACGGTGTGCTCATTACATGGCAACTATTACTACTAACGGGATGCTAGAAAGTATGGAGGCCAAGAGTACTACTTTTCCTCCAAGGACAGAAATTCTTTCCTTTATTTACACGAACTGTATTTCTTGAACTCCTAAGTTATACTTCGAGGGACGATATGGACCTTGCAGTCAAGAAGGTTACAATCTGTGCCTTGAGAGTACACAGAAAACACATTTTATACCAAATGATTTAGGAGCTCAGAGACAAATTCCTGGAGGTTCTTCCTAAGCAGTTTCAAACAAAAGAGTGGGAAAGAAGGAATAAGCTAGATGAAGAAAAGCCACCTTGTTTTTCAAGCACCGACCAAATACCAGCAGTCGCACAGAGAGAGAAGGTGGGGTGGAGGCAGCATGATCAACATTCCTGCTTTTCAATGGACTGCCCTAAGAAACACATATTCCCAGGCAAACTCAGATAGTTGGTCATCTTAGGTAGAAACAGAATATGATGCTGACAGTGACAGATGAAGCTGGAGAAGTAGCAAGAGGTAGACAAGTATTTAGATTGTGAGCTTGTTTTAATAAAGGTGTATGGTCAGAGAAAGGACATGCCCCCGTAGGACCTAAAACAAGAGAGCTTAAGTACCATAATTAGAGATATCAGTGTTACTCTCTCAGAGCATCCCAGCTGGGAATCAGAAACCAAGCTGCACATACCCGTGATGGGGTCTGGAGAATAGAAGAGAAGCAGTCCAGTGGCAACTGACTCAGAGAGAAAGGGTGAGAGAAAATTTTTGCCTTAAGCAAAAGAAAATATTTGAAAGGTAAGTAAGAAAACATGTTGCTGGTCAGAGCTTGGTTTACCCTGGGTTTTGCATCTAAAATGAGGGTTCTAAGATAACATCATAGTGTTCTTTTTTAAGTTGACTTGGTCTATGAATTTCAGTTCAGAAGTTATTGTATGTTGAATACTTGTGCCATATATTACTTTCAGTTATGCTATGTAAAAATTTTATTGCTGACACAATTAGGAAATAAGAAGCATACTTACTTAGACATATCAAGAGACATTAGGGGTCAGGAATCGGAAATAAGAGTTCCATGCTATTCGGAGGAGACCACGGCACTCCTCAGAAATAGAACCCAAATTTTCACCTAATGGAAGAGCTTCAGTATCCAAGCACAAGGTCGTAGACTAATCTGGAAGATTTCTGGAAATGTACTTGCCAGATTTAATCTGTTCTACTGTTGGAAATACCTCTGGGATAACATGTATTCAATAATATTAGAATTTATGATGGAAATGGTAATTGTCTTGGACTAGGTTCAACCCAGGATGAGTTGTTGATGTGATGAGTGATGATGTGCTGGAGGCCCTGGACATAGAACTGCTTTTCTCCATCTCCTCCTCCTAAAAGAAAATCCTACTCTTCCTCTATGAATTCAAGTAACTCTTAGACCACATTTTCTCCCACAGTCCTTAGGAATGTCTCTTATGCTACTGCCCATGCAGAATGGAGACCAAAAAACTAACACAAAAACAAAACCAAGAAGAGCAGCAGCTTAGCATGGCATATTGGGGTGACATGAATACTCGAAGACAGAGCTAATGAGAAACACTGGGCCCAAACTATAAGGACCCCTTCTTGGCCAAGGTCAAGTATATGGATTTTCTTATTTGCAATGGGAAATCAACAAAGGGTTCAAAGCAGAACTATAATGATCAGCCAAGTTAGGGCAGTAGTAGTGGAAAACAGAAGGGAATGGACTGATTTGGAAGACATTAGGACAATAGAATCGACAGAGACAAGGGGATGCCTGCATGTGAAGGAGAAAGCAAAGGCTTATTCTAAATTCTAAGGCTGGGCACCTAGAGAAATGTCTATACTCTTGAAATAATGTAAAAATGATGAGCTGGATTAACTTAAAAATATACTGGGAGTTTTTCTGTTCTTTTTTTTTTTTTTCTTGTTGGATTTTAAATTGTTAGTAACTATGGGACTCCATTCATTGAATTTTGTTTAATAATAATAAAGTGTAATCATTTTCAAGTGACAGTGAATCAGAAATCCCTGAGGACCTCTGAAAAAAAATACAGATTCCTGTTCCCTGATGTCAGAGATTCTAATTTAGAAATTAAGTGAGGGCTCTGGAAACCTATGTTTGAAACAGAACAAAACAAATCCTCAGATGATTCTGATATGCAGCAAGGCATGGGAAATACAATCAGAGTACCTCTGCCTTTGGCTAGTTAAGCATCTCAAAACTGTTGGGAAATTTTAAGAAATAAGGATGCTGAATGATGTGAAATAAAAAAATAACACCAAAGTGGGACAATTTTAGGATTAAAACATAATTTTGAAAGAAAAATAAGTTTGTCTTGACATACATGGAGATTTAATTTAGTTTAGTTTTCATTACTTTTTATTTTTAATTCAGAGGTAAAATCTATTTTTCCTTAATTTCCTTTGTAGTCTTAAATGCTTGTTCTGTAAATATATATATAGGCTTTTTATTCAAAATTGAGTGAAATAGCTGGAGGCAATTTTTCTTCTTTTTCTGTTGCATAAAGGTATTGGTTCATTAAATTGTCATTTTCTTAAATGTTATTATTTAATATTTATTGAGTACAAACAATATCTTAGGTGCTGACAAACTACAGCCATTTCATAGCAGATATAAGATAGTTCTTTCATTTCTTATTCATGCTTCAATTTAAATGTCCTCATCCCTTCTCTGATAAGCCACAAAATTCTCCTGTTTGTGTTTACTCTAAATTTTTCAGGTTTTGTTTCCTATTTATATTGGCCATGAAAACCTTTACACTTAAAAATAAGATGATGTGAAAAATGGAATAAAACCACCTTTTAATTTCTTGAAACATGGGATGAAATATTAGGGAAACCAGGGCAATTAGAAAAGGCATTAAGAACAAATTATATTCATTAAATCCCTTGGCATTATTTCAAATGGAAATTCTTTTGAGGAGAGAAATCAATGTGATTATAACCCAAGAATGAAGAACAGAAGGATGAATCCAGGGGAAATATTAAGTTACAGAATGCTGAGGCATGCATAAAGGGGTTGGTTTAAGAATTACTTTGTATATCCACTGACCATATCCACTTAGATATCCAAATTTACCAATGTCCTTTGCTCTGGAAATTAACCAAGATGCTACCAGGCACTGTCCTGTTCAGCTAACACATATGAGGCTATGGAGCAAGGAACCTGAAAAGGCTCTCAGGTTTCAGCAAAAAAACTGACAGGAATGTGACAAGAGCAGTTAAATGCATGAAAGTAGAAACTGACCCATACTCACCTCAGAGCTATTTCAAGCTTTCCAAGTATACATCCAAAATTACATCTATTGATCTTTATTTTCAGGGATAGAAGACACTAGTGTTCTGGAACTCCTTAAAATGTGTAGAGTAACAGTAAACAACATCTTCTAGACAGAATTTCTTTTTGAATAGAGTTCCTAAAGTGGACTAGGAGGCCTTTTCCCCTCTAACAGTATGGACAGGCAGACAGGCACCGTATTACATGGTTGCCACTGGTCATTAGTTTTTCCAGTCAGGATGACCAAGTGGACAGAGTCCAGTCTGAAGGCCAGGCCACAATCAAGTCTAAATTTAGCATGCCCTTTGACTTGCCTATTAACCTTAGATCTGGAAGTTAACCTACAGCACAGTGGTCTAGCTGAGCATATAAAGCAGGGCCCCTGCCCATTTCTAGACATGATGAAGGCTTAGAGCTTATTATTTTTTGGCTAAAGGAAGGTCAAGAGTATCCCAAATTGAATCAGGAGAACAGAATGGTATAAGTTTACTAGT
The DNA here is from genome assembly GCF_029215605.1 of Mirounga angustirostris. NCBI lineage: Eukaryota > Metazoa > Chordata > Mammalia > Carnivora > Phocidae > Mirounga > Mirounga angustirostris. The sequence goes on from NW_026991711.1 coordinate 49,881,417, forward strand.
TAGACCACAGGACCAGATTTGACACTCTATGGAGAAGAAAGGGCAAAGGGTGAAGCTGAGGGGACCATTTTTTATGGCAGGGTGAGAAAGAACAGCAAGGAGCGAGTGAGAGGAGCATTCTCTTCATGCCTTCAGAGTTCAGCAGCACTGATCTGTGGGCCCTCAGAGAACCAGCCGCCTCACAGAAGCTGCATCAGTGGCAGAGACAGGGGACTCCTTCCAAAAGGTGGATGGCAACAGCTCGTGGGTTGCCAGAATGGACAACATGAAGCAAGACTGTGTGTGATCACTTGCACATCACCCCTGAGTATTTCTATACACAGCCAGACAGATTTGGTGGGGAAAGAGTGGTCTTTAATAAGAGACGGGATAAGAAATTTGTAACATTTTTCATTACTACCTAGAGCAGGTGAGGTGCAGGACCATTCAGATTGTGGAATTTTGTGGAGGTCATCTGACAATGTAGTAGGAGTAGTAATAGTAATAATAATTTCCCATAATTTTTAAATAAACTTTTTTATCTTGGAGTAATTTTAGTACAGAGTTCTGGTATACCTGTCATGCAGCTTTCCATAATGTTAACATCTTACATAACTTGTATTTGTCAAAATTAAGAAAATAACATTGGCACATTACTATTAACAGACTTTTTTCAGACATCAATTTTCAATTTTTCCACTAATGCCCTTTTACTGTTGAAGGACCGAATCCACAGCAGCATGGGCATTTAGCATAATTTTTTCAAAATTACAGTCATAATTGAAAAATACATATTGTGTATTTAAATGGGGTGCAAGACAATCATTGTCTTCAAGGATATTACAGTCTAATAGAAAAAGCAAAACCAACTGGCAATCATAGCATCTCATGATAAATGCTATGATAGGAGGAGGAGCAGTGGACTCTGGAAGCACAGAAAGAAGGCTAAGATAATTTGGGGAAGGTGACATTTTCTCTGAGATCCCCAAAGGGAGCTAAGAGTTAGAAGGCGGTTGGCTGAAGGAGGGTGGAAGGAGCGGTTCCAGGCAGAGGAAACATATTTTAGGTGAATAAGTGTTTTTAAAGTTCACTACACTGCATACACAAATGGCTTTCAAAACCTGCTTTTGTTCAATTTTCCATAAAACATTATCTGTTTCATCCTCTTATAATTCTGAAAACACTTAAAAAAAATCAATCATTAAAAATGTGGCATAGGTGGTTACTGGTAAATTCATAGGCACTGACATTCTCTAGCCTAATTTATCTTAGTCATTCTTAGTGTTGGATGCATAATGAGTGGCATGAACACTCAACTCTCTCTTTTAATATGTTTGTATATTATTTTAATGCTAATGATTTATCACAACTGTTTTAAATTATAAACCCCTAGGAAACAATATGATATTATCTCCAAGTGACTGATTTAATTCCATATACCAAGAGTCTTTCAATAAACACTATTTAAGTGACTATGTTTCCTTTGGTAGATCTGAGAAACAGGAAATTTCAGTGTGTGCATGTGTGTGTAAGTTTTGGAGAGAGATTAAGTTCTTTTTTTTCTTTTGAGAAAGTGTTGTGCTGATAATGATAGAATGGAAGAAGACAGAAGCTGAGCTACTGAAACTGTAATTGAATATTAAATAGAACCACGACATTTTTAGTTTGAGAAGGTACCCAGCTAACAATACCTGAATTTCTTCGACTCCCTATTAAAATGCCAATGAAGATACCTACGTAATGTTTATGAAGCTATGAACCAAATCATTCCTGAAGTGTTCTCCTAGTTGAAAGAAAACACATACACGTAGACTTACACATATATCTTATGTCACCCAAGGTAGCCTCAAATTAGCTAAAACCCTTTATATGTATTTCTTGATGACTACAAAGTAAACACAGACCTCACTATTACTCATTTCTCCTTCTTTTTGCCTTCACATTCCACAACTGTTCTATCTTTCAGAAACTCATCTCCTCAACCAAAAGAATTTTATTTAACTGTCAACAACTGTAAAGCATCTCAGATTTTAGCCTACTGTTAAGCTAAAAAGTTAGCCTCCACAGTTTCATGGATGCTGACAGAAGATGGAGACTCCTGGGTGAGAGATAAAGAACACTTTATCACTCACATCTAAAGTAATAGCCAAAGAGTCCACATTATTGTGCAAGTTTCCTGAGTCCCAATTCCAAAGAAGTGATGCGAAGAATGCCAGACAACAAACCAGCGGACTGCATCATAGGAGAGGAACACTGAACTTAGGGAACTGACCTAGTTTATAACACGTCCTTTGCCCCAGGGAGAGACTTTATCTTTATTTTACTACATATTAAACATACCTTCCCTTTGCTCCAGAGGGACACACTATATCTACCAATGTGATACACTATCTAAATGTTATTTCAAACATAATCTAAAGCAAAAAACAGTGAGTGCCTCACTCACAAGATGTAAAAATTTGAGATCCATGGAGAATTGTCCTTCTACAATAACCTTTGCCAAATGTGGCTCTTACTGTTCTCACCTTTCCCTTCCATACTAATTCTCAAGCACAAAAGGTCAGTGCTCTATCTGGCAAGGCCAGACTCTATGAAGAGTCAAGGAAGAGAAGAAAGGAAATGGGTCAAAGACATCTCCATGCATGTGTATGTGTATGTGTGTGTTAGGATAAGACGGGGATAGTCTAAGAACACCTATAAACTAAAATTTTGTATATATCATAAAGAAAGAAGACATACCACAATTAAAAAGTAGGTATGAGTCTATACAACACCATCCAAGGAGAATTTTTATTAACTATAATTTTGAAGACAGTACATTTAGAAAACTCTTTTGTTTTGTAAAAGGACACACATTATCTGATAAAATACAAAAATAAGGGAGTGGATATAAAATCATTTATGTAGCCACATCTTCGTCCTTAACTCTGAGACCAAAACAATGTATCAGAAGTTGCACTGAACAACAAATCCAAACTACATCTCCCCAGTGCTGTGATACAAGAGAGGCAGGACCAAATCATGCTTAAGAATAAAAAAGATGGGGGGAACTAAGATGGCAGCATAATAGGAGGATGCTGGGCTTGTCTCATACCTTGAACACAACTAGATAACTATCAAATCATTCTGAATGCCCAAGAAATTGACATGAGGGCTGATAAAACAAACTACACAACTAGAAGGAGAGATGCTACATAGAGGAAGAAAAGAGATGCAGAGACATGGTTACGAGGAGAAACGAATCACTGGTTCTGTGGAGGGAAGGAAGCCCTGGTTATAGAAAGGAGAAAGAGAGAGAGAGAGAGAGAAATTGGAGAAAGAGGAGAGAGAGAAAGGAGAGAGCGATCTGAGGATCACCTAAAGCACACAGGGAGAGACTGCTCTCTCTTCTCAGAGCACATCTGTGAGAGCTAGCATTGCCTCTCCAGGTACAGAAGAAAGGGCAGGTGCCATTTCCCTCCCCCACCCCACAGCACAGGTGCCGAGACACCTGCTGAGGGTGGCTAACCCGGACACTGGCTCTTTAGCCAGCTTTGCTCCAAATGCCATGCCCCTGCACTCTGGCACAACTGTCCTTCTGGGTCAAACCTCCATCAGTCCCAGCAAGGTGAAACCCTCCCTCAGAAGACCAGTCTAGGTCCCAGCCACACCAGTTCCCTGAAGTTTGGAGTTTTAAAAGTCAGCCGGCCTGGCTGGGATAGAGCCCAAGGTGTGCTGTGGTTCTCCAGGAAGGCAAGCAATCTGGAGACAGACAGTGTGGAAACAGTGATCTGAAAAATGCCTAAGATGCATGAAGGGAAATTATTCACTTTTTTGGGAGGGTTTCCCTGAAAGCAGCAAGTAGGAACTCCCTCTCCTGGGACTAAAGAGCTGGCTGGCACTATTTCCCTCCCCCACCCCTCAGCATAAACTAACTTCAGTAAACAGTACAGATCTAACACTGGCTGTCTAACCTGCTGACACCAAGTCCTGCCCCCTGTGGTCTCCTGGGACTCCTTTCCCAGGCAATTGTGCCTAAGTACCAGCCCAGTGGGCCCCTTGCCTAGAAGACCAAGACAAAACCCTGCACACACCACATCTACTGACCACAGCATTTTGCAAAGCTTCAGTTCTAGTGGAAGTAGCAACAGGTCTCATTTAACAAGCCTACCAGAGCACACCTAACTAAAACTCATACTCCAGCCAAGGTCCAAACACTACCCACTGCAGGAAAGGGGAACCTCTACAGACCACTGATCTGAGGAACAGCGCAGCCAAAACACAGCAGCAGAGTGCAGGCAGCACATACCAGAGACATTTCCTGAAGTGCCAGGCCCTGAGCACTATATGACCTCTTCTCCAGAAAGCCTTTACTCTCAAGAGCAGGAAACAGAACATAACAGGATTTTCTAAGATCACAGCCAGGGATCTAATCAAAACAGATATAAGTAATATGCCTGATGCAGAATTTAAAGCAACAATCGTAAGGACACTTGTTGCTTGGAAGACATCAGGGAGACCTTTACTGCAGAGAAAAAAGAGCTAAAGAACAATCAGAAAAATGAAAAATGCAGTAACTGAGATTTGAAACCAACTAAATGTAATGATCGTAAGGACTGAAAAAGCAGAGTAATGACTTAGTGATACAAAAGACATAATTACGGAAAATGATGAGGCTGAATAAAAGAGAGAAAGAATAATGATGGATTACAAGAGTAGACTTAGGGAACTCAGTGACTCCATCAAACATAGTAACATTCCTGTCATAAGAGTCCTGGAAGGAGAGAGAGAAAAGGGGGCAAAAGTTTTATTTCAGGAAATAATAATAATTTATCTCAGGAAATAAATATAATTTATTTCAGGAAATAAAAATAATTTATTTCAGGAAAACTTCCCTAATCCGGGAAGGGAAACAGGCATCCAAATCCAGAAAGCACAGAAAACTCCCATCAAAATCAACAAAAGCAGGCCAACACCAAGGCATATTATAGTTAAATTTACAAAATATAGTGATAAACAAAAAGTCCTAAAAGCAACAAGACAAAAGAAGTTCCTAATTTACAGGGGAAGACAAATAAGCTTAGCAGCAGATCTCTCCACAGAAACTTGGCAAGCCAGAAGAGAGTGGCTGAATGGGAAAGATCCTCAGCCAAGAATATTCTATCCAGAAAGGCTATCATTCAGAACAGAGGGAGAGATAAAGAGTTTCCAAGACAAACAAAAACTAAAGGAATTCATGACCACAAGAACAGCCCTGCAAGAAATATTAAATGGGACTGTGGGTGGAAAGGAAAGACCAAAAGTGACAAAGACTAGAAAGAAACAGACAAAATCTCCAGAAACAATGACAAAACAAGTAATAAAATGGCACTAAATACACCTCTACTCTGAATATAAATGAGCTAAATGCTCCAATTAAAAGGCACAGTGTGTCAGGAATACAATGACTTTTTTCTTTTAAAGACTATTTGAGAGCAAGAGAGAGAGAGAGAGAGAGAGAGAAAGAGCACGAACAGGGGGAGCAGCAGAGGGAGAGGGAGAGGTAGACTCCCCGCTGATCAGGGAGCCCGATGTGGGGCTCAATCTGGGGACCCCAGGATCATGACCTGAGCTGAAGGCAGATGCCCAGGCGCCCCAAGGCACAGTGTGTCAGAATGGATAAAAAAAAACAAGACCCATCTATATGCTGCCTACAAGAGACTCATTTTAGGCCTAAAACACCTGCACATTGAAAGTAAGGGAATGGAAAATACATTATCCCATGATATGGGATGCAAATGGACATCATGCAAATGGCCATCAAAAGAAAGCCAGAGTAGCAATACTTATATCAGACAAACTAGATTTTAAACCAAAGACTGTAACAAGAGATGAAGAAGGGTACTATATCATAATAAAGGGGATTATCCAACAAGAAAATCTAACAATTGTAAATATGCATGCTCCCAACTTGGGACTACCCAAATATATAAAATAATAACAAACATAAAGGAACTCATTGATAATAATACAGTAATAGTAGGGGACATTAATACCCCACTTACATCAATGGACAGATCATCTAAGCAGAAAATCAACAAGGAAACAATGGCTTTGAATGACACACTGGACCAGATGGACTTAACAGATATATTCAGAACATTTCATTATAAAGCAGCAGAATGTACATTCTTTTCAAGTGTAAGTGGGACATTCTCCAGAATAGATCACATACTAGATAACAGATCAGGCCTCAATAAGTACAAAAAGATTGAGATCATACCATACATCTTTTCTGACCACATACCATGAAATTTGAAGTCAACCACAAGAAAAAATTTGGAAAGACCACAAACACATGGAGGTTAAAGAACATGCTACTAAAGAATGAATGGGTTAACCAGGAAATTAAAGAAGAAATTTAAAAAAATACATGGAAACAAATGAAAATGAAAACATAACAGTCCAAAACCTTGGGGATGCAGCAAAAGCAGTCATTAGACAGAGAATATAGCAACAAAGGCTTATTAGCTCAAGAAGCAAAAAAATCTTAAATAAACAACCTAGCTTTACACCTAAAGGTGCTAGATAAAGAACAATAAATGAAGCACAAAGCCAGCAGAAGGGGAATAAAGAGCAGAAAAAAATGATTTAGAAACTAAAAACAAAACAAAACAAAAAAAACCCAGAAAAACAGATCAATGAAACCAGGAGATAGTTCTTTGAAAAAAGTAATAAAATTGATCAACCCCTAGTCAGACTTATCAAAAAGAAAAGAGAAAGGATCCAAATAAATAAAAAAACAAAAACAAATGAGATGATAAATAACAACCAACACCACAGAAATACAAACAATTTTAAGAGAATATTATGAAAAATTATATGCCACCAAATTGGATAATCTAGAAGAAATGGATAAATTTCTAGAAATCTATAAACTACCAAAACTGAAATAGGAATAAATAGAAAACTTGAGCAGACCAATAGCCAGCCAAGAAATTGAATAAGTAACCAAAATTCTCCCAGCAAATAAAGTCCAGGGCCAGATGGCATCCCAAGGGAATTCTACCAAACATTTAAAAGAGTTAATACCTACTCTTCTCAAACTATTCCAAAAAATAGAAATGGAAGGAAAGCTTCCAAACTCATTCTATGAGGCCAGCATTACCCTGATTCCAAAACCAAAGACTCCATTTAAAAAGAGAACTACAAGCCAATATCCCTGATGAGCATGGATGCAAAAATTCTCAACAAGATACTAGTTAATCAAATCCAGCAGTACATTACATGAATCATTCACCATGATCAAGTGGCATTTATTCCTGGGCTGCAGGGGTGGTTCAATATTCACAAATCAATCAATGTGATACACCACATTAATAAAAGAAAGGGTAAAAACCATATGATCCTCTCAATAAATGCAGAAAAGTTATTTGACAAAGTACAACATACATTCATAATAAAACCCTCAACAAAGTAGGGACAGAGGGAACATACCTCAACATCAAAAGGCCATACATGAAAGACCCACAGCTAATATCATCCTCAATGGGAAAAAATTGAGCCCTTTTCCTCTACAGTCAGTATAAAGACAGGGATGTCCACTCTCACCACTGTTATTTAACATAGTACTGGAAGTCCTAACCACAGCAATCAAACAACAAAAAGAAATAAAAGGCATCCAAATCAGCAAGGAAGAAGCCAAACTTTCACTATTCACAGATGACATGATACTCCATGTAGAAAACCCAACAGGGGCGCCTGGGTGGCTCAGTCGTTAAGCATCTGCCTTCGGCTCAGGTCATGATCCCAGGGTCCTGGGATCGAGCCCCGCATCGGGCTCCCGGCTCGGCGGGGAGCCTGCTTCTCCCTCTCCCACTCCCCCTGCTTGTGTTCCCTCTCTCGCTGCGTCTCTCTCTGTCAAATAAATAAATAAAATCTTAAAAAAAAAAAGAAAAGAAAAGAAAAACACCAACAGACTCCACCAAAAAATTGCTAGAACTGATAAGCGAATTCAGTGAAGTCACAGGATACAAAATCAATGTAGAAAACTTGTTGCATTCGTATACACCAATAATGAAGCAGCAGAAAGGAAAATCAGGGAATCAATCCCATTTACAATTGCACCAAAAACCGTAAGATACCTAAGAAAAAAATCTAACCAAAATTGAAGATGACACAAACAAATGGAAAGACCGCTCATGCTCAAGGACTGGAAGAACAAATACTGTTAAAATGTCTATTCTACCCAAAGCAATCTATACGTTTAATGCAATCCCTATCAAAATACCACCAGTATTTTTCAGAGCTAGAACAAAAGTCCTAAAATGTGTATGGAACCACAAAAGACCTCAGATAGCCAAAACAATCCTGAAAAAGTAAAGCAAAACTGGACACATCACAATTCTGGACTTCAAGCTCTATTACAAAGCTGTAGTGATCAGTACAGTCTGATACTGGCACAAAAACAGACACATAGATCAATGGAACAGAATAGAGAGCCCAGAAATGGACCCTCAACTATATGGTCAATTAGTCTTTGGTAAAGCAGGAAAGAATATTCAATGGGAAAAAAAGACAGCCTCTTCAACGAATGGTGTTGGGAAAATTGTACAGCAACATGCAAAAGGATGAAATTGGACCACTTTCATATACCACACACAAAAATAAATTCAAAATGGATGAAAGACTTAAATGTGAGACAGGAAACCATCAAAATCGTAGAGGAGAACATAAGCAGCAACCTCTTTGATCTCGGCCACAGCAACTTCTTACTAAACATGTCTCATGAGGCAAGGGAAACAAAAGCAAAAATAAACTATTGGCATTTCATCAAGATAAAAAGCTTCTGCACAGCAAAGGAAACAATCAACAAAACTAAAAGACAACCTTTGGAATGGGAAAGGATATTTGCAAATGGTATATCTGATAAAGGGCTAGTATCCAAAATCTATAAAGAACTTATCAAACTCAACACCAAACAACAAATAATCCTGTTAAGAAATGGGGAGAAGGCATGAATAGACATTTTTTCCAAAGAAGACATACAGATGGCTACTGTTAGAAAGATGAAAAGATGCTCAGAATCATGCATCATCAGGGAAATACAAGTTAAAAATACAATGAGGTATCTATCACCTCATACCAGTCAGAATGGCTAAAATTAACAAAACAAGAAACAACAGGTGTTGGCAAGGATGTGGAGAAAGGGGAACCCTCTTACACTGTTGGTGGGAATGCAAACTGGTGCAGCCACTCTGGAAAAGAGTATGGAAGTTACTCAATCCATTACTCCAGCAATTGCACTACTAGGTATTAACCAAAGGATACAAAAATACTAATTCAAAGGGATACATGCACCCCAATGTTTATAGCAGAATTATCAACAATAGCCAAATTATGGAAACAGCCCAAATATACATTGACTGATGGACAGATAAAGAAGATGTGGTATACACATATACAATGCAATGTGACTCAGCCATCAAAAAGAATGATATCTTGACATTTGCAATGGCATGGATAGAGCTAGAGTGTAGTATGCTAAGTAAAATAAGTCAGAGAAAGACAAATACCATATGATTTCACTCATATATGGAATTTAAGAAACACTATATGAACATATGAAAAAAATAAAATAAAAGAAAGCCAAACCAAGAAATAGACTCTTAGCAGTAGAGAACAAACCGAGGGTTGCTGGAGGGAAGGTGGGCAGGGATATGAGTTAAATGGGTGATGGGTATTAAGGAGGGCACTTGTTGTGATGAACACTGGATGTTATATATAAATGATGAATCACTATATTCTATACCTGAAACTAATATTACACTGTATGTTTACCAAGTGGAATTTAAATTTAAAAAAGGGGGAAAAGAATAAAAAAAATGAATCCAGCTCTCTTCCTTTAATCCAGAATTTGCCAGTCATTGACCCATGTTGTCTTCGTCTTCCCATATAAAAGTACAACAACAGCACATGCCTCACTGGAATCTTAGGAAGATAAAATGGACTGATAAATATAATGTGTTTAAAACACATCTGCATGAGCACCTGGAGTCCCAAGATCGAGTCCTGCATCGGGCTCCCTGCTCGGCAGGGAGTCTGCTTCTCCCTCTGACCCTCCTCCCTCTCATGCTCTGTCTCTCATTCTCAGTCTCTCAAATAAATAAATAAAATCTTTAAAAAAAAAAGAGTAAAATAATATCTGTGATGTATGGTGGATTTTAAAGCAACATAGCCATACTGAACTAAAAAGAAATGCAATTTGTTTTTATTTAAAAACTCAAGCCCTTTTTCTTAATCTGAGTTATATTTCTTAATTTATATTTTAAGCTTTTTTAAATTTTTTTTAAAGATTTTATTTATTTATTTCCCAGAGAGAGAGAGAGAGAGACAGCAAGAGCGGGAAGACAAGCAGGAGGAGTGGGAGAGGGAGAAGCAGGCTCCCCGTTGAGCAAGGAGACTGATTCGGTACTCGATCTCAGGACCCTGGGATCTTGACCTGAGCCAAAGCAGACACTTAACCAACTAAGCCCACCCAGGCATCCCTACTTTAAACTTTTTAAGGTAGAAAGTTTTAGTCATATAGAAAAGTACAGTGGATGATACCATGAACACTCACCTAGCTTGAATGACTGTTAATAGGGCCAAACTCCTTTCCCAAAGTATTACCCCAGCTACTACCAATCTCAGATATCTCACCTGTATCTCAAGCTACTTCCCATTCTCTGAATTATTTTGAAAGAAATCCCAAAATTCCTAATTATTTCTTTACATATATTTAAGCATGAGAATCGCATCTAACCTGATTAATTTCTTTATAAACTGATGCATGCTATGCTATGTCTCTAGAAAACTTCCAGTATTTAAAATTTCACTTCAAAAATAGCTTATCTGTATTATCTTCTTCATTCCATATTTCTCTATATTTTCCATTCTAATGTCATTGTACTTTTTCAAACAGTTTTACTGTGGAATATCCAATAGTCAAAAATGACACTTATTTAATATATTTTAATTTATATGCCTACACTCATGACCCTGCGCAGGAATCAAGGTAATAATCATATCCATCATCTCCAAAAAGTTTCCTTGTGCCTCCCTCCCCAGGCCTTTTTTTAGGGTAAGAACACATGAGATTTTATCCTCTTAAATTTTTTAAGTGCACAATGTAGTATTGTTACCTACAAACACTATGTTGTATAACCGATTTCTAGAATTTATTCATCATATATAACTATAGCTTTATACCCACTGAACAACAAATTCCTATATCCTCCTGACAACTATCATTCTACTCTCTATTTCCATGAGTTTGGTTATTTTAGATACCTCATACAAATGGAATCTTGCAGTATTTGTCTTTCTGTAATTGGCTTATTTCCCTTAGCATAATTCCCGCCAGCTTCATCCATGTTGTCACTTATGGAAGGATTTTTTTTTAAAGATTTTATTTATTTATTTGAGACAGAGAGAGTAAGAGAGAGAGCACATGAGAGGGGGGGAGGATCAGAGGGAGAAGCAGACTCCCCGCAGAGCAGGGAGCCCGATGCGGGACTCGATCCCGGGACTCCAGGATCATGACCTGAGCCGAAGGCAGTCGCTTAACCAACTGAGCCACCCAGGCGCCCAAGGATTTTCTTTTTTTTAAGGCTGAATAATATTCCATTCATGTATATACCACAATTTCTTTATCCATTCATCCATTGATGGCATTAAAGTTGTTTCTGTAACTTTTCTATTGTGAATAGTGTGACCATGAACGTGGGAATGCAGGTATCTGCTCAAGATCTTGATTTCAATTCCTTCCAATATACAACCAGAAGTGGAATTGCTGCAACATATGATAGTTCTATTTTTGATTTCTTAAGGAAGCCCCCACACTTTTGATGCCTACACCATTTCAGGTCCCACCATCAGTGAACAAGGGTTCCATTATTCATTTCCAAAAACAGATTTCAGAAAAACAGTGAGCACACATATAAGACATAACAATGACATTGATTTTAACATGTGGGGCAATAAACACATCTTAGGGAACAGGAAAATAGGGAATTATGAGTCAGCATTATACTTTCTCTACTGATGAAAGTACATTCTAGTAAAACTAAAGCCATAGAGGACATATGAAAACTATCAAAGTAAAAACCTCTTAACGGTAGTTAAGAGTATAATGGTAAGAAGGAAACAAGGATATTTATCCCTGGTTTGAGAATAGCTTTCTATAGAAAAACACCTTTTACATAAGGGTAGAAATACAAAGAATATTCTGAATAGTGGATGCTGAGAGTTAGAGTCTTTCCCGTTCTCTGCTATGAACAAAGAAGTATTGGTTTCTGGTTATGTTACTATAGCAAAAGTAAAGAACTTCACATCTAAAGAGCCTCAGCCCAAGGGAACAGAAAAAAACAACTGAGAAGGAATTAGGAATTAGTTTATGAACAAAGAATATCTATTTTGGGAAAGGTAATCTGTCAGGATCCAGGTGCACAGTCAGAGGAGGGAAGTGCAAATAGAATTAAAAAAAAAAATCTATTTGCAAATGTCAACCAGAACACATGGTTTAATTTTGAATAATTAAAATTTACCCTGGTCTTTTTGAACTATCCCACAAAAGAAACAACAATTACCTAGAATAGAGCAATATATGTGTGTATACATATATGTATATACATGTACGTACGTTTGTGTGTGTGTGTGTGTATATATATATATACACACCTGTATATAGGGGAACTATATACATAAAATAGAACAGTTTAGGACATTTATTTCTTGGCATCAGATATATCAGTTAAATTAGGCCTTTAGAACTGAGAGCAGGGAGCCACGTTGAGTGAACTCACTACCAAAAGGCAAAACAGAGGACAGAAATATATTAAATGAGAGAAGAAAGGAATAAAACCAACAATGAAATAATTCACATTAGTGTCAGCTGAGAGATCGGATGTTGTAAAGCACAACCTCAGCGATGGGTAGTACACAAACAGCGCATCTGGAACACAGTAGAAAAGACGAAAGGAGTAAGAACCTTGAGAAAAAAAGAAGTGACCATTCTGGCGGACGTAGGATGGTGTTTCAAACTATAAAATGTGTGTGTTCCCAAAGAAAAAATAAGAGATAATGGAAGCCATAATCAATTATGCAACAGGAAAAAAGGAACCTGAAGATCAAGTTTACAAGATAAAAAATTTTAATATGATTAAAGCAATACTTAAAAATAATCAGGTAGAACATGTCCTTATTAAAATTTCTAAATTAAGAAAAATATATAGAGGTAAACAAGCAGAAAAATCAAATTAACACAAGGGTACAGAATAGTTTCACTCATAATTATTTTCTAGAATATTGTTTTTAAAAGCTTCCTTGATAGTTCTATTATGTTTTTCTTTAAAAATATTTTAAATGTAAGTAACATGTGCAAAGTTAAAAATTCACAATGCACATTATGGAATAAAATGAAAGCTGAATTCCTCCCTTCACTCTCTGATTCCCTAGTCCTTGAGCGAAATGTACCCGGTATTAGCAGTTACTTGTATATCCCCCACTAAAAATAGTAAGATAGATAAATTTCATATTTTAAAACCTGCTTAGATAGCATGTACCATGCACTGAGCATAGGACTTCTAAGGACTATAAAATTAGCATCTTCTATTATTCTATATGCACTATTTGGCATTTTTAAGTATAAATTCATAAACATATGTTAACAGTCTGTTTTACTATATTAGAACATACAAATTTGTGTCATTCTTTTTAACTGTTGCATAGTATGTCATGCCTACAGCCCCAAATACCTAGCCCTAGCCATCTGATTTTTATTTATTTCTGAAGTCAACAGAAGACCTTCTTAAATATGAAACTCAAAGAATGTGATAATTGTGTAGGTTTTTTTTTTAGATTTTATTTATTTATTTGACAGAGAGAGACACAGTGAGAGAGGGAACACCAACAGAGGGAGTGGGAGAGGGAGAAGCAGGCCCCCCGTGGAGCAGGGAGCCCGATGTGGGACTCGATCCCAGGACCCTGGGATCATGACCTGAGCTGAAGGCAGACGCTTAACGACTGAGCCATCCAGGCACCCCAATTGTGTAGATTCTTGAGGAAATTACTCGCATCTACAGCCACAAAATAGACATCTCAAAATCAAGAATCTAATGAGGAGGCCATGTTAATAAGGACCGAAGTGAATACTGGTATCAATTAAATTAACAGGACCAATAATTTTATAAAATGATTACATATAACTTATCACTGTTCATCTTGCTATTCACACTAATCATCTAATATCAATCTCCTTTAAAAGGACCATGCCATGACCATAACACTGTCTTATGGGAACTGATCACTCTGTTCACATCCTCTTCAATCCTGAACAATCTGGAACCAAGATGTCCCCATACAGTCACTGGGAGGGAATTCTGTACAATGGGTAAAAGCATTTCTCACTAAATAGGGATATTGTGCAGGAAATTTAAGAATTAAACAGAGTAGAACCAGATAACCTTTAATGCCCATTCCAACTCTCTGATTATATGATAAGCAGTCTGTCTTGTAAAACAATAAAAATTTTACTCTTGGGCATGCTTGAAAATATATCTACGTATATCACTGCCATAATTTTACAGGAAATAGCAACTACATAAGCTGTGACCAACTCTACATGCCAAGGGATTTAATGTGATACATGACCAGATTTATTGGACTAGACCACTTCATTGCATTGCCCAATATCAGCGGGCTGCTTGTCAAGAGCCTAAGTACGTTAAAGCTACTTTAGGCACAAAGCGTTAAAGAAGCCGAAGTATGCTAAATACCTTTGTGTAACCACTTTCCCTAGTTTTTTCCCACCTCACTTACAAGCCTTATTTATTTTACCTTAATTTGGGTACTTATTAACACCACTTTTAGCTTTACTTTGTTGTAAGAATTTCTACTCCTACTATACAAGAGTATTCTCTTCCTTTTACTGTAATTTTTGTATCTATCAAAGATACAGACACACATGGTTTTAGATAAACCAGATAGTTCTCCAAGACTTGAAATAAAATGTAGCTGTTCTCTCTTACTGTACCTAAGCTGATTTGCATTCCCCAGAGGTAACTACTCTCAGCTCCTTTGACTGTTTGTTCTGGTATCTACTTTTATGTTTCTAAATAATATGCTTGTTGGGCTATTTCTCATTTTTTCCCCATTTTAGGTGATATCTATTGACTTCCTACTATGGATATTGAGGACTTCACCCTCTTTCCCTCCTCGCTCCCACACACAAAATTCTTAACACTTAAGCTTCAATATAGTTATAGCTTCAATATAGTTATAGCTTTGTTTATAATATCAGTATTAATATTCACAACCACCTTTCTTATACAATTGTTTTTGCTTTTCTTGAAGGGATTAGTTTTCTTATTATTGCATGTAATTCTATATCAGGCATAGATATAAATTCTGTCTAAATATATTGAAATATATACTAGAGATCAACTTTCACATAACTGTTTATAACCCCCTTGGACCCTCACTTTATGAAATAATTGGTGGTTCTGATTCTTGTGTTTTCTGGCATTCTGTAGTGGTGTTAACAAGTACCCAAATTAAGGTAAAATACATGAGGCTTGTAAGTGGTGGGATGCATTGAGGAATGCTTCTGAATCTCCTCTACCTCCTCCCCCACCCCTGCCACTTACCCATGCCAACTGCCTTTGTTTCTAGTTTCCAAAATGTTGTTGCTGTCATCTCTTTCTTTTTTCCTTGCCTTCTTGATTTAAGCCTTTTACAAATCCTTTCTAAATGGAAATATCAAAGTTTATTCATTATCTTTTAGAGTTTTGGGTTTTTTGTTTTTTGTTTTCCAAATTGCAAATCTTCTACCAGGTACAGGCATGCCTCTCTCATGCAGGAATTGTCTATTTTTTTTTATGGCAAGTATTTGGGCATCTTAGAGCCCTGTTTTCTTATAGCAAAATTTCATTTATTATTTCTTGATTTTTCATGAGCATAGGGTGTTAAAGTAGACAAAAAACAAACCACACACACACACACAAAAATTTCTCTATTGTCCACAATAACTAATTCCTGTTTAGGAAAAAGATGGATGGAATTTAGTACCAAAAATGGTAGTAACAACAGTTATCATTGTTGAGCACCTGCTTTATTGCGGGTACTGTTCTAAACACTTTACCGATATTAATTAACTCACTTGATCCTCATGGCAACCCCAAGATCTTAGGGTTTTCATTCCCTTCTCTGTTTAATAAAAATTATTGGGGGGCGCCTGGGTGGCTCAGTCATTATGCGTCTGCCTTCAGCTCAGGTCATGATCCCAGGGTCCTGGGGTCGAGCCCCGCATCAGGCTCCCTGCTCCGAGGGGAGCCTGCTTCTCCTTCTCCCTGCCACTCTGCCTACTTGTGCTCTCTATCTCTCTGTCAAATAAATAAATAAAATCTTTAAAAAAAATTATTGCTTATAGTTACTAATTAATAGAACTCTGGTATATTTTCACAGTTGCATATCTGATTTCCAACATTCACAATTCTTCTTCTGGGAAGTATGGGACCTGATTCTCACACCTTTATAGTCAGCCTTGTCCCCTCCCCTGAACCCTTAAAAACAGCAGCCTAAGGCTCTGACCTTACCCAACCACTCAAGGATTTGGTAGTTAATGTTATTTGCTAACTTACCACAAGAAATAAATGATATGCCAAAATATCTGATCAGCCAATAGATTGTTTCAAATATGTAAGCATTAATAAAAATGCACAAATTAAATTCACAGATATTGGATATCTTGGATAAGAAACAATATACTGTTGTTATTCTACCATGTGTCAGAGGAAGCACAGCGTGGTGGTTCCCACTGTTGCTCTGCTCTTTACTAGCTGTACAATCTGGAGCAATTTAGCCTCTTTGGGTTTCAGTTCACTTATCTGTAATATTAATAACTCCTACCCCACAGTGTTGTAGGCAGGATAAAAGAAATCCATCTTACATGAATAGCATTTGGAACGGTATTCGCCATGCTAAGTGTTGGCCATTACCTAAAATGTTGGCAAACCTCACAGAAATTCTGAAAGGAAGGAGTTACTTCGCATTTTGAGCCTCAAAGAAAGTGCAAAGAGAGTTCGTGTCTCCTAAGACCATAATTTCCAGAGTAATAGTCTGCAGAGCTCCCAAAATATGTTAGATGAACTGAATAAGATATCATCTGAGAAAGAAAAGTGTCTCCTCATAATATTCTAAATTAGGGAGGAAGAGGGAAATGCTGGGTTTTGAGGGTTTAGTGGACCCCTAACCTTTCTGTTTTGAACAAATATTCTGAAAAAACTCTGGAGAGTAAGAATAATTTATGTGAAAATTTTTATTATTCAGAATTATTTTCACATATGAATGCTTAAGGATATTTTCTGAAATTGAAATACTGCATTTTTCATCATTCCAAGCCATGCTTAAACATGCATTTTGTCACTGCAAGGTCATGTGTGATCTCACTCCTCCAGTCTCTCTTAGCCTCCTGCCTTGCTCCTCATTCGTGTACTGTGTATTCCAGCCACGCAGGACTTGTCTGTTTCTCCAGCCTGTCTTGCTGGTTTCAACCTCAGAGCTTTAACACATGCTGTTCCCTCAATCTGGAACGTCTTCCCTTTTATTCTTTCTAGCAAACATCTATAGATCTTGCAGATCCTTTAGGTCTGAAATTTTATCTAACCTGCTAAGAAAAGTTGAGTCCTTAGGTTTAGGTAAGCCCCCATAATACACTTGCATAATACCTGTATTTCTGCTTCAGAGGACTTTGCATGTTTTTCTTTAATTGATTATGTATCAGCATTTGTCTCTTCTGCCAACCTATAATCTCTCTGAGTTCAGCAAACATATCTGATTCCTTTTCCCTTTTCACTTCCACTCCTATCCCCCTTAATATTGTACCTTTCAACTAAGTAGTCCCCAATAAATGTTTGTTGCAGACAGACCAAATGCTTTGTAAAATCAGCTACTTGTGGTGCTTAGCCATTTTCCAAAGATGGAAGATCTATGTTTTAAGAAAATAGGCATGGTAAAGTGAGAGTAATTTAGCAAAAGAAAATTCTTCTTTCCTCTGCAATATATTTTCATATTAAGTCTCCTGGAAATTTTGCCTGTTATAAATCTAGGCTTCAGTTTTTCCCTCCACTTATTGTCTTGATTTTACAGGAAGACAAAAAAAAAAAAAAAAATCTTTTTGCCATTTAAGAAGTCAAGGTGTTCTTCTATCTGAAATTATTTTGATCTGTTCCCTAAGATTCTTGAAGTAAAGACAGAGTGAGGAGAAAAAAAATCGTATTTTACAGAAATATGACTGAGAAGAGCTTTGTACTCTGCAAAAGTTATTCAAAGTTCCAAGTAGCTCTTCCATAACAAAAACCCACCAGGCAAATGACCCCTTTTCCGGTGCACCAATCTGACTGTATAAGAACAAAATTTCCTCCTTACTAATGCTTAAGGGAAAAAGTCATCCTCACTCAGCTTTCATGGTTAACCAATTGTCACTGTTCTATAGTCTTGTAAACAAGCAGATGAGACAACTGGGATTCATTTTCGAGATCATTAAGAGCTGAGATGGACTCAGTGAAATTTTAAGTCAATACTTAATCAAGAGAACACATGCCAGAAGAGAGACCAGTATTTTCATCTGACAAACTAAATATCAGCTCCAGGACCATTACTGAAAAGCAGAGTTGATTCTGTAACTCCCAGCACACTCAGACAAAAATTTACCACTGAAGTCTAATTTGATTTCCTTATCAGGCAATTAGTATATTATTAAAAATTCACGGCAGGGTCAATCTCCTGTTGATTTACATAATTAAGTTCCCTTCTCCCATATAAATTAAGAGAGTTTTTTATTCATTTCTTGGGCAGATTTTTGAGGATGGAAAATATTTTTTTCCACATCATAAACCAAAGTTTCCATGGCTGACACATATATATACACAAAACTTTTAATCTTTCATAAAGTTCAAGCTGTCAGATTCTGCAAGAGATGCCCAGTTCTTTCTATTCCCCTTTTTGCTCACTCACTCTCTCAGAAATACCTGTAAATAAATAGTTATTTCTTAATACATGCTGAAAGCATACTTAGTGCTTCCTGAGGAGGTACTTGCTGCCTGTCACCAAGGAAAAGGAATAAACATTAGTGAAAGCCAAACCTCATGAGGTTTATAGGGTTGGTTTAGATAAGAAAGCAAAAAAGTGCTTTCCAGATTGTATTTAAATCTCTTGAGCCCACAGAGTTTGTCTGAAGGCTTCCTCTTTAGGTTTCCTGTTAATACTTTTGCAAGTAAACAACAAGTTTCCTGTGGGAGTCTAGCACTACTGATTTGGATCTTAGATCCAGAAAATTTAATCACTTCTCAGCCTTTTGGCTAAGATCAAGTGTAGATCCAGAAAATTTAGAAGTCTAAATCAATTTTTTAAAAGGTTAAATTTAGTGATTATAGAGGAGATAAAAAAGTTTTCCTTGACCCTCTTAAGGTCTCTGGCTAGGTCTGAAAATGAAATAGACAAAGACAGACTAACAGGAGAAAAGCATATAGATTTTATTGAATTGTTACATGAACATGGGAGCCTTCACAAGAGAATAAGGACCTGAAGTGACCAGAGGAGAGCTTTTATACCTTTTAGAAACAAATAAAAAATAAATTTGTGAAGCCTTGACAAGACAAGGAGGTCTGGGCTAGGGGGTAGTAAATGGTAAAGAAGTAACTTAGAAGATAAGAGTTAAGTTTAACAAGGTTTGTTTAAACAGCCTTTGGGGCTTTAAATTCCCTTTCTCTGGTGATAAGGAGATCTTCTATCCTCCTGATACAGGGAGGGTATCTTTCACTTGAGAGTTTATTTCCTGCTTTCAGGGAAGAAGAGCAAGGGTGGGCAGGTCAGAGTGACCTTCCTGCTTCTGTCTTTTTCTCAAACTCCACCAGCTTAAAATAATCTACCGAGGTACCATATTTGGGGTAGCATGTCCTGAACATCATCAATAGGTTATTTCAGTTCATTCTTCTAGCTTGTTATCCAGTATTTACTGAGAGCCAGGCAATAAAAATAAAAAAAAAAAAAAACCGATGAGGCCAACAACTTTATTGCCTAGTGAGCCAACTAAATGAAATAGGCTATATATTTAATAAGGAGTACCCAGGAGCCCACAGGTGCACTTCTTAAGGACAAGATGAGATGGCACTTTTGCAAAAAAAAAAAAAAAAAAAAAAAAAGATTGTTAGTTCTGTGTTACTAGATAGAACACTTAGTTTCTTTATGTTTGAATTGTCCAAACCACCTTCAATTCACCTCCAAGAAAGAAACAGATACAAGAAAAGCTATTAACAATGGTGTTCAGTGTTTAACATTGTTTCTGTCTAAATCTGTATCTCTGCTAAGATGTATGGCAAGAGTTCATGCATCTCTAGTACTGAGCACATAGTAGGCATTGAATCTGTGGAAGAAAGGAAGTCAATATGTTACTGATTTCAAAAGCATCTACTTTTTTTAGGATTCAGAAAATTAGCATAGAAGTCATTCATTATTTGACATGAAAAATGTTTGCTTAATGTTAGACAATTAATGGAAAGAGTGAAATTATGTTTGTTTGTTTTTTTTTTTTATTTGAGAGAGAGAATGAGATAGAGCATGAGAGAGGGGAGGGCCAGAGGGAGAAGCAGAGCAGGGAGCCCGATGCGGGACTCGATCCCGGGACTCCAGGATCATGACCTGAGCCGAAGGCAGTCGCCCAACCAACTGAGCCACCCAGGCACCCTGAAATTATGTTTTTGAAAAAATATAGTATATGCTTCATTTTTTTAAGAAACCATCTCCAGAAATAGTTTTCTAAAATTAATACCTACTTTCTCAAAGTCCAGATTTGTATTCAGATTCCAGTAACCATCACCACCATGCCATGTAATATTGGCTATAAATAATTATTGTTACTGATCATCTGATTTGTTTCAGAATCCTGGTGAACCAAATAATTTTTCAGGGTTTCTAAGTAAGAAGCACTTTTATCTTCTATTTATTTCCGTTCTTTAAATATGTGCTTCCATTTTTAAATTTAAAGGTGAAACTTTCTCAATTTGATATAGGTTTTCAATGTAAACAATTATGCAAATTTTATAGAATATTTAGAAAGAAGTACATGTCAGAGAGGACAGTGGGGAAAAGACGAGATAACAAGCAACCATGCTCAGAATTTAGAACAAAGAATACTGAACATCGTTAAAAATGCTCCATTATTACTCAAAATTGGTCATTTTTGTCCTTCCACATATCCATTACAGGGGAGATTTTCCACAAGATAAAATAAGGACAGAAAGAATTTTTGATGAAAAGTCAGGGCACACACTCCTTAAAGGTGCTCTTGGAAAAATGCTCATTTGAACAGGCAGAGAGTAAATGATTGACACTCTGCATAAGGGCTTTGAAAGTCAAGGCTTTGACGTGTCATTTGTTAGAAACCCTATTATAACAACTGACAGCCATACCCAGCAGATGCACCATAGAGATGTTGTGCCAATTTCTTCCCTAAGAAACATTAAATATTGTGAATTTTAATATGAAATATTCAACAGCAGAAACCAGTACTGCTATTTCTTGTTGACAAGGTAAGGACTAAGCATCATGCACAAAATTCTAAAAGGTGTAAAGGTTACGAGTGGTGAAAATCATATCAAAGAGTTACAAGAGCTCCACTAAGCCAGATGAGTTGAAAAGTGGACAGAATGAAAGATTTAAAAGCGCAGATATTCCTTTGATGCATAAGAACTTCTGTTTGAGGGACGAACCTTTAAATCAGCATTTAGAATTTACATAAGACTACGAGCTAATACAAAATATTTCATGACACAAGATTAGGGGTTCTGAGGAATGGGCACATGTTAAATATTCCCAGTTCCCTGCTTAAAATGAGAAAGTGACCATAGAGAAGAAATGAGACTAAATGTTTATAAAGGAGACCTGGGCAGCCGCCCCCATGACCCTTTAACATGTCCAAAACTTATACTCTCTACTTAAGCAGTTCATGCAGATTTGAAAGGGAAGAGGAGGGTGTGAGAAGATAGTTTATAAAATCCCGCTGACCACTAATCTTATCGTTGAAATGGGAAATGTGGGCATGCAGGCATGTACAGAAGGAGTCAGAAGAGGGCTGTGATTCTCTGCATGTCCTGGGTACAAATGTAAAAGCTTATTAGAACGCACCTGCTGTCCTCTTCCTTGCTCTATTTGCTCTAACTAGAGTGTCAAGAGCAGCATTTGGCATAAGGGAACATAGTACTTTGCTGCAAGATGGCATCACTGCCTTCCATGGCATAACTCAGGGATATTTTCCGCATTGTCAATTTGGAAACTGAGTCACATGATACTTAGGTTAGTGCTGGGACATGCTGGGATAACATATCCTGCTGGGCCTTGCCCCCGACTGTTTCTTTTTCTTTATCTAGAAGACTTTCTTACCCCACCACTTGGTTTATATTTGGGAACATAAACATCTGATTTACCATTAATTTCCTTTTGTTAATATCAATGCACTGAATCACTATCTGGGAGGTCAGCCACTTGCGTTCGATAAGACCACAAGACTGCTAAAAGGTAGAAATAATTCTTGCCCATCTGATAGCAGCAATTTAAATTGATACCTCGGATATTGGGAGGAGGGAATTTCCTAAGGATGACAGCTAGCCTCTGATCTAATTTCAAAACTTTTTTAAATGCTTCACTGTGGTTTCCACCTAATGGCTTCCTGAAGCCATTATGCTCAGCAGAAGAATCCTTAGACACTGGCACCCAGAATGCAAGTCTAAAAGGCATGTCTCCTATTGATTAACTAATGAATTAATTAATCCAAAGAGCCTGTGTTCCGTACCAAAGATCTATGTGTCTCAGGCTCAGGTGGCGTGGGGAGGGGGAAACAGACTATGAATACCTGAAAACATATGATCAGTACAAAGATTCAACTTTTTTTTTTCTTTTTTTTTGAAAAGCCTAACCTATGAAGATGACAGCATAACCTCTTTGCTGTGAAAGTGTTAGAGGTGATTTTGAGAACTTTATTAGCAGTCCTTGTGCTCCTCCCATCTGCATGTAACTTCCCCATTAGGGAATTACCTTACGATACCCCTAATTAATGCTAATTTATGCCCGTTTAGTGACCATAAAAATGTGTCACCAAATTTTAATTGCATGGGGAGGGTAGATAGATAAAAGTACTAAAGAATTAGTGTGTCATTTACTAAAGAGACCTTTAGGAACAATAAAGACCATCTGCCCTGTCAATCTTCATGCTCTGGAGACAACACTACACCTTACAACCCAATGATAAATAAAATTGCCTGCCGTAGCGATGAGGGTAAATGTTGCCCTTCTTCATTATTTGTGTCAAACCAGGATAGGTGGAACTTTGAGAGAGACAGCTTGTTGCAAATGCTGACTGTTCATTTTAAAATTAAGTTTTACGGGTAGCAAAGCATTTTTATAGAACAAAGGTGACATCTATTATCCACTTAGGTCTCAAGAGTATATTTTTCATAGGTTGTTAATTAAATAGTTCAGAAGGCAGTTTTTGAAAAGTATCAGGTGAATTCTTTATTTATGTATGCCCCAGATTCCCAATATTCATGTACTTAAATGAGAATTTCATGTCAGTAGGTTTTGCAGACTGCAGCAATGCTATTTCTAGATATATCCTAAACTTTCCTTTATATTTAACACTTTTGGCTTCACTAGCAACTGACTTCAATGCGTAACAACGCGCACTTGCTATTTCAAGTTTCAAGGAGATTCAGCAGGCAATACGATGCACCTTCGATTCCTTGTGCCTAGTAAAGAGTCTGCCGCATGGTATACGCTCACTAAGTATTTGAATGAATGGACGGATGGACGATTTCAATCATCTGCCCATGTGGCCTCTATTCTCCATAATAGTTCCTGACAACGTGACAATTCTTTCTGCCAGGTCCCTCTAAATGGAGAAAGAAAAATCAATGAATATGTTCAAAGTAATGGTAAGTACCCCTAAGACTCTGGCACAGACTCCTATTAGGCGATACAAGGCTAATAATATAATTGCTGAAACCTCTGGTACTCCCACACCCAAGCCTTTTTAACTGGAAGGATTCCAGATGTCTCAGCAGCTCTTCTGGCTTTAGCTATTCACAGAGAACCAGTCATCTCTCCATTCATTGCCACACAGGCTACTCTCCCACGTACAACTGTTCCTGAAGCACTCTTTTCTATGTCCCCCTGACACAGCCACTGCCTGCAGAGCCTGGACTCAGAGCCCTATGCTAGGACAATGCTCCAATCCCTGGTCATACTAAGAGCTAACATTTCTGTCCCATCCAGGATGACCACAGGTAAGCCTGTGAGTCTCTCGATCTTGGGATATAGCTCTGAAAGGCAGAATTATCTTTTTGATGAGTGGGGAAGAACTGTTCTAAGCTAATGCACATTTGTATTGAGGTCTGGTCACAGTATCAAAGCAGCTGGTAAGCAAAGAGACTCACAGAGCATGACCAGGCAGGGAGTCCCAGAGAAACAGGACAGGGACCAGGGTGGCAAGAGCACTGTATTTTTCTAATGGGAAGATCTGCAAATAGTGATTCAGAAAGACAGTATATATATATATATATATATATATATTTTAAATCAGCTAAAAGAGTATGCTTAATGTGAGCACAGTTTTGTCAAAAATAATATGCACAGGTGCAAATGTAAATATTTTCCTATCTTATCTATCCATCTACCTACCTACGGCATGTATAAGAATATGCAACCAAATTATAAAATGGTTACTTCTGGGTCTTAGAAATATAGATAAATTTTATTGTACTTACTGAACTTACTGTATTTACTGAAATTTTATTTTTACAACTAGCAAGTGTAACATTCCTCCAAAGAAGTTATTACCACATAGTTTCTTTGTATCACTTGAAACCAACATTTTATCGAATCAGTCATCAAACATGCATTTCATTCAGGTTATTTCTGAGACTGTTCTGGTTTGGAAACCATGAAAAACTTCTGTGTTAACGCAGAAGGGGGAATGTCAGCTCTCTCTGCCAGCACTGCTAAAACGGGAATGCCGGGAACAACTGAGGGCAAGTTCAGCCATTTCCCCCAAGTTCCCAAAACCAGTGTGTCTTCCCCGAGTTCATTCATAAAATGTGCTCTCTTTCCCCAGCATTAAGTTCTGGAAACAACTTGTCACCATCAACTCTGTATAGGAATGACATCAGAACGATTTTCTCTTGATTTTAAGGAGAGCCTTTTTTCCTGCGAGTTGAAGTTACAAAATGGCACAACTTGCCATCAGGAATTTTAAGGCCATTTAGTCCATTGTATTTATTCCCATGCGACTCTAGGGCTGGATCAAAGACACGACAGAAACAGAAAATGAAAAAGGTGAAACACATGAGCAAGGTAATCTCAAAAACAGAAAAGGAGAAGAAAACAAAAGGAAGATTTTCTTCCTCCTTTTAAACCATTATCTCTTGGGGATGTCTTTAATGCTCTAAAAGGTCTTAGGAAGGAGGAAAGGTTACCTTAGTGGCATCGGGAATGCTATCCTGGGGATTTTATTACCGGGGAAGTGAAAAGGAAGCCCTGATTCTCTGTCTGGCTCAGGGTCACCTCTGTCTGTGATGTGCCTTATGACTGGTTGGAAAGATAAACATATGGCACCTCAAACTATTTTCATTTGATAAGGACACAAATAAAACTGGGACTTCACAAAAATAAGTTACACTTAATTAGGAGGACTATTTAGAGGACATTTCACTGATTGGTCTCTTGCCTAAAAAATATTTTCTTCTTGCCCATAAAAATTGTTGATCTGTATTCTCTATGCTTATTTTCATTCTTTCTTTTCCAGCACAAGGTCAGTTTTATACAGACACTATATTGTTTCTCATAAAAATGAAACGGCCCTTCCTCATGTACGCAGGCTATAATTAAAATACATCCAGATCTGTAGCAGCGAACTTTAAGACACTCAAATGCTGCCAGTAACAACTTCCATCAACCCGTGAAGAGACTGTCGAGCAGAATCCCGCAGTGGCTGGCGTTTAGAGATTGTGCTGAGATATGTGTGAGGATGTGTGTCATAATGGAGTGATACGGAAGCTGAGTTGTGCAGCAGAGATATCCAGCTACCTTTCAGTTATGTGGGCAGGAACCACATTTGCTAAACTTGTTTATGGCTCTTAAAGGATTATTTGGGCATTTGGTACCTAATGATTACATTGGTTATCACACAGAGTCATTAAGGATAGATTGATGAAATAATATCACAAAATAGCCTGATAAGCACGGAGATATTTATGACTGTGAATACGCTGAAATTTGCTTTTTGGCTTGGTTGGAATTAAAGGAAACACCACTAAGGAAACTTAAAAAAGGAAACGAAATCGCATGTTTCAAGTACAAGGAAGAAAACAAGGGTATACATATGTAAACCATGGGCTTTTACCTAGTCGTGTATTTCATTCTTGATGGAGTGAAGATGGTTGAAGGAAAACTAGGAAACACTTCAATAGAAAACCTTAGTTGATTAGAATGCCAATGGCAGAAAGAGACAACTGGAAGAATTGAGTAGGATGAGATACACGCTATTGCAAAAAATAAATAATTTTAAATAATGTAGCACAGGCATCAGTAAAATGGTAACAGCTAAGAGCCCGCTGTTAAGTGTATATGGTTAGCTATTCCGTGTTTTCTCTCTTTCTCTCTCTCACACACACACACGCATCAAAATTACCATCTTGTCCTTCAAGCTACTGTTGTTGTGAATCACAAATACTATCCCTAGCCAACAAAAAAGAGACAGCAATGAAGTCCTAAAAATGTATTACACCCCTAGCATAGACACTTCTCTAAATAAAACTTTTGAAAGAGTTAGAAAGTTTATTTTTAGTTACCATAATAATTTCAACTCTTGTCCATGCACATGGTGGAATTATGGGATAGTCCAAAATATTAATTTTATTTTTTTCTATTAGATCTTAGCATGCATTCTGCATTTAGGTCTGAAAAACCAGAACAGAACCCTGATAATAAACATGCTTCAGTAACATAACACTAGACTTAGAAGGAGCATGGAAAGTGTTTACTTTTACTGCCAGGCCTTTCTACAACTTAATCTATATAAGAAAACAAAAGATCACCTCTTGGATGACTGTCACACATCATCTTAAGAAGATCTGCCTTTTCTCTTTCTCCAACTTTTCCTGGAAGAGGCATAACATGTTTACATTTCAAAGATTTTTTTCCTACTAGGAGATAGGCAAATAAATAGTAAAGGTGGGAGGGCTAAGCAATGAGTGAGGCAGAATACATGATAATGTCAATCCAAAAAGCATTTTTAAATGCCTACTAAGTACCAGCAACAGAAGAGCCCCAATAACAAATATGGTCTGGGTTCTCAAAAAAACCCCCAAAAAACAAAAATGAAAAACCTAGTAAAGGGGAAAAAAAAAAAAAAAAACCTAGTAAAGGGATAAGAAACATATAGTAATCATATGGAAAAGAAAGGAAAATAAGCACATAAAATAAGTTCAGATAGCAGACCTGGAATTTGTCTTACAAGATGAAGTCGATTCCCAGAGGTCAAACCTAAAAGAGGAAAATTACAAACACAAGGAAATCACGGGTTGCGGGAAGCATGGAAATGACTGGGTAATAGTTGGAAGAGCACTGGCATAAATATAGAAAATATAAAGAGGAAAAAGAAGATAGATAAAAAAGCAGGCTGAAAACTACAGAAGGTTTGGTCACACTGAGGATGTGCGTGCTAAAAATCATTTTTGCTTTTTCCATAGTTTTCTGACCGTTTTCAGTCTCCATACTGGGCTGTTATCATTCTGATATTCCCCAGGGTTATATCTTTGACCCAAGATTCATGACATTCTTTATGGGTTGCAGGGACTAGCCTCCTTTATGTACAATGCCAACCATCACTGACCCCCTGATGACTCTCAAATGTGTTTCTCCAGTTTCAATGTCTGAACCCCTCTTCTATGCCTCCAATCCACATTTCCATCTAACTTATGGGTTATTCATCTCAAATAGCCCTAAACCACCTCAAAATCAACATGTTGCCACTTGGTCCTTCTCTAGATTTTGTAAATGACACTATCATTTTCCTTTGATGAAAAGCAGTTTCCCTATTAAGTATACCATTTGCCCATTAGAAAAAAAAAAGAAGAAGAAGAAGATAGAAGGAGGGGAAGAATGAAGGGGGGGAAATTGGAGGGGGAGAAGAACCATGGGAGACGATGGACTCTGAAAAACAAACTGAGGGTTCTAGAGGGGAGGCGGGTGGGAGGATGGGTTAGCCTGATGATGGGTATTAAAGAGGGCACGTACTGCATGGAGCACTGGGTGTTATACGCAAACAATGAATCATGGAACACTACATCAAAAACTAATGATGTAATGCATAGTGATTAACATAACAATAATAAAAAATAACATACTGAAAAAAAAAGAAAGAAATGGAGGGAGGGAAGGAGGGTGGGAAGGAAGGAAGGAAGGAAGGAAGGAAGGAAGGAAGGAAGGAAGGAAGGAAGGAACGAACGGACCTGCTAAAGAAGCAGCCTGGGACAATTTATTCAGGACAGAGGCCCACTGAGTGAATCCTGCAAACCTCTCCCATTTTAACGAGAGATTAAACTAGAGGCCATCTGCCAAAGGGCAGCTCTTCTATATGCTGGGCAGTGGCCTAAGAGGGAGGCTGGTACAAAGCAAGTAAAGGAAATACTGAGCAGTTCATTCAGATAATCTCTAATCAAAATGGGATTTGAAATGTGAAAAAGTATTAAGCAAGTGACAATGTTAGCAAAAGTGTAAAAGACACTAAAAGGCAATGAAAATAGGATGGTTGAGTTAAATTAATGGTGATGCACTGGAGTAAAGACAAAGCAGCTCTTATGGTCGATCCTTCTCTAAGTCCAGAACAGTGCCTGGTATTAAGTAGGTATTCAGTAAATTACATGTTGACTTTTTCATTTTGCTTGAGATTATACAGCCACTAGAACTTTCTGACTCTCTAGATCCATTCATCTGAGAGAGAGGAGGAAAACTAAGAAGGAATTGACAAGATAGGAGATAAAAGGTAATTAGGATCTGGAATGGTCAAATAATCAAAAAAGAAGGATACATAAGAGACAAATAGGGGAATAGAATCCCAAGATTTACACGATATAGTTAAAGGAAAATGCAAAGCTGGCTCCAAGTGATTAGCTTGAGTATCCTGAGAAAATGCAAAATTGCTACTAACATCATGAAAATTTAGAGGACGAGCTGGTTTGGAGATGATGTGGATGAATTTGGTTTTGGACGTCAAGGATAAGACAAGGCTTAGGGGAACATGCCTCAAGAAGGAAAGGAGTATTAGTTGAATGACAGTATTCTTTATGATACTTCATTCTTAAGTATCATATCCAAGGTCTGATAAATACTAGTATTAGTAATAGTATGTAGTTTTTATTTAACAAGGTATTAAAAAAGCATATATTGCCTTTCATATCATTTCCTATATATTCCCAAGCAGAGAATCTAGGATTACTATTTGTGAAATAAAATATTGTTACAAATTCCACAATGCAGATTTTCTCCAGTAAATTCAGTTTCCTGACTGAATCCTATATGGCAATGCCCCACCATTGAGCAGTTTCCTTATCTAGATAACACTGTCAATTATTTATTGTCTCAGCTTAGTTGATCATCAGTTAGTAGTATTTCCTAAAATAAATGATTTTATGATTTGCTGAAATAATTCATATTTACTATTTATTAATTTGCTACCATATGTTCAATAATCATGATTATGAATCATCTTCTCAAATATTCTCCC
The DNA here is from genome assembly GCF_029215605.1 of Mirounga angustirostris. Taxonomy (NCBI): domain Eukaryota; kingdom Metazoa; phylum Chordata; class Mammalia; order Carnivora; family Phocidae; genus Mirounga; species Mirounga angustirostris. The sequence continues at coordinate 49,911,226 of NW_026991711.1, forward strand.
CTCCTGCACACACCCCAGGGCTTCTTATTTCTACAGCTAGTTTGATTAGAGAGCTATTTATAGGTATTTTTTTATCATCTATATAAAATATGATTATGTATTTCTAATTTCTCTCATTTATTAGAATAGGCTTCTTTTAGGCACTGGTTCTTTGCTATGAAGTACATTTCTGAAATTAGCCTGTTGCCTTCATGTTTGTAATTATTACTTGTTTAAAAATTATTTCATAATTTTCCCTTGGGTTCCAGGTTCCTAACCTATGAAATGAGGCAGTGGTCTTAAGGTCTCTTCAGGTCTAATGTCAGTGAATTCTCTGACTCTTATCTAAGACATTTGTCTATGTCTAATAATAACGCTGCATAATTACATGATTCTCCTGGCTCATTCTATCACATTTGTAATGTCATTAATATTAAATATTGAGGCAGCTTGTATAAATAGCATAGCACTATGACCTACAGCACATGCATGAAAAACATTTGTTATGGATATTTCTATTTCTTCTTTTTTAATATGTGTAATGTTTGTATATATTGAAAATGCAGGTAAGAGACAGAGTAGGTAGAAAAGACTAGGGACAGGAGCATTGCTTTGAAGTAATAAGGATGTCCCTTATGAAGATGTAATAAATACATCATAATTTTATTTTTATTGCATTTTCATCTATTTTCAGTCATAGAGCAAATCACGTAATTTTGCTGGCAACTATTGCCCTCTGGAATGATTTCTATTGCAGAAAGAATGACATGCTCTCCATGGATATGTTATGTTTTTCTTTATGCACCATTCTTGAGCAGTTGAATGATGCTGCAGCTGTATAGTTATTAGGGGGTTATATCTAAACTCCAACTGAAGAAAAAACTAACTCAAATCTTCCTTTTCAGTCAATATTATAGAAGACTTTTAGATTCCTCTGGAAGCTTACTGTACTGCCAACCTTTGCCATTTTTATTCCCCTTCCATTTCCCAAAATAATGTATTTTTCATTTGTAGATTTATAAATTTGGTCCTAGCTTCAGGCAATGAAATGACATGTTTTTGATTTCTATTTTATAATGCCCATTCTGCAGGATTAGGAGATGGGAATAGGATGAGAGAGAATTAGGGGTTATAGGTGACAGAAGATAGTGACCTGAATGAGGGAAACTAAAGTAGGGTAAAAAGATTTAAATGGGTTTAGAAATTATTTAGATGACATATCAATAGAATGGAGGAAAGAACAAATTAAAGGTAATTCCATGTTTCTCACTTATGCAATCTCTTCTCACACCGTATCAACATTGGTCTGTGTGACTAATAGAATATGGCAGATTATATGTCACTTCAGAAGCTAGTTCATAAAAAAGCATCATAGCCTCTCTCCATATTCTGTTTTCAGTTACTTACACCAAAAGAAAATAGCAGCCATGTTTTAAGAAAAGAGGCAGCACTGAGGACAGCTCCACAGACAAGGAACTGACACCTTCTGAAAACAGTCATGTGAGCCATCTTGGAAGAAGATCCCCTCCAGCCCCAGTCAAGTCTTCCAATAACTGAAGCCCCTATCAACAAATTTCTTGTAATATTTTAAGACACTTTGAGCCTTAACATCCAGCTAAGCTGCTGCCAGATTCCTGATCCTCAGAAACTGTGTGAGACTATACATTCTTGCTGTTTTAAGCTTCCAAGTTTTGGGGTAATTTGTCATGCAATGATAGATAACTAATACAGGTCTCAATAAAGAGACCTAAACCAGAAATAAAGATGAGAATTACTGGCATCGATTCCATAGTTTTGGATGAGTTTCATTGATACATGTACAGGAAGAATAAAGGACAGGATTTCAAATACAGCAATATTTAAGGGCTAGGAATCATAGCGGAAAGATCCAAATGAGACTAGGAAGTGGCTAAGAAGGCATAAGGAAAATAAAAAAGGGCAATGTCATAGAAGCCATAGGAAGAGCATATTTTGAGATGGAGGTGGAGGAGGGGTTATGGAACTAACAAATTCTGTTAAGAGGTTAAGTCAAAGAAAGACAAAGTGACAGGAGGTCATCTGTACTGAAAGCAGTTTCAGAGAAGCATTAAAAATGGAAACAAACAAACAAAACAAACAAAAAAAAAAGAGCTGAAACTAGACCTTGTATTATTCTGAGGACAAATGCCTATTAGGATCACTACTACAGCTCACTGCTAAATTTTGGTACAGCAGCAAGTTTTAATTTTGGAAGGGAACTAAAAGTAGTCTCTCACATGCAATGTATTCTTCACTTACAACAGAAGAAAAATCTGTCTTCAGATTTCCAATGGGAAAGGTGTCCTAGCTATGAGCTCAAGTGAAAGAATCAACAAATACACAAGGATTAATCACCATGAATGAGCATTAGGGGAAGAAAACTGAATAAGACTCTCCAGAAATTCAGATATTAATATTTTTAGAAAGAATATAAAATGATATCTAAAAACATAGGGGCACTTGGAAGTCTCAGTCAGTTAAGCATCCAACTCTTGATTTTGGCTCAGGTCATGCTCTCAGGGTCATAAGATCAAGCCCCGCATCAGGTTCTGTGCTCAGTGGGAAGTCTGCTTGAGATTCTCTCTCTCCCTCTCCCTCTACCCCTTCCCCCACTCTCTCTCTCTAAATAAATAAAATCTTTTTAAAAAAATAATAAAAGCATAAAAATATGAATTCACAAAATGATAATGATCAAGCATCAACATAATTTCAGAAAGGAATGGGCAAAATTGGAAAAGCATAAAACAGAACTTAAAAATAATTAAAATTATTCAATGAACAAGTTAAACAGCCAACTGGATATGGGTAATAAAAGAATTAGTTAACTGCAGTAGGCTCTTTCAGTAAAATATTGAAAATTGTGACCAAAAGGCAGGGGATTGGTGGAATCTTGAAATGAATGCAGGTTAAAAAAAATTGAAAAAGTTCTTTAGAAATGATTCAGGGTTTAGGGTGCCTGGGTGGCTCAGTTGGTTAAGCGACTGCCTTCAGCTCAGGTCATGATCCCGGAGTCCCGGGATCGAGTCCCGCATCGGGCTCCCTGCTCAGCAGGGAGTCTGCTTCTCCCTCTGACCCTCCTCCCTCTCATGCTCTCTCTCTCATTCTCTCTCTCAAATAAATAAATAAAATCTTAAAAGAAAAAAAGAAATGATTCAGGGTTTAGCACAGAGAGATACAAATATGGGAAATATATCTTTTTTCAAAAAAAAAAAAAGAGACATGGATAATAGAATGAGACCAGTGAAAAAGAATGAAAAGGAGACCAACCTATATATGAAGGAAAATAATATATGACACGAGTGACTTTGCAGATCACTCAGGACAATTCCATAAATGATACTGGGACAAATTATGTTCACACGGGAAAAAATAAAATTATATTGTTACCTCAAACTATTCAAGATACAGTCAACAAACTCTTACCGAGCAATTACATGCCAGGCAATGCATTTATTATTAGGCATTCAACAATGATAGGTACAGTATTTCCATTCATAAATATATTATACCCATGACTTTTTCTCTCTCCCTCCCTCCCTTCTCTCTTTCTCTCTTTTTTTGCCGCCTCCCCCCCACTCTCCCCCTCTCGCTCCCCTTCTGTCTTTGGAGTATTGAGCCATTCTTCAGGATGGTATTTCTCTTTCACTGTGGCTTTGATCTCTACACTTCTTCAGAACAATCTTCATATACTGTAGATCTGATTATGTCTGTCTTGCTTTAATGACTTCTACTCTCTTTGGAATAAAATAAACACTCCATAGCATGGCATGCCAAGAGCTTTTTCATTTTTATCTACCCAGCTTCCTGATGTATCATTAAAATGTGTATACAAGGTCTTGAGTATTCTACTATTTTTAAGCTCTCTGAACACAATGTTCTCATCTTCTCTCATCCCTCTATGCACCCATCAAGAGATGTACCACTACATAGAGCTTTGTTCCTAAGCAGAAGTTTTTCTCATTTTTATTAGTCACCGTCTCTTCTACAAGGTAAGGAGGGACTACTTCCCCTCACTGTCTGTACAGCTTTCTGTATAACACTTAAAACATTAATTTATAGTATTTGCTTACTTTTCTAAGTCCCCACTAAAATATAAGTTCACTGAGGATAGGAAATTATATACATCCTTAAGGTTTAGAGCAATGACTACATATTTTTAGATGGAATTTAAAGGCAGCAAAAAATCACCAGAGCCAAACACAAACTTATTAAATGATTCTTTTTGAAATTATTTTAAATCATAGACATTCTGGACTTGTTAAATAGTACTGTATCAGAGGAAACTATAGAAACATAAAAGACCAGAATACCAGAAGAGTAATATGTAAGAAATTATTATAATGAGAACCTTTGACTTCGGCTTGGTCATGTGATTTGCTTTGATAATATGTGCTGGAATGGTGGGTGTGCCTTCTTGTGCTAAATCTGTAACCACTAGAAGAAAATGTCCTGTCTAGCTCACTGGTGGTTTTTTATTTTTTCGTTCTTGTCCTTTGAAAATGCAAGTGCATATGTAATAATTCCTTTGCAGGTAATAGGATTCTGATTAAAAGGCTCTACTGAACTGTGACTTATCTCTCTACTTGGAATTTGCAAATGCTAATGAACTTACATATTTTTCTTATATGCCATACAGACATCCTGTTCACTTTGCTCCCACCTGATTTCCTGAAAAAGTAACAGTCTAGATCCATAATTGTTCCAATGTAGGGCTTATTTACTTAGCCAAAAATGTTCACCTCTGACAGTCACATATAAATCCCAAACTGAAGCCATGCCAATCAAGATTCTAACTCAGCGGTAGACTATGCCTCCAAGACTAGCACCAGATTTGCTTTTTTATTGAGCAGAATTCTATAGACAGGCAGAACTCACTGAAGCCATTTAAATCAGCCTGTAAAAAAAAAAAAATTGGAAAAGTTGTCTAACTCACTGGAGCAGCATAAGGAAAAAGACAGCCCTGAGTGGGGAAAAAAAAAAAAAAATGAGGTCACAGCAAGAAAGGAGTACTCTCGGGTTACTCAAAAATCTCAAATACCATAAAAAGTAAATCAAAGAGCCATAACAGGATTTCTGGAGACACCGGAGCCTCAGCAACTTGACAGCTCAGTTTATTAGAGTGGAGTGATAATGAAGCCATGCTTGAGGATCCTGAGTGGACCACTTACTCTGGTCGTGCTCCAAGCCCATGGACTTCACCCCTAACCCAAATCAGAATCCGTGAAACATCTGCTGTCAGTTACAATGGGACCTGGGTGAAAGAGTTTTGATGGAACACTGCAAATCTATCACCACCCACTGAAAAGGCAGGTCAAAGTACAGGTCCTATTGATGGAGCAGGTGTTAGGTTGAATAGACTCATCTCAGGACAGAAATACAATGTTATAAAGCTGAAGATTTATCAACTGTCCATTTTCCTCATGTTCTTTGTTCATGTTGTTGTCTTTCATAATTCATTTAGCTACAAAAGGGCAAAGGGTCACTCATGGTGGCAGGTTACCTGGAGTCCTTAGTTCCGACGATACCTGAGGTCTGACTAACCCACAGGAAGAAAATGAGCCTTTCTAACATAAAATAAGTATACATTCTTGGAATTCTAGCAACACTGTCATAGCTATATTTGAGGCTATCAGCTAAATAAAAAGACATTACATGGGAGAAACACAGGAAAATAGTTTTAAATTTATTTTTAAAAGTTAGGTCTTATTGATACATCACTGTGGCTGCAATAAGTTTCCTAAGAAAGGTGGTCATTCATATTCCATATGAAAGGTCTCAGAAATGGCTGTTTAACAGAAAATACTATATTGGTGAGGATGTTATAATGAGAAATGTTACTAACAAAGAGACAGATATTCATTTCATATATCAATCAAATATTTACACACCAAGTCTTTTTTTTTTTTTTAAAGATTTTATCCATTCATCTGAGAGAGAGAAAGAGGGCACGAGGGGGGATGGGGGTGGGGGGAGAGGGAGAACCACAGTCCCCGCTGAGCAGAGAGCCCAACATGGGGCTTGATCCGAGGACCCTGAGATCATGACCTGAGCTGAAGGCAGACACTCAACCATCTGAGCCACCCAGGCGCCCCACATACCAATTCTAAGTATTCTTCTACTTTGCTAATTTTATGCATAACCCCATAAAAAAGATATTACCTATGGTAAAATAGCCCTTCATTTTAAGAAATGGGGTATCACTAAATGTGAAGTAAAACATGATATAACCAGGTAATACCACTTGGTAACTTTTGGAAATGTTGGTTGTTCTTTACAAAACTAGCAGTTCTATGACTGAGACTTCAGTGGAAAAAAATGAATTTACACTAGGAATTCATGATTCCATATTTTAAAAAAATAAGGGTATTACATAAAACAGTACTACAAAAAGAAAGAGAAATTGTAAGAGTTTTAATACCAGTGAAGATAAAGAACTCAAATTGCTTTCTCAAATAGTCTTCCTCCAAAGTGGTACTGGCCTGACAATCATGATACCCTACACCCAGGAAATACATACATGTATTCAAGCAGACAACACACATTTTCAAGCATTCAGTGAGCAAAATGCCCCAAGGAAAGTGAGCCAATAAGAAGGAAAATGAAATTGACACAAATTAGCATTATCAAGCTTCATAATTATGAGTAGTTATGAAATCAAAAATTGTTAACTCATGATTATAAATTAGGAAATGGAGATAAATTCTAGATAGAGACAAATAATGGCTGTTAAAGAATGAATAGAAGTTATCATGAGCACCTGAAAGGTTAAAATCCTAATGGACATATTTACATCAAAGACACCTGTACCAGAAGAATACATAATAGGTAAACATTAGAAACATGTTCATGTGTCATAGTCAGATTTATCTCATTCTTTACATTCCTAATTTGCTTTCAGTTAGAGCAAAGTGGTAACAAGAGAACAAATAAGGCAGGAAATATTCTCATCGTTAGAAACTTAGAAAACTTCCAAACTATAGTAAAAAAAAAAATTTTTTTTTTAATTTAAAAACATAAAAATCACAACTTCTAAGTACCAGTGTAGACATTTAATAAGCACTGGTTAGGGGATATATAGAACATATATGCCTGAAAAAGAAAGGATTTTTTTAAATCCCATATATATAAAAAGACATGATTTTTTATTTAATATAAAAACAAGAAATGATCTAGACTGAATAATTGCCCAGGTAATTAATCTCCATAGACTTCCATGAAAATAAGTTAATGAAATTATACCAACAAATTAAAAACACATTCAAAACAATTAGAGAAAATAAAAGCCATGACAAGAAAAGTGGCTTCTCAGTCATAAAACAATAGTGGGAGACTTTTCATGGTAAGACATAGAGTACTTATAACTCAAAAAACATTTGGGGGTTCTAAGTGTATTTCAAATGAGAGACATAAGACAAATATAGAATAACTGTACAAATATGAAATATGTAGGGGTAGAATTATAGTGTCAATTTTTAAGAATATTTTAATGGAGGGGCACCTGGGTGGCTCAGTTGGTTAAGCGACTGCCTTTGGCTCAGGTCATGATCCTGGAGTCCCGGAATCGAGTCCCACTTCGGGCTCCCTGCTCAGCAGGGAGTCTGCTTCTCCCTCTGACCCTCCCCCTCTCATGCTCTCTCTCTCCCTCTCTCATTCTCTCTCTCAAATAAATAAATAAAATCTTTTAAAAAAAAGAATGTTTTAATGGAAATATTTTACTCACATTTTTGAGACTATATTTTCATAAGAATATAAAACCAGTTCATGAAAAATTCCATGAAAGATTTGAAAAGGTATAACTTTCTATTTTAAAAGGACTTCAGCATCTAGTTAATAGAAAAGAACAAGAAAAAGAATAAAAAGGAACAATTTTGAAGATTGTTCTCTTCTCTCATTGATCCGTGAAGCCAAGCAATGACTTGGGCAGATTTTTTTCTTCTTTACATGATTATTCTCATTTCTATAGAAAGATGTGTCTTGACCTTCTTCACAGGAGTTTTGTGTAGACAAAGTTAGGAGCATCATTTATTGTGGTTGTTCTCAAAGATTTTGAGGTCACAGTCAGGCCTGTGCAGTCTCCCTGCCAGGCTTGTTGACTCCTAGGACTGTGCTCTGCCTCCCCATCCAGAAATATCCCCCATATGCTTCTCTTACAAAGAGGGACTCAGAACTTCAGAGGGTGTTATGAATCTAGCCATATGCTGCCTCCAATCTGAATGACCCCCTTACAAACAGAGCTGAATGTTATTATGGAAGGACAGGAGTCTAAGTCAAGGCCAGAGACTGCGTGCATTGAATAGCTTTTAATAAGTCTGGAGAGAAGGAGTCAAACCAGATGGGTGCTGCTAAAAACAAGTGTGCAAGAGGAGGTGCCCATTCAGTCGTTTTAAGATAAAAGAATAATTTGCCTAGGGCGGTCACAGCCGCATTTTTAGAATAGTGTATCTACACCAATTCAGAAGATTGTATTGTTTGGCTTCATTATAGATGATTTCTCTGCAAATCAAGTGAAAGCAACCACTCTGCTTTATCCTATACTTTATAATTCTTCTCCTCACTCTGTCCTTTTGGAGAATATTAAAACACAATTCACTCTCCTTCAATTTGTGTGGAGATGAGACTGGATAGAAGTGCCACAGAGCTGACAGGTCATACTTTAAATTAAGTTTCCCAAATAAGAATTTAATCTAGTTTCAATAAAAGAGTTATTAACCACTTTTAATTAGGAAAAGCAGGCCTGAATCTGAGGTACTTTCTTCAGCTCCCAATGCAAGGATTGATCATTAGTCACTGATGGTCTCAGGGCTTATCTTCAAAGGGCTGTGGTACAGAGGTCCAGCAAACAAACTTCAGGAGAAAGGAGAGGATTGAAAGGCACAGGTCTGGGGATGTGCCACAGTTGGACTTGATCTGCAAAGGCTTTCTCTTGGTGTCAACACAGAGTCTCCTTCTAAATTGACTAAAACTTTTGGCAATCACTAAAGACGATCAACCAGGGCAAATCATCCTCATCACCAGAAAGCAAGCTGTATTCACTGAATACATCCCCATACATTTGCAGGCTAGAAATTTTGTGACTGCTTAATCCTATCTTTCATCACACCTGCTTGATATCCAATAACAAGGAGTTTTGCTCTTGTCACATTACAAGTCAATAGCAGACAGGGGCATAAATGGGGTCATGTGACCACAGGCAGTCGACATTTTGGCACCCACCACAAGTGTCTCTTAAGCCCTATACATGTGAGCAATGAATTACAAAATTGGGAGAGGGCATGTGTCAGTGCTGAAAAGTTAGAAGGATAACCACCATTCACATTTCATACACCTTAAGGCACTTCCGCCAGATTAGGTACAGACTGAATTGATGTAAGGATAAAAGAGTCAACTTGTTTCATTAAAGAGAGTAAGCAGAAGGAATCTTGATAAAACCTCAGAGCTACATCTTAACTTGAAAGGGAGACGGCAGACCATGAATGAACGCCAGTGTGATGTTAAGACTTTCCAGTATGGAGGTTGTGTAAAATGAACAGAAAGTCACCTATCAAAACTTCTTCTTAAAGTAACAGAATAGAGCTTCAGTAGGGTATCGTTCGCGTCAGATGAGTAGCAAAAAGTCTACACTGTCAGAATTCATCTTGTCTGGGGCTACAAGCCTGCAGAGTCCTGATGCCTTTCTGGCATGGGTGATTGCAACACGAAGAAACGAGCAAGCAGTAAAAATTATCAGACCTGTGAAAAGATACAAGGTGGAAGAGGCCACTCTGCACAATCAGAAGAATCAAGAGAAATGTCACTCTCTGAAACAGATGTACTGCAGAATGTTCCAGGAAATGCTGCTTTGGGTCTGCAAAACTTGCATAGTCACAGTGAAGGACTGATCCAAAATCAGGAAAGAATACTAAAGATGGAAATCATGGTTATGACTTAAGCTCTGTTACAGACAATGAAATACACATGGAACACTGCAGAACTGAAACAGTGAACTACATCACCCAGAACTGGGGAGGCATATGAACATTTGAGAAAGAAGATGGGCAGATACAATACACCCAGGATTTCCAGTGTATTAATAATTGGAATTCTGGAGTTCAAAAGCCTTAAAACAAAGGAAAATATAACATAGGAGAAAACACACACACACGCACAAACACACTATTTTCCAGAGTTGAAGAAATAACTTAATCTGCAGACAAATTGAATGGGTTTACGAAGTAGCAGGAGAAACTGATCAAGAGACCAATATGTATCAAGATTAAAAAAAAAAAAACTATAGTAGAAAAACATACAGATCCAAGGAGAAGGGAAATTTAATAATACATCAAAAATTTTAAAATGACTTGTTTACTTTAAATATTTTGAGATGTATGAAGATAAAATTTTAGGAAAGAAGAAGAAAATTTATCAGGAATTCTCTAGAAAGTTGTCTTTATGTGTGATAGCTACATCAAGACAGCCACAGACATAAAGAGATAAGAACACCATCTGTATTTATGCTTAAAATATACTTAGAGATTGAAGAATTAAAAGAAAGACTACAAGAACAGGAAGGTATAGATATAAGACCATGATGATGGACAACAAAGAAAACCTGGAAATATTAGAGTTGTATTTTTAAAGCATTACTATTTTGGTTATAACAATGCAAATTAGAAAGAAAACTTTGCCTTAGAATATGTAACATATAACAAAATAAAATTTTATAACAGTCAGGGTTTAAGTGTAAATTATATCAGTAAAAACTATAAATTGAGGGAAAGTCGGAAGAAATTAAACATTAAAATCTTAAACAAGAGAATATATGCTGTTGTTTGTAATTAGAAAAAGATGTTTTTCTAAACATTTGAAGGCAACCACTAGTAGAAAAAACATAGATATTTCCCAGCCAAATCAATACATCGAAAGGAGGAAAATAGGAAATGAGAGAAAGCATAAGGCAAAGTTAATGGACAAGCCTATCTATTTCCTGATAACCCTAAATTAATTATAAAAACACAGACACTTAGAATGGGGGAGGGGATCAAAATTCCATGATACACTCTTGACAAAATACATACCTAAAATGAAAGGGTTAATTTGCTGAATGAATTACATGTTTAAATGCTGATCACCATGTAATTGACAACAGCAAAATCCTCAATACAAGTTTAATCAGTCTATAGGACACTCTTGAATAACTTAAGGCATTTCCATCTGAAAGGATAGTTAGCATGCTATTTGAGCATTTTGTAGCATGCTATTGAGATATAAAAAAAGTGTTAAAAAATGTCAGAAAAGCAGATTACAAGCTGTCACTCAGACTGCTCTTAGATTTACACAAATTTCTACATCTCCATAGTTTTATGTGGATCATGGGAATATGGGCCATTTTATTGTTTCTTATATTCTAAATTTTCTGAAATATATTTAGAACACATCTTATTTTAGTAAGAAAAAAGAAGAGTAAAGATGAGTCAATGAACTTTGCCCATCCCAGGAAGTGTGGAAGTTTCTCATAAAGGTTTCTGTGATGAGCTGTGCATCTCTTCCGATGAGCGCAGCTTCAAACAAAACAAATATTAAGGTTTTATTTAGAGGTTTCTAAGTTCCAGTCTCATTTTCTCTCTTTCATTAATGTTATATTCAGCCACTAAAAGTGAAGGAAATTGAATAAAGGCAAATTTGAAATACACAGTAGCGCACACAAAATAGTTTAAGAACCACCATAAAAATTGCTTTACATAAACACCTAACACTTAATTGTCTTCTGCCTCTTAATGTGCAGCTTGCACTATTAAAGCCAATTGCTTCCTATATCCCTTATAAAATAGAGATGTCACTTTCTCCTCCCCAGAGACTAATATGATTAAAAAAAAAAAAAACTTTCTGACTTCAAAAATGTTTATGCCTTTTTCTTAAAAAAAAAAAAAATCCCTCTTCTTAAACAGTAGACATCACTTTACCACATAGTAAAATAATAAGAATCAAATCACTAAATCTGAACAAGGTCCATACCTACTGTTTCTCTTTATATTATTTAAAACACATAGATGGTAATGAGAAGAGATAATGCAGATAAACCACACATAGTGATGTAATTGGAAAAAACCTTTCCTTTTGCCTAAAGAATTCTGGGAATTGATAAGATCATTTCTGTGAATGTTCAGAATAACATTTAATAAGATAATTAATAACATAATAAGAATTTCCTTAAGAGTTAACATTTATATGAAATATTTTGTGAAATTCAGAATTATCAACATTTGTATTGTGATTTTTCTCAAATTTTATAATCATATATACACAGATAACCATATTCTCAGTTGACAGCATACATTTGCACCAGCTGTTACGGCCATGCGTTTTTCTTGCGGTTTTTTCCCAGTTTCATCCCAATTTCTCCTTGATGATGACCAGCGTACTGTATTCAAGTTACTACTCTAAATATGTAGACATCTTTGTATAGCATGTAGTGGTATTGTTCTTAATTTATTCTTTTTTATATAGTATTATTTTCCAATTCATTTCTTTCTTACAAGTCTTTTTCTCTTGTAGTGGATTCCTTGGATACTGTTTCTAAGCTCTTTCCAAACTGCTATAACTTAAGTTTTTGCTTTTAACTGCCACATATTATTCTACATTTTTGTAGTATATAACTTAGTGGTAGACATCTCTCATTCTTAACTCCTAGCAGTCAGAGACAACATAAAGATGAATATAATCATATCTTTTTAGAGACTTGTGGGTAATTATAAATATATAATGAATTGTAAGAGTTCTTAAAAGTATTCTAATTATGTGTGTGTATACACAGCCATATGCACACATCCAGGAAAGGAACTGCTATGCTATAAGGAATAGACATTCTTCATTTCAGTAAATACTGCCATATCACTTAGAAGCATGGGGATATTATTTGCATTTACAATGAGGGTTGCTGAGTTTCTCTGTACATCCTTGAAAATTCTGAGAACTCTTTCCAATTTTTGTGACTCATGTATATAAGCGACTGCTTAATTTGCATTTCTCTGATTATTATTAGTAAGTTTGAGCAAATCTTCATACAGTTCCTAGCCTTTGAGCACCCCTTCTGTGGATTCACACCCCTGTTCAATGCACTTTCCATGCTTTACTGGTACTCTAGTTCCTGTATTTTTTATTTGCCAGAGTTCCCCTATATATTCTAGATATTGACCTGTTTTAGACATGGAAATATCTTATAGTATATATCTGCAAATTTAATGAAGTGACAAATTTTTAATTTGGATGTAATAAAATGCATTATCTTAAAATCTAGTTTGTGCTTTCTGAGTCCTGTTAAAGGAGTCTTTCAGGCCTAGGTCATTAAGATATTCTTCACCATTTTCTCCAATTAGCTTTATTATCTCAATCCATTTGATATTCACCTTTACATATGGTAAAATAGGGATTCAGCTTTATTCTCCATGGAAAACAATTTTCCATATGTCGTATAAATAAGCTGCCTTTCCTCCATTGCTTTGTAATGTCACCGTATTTCAACTTCTTGTATGTATGTAGCTCTATTTTTGAGCTTGTTAATACTTGTTAATCTGTTACTATGCCAATACTAATTTTTATGGCAATGACTTTGTACTATGTCTTAAGGTATGGTAAGATAAGTCCTACGCTCTTTGTTCTTCTAACATGCCTTAGCTCATTGTGTACCTTCTTTAAGCCCAAAATTATAGAATGATTTTGTTAGGTATCTCTAAAAACCCAGTTGAAATACACCATGTTCATTGTGAACCTCTTCCTTTAATTTAAAATCAGTAATAAACTTAATTTTTTTCTCTGAATAACTTTGGAATTCTTGGTTAATTCTTAGAAAATTTTTGTTGTGGTTACTATCAGGAACAGTACTTTCAGTTTGGTCTTATTAGTGCTATCATTCCTGGGTGAAAACTATTATTTTCATATTCAATAAGCTTACTAAATATATTATTCTAATAGTTTGTTGAGTCTGCTGGATTTTCTATTAGTTGATTACAGCACCTGAAAAATGACAGATTTATCCCCTCCAAACATTGCAATTGTTTCTTCTGGCCTTATAGCATTCACCATATTTGCAATTCCATCTTAAAAAGCAATAATGAGGGGCACCGGGTGGCTCAGTCAGTTAAGCGACAGTCTTCTGCTTGGGTCATGATCCCGGGATCCTGGGATCAAGCCCCACATGGGTCTCCCTGCTCGGCGGCGGGGGGTGGGGGGGTGTGGGGGCTGCTGCTTCTCCCTCTCTCTCTCTCTGTCGCTCCCCCTGCCTGTGTTCTCCTGCTCTCTGTCAAACAAATAAATAAAAATCTTAAAAAAAAAAAAAAAAGCAACAATGTTGGCAGACATCATCGTCTTATTTCCAATTTAAAATGAATTGGTTGATGAGCACTGAGGGCACGTGACCTGATGAGCACTGGATGTTACACAACTAATGAATCATTGATACATCAAAAACTAATGATGTACTATATGTTGGCCAATCGAACCTAAATTAAAAAAGATAAATTTCAGCTCTAAGTTAAAAAAAAATAAGGAAAAATAAAATGAGGATTGCTAAAGTCTCCTGATTTGGCTATAAATTTGGGGTATATAGCTTTTAATAAATTAAGGAACTTCCTTCTTTATTTCTAGATTATGGAGTGTATCTTCAGGTCATGATCTCAGGGTTGGGAGATCCAGTCTCACATCAGGTTCTGTGGTCAGTGGGGAGTCTGCCTGAAATTCTTTTTCCCTCTTCCTTTGCCCCTCCCCCTATTCGTGCATGTTCTCTCGCTCTCTTAAAAAAAAAAAATTGTTCACATAAGAAAGAAATTAACTTTTTTAAACTTTAAAAAAAAACTATTCAACCATATGCTTTCCCTCATATGTGTAATCTAATAAAACAGATGAATAAACAAAATTCAAGAAGATCTATAAATACAGAGAACCAATGGTTGCCAGAGGGGAGGGGCTGGAGAGGGGCAAAATGGGTGAAGGGGAGTGGGCAATACAGGCTTCTAGTTAAGGAATGAGTAAGTCACAGGCACAGAAGGTACAGCATAAGGAATACAGTCAATGATACTGTAATAGTGTTGTATGGCAACAATGGAAGCTACACTTGCGGTGAGCATAAAAGAACATACAGAGAAGCTGAATCACTATGTTGTACATCTGAAATTAATGTAACATTGTGTGCCAACTACACTCAAATAAAGAAGAAAAACTGTTAAAACTTATGTATAAAACTGCCTGAGTCGGAGATTTTTAGAAGGTGGAGGACAGGGTTGGAGTGAGGTGAGGTGAAATTTCCTTTTTTGATTATTGGAATATTTATTCTCTCTCCAATTCTAGTATTATTTTTCAGAAATGAATCCATTTTTTTCTAGATGGTAGCCTACCAAATTTTTACTTTATTATATATTAAGTCTCTATGGTATCTATAGTTGTTCTCCACAGTTAGTGGATTCCCCATTCAATGTCGTAGTGAACTCATAAGAAAAAGATCATTAATTTTCAATCTCCTTTCAATAGAAATATTAGAAATTAGCGGTTCTGTTTTTATTTCCATAACACTAATTATTAGAAGCATATCTTCCAACCTAATAATTGTGTAAGGTATCCAAAATGTTTCGGCATGACACAATATAAACAAACAGGTGTATTTTTAATAAAAGCACAATGACATGCAGTTTACTGGTTAAATAATATTTATGTGCCACTCATTTCATATAAAAAGCTCATCGACTCAGGGTTGCCTCGGTGGCTCAGTCAGTTAAGCGTCTGCCTTAGGCTCAGGTCATGATCGTAGGGTCCTGGGATGGAGCCCCGCATCTGGCTCCTTGCTCAGCAGGGAGCCTCCTTCTCCCTCTCCCTCTGCCTGCTGCTTCCCCTGCTTGTACTCTCTCTCTGTAAAATAAATAAAATCTTTAAAAAAAAAAAAAAAGCCCATCTATCCCTCCTAAAAATCTTGGGGAAAGCATTTTTAAAATTACAATAATGGAGGATCAAAAAAAGCAAAAACATTTCTAATATCATACTGCCTCTATGTCTTGGAATTAAGATTGTAACACATTCCTAACTGGTTCTAAACCAGTTCCTTTAATGACACAAATACATCCCAGATTGTGTTCTATTAGCTATTAATAGGTGTGACATGAAAGGACACAGTTTTCGCTGTCTCTTCTTCTTGAGCACAGTCCATTATATGGCTTCCCTCTTCTTGGTTTCAACTCTTCCTTATCTTGCAGCTCAGGTTCATAACAATATGGTAATAAATTCTGTTTTTCACTTCAGTTTTAAACAGAATGATTCACTTTAACCAAACTTATGGCTAAGTTACCCTTAGATCAGATTTCTACCTGATTTCCATTAGGTTTCAATCTCAAATTTAATATCAGTAAATTTAGGCCTGGAGAGTGGAGCCAGAAGGATAAGTTAGCCGGTGAAGTCCAACTGATCCAAAACAATGTGATACATTATACCTGGTTGCCTGTGATGCACCACTGGTGCATACAATTCTAAATATTTTTCATATATATATAAAATTTTATATAATATAATTTCATATATATATTTCTAATACATATGTTTTTTCACATACATATGTGCATGTGTGTGCACATGCATGTGTAACAAACATCCCTAGTCTGCTCCAAAATGGATATGTTTGAATCAGTTGTTATATTCAGAGTGATGTCATGGGGCCAATTAAAGAGCTATTTGTCAGTCCATCTGAGATACAGATGAGAGAGAGGGAAAATTTTGGTATTATGTCAATCCATTTAATCGATACCTACACTGATACTAGGTCTAAGAAATACCCTAGACTTGGAATGTAAACTTTTTGTCATGTAGGAAAAAATAAGTTACTTATGGATAATAAGGTATAAAAACAGAATCACTGTCTCTATTCTCTAAATTAGCAATGAAGTTTGTTCTCTGGTGAGATTTGATTGCTGTAATTCCACCCATTAGGAAAAAAAAAAATGGATGGATGGATAGATCTATCCTCCATCTATCTATCTCTTTCAACTTTTCTTTCAGAGCCATCCTGGAAAAAATGTCAAATTTCTAGGAGGGAGATAAATGGAAATGGCTCCCTTCACACTTAATGAAGGTAAAAATAGTTGGAGATATATATATATATTTTTTTTTTACTTCTAAGGATACTATGAAAAAGTGAAAAGTCAGCCCACAGAATGGGAGAAAATATTTGTCAATAATTCATACAAAAGTTCCAATATTCAGAATATATAAAGAACTACCACAACTCAAAACCAAAAAATAAAAAAAAATTAAAAATAGATAAAGGATTTGAATAGACATTTCTCCCAGGAAGATATTCAAATGGTAGATAAGCACTTGAAGAGCGCTGTATCATTTGACATTAGTCAAATGCAAATCTAAACCACAGTGAGATACTTCATATCCACAAGATGACAATAAAAATAGTAACAACAAGAAATGATGAGGATAGAGAGTAAATGGGACCCTCATAAATTGCTAGAGTGAATGTAAAATAGTGCTGCCACTTCGCAAAATAGGTTGGCAGTTACTATATGACCCAACATTTCCCATTCCTAGATATATACCCAATATACTTGAAAACATATGCCCATACAGAACTTAAACACTAATGTACATAGCAGCAGTATTCAAAATTGCTAAAAAGTGGAAACCCAAATGCCTATGAATGGATGAATGGATAAACAAACTCTGGTATATACATAAATAAAACATCTATTATCCATCCATAAAAAGGAATAAAAATGCTAATACATGCTATAAGCATGTATGTACCTCAAAAACATTACACTAAGTGAAAGAAGCCAGATATAAAAGGTCACATACTGTATGATTCTATTTATATGAACTGTCCAGAATAAGCCAATTTTTAAAGACAAGAAGTAGATTAGCTGTTGCTGGATAGGTCAGGTGGGAGGAATGGGCAGCATTTGTGTGTGTGTGTGTGTGTGTGTGTGTGTGTGTGTGTGTGTGTGGTGATGAAAATATTCTAGGGTTAGACGGTTCTGATTTTGCACAACATTGTGAATATAATAAAACCACTGAATTGTACACTTTAAGATGAATTTTAGGATAGTGAATTAAATCACAGTAGAAGAAGGAAAAAAACATTCAACCATTTAAGATGTATAATTTGATGTCCCTTCTATTGCTGGGTAGTATTCCACTGTATGAATATTTTACTCTTTGTGCATTTACTACTTGATGAGCATTTAAAATTCTTTTTAGTTCTTGGCAATTATCAATGCTGCTGCTATAAATACACATGTAAGTCTATGTGGATGCGTGTTTTCAATTTCTCTTGGGTAAATATCTAGAAATACAATTTTGGGATCATAACAGAAGTATATACTGTACTCATAGGAAATTGTCAAATGATTTCAAAAGTGGTTGAACCATTCTGCTTTCTTACCAGCAATACATGGCATCACCAGTGCTCCAATTCTCTGCCAACAGTTGGAATTGTCAGACTTTTAAGTTTTAGCCATTCTAGTGAGTGTGCAGTAGTAACTTCTTGTGATTTCAATGTGCATCCATGACAGCAGTCTTCCTGTGGGCTATTCTAACAACTACTGTAGACTAGGTAGCTTCCACAACAAGTATTTATTTCTCACAGTTCCAGAGAAGTCTTAGGTGAAGGCACCAGCAGATTTGCTTTCTGGTAAAAGTCCTGTCCCTGGTTTACAAACAGCTGCCTTCTAGCTGTATTCCCCAAATGGTAAAGAAAGAGATGGTCTCTCTGTCATGTCTCTTCCTACAAGAGCACTAATCCTATCCAGGAAGGCTCCACCCCTCTATGACCTAATTGCCTTCCCACTTCCAAATACCATCACATTGGGAATTAGGACTTCAGCACATAGATTTTGGGAAGATACATAGTCCATAGAAAACACTAATGATATTGAACATCTTGAAATAATAATTGCTATTCATATATTTTGATAAAATGTCTAAATCATTTGCCATTTTCTTTTTAATTAGATTGTCTGCATTGCTCTTAATAAGCTGGAAGAGTAGTTTATGTATCCTCTGGATAGGTCTCTTTCTGACATGTTTTGCAAAATATTCTCCCAGTCTGTGGCTTGAATTGTCTTTTTATTAACTGTTTTTTTTTAAATATAAAAAGTATTTAATTCAAATAAAATCCAATTAATCCATTTTCTCTTTCATGGTTTGTCCTCTTTCTAAACAAATCTTTGCCTAAAAGTTACATAATTGTATCTCTCACATTTAAGTCTATAACCAACTTTGAATTAAAGTTTTTATATGCATTAGTAATAATCAAGCTTCATTGACACATTGCTGATTCTCAGCTGAAGTATATGTGGGTCTGTTTCTTGATTATCTGTTTCACTAAACAATATATCAAACCTTACACCAAAACTACATGGTCTTACTGTAGATTATATAAGTCCTGAGACCAGATAATATATGTTCTCCAATATTTTCTTCTTTTTCAGTATTGCTTTTGGTATTTTAAGTTCTTTGCATTTATATTTGAACTTTATAATCACTTTGTCAATGTTTATAAAAATGCCTGTTGAGATTTTGAGATTACATTGACTCTACAAATCAATTGGGACAGTCATGACAATTTACCATATTGAGTCATCCAATATTGTACTTTCTCTCAGCAATTTTTTGTAACATTCAGTACATATACATATTTTTTGTAAAATTTATCCTTATGTATTTTGTATTTTATGCTATTATGAATGGTATTTATAATTTTGCTTGTTGACAAGAATAAAAATAAAATTTTTGAATATTGATCTGAATCTTAAAACCTTGCTAAACACATATATAATTTCTATTACTTTTTGTTGTAGTTTTGTTTTTTTTTTGAGACTTTAGAGAGTACATGTGCATGAGATCAGGGGGAGGGGCAAAGGGAGAGGGAGAGAGAGAATTCCAGCAAACTTCCCACTGAACCCAGAGCCTGATGTGGGGCTCAATCCCATGACCCTGAGATCAGGACCTGAGCCAAAATCAAGAGTCAGATTCTTAACTAAGCCACCCAGGCACCCCTATTCTATAGTTTTCTGAAGAGATGGCTCTATCCTTTGTCAATAGAGATTTTCTTCTTCCTTTTCCATCTCTATATCTTTTTTCTTTCCTTATTGCACAGACTAGAACTTCCAGCACAATGTTAAGTGGAAACACAGAGATAAGTTATCCTTGTCTCATTCCTGAATTTAGGTGGGAGCATTTAGTCTTCCAGTGTTTAAATGTGGTATCAGCTATGGGATTTTCACAGATACACTTCATTAGCCGGAGATTTTCATCATGAAGTGCTGTTGAATTGTGTTTCTCTGCATCTACTGAGATGACTGTATGTACTGTTTTTTTTTTTATTGTTTGTATTGGGAATTACATTGATTGACTATGGAATATTAAACTGCTTTTGTGTTTCTGGAATTAAATTCATTAGTTTGTGAGACACTACCCATTTGGTTAATCACTAGATTCAATTTGCTAAGATTTAAACGAATTTTTGTCTACGTTTATGTCGTATATTTGTATTTTCTTTCCTTGTAATAGGTTTCTCTTATCTGTGATTTTGTGTGCTGACCTTATCAAATAAATGTGTGAGTACGCATGCCTTTCTGTTCTAATTTCTGGATGAGTTCATGTATAAATGGTATTATTTCTTCTTTAAATATATGCTAGAAATCAGTAAAGGTAGTTTATGTGTGGTTATTAAAAATGAATTCAATTTATTTTATAGCAGCATGGCTATTCATGTTATTTATTTATTCTTGAGTGAGCATTTAAAGTTTGTCCATTTAAGTTTTTTTGGTTACTGGCAAGAAGTTTTTCATAATATTCCCATATTTACTTTTAATGGATGTAGGTTCTATATTGGTTCGCCCTATTACTTTCCTAACATCCTGGCATTATTAATCTGTGCTCTCATTCTCTCTCCTGCCCTCCCTCCCTCATATTTTTTTTCCTTTTAAGTCTGTTTGCAGGTTTTTAGATTTTATTGATCTTTTCAAAGAATTAGATGCTATTTTTTTCTGTTTTCTGTTTTACTGTCTTCTGCTTTTATCTATAGTATTTCCTTTCTTTTGTTTAATTTGCATTTAATTTGCCTTTCTATTCCTAGTTTGTTTTAAGGTGTAAGACTAGATCATTGATTTGAGATCTTCCAAGTTTTCTTATGTGTATTTGATTGTATAAATTTCTCGTTAAATAAGCTTTAACTGTATCCCATAAGTTTTATGTTGAGGTTTCATTTGCTATATCTTCAAAATATTTTTATTTCCTTTATTTTTTTTTTACCCAAAGGCTAGTTAGAGTGGAACTTTTCTATTATTTAGGAGTTTTCTAGTGTGTGTGTGAGAAAGGAGGGAAGGAGGGATAGAGGGAGTACACTCACAAGAGGGATTTCTAGATTAATACCATTGTGGTAAGAACATATTCTGTAAGGTTTCAATCTCCTGAAATCCACTGTGATATGTTTTATTACATGATAATATTGTCTATCTTGGTTCCATGTGTTTTCAAAAGTAATGTGTATTCTGCAGTTGTTGGTTACAGTTGAGTATAGTGGTTAAGGAGGTCATTTCGATTTTCTGCATGCTTATTTTATTTTTATTTGGTCAATTACTGAGTAAAATATGCTGAAATCTCCAAAGTTCAGTTAAAGTTTGCTCATTTCTCCCTTATTTTCCCATCAGTTTTTGTTTTCTGTATTTTGAAGCTATTAATTATGTGAATATTTATAATTGTTTTATATATATTTTTTTAAAGATTTTATTTATTTGAGAGACAGAGAGTACGAGCGAGAGAGTACAAGCAGGGGGAGCAGCAGAGGGAGAGGGAGAAGCAGACTTCCCACTGAGCCCCGATGTGGGGCTCAATCCCAGGACCCTGGGATCATGACCTGAGCCGAAGGCAGACGCTTAACCAACTGAGCCACCCAAGCACCCTGATATAGTTGTTTTATATTTGATGTATTCACCCTTTCATCATCAGGATGTGTCCTTCTTTTGTCTTAACACTCATTACCTTGAAGTCTACTGTATCTGATATTAATATAACCACTTCAACTATCTTATGCCTCGTATTTTCATAGTATATTCTTTTCCAACCATATTTTCAATCTGCCTCTGTATTTAAAACGTGTCTTCTGTAACAACAGGTAATTGATTCTTGCCTTTTTAAACCAGTCTAAAAACCTCTGCGATTGGATTTAGAAAACTTTGTAATTTATGTACTTATTGCCATAGTTGTTTTTATGTGTACCAAATTGCTATTTATTAATCTCCTTCAACTCTGTGATTTCATATTTTTTTCATTCTTTGATTTTAGTTGTTCATTCTCCATTTCTTACAACTTTTGATTGAATATTAAACATTTTAATATTTTTAGCAACTCTATATTCTATTGTATTATTGTGATAATTAAAAAATAATCCTAGTAGGTAGTGGACTTGCTGATTCAAACTGCAAATGGAGTTTCTTTCACGGCATGTAGCTGCTGATAATTCCATTTTTGTGGCTTCCTACTGCTGCTGTCTTAGCTTGAATTCCTCCCAGTCTCAAAATATGGTAGTCAACCAAGGATTTGGGCAAAGATGTAATACACATTTTCTATGATTTCCTTGCTTCTAGCACTCTCTACAACTCCAAATTGTTATCTATTCTCTGTACTTTGACACTTACAGTTATCAGGATTCACCATTCTCCCACTCAGGCTATACACTGTTGAGGAATATAAGTATTTAGAAAAACATTAAATTCACAGATATGGTTCTGTGCAGGGATATTTTTCAAAAATCAAATGTTTTCTGATCCTTTGATTTTTCAATTGGTCTCCTACATGTAAATAGTGAAGCCCCTGCTATTCACATGTAGTTTAGCTGTCAGCTATGGATTTGGGGCAGTTTATGCTTTGAATTTAGATCCCATTTCTTCTTCAGGCCTCATGCTACCATGCTTTCACTTCAGTTTCTGGAAGCTACCACTGCCCTGTTTTCTGACCTTTGTAACTTTAGCTGGTAAGACTCTAGCTTTTCTCAATGCTATTTTTGGTAACATATACCCAGTACACCCACTCTCACCTTCTGATGAGAAAGTCAAAATCCTACTCTTCTTTTGTTGCAGTTATTTTGGAATTAAACTCCTCTGCCTCTACCTCCTCCTTTTTGACACTTTTCATTCTTCAAATAGCTCTTATTATTCTAGTGCTTTTGATAAGTAGTGTCTACACTGGGTTCCTGTAACTATTTCACTGTTGTTTTATTAAAGTAAATTCTCCCCCGGTCAAAGTTTGGGGGAATCGTATGTTCCCATAATATCTTTCTAGGGCTGGAAAAGGGCTGGGATAACTGCAAGGGTGTCTGTTCGGGTGGGGATGGAGGGGGCAGGCTGCTGCAAAGGGTGACAGAGCGACTGATAATCATCCTTGGAACCATGCAATATTACAACCTTGCAAAAAAGTATCTTCTCTCCCAAACACTGCTTGGGAAAATGAACCTGAACTGAATAGCAACTCTAGTCCTGCCTTGTATGAGAAGGGAATCACCCAATTTCTTCACTAATGGTTGTTGATTAGGCTTGGCAGTATATTGGAGAGTGCCATGAATTCTTCAAATGGTCCTGTTCCTCCAAATACTGACATTCTAATTATCAGAGTGTATAGTTTTGCCAAAAAGCAAAAATACTAATTAAAAACACCTGGTATGTCAGCAAATTTGGATTAGGCACAGAAACTGACCATGAGTACAGAAGGGCTTCCCTGAGGAGTTTATATATAAATTTTGTCCTTGTCTGTGTTCACTTCCAAGTATGCCTGGTACCATGGAAGTGGAATCCACCAATCAGGTATGTGGTATGAGTTCTAAGAGCCACAGGATATAATGAGCTATCTCACTTCTGTACATTACAGACTCACAGATTTAGATTCTAAGCAGAAGAGTTCTCACTGGCCCCCACTACTATTTCCTATCTAATTCTGTTTTTGTTTGGTTGTTGGTTGGGGTTTTTTGTTTGTTTGTTTGTCTTCATGCTACTTGTTATCCCAAACTCCTCTATCTATTTCAGTGTGAATTACAGTTTCTATACTTGCAAGGTTAAAAAAAAAAAAATCCACTCATGGAACTCAGTTGAAAAGGGAAGGACCATCCTACCTTCTAGGTATTAGAGCAATAAATCAAAAAGTTAGAAACTGAAGTTCTTGTGGATATCAAATCTCTGACTTTCTCACTCATCCTAAAATATTCCATTTATTTTCTCCATTACCTCTTTTTCCAAGTCAGATCTGTATGCATTAGCCTTCTAATAAATAAGGCTATCCTAGGCCAAATTCTCTATGGCATAGATTTTTTTTGAGAATCTCTTAAGAATCTACACCAAGTGGGACTGAATAATATGGAAGGTAGGGGAGCCTCTTCTAATCGTCTGGGCAGAGATGTTTGTCTTACCAGGTAAGTGAACTAATAGTCTGTCTATTCACATCAAAAATAATAAATGGCAAAAACAGAGAAATAGTAATAGCTCCAGGAACGGGAAATGGGTTTTGAAATAAAACACTGATTAGATATTTTCTTGAGATCACGATCACAAATATCTTTTCAATAATACTAATCGTAAGTTGTCCTGAAACAAATAATTCCATTTCACTGTCTTCAATGTACTTTTCTACTTCTTTTATAGTTGAATATAGCATGCTCTATCTATTGTGTAGGACTTTGTAAAACAAAGGCACATTATATAAATGTGAGAAGTCATTATCATGTACTTACTATGCAAGACTGTACAATGCCCAGAGCAGTGAAGGGAAGGGAATTCTCTGAACAGAGCAATTTTTTGCATATTGCTGATACATTTCTCAAATCACAATCATTTCCATGGAAACAGTCTGTGATATTGAAAAGACAGCCACTGTCTTCTAAGATCCAGCAGAAAAATAATTTTGTCTCTAAATGTAAAAGCTTCTTAGTCAATCACAAATATTTCAATAATTAGGAATAACAGCAAGGGGAATTCAATTACAGGCAAAGCAAATTGCTTTTTATTTAAATGTTCTCTTTTTAATGCATCTCAGTGTGAAAGTCCCTCTTTAAATTAGTGAAAGATGTGTAATCTCAATACCTCCACTGGGGGCTATAGGAATATAGGTAGTCTCGCTCTTTTGTTGAGTGTTTAGAGGCTTGGACAAAATTATACTGCTGTTGGTACTTTGTAATGATAGATATTGATAGTAATTTAGATAATTAAGTGTATTCCAGCCTTATTTCAATTTTCTCCAGTTGTAAAATTCTTGTCTGCTAGCTTAATATATTCATGTTTATGTAAATTTAAATGCAATCATAACCATTCTGTAGTCATTATCAAAACAGGTTGGGCCATCTTCATTTCATTCCCTGATGCTTTTTAACCTTAAAGAAAGGTCCAAAAAATGTTCTACTCGAAACCAACAAAGAGGCCTCATCTAATCTTGGTTCCTGTCAGTTCAGTTTAATTTTTACAGTAGGTATCATTTTAGCCAAAAGTAGAAATGTGAAAAATTTATGAACAGGAACCATGGCATCTGGAGGAAGAACCTGAGATGTCTACCCTTCAGCAGCTTCATTAAGGAGACAAGAATAAAAGAATTCAATTTTGGCATCCTGGGGAAATTTGCCTTGAGGTCAAAGTTTATCAACTGGTTAGAACTCTTAATTATATAGTCCTTTGCTTTTCCTCTCTAAAAAGGTGTCATATTCCTAAAAATGACGGTCTTACCCACTGAACTGTAGCATGGCACAGAAGCATTGGATATGCAAATTAGAGCACTTAGTAGGCCTGAGAAATTTAAAGTACGGGGAAAATATAAGCTATAAGTAATTTCCTCTCCCGAGGTTTAAATGCCAGTATTTTCATCTGCTCTATTTCAGGGCGACATATTTCTAGTTGATTAATCTATATGAATATTAGAAATCAGTTTGTGGTCACAATGCAATTTTAGTGATGTTAACTGTAAGCACTTAGGTGATTTTGTATATTTACCCTTTGGGGTTTTGCCTTATTATATGTTATGTCCCTCTCAACAATTATAATTCTACCAAAGCTAAGAACTATTGCTGAAAATTAACCCATTACCTAATTTAGAGTACACTGTATACAGCAAAAGATGAATGTAATAGATCAAAGATGGTTAAAAATTCTTGGACTCTCCTCCCATTGAGCTCATCCCTCTTGCCTAGAATCCGGGCTTAAATTTGTGATTTGCGGACACGTGGGTGGCT
Organism: Mirounga angustirostris; assembly: GCF_029215605.1. NCBI lineage: Eukaryota > Metazoa > Chordata > Mammalia > Carnivora > Phocidae > Mirounga > Mirounga angustirostris. Next base: position 49,937,450 of record NW_026991711.1, read on the forward strand.
CAGTTGGTTGGGTGACTGCCTTCGGCTCAGGTCATGATCCTGGAGTCCCAGGATCGAGTCCCACATCGGGCTCCCTGCTCGGCGGGGAGTCTGCTTCTCCCTCTGACCCTCCCCCTTCTCATGCTCTCTCTCTCTTAAATAAATAAAAAATCATGGGGCACCTGGGTGGCTCAGTCGGTTAAGTGACTGCCTTCGGCTCAGGTCATGATCCTGGAGTCCCGGGATCGAGTCCCGCGTCGGGCTCCCTGCTCGGCAGGGAGTCTGCTTCTCCCTCTGACCCTCCCCCCTCTCGTGTGCTTGCTCTCTCTCATTCTCTCTCTCTCAAATAAATAAAATCTTTAAAAAAAAAATTGTGATTTGCTTGAGTAATAAAACACAACAGAAGTAATGTTCTGGGATTCATGAAGCTAAATCCAAAGAAGTCTTGCAGCTTCCACCCCAGTTTTTTGCAACACTCTGTGGGAATCCTGAGCTTCCAAGTAAGAAGTTACTTGCCCTGAGACCACAGTACTAGAAAGACCATTTGTGAGACCTGCAGTTGCCTGTCCCAGCTGAGCCTAGCTTCAGTGTGCTCCTGCCAAGATGTCATGTTTGTGAGTGAAGCCATCCTGAACTCTCCAAACCAGATCATCCACCAGATGAATACAATCCAGTTACCCTGGTTGGTGCCATGTGGAGTAGAAACATTTGCCAGCAGACTCCTGAACGAATTCTTGACCCACAAAATCTGGAAACCTAATAAAATGGTTAATGTTCCAAGACTCTAAGTTTTGGGATGGTTGGTTATGCAGCAATATATAAGCCAAAATAAGAAAACAAGGTGTCCATGTTGTGTTTTTTGTTTCGGTTTGGGTTTTTTTCTGTGTTTTTTTCTGTGTTAGACTGCAAAATGTTTATTCTACTGTTCAGCTACAAATCTGTTTTTGTCAGTTTATCTCTACTAGTAAAAATAAATGTAAATTTCATCCATCTAATGATTACCCACTTTTTTTTTCCCCTCTTCAGCACCATCCTTACCACTGACATTCTGTATTTAATTCTTTCTTTTCATTCTAAAACTCATAAAGTAAGTAATGATCTTTTCTCAGGCAAATGAAATGGTTTTGAAATCACAAAAGATCCTGTACTATAGATCTTTGAAAGTCATGTAAAATAGGACATTTACATACTATAATGTTATAATGTATTTAAGAGTAGATAACTTATAATAATAAACTGGTTTTGCATTGCCTTTTATTGAGGTATAACTGAGATATGGCATTATACTACTTTCCAATATACAACATAATGATTTGATCTTTGTAGACACTGCAAAATCATCACCACAATACATCTAATTACCATAGAGGTACTGTCACCATACAAAGATACTTTTTTTTTTCTTATGAGAACTTTCAGGGTTTACTCTCTTAGCAACTTCTAAGTATACACTACAATATTACTGACTGTAGTCACCATGCTGTACTTTACATCCCATGACTTACTTGTTTTATATTCGGATCTTTGGACCTCTTAGCCCACTTCACCCATCTTGCCCACCACCTAACACACCTCCCCTCTAGCAACCAGCACTCAGTTTTCTGTATCCATGAGTCTTGTTTTGTTTGTTCAATTTTGTTTTTCAGATTCCACATGTAGTAAATAATATGGTATTTGTCTTTCCTGTAAGACTTATTTCACTCAGCATAGTACCCTCTAGGTCCATTTGTAGTGTTCCAAATGGCAAGATTTCTATTTTAGGGCTGAATAGTATTCCTATGTGTATGTGTGCATACACATCTTTTTTATCCACTCATCCATCAATGGACACTTAGGTTGTTTCCAAGCCGCAAGATACACAGTGCCAATTATATATCTTTTCAAATTAGTATTTTTGTTTGTCTCAGATAAATACCTAGTAGTGGGATTGCTGGGTGATAGCTCTAATTTTCATTTTTTGAGAAACCGCCATACTATCTTCCAAAGTGGCTGCACTAATTTACCTTCCTACCAACATTGCACACAAGGTTCCCCCTTTCTCCATCTTCTCACCCACACTTGCTTTTTTTCCCCATCTTTATAATAATAACCATTCCAACAGGTAATATCTCATTGTGGTTTTGATTTATATTCCTCTGATAATTAGTAGTGTTGAGCATCTTTTCATGTATCTGTTGGCCATGCGTATGTCTTTTTTGGAAAAATGTCTATTCAGATCCTCTGCCCATTTTTTAACCTGATTATTTATTTTGCTACTGTGTTATAGGAGTTCTTTATATACTTTGGACATTAACATTAACTTTGGACATTATTGAATATATGATTCATAAATACTTTCTCCCATTCTGTAGGTTGCCTTTTCATTTTCTTGATGGTTTCTTGTGCTGTTCAGCAGCTTTTTGGTTTGATGGAGTCTCACCTATTTTTGCTTTTGTTGTGTTTGCTTTTGGAGTCAGATCCAAAAAAGCATTGTTAAGACCGATGTCAAGGAGCTTACTGCCCACGTTCTCTTCTAGGAAGTTTTATGATTTCTGGTCTTATATGCAAGTCTTCAATCGATTTTGAGTTAATTTTTCAGTGTGATATAAGATAAAAAATTCCGAGAGGCACAGGGGATTCAGAACTACTATCAAGAGGGTTAGGAAATAAGAGAACATACACAAAAAGAAACATAACTGGGAGAAATTCAATATAACATATGCCTTCCTAAGAGATGAGAAGTTCCTCCCATGAAAGATCTATGCATCCTAGCTAAAGACACAGCATCCAACATTCCATATAAAAAACAGTAAGATGAACATAGGTATAAAATACAAGAAATCCTTTTTGAGTTCCTGATAGGATAAAATTATAGTGGTGTATATGGATAGGTCTCTGAGGCACCAGGATGAACGTAGTAAAAACAAAGAACTTGAAGTCAATCAGATCCATGTTCAGATCCCAGTTTCTCCGCTTTCTCAATTTTCAGCAAGTTACTTTGCTTTTCAGAGATTCAACTTTATTAACTCCAAATGAAAAGAACATGTCTTTCATTAGTTAATTACCCAGTATCTGCCTGAGATATAACAGGTAGGCACCCAAGAAATGTTACTTTCTCCTTCCTTTAAGGGATACGGAGACTACCTCTAACCATATATCATTCTAATGTAGAGGTAAGCTATTTTTTCTCTCCTGGAGAAGTTAAATTGAAAACTGTCTCTAACTATTCAAGCCACATTCCCATTCTCTTTTTCTGCTTATTCATGTGTAAAAGAAGGAAAATTAAAAACAACAGCACATACCTGCTATGCATTTCTACCTTTCAGTCTTAGGAGTATGGTTAATGTTTTCCTCTCTTTTTGTTAATTGAAGATTATGATTTTGGAAAATAGAAAATATGCTAAATAATTCTATCTATTCATCTGCCTAAAAAATAAATCAAAGATTCCCAAAAAGAGCCTGCATTAAATAACAGGAATGAGGAAGATAATTTTGAGTCAGTAGAATACCCAGAAATCATATAAAATAAGATATTACAGAGTTCAATAAATATGATTTAGAAATAAGCATCATGGAGGTATTTCCAAATAATTCTTAGATTAAACACGATGAAATGGCAATGAGATTTCTGGCATTAGATATCTGAATACTGTTGAGTAATAATCAGAGCTAATGTTGATGAGCCACTTATAAACATACAGTTACTCCTTAGAATCATTACTCATTTTTTTAATTAATCCTCAAAGCAACTCTAGGAAGTAGGTAATATCTCCATTTTTCAAATGAGGAAACTACGTCACTCAGAGATTTAGGGACCTTTCCAAGTCTTGTAACTAATGAAAGGTGGAGATACAAATGAACTTAAAAATCTCACATGAGGGGCGCCTGGGTGGCTCAGTTGGTTAAGCGGCTGCCTTCAGCTCAGGTCATGATCCTGGAGTCCTGGGATCGAGTCCCACATCGGGCTCCCTGCTCAGGTCTGCTTCCCCCTCTGCCCTCTTCCCTCTCGTGCTCTCTGTCTCTCATTCTCTCTCTCTCTCTCAAATAAATAAATAAAATCTTTAAAAAAAAAATCTCACATGAGGAAGTAAAACTGCCCTCCAGATATTAGCTCTTTTTGTTGAAATGGAATATTATAGAAAATGCAGTAGATGCTTGAAAAGAATCAGATTCCAAGGAACCAGCAGGAAAGCAGCTCTCTGTTCAAGCATATACTTCAAGTTTACTGTGAATTTACTTGACGCTCCCATCCCATTTCTGCAGTTACACTTGTGAGTTCTGTTGGAGTGACACACAAATTCTAGTCTGACAGATGCTGTCTAGAGTCAATACTGATGCAATCCAGCAACACAGTAGTTGTTAATTGTCTATGTACAATCAGTCTCCCCATAATCCCACCAGTGTATACAGGATTTTCTTTGTAAAATGACCCACCTCTTATTCTCAGCTGTATAAAACAACTTAGGTGAAAGTGACCAAGTTCTTAATCACAAACTGATTCAGAAATGTGATACGTGTGACACAATTCTGGCCAATTGGAATCAAGAAGCTATTTGCTGGCAGGTTCTGAGAAAAAAGCTGCCGGAAAAATAATTCTTCACTAAATGTCTTATTGCATGTATGTAAAAAAGTGGGAGACTAACAACTTGGTGCTGTCTTGAGGAAGATAACTGGAGAATCTAGATGGTGAGAGAGCCAAGGCAATTACAAGTACAGGCAGAGTGTGTAAGACTTTGCAAAGACTTCTAGATCAGTTCTTGCCTGTGGCCAGATCTAATTCCATATTGTTCAGTTATACAAATCATCAAAGTTAGTTTTTAAGTTTAAACTAGATCCCATATGATACAATCTCATAAAACAGGATTTCTTAACCTTAGCATTGTTGACAATGGCCCAGATAAATCTTTGTTGACTATCTTGGGCACTGCAGGAGGTTTAGCAGAATTCTTGGCCTCTACCCACTAAATGACAGTAGAACGCCTCCAGTCATGACAATTAACAATGTCTTCCGTCATTGCCTAGTGTCCCCTGCAGGGCAAATTCACTTACTGTTGATAACTACTAATATAGAGCATTAATAGACATTTTGGGCATCTCCCTACCAACCATTCCCCCTCTCTTCATCCATCCTGATTTTCATTCATGCATCCACGCATTCCTTGCTTTGGTGACTAAACTAAGCCATGCGATCCTATTCTTTGGCCACCAATTTGTTTGGAGGCTGGAAAGTAATGAAATTTGGGCTGATGAATTTCAGGAGAGGTCTGTGTTTACATCTAGAGGAAAACTCTTCCTCTGTTGTCTGAAGATAAGTAATTCTACTAGATCTGTAGAACTACCTAGATGTGGGAATCATGGGAAAACACCTTGTGATCTTGTTGAGAAGATAGCCCTTAGACTAAAATGGAGACAGATCAGAGTAAGACAAAAAATCCCAAGCTTTTGGAAAGTCTATTATGCAGTTGAATCAGACCAATGCAGAAACCTTCCTGCTTCATGAGTGAATATGTTCCCTTTATTGATAAACGCGTTTGAATTACGTTGGTCTGTTACTTACAATCTAAGTGCCCTAATTCAAAGAATTTGCTTTGCCTCGGCATGTAAAAAAGCTCCAAAGAGTTTAGTCAGTACTGTCTGATACAAGTTTCTATAATGATGCGAATGTACTATATCTGCACTGTCCAATAGGACAGGCATAGCCACATACGGCTATTGAGCCCCTGGAAGTTGGCCAGCATGACTGAAGAACTGAATATTTTATTATTAATGGAAGCACATGTAATAAAAGATCCACCGTCTTAAAATTTTAAATTGTTAACTGTACGCACAAAGATGTACAGAAGAACTCTAGAATTTGTTTTACATAACTGAAACTTAATGCTTGAGTAGCAACTCTGTTTCCCTCACCCCCCCCCAATGCCATTCTACTACTTGCATGTGTTTGACTATTTTAGTTAAAGCATATTGAAGGCTGAATTTTCAATATGATTTAACTTAATTTAAATCACCGTATGTAGACAGTGACTACTACCACTGGACAGCACAGGTCTAGAATAAGTTTTTTTTTTTTTAAATGCTCATGCAATCAGAGCTTTAGTTAGCAAGAAGCCACAGCTTAGAGAAATGGTTAGTGTCCCCTTAACAAAACCAACATATCAGGGGCACCTGGGTGGCTCAGTCGTTAAGCGTCTGCCTTCGGCTCAGGTCATGATCCCAGGGTCCTGGGATCAAGCCCCACATCGGGCTCCCTGCTCCTCGGGAAGCCTGCTTCTCCCTCTCCCACTCCCCCTGCTTGTGTTCCCTCTCTCACTGTGTCTCTCTCTGCCAAATAAATAAATAAAATCTTTAAAAAAAACAAAACCCCCAACATATCAATAAATATTTTTTTATTTTATTATTATTAAGGTAAGCACACGTAACAAGAGATCTACCTACTTAACAGATTGTGGGATGGAAAAAACAAAGGAACAGGACAATTTGGCAACCATCAGGATTCCAGAGAGTGCCAAAGCTGGCGTTGCTCAGAAGGCTAACTAAAGCACATGCAGAATTTTAACCTGCACAAATCTAAAATGCAATCTACTTGGTCTTCCATTTAGCCAAGTGGGGAGCACCTGGATTGGAAGACCTTGAGTTAGGTGCCCACCAAGACCCAATCATCTATGGCCAGGGCGCATGGATCACATATCTGTGTTCATGACAACATTTGTCTATCATTTCCTCAGTGGGCATTATAGGCATTAATAACAACAAATATTCTTGTCTTTTAATTTGGATTTCCTCAGCCATGTAATAAGATGCATGCTGTTATCCTCTCTCTACAGGTAAATAGAGAACAAAGCTGGTAAGCAAGTGCGATTTCTCCTGAGTCAAGATGTCCTTTAGAAACTTCAATAAGTTACCACGGGTCGCTCCTCAGAGATCCTTAAAACTCCTCTACTTTCTCTTTTAGCCTTTTCCCCATCTTCCTAGGAAACAATTCTAGAATCACTTAGATCAACGTCTAAATGCCGTCCTTGCTCCTGTATTTCAGTTGTCGGTCTCTATGCGGCATGCACCCCCTGAGGGAGACACAGCTTGTGTCTGTGCAGGTCCCAAGTCATTCTGTCTTTACTCCCAGATCTGAAGTCCATGCTTGAAATTAAATCACTGGCTGCTCCAGCAACTCACAAGCAACAGGTTGCCTGTGTGTCTTTAGAGTGGAAGTGTGGTGATGTACTTGGATTGCAAAATACTTAACAACTGTGGAGTCAAGCCTTTCCACTATAGAGCTCTCCAAGTCGGAGCCATTTCAAAAACTTTGAAACCAAAGGAATCAGTGGATGAGTCCTGCTCTGTGTGTTTTCTGCAACATGAAAGAGCCTCAGTACCATGGGGGTTTGCCAGCATGTCTGAACAGCAAACCCAGCAGGAAAGAAACTAGCTGGGGGCAGGGGGGTACTGACAACAGGTGGGGCATGCTAGCAACTGCAAGACTCATTCCTGACACAAATAAGGAGTTGCAAAACCAAGAGGCATCAGCAGCCTGCAAGTTCCACGTACCAGGCCTCGTGCTGCTTTTCCCTGGTACTTTTCTGCCCATGGCATAACATATAAAATCTGAAAACTCAAAAATCTGCATTTTTTGAACAAACTGGGTGACACTATTTCTGGGTGCATATTAAACATTGCTCCCTCTTTGGGGAAAGAGGAAGAAATAAAATAAAGTCTGCTACAGACTGAATTTATAGGTTGCCATGTCTTTGGTGCCTTACTAAGTGGGTGCTACAATAATCTTTAACAAAATGGCCAAAAGAAATATTAGTATCTCCGCTGAGAAAAAGTATTGTACTCTGCCCAGCATTGTTGGAACATTTGGCAAGATCATAAGCAAATATTTAGGTTAGGGAAACATCTGCCAAGGTAAAGGTCTTTCAGTGAAAAGGGCATTGGAAACTTCTGTCTGGAATATAATACTTTGCCAAATCAAAGTATCAAAAGTGAGAATAAAATATATCAGAAGATTGATGGTTGGTTCTGGGAGGATGAGGGGGAGGATTAAAGAAGAGGAAAATAGTGTCTGCTTGAGCATCCAAATATAAAAAAAAAAATTAAAAAACCGAACCTACATAAAATTATCCATTTTACTAAATACAAGTATATAAAATGAATGAATAATTAATAGGGAAAGACGAGAAAGGATCTGAGGTTCCTGGAGAGGTAAAATTCCAAGCTTGAGCTAAGTGTTCTTTCCAGACTATTCTCTTTGGAAGTATTTCCTGCCAAAAGTATGCTCCCAGGCTCACCTCAGGTGATGCATTAACATTCTGAAAGCTTTTACCTAAACCAATAAATGAAACTCCCTGATTAACTATAAGCCCTGTAGACTCGATAACTTTACCCATTAATTAACAAAGGGACAAGTGAAAGAAGGAGAGAAGTATAGGGCAAGAAATCTTGCCATTTCTATTAAATCTTAGGAGAACAACAACAAAAATGAAAATGAATGATTTATAGCCACTTTTCTCTGGGCAATATGTTGAAATATCTAGATTTTGGGTTTAAATAACAAACTAGCTGATTGCTGATCTGTATATGTATAGGCTTGCATGTGTATGTGAATGTATAGTTTTCCACACATATAGATTCAGAATGTTTACTTATAAGTATAAATATTTATGACACATTTGTAAATTCTGTCTAAGGAAATGTCGCTATGGGTAGTTTCACTTCAAAACTTGTGATGCTGGAACTTTTAGGAGATTACAAATACATTTCCTAATAGAAACCAAGTACACATCCTGTAATAAGATGAAAAGCCACCATAATGATTTCCCTTTCCACTGAGAAATTAAAGTGATGCCTGGATTTTTAAAGATACAGAGGATACATGGCAATGAAATATTTATTGACTTAACCAGAAATATCACACACAGGTAAGTTTTCCTTTATAAATAACTGATCCATTTGGATAGGAAAATGTTACATTTTTGAAACACAAAAGCACCAGGAGTGGGGATAAAGTGAGCGTTGGTTGCAGAAATTCTAGATGAGTTTCCAAGTCACAAATCAGCCCCTGACAAGAGCAGCATTGAAGAGTCTCATAGTATAAATATGCAGACATTATACTTCAGTCTGGAGAAGATGTGTAAAGCAACACTATCTAAACCTAATATGATTTTAATATAAGCCATATGTTTGCTCTCTGTATCTCTATAGAATCACCAAATTTAAAAGAGCAAATTCCACCTACACTAACCTGATCATTCTTTTCTCTAGAAGGTGACAAACAGTGTCTCTTAGGAATTGTTAAGCTGACTTCCCTAGTGATCAGAAGTTAAAATTAAATATGCTGACTTTTGATTTTAATATAAAACTATGCAGTTATCAAAATTTAATATTAGGAATGTCTAAGTGAATATTCAGTGAATATTATATCCAAATACAAGAATAAACAAATATATTAAAGCAGTAAATTTTCATTAAAAATGTGACTAAAAATCAAGACATTATGTATGGTAGTATTATCAAAAATAACTTTTGAAAATAGAGACTTTTCAGTCAGTTAATGAGTAGTCTCTAAGATGGTTTATTTACTCTACAAACTCATGCTGATTATGCTAAGTGATTTAGGAGCTATCACAGAATGAAAAGAGCTCTGTATTTAAGGGTTTCCTATTGGAAGACTAAATTATATGATAAATACATGAAATTACCTGCAAAGACAAAGTTGCTAAGAGAAGAAGCTGGGATATGATAGGACATTTTGTAAAAAAAAAAAAAAATATATATATATATAGAACTGGAGCATGTCTGGAAAAATGGGGCTTTTTATAAGTATTTGATAATGGGATATCCAAAATTTGGAATAAAGGGAACAAAATTAACTGAACATTAATCTTAAAGATAGAAATCTAGAAATTACAATGAGAGTGAATGATTTTTTGCCAGATCAAACTGTGTTTGAATTTATCAGTATATTTAAATAAAAGATGTATTTTTTTCAGCAAGGGTATGGGTTGCTAAGGAACCGTAAAGAAGAGTCTATCAAAGGGAAATGACAGTGCCCTGGCTTCCCAGGGAAAGCAGCTAAGATATTCATTGGCTATGAAATATAGATCCATTCAACCTCCCTTTGTCTGATCCCTGATCTCTACACAAGCTTTCAGCCCAATGTCTCTTTCCCTCCAAAAGAATGTGATAAAGACTAAAACTAAGGATAGTATAGAAGTAGTGCCTCTGAAGACAGGCACCCTGATTCATAACCTGACCCCACCACTTACTATCTGTACAACTTGTATAAGTTACTTGAACTCTCTGTGACTCAATTTCCACACCTATAGAATAGGCCTAATAATGGCTAGTTCATAGAGTTTTGGGGAGGATTAAATGGATGTAACACAGTGGAATGGAAAGGCATGTAGTAAGCACTCAAAAATATAATTTATTATAACGATAATTTATATGGCCCCATGCAGTGGTTCCCATGATAAATTAATAAATGATCTCCTCTTACATAGCTGATATGCATTCAAGCTACATATATGCCATTAAATAATCGCCATGAAGTGCCACATTTCTAGTCTGTGTGCGAGAGCTCCTCCTGCCAATAAGTGGGCATTTTGTTGCTATTCCTGTTCCATAGGTTTCTTTTTTTTTAAGATTTTATTTATTTATATAAGAGAGCACAAGCACACAGCACACACACAAGTCGGGGGGGGGGCAAGTTAGGGCGAGGGGCAAAGGGGGGGGGAGTGGGGCAAGCAGACTGCACTGAGTGTCTAGCCTGACACAGGGCCCAATCCCACAACCCGGAGATCACAACCTGAACCAAAACCAAGAGTTGGATGCTTAACCAACTGAGTCACCCAAGCGCCCCCCCCCCAATATGTATTTTTTTAATAAGGTTTCATTTTCTGGAGACTGCTTCTCCTTGGGTCTAAGAGTTGAGCATCAAAGCCATTCCATGAGAGGTTATATCCTGTCAGATTTCTTCAAAATTAACATTTTTCAATGTTTAGTTCTGTGAAATAGTCTTATGACATGCTGCGAAAATAGAGTAACTTTGTCTAAAAAGATTGAGAAATGCTGCATACGGTAGCCTTCTCTGAGCTTCACAGAAATCCCATTCCGTATTCTTATCCACTAGGTCAATACCAGCTCCTTATTGGTTCTTTCCTGTAAGTATATTATTTCAAAAACTGGGCTTATCACTTATTGGTTTATTTCCTCAGTAGCCAGTGGTGAAGTACAAACTAGATCAAAACATCAGAAAGTGAAAGCAGCATGCTTTTTCTTGATAGTGTTTTTATCCAGAACTTCCTAATTTTTGCTACTATAGCCTCCCAAGTAGTGGCTTTGTTTCTATTTTAAACTTTCATCTAATTTATGTCCATACTGCCATAAATGACATCCTTCTGAAAAAGTGTGTGTGTGTGTGTGTGTCTGTGTGTGTCTGTGTACACAGTCATCTCTTAAAATTATTTATGTAAGAGGTAGTAAGTACATTCCAACTTCCACGCTGTTATGAACTGAATGCGTCTCCTCAAAATTCCTATGTGAAAGCCCTAACTCCCAGTGTGGCTATATTCAGAGATGAGGCTTCTAAAAAAGTAATTAATGTTAGGGGCACCTGGGTGGCTCAGATGGTTAGGCATCTGACTCTTGATTTCAGTTCAGGTCATGATTTCAGGGTCATGGGATCGAGCCCTGCACTTGGCATAGAGTCTGCTTGAGATTCTCTCTCTCCTCTCCCTCTGCTCCCCCCCCACCCCCTCCCCCTTTCTCAAATAAATAAATCTTTTAAAAAAAGTAATTAAGGTTAAATGCACTCATAAGTGTGGGGTCCTGATTCACTAGGATTAATGTCCTTTTAAGAAGAAACACCAGCGAGCTCACCCTCACTTTCTGTGTGCCTGCACTGAGGAAAGCCATGTGAGGACACAGGAAGAAGGTGGTGGTCTCTAAGCCAGGAAGACGGCTCTCACCAGAAACTAAATTGGCTGGACTCTTGATCTTGCACTTGTAGCCTCCAGAACTGTGAGGGAAAAAAAATCCTGTTGCATAAGCTACTCATTCTATGGAATTTTATTATGGCAGTTGGAACTGCCTCCTATCACACCATAGACATGGATTTTATTTGTGACTGCCTGGTGTTACAAAGCTCATAAGGGCAAAATACAATGATTTATAAGCAGTATTAGGGAATTATAGTATATTTACCATGTGGCTGGCTTATGACTTATAGTACATATTTGAAATTACTTAGCATGTTATCCCTAGCCCTTCCTGGCTTGGTCCCAACATACCATGGACTAGCAAGCAGAATCTGCTAGAGGAAAACATTACAGTGAGTTGATCAATTTCTCTTTAAAATCATGATCCCAAGCACAAGGGCACTCACTAATCTGGCAACCTTCTAGAGTTCTCCTGATGACCTTCCAATCTGAGCCTTCTCTTCCACTTTCAAATATCTGAATACCCTTCCTCCATCTTCACTTCCCTCTCTCACAGCTGATGACCTTGCTGAATGTATATTATCCTGCTACTATATCCATCTTTTCTCTGGTCACAGTTGTGACAAAAATTTTTTTTCCCCAAAAAAAGGCCAGTGCTTCCACAGGAACTGCAAAACTATGCTAGTTACTTCAAGGTAGAGAATTTAATATAGTAAATCAGTTAAACACATGCTGGAGGACTAGAAAAGGAGAGAACACTTAGGTCAATATTACAGGAGGCAGCTTCTCTACAGTTGAAGAAGATAGGACAAAGCCTGGGGTTGTCAGAACCTCAGAGAAAAGCCCTGTTGAACTGGAACCTGGCTCACTGAGGATGGGACACTTCTCAGCTCTGAGCTCCACATGAGTTTCCAGCTTGTGCGGGTTCAGTGAGACTGTTTGTGAAGGTATAGCAGGAAGATGGACACTGGAACCTGCTGATGCTGGGAGAGCACCAAAAGGAACAACAAATAAACACAGAGGAAGTCCCTTCTTCCATTAGTCCTACTTCCAAGCTTCTTCTAGTGCCTCCAATTGGTGGAACCTAACAGGAAACTAGCAGGTAAATGGAAATGTGTCTGCAGCATCACTGGTCAAACCTCAGAGTAGAACAAGGAAGAATGGATGTGGAGTTCAGAGAAAACAGATTTATAACCAGAACATTCTGTTATTTTATGTCTTACACCTTAAGTCTCTTTCTCTCTATCATACAATTCCATCAGCATTCCAACATATTCTCAAATTGTCCATAAGCTCCTCCTAGGACCTCACATGCCTCTCTACAGCTACTTTCCCATATTGTTAGTTCACTGCATAACAAAAATCCTAGAGCTCCCCAGAAGTCTACTTCCACTCAATTTACCACCATTCAAATATGAAGTCACTTCAATTGGCCTTCACTCCCATCCTTTGGCACAATTCCATAAATACTGAGTCTCACCAGTGTTACCAAAGCCAAGGATCCTGCTTTGTGCAGACAACTTTTATGCACTTGCCCCAAGTGGCTACTTTCTCATCTGGGCACTTTCCTTTGTGGACTCCATGAATTCCTGTTCTCTTCATTGGCTTCTTTCTCAGTCCTTTGTACTTAACATCTCTTATTTTACTTCACTTCTAAATGATAGTATGTAATAGGTTTTGGTCCTGGTATATAACATTTCTGTAACTTCACTCATTCCATAAAAATCTGATGTAGGCTTAAGTTGTTTTTTTTTTTTTAACAGTGTCTATATGCTGATAAACTCCAAATTCAAATTATCAAAATGATATGTGATACTTCTGAACTCCAGATATGCAATAAATTAATATTTCTCCTTCGTTGTTGTAAAAGCAACACAAACATGATGTGGCTCAGATGATGTTATTATATTTTTTAAACCTGATACCTTCTTGTTTTATTCTTTTAATAATCTCTACACCTAATGTGGGGCTTGAACTTATGACCCTGAGATTGAGTCACATGCTCTTTCTACTGAGCCAGGAAGGCACCCCTTATTTATTATCTTTTAAAGCATTTTCCTTCTTTAGCTTTCTCCAAGACAGGAACTGGAATCAATTCTTACCAGTTGGTCAAGTTAAAAACTAAGAAATTATCCTTAATGATCCCATTTGTTTCCATATCCAACATAGGGATGTCTTGCTTTTACTTCCAAATAGATCTAAAATCTGTTTGCTTCTTGCCATTTCCACTTTTAGCACTAAGAATCCAAGCCACCATTACCATGTAGACCATTCTCGTATCTTTACTGGTTATCCTGCTCCTATGTTCTCCCATTCTAATTCATCCTATCCAGAGCAGCCAATGATCTTAAAAAAAAAAAAAAAAATCAGATCTGGCTATTTCCCTTTAAGACAATTTAATGGCTTCCTATAGCACTTAGGATAAATTCCAAATGATATTCCATGGCCTATAGGGCCTTGCCTAACTATCCATATTTACTGTGTATAAGTGTCCTACCAACAACTCACTATATTCCAACAACACTGATCTTTTTTCAGTTACCTCAATTTTTTAGCATTTACTATGTGCTACCATTATGCTAAGCAAAGTTCCTGTCCTTATGAATACAGAGACTAATAGAAAGTGACGCAGATACAGACACATACACACAACTACAGATTTCAATACTATTGTGTAGGAAATAAACACAAGGATTTAGGACAGAAAATAGATTATGGTTGGTGACTTAAGCTGAAACAAACAAAAAAATGAATCAGCCATTCAAAAGGTAACAAGAAAAAAAAAATTCCAAGCAGAAGAACACCCTAAAAGCTTAGTGTAGACAAGTACTGGCAGAAGTTCAAGACAGCCTGAGTGTAGTAAAGAGAAATAGGCCAGAGATATGTTTAGAGGAATATAGCAGCTTGACCAACCAGGACATTATGGGGTTCTTGACCATCATACTACTGACAGATTGCTCATCTTTGCTGTGGGTGGCTGGCCAGGGTACTGAAAGGTGTTTAGCAACATTGCCGGCCAAGAGATGCGAGTAGCACGTGCCCCGTTGTGACATTAAAACTGTCTCCCAATAGGGCACCTGGGTGGCTCAGTCGGTTAAGCAACTGCCTTCAGCTCAGGTCATGATCCTGGAGTCCCGGGATCGAGTCCCGCATCAGGCTCCCTGCTGGGCGGGGAGTCTGCTTCTCCCTCTGACCCTCCCCCTTCTCACGTGCTCTCTCTCTCTCATTCTTTCTCTCTCAAATAAATAAATAAAATCTTAAAAAAAAAAAAAAACTGTCTCCCAATATTGTCAAATATTCCATGGGGAACAAAATCATCCTTAGTTAAGAATCACTGGAATATATATAGTAAGAAGTTAGAATGACATTCCAAACATGAATCATTCACTTAATGTTTTATTCATTTGTTCAGTATATATTTCTTGGGAACCAAATATGTGTTAGCCACTATGACCAAGTGATCAAGACAAATCCCTGTCTTCAGTGATCATATAATTTGGTACAGAATAAAGTTTCTAAACAAATAATAGCAATTGTCTAATTACATTTGTGGAAAGCACTCTGGAGAAAAGGTATATTTTTCTGTTGCACAATCACAGTTAAAAATAGTCATTTAGTATCCCTTCACAGACCAAATATCCTTTGTCTAACATCCAACTGATGTCTACATTCCATCTTCAAGTATGTTTGTTGATATATTTTACATAAACATAAATTTTTAGAAGTTTTAATATAGTAGAGGATAGCATTTTGGTACTGTATGTTAAATGATCCACACTGACTATGAAAATTTTATGAACAAAGAATGCAAGGCCTGAATACCTGATTTGATAATAAGAGCCCAATGGGATGAAAATTCAATAATTTTCCTAAATGAAAGAGGCTATGTTGACAAAATGATGAAACAAAGCAATGAAATAAAATAAAATTTGAAAAAACTATAAACAGAAAACAATAAAAATATGTGACTGTAAACAAGTGATATATCCAAATGAGTGGACGGGACAAACTTCTCTTAGCCACATGGAGTTAATGGTGATTCACAAAGACTGTTTAAAGGCAGACTCATAGGTCAACAGTAATATATAATAGTGAGAGATCATCACCATCACCTTCATCCTGGTCATTCCTCATATGCCTAACTGCACAAAGTGCTTAATTAAATGTAGTGCAAAGTGAGTGAAAAACTGTTCCTAACCTCCACCCAAGGAGGAGGATATAAGATATAATAAGAATATTGTTAGTTCTTTAATATCTCCAGTCTAACTGGTATTTGAATTTTATCTTTAAGACTTAAGAGATAGGGTCCACACAAGTTTTGTACAAGATCATCTAAGAGATCTCTAGTAGTACATGACAAAAAAAAAAATTAAGCCTTGTAAGTATATTGTGCATAACAGCTGATCTCTGGGGAGAGTCTCCAGGCATCAGGATTTCTCTTAATAATCAAACACGTGTTTGGCTTTGGTGATAAAAGCAAGCATTTCCATTTTTAAATGTTGAACAAAGAAAGCGGTGATTTGCTTTAGAAAGCAACCTTTCAGTTACCAGGGTATGTCTAAACAAATGTCTGTTTACTGAATACTGACATAGACTTATCTCCTTGGGAACATTGCCAATATGAAGGTGACTGCCCCAAGCATTAGCAGATAATATATGTGGTTTTAGTTATTACCACCCATCTCAATACATATAATGCTTCATATTTTTTAAACTGTAAGGTACCTGTTTTATAAATAATTGCATTTGATTGACAATATCAGAACAATCTAGCTGTATTTTTTTAAAAAGCAAAAATGTAAATTTTGTAATTTACAAAAAAAACTATAATCTGTTAAACTGTTATGAACTGAACTATGTTCCTTCAAAATTCATTTTTTGAAGCCCTAACCCCCAATATATACTTTAGGGACCTTAAAAAGGCTAGAAGGGGGGGCACCTGGGTGGCTCAGCCAGTTGAGTGTCTGACTCTCAATCTCAGCTCAGGTCTTGATCTCAGGGTTATGAGTTCAAGCCCTATACTGGGCTTCACACTGGGCATGGAACCTACTTTAAAAAAAAAAAAAAAAGGCTAGAAGGGAGTGGGTTAATATAGCCAAAGTGCTCAAAGGAAAAATATCAACCAAAAACACTGTATCCAGCAAAACTATTTCTCAAAAATGAAGGAGAAATTAAGATTTTCTCAGAAAAACAAAAGCTGAGGAAATTCATTGCCACTAGACCTCTTCTACAACAAATACTAAAGGGATTCCTTCAAATTAAAATGAACCAATGATAGACAGCAACATGAAGCAATACTACAATATAAAGTTCTCCAATAAAAGTGAACACATGAGCAAATATTCTAGCCTGTAGTACTGTAATTTTAGTACATAAAATTTAAATGACAAACATAATTTTAAAAACTATAAATCTATGTTAAGGGGCATACAATATATAAAGATGTAATCTGTGACATCAATAATAAAATAATATAAAGTGTGTCTGGGGACTGTAAAGTGTTATCATATTAAAAATAGAATCCTATAATTTTAGGATGTTTTATATAATTGTGATGGTAACCATAAAGAAAATATTTATAGAATATACACAAAAGTAACTAAGAAGGAATTCAAAGTATATCACTATGAAAAACAATGAAATGCTAAGAAAGGCAGAGTGAGAGGAAAGGAGTGACAAAAAAAAATAGAAAAAAAAAACAATTATTAAACATACAGAAAACAATTACACTGGTAACAGTAAGTCCTTCCCTATAGTAATTACTTTAAATAGAAAGGGATTAAACTCCCAATCAAAAAATACAGATTGGCTCAATGCACTTAAAAAAAAAAAAACATTAGGGCGCCTGGGTGGCTCAGTCGTTTAGCATCTGCCTTCGGCTCAGGTCATGATCCCAGAGTCCTGGGATCGAGCCCCACATCGGGCTCCCTGCTCCCCAGGGAAGCCTGCTTCTCCCTCTCCCACTCCCCCTGCTTGTGTTCCCTCTCTCGCTGTCAAATAAATAAATCTTAAAAAAAAAAAAACACACATTATTCAACTATATGCAGTCTGTAAGAGATTTACTTTACATCTAAGGACTTACACAGGCAGAGTGAAAGGACAGAAAAAGATATTCCATGGTAAACAAAAGAGAGCAGATTTACTTAGGTCAACTAAACTTTAAATAAAAAATGATTACAAGAACATTATATAATGATAAAAAGGCCTATTCACCAAAAAGACGTAACAATTAGATTCATGCCTCAAACCTCAGAGTTCCTAAATAGGTGACACAAGTATTGACAGAATTGAAGGGAGGAATAGTATCACAATAACAGGAGGATACTTCCAAACCTCAAGTTCAATACTGGATAAAGCAATTGGACAGAACATCAGTAATGAAACTGAGAACTTGAACAATACAATAAACCCATTGGACCTAACAGATATATAAAGAACACTCCACCCAACAGCAAAATGTACATTCTTCTCAAGTGTACATGAAACATTCTTCAGGATAAGCCATATGTTAGGACACAAAACAAGTCTTAAGAAATTAAAGATTTAGTTTCATTCCACTGCGATCAGAAAAGATATTTTGTATGATTTCAAGCAACAGCACAAAGAAAATGGGAAAATATACATATGTGTATAAATTAAACAACACTTTTTTAAACAACCAGTGAGTCAAAGAAGTCATAAGGGAAATTAGAAAATACCTTAAACAAATGAAAATGAAAACATAACATACCAGAACTTATGGGATTCAGCCAAGGCAGTGCACTAATAGGGAAGTTTATAGCTGTAAATGTGTACATTGAGAAAGAAAAAAAAAATCTCAAATCAACAATATAACTTCACACTTTAACTAAAAACTAAACCCAACGTTAGCAGAAGGAAGGAAATAATAGAGATTAGAGCAGAAATAAATGAAACAGAGAATAGGAAAATAGGGGAAAAAAAATCAATGAGAGAGAGAGTCTCACCTAAACTCAGAAATAAAAGAGGAGATATTACAAGCAATGCCACAGAGATTAAAAGGATTATGGGGGCACCTGGGTGGCTCAGATGGCTAAGCATCTGCCTTTGGCTCAGGTCGTGATCTCCCGGTCCTGGAATCAAGCCCCAGGTTGGGCTCCCGGATCAGGAGGGAGCCTGCTTCCCCCTCACCCTCTGCCCCTACCCCCACTCCTGCTGTCTCTATCTCAAATGAATAAATAAAATCTTTATTTATTTATTTTAAAGATTTTATTTATTTGTCAGAAAGAGAAAGAGAGAATGCACAAGAAGAGGGAGCCTCAGGCAGAGGGAGAAGCAGACTCCCTGCTGAGCAAGGAGCCAGATGCTGGACTCAATCCCAAGAACCCAGGATCATGATCTGAGCTGAAGGCAGACGCTTAACCAACTGAACCACCCAGGCATCCTTAAATAAAATCTTAAAAAGAAAAAAAAGAAAAGAAAAATTAAAAGGATTATAAGAAAATACTATGAGTAATCATATGTCAACAAATTGGATAACTTAGAAGTAAATTCCTAGAAATACAAAGCTTACCAAATTGAATTATAAAGAAATAGAAAATATGAATAGACTAATAAATAAAAAGATTGAATTCATAATTTAAAAAACTTCCAATAGGGGTGGCCTGGGTAGTTCAGTCAGTTAAGCATCTGCCTTCAGGTGAGGTCATGATCCCAGGATCCTGGGATTGAGCCCCACATTGGGCTCCTTGCTCAGCGAGGAGCCTGCTTCTCCCTCTCCCTGCCACTCCCTCTGCTTGTGCACACGCTCTTCCCCTCTGTCAAATAAATAAATAAAATCTTTTAAAAAACAAACAGAAAAACCTTCCAATTAAAAAAAAGTTCTGGACCAGCTATCTTTATGAGGCCACTCTCCCAAACATTTAAAGAATTAAGACCAATTTTCCTGAAACCTTTCCAAATATTTGAAGAGAAAGGAACACTTCCAAACTCATTCACCATGGTACTGAAGCCAACAAAAACAACAGAAGAAAACTATAGACCAATACCCCTGATTTCATGCAATAATCCTAGCAAATAAAATTCAACAGCACATTAAAAGGACTATACACCATGACCAAGTGAAATTTACTCCTGGAATGCAAAGATGGTTCCATATAAGAAATTCAATCAATGTAATGCACTATGCTAACAAATGAAGGACAAAAACCAAATCATCATCTTTTGATGGAGAAAAATCATTTCACAAGATTCAACACTCATGTGATATAAAACTACAAAGTAGGAATAACATAACAAATATAACATAATAAAGGTCATTTATGATAAACCCATACCTAATAAACTCAATGGTGAAAAACCAAAAACTTTCCCTCTAAGGTCAGGAACAAAGCGAGGATGACACCCTTCACCACTTTTATTCAATGTAGAATGAGAAGTTCTAGCCAGGGAAATTAGGCAAGATACAAAGGCATCAAAATGGGAAAGAAAGAAGTAAAATTATCTTTATTCACAGATTATATCATCTTATAATGCAGAAAACCCTAAAGATGCCACAGAATAAATGTGAGAACTAATAAATTTATCAAAGCTGCATGATACAAAATTGACACACACAAATCAGTGTATTTCTATATACTAATATTGAGCATTCAAAAAGGAAATTAAGAAACAATTTCATTTATAATAGCATAAAAAAGAATAAAATACTTGGGAATAAACCTAGCCAAGGAGGTGAAAGATTTGTACACTGAAAATTACAAAAGCTGTAAGAAAATCAAGAAACAAATAAATAGAAAGATATCCAGTGTTCATAAGTTGGAAAACATAATAAAGTTAAGATGTTCTTAGTACCCAAAGTGATATATAAATTCAATGCAATGGCTGCCAAAATCCCAATGACACTATTTGCAGAAATAGACAAATTCATCTTCAAATTCATATGGAATCCCAAGGGACCCAAAGTAGTCAAACAATCTTGAACAACAACAACAAAGTTGGAAGACTCACACTTTCTAGTTTTAAAACATAACACAATATTAAAGTAATAAAAATAGTGTTGTACTGGCACAAACACACACAAATAGCCCAGTGGAATAGAGGACCCAGAAATAGAGAACCCTTGCATATCTGGTCAAATGATCTTCCACAAAGGTGCCAAGGGCACTCAATGGGGAAGGGACAATTTCTAACAAATAGTATTTGGAAAACTGGGATATTCACATACAAAAGAATGAAGTAGTTTCTTTCTGTTACACCATGTACAAAAATTAACTAAAAATGGATTAAAGACCTTAAAGTATAATCTAAACTCTAAAACTCCTAGAAGAAAACAGGAAAAAAAGCTTCATGGCAATGGACTTGACAATGATCTCTTTAATAGGACACCAAAACTATAGGCAATGAATGCCAAAATGGACAAATGGAACTATATTAAACTTAACTTTCGTGTGTCAAAGGACACAACAGTGAAAGGCAACCTATGAAATGAAACATTGCAAATCATATCTAAATTGTCAATTTACAGAATATAGGAAAAATTCTTATAATGCAACAACAAAAAAAAACAAGTAACCCAATTAATAAATAGGCAAAGGACTTGAATAGACTTTTCTCCAAAGATGGTATATAAATGACCAACAGGCATATAAAAAGACGCTAACATAACTAATCATAAGAGACATGCCAATCAAAACCTACAATGAGATATCACCTAATTGCCATTAGGATAGTTACTATATTAAAAAAAAAAAAAAAAAAACAGAAAATAAGTATTGGCAAGGATGTGGAGACATTGGAACCTTTATGTACTGTGGGTAGAATTGTGAAATGGTGCAACTCCTATGAAAATAGTATGAACTACCATATGACCGGCAAACACACTTCTGGATATATATCTAGAATTGAAAACAGGGTCTCAAAGAGATATTTTTATACCCATGTTCATAGTAGTACTATTCCCAATATTCAAGACATGGAAGCAAACCTCCCTCACTTCCCACAAGATCTCTCAGGGACTACATGTGACAGATGACTAATTGTCTGACCTAACAACCTTTGAAGGCACTAGGGTTAATCAATGTACTAAAACATGATAAAGCTTAATTTCATTTTTAGGTGGAAAATGAATATAAATATTTTAATATTTCCTTCCTGTACAAGTTTCAAGGCCTACCATTTTTGTCAATATCAAAGACATTTTTAATCTAGGCTCATAATTTCTTTAGCAATATTGTACCTAAAAACAATGATCAGGCTTTTTACCTGTTTGATTTCCATCAGTTTCATTCCTATCAGTAACGACCCAGAGTTAGCTCTTACCTACAGTTCTCAAATCTGCAGGGGTTTGTCTTTTTTTGTTGTTGTTCTCAAACTACCCCTTCCCCATTATGCCCTCTGCTTTCTCAACTTAACATCTGAGACCTTGAAATCATATGAACCAGCTGGTATTGAAAGGATGGAAGCAACTTAATCCGATCTTTGCTGCAAAGTCTAATCTTTTTTCAACAGAAATCTTAGCGGGTATTTGTGTCTTGAAACCATTTTTAACCATATCTCTCACTCTTTTAAGTCCAAAAACAATAGCTTTGCCTACCCCTGATATCTGCCCCCCTTATCACCCCATCTCTGCCTGACACCACACAATTCTTACTTGCGCTCATCTCTTATAACACATTGGCAAAAATCAGCCAATGATGGCCAAAATATCCCAAAACTTTGTTTTCTCTAATTGCTTCCTAGAACTATATGCTTAGAGATAGGTGATTTACCTTCTACATTTCTCATGGGAGAGTTTTACCAAATGTTTTCCCACTACATAACATGAACCATCAGCTTCTCAATCTCTGACATAAGTCTCTTTTCCATGCCACCTGTCCCCTAATTGCTAACCCAATGCCATAGATTAAGCAAAACCCTACTTCCATGTACCATTTCTGTATTAGGTAATGTAATCCTAACAGCCAAAACTAACGAACCCCAAATCTCCACAGCTAAATTCAGTAGAAGTTGATATCTTACACTAATTACGTTTGGTGGCAAGTTTGGGGAAGGGATACTATTAACTCTATGCAGTCACTAAGAAATCTAGGCTTCTTGTATCTAGTAAGTCCTACTCTTGGCAACTTCCCCATTCAGCTGGCAGATGGGAAGGAAGTGGTTAGTTACACGTAATTTGCTATGGACCAGACCTAATATGTGTATATGTTACTTTTACTCCCAAGCCATAGCCATGTTAACTGCAAAGCACGCTGAGAAATGTAGTCTAGCTGAGAATCCAGAAGAAAAGGCAGTTTGGAAAACAATGAGCAATTTCTTCAACACATGGATGATTAAAATAGTCCCTAAACTGGTTCCCTGCCTTTACCTTAGCTCTTCTATAATTCTATTTTCAATACAACAGCCTCCTTTAAATATAAGTCAAATCTTTTCACACAGTTCTTCAAAACCCCACAATAATGCCTCATTTTATTTGAAGTAAAGGCAAAGTCATTACAGTGGCCCTATAGTGCCTAAGATGTTCTGGCCTCAGTACATCACTGGCCTCATCTCCAATCTTCTCTCACTCAGTCTGCTCCTGCCACATTGGACTCCTAAATGTTTTTAAATGTCCTCAAATAGGGCAGGTGCAGCCTGGCCTTGGGATCTTTACACTGGCCTTGAGGACTCTTCTTCCAAATATCTGCATTACTAAGTTCAAAATTTCCCTTAATTTTTCTCAAATGTCACCATCTCAATGAGATCTGTGTCCTCCAACTCCCCACGGCTTAATAATCCCTGAGTTCTAGCATCCAATATACCTGCCATGGCAATTGTTAGCACACTAGACCAAAGAGCTCCCGTTCTCCCTGCTACAAAGCAATTGGCAAGACTGTACTATTTGGTTGGCTCTCTAATGGTTGGATGGGACCACAGGACAAGTTCTTGTCAATAACCTTTGAATGGAAGGGAGGTGTGGTCCTTCCAAGCCAGAGTAATTAATCACCTACCCGAAACTCTGGGCTCTCTTTTCTTCTGGCAAGACGATGGTGTGATTTAAACCATGGCACTTCTAGCCTTTCTAACCTATACTGCTTATTTGTTAAGTTTACTACTCCTTGTCTGTCTTCCATAACAAGATCATGAGTTTAAGGGGCAGGGAACCTTTATTGGTTTTATTTGTTACAACATCCAAAGTTCTCAAAATAATATCTGTCATATAAAAGGTGTTTACTAAATACTTACCAAATTAATGAATAAATAAGTAAAAGGCCCAAAATTATATTCTACTTAATGAAGAAATCAAGAAAAAGAAAAGACACAGAATGGGCAAGAAAAGGCTCCAAGGGATAATTGCAGACAATGAAGAAGCAGAGCATAAAAAGTCTACATACTGAATTATCTTACACATGGACTATAGAAGTATATACAAATATATTTTATAAAGAACACTGGAAATACATCCATGTGTTTGACCATATTTATTTTTATGTGTGCAATAAATTGTGTATCTTTTTCACTTCTCTAATTTTACCAAATTCTAAATGATTAACACGTATCTGTATAAACCTAAGGAGTTGAGACTTCAAAGCATCTAGGTATTCTTCATTTCAGTAAAGGGATTCCCCTAGTTTTAGTTGGACACCTACATACAATATTTCTCAGTTCCTGTTTTAGTTTGATTTAACCATGTGCTTAAATTTGGGCCAATGGGATAGGAGTAGAACAATGGGTGGGAACTCCAGATCATCCCCTTAAAGAAGCTTGTCCAGGACTCTGTGAATCCCTCCTAACCACTGGGTGAGAAATGTTAAACACTGGAGTGGCTGCTTGAAGTTGACAGAGCTGTCCTGCCATCCTGGCTCAGTTATCCTTTGGATCATGTGGTATAAGAGACACATCAATCTCTAACTTATTTTACTCACTATATTTTGTAGTCTATGATAGCAGTTTAGCGGTTTTCTAAATATCAATAAATTCAGGTAGGAGGTGACTACAAAATTGGTTTATACTATTTGTTTGATATAAAGGCAAAAAGATAGTTCCCCATTTTTACTCATCATATGTATTTATAAAAACTATCATAAAGTGACTCTTTTCTGAAGAATAATATTGGTTAAAAATAAAATCACGAAATTTTTAAAAATCTTGCCTTATTAGGCAGATGCAATATTTTAGTATGTTTAAATATTTACATAAACTTATATGCATCTTTACCACAACAAATCTTCAACAGTTGACACAAAAATGTCTAGGCTAAATTTGATATGTAGGGAAATATGATACAAAGAAATCTTATTCATACTAGTTCTCTTCATCAACACCCAACACAAAAGTAATGAACATCTGCATAGATAAAAACATGGCATTTCCTTCATCACAGCAGAGTAACTTTTTAGGCAACAGTGTTAGTTTTACTTAAAATATATCCTTTGTTATACTTTAGTAGAACATGGGAAAATGCATATGGGGAATTTCTATAAAAGCATAGTCAATCCATACTTTGTATGATTATATTTGTAAATCTTTATTTTAGATCAATTTGGCACAAGTTATTCTCACTTGAGTAGGACAGGATATGATTAAATTGGTTTTGTTCTAAAAATGTACAGCTTGGTTTATTTCCTGAACTCTGTCTATGATTTGCATTCTACTATCCCTGCTGTTCACTGACACCTACCATAATATAATCATATCCCTCTAGTTTTGTTCTATTTCTTTTCATACCTCCTCTTAATTACCCCTTTTGTACCCCTTGTCTATGGTCTCTGTGCCTCTAATACATGGAGGTACTAATTTCACAACCCCCAAGGCTTGTCAGGTTAAAGATTAATGAGCAGACTATACTCAGAGGCTTTGGAAAGGTTAAGCATAATTACAAATGGGTATTTTATGCAATGCTGGAGATGTGCAAGCTGTTTTTTTAAAAAGGGCAAGAAAAAAGGTAATAAAACTTATGGGATTCATGTCAACCATTGTATCTCAAAAAAAAAAGTCTTGTTAAAATGAGAAATTAACATGCTAAAGGGATTGTTAAATTATACTCTTTGTTTTATTCATGATTAAAACACACACACACACATCCGTGTGGTACAAATTAGGTACAATTACAGGGCTGTACTGTCATTGATTTCTAATATTACCTTCTCTTTATTATGAAAAATCACTTTTTAATATTTAGGGTAAAAAGAAAAGTTACGGTTTGGAATAAATACAGTGGCTGAGCATTGCTACTGGAAAAATTAAATAGCATTTAGAGAGGGAATATGCAGTTTCCACTTGAAATTTTAGAGCTCACCATGAAAAGAGCTACCTTCCATGGAAAGAAATAACTTAAACCTTCTTTAGAGGTTCAGTTACACAATTATTGTAAAATATAAGCTGAACATCTGGCCATCCTAGCACCATGGGGATGGTAGTAGGATTATAGTAATTAAAAGAAATCCAGTCAGTGTTTTACTAATTATAAAGTGTTACCACGGTTAAAACATTCGTGTTTAAAAGTCAGAAAGCTGTTGACCTAATTGGAGGTGCTTTTTCCCAAAATGTTTCAGAATAAGGGAGTATGTTGGAATTAACTTTGCTCAAAAGGGAAAAAAAAGGGAGAGAGAGAGAGAGAAAATATTGATCTCTAATTGTTGAAAAGTGAGAGTGTTTGATTTTTTAACAAAGAGATTAGACATGACTAGTGTTAATTTATTTCCTTTCATTAGTCAAGCTCCTACTAAGGGCAGCCTCCACATGTCTATCATCTCTCTCCACTTACCAAAATCAGGTTGCAACTGTAGTCTCTCATACTTGCATCAACATTTTTCTCTATCAAAAAATTTCTGTTAACATGTGAGGTTTTTTTCATCTCATTTAAAAAGGGGAAAAACCCACTCTTTTGACTCCATTACCGATCTACCACCCCATTTTATTCATTTTCTTTATAGCAAAATTCCTCAAAATAACTTGTGTATTTTCCAAGTCTGACTCCTTGTTTTCAATCTACTTTAAAGTCACTCCAATCAGGCTTTCAAAAGCACTCCAATTCCCTGAACTGCCTATTGTCAAGGTTATCAAGGATCTCCCTAAATCCAACATCCAATCCCTGTCCTCTTCCATGGCCTATCATTATTTGGCATATAATTCCTCCCTTCTTGATACATTTCCTTCACTTGGCATGAAGGGCATTTACAAGTAAATGGTTTCAAACTTACCTCTTTGGCTGTTCTACCCCATTCTCTTTTCTAGCTCCTAATCTTCTAAATTCTTACTGTTGTTTAGGAATGGCCCAACACACTCCTTGAACATTTTCTCTCTGCTATCAAAACTCTCTCCCCTTCAGTGAGCTACTCCAGTCTCATGGCTGGACTGATGACTGTTGGGCAAGAATTTTTACTGTTGACCAATTATCCAAGTTCTCCCTCAAATCACCCAGACTTCTTGCAGTTAGGTGAGTCTACTGGGATTGGCCATCACCAAAAGGTAATGTCTATCTCTTCCGGGAAAAGCACCTAAGAACTGGTATGAGACCTTCATACACGTAATGATGGTGATGGTGATACCTGGTGATAGTGAAGGCCTCATGGAAATAATGGAGTCCTGAGATGGGATCAGCTTTGATGTCTGAATCCAGTGCTTGGAAATGAGCTGCTATGGGAAGAGTGTTTGGATAACAGACCTTGCTTGAAAAAGAAATAAAGCATTTTTGCTTTAAGCATGAGGTCAGCAAACTTTTTGTGCAAAATATATATTAAGCTTACAGGCCATACCATCTCTGTTGCAAATACTCAATTCTGTAAATGAATGTACGTGGCTGTGTCCCAATAAAATTGCATTTACTGAAATGGGGGGGTGCTACATTTGGCCTACAGGTCATTGTTTGCCAACCCCTGCTTTAACCCAATGTGATATGGGGGTTTCTTTGTTATCACAGCATATAACCTTGTCTATACTGATTAACACAAATTTCAAATTTACGTGTTCATTCCAGATGTCCAGGTACATATGATTGCCATAGGCTCCTAACTGCCCCCCTTTCCTTTTTAAAAGAATCCTTTTCTCACCCTCAAAGGTCAGTATCATATTATCAAAACATAAGCTATATCATGTCATTCTTTTGCTCAAAATTTTCCAGTGGCTTTCTATTTAGCAAGTGTCCAAAATTCTTATAATAGCCTGGCAATAGGGTAACCATTTGTTCCAGGCTGCTAGGGCAGTATCCAGATGTAATCATTAGGTTTCATCTTTCACTTTCAAAAGTGTGATGTTATATTAAACATAAAACTTATGAGGATTTAGCCCCTCATCACTTCAATGACTTCATCTACTACTATTTTCCCATCTTTCATAGTGCACCAGCCATACTGGCCTCCTGGCTATTTCTTGAACACATAAGACACCATTCAATTTTAGGACTTTTTGTATATCCTATTCCCATTTTTTGTATGTTCTTCCCCAGAAATACACTTAGATTCTCATTACTTTTACATCTTTCCATAAATGGCATATTCTCAACCTTTTTGTTTTAAATTGTACACCATCCACTTTCTATCCACCTCCCTGATTTATTGTTCAACATAACACTTATGACCATCTATAATATATAAGATCGATATAATGTCTTTACTTATTTTGCTTATTGAGAATGTTTTTACACCAGAATATACCCTCGATGAAGACAGAGATTCCCTCCCCAAACCTACAGCAATGCCTTTATATAGTAGACACCCTGTAAATATATATATTTTTTAATGAGTAACATCTATGATGAAAAGTAATTTAAAAAGGGATTGCTTCTCTTCAACTTAAAGTTGCATTCAACTGACTTAGGGATGATCTGTGTCGTAGCCTGGATCTCCTAGAACAGAGTCTTAGGAAAGCATTAAGTGACCATACTTTGCTAAGAAAGTCTAAATCTTCATTAAGAGTGAGGAAAGTCTTAAGTGAATGAGAATATTATAAAAAGCAATATAGGGTGATGCATTATAGTGCTCTCCATTGTTTCACAAAGAGCTGCTGAAAGACCCAGAAGACTGGTTCACAGGTGATTTTGCTCAGGCACATTGAACATCTCTTGAAAGGCCAAATGGGGAAATCTTACTTTGGCTCAGTCTATTAGAGGGAGAAAGGAAAGCAAATAGATCTACTCTGCTCACTCCTATCTCATGTTTCCCAATGGTCAAAGTTAGCTGCTGGGGGATTTAATGCCCCTGAACTTCCTGGTTTGCATTATTTGGTTCTTTGGCAATTGCTGGAAAGGTCAGATCTTAAATCCTATGGTGTGGTGTTTTTTTTAAATTCGTTAGTATTTCAGGGAGCCAAATATATGAGTCTGGTTGGCCTCAGGCAGAGACGCCATGTACACCGAGAGGGTTAGGAGGTCAGGGTAGCTGCTGAGGAGGAGCAAGAGGTTGAGTGTCTAGGAGTCAGGGAAGTCAGAGGAAATTTGAAAGGGTACCTAGGATGTGATTTTTACAACCCACTTTGTAAAAAAATGGTCACATCCATATTTCAAGCCACAATTACTACATACATTTCTCTTTTTCAGGAAAACACATGTATTGATTTTGTTTCTTCCTTTTAATTAGCAATATAATGCTAACTTGTGGAGAGATTAGGTAGCTGCCCTAGGATGAATGTTCAGCTTTGAACAACAAATTATTAAAGACCTGGTAAAAGTACAGGAGAAAATGCTATGTTGTGAAGAAATCTTACAACACTTGAAAATGGACTTGCACAAACTGCTCTATCAAAGGCTAAATTGTGAATTGTGAGGGTGTGGTCAGGTGGTCAGCAAATAACTGATTTCTATTACCAGCTACTCAGGGGACAGATAACCGCCAATGACAACGATCCCCTCCCAGACAAAGTTGAGGTTCTGCCTTCATAACCATAGTGGTGGAACTGAAGATGGGCAACGAGGAATACTGACTTCTTCAGAGGTAAATGTAGCTTAGAACAAAAGGGAACATATTCCTTGCTTAGTCTTTGGAAAACATGCCATCTAAGCTGTTTTCAGGGGCATGCGTGCTACGTTTTCTCCCATAAAGTAAAAGAAAACCTGCTTTTATATTCCAAATTACTGCATGGGGCTACCATTACTTCCTAGGTCCTCATACAACTCTGGACACAGAGCTGACCTAAGAAGAAATAACCAGATAGCTAGATGGTTGAATATGCAAGTTCCGCTCAAACACGTTAAGTCCAAACAGTAATGCTCCAACTTTCAATATCTATGCCTATTCAGGGGCGCCTGGGTGGCTCAGTTAAGTGTCTGACTCTCAGCTTCGGTTCAGGTCATGATCTCAGGGTCCTGAGAACTAGCCTCTCATTGGGCTTCACGCTCAGGGGTAGTCTGCTCTCCCGCTCCCTTTCCCTCTGCCCCTCCCCCTGGCCCCTGCACTCTCTCTCTAGTAAATAAATAAATCTTAAAAAAAAAAAAATCTATGCCTATTCAGTAAACAGAATATTCCCTAACACTCCTACATCTGAATTAAAAACATACTATTTGAGGGACTTATGAAGGATCAGTCTCCACATTTTTAAGTCATGCCTCAGTACTGATCACTCCACTGTTGACACAGGAACAGACCCTAAAGTTAAGCCTACAAATCTATTTTACGACATCACTACCAAAGCTAGTTTTTCAGTATCTCTGGGCATCAAAAGGAGGGCTTTACACAGCTGATCTCTAATTTGGATAGCTGGTGAATGCGCCTACTAAGTGTTCATGACACCTTCTCATGATTTCAAAGTTAGATATCAAAATAGGAAATACCTCATTTTTATTTTTAAAGATGAAACTATTTAAAACAAAAATTAGAACTTCTCCATTAACCTGCAACTAAGTTTCTGCTCATGTCCTTAAAAAGTGATGTTATGACTATGACTTCTTTGTCATTTATTAGTAATTTAGCACTACTACTCATTTATTAGTTATTGCATTTGTGTTATGGCTATTTAAGTAATACTTTGATAAAGAGTAACAAATAAACCTTTACCTACCTGATGTCCAGATCAGAATGCATTTACCAAGACTTCCTTACCAAGGAAACTTCAACACAAATGATATCTACAAAACTAACAATATTGGAGCAGAAATCAGTTAAGAAACTAATGTTTCTGAAGGCTTGCATAGTTACTGTCCCTTATTCAAAATTTCTCTTTCCCAGTTTTGCTCTCAGTTGGGATTTTTGCTGGTGTTTTCCTGGGTACATTTCTAATAATCGAACAGTCTTTCAACTGAATAGCTTTAGAGATATAGTAAGATTTTGTCCATTAAAAGGAGTTATTTTCCTATTAATATGGAATAGATTAATGACTGAAAATGGAATATGACAAGGTCAAACTGAGAATAAAGGACAGGTATAAAAAAATATATAATACGAAAGCCTGACAAGGTGGGACAGGACCATGTGTCCGGCTTGGGTATGTGTGTGTATGTATATATATTCAAGATCACATTCAAGCTATAGGGTGGCAGAAAAGAGAACATGTCACCTTTTACTACCTGTTTACATTATGTGATCTTATGTGGCCTTCCCAACAACCTGATCAGTATTATTTTCTCCAATATCCCACAAAGAAACGAAGATTCAGAAGGTTTGGAAACTTGCCCCAAATCACACACATTGATAGTTCTCAAAGTCCTGAGTGCAGTAGAGTTACTTGTAGAGGTGTTTAAAATCCAAGCACCATAGTTCCAGCACCTAAGCTTCCAGTTAAGTGTTTCAGTCTGCAGTTTTCATAACCTCTCCACTGTTTACCCTGAGTACGAGAAACACTGATTTGACAACAAGGAGCAAAGCCAGGATTCCAAATATATTTTCTTATGTCCACAAAAGAGCTAAATCTCAACCAAAACCAGCACTGGACAAGAAATAAATTGGTATAGTTTATAATAACCCATGTCCCTGCTTTTCTGCTCATTTGAATATTAACACTGGACATGACATTAACTTTGGACACAGGAACTTCCCTTCTTTTCAGATGAAAGAGGAAGTCTTCCCTGAGGTCCACCCCTTATTTTAGGGTTCTATTCTGCAGATACACTACCTCTACCAATTACCTTGGTTACTGCTTTGCCTCTACATTTAAATTTAGGTAGCTCCAAAGTTTTGTCTGGTAGCGGTATTAGAGAGAAAGAGAAAATGTGGCCAGTGTTCTGTCCAAAGAAGTAGGAACTACCATTGATGTGACTGTCTGCATGCAGGAGGCTTAACGGGAACTGAAGCTTTGAAGTTTTATGATGTTGCCTATTCCCTCACTGTACATATTGAACTCAGGAGCACATAGATCTAGAAGCATGGCTAATCTTCAACACTAACGAGTGGATGCATGGCAGTCAAGTAAATTCTGCTATCGGAGTTTTTCTTTTCTCAGTATTTATTAAATTATGAGTATGCCTTCCCTTTTTCAAATGAGAAAGGAGACATGAGTTTTTCAAAAACATTAAAGCACTTAACTTCATGATCCCTACACTGTTCAAGCTGATTTTGCAGCTTTAGGTATGTTTGGTTTGGCCAAGATAAATCAACAAATAAGAATGGACTCATATCACATTTCTATACTTTTTGTACTAAGGGAGAAGAGAAATATTCTAAATTCTTTTTATTTTTTTTTACATACTCTGTATTTTTTTTATTCTTATGTTAATCCCCATACATTACATCATTAGTTTTAGATGAAGTGTTCCATGATTCATTGTTTGTGCACAACACCCAGTGCTCCATGCAGAATGTGCCCTCCTCAATACCCACCACCAGGCTAACCCATCCTCCCACCCCCCTCCCCTCTAGAACCCTCAGTTTGTTTTTCAGAGTCCATCGTCTCTCATGGTTTGTCTACCCCTCCGATTTCCCCCGCTTCTCTAAATTCTTTTTATTAAGATGCATTAGTTCGCTTTAGTTTTCCCTTGAGTCAAAGACCTCATGATTATAAGAGCTGGCCTTGCACTTATTTCCTGTTTCAACAAGCACTGACTGGGCACATTTGCAAGATTTTCTATTAGGTGTTTTGGGTCTTTCAAAGATGAACAAGAAATTATCCCTTTCCACAGAAAGTTTACAATTCACCACTTAGGTCAATTTAGTGGAAAAGCTGTATCCAAACAATTAACTGAAAAACAAAAGGCCAACACTAACTCGCAGTACTTATAACATGGATCTAAGACAACTGATACATCCATTTCACCACTGGAGATCAGAGCTGAGGCCAGTCAAAATATTTGGCAAGGAAAGATCAGAGACAATGAAGGAACAGGGACAGATCAAGGGGCAACACCTAAAAAATAGGCAAGAACAGCTGGGGACAGAAGAAAGGGCAGAACAAAGGAAAATGGTGGACAAAGAATTAGTACATAAATACAAAAATTAGAAAAGAATAATATGCACAAAGAAAAACAGATTTACTCTAAAATGTTAATGCATGAGAAACTGATGCTCAAAAAAAGTGGTACTGAGGAATCCCCACACAAAAGCAAGCTGAAAAATACCCAACTGCCTCAGAGGTTGCTCATTTGATGAAGGAATTGTTTACTATTTCTTGCCATGAGCTGGTCTGCATTCACAATTTAATAAGACCACTGGGAAGAGCAGTTGTCAGGAGACCTGGATTCTAGTTCCATCTGGTCAATAGCTATCAGATGTGCACATGTCACAACTCTTCTGAGTTTTAGTTTCCTCCTCTGTAGATCGGTACCAGGACAAGCTAGGGTAGAGTCAGATGAGCAGAGATTTCAACTCCAAAAATTCTGTGACACGGTAACATAAACATATGGTGACGACCAAATAGAGAAAGAAAGTACAGAACACCATAAGGGCATTGTATACATTCCATAGAACAGAGAAGCAGAGAAAAAGTTTATTGTGTGACATTTCATGGAGGCAGCAAGATTTAAACAAGTGTTATAACAGTTTGCAGTGCAGGGTGTTCGGGGGACTTGAAGGGAAAGGCATGAGGAAAAACAAAGACAAAATGTGTTTAGGTAATTGCAGTGCCTCAATCTGGCTTAAGAAGAGAGAAGTTATAGGGAGGCAGAAGAGAAAATGATCATCAAGATCCCAAGAGTGGGCATGAGGTGCACGTCTTCTGGCTGAGGGCTATTTAAGTTTTCTTTTTAACATGATCACACCTGCGATTTAGGGTGGAATCCCATGGTCACATGGGAGGTCACATGGAGCGAGAGGTGTATCATTGGACTGGGAACCTGGGGAGCAGAAAGAAATAAAAGAGGAGACCCACTGCAGAGGCCTGCCATCTGTGAGGTGCGACAGGTAAGGGGAGGGGAGGCCACCAAGGGAACCTTGCAAGACTGGTAGTGTCCTTTAGGGAAAGGAGAAGGACAGTATAGGAAGGAGGTGTGAGGAGCAATGTGATGAGGGCTTGCTGAATTTAGGGGTGGGCAGGGCATGTCTGATGAGACTGGGCTTTGTGGTACGTGGTCAAATGGACTGGAAAAGGAGCAAAGTGTTTTAGATAGAAGCAAAAATACAAAGATGGAAATCAGCTACCATGTGTAGAGAAGTGAAGCCAGGTAACTCTGAGAATACTCTTTTTAACGGAGAAGAGAAGGATGCAAGGTTGTCTAACACAGTGGACCTGATGAAGGATGTCTCAGTCTCTTCCTATTCTCCCAGGGCTTGGCTGCCTTCCCTTCTAATCATCATACTGAGAGTGGTCAGAGAAGCAGGAGGCCTTGTTTAAACAGCATGAAAAATCAGGGAGACACAAAAGCACTAGCATAAATCAGGACAAAAAGAATGCACACACAGGGAAGGCTGATGCACAATCCCCTAGCCTTCGCTGAAGGATCCGTACTTGATAATATGCAATGCCTACTCAGTTATGCTTCAGTAAAGTACTCCACACGCTGTGGCAATCAAGCAGACATCATGCGGGATACAAGGGCATGTTGCTGAGTGGTGGTGTTTTGGTCTTGGTTTTATATTTAATCCTCGCAATGTATAACAAAACCGTGGCCCTCTCCAGCCACTCTGCAATCAGAGTCTGCCATCCCTGCCACTGGAGACAAATTCATTATGTTCAGAAATTCGGGCTCCTCCATTCTCAACTCTCAGAAAGGAAAAGAGGGGTTCACCATATCTCTGTCAGCACTCACCATCAAAAAGTGGTTGCAGATGAAAGTGGGGAGGCCGCCTTTACCCTCCCCTGAATCAAACCCTCGGGCCTCACTGAGATCATCCCTGGATGGTTTTGTTGTATTAAAGCCCAGAAAAGGTATATCTGGTGCTACAGTTTCTAATTCATTTTCATCTCCACACGTGAGTTTGTCTTGTGGTCAGGCCATGGAATAAAAGTACAGAAACAAATAGCAACTAAAACTGATGTGCATTTACCACCGAAGGTGGGTATTTGGTGATGTTCAATTCCCAGCATCTTACACTTATTTTTATTGTAGGTCTTCTGTTTGGGAAATGCGGCCAGGAGAAAAAGCATTCATGCCACTGATCTCTGGTTGTACCTGGTGCTTCAACATGGGTGATCTGGCTTCAAAAGGTTTATAATGACAGATGTGAGGCGAGCTGCCCTGACAGTGATCATCCCTATGGAAATAGGCTGTAACTGGTCTCGGGGTGGAAATGAATAAATGGGTTTGAATGCTATTTGCTGAAGCAAGGTCACCACGGCTGAATAGCAATTTAGGATGCATAACAGTCAAACAGAGA
Organism: Mirounga angustirostris; assembly: GCF_029215605.1. Classification (NCBI taxonomy): domain Eukaryota; kingdom Metazoa; phylum Chordata; class Mammalia; order Carnivora; family Phocidae; genus Mirounga; species Mirounga angustirostris. Next base: position 49,972,953 of record NW_026991711.1, read on the forward strand.
CATTTGGTCCTTGGTTGTCTGTAAATTAAGGTATTAAATTTGTAAGATACTGTTTTTAATTCACAGTTTTAATATAATTGTGTTTACTCAATTGGAGTTGCTGGACATTGTAATTTCTGAGCTCTAATCTGTTTTTTAAAAAGGCAGAGCATTGATTGTCCTCATTAAAGTTTGAACAGCAGCTATAAAAGGAGCATGACGGAGTGGAGTATCAGCTTAAGAAGAAAAAAGAGAAATGATGGAAGCAGGCAATGGAACAGGAAAAACGCTTAAATTTTCACACCTGTTCCAACCACCCTCCTGGGCTCTTTACTGTGGGGTAGAAGGGCTCTGCAAAATGGTCACAGGACAAGGTGAGGCATGGAAATTCACCATGGAGGATTTATCCTAAGCATTCCAAGGGCGGCAGGAGTGTGAGCAGAGGTTGCTCAGGGTCCGCAAGCAGGACAGGCATGAGCATACACACGTAGAAGTGTCACAGAAGTTTAGAGACCTAGACAAAAAGCAAGAATGGAAAGCAAATGTTGGCATCAGGAAAGAACCGTGGAACTGTGAAACACATTTTAATTTGAAGGCTTTATTTCTCCATATTTCTCTTGAAACATTCTCTACAATTTTAATTTTATTATCACCTAGTGATTGGAGGTTTTTCACCTAAAAGGAAATCCCTGAATTAGCAAGTGAAGACGTAACTGTTGTGGTCCATTGTACTACTGTGCAATTAGACATAGGATAAGTCAATAGTCTAGGATGAATGGAAAATTCCACCTCATAATAACTTTGGGGTCTCATGGACAGTTAATGGCCTTTGGAAAGAAATACTACTCAAGCTTCAAATTCCAGCTGAACTCTGCATGCCGTAAGGGCAGGAGGACTTAGACCAGATGAGTCCCTTTCACAAGCACATGCCATGCTGTGTGGATCCGGCTGTGGAAGCAGTTTGCCAGTCTTATCTTCAGAAACACATAGTCGGTGTTCAGCCAATAATGAATGTCAAAGTAATACTTAGCCTCTCTTTGGGTGATTCAAAGAGCTCTGGCCAGAAAATAGGCATAATAACCTTTCTGGTATGTTTCTCATTAATTGTCCTTCAAACTGAGAGAGGTATTTTCAGAAGATTGTTTGCTCGTGCTGAAAGATCAGGGAGCAATGAACAGTGTGAAAAGTATGGAATTGGACAAAATCATTATGAGTGATATATTGCATGAATAAAAATGAAAGTCCAATCTTGGCACCAGGATCTGTACAGGGATCTATGGAAAGCTTCTGCATTTATCTATCACTGTGTTAGAGTAAATAACAGCTATGGCATTTCTGATCCCCATGGCAAAAATGAAGATTTACATATAATGAGCTGTCTATGTTTCCCCTTTGTCCTTCTATCCAATCAAACTTCCAACCCTAACTTGAGACCAAGAAGAAAAAAGCCTGAGAGTCCAAGAGCAGAGAATTGAGAAGAGGAAATCGAAGACCCTTGTATGGGCATGTGGGATGAGTACAAAATGAAGGGTCACCTACAGAAAGGGAGGAGTTGGCAAATATATTTCCTATCCCAGTTTTGCCTGCAAATCCTGCTTCTCTTCTAGACAAAAGAAAATGCTGATAGAGAGACTATTGTAACAAAAATATCTTATCAAGGAGAGTAGATCCCTGCTTTAGAAAGGAAAGGCCACTTTGTATCTAGAAAAAGGAGAGCAATGACGGATAGGTAAATGTCTAGTGAGAGAAGCATGGGGAGGCCCCTTTGGAGAGCAGTGAAATCTGGGCAGGTCAGGGAGAAAACAAAGACTAGCCCCTGAAAGCTGGGGCAAACAGAGGCCACAAGATAATGACTTAACAAAATCTTTAAAAAATTGTTTTTCCCAAACTCCCCCTGCAAGGGTAATTTAAAACAAGCTGTTAGTGATGATAAAAGGCGGCTTTCCAGAGAATACATTTCACTGAACCCTCTGGATTCTTTGTTCCGAGAAAATGTTTAAAGAGTGCTTTTCTATAGATCCCAATATTCCTCTTTCTCCTTTATTACTGGGCTCTGGTTGTTTTATACTGATTTTAATGGGTATACTGATTTTAATGGGTTTGGGTTTTATGGTAATGATGTTTTTCTTTATTGTAAATGACCTGAAATCCTTTTTGGGAAACAGCACAGTATAAATTAATGTTTTTTGAAAATACTGTCTAATCTTGGTGCTCCCTAGGTTTTTCAAACTAAAGAAAATCAAGATTAAAAGAAGTGCATATTACATAAAATATAAGTGCATTTTATATTTAATGTAAATACAAACATATGTATGTGTGTGTGTGTATATATATATATTTTTTTTCTTCTAACAGGAAGAGGGTAGCTGTGTGACTCCTTTAAAAAGAAAGATTAGCAACTGTCTTCATGTGAAGCTTACTTTTAGAGAATACTTACAATGCACCTAGTAGAAATAAAAATTGGGAAATATTTGCAATGATTCAGATTCTTAGAATGAAAATGAAAAACCATAATGTGAAAGTTTTAGAATCAGAGCAAAAAATAGAGATACTGAGACAAAAGCTGTCTTCATGTCAGGGAAATAAAGCCCATGTAGGCTAAAAATTTCACTGACTACATATATTCTTCAGAAGCTTGTGGGATGAAACAGTTTCTTTACTACAGACATTATATAGAAGAGACTGCACATTGCCAAAGCAAACACATCAATAAGGAAAAGAATAATGCATCCAAAACTAGTGAAATGAAATAGAATAACCCTGCTATAGCACTAACTCTGTAAACTCACTGAAGGCCACACACGTTTCACATACCTCAACACACATTTATCTCATTAAATCCCCAAACTAGCTTATGAGGAAGGCCCAAAGAGGATATGTTGTTGGTCCCAGGCTGTGCACCTTATCAGTGGTGGAACCAAGATACAACCTCTGGTTATCTGATTCTAGAGCTCACCTTCATCATGAATCACCTACAAAAATGATTAGAAAGGGGAAAATAACAAAATGGAGAGGAAGAACAGTCTTCCTTTTCTAACAAAGTTCATGAATGGGAAAGCTTATGAAGGAAACAACGTTGAGAAGATTGTGAGTGAAATATGCAATTACACTTCTTGGAGTACCCAATTTATTAATTCATTGAATACCTAATATTTTCAAGTCACAATGCCAACTGTTGGGAAAGATACAAGAAATTCATCTGTTTGACTTCATCTGTTTCCATGAGATCCTTTGGTGGTTCCCTGATGCTTCAGGGGAAAAAAAAAAAAATGTGAGTCCTTGGTTTGACCACAAGGCTTTCTGTGACCCAGTCTCATTTACTGTCAGTGCTCCTGTAGCTTGTTCTCAAGCCTTTCTGAAATGGTCACATGCCATCTCTCGTGTCTTGGTGAATCTCCATAGGCTGCTCCCTCTGACAGTAACTCTCTCCCCCTCATACCACTCCTATCCCTTTTGGCCTGCCTACAAGAAATCCTTCAAATCTCAACTCAAAGAGATTTTGTGAAGACCTGTCTGACTAAACACAGGTCTGAGTTAGGTATCCCTCCTTTCTGGTCTCATAGCCTCACATTATCCTTTGTTAGTTTATTTTCATCTACCATTGAAATTTATGTTGTTGCTGTTTTTTTTCAAGCAGGAATTATATTTTTTATCTTTTTCCCATACTGAGCTTGGCATAGGAGCCATATAAAAATATCTGAACTATTTAATGAAAGAATGACAGGTTTTAAATGGTGAATATACACAACATATATACTAGGTAATTACCAACTTTTAAAAAGAAACAGAAAGTCAAGAGAAGGCAAATAAAGCAGCAGTATTTGACTTGTTCTTGAAATCCCCTTTCTCACTTCACAAAGGATTTGAAGTAGCTTACAAAAATGTTTCAGTACAAAGGATGAAATATATAGTCAAGAGAATCATTACAAAGGGGAAATAATCACACCTTGGGTTGGATAAGCATACTAAGAAAGCATTCTACACTTTATTACAACAGAGGGGGGGTGAGGGTCCACAAATATCATTCCTAGTGACAAAAGCATGATCTGTTAACAGATTCACAGGGGCCATAAGAAATCAAATCAGTTTTTCAGTAGAAGGAGAGCTGTTTTGATTGATAAACCTGAGGAAAATTTCTTCTTTGTTTTCATATAAAGGGGACTCTCCGTAATAAAGAACTCAATGTTCCCTATGCTTCCTTACACTTCCCATAACAATGCATTTCACATAGCTATTTCAAATAAAGTCTCTCAATGTAGGTCAATGGCCACGCACTAAAGCATAATTCAGCAAGAGTAACCCTAAGAGGGGTCAAAATAATACTGTCCAACACAGTAAAATAGACCCCTGATGGTTGGACTTTATCCAAAGGTAACATTCAGGACAGCCAGAAGAGCATATGTTGCATGGCCTTCAGGAAATTTTCCACAAATATGATATCTCACAATGGGCATTTAATAACAACCTGACAGCAGGAATTTCAAGATTGTATTATTTGGCAAGAATCTAGAGAAGAGAACTTCTGTTCTTCTGATCAAAGCACATTCACATACACTGCCAAACAACCGAGAAGAGTAAATATAAAATGAGTCTAATGAAGATTTATGCCTGAATGGATGCCCACCCAACCATTTTAGAGGAGTACACCTGGTGAAGTTTTTACTTTTTTTTTCCTTAGAAATTCGTCCTGGGTCTACAACAGGAAATACATAATCAGGCAACTGATTAGACAAAGCATCATCAATGTTACTTTGAAAGTTTCTTAAGGTTAGTATCACCAATAAACAACCACAATCTTAAAAAAATAAAATGTGGGTCTGTGTTTCAAGAGAGTCCACACTGTGTTTCTAATGAAAACCATCTATCTTCCAGGTATACCCTCCAAGACGAAGGAGTTGCAAATTAAAATTCTGTCTGGAAATTATTTTTAAGAAGAATATCTGCAAAATGAAATGATTTTTTTTATTTTAAAGCATCTGAATTTATGTCCATTATCCACTTGGATATAGAAAGTGATGAAAGATTCTCTCTTCACACTAAGAACACTGGGGATGTGCAGCTCCTCTCTGGGCTTGTGGGGAAAACAGTAGCGCAAAGTCAGTGTAATGAAGAGAGTGATAGCTACAGCTTTTAGAAGCAAACACACGTAACCTGGGAAATGTCCACACGAGGATGGTAAAAGAGATGTAAGGGGAGTTTATCAGAGCACTTACAATGTCTACTACATTTGGATTATCATCACTATTTCACAGACAAGAAAACAATCAGAATTTTCTGCCCAAACTCACATGGTTGATAAGTGGCAGTGCCAGGACCAAAAGTCCAGCACAGTCAATATTTATCGGTTGCATTCTCAGTGTCTATTCCCCCAGCTTAACAGGACTCTCACTTTCCCAAACATATGGAGATGCGCTATAACTGGCCAAAGAAAATCACTCTATACCATTTTTCTGGCAACAATGATTGCTTCAGTATTGAACACACTGAGCTCCAAAAGAAATAAACTCTCTGTACTAGTGTAACTATAAGATGGTTCCCACAATCTCTATCCTCTAGTGTTACTGCCAGGATTCCATGACATGACAAAACAGTATGCAGCAATGTAATTAATGCAATTATTAATCAGATACACTTTAAGGTAGGGAGATGATCTAGATGGACCTAGCTTAATCATGTAAGTCTTTTAAAAGCAAAAAGATTTCTCTGGCTAGTAGGAGTAAAGAAAATCAGAGAAACTGGAAAAGGATTTGCCATGTTGTTGCTGGGCTGAAGATCCAGGGGGTGATGTAGTAATAAATGTGGGGAGACTCTAAAAGGATGAGACTAGTTGACATCTAGCAAGGAAAAGGCAATCTCAAGCCATACTACCACATGGAACTGAATTCTTCCAACAAGTGTCTAGACACCAACCTTCCCCTAGAGTCTCCAGATGAGAAGTCAGTCTGGCTAAAATCTCAATTTCAACCTTGTAAATCCCAGAGCAGAGAACCCAGACATACCACACTGGACATCTGGCCTATAGAAAATGTGAGATAGTAAATTTGCATTATTTAACCTATTAAGTCTGTGGCAATTTGTTACACAGCAATTGAAAACTAATTAAATTTCTACATGTAAATGAGAAAGCTACAAATGTTCTGGCAGCCATCTGTCAAACGAGGGACAGTCTGCCAAGAAATGCACCAACACCACAGAAGAAGAGCAAAGAAATAGAAAAAGAGAAGGTAGAACATTAGTGTCTGCACAAATTGATCAAACCTTCCTTGATACTTGCATATTTGGGGACTTTTTTAAAAAGCCAATAAATTCCATATGCTACATATAGTCTGACTTGGATTTTCTGTGCTTATACTCAAAAATACTTCAATGGATTCACCAAATTTCTTGATTCCTAGATTACAATAACTCTGTCTACAATGACACTGGCTAGAAAATTATGGTACTTTTCCTTGGGTTTCACAGTTACCATAAACCTCTGACTTAATGCAACAACTACTAGAAATATATGAAAAATAAAATGGAGGAAAAGACAGAGAAATTGGGTAAAATGTGGAATATTTCAGAAGAGAAATGTAAACTAAAAGAATACAAACTGAAATTCTCACTTTGATAAAGAATATATCTGAAATGCTGAATATATTGGATGGTTGAACAGCATACAAGATGAAACAAAAGAATCCATTTACTCAGATCAACAGAAGTTATTCATATTGAAGAACAAAGAGAAAAAAATGCACCATATATATAGGATACAATGTCAGAGTGACATTACAAATGATCTAGCACGTGTATAATTGTAGTCCCAGAAGGAGAAGAGAGTGAAACTTACTTAGAAGAAATATTTGAAGAGCTTAGGACTGAGAAAATTCCAAAGTTAATAAATGAAATCAATCTACATATTCAAGAAGTTCAGCCAATCTCAAACAGGTTAAAATTTTCAAGAACATTACATCCAGCTACATCAGAGTAAAACAATGAATAACAAAATAAACAGAAAAGCTTATAAGTATCCAAAGAAAATTAATACACATTACATGCAGGAAAACAAAACAGCTGATTTGTCATAAGAAAAATGGAAGATAGAAAATAATGGAACAACTTTTTCAGTGCTGAAAGGGAAAAAATCCTAACCCTGAATTCTAAATCCATCAAAACATCCTTCAAAATTAAGGCAAAATAACATGGAAAAAACAACAATCTTGATATACCATTGGTATAAAGATGTATTTTCACTTTGAAAATAGTTCAGAGGGTCTTAAAATTTTAAACATAAACATTTTATGATCTACCAGTTCCACCTTTATATATCTAACTAGATAAATGAAAGCATATGTCCATCCAAACATTTTCACACAAATTTTCATAGTAGCACTTATAACAGCCAAAAAGTAGAAATAACCCAAATGTTAACCAACTGGTAAATGGATTTCAAAAATGGGTGGTATATCCATACAATGCAATAATATTGAGTAATAAAAATAATGAAAATTTTTTAAGACTTTATTTATTTACCTGACACAGAGAGAGAGAGAGCACAAGCAGGAGGAGTGGCAGAGAGAGGGAGAGGAAGGCTCCCTGCTGAGGAGAGAGCGCAACACGGGGATATATAAACTGCCTGGAATTTACCATTTATGGACCTATGAGGAATGTGCATATAAACACAACACACATAAGCACAACACAATACACAATACATATGCACAAACATATATATAACATACATAACACACATTCACAGTCATATGTATGCATACATACATAGGACAAAAACATACATATATACATAAATGTATGTAATACATATATAACACACATACACGTTCACACACACACACACACACACACACGGCAAAGAACTCTTCCCTAGAATATATTTAAGAAAAAAATTTTTAATTCTGCAAATCAGTAATGAAAAGGCAAGAAATCCAATACACTGGGCAAAAGAACTGAAGAAACATTTCACAAAAGAAGATACCCATGTGGCTAGCATGCATATGAAAAGAATATTAGTTATCAGAGAAATGCAAAATTTAAATCATGATAAAATATACATATACCAAAATACCTAAAATTTTAAAAAATTAATATCAAATGTTGGTGAAACGTGAAACAACTAAAACTTTCATATATTGTTATATGGGTATAAAAACGGTACAGCCACCTAGATTTTTTTTCCAGTCTTACTGAGATGTAATCGACATATAACTTTGTATGAGTTTAAGGTGTACAGTATAATGATTTGATATAGGTACATACTGCAACGAAAAAGTAAGTTTCGTTGACATCTATCACTTCACATAGTTACAAATTTCTAATAAAGTTTGACACACGCCTATCTGGTAACCCACTCCTCGGAATATATATTCAATAGAAATAAATGTGTATGTCCACACAAAAGCCTTTACAGGATATTCCCAGGTTTACTCATAATATTGCCAAATTGTAAACAAAGCTAATGTCCATTAATAGATTAAATAAACTTACATGTAAAATTTACTACTCATAAATAAAATGGAATAGGATACAGATAGTGCAACAATGTGTTGAGTGAAAGAAGCCAAACACAAAAGAATACCTTCTGCATGGTTCTGTGTACATCAAGTTCAAGAACAGGTAGAATTAAAATTATTGTGATAGCTGTCAAAATAATGGTCACCTCTGGGAGAGGGTATTGAAAAGATAGGGAGATACAGCAGTTTTGATACAGGTGTAAACATATGTCAAAATCCATCTTGTATACTTAAGATTTCAGCATTCAACTACATATAAATCATAAATCACACCTTAATAAAGTACTTTTAATATGAAATAAAAAATTAGCTAAGAGGCCCGATTATTTGTTGAAACAGATCAACAAGCAATTTTTACCTTTGTAGAAAAGATTACTTGACTCAATACCTCTCGGTATAGCCACTAGCTCATTTAAAAACAACTTCAGATAATTAAGATGATGGAGGGGGAAAAAAAGGCAGTAAGAATTTTTAAAGAAACAGTGGTCAAAACATGTCCCTGTTCTGTAGGTGACCCATCCTAAAAATCACAACCCTTAAGTTTCTCTGGATTCAGTTTTCCATAAAACTTAGTACTCAAGAATCAGTAATGACTTCTTACAAAGTGGCACATAACTAGATCTTCTCCACTATGTCAAAATCTAACAAGCTATAAATAAAAGTTGGAAATTAAGCTGAAAGTACAGAAATAAATTAGCTATAAATGCCAATATTTTAACAAGAAACTAAAAAAATGTATTACCAACAAAGCATATGAGAAGTAATAATCTGCATATTTGATTTTCCAAAAAAAATGTTAAACATTTGAGATGGTAAGCAGCAGCAACATTCATTTTAGCAACTGACTCAAGAATCTTCTCTGGTGGAATTTTATTTCAGAGTACAGTGTGATATCATAAAGTAAACAATGGCCTCAATATTTCTGCAACAAATGTAGGAACAATGTATTTTCCTGTAGTGTTCCCAGATAAAAGCTGGAAATACGACATTACCAAACACACTGCCAATAGCAATTCTACAAGGGCCTAAGATAAATATCATCCAAGAATACAGACTTCTGATCTGAAGGTAGAATTTAGATTATGTAGAGGAATGGAGGCCGGCGTTTTGGTCTGCATGTAGAAATAGCAAAACAGAAAGGAATGATACTCTATTTTTAGGGATGTCACTTTAAGATAGTACAAAAGAGATTATATGACAGTTATTATTTATACATGAAGAGTATTTATGTGCAAATAACCCAGTTCCAGAACTCAAAAAGACAACTGACAGAATGGGAGAAGATATTTGCAAATGACATATCAGATAAAGGGCTAGTATCCAAAATCTATAAAGAACTCATCAAACTCAACACCCAAAGAACAAAGAATCCAATCAAGAAATGGGCAGAAGACATGAACAGACATTTTTCCAAAGAAGACATCCAAATGGCCAACAGACACATGAAAAAGTGCTCAATATCGCTCAGCATCAGGGAAATCCAAATCAAAACCTCAATGAGATACCACCTCACACCAGTCAGAATGGCTAAAATTAACAAGTCAGGAAACGACAGATGTTGGCGGGGATGCGGAGAAAGGGGAACCCTCCTACACTGTTGGTGGGAATGCAAGCTGGTGCAGCCACTCTGGAAAACTGTATGGAGGTCCTCAAAAAGTTGAAAATAGAGCTACCATATGATCCAGCAATTGCACTACTGGGTATTTACCCCAAAGATACAAAAGTAGGGATCCGAAGGGCTACGTGCACCCCGATGTTTATAGCAGCAATGTCCATAATAGCCAAACTGTGGAAAGAGCCAAGATGTCCATCGACAGATGAATGGATAAAGAAGATGTGGTATATATATACAATGGAATATTATGCAGCCATCAAAAGGAATGAGATCTTGCCATTTGCAACGACGTGGATGGAACTGGAGGGTATTATGTTGAGTGAAATAAGTCAAACAGAGAAAGACATGTATCATATGATCTCACTGATATGAGGAATTCTTAATCGCAGGAAACAAACTGAGTGTTGTTGGAGTGGGGGGTGGGGTGGGAGGGATGGGGTGACTGGGTGATGGACACTGGGGAGGGTGTGTGCTCTGGTAAGCGCTGTGAATTGTGCAAGACTGTTGAATCTCAGATCTGTACCTCTGAGACAAATAATGCAATTATATGTTAAGAAAAAAAAAGAAGAAGAAGAAGAAGAAGAAGGTAGCGGGAGGGGAAGAATGAAGCGGGGGAAATCGGAGGGGTAGACGAACCATGAGAGACGATAGACTCTGAAAAACAAACTGAGGGTTCTAGAGGGGAGGGGGGTGGGAGGATGGGTTAGCCTGGTGGTGGGTATTGAGGAGGGCACATTCTGCATGGAGCACTGGGGGTTGTGCACAAACAATGAATCATGGAACACTTCATCTAAAACTAATGATGTAATGTATGGGGATTAACATAAGAATAAAATTTAAAAAAAATATTTCAACATAGTTACTAAAATAAATAGGATACACTGTGCTCTCATATCTTGAGCAAAAGTACATACTGTCTGTTTCTGAATTCCTGAAGTTCCTTGAACTGTCTTCAAACCAGCAAGCTGTGGCTGTCTAAAAAATGAAACAATTACAAATTGCCTGGGCTTTTGAAGTACAAAATGAATTTTAGTCTCAGTCTTTTGACCAGAGAGTCTGCTTTTATGATAATCAACCACATTTGGTTGATATAGTAAAATAGAATCTGTGTTTTCTGGATCCATAGGTTATATGTTATCTCTCTAGCAGATTGTCTATAATTTCAGATGACATCTTCTTATGTTCCTTTTCAAAATATGAATGTGGAAGCTGCTACACTTACTGGCAGAAAATCTTGAAAATCTAGTTATGTCTTCTGGCACAAGTGAGGATGAAACTTGTAAGCTCTGTGACTCTCCGTGTCTATGCCTTTGTGTGAATAAGTAAGTGTGGTTTCTTGCTCTGGTAGCTATGATCATAAAACCACCACAGAATCTTAGCTGGTATCTACAACTCACACACACCTTAACTATTCAATGGCATATATTATGAATAAAATGAGGTTTATTTATGAGTAAAATAAGGTTATATGCTGAGTGTAATCCTTACTTTTTGTCATTGAGTATTTTCCTTGTACTGTAAGTATTCGAGTTGTCTCTTCTATATCATTTTACTCAGATGATAAATGTAATTTTGACAATTACTGCTCTCTCTCCCAAGAAAGGTCAAAAGGATTACAGAATGCTCTATAAAAATAGAACAGCATTGTTCTCTACCTAACAAAAAGTATATCTAAGTTCAATAATCATTATAAAACTTTACATTTGTTCCTTTTTGAAGACTCAACATCTCACACACACACACAAAGAAATACCTTTTTGTTTGCTTGTTCATTTTTTTTAAGATTTCACATGTAAGTGAAATCACATGGTATTTATTTTTCTCCATCTGACCTATTCTAAAAGCAGAATCAGACCTATAAATAGAACTAAATGATGGTTGCCAGAGGGAAGGGGTGGGGGATGAGCATAATGGGTAAAGGAAAGTAGGAGATACAGGCTTCCAGTTATGGAATGAATAAGTCACAAAGATATAAGGTACAGCATAGGCAATATAGTCGATGATATTGTAATAATAATGTATAATGACAGATGGCAGCTACACTTGTGGTAAGCACAGATAACAGAGTTGTTGAATTGCTATGTTGTATACCTGAAACTAATGCAACATTGTGTGTCAACTATATTCAAGAGAGAGAAGAGAAGGAAAGAGAAGACAAGACAGAGCAAGAGCTATGTGGCATGAGATGAGGGTAGGTACCCAGGCAGGTGCCAGAACAGTCCTGACCCAGAGGTCACACCATGGAACTCTGTGTTCATCTTAAGAGCATGAATAGGTTTTAACTAGCCCTGACATGATCAGATTGCAAAATATTACACAAGCTTCACTAAGGCATAAGGTCTGGAAAGAGGTCAGAGCTGATACTGATCAGTTAGAAGACTATTAAAGTAGCTGAAGACAATGGTGGAAGAATGTAAGAGGGGGTTGGGGGTGCAAAGGTACTGGAAATCATGGAAGACTTTTAAGCAGGGAATCAAGAAGGTAACGTTGTCATTTTAGAAACATGTATGATAAATTAAAGATGGCAAGCCCTAAGTAAGACTAGTTAAATGATGATGGCAAAATTATAGGAAGAAAATATGAAGGTCTGCGCTGAGACTGAGGGGTTAGAGAAGAGAAAATGGATTTAAGCAATACTTAGAAATTCAAATCCCTTTTTAAAATCAAGTTTTGGTGGTCTCCCAGGATTCAGTGACATCAATAGGGAAAGGACACAGAAAAGGAGAGAGAGATTAGAAAGGCTAGGTTAGAGGCTTATGACTTGCAGCAACATGACTTAGTTGATACACTTTAACACACATTACAATTCAGCAGCCTAACATGTCTCCCCTCAATCCTTCCAAGCTTGCTAATGAGATTTCAGAACAATAGTTCTTGGAACACAAGAAGTCAAAATATCATTCAAGACTAATCTCCCAAGTATTTTCATAAAAGGAGTTGTGTTCTGACCAACAGTCTGATAGCCAATGTTTTAAAAGCCAGGTCTCAAATATTACTGAAAAAAAAAAAAAGAAATACTGCTGAATTTGTTGCAATATTGGTCAACTAACAAAAGATACTTCTATTGTCCCTCCTTCCCAAAGCACAGTTAGCGTGTCAGCTAGTGCAGTCCTCTTCTCTGATCTCTACCAGAAGACAGTTCAAGCACAATGGATATTCCATGCAGTGGCCTGCACAAATACAAATATTGGGATCACGGCAGCCAGAATTCCCAAATTCTAATCAATTTTAAGAATCACCACAGAGAAATCTAGAATGCCAACTAGAAAACTCTTGAAAATAGAGTATTATCTCTCTAATTTCCTTTGCTCTAAAGAGCATGTTAAGGTCATGTTAGACATGAAAAAAAACCGAAACCAGTCATCTTTCTGAATGCACAGCTACCACAAAAAAATAAGAACACACATATTGTGGATATAATTTATTATAAAAATTTAATCAAAGATCATTTTAAACAAAAAAAAAGTAAAAATGCAAAGTATGAGATGATGGTTTCTTATAGGCAAAGAAAAATCAAGTATATCATTAAACATTCATAACAACGCACTATGGATAAAACAAACCACACTAATTAATTAGATATATATCTATTCAAAAACTATAATTCTGGTAACATGGGATTTTTAAAAAATATATATTCCAAAGTGCTTTATGAAGCATCTAATTAAAATGTGGGGGTAATGGAATATCGTTATGCAGGCAAATTTCTACCCATAGTCACCCATTAGTTGCAAGTATGCCAATTAACTGGTGGTAACAGAGGAAATAAAGACTAAACAAAAGTTTTTAAGAACTGTGATAAGAAAAAATAAGAAAAAATTGAAATCAATGTGTAAAATGCTGTATTTTATTAATGAATTAAAAATTTTCACTCTTAAACCTATTAATTCCTAACTTATTTCACTTTAATAAAGACTAAGTTTGTGAAGTGATCCAGATTTTGGAGAGACTGACCTGTACCAAATTCAAGTAAGAAAAATAATATCCATATCCTACCTTATAAATTTGGAAATTGTAGAACTGCAAACACCTGCTGTCTCTAGAAATTGGAGCTGTACTAGTTTTTTTTTACTTTTATTTTTATTATGTTATGTTGGTCACCATATATTACATCATTAGTTTTTGATGTAGTGTTCCATGATTCATTGTTTACGTATAACACCCAGTGCTCCATGCAGTACGTGCCCTCTTTAATACCCATCACCTGGCTAACCCATCCCCCCACCCCCCTCCCTTCTAGAACCCTCAGTTTCTCAGAGTCCATAGTCTCTCATGGTTCTTCTCCCCATCCGATTTCCCCCCCTTCATTTTTTCCCTTCCTTCTCCTAATGTCCTCCATGCTATTCCTTATGTTCCACAAATAAGTGAAACCATATAATTGACTTTCTCTGCTTGACTTATTCCACTTAGCATAATCTCCTCCAGTCCCATCCATGTTGATGTAAAAGTTGGGTATTCATCCTTTCTGATGGCTGAGTAATATTCCATTGTACATATGGACCACATCTTCTTTATCCACTCATCTGTTGAAGGGCATCTTGGCTCTTTCCACAGTTTGGCTATTGCGGACATTGCTGCTATGAACATTGGGGTGCATATGGCCCTTCTTATCACTACATCTGTGTCTTTGGGGTAAATACCCAGGAGTGCAATTGCTGGGTCATAGGGTAGCTTTATTTTTAATTTTTTGAGGAACCTCCACACTGTTTTCCAAAGTGGCTGTACCAACTTGCATTCCCACCAGCAGTGTAAGAGGGTTCCCCTTTCTCTACAACCTCTCCAAGAGCTGTACTAGTTTAACAACTTTTTTAAAAGCTGTATAAACAAAGTACGAATATTTAAAGTTCACATTTTGCTAAGATTTGACACATGTAAATCCTATACAACCACCTCTGAAATCAAGATATGAATGTCTACTACCCACAAAAATTTCTTAGCGTCCCTATGTAATAATCCTCATGCCACTACCCAGGCAACCACTGATCTGTCACTATAGATTAGTTTGCAAGTTCTAGAAATCTATCTAAATGGAAAAAAGTGGAATCACACAGCATATACTATTCTTTGTCTAACTTCATTCCACAAAAACTATTCTGAGATTCATTTATGTTATTGCTTGTATAGATAGGTTGCTTTTGCTTTGTGTTTTGCTATGTAATACTGCACCGTATGGGTATACCAGAACTTGTTTACCCCTCCACCTGTTATGGACCTTTGGGTCCTTTCCAGTTTGGGCTATTGTACATAAAGGCACTATTAATTTGTTTTCAAATCTTTGCAGGGACATGGGGTTTCATTTTTCTTTGATAAGTACATAGAAGAAAAATAGCTGGGTTATATGGAACGTTATGTTTAACATTTTAAGAAACTGTCAAAATCTTTTCTAAAGTAACTATGACATTCTACCTTCTCACCAGCATGAGAGTTCCAATTGTTCTACATCATTGCAACCAAACCTCTGACAAAGTTTAAAATTAAAAAGCCTGGCATAACAAGTGTTGGCAAGTATGTGGAACAACTATGAGCTCTGGTAGTTGTGCTATTTCATGTAAGCAGACACATTTTGGCATAAATTTGTTCAAGATACTCCTTTGTTTACCCTTTAATCTTTGTAGAATCTGTAATACTATCACCTTTTATTTTTTGCATTGGTAATGTGTCTTTTTTTTTTTTTTTTTGGTTTTCTCTTAGCCTAATCATTTGCTAGAGTTTTACTGACCTCAAAGAATGAACTTTTAGGGACACCTGGGTGGCTCAGTCATTAAGCATCTGCCTTCAGGAGGGTGCCTGGGTGGCTCAGATGGTTAAGCGTCTGCCTTCGGCTCAGGTCATGATACCAGGGTCCTGGGATCGAGTCCCATATCGGGCTCCCTGCTCAGAGGAGAGCCTGCTTCTCCCTCTGCCTCTCTCTCTCTCTCTGTCTCTTATGAATAAATAAATAAAATCTTTAAAAGATAAAATTAAATTAAATTAAATTAAAAAAAAAAAAAGCATCTGCCTTCAGCTCAGGTCATGATCCCAGGGTCCTGGGATCAAGCTCTGCATCTAGCCCCACATCAGGCTCCCTGCTCAGTGGGAAGCCTGCTTCTCCCTCTCCCACTCCCCCTGTTTATGTTCCTGCTCTCTCTGCCAAATAAATACATACATACATACATACATAAATCGATCAATAGATAAATAGATCAATAAATAGATCAATAAATAAATCTTAAAAAAAAGAGTGAACTTTTAGTTTCATTGATATTTCTCTATTGTTTCCCTGTTTCTATTTAAATATCTTTATCCCTGGCAATACTTTCTCCTAATTAATCTATTTGATATTAACATAGTTCTTCTAACTTTCTTTTGACTAGTGTTTAAATGGTATATCTTTTTAATCTATTCTTATCCTATTTGTATCTACATAGAGTGTTTTCTGTAGGCAGTTTTTTTATCCAATTAATAATTTCAAACATTTGTTACCTTTTTCTCTTTAACCTTCCTTTAAATTTACAATGTTTTAAATTCCATTTTATTTCCTTTGCTGGTTTATTATGTATAACTTTGTTTTGAGTTTTAGTGGTAGTTTTAGTATTTATACTTTACATTTTTAACTTAGAACAATCTGTCTTCAAGTTATTATACCACTCCACATATAATTTAAGAACTTTATAATGGTATACTTCCATTTCTCTAGCCCAGATCTCTGTGTTTCTACTGCTGTATGTTTTATATTTGCACATGTTATAAACTTCATAATACATTGTGATTTTTCATTCATACATACACAGTTGTAAAGATATTTAAAGATAAGAAGTAGTATTATATGTAATGTTATATATTTACCTACAGAGTAACCATTGTCAGAACCCTTAACTTTGTGTATAAACAGATTACAATACACTATCATTTTCCTTCTGCTTAAAAGACTTCCTTTAGGAGCAAGATGGCGGAGGAGTAGGAGACCTGGATTTCGTCTAGTCCCAGGAATTCAGCTGGATAAGGATCAAACCACTCTGAACACCTACGAACTCAACAGGAGATGGAAGAAAAGAATAGCAACTCTCTGAACAGAAAAGTGACCACTTTCTGGAAGGTAGGACGTGCGGGGAAGTGAATCCCAGGCAATATTCGGGAGGATAGACAGCGGGGGAGGGGGCCTCCCTCAAACACTACTGGCAAGTGATAGAGCAGCAGAGCACAAAATTGGAACTTTTAGAAGTCGGCTCCGCTGAGGGACGTCGCTCCAGTGGCTAAGTGGGGGGTGGAACCCTTGCTGGGACAGTGTGGTCTCAGGACCCTTGGGGTCAAAGAAAGACAGGGGGTGCCTGAGTGTGGCACAGCTCCCAGGTATCGGAGCGGGGAAGCCAGCTGCAGAGACGGAGCCGAGGAGCGGCTCTCAACTCGGGGTTGCCATACACTGTGATCCACGGCACAGTCGGGCCACTGCTCCTCCAGCAGGGACCCAACAAGCGGCAGATCTGGAAAGACTCCCCTTCCTCCCCTGGGAGGAGCAGTGCGGGAGCGCACCGCAGGGATCTGCTGGGTTTGGAGACTCCACACGGGGTCATGTGCCAGAGATAGAAACAAGCAGTCACAGGCCCGGTGAGCACGGAGTGCAGCCGGAGACCGGGGAGATGGGAGTGACTGACTGCTTTTCTCTGGGGGTGCACTGAGCAGTGGGGTCCCAAGTTCTCGGCTCCTCCGGGCAGAGATGGGGAGGCCGCCATTTTCACTCTCCTCCTCCAAAGCTGTACCGAAGGCTTGCAGGGAACAAAAGCTCCCAAGAACAAACCTGAGCAGATTACTTAGCCCCAACGGGCAAGGGTGGGGCAATTCCACCTCCGGCAAAGACATTTGGGAACCACAGCAACAGGCCCCTCCCCCAGAAGATCAGCGAGAACAGCCAGCCAAGACCAAGTTTACCAATCAATGAGAACGGCAGAACTCCAGCGCTAGGGGAATACTGCACATAGAATCCATGGTTTTTTTACCATGATTCTCTAGTCTTTCAAAGTTCATTTTTTTTTTTGTATTTTTCTTTTTCCCTTTTTCAACCAACATCTTAATCTCTTTTTTAAAAAACATTTTTATTTTTCATTTTTAGAGTCATATTCTATCCCTTCATAGTAGTTACCCTTATTTTTGGCATATATATATAAGTTGTTCTCTCTTTAAAATTTTGAGATACAGTTTCTTCTAACAGATCAAAATATACCCTAAATCTCTAGTGTATGGCTTTGTTCTAGTCTCCTGCCTGATCACATTCTCTCCCCTTTTTTTTAATCCTCTTCTTTCTTTTTTCAAACCACTTATCAATTCCTTTTATAAAATTTTTTATAATTTTCATCTCTACAGTCATATTCCATCCCTTCATCGTATCGACCCTTATTTTTGTACATATATAAGGTTTTCCTTCTTTA
Organism: Mirounga angustirostris; assembly: GCF_029215605.1. Classification (NCBI taxonomy): domain Eukaryota; kingdom Metazoa; phylum Chordata; class Mammalia; order Carnivora; family Phocidae; genus Mirounga; species Mirounga angustirostris. Next base: position 49,991,459 of record NW_026991711.1, read on the forward strand.
AAATTTTGGGAGGCACTTTCTTCTAACAGACCATAATACACCCAAAATCAAGTGTGTGGCACTGATCTATGCACCAGCCTGATCATATTTGATCATATCTTGTTTTGTTTTGTTTTGTTCTGTTTTTGTTTGTTTTTATCATTTTCTTTTTCTTTCTTTCTTTCCCTTTCTTTTCCCCCAGTTTCAGGTCTTTTCTGATTTGTTTAGAGTATATTTTCTGGGGACGTTGTTACTCTGTTAGCATTTTGTTCTCTCATTCATCTATTCTCCTCTGGACACAATGACAAGATGGAAAAAATCACCTCAACAAAAAGAACAAGAGGTAGTACCGACTGCCAGGGACCTACTCAATACAGACATTAGTACGATGTCAGACCTAGAGTTCAGAATCATGATTTTAAAGATACTAGCTGGGCTTGAGAAAAGCATGGAAGTTATTAGAGAAACCCTCTCTGGAGAAATAAAAGAACTAAAATCTAACCAAGTCAAAATCAAAAAGGCTATTAATGAGGTGCAATAAAAAATGGGGGCGCTAACTGCTAGGATAAATGAGGCAGAAGAGAGAATCAGTGATATAGAAGACCAAATGATGGAAAATAAAGAAGCTGAGAAAAAGAGAGATAAACTACTGGATCATGTGGGCAGAGAGATAAGCGATACCATAAGATGAAACATTAGAATAATTGGGATCCCAGAAGAAGAAGAAAGAGAGAGAGGGGGGCAGAAGGTATATTGGCGCAAATTATAGCAGAGAACTTCCCTAATTTGGGGAAGGAAACAGGCATAAAAATCCAGGAGGCACAGAGAACCCCTCTCAAAATCAATAAAAATGGGTCAACACCCCGACTTCTAGTAGTTAAACTTATGAGTCTCAGAGACAAAGAGAAAATCCTGAGAGCAGCTCAGGACAAGACATCTGTAACCTACAATGGTAGAAACATTAGACTGGCAACAGACCTATCCACAGAGACCTGGCAGGCCAGAAAGGACTGGCAGGATATATTCAGAGCACTAAACGAGAAAAATATGCAGCGAAGAATACTATATCCTGCTAGGCTGTCATTGTAAATAGAAGGAGTGATAAAAAGCTTCCAGGACAAACAAAAACTAAAGGAATTTGCAAACACAAAACCAGCTCTACAAGAAATATTGAAAGGGGTCCTCTAAGCAAAGAGAGAGTCTAAAAGCAACATAGACCAGAAAGGAACGCAGACAATATACAGTAACAGTCACCTTACAGGCAATACAATGGTACTAAATTCCTATCTTTCAATAGTTACCCTGAATGTAAATGGGCTAAATGCCCCAATCAAAAGCCACAGGCTATCAGATTGGATTAAAAAACAAGACCCATCGATATGCTGTCTTCAAGAGACTCATTTTAGACCCAAAGACACCCCCAGATTGAAAGTGAGGGGGTGGAAAACCATTTACCATGCTAATGGACACCAAAAGAAAGCTGGGGTGGCAATCCTTATATCAGACAAATTAGATTTTAAATCAAAGACTGTAATAAGAGATGAGGGAGGACACTATATCCTACTTAAAGGGTCTATCCAACAAGAAGATCTAACAACTGTAAAGATCTATGCCCCTAACATGGGAGCAGCCAATTATATAAGGCAATTAATAACAAAAGCAAAGAAACACATTGACAACAATACAATAATAGTGGGGGACTTTAACACCCCCCTCACTGAAATGGACAGATCATCTAAGCAAAAGATCAACAAGGAAATAAAGACTTCAAATGACACACTGGACCAAATGGACTTCACAGACATATTCAGAACATTCCATCCCAAAGCAACAGAATACGCATTCTTCTCTAGTGCCCATGGAACATTCTCCAGAATACATCACATCCTAGGTCACAAATCAGGTCTCAACTGGTACCAAAAGACTGGGATTATTCCCTGCATATTTTTAGACCACAATGCTTTGACACTAGAACTCATCACAAGAGGAAAGTCGGAAAGAACTCAAATACATGGAGGCTAAAGAGCATCCTACTAAGGAATGAATGGGTCAAACAGGAAATTAAAGAAGAATTAAAAGAAAAAAGTCATGGAAACCAATGAAAATGAAAACGCAACTGTTCAAAATCTTTGGGATGCAGCAAAGGCAGTCAGTCCTAAGAAGAAGTATATAGCAATACAAGCCTTTCTCAAGAAACAAGAAAGGTCTCAAATACACAACCTAATCCTACACCTAAAGGAGCTGGAGAAAGAACAGCCAATAAAGCCTAAACCCAACAGGAGGAGAGAAATAAAAAAGATCAGAGCAGAAATCAATGAAATAGAAACCAAAAGAACAGTAGAAGAGATCAACGAAACTAGGAGCTGGTTTTTGAAAGAATTAACAAGATTGATAAACCCCTGGCCAGACTTATCAAAAAGAAAAGAGAAATGACCCAAATCAACAAAATCATGAATGAAAGAGGAGAGATCACAACCAACACCAAAAAAATACAATTATAAGAACACATTATGACTAACTATATGTCAGTAAATTAGATGACCTGGAAGAAATGGGTGCATTCCTAAAGATGTATCAACTACCAAAACTGAACCAGGAAGAAATAGAAAACCTGAACAGACCTATAACCACTAAGGAAATTGAAGCAGTCATCAAAAATCTCCCAACAAACATAAGTCCAGGGCCAGATGGCTTCCCAGGGGAATTCTACCAAACATTTCAAGAAGAATTAATACCTATTCTTCTGAAACTCTTCCAAAAAATAGAAATGGAAGGAAAACTTCCAAACTTGTTTTATGAGGCCACCATTACCTTGATCCCAAAACCAGACAAAGACCCCATCAAAAAGGAGAATTACAGACCAATATCCTTGATGAACATGGATGCAAAAATTCTCACCAAAATACTAGCCAATAGGATCCAACAGTACATTAAAAGGATTATTCACTACGGCCAAGTGGGATTTATCCCTGGGCTGAAACGTTGGTTCAACATCCACAAAGCAATCAATGTGATACAATCCATTAACAAAAGAAAGAACAAGAATCATATGATCCTCTCAATAGATGCAGAAAAAGCATTTGACAAAGTACAGCATCCTTTCTTGATCAAAACTCTTCAGAGTATAGGCATAGAGGGGACATACCTCAATATCATAAAAGCCATCTATGAAAAACCCACAGCCAATATCATTCTCAATGGGGAAAAACTGAGAGCTTTCCCCCTAAGGTCAGGAACACGGCAGGGATGTCCACTATCACCACTGCTATTCAACATAGTATTAGAAGTCCTAGCCACAGCAATCAGACAACAAAAAGAACTAAAAGGCATCCAAATTGGCAAAGAAGAAGTCAAACTCTCACTCTTTGCAGATGATATGATACTTTATGTGGAAAACCCAAAAGACTCCACCCCAAAACTGCTAGAACTCATACAGGAATTCAGGAAAGTGGCAGGATATAAAATCAATGCACAGAAATCTGTGGCATTCCTATACACCAACAACAAGACAGAAGAAAGAGAAATTAAGGAGTCGATCCCATTTACAATTGCACCCAAAACCATAAGATACCTAGGAATAAATCTAACCAAAAAGGCAAAGAATCTGTACTCAGAAAACTATAAAATACTCATGAAAGAAATTGAGGAAGACACAAAGAAATGGAAAAACGTTCCATGCTCATGGATTGGAAGAACAAATATTGTGAAGATGTCAATGCTACCTAGAGCAATCTACACATTCAATGCAATCCCCATCAAAATACCATCAACTCTTTTCAGAGAAATGGAACAAATAATTCTAAAATTTGTTTGGAACCAGAAAAGACCCCAATAGCCAGAGGAATGTTGAAAAAGAAAAGCAAAGCTGGCAGCATCACAATTCTGGACTTCCGGCTCTATTACAAAGCTGTCATCATCAAGACAGTATGGTACTGGCACAAAAACAGACACATAGATCAATGGAACAGAATAGAGCGCCCAGAAATAGACCCTCAACTCTATGGTCAACTAATCTTCGGCAAAGCCGAAAGACTGTCCAATGGAAAAAAGACCGTCTCTTCAACAAATGCTGTTGCGCAAATTGGACAGCCACATGCAGAAGAATGAAACTGGACCATTTCCTTACACCACACACAAAACAGACTCCAAATGGTTGAAAGACCTAAATGTGAGACAGGAGTCCATCAAAATCCTAAAGGAGAACACAGGCAGCAACCTCTTCGACCTCAGCCGCAGCAACTTCTTCCTAGAAACATCGCCAAAGGCAAGGAAAGCAAGGGCAAAACTGAACTATTAGGACTTCATCAAGATAAAAAGCTTTTGCACAGCAAACGAAACAGTCAACAAAACCAAAAGACAACCCACAGAATGGGAGAAGATATTTGCAAATGACATATCAGATAAAGGGCTAGTATCCAAAATCTATAAAGAACTTACCAAACTCAACACCCAAAGAACAAATGATCCAATCAAGAAACGGGCAGAAGACATGAACAGACATTTTTCCAAAGACGACATCCAAATGGCCAACAGACACATGAAAAAGTGCTCAATATCGCTGGGCATCAGGGAAATCCAAATCAAAACCTCAGTGAGATACCACCTCACACCAGTCAGAATGGCTAAAATTAACAAGTCAGGAAACGACAGATGTTGGCGGGGACGCGGGGAAAGGGGAACCCTCCTACACTGTTGGTGGGAATGCAAGCTGGTGCAGCCGCTCTGGAAAACAGTACAGAGGTTCCTCAAAAAGTTTAAAATAGAGCTACCATATGATCCAGCAGTTGCACTACTGGGTATTTACCCCAAAGATACAAATGTAAGGATCCAAACGGGTACATGCATCCCGATGTTTATAGCAGCAATGTCCACAATAGCCAAACTGTGGAAAGAGCCAAGATGTCCATCAACAGATGAATGGATAAAGAAGATGTGATACACACACACACACACACACACACAATGGAATATTATGCAGCCATCAAAAGGAATGAGATCTTGCCATTTGCAATGACGTGGATGGAACTGGAGGGTGTTATGCTGAGTGAAATAAGTCAAACAGAGAAAGACATGTATCATATGACCTCACTGATATGAGGAGTTCTTAATCTCAGGAAACAAACTGAGGGTTGCTGGAGTGGTAGGGGGTGGGAGGGATGGGGTGGCTGGGTGATAGACATTGGGGAGGGTATGTGCTATGGGGAGCGCTGTGAATTGTGTAAGACTGTTGAATCACAGACCTCTACCTCTGAAACAAATAATGCAATATATGTTAAGAAAAAAAAAAAAAGAAGATAGCAGGAAGGGAAATGAAGCAGGGGAAATTGGAGGGGGAGATGAACCATGAGAGATGATGGACTGTGAAAAACAAACTGAGGGTTCTAGAGGGGAGGGGGGTAGGAGGATGGGTTAGCCTGGTGATGGGTATTAAAGAGGGCACGTTCTGCATGGAGCACTGGGTGTTATGCACAAACAATGAATCATGGAACACTACATCAAAAACAAATGATGTAATGTATGGTGATTAACAATAAAATTTTTTTAAAAAAGAATTCCTTGAACATTTCTTGCAGTGTCTGTCTGATAGACATAAATTATTTCAGTTTTTCCTGTGTTTGAAACATCTTTATTTTTGTCCTTGTTTTTGAAATATATTTGTTCTAGGTATAAAAATTTACAACAACCAATTTTTTCTCTCAGTACTTTAAATTGTCCCACTTTCTTCTCCTTTGCATTGTTCCAACAAGAAATCAATCATTCTCATATTTGTTCCTCTGTGCTTATCATGCATATCTTCATATATAATATATATAAACTACATAGGTAATATTTTCCATATATTTAATATTTTCTATTTTAAAATACATTTTATACATACTTTATACAATATGTACATTTGTATACAATATATACTTTATATAGAAATACAACCATAAATTATTTATATATATTATATAAATAATATATACATCACACACTGTCTCTCTCCTATCCTCTAATTTCAAGGACATTGGGTTGCTTTGTGCTGACCCACAGCTCATGGATTTTATGGGGGATTTATTTTCATTTTTTTTTATTCTTTTTTCTCTAAGTATTTTATTTTGGGCAGTTTATTTGACTATATATTTAATTCCCCTAATCATTTTGTTTTCTGCAGTGTATAATTTGCCCTAAATTCTTTGCAGTATATTTCCACCTCTAGCAGCTTGATCAGGGTCTTCATGTTTTTTAATCTCTATGTCTCAACTTCTGAACATATGGAATTCAGTTATACTGACTGTTTTAATGTCCTTGTTTGTAAATTCTAAAATCTGGATTAATTTTGCATTAGTCTTAAGATTTTATTTGTTTGTTTGTTTGAGAGAGAGAGAGATAGTGTGGGGAGGAAAAGAGGGAGAGGGACAAGCAGACTCCATGCTAAGCATGGAGGCCAATGCAGGGCTCAATCTCATGACTCTGAGATCATGACCTGAGCCAAAATCAAGAGTCAGACCCTTAAATGACTGAGCCACCCAGGCACCCCAATTTTGCATTACTTTTAAATGATCTTTCTCCTCATTATTAGTCATATTTTGTACCTCCCTTGCATACCTGGTAATTTTGATTGCTGGATATTTTGATTTTTTTTTTAATGTGAGGGATATGTTTATATTTCTGTAAATATTCTTGAGCTTTGTTCAAGGATATAATTAGATTACTTGGAAACAGTTGATCCTTTCAGAAATTTCTTCAAGGTTGGTTAGGAAAGACCAGGGATTTAACTCAGTCTAAGGAATCTATCCAATTCTCCATAAATAATGTGGTTCCAGTCTGGCTGGTGGAAACTGGCTAATCCCAGTCCTGTGTGAGCACAGAGTATGATTTCCTCTTAATTCTTTCTGGTGTGTTTCCCCACCTAGCCTTGTGTAAACATGCTACTTAGTATTCTGTTGAATATTCAAGTGCAATTCTGCAATTCTCTTAAGTGTATGTGTAGCTTTCTACTCTCCATATTGTGTTTTGTAAATTCTAGCATCCTTCCTCCTCAGACTCTAAATGCTCAACTTCTGGATTCTCCCAGCTCTATTTGGATTACCTCTTTGTGTGTCACATCCTGGAAATGCTGTCAAATCAGTAAACTGGAGTACCCTTTTTTTTTTCTTTTTCTGTTATAGCTGTCTCCCATTGCCTGAAGTCCAGTGTTTTAAAAACCAGTTTTATTTATTTTGTCCATTTTAAAATTGCTTTAGAAAAGAGAATAAACCTGGAAACTTCACTTCAACTTGGCTGGAACTGGAACACTCATCATGTTTTAAGGGTTTTAACAGTATTATGGAGAAAATTAAGATCCACCTTTTACATCCACATATAGTGGAGAGATCAGAAATTTTCCCATCAGATGTTAAAGAAAATGAAGCCATCTCTGGCTCACATATGCTTTATCAAACTAGAGGATACTTTTCTACCAAAAACTTTATTCTGGATTTTGTATCTCCTAGTTCTACTTCATTCAGAATTTCTCTGCTGTAAGATTAATCATTTGGATTCAAAGGATCTTCTTACGTTACTCACAAATAAAAAATTCCTCCAGGATTCCTTTGAAGGTTTTTAAAATTTTATCCTTATTCATTTTGTTTTGTTTCTTTATAGTCTCACTTTTCAGACTGTGCAAACTAAAACCAAAGAGTTGCTAAGAGGCCTCCTCTGCCAGCTATCATAGTACTCTGAGGTATTTTTGATTTCTAAAATCATTTTTACCCCGTCTTAAAATAAGTGTACTTTTAATAACATTTTATCACATAATAATTTAGTTACATCATTAGCTGTATGCAGCAGAATAACTTTTTCCCAACATTTGTTCCTATTTAGTACTCATTTATGGAATTTAAGTGCTCGGGTACATTGTGTTATTTTTGCTAATTGCATGTCTTCACCTTTAATTCGATCACCATAAAATATGAAATTGGAAAAAAAAATACTGCATTTGCTTCACTTGGGTTTTTAACAGATTGAATTTTACATTTTTTTCATCCTATGTGATTGTTATAGCTATGAAAATATGACTCCTTTGAAGACAAATTTATGTTTTTGTTCTAATTTTAGAAATATTAATATTCATAATCATATGATGTATTTCCTAATATCTAATTGCACGATACCCTTGAAAAAGTATTCAAATAACATTGATTATAGCCATTTGTGAGAGACAAAGTATATGAACTAGGTAATGAAATATACCAATTAAATTGGAAATAACCAGGAAAATACTGTTTAATATTTCTTTTAAAATTCCCCCAATTATTTTAATGTATTGACTATTATAATCAGAAAAAAATACATAAGTGTACAATGTCCTCATTTCTAACATTTCGTGACTAGAATTTCTTCGCATGCAAACAAACAAAAAGAAATTAAACTCTTTCCAATTTCTCCAAATTACACACAGACCCCCCCCCAAAAAAAGATGTCCCATAAATCTTTCAGGTTATTAAGCAATTTATCCTGTTTTAGGATGCATGCTATCTTGAAATATTTGTTTAAACTGTAGTTGCAACAATTCCAGCTATATTCATTCTAAGTATTTATTTGACAAACATTTGCTTGATAAAAGTAAAAAATTAATTAATGCTTCCTTGATCTTAGAAAATATTTTGGGTAATTTCTTAAATCAGTAGCCATTCCCATGTTTATTGTCTGAAAATAAACAGTAAAAACTATTTGATGACATATGGCAAAAAAGCAAGAGTTGAGGGGGGTGAGGCAGAGAGAAAACATCCCCAAAAGAGAGTGATCTGTTTTAACAGAAAATCCTGTGAGTTAGGAATCAAGTCTATTTTTCCAGAAGCATAAAAAGGGTATCTTTCCCTTTATAACTTAACAAGACCATTAAGTGGTGGAGCTAAGATTTCATTCTCATATGCCTGAATCTGCCTGTAATCACTGTCTGATCTCGAACTCATGACTCATCCCTACTACCTGATGCCAAATTCTGATGACATTAGAAAAGATTCCATAATGCACATCATAAAAAAGTTCCATATACCTTATAACAACAACAACAACAACAACAACATACTGGTTCAACAAGGAAGCAAATAGAATGCATAAATTTTTTTTTTTCATGTCTGAGAATTTATCCTTTTCCAAACTACTGGAAATGTTACTATGCTCTATGTTTTAAGGGTTAAACAAAAATGGATTACTAGTGTTATTTTCAAGTTTTCTTCATTGCTCCAATAAGTCAATGAACCAGGAGAATTTTACAGGTGTTTTCTTTTGCTTTGTTTCATATTTTATTCATTTGTTTTATTAAGAAAGTATTAAAATTACAAAAATTCAAACAGTATGGAAGGCTTCAAAGTGGAAATGTCAAAGTCCCCTTCCCACACTTCCCCCACTTAACCCCTGCTAACATTTTCTAGTTTTTCTAGAAACTAGCAAACTAGAAAATAGCTAAAACAAAATAGCTTTGGATATATTTATTGATATAGGTATCTCCTTCCTGGAACTACAGGGTTCTAGAGGGGAGGGGGGGGAGGATGGGTTAGCCTGGTGATGGGTATTAAAGAGGGCATGTTCTGCATGGAGCACTGGGTGTTATGCACAATGAATCATGGAACACTACATCAAAAACTAATAATGTAATGTATGGTGATTAATATAACAATAAAAAATTTAAAAAAATACTTCATTCAGAAAAGATACAGGTAAGGAAGCAATGATTGAAATGTTTCTTACATTTCCTTTTCAAATTTGTGGTAGCAGGTAGGAAAAGATGAAAATATTTTCTGTGTTCCAAGTTCGTCCTTTTATTGTTTTTTGTTTTGTTTTACATCACCCAGGACAGCTCCTCTTGGGCCACACTGTTTGGGCAAGAAAGACCTCATCCTTAGTTTTGGTCCAGCACAGCCTATCCCACCCACTGTGGGGATTAGTTCATTAAGGACACATGACTTAACTCTGACCAGTGAGGGCAGGTTTGGGCTTCTGCTTCACTGACCGTATCTACTATCAGGATTCCTTTAACTAGGCAGAATCTATTCATAGTCTGCCACTTTGCCTGGTATTGATTTAAAACTATTCCCAACATTCTGTCCCTTAGCTGGTTGCCTTTTGCTCTACAACTTTTGGCTCAGTCTTCTGCACCCAAATACTCAACTACCTGGGCAGTATTTTGCCTAAGATGTGCTAATAACACTTTATCTCTAAGTTAATGTCGTTGACATCCACCAAAATTGTACTTTACAACTTTCTTGCGCAGTCCCATATTGAGACATATCTGAAAAATTGGACACATCTGGGGAACACACAAAATTGATTAGAGTAGTTGATATAACAACTTAAATAATAGTGGAGAAAGACCTACATTGTATAATGAACACACACCAAAAATCTAAAGTGAAACTGGAGTATAGATAACTATGAACTTGTGGCATATACACTAGAATTTTATTTAAATTCAGAGTGACAGGTGAATGTTTGTCACATTTCATAGACAAACAAATTAAAGAACAAAAATTTACTGACCACACTGGGTAGCAATAGAGATATAAACCAAACTCAAAACACAGCTATGTGCAAGGACAAAAACAAGATATTATCATTTCCACATAATCTTCTTTTAATCATCAAATATCTACATTTTATAGGGGAGATTTCTAAATCTTATGTGAGTCATTTTCAAATTTTAAAACCATGGTGTTTCCCATCAAATGACAGAGCCATTAACATTCATGGCAGCTAAGAGATTTTTTCTTTTTTTTGCACACATGGCCTTATGCCTGAGCTTCTATTCTTTCTGTTCCAGAAGAATGCAATAAATGTGTCTAGAGACAAGGGACAAAGTTAATAAAAGGCTGTCCCTTCCTTTGCCTAAGACCCTGGTTTAAAATGAGCTATTTTCCCTGAACACCATATTTTAATTGGATGGCTTCAGCTCCAGCCACAGACAAAAGCAATCCAGATCATGATTATTTGCAATATAATTCTTGATATGATGAGCAGTCACAGAGCATGGATATTAAAAAGTAAACTTCTTCCATGATAAGATCTTAGAATGCAACTTGGTAGGTCAGTTAAAGGACCACCACCAATATCATTTCTTGTATTGTGTATATCCCTCTCAAAGATTCATAAAAATTTTATAATTATAGATGCTTCACAACCATTTGACTTCTGGCTGGCTCAATTTTTTAAATGAGTTGCTTCAGTAAAGTGCTTTTGTTTTTAATACGTATTTGGGATTCTCCTTATGATTTTTACACCTTGTGGAGGGTGGACAATGTTTAGTGGATAGCAGACTCTCTGGAAATATTTTCCCATTTTACTTAAAGTAATTTTTCTATCTTTTCATGTAATTTGTAAAATATAAAGTACCCGTCTACGTTTTCATATCATACAAAGGTGGTATTCTCAGGCCCATTGCTCAAGATACTAAAAATAGATTCTGAATTGAAATTATATTGTGTTTCAAATCTTTGATCCTAGGGAGTTTCTGAAATCCAAATTTTATAGAGTGATCTAAAGGAGGACTGAGAATGGCTAAGCTTGCATAGTGCCTTACCCACTCTGCTTTTTTAGGGGTCATTTTAATCTCCTAAATGAGAGATTGATAGCTAGGTCATCAGTGTAAATAATCACACTGGTATAGCAATATAATTCCTCCTCTGATTACCTTTTTAAAATTTTGGGGAACTAAACAGATAAAGCTGTGGTTCTCAGCTTGGGTTGATTATGCTCCCCACGAAGTATTTGGCAATGTCTGGAGACATTAAGATTATCACCACTTGGGGGAGGGGGTCATGTGCTAATGGGTAAGGGCCAGAGAAGTTGCTAACCATCCTACAATGCTCAGCAACAGAGAATTATCTGGTCCACGATGTCAGCAGTATTAAGGTTGAGAAATCCTGACACAGGTGAACAAAAGTAAGGGAAATAGTATAGAGTTACACTATTTTTTTTTAAGATTTATTTATTTGAGAGAGTGTGAAAGGGGGAGAGCACATGAGCAGGGGGAGGGGCAGAGGGAGAGACTCTCAAGCACAGTGCCCTGAGCACAGCGCCGGATGCGGACTCAATCTCAGGACCCTGAAATCATGACCTGAGCTGAAATCAAGAGTCAGACGCTTAACCGACCGAGCCACCCAGGCACCTTTGGAGTTAGACTATCTTATTTTACTGCTAAATTCTATTCTCCAAGCCTAAAATAATTATTTAGCTTTCTACTTGTCTAAAGTCACATAGCTTTAATTACAAATTTCACTCATGCATTCAGACATAAATTCATTCACTGCCTCATTAAAGATAAAAGGGGGGATTTCCTAAATTTCCAACTGAAATAAGTACACGAAATATTTCAGATATTAAGGACAAACAAATCAGGGCAGAAATATAAAGCCAGATTAAAACATATACATGCCTAGGACTTTATGCTAAGGGCAAGGGGAAATCATTGAAAGAATTTAAGCTTGGTAACATACTGTTCCTGTTTAGGAAGACTACCCATGTTGTACTAGAAGTATATATAAAGAAATGCACAGAATCCAAATTATTATAATGCTCCAGACAAATGGCTTGGTGTAAAATATTGTCCAAGAAATGGAGAAATGGGCTAATTATACAAGATGTTTAAGAGGTAGAATTGGATCCAACTATACCACTAAGGAGTTATGAGATCATGAACATGAGGACCAGTCAAGGATTATGCTTGGATTTCTTTTGGCTTAAACAAAGATTCCTCCTTTTATCAACAGAGAGAGAAAATAGTGTGTTGGGGGAGGAAGAGACAATAATCTTAGCTTTTTAAACCTTAAAACAAAAACCTGTGTAACACCTTTGAAAATGTCCTTAGATAGTTGGTTATGTGCAATTAAAAATTCTGGACTAAAATCTGAATTTGAAAGCAGAGAAATCTTCAAGAAGCCATCAAGGTGGTAGACACTTGGTTTGGCCAGAATTCATGGGTACCCAGAAATCACAGATGAGGAAGGTCTGGATGTCAAAGGAAATTTGTTCAGAGTCAATGAACTCATCAGGGACAAATAGGGTATAGTGCAATGCCTCAGTCAAAAAAATATAATGAAGAAAACTGTGTTGGAAAAATACATGAAGTCTGACTCCTGAATTCTTTCAAATAAAATTTGGTTAACATTAAACTGACATTTGTGTAGTACTTTAAAATTTACAGAGCGCTTTCATGTTTTTTAATTCATACAACCTAGGGGAGGGCAGGACAGATATTACTATTATTTCCATTCTGTAGGCAGGATTACTGAGGCAATAAGAGTTAAAGTGTATTTCTCAATATCATGTAGGATAAAAGTGCTATCACTGAATTTTAAGCCAAATGTTCTCACCCTAAGCTCCATGAATTCTTCACCACCACCACCCCACACACACTGCCTGAATATGGACAAATAAAAATTAAGAATGAATGTTGTTTAGAAAATAGTTCCCCCCCAAACAGGATTCTACATATGCATTAAAAATAAGTCAGGGCCATTTCAAGAGACTGTAGCACAGTATCAAAGTATATTTCTATGTCATTTATCTAACCTGAGAAGTTAAATATTTTTAATATTTTAATGTTATTAAAATAGATCACTGCTCTCCATAGTATTTGGTCACACATAGCCTCCTAGCCTAAATAAAATTTTAACATGTTTCCATAATAGATAATTTTATAGTTTATTGCTAAATGTATATTTCAAATGACCTTGGATGTCAAATTTGAATGGCCAAGGTTTCCTGGAGTAGGAAATTCAGAGGTAGAGGAACTTTAACACTTGCTCTGGTTTCAATGGTGCACTATCTTGAATAAAAATTGATAATGACTCCAGGACTGGAAATGCTTTATCAGTCCCAGAGGCTTAGTTGCCTCACACCAGATGCGGGAAGTCTACTATATTCATTAATATCCTTCAGTGAGGTCACAGGTAGAGAGAAGGAGCTCCAGGGGGGATAGCTAGGGAAATAAAAGCAAAGAATACTGAGTTTTGTGCAGTAAAGGCAGGATGCAGGTTTATAAAGTTCTCATTGTCTGAAGTATGTAAGTAAATTGAAAGTCAAGTCTACTGAAAGAAACACTTTATGTTACTCGAGTCTTCCCAATTCCATCAAGGATAGATAGCCCCTGCTCACAGTAACTATCGCTTTGTACTTCTCTTTCTCCCTCGCCTACACTTTTAAAATTACAGAAAAGGAAGTAATTGTTCTGGCTTTGTTACTTTTTGTTGTTCGGTATTGGTGAAAATTAGAATTAAAGTGTGTGGTATCCTTTTATGACGCTTTCTCTGTCAGCATGTTTCTCAGAATTGAGCTTAACCGATTCAAGTGAATCTGTGTGCTGAAGTGACTCCTGAGGGAAAATACAAATCCTTCGAAAGAATTGCTACACAGCTTCAGCAACAAGCACCGAGACCTCCTTATCCAGCCTAACCCTGCTTACATATTTCAGAACTGAACCCCAATCTTCATCCCTGCACAGGATTTCCCTGGTGATTTGAGCAAGCCTTGTTAACAGTTTCATCTAACAGGCTCAGCAGGTTCAACATTTGATTATCTTTCCCTCAGGTTCACGATCAAGTCTTTTTCCTTCATTATGCACTGACAGGAACACTGTGCTCAGGTTCTGTGGGTGGGTAGCTTCACATGCTGAACGTGCTGAAAATGCAAAATCGACAATCTGGGTAAATCTCACATTCAAGGAATTTAATTGTATTATTGAAATTCAGGGCTGCGCCCCTGAGACATTGATCCAGTATTGTCAGTTTCAAATCCTGGGTGCACTGGCAGCATGATGATGTGTTCATGGAATTTGCAATTGAGATAATGAGGAATCAAAGCTTAGGACAGGATCGCTAACCAACAGAAAACAGGGGAACCAACGCGAATCGATACAGACCGGCCCAAAGGAACCTGTCTGGCAGCATGCGATCTTGGCAAAGCACCTCAGGTTCCAATTTAAGAACAGGCTCAGGACTTTGGAGAGGGGCACTGTTGGATGTGCAGACTGGGGTGATGCTTTTGCTTTCCAAGGCACAGAGAATGTTTACTCATAAGCTTTTATTGCCAAAGGGAAGGCGCTCTGGCTTCAGCAGCCAAATAAAACAAAGGGGGATTAAAACAAAACAGTGGAATACAAAATATGAAAAAAAAAAAATAGAAGGAGGAGGAGGAAAAAGACATGTGACAAATGGTTGTTTTTTTGCTCTGCAAGAAGTTAGATGTAATCTGCTCTGTTGGGACATTTTTAAACAATTTAAAAGGAGGTGAAGGCCGACACTGGTAGGAGGAGGATACACTTTAATCATGAAGTTGGATTCTTCTGAATGTTTGTTTACTTCAGAGCTGAGTAAAAGAAGCCAATCTTCACGTCAAAGTGATGAAAGCGAGTTTAAGGTGTTTCTTAGGCTCAACCAAAACAGACTGTTGTCTTTTGTTTACCCTTTGACTCAGCAACCCATTTTCCCTTTCAGATTACAGATGTCCTTTAAACTGAGCTAGAACACCAAAAACAGAGAAAAGGAATCAACCAGGATAGATAGATACCTCAATGAATTTTGTATTTCATTCTTGGGCAATTTATTCTAGTGGGTTAATGATTAAATTACATGTGAGATTCTCACTCCAACAAAGCACAGGGTGGGGGTACATCTCTAACTGCAGAAAGATTTTCATTTAGGTTTGCTGTGCTGACCTAAATTATGACCTAAATTATGAAAAGCACTCTTTTATTCTCAGAATCTCTTGGTCTGGATAATAAAAATATGGTAATATATGGTCACCCTGAAAACCTAAAAGAGTTACCGTTCAAAAGGAGAGGGATTTTCTTTTTACCACATAGTGTTTACTGTACCATGTAACACTTAAATGTTGTAGCCCCATGACTAGTTTGGAAGAAATATAAATCTCACCGCCTCAGTTACCTCTGAAATGGAAGAATAAATGCTATCTGAAAAGACTTTAGGGGAAAAAATCCTATCTGTGTAGCTGGATTTTACCTGTACCTAAATTACTCCTTACGTGCTTTAGAAGGTGCAAAGATCTGCTTGCAAAAGACCAGTAGATTTCCACACTACCTGAGAAACTGCTGGCCTACTCTGCGGCTCTGAGTCAGCTCTCCCTAACTATATTCCCACCACCGTAAAAATGCTGTATTTTGCAATTCAATACCAAGAAAGTTAGTCAAATAAAGATGTCAACTTAAATTATTCAGAACTAGACTTTTAGATAAATAAGTGAAATATATTTATTCCAGCCCTTTTGGATTAGAAAAAAACCTCTAATATATATGGAAACTTCCTCGACCTGATCATCAGAAAACCTCCGAATAAAGTTCTCTAAATTATTGGAAAGGAATTGGTACTGATACTAGGAAATACATTGGCACTGCCATCCTGAAAGTCTGACATGGTCAATTACTTTTTTTTTTTTGGAGGTATTAAAATGAATGAAAACTATGAGAGATTGATTCCACTGGCACATGACAACAGCGTATAAAGCTGTCCATTCAATGAAGGTTAAACAGGTTTATCTAAAATGTTTGTTATTCATATAAAATTATTTGCACAATTCTAACAGATGACCTTGGGACTATTTTGTAAACAATAGTCTCTCATTCCAGAATCTTTAACTCCATCTGTCTTCTAGAATCAGGTACAACACTCTCACAATCGCTTCTGCTGCCCTCGATGGAGGGACATCACATTTCATGAAATTTTCTAACATTGCCACCAGAGAACTTAGAACCCATTTTCCCTTTAAAATCTACCAAATAAAGATTCATTGTATCTTCCTTTCCATTTTAAACCAGTCAAATTTCATTCTCCTGGAGCAGGAGATTGAAGTACTTTGAAATTTGGTAACTTTTTTAACATGCTTATTAATCTCATAATTGGATACAAAAGAAACTTAATTGTCCTTTGAACTGAGAAAAAAGACCACACTAAGTTTTAATCCAATGTAGCAATTAACTGACTCACTCATGTAATCATAAATAATGGCTCATTGCCTACTATCTGCTAGACTCAGGAACATATCAGGAAACATAGCAAGAATAATCTAGAGATCGCCCCTGCCCATAGTTGGGAGGCAAAAAAACAAACAAACAAACAAACGCAGGCAAAAGAAAGGCAAAATGACTACAATTTCTCTGTTCTATCCCCATGCCCTGCCATCCCAACACCTATGTCATTAAAACTTAAAGATCTCATTTTTTATATATATATTTCTAAGGGCCAATACTGAATATCATTCCAAAACACAGCACAGATGCAATGCAAACTTTTCAGGCAGTTGATAAAATCAAAACACCTTCTTCCCTTGTTTCGCTTTTAAGTCGTGTTGTTGTTTTTTTTTTAATCCCCTACCAATCATTGTTCAATATTCATTCGACTATGAAGAAATTAATATCCCATTGCACAAATTACTCTCATTCCAAAATGACACAATTAGAAATTTTCAGCTAATCAGTAAGTGGTCTGTAGTTTGATTCCCATTCATCAGTGATCCGAAAGGGGAAGATGTCAAGGAAGGAGGAAGCAGCACTCTATTAAACATTCCTTATTAAGAAATGAATACTGAAATTGATTAATAATTGAGAAAAGAATTAAAATTCTTTTCTTTCAGCCATATTATAGAGAAGAGATTGCTATAGTTAATGGCAATTATGTGAAATATTCTGGGTAATGAAGCAACTTAAACTTTGCAGTCCTCACTCATATCACAAATAGAAAAAAAAACAGCAATTTGAATGTAATATCACAATTTTCATTTAAGATTATGAGGAAATTCAGTGCTTGAACTAACTCAGCCTATTAGGAAATAACATTTCAGGAATTCTAAGTGTTATTATTATTAATAATCATAATAATAACACTCTCTGCCTAATTTCCTTTAGTTTGACTAGCATAGTTTACAAATATTTCCAATAGGCTAAAAGTGTAACCTTATAGCCCACTGAGATTTTGAAGGGGTTACAGACACCATGGAGGTGGGAGTTAGGTCATTAAAGCTTCAGAATGTATCCATTTAATTATATCCTCTTACTTGTTTGTTTCCTATGTCATTTACATATAGGAATTAATTCACTGGATGTCTACTAAATGAGAGTAGAGTCTCTCATGCTTCTTATGTGCTATAGATCTTACGATCATGGCACATTTAACTGCCCTCTGTACTTGTTCCCAAAATGCTCAGCCACCTGAATAATCAAAAGCCAACACTCTAGCCTCTGGTGGTCTTTGTGGAGGGAGCGGACCAGGTAAGTGCTACCTACCACAGCCAGCTCCCCAAAGACCACTGTTGGCATTGTTTGTTCACAGGCAATGTTAGTAATTTTAGATAAGACTTTAAAGTACCCAGTAACTGGATGTTCATTAAGACAACATCAATGAACCAGATGTCAACTATTTTAGGGTTAGTCTCTTCCCAGTTCACTAAAATAATCAAGTTGGCAAAAAAGTTTTGCTCAATACACACAATTAGGAGACACAGGATCAAAGTTGTGTGAAAACATAGATAAGAAGAGAGAAAGTTCGGAAGTCTAAAGAGTATTACTTCTCTAAATGGCACAAGTATGTATTTTACATATTTTCCATAATAAATAGAAATTACTTTTATCATGGCAAAATTAGCCTTTATGGAAATACTTTATTACAATCGTATTTTAAAAATTTAGCAGTCCACTTCCAAAACTCTGACATATACTTAAAAAAATATTTTCTGAGCACTGTTAAACACTACATTATTTCTACACTCACTGGCTGGTACCTTTCTCATTCCTAAACATATGTTTATTTCAATTAAGGCATGTGGAAGAGGAAAATCATGTCTCACTTCCTTCGATTTAAAGTTATCTTTATTAGGTGTTGGTCAAAGGTGTTTATCATCAATGGTTTTATATAAAATTTTGGATGCTTCTTCTCCTAACTCAAACCATGAGGAGGCAGAAATGACATCCTGTGAAAATCCCCAAACAGGACTTTTTCTTGAAAGAATTACTGCCAATTCAAGAAGCTTTCAGTCTTCCCACGATTTCTCAAGATGTTTTCTAATTTTTGTGGTGTTTTGAGTCCTGGAATCCATGATTCTCCAGCTTCCCAAGGGTTAATCCGAGGCAGGGAAGGGAGGAAAAAACCAGCAGGCTGAAACTTACTTTCTCATCCCGGTAGTCTATTTAGATAGCAGTTTTGCTTTTAACATGGTGCTATTCGGTTCCAGCTAAACCTCTGCACCCATTATTACTAACAATATTGTTCTATTAGATTAGTAAGATGGGAATTGCAGAGGGTTTGTTGCCTAAAGGAATGACAATAAAAAATACAAAGGAATTTATTTAATGTAGCTATAGAAGAGGCTAACAGAGAAACGATATTATATATAAGTAAAATTTTTATTTATAGTAACATATACTATATTAATGTGTACTTTTTTCATTAAAGACCAGAAGAGATCTGCAGAAACGTCCAAAAAATCAAAAGCGTTAGACACAAATGTAAAAGACCTTTCAACAACTCACCCTATAGATAACTCAAGCACACAAAGAAAATTAAACATAATTTTAACTTTTTGAAAAGTTTAAAATTAAAATAGGAGGCAATCCAAAATAAATGACTGCCCACCTAAATTAACAACACAGAGGGAGCAGATTCTATAGTAATTTGGAGAAATGTGCAGAAATTGTCAAGTCGCCATTATCCTGCTTTATGTTTCTCTTTCTAAAATGCAACTTGATTCAGTCCACTTCATTTTTCCCGCCTCCAGCAGAGTCCAAGAATCTACCTTTTCTCACCTGATCCACTCAGGGGGCTCCTCGCAAATCTCCCTGCTCATCTGCTGTATTCAGCCTCTACTCTCCATCTGATCCTTTCCTTCTGCCTATGAAAATGTTCCGGTCCCTTCTAATACCATTTCTGACCCTCTATTTTGCTCTCTCAATCTCGCTCTCTGTCTTTACAGCCACAGTTCCCAAAACACTACTTTGTACTTTTTGTCTGCCCTTCTCCAGTGTTTTCCTGCTAATTCATGACCTAATTAATTCATTCAAAATCCTACTGTAACACTCAATTGGACACTTACTTCCTGAGGTCATGAAGAACCTCCTAATTGTCAGGTCCAATTTGACCTTTCTGCAATATTTGACACTGTTGACCATTCCTATATTTTGGAAACTCTTCACATTCGCCTTTTATGACACACTTCTTCTTTCTGCATCTCTGCTTATGTGTCAGGCAGGGTCATGGTAGGAAACAGATGGTACACTTAAATTGGATACTTTGAGAAGATTTTAATACAGGGATTATTTACAAAAGCGTGAGCAAAGGAGACAATAGGATAGTGCAGTTCCCTAGGTTTTACATCTGTGGGTGTCACTAGTCCTAAGCAGATAGTGCAAAAAAAGGAAAGGGTTGCCAGAATCTTCAGGTGGAGAGGCTTTTGTTGAGCCCCACAAGAAATGTGACCTTTGCTCATGGGACATGTCGATGCTTTGAGAACCCACAAGGATGGACGTGGGGAATAAAAACTGCACTCACTCCTCTTCCTCCCAATTTTTTTTTCCAAGTGCCTCCTCCTTATTTGGGTGAACAATACCAAAAGCTACAGCATAAAGAAGCGATTTTATGTGGTCCAAACAAGTCAACTTCTCAAGGCACAGAGCAATGTGGAGAGGAGTGGAGAGTTAATCTGAAAGAGCTAGCAGAAGACATTCTACCCAGTCTTTATTTTTAGTGGTGGTTTTTCTCCAGGGTTCCAATTTGAATCCTCCTGACTTCACATTCTTTAAACATCCTCCTGATCCTAGCACCTCCTTGTCTTCAATCTTGGCATATTACTCCTATCCTGGTGATTCCCCAATCTGTGTCTCTAGTATAAATACATTCTCCGAGGCCAGTCTCATACATTCAACTATTTAAAGGTATCTCTTTCTTGAATTCAACATCACAAAATCTGAAGTCATTTTCTTCCCACCTTACTTTCTCTACATTATCTCTCTTGGAAAGTGACACCAGAACCTACCCAATCAGCAAAGCCAAAACCAAAAATTATCCTTGACTCCTCTTTGCTCCCTAGATACAGCTAATCGATCACAGTGCTTTATATACTGTGTCCTAATGAATATTTAGTTTACTCACTCCTGTGCACTGCCACCATCACTACCCTGATGAGTGTGGCAGAAACATCCATACCAAGAGTTATGGAAACTGATTACATGAAGAATTTACTTGGTCTGGGGATTATGGGAAATTCTTCCAGAGGAAAGCATATGTCAGCTCAGTCCTGAAGGATGAATAACAGGTGCCTGAACAAATTGTGGGATAAGGGTGGATGCAAAATAAACAGAATGTGCAAAGGTTTCTAGGGGAAATAATAAACATTTGAGAAACTAAAACAAGGCAAGTCAAACTGGAGTGTGGAGAGTAGATAGGCTATCTCAATGTATCAACTAAGACTGGAGAAGTAGGAAGATTGCAGAGGGCCTTGAGAGTTATAATGTGAACTTGGGACTTCATGTATATGGTATTCAAGTTTATGGAAAATGTAAAGAGTTAAAGAACAGGCAGCAAGAAAATTATCTCTAAGTCTGAAAAGATCTCACAGCCTTCATCTGGAGAGTAAAATAACATACCAACCAGGTGAGAAAAGACAATCTGATCAAAGGTCACTGGCAAAGAAATCTTTTAGAAACAGCATGCCTTCTTTACTCCACTTTAATTTTCCAGGTATAACTCACCTTTTTGCCCCAAACACTGGAGCCCATTTAAGAATTCTCTGATTACACTGTGAATCAGGAACTCTTCCCTGAAGGGAATCGCTATGCATGTATAGTTTGGTACCAAACTCTTGGAACTTATGACTGTAATATCTTCCTTCCAAGAGACAGGATGGAAAGATCATTTATTCAAGAGTGAAAAATCTTGAACATTATGTTGTTATTATTAAGGTCAGTCACAACCTTTCAGATTGCTTATAACAAGGGCAAGCCACTTAAGCTCCACATTTTTATTTCTTCCCTTTGTAGATAAAAGAGTTGAATGAGATAATCACCAATTTCCAAGTCTGGAATTTGTAAATGGAAATAAAGCAAAAACATGAGAATAGATGAAATTATACCTTGTAGATTACATCTAATCCTCTAAACCCTATGATAATTATAAAATAAATGAAGTGGACAATCGTGAAAAATTAGCATTACACATTTCCAAGTAAATCAACATTCATTCATGTAGAACAATAGCATTTAATCCATAAACTTTGGTATCAGATCTAGATCTGCCACCTACTATCATACTTATCCAACTGTTAAAATTCCAGCTCCAGAAAGGTCTTAGTGATTAGATAGGAGACATGTCCCAAGTTAATGCACTGAGGCAATTCATCCAGTTCCTAGAAGAAACCACATATAACAGCACCCACACACACATGCACACAAACAATACTTGTCAGAGGCTAGACTACAGGTGTCTTCAAAGACACAAGAGAATAGAAAGAATGAAAATGATGGAAAAACGAATTAAGGGGGAGAAAGAAGTACATTGTCCTTTCTCGTTTTTACACCTTTAACTATTTTAAGTAGTTACTTCTGACTTTACTCTTAATTTTCTTTTATCACCTCTTGACTTCAACTTAACACTGTCCAGTAGAGAATTATTCATCTCCTAAAGGATCCTAAGACTTAATTAATGGAGGAGCCAGCCAAAAGGATAAAGCCAGAGATATCAGAAGTAATTACAATTTAATGAAACAAGAATGAACAAATTACAGCAAAGCCCAGTAGCCTAGTAAGTGACCTGAAATAAAAATTTGATCATCAAACTGATAACCTCTCTTTTCTCCCCCTGAAACACCATTTCCTTTTGTTCTTTCCTATTCCATCCTCTTCTCATTTTAGAGACTCTGTGAGATGGTCATAGTTAGGGTTACAAATAAAAAGCATAAAAATATCATTGAAGGTCTCAACTTCAACACATATTCAAAGGGTAGCTGTGAGTGGGTTACAGTTGAAAATTAAAATTTAAATATTTTATTACTTATTTTTTTAAAGGCTTTGTCAGAGAGAGAGAGAGCGTGCACAAGCAGGGGGAGCAGCAGAGGGAGAGGGAGAAGCAGGCTCCCCTCGGAGCAGGGAGCCTGATGCGGGGCTCGATCCCAGAATCCTGGGATCATGACCTGAGCTGAAGGCAGACGCTTAATGCACTGAGCCACCCAGGCGTCCCAAGATTTAAGTATTTTAGGGTCAAAATTAACTAAAAATCTATTTGAACAAAAGTTCACTTGTACTGAAGATATACTATAGCCTTTTGTGAATATTTAGCATATTTTGAGGCCTACATGGAACTCATTAACGTCTACTAAACATAATTTCCAGGATGGTCTTCAGCACAAAAGAACACTGTAGTACATCTTAGCCGTGTAAATTCAGCCTCAGAGAATGTTTGGAATAGAAGGAATGTTTACAGTCCTGTGCTGTTTATTTTGATAAACACAGTCTCTTTTCACACTGCAGGAAGGAAAGAAAAGGGGAGAACAACAAAATAAAAGTGAGAGAGAGAATCTTTGTTTTAAGTCTGTTGCTATCAAATGTTAAAAACAGAGCAGAGAGAATTAACTGCCATCCCTCTCCTGATGAAGCAGCAGTGGGGTGAAATTAACTGGGAAGGCAATCACAGTCCTATCCCTACTTCTGCTGGGGCTGAATCCAGGGCCCATTCAAGTCCCCCTCAAGCCCTTCTCCCAGAGAGGCAGAATCTCTCCGACACGAGCCAGGATACCTAACTGCATTGCATGCTGCAAAGTGTTTCAGTTTGGGGAAGTGGGCATAGGTGAGCCAACTCTAGCTCATGGGAGAAAAATTATCTAGTGCAGACCATGGCATTCTGTATTACAAAATTGCAAAAAGAATTTCCGTCTTTCAGCGAGCACCAAGACAGTTTCAACTTGCATGTTCTTATGTCTACCAGTTCATTGCCTGTGTGGACATACTCGTGTTCACAGATAAGAAAACTGAGGCAGTTAAATAAGGGGTGAAGTTTTACCCCAAATTTCTCAACTGTCTAATGACTTGTGGGTTAAGAAACTAATCTGAGTCAATATTGCCAAATGAATAGTTACTTAGTCACAGCAAAATTTTCTTCTGAAGACAGCTCATTTTAGAAATACATTGAAAGGAGACTTTTCTGATCACATCCTTGGAGAATTCTATTTATTAGATAGAAAAAGGGTGGTGCTAAATTCCAGCAGGTTTGATAACAATGAGGAGGAAAAAATCGGGTTTAACCACGTCAGAAATATGCTCAGTACAATAAGTGAAATACAAAAATAAAATGAAAATATATCGGTCTGTATATCAGTGTGTTCTGACTATGAAGGACTCTGCCAGGATGCTAAGAAAAAAAAAAAAAGATTATTAAAGTACACTATCAATAACCTCATTAAAAAAAGATGATTTAGAGATGGATATTAAATTCACTTCAAGACATGAAAGAGGAAAAAGAAATACAGATTCTAGAATATATGAAAAGACATGCAAAAAGCTAAGGCCAATGCGAAATTATATATTTACCCACATATATATTCACACATATGTATGGGTACATCTACACATGTATATGTATATACACGTAGCAAGAATTTGTAATGACTAAATTGTTGTATCAATGGGGAAATCCCTCTGCAACAACACATTAAGATATGTTTTCAAATTTTACGCTAAATCATCCTTGCTGTGCAGGCGGAAGGCCAGATGGAAGCTTATGGTTGCCATGTCAATACCTACAGAACACTGATGTCTTCTTAGCTAGTCCAAATAGAGCCATTCCATCTGCCATAAACACTGGGCCCAAAGGCCACATTTGTAGATTGCACTAAAAAACTTAAAATTATTTTTACAGTGAAGGCATTTTTATAGGATCTGGG
The DNA here is from genome assembly GCF_029215605.1 of Mirounga angustirostris. Lineage (NCBI taxonomy): Eukaryota > Metazoa > Chordata > Mammalia > Carnivora > Phocidae > Mirounga > Mirounga angustirostris. The sequence goes on from NW_026991711.1 coordinate 50,016,332, forward strand.
AAAAGGGGAACTCCATGTGTGTTCCAAAATACTTACTCTCTCATGATTGTGAGTGCATTTTCATGTATGCATGTATAGGGAAATAAAATAACCTTAATGGGGGTATTTTTATGGATGCCAGCACTAAATTAAGTATGCATTATTATTGCTTCCCTGAGGGGTGAGATTGAGCTGACTCCCTTTTGCGTCTTCATTTTTCCTACAATGATAACTGGCCTTTTTTTTTTTTTTCTTTTTCCCCTAACCACTTGATGGTTTCCCTCTCCAAGTGAAAAATATAGGGTATTTCTTTGTCAACCTGCCAGAAGGTAGTCAAGGAGAAGACAATAAGGCAGATTGAAGGCAAAAAATGACTACAGGTCACTAACTGTCCTAAAACCTACTTTGTTGTAATACCTCCAGCCTCTAGGGAAGAGTAGGAACCATTGCCCTGTGCACTTCTTGCCATTTGAGATGAAGCTATTATTACAAGTGCCATGTACTCAACATCTATCTGTGAAATACAGCATGACTAAAAGGAACCTTCTTTCAGATCAGTCTATATGAGCAGTCAAGCAGGAGTCCTAAATCTTTGCTCATATTTTTAATTCTTTGGTCAGTTAATATTTAAAAATATACTTAATTTATTTTGACTTCTCTAAATGATAAGCATGCATAATTAAAGTGAGGGAAAGAGAAGAAAAGAGGAGGATTATTAGATGCTCCTGTATTATAAAAAGACACCAGATACAAGCTAATGTTTTCCTAGAATCATGCCAGAATCTACAACAAGAGTAGTGAAGGAATATCAACTCTGGTCCCATCTCTCCCTTCATCTAAACTTCAGTGTCTTGGCCACTGATTCTTGGTAGTTTCCCTTTAACAAATCAAATTTGTATTTGAAGAAATCTGAAATTCTCAAGTGTTAGGAAAAAAAAGAAAGTTGGATGTGGAACAACTCTAAATATTTTTAGTGCCATATAAATGTGAGTTATTCAGGAATAGTCCCACTCTACTCAGTATGAAATGGTGAGGAAGGGAGGAAACCACCCAGTCAGGCAAGTGAGCAGACTTAGTCCTGGAGAGGATTAAGTCGGCTGAAAGAGGTCAAGCCTGGTCAGACTCTGCGTGGACATGTAGATTATGCTTTCCGACCATTTCCGTTGGCAGAAAGTTTATCACCCAAAGCTGCTACAACAAATAGCCTAGGTATCAAGTGACCTCAACTAGATGGACTCAAAGCTGATTGGTCAGGACTTATGACCCCACTAAAAATTCTCAGGTAGATTCTCTCTGCCAGAAATTTGGAATGAGGACACTGAAAACCTGTGTCTGTTAGATAATGGCACATCCCTAATGAACAGGCTTGTAGTTGTACTAAAAGCAGTGCCATGGCCAGCCAATGACATGCACAACCAGTTGAATTCTGGGGAGAAAGTTCAAATCCAACTGCAGAGGTGGGAAAGGCGAAAGGAGAGAATAGAGAACAAGAACATGGCCTTGTGTCTCCATCAAACAGGCAAAATTAGCTTTAGTTGCTAAGCTTCTACTTCCAGTCTCACTGTAGCATGGATGAACTTCATTCTCTGCCTCAGAATCAACTGTCCTTTGCTTAAAAAAAAAACAAACAACAGACTCTTAACTCTAGAGAACAAACAGATGCTTACCAGAGGGGAGGTGGGTGAGGGAATGGGTGAAAAAGGTGATGGGGATTAGGGAATGCACTTGTTGTGATGAACACTGAGTAACGTTTAGAACTGCTGAATCATTATATTGTACATTATAACTACTATAACATTATATTAATTATGCTTGAATTAGGAAAAAACACCACAAATATATAGAATTAGGGAAAAACACCCCTTTTAAGCTATTTAAAATGATTCTATTTGGACATAAATATGCCATGTGAATAACCGGCATAGCCTTCTCTTAATGCTCTTTGCACACACAGCCGACACGTTACCATGTGCATACAAAATACGGCAATCCAGTTCTTTCATGTCTTCTCACATTGGCTGTAATTTTATTAAGAGAAAGAAATATGCCTTCTGTGTTGGCACATATACTACAGACCCTAGCATTCTTCTAGGAAAACCACTGCCATAATAAATATGAATTCATTTGACGATCATCTCTGTCGAATTCTTTTCAGTCAATGGTAGTTGCTGACTAGGAGGGAAATATTCTAGCATAAACATTCCTTCAGTCTAGTTTTCCTCTAACATAAATTTTACTTGGGAGTGGATGAATATGGAAGGCCTATTCCATATTTATTCCAGTATTTATTATTGCACCTCAATGACCTCATCACGTAGGCCTTGTAAACAAGAATTTCATTAAGGAAGAACCTTTGTTACTTGGAGAAGCACCAAGAGAAGCTGGTTTGATGAATTATAACCTCAGGACTAAAACAGTTAATCTAAGAAAATAAATCTACAGATAGACAAGCACACAAACTTTGGAAGCCTTCTGAAAGCTTTGTAACTTGGCTATGTTTATTCTTAGTATTGCTTACTTTTTCCTCTGTGGAAATTAAAAGACAAGCTCTTCAAGGCAAGAGTCTACAGTACATGCGTCTCTTCAAGGATAAAAGGAAGAAGTGATGCTGTTCAAGATCAATTCTACAGAAAAACTTCAAGACACAGATGATGATGATGGGGTATGTGTGAGCCAGTGACAGGGAAAGATTGAGACAGAGAGATAGGGGGAATGGGTGGGGAGAGAGATCCCCTGAGGCCTCTAACTCCAGATTTCATCAACATCTGCAGGATCCTCAGAAGCTCCAGGAATATCCAGGAAGTTAAGGTGAGCCTCTTGCTCCTTGTTTTCCCAAAAGACAGGTATTTTTTAATCATTAGAGAAATTTCATTTAGTCTCCAAACCCCGACTATCAGAGAATGCTATATGAAATTCATCCATTTCTTACTGGAACTACCTGACTATAATGAGTACATGTTGGAAATATATGCAATTTAATTTTTGAGCCCATCAATGATTGATTCCTGTGTTTCAAAATATTCCTGAAGAAAAAAATCTGTTTTCAATTGTGAATGATAAAGGCCAGATGCCCCTACCTACATACACAGCATGGGGTATCTTTTATGTTGCTATGTTGGGAACACCAGAGTTCGGAAAAAGCTAGAAGCAATAGTTCCACTATGGGTAAAAACCCCTTCACTTCACAGGAAGACAAATTATAGAGAATTAGTTTTCCCTAAAGACAATCCATTAAAACACCCATACATATGAGAGAAATATTTTACACTCTACACTTACCACATAATGCAAGTGCCCAACACTGATTCACTAAGATCCAAAACAAACTTTGAGGGAAATTCTCTGCTAAGCTCTTTGTTTCCCTCAGATATGATGTTCCTTAACCACCAGTGGCCTCCAACCCTAGTGGTTAGAGGTAGTTGATACTGGTCCACATTTCTCTTCTGGGAGAAGCTAACCTGTCAAAACTACTGAGCACAGAGATTTCTCTTTTTCTCCTCCTCCCCGCTTGGTCCAACAAGAGGCAATGATATGGATTGGTGTTTTGTGTTGCTGCTCTAAAAACTCAAATTTTGTCCTCAGGAGAACTGTGCCAATTTGGACAGTGGGAGAAATGGAGAGTGAAGGCAGGCTTGTGATGGGACTCTCCCTTATGCCCTCCAACTTACCCACTCCTGGCAGTTAGTGTAATCTTTGGGGAATTCATTCACTTGCTGAATTGTTTTTCTGATTTCCCAGTTTTTCCCAAAATACATCAGGAAAGGAAGCCTTATTTGACACAACAGAGAGCCTATGGTATAAAGCAAGGTATGTTTTTATATGAATTTGAAAAGGTAATTTTGAATTACTAATTAAAGTCTACAAGATACATTCTGCCCTAGGATAAAATTAATTACTGATTATCCATAAAGAACAACCACTAAACTGTTTTCAAAATTTTTAAAAAACAGAAACTTACACATAATTGAGATTAAGAAATAGATATTCCATAACATTTGGTACAGTCAAACAAAGCCATATTTAAGTCCAGAATTATGAATTCAATTAATAATTAAAGGATTATGTTCATAGGGAAGGTATATATAAAGCAATAAATGGCTTTTTCAGGTGATTAAACATCTAAATGATGTTTCACACCAAAGAAAAAAGAAAATTTATTGTGACTATAGTCCTTAGCCTGAATAATATTCCTCCAACACAATAAGAACATAATTCAATGAAACTAAACTAGCAGAAGAGAAAGTGAAGTTCCTTTTGCTTATGAAGCTCTGAAAGGCTGGTCTGACTGCTTTCTTCAAATTACCAGTGATATCACAGTGACTGCAGAGTGAGAGGTGAGGGGAAGAATGAAGTGCGAGCAGGTATGAAAATGGAATAATTGTGAGGGGCTGGATTAAAGAAGTGAATAATTTTCAGTCAAAATGATCTCTATAGAAAGGCGGTGATATAATTAGACATTTTAAAGCCAGTAAGAATTTCAGGGTCATCAGTGAATGCGAGAATGCTTGGATTTTGTAAGCTAGCCTCAGCTAAATCCTTCTCTTGACATAGTACAGCAACTATTCTTCCATCAGCCTTCACGGGATACAAACTGGACAGTGTACAAGTAATTACTGATGAATGCGAAATGCGCTGCTCAGTGATGAAATGTTTTCAGAGAAACAGAATAAGGTAGATGGAAAAGGTATTCTCATCATCTTGGAATAGATATATCCAAAGATACACTGCGAATACTACAAAAGATGTGAAGAGGTGTTCAGTAATGTGATCGTAAAGGGCCATTTATAGATTTTTTTTTAAAAGGCTCTTATTGTAACCTGTAAAGGGAATTGTACAGAACCAACAATAAATACACGTTACAGCTATTCAAGGTAGTATGGATGCTAAATAAATACATTCACTCACCTGAAGACTGATTTTTAAAAATTCCTGCAGTTGGAAGTTTATAGTTCACATAATAAAGACTTTGTTCTATCTAATAAAAATTAAACACTAAAGATCTTACAGTGTCAATCATAGTTTTTCAAAGGTAGGCTTAATTTCATTACAATTTTCTTGAGAAACATCTATATATTCTCAGAAAAATTAATGCAGATTCACATATGTAGTACTAAAAACATTGCTCTTTGGCTGTATTTGGTCTAGCATTCTGGCTTTACTATTGCAGCTCAGCCCTTTGTGCATTCTCTTCTCACAGCCGCTCCAACCCATCATCTCCTAGTTCTCACATGCTGTGGCTCTCAGCGCAAGAAAAGGGTCCTGCATTTTGCAATCTTTCTGCCAGAAGGGCGGGACATGTTCAAGAATTAAAATGAGTTTTCGGCACTGGCCTAAACCCTGTGCACTCTTCAAAGAAATACAAACAAAAATCACAGTCCAGAAGAACTGGACATTTTCTACATTTAAGTTTCTGTCACAGAATACATAGATTATTTATTATTTCATGTACCACTTTAATAATGCATTAAATCAACTTCGGAAATATGTTCGGGCTCCAGACACCTCTTTATCTCAATGAGAGAACAACATTAAGAGTCAAAAAGGGGAAGGGGTAGACCCTCCAGAAATACTGCCAATACATGAAGGGACCCTTAGGATTGCCCAGTATCCCGGGCTTGGTCTCTCCAATCAGATAAAACCCCCACAGTTCTTGACTCTACCCCTTTCGAGATAAATGATCTCAGGCAATTTAATCTTTCTTGGCCCATGAGGATTATTGTGGGAATTAAAGATGTCAGTAAATACTTTACCAGAAGGCACAGCTACAACGCTTAGCTTCCATAGCCCCAGGTAAGAACTGTTCACAGAGTGGTGAACCTCTTGCTACTGTGGCCGTATTCACAACGGTCTTTCATTCCACTGCCAGGTATGTTTGGTTGCAATTTGATCAAAGTGCCAAAGCTAGTAAATGATTTTGTTTTTGATGACGAATTGGAGAGGTCTCAAGGTCTTTGTGTAAGTAAGTTACTTCCAAGATGCTATTTTGAATGCGAATGAAAGGGGTTGAGTTACAAGTACTGCACTGGGAGTTCCCAAGGCCCTGTCCCCTCCAAGGGAGAATGTCTCACAGTAGATATAAATACCACTTATCTACATGTGCTGGATTCAAAAGGTTGAAGACACTCCTCCAATGAAGTGCCCTTAAATTTCCAAGCTTTTAAAATTATGGAAAAATGTCCAAAGAATATTTCAGCAGAGTAAGTGAAACAGAAAACCCAAAGGTAAGCTTAAGAGCAATCATTTGGAGGTCCAGAAAAATCAACTTACTCCATTAACTCTTTTATATGAATCTGTATTTGGAAATATTCTGGGGCACAGGAAGAAATTCAAGAGAGTTGAATATATCAGGTTATATGGTGCCCTACACAAGCAGCAATGTTCATTCAACATTTATAAAACATCTTCCATGAGCCAGACTGCTCTGTCCTAGATGGCAGCAAGAGAGCATTTACAAAAACAAAACAGAAAAACATCCCTCTGCTCTTGGAGCATATATTCACCTGTGTGCATGCTGTCATGGAAGTGAGGATGTGTCAAGTAAGTGGGGGAAAGACAGATTATTCAACAAATGACACTGGAAAAAGTGGGTAGCAATTTGGAATGAAATAAAATCATATCTTACACACATACAAATCAAAGATTCAAATGTACAAAAACAAAGATTTAAATGAAAACATGCTAGAAAAAATTCTGGAAGAAAATCTGAAAAATTTTAGATGAAAAAAGTCTCCTGTAAGTATGAAACCATATGTAGAAGTCATAAACTTGAGTAGTAACTCATCCTATATAAAAATAAACAAAACAGGGGCACCTGGGTGGCTCAGATGGCTAAGCGTCTGCCTTTGGCTCAGGTCATGATCCCACGACCCTGGGATCCAGCCCCACACCAGGCTCCCCGCTCAGTGGGGAGCCTGCTTCTCCCTCTCCCTCTGCTGCTCCCCATTTCTGCTCTCTGTCAAATAAATAAATATTTAAAAAGATAGGTTAGCCGGTGATGGGTATTAAGGGTGGCACATACTGCATGGAGCACTGGGTGTTATACAAAAACAATGAATCATGGAACACTACACCAAAAACTAATGATGTAATGTATGGTGATTAACATAATAAAATAAAATTTAAAAAAATGAAGTTGTTAAGACCCCCGCAAAAAATAAACAAAACACTTTGCATTGGAAAAATCCATCAAATTCAAAGTCAAAAGACAAAGCAAACATCTCATTTTTTTATATGTTAAAATATAAAGAGAACACCAAAATTACAGGAAGCCATTTTTAAGTGGTCTCCTTTTAGTCAAACACAATACAAAGATTTTACGTTGGTTGCATCACATTTAATGTAATTGTGATGGCCAGGGCACCTTGTTATCTACAAAGACAACAAAATACTACTACTGGTTAGTATTTCTTAGTTCATTTTTCTAATATACGTTTTATTTCTCTAATAAAAAAAAGCTTAGTGGGAATTCCAACTATTCGCATCAGCATTAATTTCATGTTTTGCATGAATGTAAGTCTTTAAAAATCATAGACTATAAAGTTATTTGACCAAAAGTTTATAATTGAGACATATATACTAAGCAAAGCCTCAAAAACCAAGGATACAGGCAGTTACTAGAAGAAACTTCAATTCAGATTTTATAAACCAAAATGCAGAAGAAATCATATGTATTGCAGTATTTCAAAAATGAAAACCCCAAGATTTATCAAAATCTTCTAGATCTCTGTCCTACATCATATTACATTCCCCATAATACTTTACATTAGCAACTTCGGAAATTATGAAAACCCACCAGCCTCATGAAGAGTCAGGATTCTTAATACTGTAAGTGACAAAAGCACAATTCAACCTATCTTTAAAAAAACAACAAGGAAAGGAATGTTTGGGGCACAATTGCTTTCAGAAAGGGGTGGATCCAGGAATTAAAAAATTGTCGATACTCAAATTAGCTCTTTCAGGCACTGGTCCATCCCAGTTGGACTCACGAGATGTCAGGCCTAAGTCATAGGCTGACCCTCGAGGGAAAACTGAACTTCATCTACTGGAACAGAGGAAGGAGTGGTTTTTCATGAGTAACTTGAGCTGTTGTTTTCAGAAGAAAAACAAATGGATGTAGGACAGATGAAAGTCCTCCCTTCATATCCATATAATCCTTATAACCATATTGTTCTATATATTTCCTTTTTTTTTTTTTTCATCCACACTTTGTCCTGAAACTCATCTATTCTCTCTGCAACCCATAGTTAATGTCATCACTCTTCTTTTCTAAATGATCAGGAAAGGTACTTAATTGCTTGTCTGGACCCTAATCTTGTTTTCTCTTACATACGACCTCCTCCTTATACCTAAAATGACCAGTTTTAAAACACAGACCTAGCCATAGCACTGTTGATAATTCAAATTCAATAAATGTCCATTACCATGTCTCAAATCTTTGACACCTTCATTCTACCCATTATTTCAATACTTGATCTCAGAAGATAATCTTGCCTTGTGACATAAGAACAAAATAGAAGAAATAAGTTATGTGGGAAATGATCCTTTTCTTTTTAATAATAATTAAATAAAAAATCTGATATGGGGCTGAATCATTTTTTGCCTCTGATAATGTTCTTCCAGTACAACTAAATTGAATATTTGCACAAAGATTAATTCACAGATGTGTTAGAATAAGACACTTTATAGGACTCATAATAAACAAAATTCTCCATAGTTTTACCATGAATATTGATTTTCGCTCTACAGTGTGGAAGTGTCTCAAAGTTTGCAGTTTTTTTTGCCAAACTGTTATCAACTTCTCTATCTACTACCATGTTTTCTATTCATAAAAAAAAAAAAATCTGTACTACCATGAGTTAATAATGTTGGCTTATAGGCTTAACACTCTTGAACAAAATAAAACCATAATATTATATTCTATGGGACAGTTTTCAATTGGCAAAGTGCTTAAAACAATCATATTTTTCCTCTTTTCTCAAAAACCTAAAGGCAGCATCTATACTTACCTTGTAATAAGTTCATTTAAAAATGAGCTTTATGCATGCCTAGTGATGTTGGGCACCATTAATTTTGTTATTAAGATAGTTTAGTATGTGCCTAATCTGACAGCACACACCAAAGAGATCAAAAAAAAAAAAAAATCAAACTACGGTCAAGGAGATTATACGAAGCCCCGTTACCACATGGCAGTTTATCTCAATTCCATTTTACTTAAAAACACTTTATGAGATATCCTTAAAACCTAGAAAGCCCTGAATTAGGAGCAATAGATTATATAAAGAAAAAAGATATACTTGGGGAACTTGTGAAACAGATTCTTTAGTGCTTTCACCTCTTATTAATAGATTGACAATAATCAAAATCATTGCATTTTCCTGCAATTTTGACTCTTTACATCTTTGTTATTCAGCATACCGTTTCCGTAATGAAGGGCATGAGTTCCGAAGTAAATGGTTTCAAATACTGGCTCCAGCACTGGTTTCACACTCTTTGAAACTTAACTTCTCTGTGCCACCACTCTGCATTGTTAGAATAAGGATCATACTACTTACTTCATAGGGTTGCTGGCAAGTTTACGTGGCATCATACCAAGAAAATGCTTAGACAAAATTGCACACATAATACATACTCTACACATACTAAGCACAATTATGTTTACACAGCTCACTCAATATGGGTAGAGATTTCTCAGACACTAGATACATTATCAAACCAGAACTAGCAAAAAAAAGGGGGGGGCAGATATATAGGCTCCATGTAAGCTACAATGTTACATTAGTCTCAGAAGCAATACTAAATGCAATAATGTGCACTGAAAAATATAATATATATTGTAGGTGTGTGTTATCAATGTGAGGAACAACACACTTTTTGAAGTGCTGTGGATTCATAAAACACCTTGGATACACATATCCAGTATGTATTCTTCCACCGTGTTCTGTATCTCATCTCCAGTTTTCAGAATAGTGATGAAAGGATTGACTTTAGGTAGGTGGTTAGACAAGTCACCTGTCCTATAGCAAGAGGAAGAGAGCAAGGATGTGTACGGGTGAGTGAGACCCTGAGGTTTAGTAATAGGAAACTGATGGGAGTTTTACCCGTTGGCTCAGTTCTGCAGTGAACTTCTCAAGAAAGATGATGTGGTTACTTCTTTAATACCACTCCCCTTCCCCAACAATGACAAGTTATTTAACTCTGCACACTTGAACATTCAAAGAATCTGTGGTTTTCTAAACTTTTCTTTACTCTTGGTCATAGAATGCAAAACCATGAATTACAAATTAATAAGACATTTCTACAGGTCATAAATGTCTTCCATTCTGATAGAAAAATAAAGTTTGTCTTTTTGAGAAGCTCCAACTCATCACCAACATAAAAGCACCCAATTGAACTTCAGGAAGAAAACAATACTATAGGTAGAAATCATTAACAAATATTTTTGGTTTGAGACAATGAAGATCTATACAGAAGCAAGTCAAAGACTAAAATAACATCTGAGTGTTATTTAAATTCAATATCTATTTGAATCAATTCTTGATTTCCATTTTTCTTCTCTCCTTTAGAGACATGACCCGATGGCTCCCTGGGGCCATCTGTAAGAAGTCCAGCTCCCCCTGAGTCTACTATGAGAGAGACACCAGGGCGAGAGCTCCCCCCCACCCCCTGAGAGAGCAGCTTGAATCTTCCCAGACAAGGCATCAGAGAGGAGAATGAAGGAGTCTTTGGACTGTGACCTCCTGAGAGACCCTAAAGCCAGAACGACCCAGCCCAGCTGCTCTTGAATTCCCAACCCACATAGACCAGAAGACATAATAAAGGATTATTATTGTGTTCAATCACTCGGTTGTGCAGCGATTTGTTATGCAGCAACAGATAACTAATGCCCTATCATTTAATTTGTGAAGATTAGAAGGCATGTTTCAATACTTTGTTAGAGTAGGTTCTCAATAAAAAGCAGATGTTTATTAATATATTTACTTGTGCTACATGCATTTATAGACCATCTTTCCATTCTCTCCCTTATCAGAAGAGCAAAAATACTTGTCATCTTCTGTAATAAATTTTTCTGTCCTCTGAAATTCTCTTCCTTCCAAGCATAATTTTTGTAAAGGATAATAAAATATTCAATGGGGAAAGGCACAGACCTTTTTCCGGTGCCCTTTCTTTTTAATATACCTTGAAAACGGAACTGAATGAATAAATTATGCCTCTATCACCAACATTATTTTCTCTTCTATTATTTCTCATATTCTAAATCTACAAAGCGAGTTAGTTTTAGGGAGAGGACGATAGTAAGTACGGCAGTACACCAAATACAATTTATTAGGACACTCGATAAAAATTATAAATCATAGCACTCTAGGATTAAATGAGTAATCATTTCTTAGCATAACAGACTATACACTGATGCAAAAATGACAAGGTTATGTGGCCAGTGGAACAGGTACACAGGTACCCAGACCAGTGTGTACTCCAGCATCCTGGAGCTTCGCTGGACCTTCAGAGAAGATGCGAACCTTCAGGCATTAGCCATGCTACAGGGGCTCCAGCCAACTGAAACTGCTGCCCATACGAGATTGGAGAAAGGAGGGCTTTTGTTTGAGTGTAAGGAAACAGAGAACTTTGTCGGGGAAGGGGGGGTTGCAAAGCAGCAGGACAAAACAGCCCAAGATGTAAAAACAATAAAAATGCCAATGTCTAAACTTCAACATCAGATTGTTTGCATGTGTACTGTATTATCCCCTTCCAGTTCCACCATCACTCAGTAAGGTCTGTGGCATATTCCGAACGCCATCCAGGTAGTTTATCAGTTTCGGGTTCTGATGCTGACACTAAGAGATGCTACAGCAGGAGCAGATATGCACAGGTAAGAACGACACTGGCTACTTTTAGATATTAAACAGCTCCCCAATTCTTGCAAATGTCATTTAATTGCTTAGCGCTCAGGGAGCTTTCCCTGTCCACTCTCCCTCCCTTTTTCGTTTTTATTTTTTTTAATTTAAATTTTAGTTAACATACAGTGCAATATTGGTTTCTGGAGTAGAATGCAGTGATTCAGCACTTACATACAACACCCAGTGCTCATCACAAGTGCCCTCTTTAATCCCCATCCCCCGCCCACCTCCCTCCATCAACCCTCTGTTCTCTATTGTTAAGAGTCTCTTATGGGTTGTTTCCCTGTCTACTCTTTAAACGTAGTTGAGCTATGTTGAAAATTATGGCATTCTAGTGATTTTATTAGTAATAATGCGACCTTCCCAGCTACTAACAGCAACACATAATTAACACTACAGAATGCATACTTCACCTCAACTTAAAATCCCCTTCCCAATAAAGCTGGAATGGTATCCTTCCCCACAAACATGGCTATTTTTGTTTCAAATTAAAAACTGGCAACCTTGAAGTGAGTTGGTATATACACTCAACAACTGCTATGAACTCCAATGATTTGGAGGAAGTAGCCATATTAAATTCTGCAATAAAGTACAGTGGTGCCATGATAATCTATCTCATGAGCATTGAAATCCATGCTTTAATTACTAATTTTAAAAGTGTCGGAAAGATTTTGTAACTATTTTTTTTTAAAGATTTTATTTATTTATTTGAGAGAGAGAATAAGAGAGAGCACATGAGAGGGGGGAGGGTCAGAGGGAGAAGCAGACTCCCTGCTCAGCAGGGAGCCTGATGTGGGACTCGATCCCGGGACTCCAGGATCATGACCTGAGCCGAAGGCAGTCGCTTAACCAACTGAGCCACCCAGGCACCCAATTTTGTAACTATTCTGAGTGTTACTTCATAATATACTTGGAACTGCAGTTTTAAATAGTATGCAGAACTAAAATCCTTGCTTTGAAATTGGATATACCTGAAACCAGGTGCCAGGTCAGCCATTAACTAGTTACATGACCTTGATCAAGTTACTGAACATCTCAGAGCCTTGATTTTTCTATGTAGACAACAACACTACCTACACCTACACTACCTGGTAGTGAGAGTTAAATGGGATGATTCAGGTTCCTGGCCCAAAGTAAGTACTCAATAAATGCTACCTCTTAAATCCTCTATTTTTAAGTTATTCTACATGGCCACTATACTATCAGAAGGTGGAGCCAATTTCTCCTAATGACCAATTGAGACAACTGCCACTTCTTTGAGCATTTGATACTTGAAAATTATTTTCACATGCTTCATTCCGCTAAGTTTCACATTGACCCCCGGTGCTGGATATTCTTACCTATCTGCAGTTTAGAAATGAGAAAACTGAAGCTCCAGGAACTAAAGGAATTTCACTAAGGTGACTCACGTGGCTAGCAGCAGAATCAGAACAGGAACCCGAAGCCCATGTTCCATCCCCTCATTTATATTGCCACTATTGCTGTAACAACTAATCTCAAAGCATAAAAGACAGACCTGTGTCTCAAAGATGTCAGTTTAAAGCATCACCTGCTTATCTGCAATCCTAACACCTGGATGTTATTCCCAGGGCCACTTCAGGATCATCTCACTTGCGTTATTCCTTTGCCTACCCTTCCTCGTGCTGGCCATGTTTCCATTCACGCATGTATAGTATACAACACATGCTCACCTCTCCCTCCTCCACAAGCAGTTCAGCCTCCTGGAGTTCTACATCCTAGCTTTGGGGAGAATGGCTGCACTCCAGCAGTTTGCAAAAGCTGTCTGTATACATCCCTCAAAGACAAGAGGAAGCACACTGTGTGTCAAAGAGGACACTGATGATCCACGGAGTGCAGTGTTAAAGTCTGTCTGATGATGCTGTCATTCAGGTTCCGCACCTATCTCGCAAAACTTGGGCTGGAGTGCTAGACTGAAATACTAGGTGGACAACAGGTAGAGTGATAGCTAGGGGAAAGATGCTCCAGCTTATTAGGTTTAAAACACAAAAATGTAAAACTTTACACCTCCTTTCTGATGAGAAGCACAAGCTGTCTTTTTCCAGATAGTGGTTTTGTTTTTCTTGAGACCGTGTTATGGTGGGGTCAGCTCATTTGCTGGCCTCTGTCTTCTTCACCCTGAATATTTCATCTTAAATGCTGGACTGATTTCCAAAAAGATCTATAATACAGAGCAGAGTTTAAAAGGTGAAGAGTCAAGGGTCCTTGAGGAATTTTGAGTAGGACAGTCAAGTAACAAGGGTACTGGAAGCTACAATTAAGTAGCCTTGAGGAACTGTAAGTAATTGTAGATAGCAACCTGACAGTGCTCTCTGTCTTAGAACTGTGGCTACAAGCACTGAAGATTTTTCCACAAACAGATGGTTTCTACCTCACTAAGTTACGCGATACATGTGTCTTATGCTTTCTTATAAATGTATCCTATAATGTACTTGACTCTCACTACATCCAGAAGGATATAGACAGCGCTTCCAAACAGAAAGGCAGGTCCCCATTGTATAACAGCAGTGTCTAGTGACCAATTGCATATTATCTCTGATTTATTCCCTGGTTTGTTCATCAATTCTTTACCATTTATGGAGCCGAGCAAAAAAAAAAAAAAATTGGAAATAGCTTCATAACCTTATTGTGCAGAGCTAGTGATAACATAGGATTCATTGCCAATATCATCTCTCACAGGCATGCATTCCAAGAACCTCCCACACAACACTCTACATCTTTATGTGAAACCAATTGCTGGCTACAATGGCAAAATCTTCAAGATAATGAACAAAGACAACCCAGGTCCTTGAAAACCTTTTAATGATAGTCCAGTCTTGTTATACCAAAAAAAAAAGGGGGGGATTTAGACACAATAGTCATGGTCAAAGAATTTTAAAATCATAAAAGGAGACTTTCCATTCTAAATAAGTGCCATCAGCTTCCACCAAGCTTCCCAAGCCAAATAGTCAAAAGTTTGAAGTCAATCTTCATTTCTCTCTCATACCATCCATCAAATTCTTAAAGTTTTTTCAGTTGTAATTCCAAAACCCATTTCTTCATTTCTGTCCTGCCATCTGCACGGCTGCCAGGAGAATTCAAAACACTGTCACTGCAGGGCCTCAACTGCCTTAATCTCTCTGTTGATTGCCACCTCACCATGTTCCATTTTCGGCACAGCACTACCATTAAAATCCATGCTCTTGATCCTGGCTTCCTTGCCTTTTGAGTACCTTCTAGTACTTTCCCTGGCTATATTGGCTTCTCAAAAACTTTTTTTGAATACTTGAAAACTGTACTTGCCAAGGAGTTTCTTACCGTTCCCATCTCTCTGCATGGCTGGCTTCTCTGCCCGTATAAGTCTCACCCATGAATTAGTAACTAATCTCACAAGGTCATGGTAGAAATTAAAAGAGATGAGAGATGTAAGCTGTGCCTGACACAATGTCGGGCACACACTGCCCTCTCTTCTAGTCTCAGTTTTGATACTTACTAGCAGTGGGACCTTGTCCATTCACTCATCAGGTCTGAGCTTTAACTGTTCACTTTCAAATGATAGCATTATAGTCTACATGTTCTTAAAGGGTTTAGATCAAAAAGTCTAAGATTCTTATACATACAAGTAATCAGCCTGATCATTCACATGGGAATGTTATGTTCAATGTTTCTGATAATCCCTTCCACATTAATTCGTTGTAATTTCATCTCTGCTTTACCATGTAGAAGCACTAAAATTAAATCCAATTTCCTTGAGAAAGCCACCAACTTCTTTCAAATGCATCAAGTGCCAAGTCTGTTTAAAGTTCAGCACCTACAGTGGGTTATAATGTAGGAGGCAATGGTGGTCCTCTTAGTAATGTTCCTAAATGCACACATACCAAGTTTTCAAATCCCTAAATAAAATTACCATATAAAATGTTTTGACTTTAATGTAGATCATCTGTATTTTAAAAAGCAATTTGGGAAATAAGATACTTCAGCAACATAAAGACTCTCACCTTCTCCAAGTGTTCAGCCCACATAACGACACCTAGATCAGGACCCAGGAGCCAGATGGATGGCAAAAGAGCTTCCCTCCCCACTTAAAGATCCCCTCAGCTCCAGTTTCACTTTTGCAATATACTTGAGCCCAACTTCACTTGATTCTTTTCATATTTTGTCATATAAAAATAAAACATAGATAAATATGCTATTGAAAATGCATTTGTATTTTAATTGAGAACTGTGTGTTCAGGAATTATCGCTCCTGCAAACAGAGATAGTAATCAATCATAAGTGTTCCTTTGTATCTGCAGCAACTTATTACAGAGAGAAGAAGTACTTCTGGATTCTGAGAAATTTACTGTCAGAAACACTACACAGAACTCCTTTCTTTTTTAATTTTCTCTGAAAGGAGAAATGCAGTAGGAGGGATGCTTTTTTCCTTTGCTGTGACCTGAAAATAGACAGGAACAGACAGTCTGTAACATTGCTATTTAAGTCAAAACTCTGGAAGTGGCATTAGCCATTTTTATTTAGTATTGATAATCATAGTAAGATGGGCATAATACATTTATAAATGTATATATGTATTTAAGTGTATGTATTTTCATTGTGATTCGGAAGACAGCAAGGGACTTGGGACAGGAACCCTGAGCTTCTGTCTATATATCCTACATTATTTCCAAATTATATTTCCTCATCTAATTTATAGTAATTAGAGATATAAGGGAAATAAAAAGAATTTTAGGTATCTGAATACTTTTTATGTATGTATACACATATACTACAAAAGATCTGTTTTCACATCCAATAATTAAGATTTGGGATCACTTTTTGCAATTAAACCATATTTTTAGCATTCAGTATAGACCAACTTTCCACCTCTATTTTCCCTATTTAAATTGTCAACTTTGAGAATGTGCAAAAATGTAATCACTAATCAGCATAAAGCCCAATCTGTAAATTGCTTTGTGAACATTCTTAAATCTTTCCATGTGCTTCATTCTTTATTTCAAATAGTATGTAAATATCTTCCTGATGGGAACCATATTTTTTTCTTTTCTGTAATGCCTCACAAGTATTGAGAGATGAAGACAGTGAGATCTTGGTAAAACATGGTGGTCTGATTTTAGTCATGTAGGTTTCAAAGATTTCACACATACTTCAGTTAATTGTCTCCATGTTCTCCTCATACTTTATAAAGTCAAGAGCTAATCAGAAAAGCCTCTCAGTAGTGGCCTGATATTAAGTAGGAGTAATCTCTAATTCACACCAGCCAGAAAATGCCCAGCTCAACTGATAAGTGCTGAATTGACCTACCATCTTCCAGTGTTTGAGTAGGGGACATCAGGTGAATACCAAATCCTACAGGACTTTAAGACAGACAGTATTGTCCAATGGTTAAGAATGTAATATTTAGAGTTTAGGAAACTGAGGTTCATAATCAAACTTACCTATGTGAACTTAAACAACCTAGTTCAACCATTGAATCCTCAGGCCCTTCTTCTATGGAATGGGAACAATTCCACAGAACCACCTACCTCACTGGATATGTTTGATAAAGATTATACATTAAAGGACGTACAACACTTTGACCAGTGCCTGCACATGGTTATTCCTCATTTGATAGTACTGAATAGTCATAGTTTTATTATATTATTAATGCTTCCTTTAATACTGCTTATCTTTGACCCACTCTTCATCCATTTAACATATATTTACTGGGGACCAACTATGTAAAAACACTGTCCTAGGTGCTAGTTGCACAAAAGCATACATCTCTGTTCTCAGGGATTTTTGTAGTTTATTATTTCTACTGTGACACCTAACTCCGCACTATGCGTTCTCAACTGCATCTTCTACTGTATTGTGGTATTAACGCCATTATTCAGGTTATCTCACAAGGAAATGTAAAATTTTGACTGATAAGTGGTTCAAAGAAAAGTGGGTTAATGCGACAAGAACCTCATCATTTTTCCATATTGAGAAACAGACCTGACACACAACTGTCATCCACAGAATCTCAATGTTGGAGAGAACTGAAGGAAAACCCAATTAAACACGTTTGTTATTTATTCTCTTCAGTGATTCTCCCCAGTACATTTTCTATCATTTAGTCTAAAGTTCATTTTCTCAATTTCTTGTCACTTTCTCAACTTACTATGATGTAAGATAAATAATTACGACCAAAAAATAAGGCTAGGGTATAAATAAGAAAACAATATAGTAAAATCTTGTTAATCCAATGCTACTTCATTCAAAATAACATTCAAATCGAATCAACAGTTATTCCCCAGTCAAATAGATACGGTTTTCTCATTAAAATTGTTCATTTAATACAAAGCATGCATTATGAATTATTTAAGGCAGAAATTAGGTCCCCAGAGTACCTTGCATTATTAAAGAAGTAGAATAATTCCAAGGGATGCCAGGAAACAGCTGTATATCAGCTACAGTGAAACTGTATTTGTGGACCACTGTCATTACTTGAGGCTGTAGGATTTTGTACATAGAATAATCATTCTTTCACCTCTTCTCTTTAAAACAAATATTCAGGACCATTTCTATAAGTTTCTGACATTTTCCAGGGAGGGACTTCCCTACTCCTTACAATGTTCCATACCTGCTACAGATTTACTTAATTTTAATAATTAGAAAAAATTAAAGCAGCTTTTCTCGACCGTGTTCTAAGTTTTCAAGGATGAGCTGGTTTTTATGATCTTGAATTCCGAAAATTTCCCATCGTGAATTGCTATGTTTGTATAACAGGAGAACTAAAAGAAACTTGCGGTCACGAAAAGGTTCTCACTTCTGTGTGTTTTAGGAAAAAAAAAATTGGAAGTTACAGGCTTCATTTTTAGAGACAAATTTCCTCAGCTTTGCGATCTTTGAAATGGAGCTATTGTGATTTGATGTGCAGAGGACACTTGATATCTCAGAGGATCCAGACTTAATGTAATTTTAATATCTAAGAACCCGAGGATCATCAGATAATAAGTATTACAAAAGCAGAAATTATTAGGGCTGTTTAAAATGTTGTTAACTACATCATCTCATTGTGAAAGGAAATCTTGTTTTAGTCAGAATCCCTGGAGGGAGGGAGGGAGGGAGGGATGGTATTTCTCTTTTAAAACTATGAGACAAGCTAAGAGCCAACAGTACAGTAAGCATGGTCTGAGCTATCAGGCATAATGTTAGTGTAAGATTTCCCCTCTGTTCTAGGATGCATAACTGAGAACAATTATTCCCTGCTGTGGCCCAAGTTGTGTCAATATAACAATTCATTTGAGAGATTTGTAAATCATTAGAAAAGGTTTATAGTATTTTATCCCCCCTAAGGACCACAATGTGCTATGTCACCATGGTGATTTATGAGTCCTTCTGAATTTCCTTGGGATAAACCATGTGCAGTTTAACATCCTATACTCTTTAAATTAACCAGCATTACTATCTCTACATGATACATTTGTAACACAGAGAGGGGTAGATTTTAAAGTTAAATCGCGAAGTCATGTGAGAGCAGGATATGTGTTTTATAGTAATAACTCATATAATGAGACTACAGTTTTAAGGCAAGCCAATTCAATCCATAAAAGAGGCATGATAGCATTAACCTTGCTGTTCAATTTATTAAAACAGACATTCATTCAACAAATATTCTTGACTGCCCATGCACAATTTCTCAGGTCAACAAGAAACCGAAGATATGACCCCAATCCTCAAAATATGTAGACGAAAAATCTTTATGAATTTCACCTACTCTTGCATTTCAGCTCCATCAAACCAGAGTCAGAAGTAAAACTAACAAACATACAAGCCTGTCTCTGCCTTCTTCCCAGATTTCCTTTTGGAGCAGAGCTAAGGTTACTGACCTAATAGCCAGTAAACCCCATCTAATGCCAGACAGCCATCTGCAATCACTAGTCTTTAAATATATTTCAAAAGCCAAAAGAAGTGGAGAGTCAGTTCAAGTCCCTCTGGGAAGAGCCTGGATGCTGCTCACAGGGTTAATGTCTTCAAACAGAGATCCAGAAGTATTTTTCTATTTCTGCTCAAGGAGAGAAGGCATTTCTCCTTCTCTCTCCCTACAAACTCCAGATATTTAAACTTTCTATTGTGGTGCCTAACAAACCCCTGCTTATCCCACAAGGTGTGACTCCTTCGCAAATATGAACCACAGTCAGTCCCCGCTTCTCTATGTCCTCCTAACACTTCTTAGATTCACCTGAGGGTCATGCATCCTGCAATGTGGGCACATGCCTGTCTCCAGAGCAAGAATACAAATGGCACGGGGACCCAGGTCCCATCTTAACCTTCTGGTATTTCCAGAGTTTGGAAAAGTACTTGGCATTCATGAGGTACTTAATGAGCTAAATGATGGACCATGAGCCCCCTTTTCGATGATTTTAAATACCTTTACACGATGGAGTGATGGGTTTGCTTTATATAGCTCCCGAATCAGAACCAGGTCCCAGAAGTGGAAGTGCTGCACAGAGGTCACATTGGAATGAAAAAAATGGAAACTGCCATCAATACATAGAAACCACCAATCGCTAGAAAGGAGCCTGTCACTGGATGTATTCAAGCAGAAGATGAGAAACAATTTAGTGGCAATGTTACAGAGGGAAATCCAAAAACCAGATTGGTTTATAGTTCATGGAATTTGTCCTTTTTCCTCTTTTCTACATAGGTAGTGAGTGAAGATGCAGTGATTTGTTTGGTTTTTAGTTGGATGACGAACCTACTTTGTGTGTGACCGAACAAGGCACCAGCAGACGGTACACCTGGATAACCTCAGCCTACACTACAGATTCTACTTCCCACTTTGTTTTTTTAGTCCCCTTGTCCAGGTTCCAACCTACCACTATGTGTATGTGTGTGTTATTAGGTGTTGGTCTTGTTCCTTCATCCTTAGTTTGGATCTAGCTCTTCAGGTTACTAGACTGGGCTCACTCCAGCTGGTTAGGTTTTAAACTTCCAGTTCCTCATCATCTGCTTCCTTCTTTCTCTTTCCCACTTTTTCTGTTTTGACAACACAACCGTCTGTCACTCTCCTCTCCTTTCTCCTTTCTCCTCCACGTCACCCCAACCCCCAGCCTCAAACACTTCATCCCTATAGCCCAAGACCCAGCATTCTGGAGCCCAGTTGTTTTTGGCCCCTAATCTTGTGAAAAGAACTTTGGCTCTGTTCATTCAGATCATGGGAAAGGGAAAAAGCAGGGTATCCATTAGGGAACAAACTCCATTTTAGAAACTATGAAAACAGTGGTACCAGAAACACATTCTCCACAGCTTTCCACTACCACAGTCATAATCGTCCTGTCTATTTTTCCGGCTATGGGTCAAGCAACCATGGCAGGCAGGGGCAAAGGAGTTTGCCTTTTTTCTCCTATCGTAAAGATACTACAAGTGTTTGTATACACCTGTCAAAAGGTTCCACTCAGACACTCAAAGCTTTGCCATCTGAACTCAGAATGCAGAACCACCCACGTCGAGGACAGAAATCAGGATTGTATAGCAATCCCCAGATTATGGGTCAGACGGCAGTCACCTCGTCACCCTACGCTTGCAGGGTTACACAGAAATGTAATGAAGGGGCTGTGCCGGTGTGCCTCTGGTCTCAAGGTCAGTTAGCCACTGGAAAACGACACCTTCAGGTGTCCTGGATCATAACGGCACCAGCAGAAGCAGCACGATTCTAAACTGACGGCACTGACGCCACACGACAGCAGAGCTGAAACCAGCAGAGGCGAAAACAAAGACTGACATAGGTTGCGGCACTGCTGACAAGATGGAAAAGGGACACATTTCGAGTGCCTTTGGGAGAAATAACACTGGAAGCAACAAAAGCCCATGATGCTCCACGGCTGGACGTGAGCACCGACCCGTAATTATCTGCGCATGGAAAGCTCTAGCCCCTGTGCTCCATCCACTGAAAGCTGGCATTCCAGAGCCCTGCACCCATGACTCCAACACACACACCACCTCTCTTATGACTTTCCAGTTCTTTCCCAGAGAAGCTCAAGTCCAGCACAGGGGAGCGTGTAAAGCACCTCTCACGGAACGCGAAGACACCGCACTGAGTCTCTTACCTTCGTGGAGCCTCTTCCGCTCTTGTAGCGCTTACCTTCTTGGAGGTCCATTTCCTTCCCACTTAACGGCCCTTCATGATTCTACGTCTTTTTTCTTGTCCAATTTTCAAGCTATGCCCAGGCTGGTCTGCTCTGGGATCTGGCACATCCACGTGACCTGGGAAAGAGAAACTCAGTGAGAAAGAGACTTTCTGGCCCTCGGCATCGGAGATCTTGGAGTTTCTCACCAGGTGTTTTTTGCCTGCCTAGGGAACTGGGCCTCGGCCACCTGGTAAGGGAGTGTGTTGTTGGGGTGGGATGGGGGGCGGAATAGGGCTTTGTTTCTTTGGTGCATGGCACCCAACCAACCAGCATGGAACCCGCCTCGGGTTCCTCTGAGCACGGCATGCAGCGTGCTCTGCTCTGTCTCCCACCAAATCCCCTCTGCTCTCAATTTGTAAACAACTCAGCTCTGCCTGCATCATATGTGAGCAGGCAATGCCAGCGCCACACTGCGCCCTTCCCTGCTCCCGGCCAAGTGCACCTGCTGCCCGGGGCCCTGGCTGCCGCTGTTGCCTCTGCTGCTATTATGCTCGGCCCTCGCCTGCTGCTGCTTGCTGGGCCGGCGGCACATCTTCAGCATGGGGAGGAATGTTTATTAGTTTTAATTGGTGGGCACGGCTGGACAGTGACATTCGGGGAGGACTGTGTGTCCTTCACCCTGTAGCAGGTGCTGGCTGCGATGGCAGATGTAGGTGGATCATGGTAGAATACAACCTACAGATTAGTCCCCTTCCAGAACAATGCAGCTGCTCTGTCTCTCCCCTACCTATGGGGACACGCTCTCCCCTTTCTCTTTACCCCCTCCTGTGCTTTCCTAAGTGAAAAAGTTTTATTCATTCTGGAATACAGTAGTCTCATTCAAAAAAAAAAAAAAATCCTCTCCAAAAGTCATAAATATACAATCTGTGAATGCAAGTATCTTTCTGTGTGACCCAAGCGTCACCCTCAATTGACTGTAAACATTCCATATGCTGTAAGAATTCATATACTTCCCGGGTAATATTCTGAATATCAACTTAGCAAATCGTTTTATACACAAATCAACTGTTTTGCTATCATTTTCTACTCCTACTCAACTCTGTAACTAACCTCTCGCTGTTAAAAAGCCTCAAAGCTACATGCTTTCAAAGTACAAGAATTGGTTTTTACATATTACACTGTTCTTCCATGTTATGTTGCCTCATTGCTCCCTTTCCAACAGAGGTCAAGCAGTAATGGCGCCCAGCAGAACCAGGTGGAGGCACCAGCAGTCCCCCCCAGCAGCAGGGCATGGGAGTTGCCAATTGCCTCATTTTGACGCCCTCGTCCTGGACAGCGGTACAAAAATCACACGCGCGCGCACGCGCACACACACACACACACACACACACAGCCCAACCTCAGCAGAGAGTCATTTTGTCAGGATTCCTTCCTCTACCTCAGCACATCAGCAAAGCCTTGCCTTCACCAGACTCCATCAGAAGCCAAAAACTTGGCTTGGAGTTGTTGCTTTCCGCTTTGAGAATGGTGGTGTGTGTGTCCCATATAGCTTCTGCTTGTTTATGCATTTATATCAGCCTCAGCTGCTGCAGGAGGAGCGGAGAATATACTTAGCTTCTGGAGCACAGAGCCAGAAACTGTAAAACTCCCCTGCCACCTAGCGGCGTAGCAAAAGCTGCACTCATCAGAAAAACGTAAATAGGTCTGTAGGGCCCGACTACCAACTTGTTAAACTTTGGCTTCAGTTTAAAAAGACACAATTAAAACCTATACCCCATGTCCTCAAGTGTGGTGATTAAAAATGACCTAAAAGTAATGTTTTAATGATACCAGATCTTTAAACAGTCAACGACTGAACAAAATGCCCTATTGCTGGTAACTAATTATAGGATTCTCAGTCGTTGAGATTTATAAAACAAAGTGACCCAAGCAAATAAAATCCTTATATTGAATTTCTTCCCTAGATTCTCGGGGTTATTTTTTTTTTTTTAGTTTGTTTGTTTTACCATCTGTTGTTTAGCTATATACGAATCCAAAGTTCAGGGAAGGCTTAGACTGTGGTTATAAGTGAAAAGGAGATTAGCTTTGAAAAATATTTAGCGCATTTCCTAGCAGAGTATGTACAGCCACCGAAGGTAACACTCATCCTAAAACGTTGGAAAAGAGGGAAAATTCAGGATCTATGTAACTAATGCACTATAATAATGCAATTATTGAATCCTATTTTCATAGGATCTTAAATGACCACATAGGATACAGAAATACTGCAAAACACAATTACTAAGTCATTTCCAAATCACTGCTGAGCGGATCTCTGCCACTGTTTTAACACAAGTAAATGTGATGCCTGATGGAATCATCCTAGCCATTCCTCTTCAAAAGGGTTTGAGGAAGAATGGATACTCTGAAAGAATCTTAGGAAAATGGTCTAAACAGCAGATGGCATGGCTCCTTCTGGATGCACAGCATTCAGCAGCGAGAGATGTAGATAATGACAAAGGTGTGGAAATTGCAGAATCAAGTGTCTTTCTCCCCTCTAAAAATGTAAAATAAGAAAACAAAACCTATGCATCATTTATGGATGCCCCAGGATAGTCTTAAATTATGCAATCCACATATCCATGAAAAGTTGCCTAATGTATTCCCTTACTTCATGACACCGATGGCCCCCTTGGTCGCGCTTGTTCACATGTGCACACGCACGTGCACGCGCGCTCTCTCTCTCTCTCACACTCCGAGACGAGTTAGGAAAGCAGGTCTGTATCTACCACGCGAGTAACATTCATTTCTAAAGCAAATACACCAGTGAGCAGGGAAGCACAAAGGTATTTGCTAACTAAATGCTTCTTTTATCAACTCAGTGATCTTCTCTGCTTAGAAAGCTTCTCAAACGTGCATAATGGGATTAAAAGCACTCTGAATAAAGTTCATTACCTTAGTAGTCCTTTCCATCTTCTTGTGAAATTAACTGTATCTCCTATATGTACATCTACTTAAGGTAGTAATTTAATGGCAATAACAGCTATATCTAAGAGGGTTATTTTTCCCTTGGATCTGCTTCCCACTTAGAGATCTCTTCATGTTTAGATTAAAAACCAGAAACACTGTTTTCCTTCTGTTTTAGGGAAATGAAGAAAATGACAGGAGAAAAAAAAAATCAAAGACCTTTTAAAGCAATAATCCTAGAAAATAATGCCTCAAATACTTTAATATGAATGTCCAATGGGGGAGGAAGATGAATGAACTAGGTATGTTTGATTTACACTAAGTAATCTCATTTTTATTTGGTATTTCATCATATACGCTCCTCTTTCCTCCCCACCCACCCCCATGCACACACATATACAACCTCACTCCATCTGTTTTGGCAAATCACATGCACTTTCCCTATTTTCATACACACATTCAAGGTAGGTATTCTTAAGCCACATTTTATCATAATGCTGATTTCCTTTCCTTCTTTGTGTGGTCTGTAGGCACTTCTTGATCCATCCTTGGGAAAAAAAAAAAAAAAGCTTTTCTCACCCTTCTTGTCTTTATCCTCAATCACACAGCGTTAGTGAAATAACTATACATCTAAAATTTTGTTATTTCTTGCCTCTGGGCCTTTGCACTTTGGTTCCCTCTGCCTGTGATATATGTTCTTGCATCAATCAACTGCAAGTCTAGTTTATCTCAGCTGGTTACTTTGTAGGTCAGTATCTGAGAAGCCATCTCTCCCGTCCTGACTCCTGCTTTGGTTGTGTATCCCTCTTTCTCCTCCCTTTTCCCACGTAGTGCTGAGCTCACTGCCCGCTCTCTTTTCTTTGTAAATCTGCTCCACTAGATGAGCTCTTTTAGGATATGGAGCGCAGCTTTACCAACACTTCCTACCATACCCAGTACAAAAGAGGCTATCAATAAATGGTTTTTGATAAAATAATATCTAATGGCCACCTGACTTAAATAACTGTAAAAGGCAAAGAGCTAGTTAGTGGTATAAAGGCAAGTAGAATTGAGAACTCTTGATTCCCAGTCCTGTTATCTTTTTATTACAATATACTGTTTCAGATTAGGTTTACTCTGGACCTAAGTGCTTAAAACTCAGAACTGTCATTTAAGACAAATAGCTTCTTCTGAGGACTTTACAAAGCCTTATAGTGAGAATGGCCTGAGGCAGATCTTTTAACCTTCCTACCATCCCCTTTCTTATTCACAAAACAGGGGTAATAGTATTGCTTATCTCTTTTTGCTAAGAAATGATTAATGTAAGGGCCAGTGAAACCAATATCCATGGAAATGATTAAAGGCAAGGCTAAGACTCAGAATATCTGCATGCTCCTCTTTGGTTTGCTAATATCTTTCTGTGTATTTATTGAATATGAGAAATTCAACAACAGTACAACTCAGAGTATATTTCCCTATAATATCTGAGAAAGTGATATGAAACAAAGAATCACAAAGCCACCACCTATACATACTTCTCTGGGTTACGAAATGGAGTTCAACATCTTTATATTTCACTGTGTTTATGTATCAGGCAATAAGCCCTTGACCTTGTAACAGGTTATATTCCAATGCATTTAATCAATTCTATTTTTACATGTTTATACACTGAAATGTTGTGCATTTTGATTCTGCTCAGTATATGGTAATATACATGGCAATGATTTTATGGGAAAAGACCGTAATTAGTTGGAATTAAGTGAAACCTTGAGTAGTCTTTCAAGTCTGAATATTTTAAGAATGATCAGAGCTATGTTGCTATGTAGGTAAAAATAATATCCTCTAGACAGACTCATTTCTCATCTTCTTCCATTTCTCAAATTTTACCTTAACAGGGGTGCCTTTCACAACCATTCAATTTAAAATGGCACCTCCTACCCCCATCTACCCACCCCCCCCCCACACACACACATATATATATACACACAGAGGCTTATTTTCTTTCCTGGCTTTAGATGCTTTCCTACTATTTTATCATCCCTGTATCACAACACTAAGTAACACACCATTTATTTTACTTACTGACTTAGTGCTTGTCTCTTCCCAAAGTGTAAGTCTCGTGAGGGGAGAGGTAGTTTTGGGTTTTTTTATTTTATGCCGCATTTGCAGTACCTAGAACAGCTTCTAGCAAGTGGGAGTTGTTTGATAAATATATGCCAAGATGAGTATCTTCTAATGCATAGATTTGGAGACTCTCCCAAAATAGGACCTTTTTATCCTATGACCTGCTTTTTTTTGCTTGACACTTTTTAATGCATCACAGTTGAAATAGGTTTAGTGCCTTCAACAGTCATTCTCTAAATGGTTTGAGCATCCTCACTAATTTCCATTAAATGCTGCCACAGCTTCACTAGATAAGCATTTCTATCATGATATCCTAATACCACTGCAGTATTCAGAAATCATCTCAGGCGTGTCCTTTGGAACCTACAATCTCTAATGAAGCATCTCATGAATGGGGATACCCAGCTGATAAAACGTTAAAAGAAAATTAATGGGTCCACATTTTAAAAATATCACTGCTTAAAAAAAAAAATTATCCCCTGAGATACAAAACATGATGATATAAGTTAAAAGAATAGAATGTTCTCCTGGCTTACAAAGTGCTCTCCCAACCTCACACTAGTGCTGTGTTGGCAGCCCGCAGACCGCGTGAGGAAGATAACACAGGAAAGTCTGTTTCTAAGACAACAGTATTTTCTTTTATGTCTTATGCTATAATCATAGTTCCTACTACCTCGAGGATCACCTGGATTTTTGCCAAAAATAAGATGGTATATATTAAACCAAACAAGTATCCCTTCAAAGGGCCAAAATAAATAGAATTTTACTGATTCAAAGTATTGCAATAACTTTATAGCAATTTATATTGAGCTACTGTGACAAAGAGGCAAAATTCAAATACTTAAACAGATTGCATTTTAATTAAAGTGGCCTTTGAAGGGAACACACTTGCTAATTTTAAAAGATTACTTCCCTGGCAATATCCAAAAATAACACATTAGACATAAATTTCAGACCTTATTTTACCATCCTTCTCAATACCTTATGAGCTTACTCATCCTATGTCCAAATTTTCTTTATAAAATGGAAAGAATAGTACTGCTATATTTGAATGAAATAAAAGAACTCACAGACTGAAAAGAGCTTTGAATCTTCTGTATAAAAATTTTAGGAAAACCTACAATAAATTTAACACCATGAATAATTCACTACTGATTCCAAAAATAATCCTTGTAGACTTTAGTAGTAAGTGCTCTAATTCTATATAAATGTTAAGACCTTTGTTCTAACAATTACATTTCAGTCTTATGAATATGAGCACCAAAACACGTTAAAAATGATTTCAAGCATGTTTTTCTTATAAGATATCAAAAAAGGAAAGGAAAATATGTATTTGGGTTGAAGGATTTTTTAAAAAAAAGAATTACCTTCGCACATTTTAAAAACTAAGGTGCATACACTATGTCTGTGTAATAAATTAAAACTGATTTCTTATTCCTCTGCATCATTTTTTCCATTTACAACCTTGCTTAAGATTATAAAATAATTCAGTAAAGCTTCTTTTATCTTTTTTTATTTGAAGTTACTTCTAAGTTCAAGTCAAGAAAAGCATGAGGGCAGAAAATGGTTGTGATAAAGCCCAGGGATAATTAATAAGTACCTGCCATGAATAAAGAAAAAAGCAGGGAGATAAGACAATAATACAAGCCAGATTATGATAAATACCGAAAGGCAGACACAAACAATGTCCTAAATGTCTCAAAATGTGAACAAAAGAGCCCTTGCTTCATGCTAGTCCTCCTTCTAGTCTGAATTACAACACAGGCAAAGGCTATTATAAATGTTAACAGAAAAAAAAAAAAATCAGATCAGAGTATTGCATTATTTTCAATGTATCCTTGTAAGACAAAAAACTACCAAATAGATGCCTATTTTTTGGAAAGGTTTTCCACGATGTGTTCCTCCATTCTCTTTTGTTTCTTTCAAGGGCCTAACAGTAAACCTCGTCCGACTGTAGTTCTCTTCAACGACAGGTGGGTATTTCACACCACCTTTCGTTCCTTTTCATTCAGCCGGTTTTCAACACATGTGATTGCTCTCATAGCCAAGCCAATTTAAATTATTTGGGGAATAAGATTTCATTAAACACTACATCAAATGCCTCACTGAGATCAATACATATTACCTCCACTATATGGCCTCTATTCACTAATGTTGTAATCCTGCCAGAACCTGGAAACAAATAGGTGGTTTATAATTTACATAGGACATCTGTGAGTCATGCTCAGCTATCTTGAGTTTCCACATATGGCTTTAACATTTATTTTACTTTACTAAGGAGAGGATTAGATGTAGTTGAGTAAAATATTCAAACCGAATCTGCTTGCCTATTTTCAAAAGTGAATGACATTTTGCCTATAATGTTTTATATTTGTCAGGTTCTGTGACTTCTGAAAAGTCCATCATTCTTTATTTGATCATGTATTCATTTCCTTACACATTTTCTATCCGTTATGTTGTCAGCTTTTCACAATGAAAATACATTTTATAATTGAATTACTTTGGTTTAAATTAACATGCTCTGTATACCCAATTATCTAGTGATTAGAACTTTATTTTTTTACACTTGAAAATTAAATGTTTTGCCTAAATCAAAAAAAAATCTGTCCACAAAAGACACAAATACTGCTTTCAATATTCTTTTTTTTTTTTTTTTAAAGATTTTATTTATTTGAGAGCGAGAATGAGAGACAGCGTGAGAGGGAGGAGGGTCAGAGGGAGAAGCAGACTCCCTGCCGAGCAGGGAGCCCGATGCGGGACTCGATCCCGGGACTCCAGGATCATGACCTGAGCCGAAGGCAGTCGCTTAACCAACTGAGCCACCCAGGCGCCCCTGCTTTCAATATTCTGAATAATTTATAATGATGGTGTCAATGAACTCACATTAACGTTAAATGTCAAGGCAGTCTTACCCAAAAGCCCTAAAATCAAACACTGTACGTTGAGCCACTGGCAACAGGGGAGCATGGAGTAAATGGGAACTCTGGTTACTGGGGCTTTGCTAACACCGACTCCCTCAGCTGAGAAAATCAGGAAAGGCAATTCAACCAGAAGTATTAAAATGATACACCACCACAAACTGCAGCTTATTTTTTGGTCTAAAATTGTTGGTAATTTCTACATATCTCTAGTTTGCTTTTAAAGCACAAACTCTGAGCTCATCAGGTCTGCTTACCACATCTCAATGTCAAGAGTGTTACTAGGATGAAATTATAGAAAGACAAATTACTCATTCATCAATAAATACGTAAACTTTTAGAATGTCTGAGCAGAAAGAATGCCTACAGGATATTTGCTTTAGCTTCTCTACTTTGTAGGTAGGAAGAAGGGTTCCACTGATGTGAGGGGACTACCTCTGAGTTGGCACAACCAGTTAGAAGCAGGACCAGAACACGGTATTTACAAGTATATCTTGGGAATATAGCAAGCTTGGTTCTAGAGCACCACAAGAAAGCAAATATCAGAGTGAACCAGATTAATTTTCTGGTTTCTCAGTGCATATAAAAGTTATGTCCTCACTATACCATAGTCTATCAAGCGTCCAACAGCATTACGTCTACACCAGGTATGTATCTCAATTTAAAAATACTTCATTACTACAAAACGCTGACCATCATCTAAGCTTTCAGCAGGTTGTAATCTTGTTTGTGGAGGATCTCATCTTGATGTTGATGGCTGCTCACTGGCTAGAGTGGTGCTTGCTGAAGGCTGGGTGGCTGTGGTAATTTCTTAGAGTAAGACAACAATGAAGTCTGCCACAATGACTCTTCTTTTCACAAACGATTTCTCTGTAGCATGTGATGCTGTTTGGTAGCATTTTAGCCACAACAGAACTTCCTTCAGAACTGGAGTCGATCCTGTTAAAACCTGCCACTGCTTTATCAACTAAGTTTATATAACAGTCTAAATCCTTTGCTGTCATTTCAACAATCTTCACAGCATCTTCACCAGGAATAGATTGCATCTCAAGAAATCACCTTCTTTGCTCATCCATAAGAAGCAAATCCTCATCTGTTGAAGTTTTACCATGAGATTGCAGCAGTTCAATCCCCTCCTCAGGCTCCACTTCCAAGTCTAGTTTTCTTGCTCTTTCTACCACATCTGCAGTTAACTTCCTCTGCTAAAGTCATGAACCCCTCAAAGTCATCCATGAGAGTTAGAACCAACCATTCGTCCCAACTCCTGTGAATATTGGCATTTTGACCTCTTTCCATGAATCACAAATGTCCTTAACAGCATCTAGAATGGTGAATTTTTTCCAGGTTTTCCATTTACTTTGCTCAGATTCATCAGAGGAACCACTATCTATGGCAGCTCTAGACTTATGAAATGTATTTCTTTTTTTATTTTCTTATTTGAGCAAGAGAGCACAAGCAGGGGGAGCAGCAGAGGGAGAAGCAGGCTCCCCACTGAGCAGGGCGCTGGACTCGGGGCTCAAACCCAGGACCCTGAGATCATGACCTGAGCTGAAGGCAGATACCTAACCTACTGAGCCTCCTAGGCGCCCCTGAAATGTATTTCCTAAATAAGACTTGAAAGTCAAAATTCCTTCTTGATTCATGGGCTGCAGAATGTTGTATTAGTAGGCATGAGAACAACACTAATCTAGCTGTACAGCTTCATCAAAACTCTTGGGTGGTGAGGTGCATTGTCAATGAGCGGTAATATTCTGAAAGTCATCTTTTTTTCTAAGCAGTTCAACAACAGGCTGAAAATATTCAGTAAACCATGTTGTAAATGGATGTGCTGTCATCCAGGCTTTGTTGTTCCATTTAGAGAGCATAGACAGAGTAGATTGAGCATAATTCTTAAGGACCCTGGGATTTCTGGAATAGTGTGCACTGGCTTCGACTAAAGTCACCAGTTACATTAGCCCCTAACACAGGAGTCAGCCTGTTCTTTGAAGCTAAGCATGGACTTCTCCTCTCTAGCTATGAAAGTCCTGGATGGCATCTTCTTCCAATAGAAGACTGTTCCATCTACACTGAAAATCTGTTTAGTATAGCCACCTTCACTCATGATCTTAGCTAGATCTTCTGGATAACTTACTGCAGTTTCTGTATCAGCACTTGCTGTTTCACCTTGAATTTTTATGTTATCCAGAACACTAAGATTTTCTCCATATCGGCAATAAGGTGGTTTCACTGTCTTATCATCCATATGTTCTCTGCAGTAGCATTTTTAATGTCCCTCAAGAGCTTTTCCTTTGCATTCACATCTTGGATGTTCTCTGGAAGAAGCCTGGCTTTTGGTCTGTGTTGGCTTTCAACACGCCTTCCTCACTATCTTAATCATTTCTAGCTTTTAAAGCGAGAGACATGCAACTCTTCCTTTCGCTTGAACACTTTGAGGCCATTGTAGGGGTATTGATTAATCTAATCTCAATATTGTTGTGTCTCAGGGACTAGGGAGAGACATGGGGAAATGGCCAGTCAGTGAAGCAGTCAGAACACACACTTTTATTATGTTTGCTGTCCTATATGGGTGCAGTTGGTGGTGCCCCAAAACAATTACAATGGTAACAAAAATTACTGATCACAGATCACCATAACAAATATAATAAAGTCCAAAATATTGTGAGAATTACCAAAATGTGACACAGAGACACCAGTGAGTAAATGCTATTGGAAAAATGGCACTGATAGACTTGCTCGACACAAGGTTGCCACAAACATTCAATTTGTAAAGAACACAATACCTGAAGGACAACAGAGCAAAGCACAATAAAATGAGGTATATCTATACTGATTCTGAGTCTGGGGCTCTATCCATAATACCATACTATTTCTTCATTCTTCAGTAAGAGGAGCATAACATTGTTGTGGATTTTACAGAGTTCAAAATCCCTAAGAAAAGTTGTTATAATATCTACAGTTCTTTACAGAAATTTTAGAATTCCGAGGTGTACTGATGTGGAGATAAACTATATTGAAAATTTGCTCAAAATTTATTGCTATAGCCTATATTTAAAGTAAGTATTTTGCTCATTATATTCAATTTTATAAAGAGAAAGACCTGGAATAAATCAACAGAAGCTACTCTCTCTCCTTACAAAATCTCTTTCCATCACATGTTTTCAACTCCCATCTACATGATGATTATTAAAACCTCTGGATCTCCAGCCCAAATCTCCCTGGCACTCCAGACCTCACTATGTAATGGTCAACACTACTCAATCACCATGAGCACGTCAAACTCATTCAGTAGTTCTTCCATCCATGTTTCTTCCCACATGGAATTAGTCACCAAAGCTTGTCTGTTCACCTCCTAAATACCTCTCGCCTCCTTGAGAGCTGTCTGGGCTCCCACCCTTTCTCTATCCTTCTATCCCCAGATCAATCACACCTTAGACCCTTCACATTTTTCTCCTGGATTAGAATAGTGGCTGCATTGCAATGGCACCATTTTCATTCTAAAACAAACTTGAAACCTGAATTTCTCTACAGTTGTGAGCATAGCATAATGTATAGAAGGTGAATTATTATGTTACACACCTGAAACTAATAAAACACTGTGTCAACTATTTTTTTTTTTTTTAAGAAAGAAACCTGAATTTCTTCTCATGGTCCACATTCTTTACTATGTCACACAAGGACTGTCATGATCTGACCCTGGGTTACCTCCACAACCTCCTCCTTTACACTTCTGCTTCACTACTAAATCCTCTCCCTGCGTTTAACTCCTTGCAGTTCTCAGAAGGTTATGTGCTTTCTTTCATGTTCAGACCTTTATGGAGTGTATTCCCTCTGTGGGGGATAATCTCCTTTTCTCTAGGTCTTGCCACTTGACCCCACCCCTTTTAACTGAGCAAAGACACTCTTCCTTCAAATCCAGCTAAGACTTATCTATTTTAGGAA
The DNA here is from genome assembly GCF_029215605.1 of Mirounga angustirostris. Lineage (NCBI taxonomy): Eukaryota > Metazoa > Chordata > Mammalia > Carnivora > Phocidae > Mirounga > Mirounga angustirostris. The sequence continues at coordinate 50,050,202 of NW_026991711.1, forward strand.
GTCTTCTCTGACTGGCATGGATGTATCAGATGCTGCTCATAACAGTTACCATACAAAATTAAATCCTTCCCAATTTGTAATTAGCACACACCATTGTGTTTTTCCATTCTGAAGCCAATTTTTCAATTTCTTTTAAATCTGCAGGAGCCCTACAGTCTCTAATTCAGCAAAACAAGGAAATTGGATTAGATGACCTTCAATATACCTTCCAAATGTAAATATTATATATTTTTTATAGCATACTAAGTACGGATTCTAAGGCAGAAGAGGACTGATTTCTTAAACATGTATTATGTATAAATTATTTAACATTCATGATCTCGTTTAATTTGATATCAGTGGGAATACCTAATGTTACAGTAACAGAAATTCACTTTAAGCTAGTTTAAATAAAAAGGTTATTATTTCACATACACAAAAGAAACCTCTAGAAATAAGAATTAGCTCTAGGTACAATTGAATCCAGTGCTCAACCAGTATCTTCAGCACTTGTTCTCAGATTCGTTTTTGTCTCTGCATTCCTTAGAGTTAATCTCTTTGAAACAGTGCCTTGAATAGTTTCATTATTATGCATCTAATTCCAGGAGAAATGGAGTTTTTCTTTACAAATTGTAGCAAAAGTCTCATGACTGGATCTTATTGGACCTCCTTGGGCCATGTGAATAATTTTCTGTGACCAGAGACAGTGAAAAGCAGAGTTAACCAGGCTAGGTACCCAGCACTAAGAGCAAACGGTAATGGAGTCAGGCCCACCCATAGCTTACAGTTTGAGATCAGGGTAGGCTTTGCCACCAAATAATAAACTCCTATTAGAAAAAGAGATTTATGTTGGCTAGGCAAAAATAGCACACAGTCCACAAGAAATTGCAACAATTTGTGAAGTTGGCATTATCTCCACTATTTTCCCAATAGACTAGGGGTCAGCAAACTTTTTCTTCAAAGGACAAGAAAGCAAATATTTTATGTTTTTGAGAGTCATATATGGTCTCTGTTACATATTCAATTTTTTTTCCTACAACCCCTCAAAAAGGTGGAAATCTTTTTTTTTTTTTAAGGGTAAAGTGTGTATTTTATTTATTTGTACTTAAACCTATAAACCAATCAGCCAAACTGGTACTATTATCATGACACATTAAAATACAAAACATCTTTCTACAAATACTAGAATAATGAACAAATTAACAGTTCTAGTAAAACATCACAAGGGACAGAGGAAATCAGTGAAGCACATTATAGCTTAACCCTTCACCGTTAGAGGTTATTAACAAGAAAAGCCTCACAATCTCAGAAAATACAAATAATCCTTCATCACACGTCTTTGTATCTTCACTTCCTATTCTTGAGGTTAGATTCTAGAGCCTAAAGATATCCACATTAGTATTGTATCTAGTTATCTATAGCGAGAAACACCTTTTATCATGTTGTCCATAGAGCCAACGCTACTGAAACCTCTTTGACTCCCATCGTACCCCCTCAATGGACACAGTAAGAATAATGAAAAACAGAATATCGAGGCAGAGATATATAGGATCTAAAAGACAAAGCCTAGGAGATAACAGCCACCACCCAAACTGAGATCGAATAATATACTCATCATCACACATCTTCAGGCTGTATGTTCACAGAGTAATTTGGGAACAAATCCATTATTTGCTGGGTACTAAAATACTTAGCAGATTGTTGTATTACACTATGGCTTTCCCCAGAAGTTTCTAAGATGGACTCCAAATCACTGATGGAATTTTGCTGGAACTGGATCTGGGGCTGCAGAGATTCCTCTCCACAGTTTTGGAGCTGATTGTTCCAGGCTTGGGGGCACCAGGTCTGACTGGCCCAGGAGTGGTTGCTCCAAGACTGGCTGTTCCAGGTCTGGTTGCTCCAATTTGGGTTATTCCAGGTCTGGTTGCTCCATATTGGAAGGTTTCCGGAAGTGTTCCTCAGGTATCCCTGGTGGTAGGAATAGAAGCCTGGGTATTCTGTGGTTGGTGTGCTGACTCACACTCTTGCTCTCCTTTGGCCAGTGGTTTTTCTGCCACCTCTTACATTTCATTCTCTGATTCTGGAACCAGGTCTTCACCTGCTTATAGCTAAGGTTCAGAATGTTGGAAAGTTCTTGCATCTGCTGGAGACTGAGGTATTTCTGTCTCTGAAATCGATCATTGAGGACATAGAGTTGGGTCTGAGAGAACACGGTCCTGATCTTCTGTTTCTTGCCCTGGGCCGTATCTTCCTTCCTCACTGTTCTCTCCTCTCCAGAAGTGGGTGGTGGTTTTACCCTGGGACTGGTGGAGGAGTCGGGGCTGTCCTGAACAAGCAGATCCATGGACGAAGGAAGAGGAGAGACGGTCTCCGCGTGGGGTGTCTCAGCAGATGACATTTGCAGGGATGCATAATTTTCTTCAGGCCCGTAAATCTCAGGCATTGGAGAAGAGTCCCTAGAACTGGGTGCTTCGTGGCCAGGTGGGCATAGGGGCAGAGCTGGATCTGCACTCATGTTGGTGAGTTAAGGGTAGACGGAAAAAAAAAAAAAAAAAAAGAGCGAGATTGTAAGAAAGGCCCAGGCTTATGGATCTAGGTGGAAGAGCTAAGAAGAGTAGAAAGACCTCCAGATGTTAAGAGTCTGAGAAAGACAGGATGAAGTGCGTCACCACTGCAACAAGTAAGAGCCACCCAGCCCAATGGAGCCGAAGGTCTTTTTTTTTTTTTTAAGATTTTATTTATTTATTTGAGAGAGAGAATGAGAGAGAGCACATGAGAGGGGGGAGGGTCAGAGGGAGAAGCAGATTCCCTGCAGAGCAGGGAGCCCGATGCAGGACTCGATCCCGGGACTCCAGGATCATGACCTGAACCGAAGGCAGTCACTTAACCAACTGAGCCACCCAGGCGCCCCGGTAGAAATCTTTCTTAAGAGCTGTACAAAAAGTGTCTACGTGTCAGATTTGACTTTGGGTCATAGTTTGCTGATCTCTGCACTAGAAAAGTGAGTAAGCTGAAGGCAGAAGTCATGACTTCTTGGTATTAATATTCCCAGGTCTAGCACATAGTGAGTGCTCAGTAAACATTTGTTAGCTGAATAAATTCAGACTTGGACCAATTAAATTGAGAACTAGAATGAGAAAATGAATTTCAAACTCACTTGATTATAGAGTATTAGAATAACCAGAAATGAAAGCTCTTTCTTAGAAAGTTGATTAAATGCCTTTCACCTCAACTCCCTGGGGAGAACCGAGTTGGGAGAGAAGGAAGGGGCGATGGGGGAAAGAGAGTGAAGAGTTGTAATGGTAAAGAAAAATTCTTCAAGCAGTTATTAAAGACCACAGAGAGAATGCACAGAGTGGTCTGGCAAGACTGTAGAGGGGAAAAGCACAAAGGAACTGGGAAAACACTTTCCTGAGGCAGCATCTGCCTAAAGTACAAGGTCATGGAAAGAAACCACTAAGAGACAGGTGGGAATGCCTTTCGTTGTGTTTTTAAACACAGATCCACTCTCACTCATGTCTCTGAGCTCCTGAAGCCTAAAGCTCTCAATTCCCTATGGCCACATGCAGACATACAGCTATTGTAACAATAAGGGAAAATGGAATTTTCATGACAGCTGCACTGAAATAGTATAGGAAGAGAAATTACTCTGTATTAGGGAGTTCTTTAATTTATGTAGTATTCAGTATTTTAGCTTTCTTTAATGAACATAGGTCTCAATTTGATATTGGTCACTCTACCACCTCCATTATTCCATGTCATTTTTTCCAGCACTGTGATTCCAATCAGCCTCACCTAAATGCCCAATCCTTTGATCCCAACATTTTTTTATATTAGTCATTCCCTCTTGAAGTCTTCTCTTCCTCTTCACATAGCTTATGAAATCATGTGAGTGACTGCATCCAATCTCAGCTCCTTGCTCCTCATAGTGGCCAAACTGGTGGCCCCCAAAATGATAGGTCTATGTCCTAATTCCAAGGACCGGTGAATGTTATCTTCTTTGGGGGAGGGAGGAGGAAAGTCTTTGCAGATAAAATTCTGTGAAAGATATTGAGATGAGATCATCATGGATTATCCAGATGCGCCCTAAATTCAAGGACAAGTGTCCTTAGGAAAGACACATGGAAGACAGATGGTAATATGAGGACAAATTTGAATGATGTGGCCATGGGCCAGAGAGGAGAGGAGGAAGAAAGTGACCATGGGGGCAGACACCGGAGTGAGGCAACCACAAGTCAGGAAATACCAACCGCAACCAGAAGCTGGAAGAGACCAAGAACAGATTCTCCCCTAGAGCCTTTGGAGAGAGTTCAGCTCTGCTAACATCTGATTTCAGACTTCTGACCTCTAGAACTGTGAGAAAATAAATTTATGTTGTTTTAAGTCACCCAGTTTGAGGTCATTTGTTACAGCAGCCACTGGAAATTGACACACTTCTTTTCTTAGTGTACTCTGGGTCACTCCAAATGTCCACTTCCTCTGGACCTTACCACCCCATGCATTGAGCATAGCTGAAGAAAACTCATACCATTTTAAATCCATGACCACAAACTTCCCTGGGCCATTCATTGTTCTTGTTCTCCTTAACAATGATATCTTATCCTCGTTCTTTGCTGACAATCTTACTTTTTCTTATACTGAAAATAAATAGAAGAAATCAAAGAAGTTTTATAGCCTCTCACCCTTCAGTAGGTACCCATTTATCCTAGATATGTAGATTATTTATACTCTTCTCTAAATATCTAAAGACAATCCCCTCCATAAATGGATCCTTCCCTTCTTACCTACAAAGTTCAGGGCTCCAAAAATTCTTTCTTCTACATCATGTTTTCTCTCTACTGAATCATTTCCTACAGTGTACAAATATGTTCCTCTTTATTTTTCCCTTTTGTAGCAAAACTCCACTAAGTTGCCTGAACCTACCCATTCCAATTCCTCTGCTCTCATTTTTATGGTAAACCCACTCCAATTGAGATTTTGCCCCATTACCCAATGATCAATTACTGACCTGTTTAGTTAAAACTTGCTGCTACTTTGGTTACTGTTGTGGGCCTCTATGTTATTTCCTGCCTAGCACTCTTCCCTTTGCTTGGTAACTCACAGCTCTCCATCTTCCACATGGCTCTAGAAGGAACTGGTATATTTACACATGACCTCACAATCTGACTGCAATCAGTTTTGAAAATATACTGTTGTCTAAGCTCAGCCACTCACTGCCCTCCCTCTGAAATCACAAAGGAGTAGTATCACAAGCTATGAAGGAACACACAGCTAGGTTAGTTTCCAGTTATATGGAGGGAATCATTCTATAAAACAACAATGACAACAAAAATGAATCCCTCGTGCAGAAAGATACAAACAAGAGAGATGAAGACAGATGGGGAGGAGTTTGGGTGTGAGGACGGATACCTAGTTCTTGAAATGCTGGCCATTCTATTTCCAGACATTCCCAAGTTGGGACTGCAACCCCGTGCCACTGACACTGAGATTATTCAACTTCTCCTTGGATTCAAAATCAAATTCCCCTCTCAGACAGTTTCTTCTTATTGGCAAAAATCATATTTTTCTTATTGGCAAATTCTGCATTTGTAAAATACAGAATTACAACCTAACAAGGCACCAGCACTATGTTAAGATACTCCAAATTGCAAACCCTATCCCTACAAGGTATAATAACCTTCAAGTGGGCATGTCTTGGAAAGTGAAGCGGAGTTAGACAAACCTCAGAGCAAATAAGTGAAATAAAATATTCCACCGTGGGGCGCCTGGGTGGTTCAGTCGGTTAAGTGGCTGCCTTCGGCTCAGGTCATGATCCCGGGGTCCTGGGATCGAGCCCCATGTCAGGTTCCCTGCTCAGTGGAGAGTTTGCTTCTCCCTCTCCCTCTGCCTGCCTCTCTGCCTACTTGTGCTCTCTCTCTCTCTGTCAAATGGATGAATAAAATCTTAAAAAAAAAAAATTCCACCGTTAGGAAATACTTCTAAGAAATAAGAATGACAGTCTGAAAAATCAGTGGTGCCAACAGGTCCATGAGCCCTTGTTTTCTCCATGTGCTTTAAGCCAAGGTTTGCAATTTCAAAAGAGTATAGGGTAGCAGGCAAATAATGCAAATGAGGGTCCTGAGCTGGACATTTAAAAATTAAAAATAATTCATAGGAATGGTAGTGACTGCAGAAAATAGAGGCATTTTTCCTTACAAGGACAAGTTCTGCTCAGCTCCAACCATTTGTCACCACTTCTGTACACTTTCAGAAGAAATCCAGAAATTCTCATTTTATGTGAAACCTCTGTATTTATAAATATCAGTTCAAGGTTTTACAACACTGTGCAGGCCAAACAGAACACAACTGCAGGCCAAATGCAGGCTTCGGCATCTACTAACAGTCCATGCTTTAAACTTTCATTGGTTATCTGGGACCACTAATGCCTAGGCAAATTAGGAACACAAAGAATCAGACACATTTGTAGTGGCCTCCCAGGAAAGCCCTTGAGGAAGTTTTGTTTTCTTTCAGTTCTTTGATATGACTGACTTCTTAAATTTCACATAGACCAAGTTGGAGACTTAAGTTGTGGGGTCATGAGTTACTCCCACATAGTCGTATGTGTAAGAAAAATGTGGTGGTGTTTTAAATGTATTTACTTCATAATCAATCTGCCCATTCCTCACAGAAGCACATTCAACTGGATAGCATAGATTAAAAAAATAATAAAGTACTCCAATCTAATAATGCAAGCTCTTTAGATAATTCATCTTTGAGGGGAATAATGCTGTCATATATTACCTCTTCTTCCCCCATCTCTCTGCAGATGATATCTGACTACATGGCAAAGGGTGCTTATATGAGGGGTACTTAGCTCCTTCTGGATATTCTTCACTCTCTGGTCATCTGCTGTGATGCCATTTGCCAGTAGGGTTAAGTAGACACCCTAAAGGTATTCAATCCTTAAATCTCTGGCTGGTGAAATAGTGGTATGTTCACGAATTCAAGCAGTGTTCCAAGGGAAGTCCTCATTTGCCGACAAAGTCCACTTGGCTCTTTCTGGGTCTAAAAGTCTAGCAGTAACTCCTAGGTGGTTCCTCACCTGGGTGAGCTGCAGGGTGGCTGTTGACTTCAAAGCCTTTCCTCTCAGCTAAAAGGACCTTCCTAACCCCCTAGCATACTTATCAGCCAGCACACTAGCCTTCCTTCTGTACCTTTCATTTGAAGGTCTTTATACAGATGCCTACTCTTCTGCACATGGCTGCCTTCCCACAGTGAGCTACCTCTTCCAGTGTGAGGCAGCCCCCCCACCCCCACAGGCTATGCAGGATTCTCCCTCTAGTGTCCCCTGCAGAAAATGAGATCAAAGACCCTCTGGTCCACATTTTCCCCTCTACCTCACCAGATGGCAGAAAAGTGACTTAATGTCAACAAGGCAGAAGACCTGAACGGGGTTAAATAAGCCCCCTTCCTCACTCTATACCAAGATGAATTGGGACAGGGAGGTCTGGATTATTAGTTTCTGTTCCCTTAAGTATGAAAATTCTATGATTAAGAAAGCCAGACTTTTGATATAGAAGTAAATGAAGAAATTTAGAAAATATGTTTCCCAAGCCTATCGCCTTACTGAGGACCTGAAAATTCTATTTTGGGTGTCCGAATACTGCATGTCTCCCTTCCTCTTTGCATTCATGCCATAATATTCCTCACACTCTTGGAGGCAGGCAAATGCACCAGGCTAAACATGGCAGTGGTCATAAACAAGCAAATAAATTAAAAGCCCAGTAAGAAATAACTCATTACAGGGGCGCCTGGGTGGCTCAGATGGTTAAGCGTCTGCCTTCGGCTCAGGTCATGATCCCAGGGTCCTGGGATCGAGTCCCGCATCGGGCTCTCTGCTCCTTGGGAGCCTGCTTCTCCCTCTGCCTCTCTCTCTGTGTCTCTCATGAATAAATAAATAAAATCTTTAAAAAAAAAAAAAAAAAAGAAAAGAAATAACTCATTACATGGATGTGAACAGTTACCTACAGCAGGTATTTCAAGAATAGTTCAGATGTTCTACTAAACAAAACTGAAGCATTGACACAGATCCTTTTTTATGCATTCCAGTCCTAAGCTTGAGACTGAACCCATATTAGAACACTTACAAGAGGTGGAGATGGGGCACCTGGGTGGCTCAGTCAGTTGAGCATAGGACTTTTGGTTTCGAATCAGGTTATGATCTCAAGGTCCTTGTATCGAGCCCTCCATTGGGCTCTACACTCAGAGGGGAGTCTGCTTGAGATTCTCTCCCTCTCCCTCCCCCCGCCATGAGTACCCATGATCTCTCTAAATAAATAAAATCTTAAAAAAAAAAAGCTGATGAAATAAATCCTTCCCACTTTGATCAGTTTTAGGATGGGATTCTTGCTTTACAACCTTGCAACCTCCTCTGATGTTTAGTGAATGGTAACTTATTGCTATTGATATAAGCTTCTTTCTTATATTTTTTGTCTTCCTCAACACTGCATCATTTTCTTCTTGCTCTTGAAAATTTTCTTTTCATCTAAAATTTTTTGTCATTATAGCATCAAAGAGGTTTTTCCATGGCAACATATCAGTGTTATTCTCTCATTCATTAAATTATATTTATTTTAATGCGTTTATTAAAATTTTAAAGTAAAATTACTTATAAAAGCCATTTTTCATTTTAATACTTTTCCTTTTTGAACTTTGCAGGTTTACTTTTGATTGATTTTTAATGACAAAGTCATCTTTCTTCCATGTTAAATTGATACTTGAGTACTCTATTTTTCTCTTAGGTGATGCACCAGAATTAACCTGATCATTTCTTTGATGTTTCAGCATAAGTATTATTTCTCAAAATCTGTTGCAAATTATGCTCTTTGTTCCATAGCAAACAGGCTGTTTTTATGGACGTGTATAATTTGAAACAAATAGTCTTTTCTAAAACTTTTCTTTGAAAGGTAATTAATCTCATTCAATTAAGAATAAGCATTATGCTAGCAAATCAAACTTTAAATTTAATCATGAGTTTCCTAATGTCTAAGTGACCTTAAAGAACACACAATAACTCTGGGCCATATTTTTTAAACAGCTGACAGAAAATAGATACATCCTCACACCCTGAATTATATTTTAGAGTGTGTGAAAGGAATTAGGTGTATTATCCTTTATTGTTTTGCAAATATTTTTGTATGAATACTCAGAAGAAAGGAAACCCTGGTGTTTCCAAATATCACCCCCCCTTTTTTTTTTTAACACAACGTTTACAAATCCAGGGAAATACTGATTCCTGTGGATCCACAGACTCCAACACATAACATGCCTGACACACACGAATTTTTTACAGACGATTATATTAGAGTTCAGTAATATCCACTCTCCCCTAGCCCCTGCCCCAGAGGAGTACTCATCCCCATCCCACTGGTGTTGCACTCGGCCACATGATGTGCCCTGGCCAGTGAAACAGGGGTAAAAGTGAAAGAGCCATTTTTGAGTGGACTCTTTATGGGTCACTAAAAGCTTAGTGATCCATCAAAAAAAGGTCACTGAAAGCTCTCCTTGCCTCTTTGCTGTGGCTTGATAACAGCAAGCCCTTGTAAGAGCTGCTTCTTCAGACTAGACTCTGGACAGTGATGTGGGAAACAAAGGCAAAAGAAATGTAGCTCAAATGAAAATCTCCTTACAGCTTGCTGCCCACGGATACCTGAACATGAAGAGCATGACTGCCCTCAAGGAACCCGTGGCCGCCTTAGTGCCTTAATGTTTAAAAGTAACCTTATCTTGGCATGCGCTGGCCCCTCAAGGTCCCGAGAGTCTTGCTTCCAGATTCCTATCTGGAAGAGCTATCCCTAACCCCCACTAATTAAAAAGTATAGTCAACTCCTCACAATCCCAGTATAGCTCTTTCTGCCCCCAGATCTTTTCCCGTGAATAGGGAAGGGGTTAAGGTATAGGCAAGAGATATAGGAGGCCCCTGACTCCCCTGATTGGGCTTTGAAACTATTCCTGGCACATGGAGACGCTGAGACAGAGCTGAATAAGAGATAAGGGAACAAACCAAGATGGCACAGGAAACTCAAGGAAACAAGCTTCCCAGCCAGTTCTCAATAAAAGACTGCCCCTAAAAGCCTTCAGCGGCAACCCATTCGGGACCCCTTCACTCTAGAGAGCTTTTTTCTTTCCTCTCTGCTCTCACTTTCACTTAATAAACTTTCACTTCACTTCACCCTTTTGTGTCGGCGAGATTCATTCCTCGACTCCATAAGACAAAACTCTGCAATCCTGCAACATCGGGACATGTGATGCAGACCAGAAACTGACCCATGGCCTGAAGTAGAGCTGTTGCCACCAATCCAGATTGGTGAATGGGAAATCAGTACGCATTTTTGTCAACCACTGGCATTTGGGGAGTATTGGGCTCATAGCATCACTGTAGCCACAGCGTATAAATGAAGTTGATCCCTAGAAGATGCATGCTAGAAGAGCACAAACCCAAAAAATGGGTCATGCAGCTCTGGCGCTGAGTGGAAGGCAGCACACAAATTTATTTTAGGCTAGGCAAATGGTGACATTTTATGGCCAGATATCTGGCAACACTGTCACCTGAAGTAACTCAGAAGGCAGAAAACACACCTCAAGAATCTGCAGGTTTGGGCAAGGAGATTTCGAGACAGAATACTGCTGGCCTAGGTGGCTTGTTACTAGCTAAGGTTGATAAAAACCACGAGAAAGAAATGAGCTCAGGAAAGAACTGGACTACTTACAAGGAGGAAGAAAAGGGAAGGAAAAAAATCCAAATATTCCTGAACTTTCGAAGTTCACAGATGCAACTGATTCTCATTTCCAGCCTCTTCGGCCTTTAAATGGTGGTCAGATTGAGAGAGAGCTGGGGAGAAAGACCAGTCTAAGACAAGATTCACAGTCTTTGTGAAGACCTCTAGTTAGATTAAGATGTCTGCCAGTAATTTTTCCCCCCAACAAGATGTCTCAGTGGAAAGTGACTAAGAACACAATCCACAGAAGTCTAATAATCTCAAAATGTAAGTCTATAGACCTACTGGCACAAGGTCGTGAGTGGAATCAAATATATTAAAACATTTGGGAGAGTTCTATTGCCAAAAGTGCTGTAAAGCTAGACCAAAAAAGACTGAGTGTTAAAGGAGTAAAATAATGATCAGCCCCCAACTTTCTATGGACAAGGGACAGACTGAGAATGCAGCTCAGCGCCAAGGAGGGGCCATTCTTTCATGCCTCCCTCAGATGTTAGGAAGAAGTCTCGCGGAACAAGAAAGCCCACTGAGAGGGCTGAGTCAAAGCCTTGGAGAACAATGAACTTGAGAGCTCCTCACAGGACAGACCTGGAGCCTATCAAAGAATGTCATGGATACCCAGAATAAAGGGCTTCAGAGTATCTGCCCAGTGGGCTTTCACAATAGCTGTCTATCAATGACTACTGTGTGATGCCCTTTCTTCCCCTCTTTGAATACAAGTGATTATTACATTTGGCTTTCCTTTGTGTGTTGGAAATGTGGGGGGAAGATAACTTTTCTATTCGGCTTATAGGTTTCTACAATGAGTTGAATCCGCCATCATACAGAGACAGACCATCATAATATGCGTTACTCAATATTTGTTGCCTATATGAATGAATGAAGTAAAAGTCAGCTGAGGTGGTGCACCTACTGAATACAGTTGACCTTTAAGGTGCTGACTTCCCTGTGCAATTGAAAGTCATGTGTGACTTTTGACTCCCCGAAACTTATTAACTACTAATAGCCTACTGTTGACTAGAAGCCTTACTGATAACAGTCAATTAACACATAGTTCACATGTGTTATGTTTATTAAATAAGCTATTCTTACAATAAAGCTAAAGAAAGTGTTAAAATCGTAAGAAAATACGTTTACAGTACTGTACTATATTTATTGAAAAAAATGTAAGTGGACCTCGAGCCCATGTTGTTCAAGGGCCAACTGTATTTTGATCAGAAGAGTTTACTGTACACAATTTAATCATTTAGTATATTCATTTGACAAATACTTATTGGTATAAAAACAGTCCTAGAACCCTCTAATTGTTCTCCTTCTCTTTCCTCTTGATGAGGAGAATCCATCATCCACATAAACCATAAAATTGATTTATCTAAAAAGCAGAGCTGACCACACTGGACACAGCTCTAATTAAACCCAAGGTGTGTCTTCTACAGCCACAGGATAAAGTTCCTACTCCTTTATAGGTCATACAAGATTCTCCATGAAATGGTTTCTGTTTTCATTTTCAGTGTTTTCCTTTCATCCTCAAAATTTACACTTACAAATATTAAATTGATGGGAACAAACAACAGTTGTTTGAGGATTCCCAAATTAACCAATTTTACTAGATGTACCCGTACACCACAGAAGTGACCTGACCAAACCAAGTTTAGCCTCGGAGATTATTTCAACAGGAAATCGAAACAAGAAGTGATGGATTGACAACAAAGACATCCATGTTCCATTTGTTTTGTTTCCTCAGTCCCGTGACTTGCCCCCCATAGACTAGGAATCATTTTACTGAATGCCTGACTTAACTGAACAAAGGTGAGTTGTACCCCCAGCCTGAAGCATTACTGACACTCAAAAAAATAATGCTAACATGAGGGGGAGAAGCATGAGGGAATGCTTTTCTTTCACTTATTTTTTCCAACTGTCACTATAAAGAAAAAATATTTATGGAGAGAAATAAGTGAATTTGGCAACTTCCAAATGTCAGATGATTTAAGGCTATGAAGAACACTGACAGTTAAATAGAAGCACCAAAATATTCACACAATTTAAACATTAGCTGATTTTCACCTGAATTGTCTTGATAGTCTGTACCAGGTTTTTCTAACCTCAACACTATTTCTATTTCTGGCCAGAAAATTGTTTTGTTGTGTGCATGTCAGTGGTGGTGGGGTGTGCAGACCTGTGCATTATAAGATATTTAACCACATCCCTGGCCTTTATCTGCCACTAGCACCTAGCCTTCCAGTTGTGACTATCAAAAATGTCCAAAGATATCTCACGAGGGGAGAGGGTAATATTTCCTGGCTAAGAAGCCAGTCTACACAGATAATTTTTTGCAAATTCTGTGTAATTTTCTCCTTCATTTTACTCACCTAGGTATATCTTTGAGAAGTTAGACCCATGACACTAGCAGACCATTCAGATGACCATCTCATTGAGTTTTTCCTTACAAATTACTCTTCAATCTCTTCATAAACAGTGGAAAACCTTCTGTGAATTAAATTCCTCGCTGGATAACAAGACAGCATGGCTACTTCTGTTGGAGCATTATACAGTTGAAAGAAAGTTTGATTTTCTTCTAAAGATCTTGTGTTCAAGGTGTGGTTTCCAAACAACCAGTAGGAAGCTCTTGAAAAATTACTTAACTATCTCAGCCTCAGTTTGCTGATATGCAAAATAAAAATTATGTCTATCCAGTCAACTTGAATGGGTTGCTCTGAGGAGCCAATAAGGTAATAAATGTAAAATATATAATAAATCGCGTTCTAAGGAGGCAAGCTATTATTTTTTTTAATAATGCCATTTCTCTACACCCAGTTTGAATATGAAAATTGAGATGCTCAGCTTGAGTGATATTACATTTATTCCAATCTCAAACCTGTAAATTAAGGCACTTCTAGAAGATCAAGAAGGGATATGGTAACAGTTAACTTTTTTTAAAGTGAAATGATGTAGCAAATATTCTCTGAACCAGTTAAATTTTAATTGCTTGTACATGGATGATTCTATAGTGCTTTGCTCAGATAAGTGCTTAATAAATACTTGTGGAATTGAATTAACTGAACCAAAAGACATATTTCCTTCTAATAGATTTAGCAGTGTGACAGTTACCAGTTCCATCATGCAGAAATAAATTACTATGTCTTTAAATAGCAGCTTCATATGGAATTGATAAAGTTCAGTATCAACTATTCTATATCCATTCATTACTGTTCCTTTGTTTACTTTCTGTTCACTCCAATACTATAAATATTAATATTTTTGTAATCTACCTTGAAGCTAATAGTGTTAAAACAACATTTTGACTTATCTTAAATTTTCTCGTTTTACCTTTCTAAATTTCCCATTCTTCAAAGCCCAAATCAATGTCTATCTTCTCCGTAGTCATCTATAGATACTCAGAATTTTGAAAAAAAAAAAAATCCATGTGATCCTATTTGTGAATTCTGCAATACTGTGAGTGTACTACTTTATGTTGCTAGCACCTAAAATTTCATGTATTTTGCATTTTATAAATGTTGTTCAGTAAATGGACATTTGTTAATTTTGTCTGTCCCTGAAAAGTATAAGTTCTGTGAATGTAAGGACCATGTCTTACACCTATTTTTCATTCCACGAAGAATTCTTTCAACAAATACTTGCTGAATATTTGCTATATGCAAGTCACTGTGCTCAGTGCTTTGGGGGATACAAAGATGTGTCAGCTGCAATCCCTGTCCTCCAGTACTTTAAATGTATAATTGATAAGTGGCCTGAAGCCTATCTTATAATTACATGAATGAATTCACTCAATTTAGGATATTTTAATTTCCACTCCCACCTGTTTGTTGTTTTGCTGTTGATATTTTTTTAAACTCACCATCTAAATGGGAATTCAAATGAATCCCCTGAATATCAAATCGGTTGATGTGTGATGACATCTTGCGTTTCCTTTCCCATTATATTTTTTCTGTCAAAAGAGTGCCAATGTACACATTTAAATCAGATTATCTGATCTCCTAGTTTTATTTCTCCCCCCTCAAGTTAGTCCCTTGAAAATGCATCTATTCTATCTTTGGGCCTTCTTATCCATCACTTTTAAATTCACAATCTTACCGCTCTGTTCAGAAGATTTTCCTCTTCCCTTTGCAAGTCTGACTGCTATGCTTTTCTTTGAGGTAATTCTAGAAAACACTCAACAGCTGCCTCTAGGTAAATAAAGGTTGAATAAATAAATTCTTGCCTTTTCAACAGCTTATCTTTAAGACTCGATAATTGTCACTGTAAATGCTACTCATGCTGGAAAAGAATGCCTTCAAAGGCCGGGAGGTACATTCGGATAACTTGGCCAACAATCAATTCTAGACACTTCTTAACCATTCACGATGCCAACTAACACTTCTAAACAACCAGAGTTACGGATACATGTCCTTACACATTTGTCTAAACCCACAGAGTAAACAACAGCAGGGGTGAACCCTAAGGTAAACTATGGACTTTGGGTGATTATGAGGTCTCAATGCAGTTTCATCAATTGTAACAAATGTACCACTCTGGTGGGGGCTGTTGATAATCGGGGAAGCTACGTATGTGTGGGGCAAGAATACATGAGGAATCTCTGTGCCTTCCTCTCAATTTTTCTGAGAACCTACAACTTCTCAAAAAAAAAAGTTATGGTCACTTTTTTGGGGTTCAACCCTAATGTTCTTTAGGTTATATTTCAAGTGTTTAAGTGTATTAATCTATCTCTTTAAACAATGAGTTGATCATAGATTAACCTAGGGGAATACATATGCTCTGTATTTCCTCCTTATCATCTGAATCACTGTTCCAGTACACCTGGTATTTGTGTTAATAATGATGTGAACACTGACTAAAGTTATTTGCTGGTTACTGTGCTAAGTCTTGATATATATTAGCTCATTTATCATCACATAAAACTATGAGGTATAAACTATTAATATCTCCATTTTTTATATAGTGAAAATTAAACCCATAGAACCTTTCTACCTTTGGCCATCAGCTATTAAATGACAGAGTCCCTGACTTTAATTACTTAATTATTAATAAGTATTAATTATTGTGCTGCACTTCTATATATCATTTTTCATATATAAGTTACCACATCATTCTTCTTTTCTAATATCGTTCTGTTATGTCTCATTAAAAATTGATTGGGCTGCTTTCATTAATAAAAAATTTGAAATATAAAATATTCAAAAATATAGGTTTACTACCCACAGATATTTGAATAACTTAGAGTTGACTAATAATATATGTTGCCTAAAAACTGGACCTCTCAAGTGGCTTCTTTTATTAGAGAATTATTTGTAATTAACACACTTTTATAAGTAGGAATT
This sequence comes from Mirounga angustirostris, assembly GCF_029215605.1. Taxonomy (NCBI): domain Eukaryota; kingdom Metazoa; phylum Chordata; class Mammalia; order Carnivora; family Phocidae; genus Mirounga; species Mirounga angustirostris. Next base: position 50,066,271 of record NW_026991711.1, read on the forward strand.
TCAAAGTTTACTGTGTGAACTTGAAATTTTTCTAACATGTAAGCAAAGATAAAACTGCAGTATTTTTCAAAAAAAAAAAAACTACAAATACAGGATCTGCGGAGTATAAAGCATATAGGATATATGGTCTATAAATTGCAAGTTAAATCATGCAGAACCACCACAAAAACATGACACCAAAAAGCATTCACGAAGACATCTAATGAACTGAGCTAGCAATATATCAAGAGGTAATTTTTCTTCAATGGTAACAATTATACATAATGTAAGAGAGGGTATCTTAATTTCTAGTGCCTACCATAATTCTTAACATATAATAAGCACCAAATATATACTGACTGGTTGGTTCCCAGATGCGAGTTAATATTTATCAATGGCAGTACTATCGATCATTCTCCCTATTCCTTCCCCTTCCCTATCTCTAGTTTACATAAAAAGGACATGCCAGATGGCTCAATTTTCTAGAATGATACTTCATCACACATGACAAGGCTCCAATGTAGTGTCCTCTAGCATAGTCTAGAAACCACATTTCAGGAATCTCAAGGCGCCTTGCTAGAGCTGGGCAGAGTGACACTGACAGTGTTCTAGAGAGAAGGGAACTTGAGAGCTGCTTAAATCTTCCCATTGTCGAGACTTCTGTCGCATCCGTTTCTTAGAGCTTCTGGATTCCTGCCATTGCCAAGGCCCGGCTTTTGGGCACCATTAGATTCCATGAGATACCATAATCCCTCCCAACAAGGATTTATTGTGCTTAAAGTTGGCTTCTTTTACTTTCAGCAACAACAAAACTGCAACAAAATCTTTACTATTAAACCTCAGTTTAAAAAGACAGGTCCTTGGGGCACCTGGGTGGCTCAGTCGTTAAGCATCTGCCTTCGGCTCAGGTCATGATTCCAGGGTCCTGGGATCGAGCCCCGCATCGGGCTCCCTGCTCGGCCGGGAGCCTGCTTCTACCTCTCCCACTCCCCCTGCTTGTGTTCCCCTCTCTCACTGTGTCTCTCTCTGTCAAATTAATAAAATCTTTAAAAAAAAAAAAAAAAAAAAAAAAAAGACAGGTCCTTCCAATCAGCCTAGAAAACCTCTAACCACCAGCAAGGGAGCTTCCCTTCCACTGTACTTGCCTAAATACTTGGTATAATATTTTTAATATCATTGACAACTTAGTACGTGAAAATGACATCTCATTGGTACTTCATTTTACTTCTTTGAATGCTAAGGAGAGGGAGTATATTTTCACATATAACTTTGGCCATTACATTTTTTCTTTGTAAAATGTCAGTTAAAGTTCTTTACTCTTATTTCTATTGGGGTGTTTGCCTTCTCTCTGTAGAAGCTCTTAGAAATATTAACTCCTTATTTGCTAAGTATAACATGAATTTCCCAACCTTATAGGATGCCTTCTAATTATTCTGGTCTTTTTTGGAAAAATAGAATCTCACTCATTTTTAAAACAATGAATATTGCCAGGTCTGTTTCTTTTGGCTTCTTCCTTGACTTTTAACTTCATATTCATTCCTTACCCTGATTTTTTTTAAGATTTTATTTATTTATTTGACAGAAAGAGACACAGCAAGAGAGGGAACACAAGCAGGGGGACCGGGAGAGGGATAATCAGGCTTCCTGCTGAGCAGGGAGCCCGACGCGGGGCTCGATCCCAGGACCCTGGGACCATGACCCAAGCTGAAGGCAGACGCTTAATGACTGAGCCACCCAGGCACCCCACCTTACTCTGATTTTTTAAAAATTTAATCTGTATAACTTCACTCTGTACTTCCTCCAGAATTTATACTCATAGAAGGTAGAGTTCTAACTGTGCATTTACTAAGTGAGGTTTTTTTTTTTTTCCCCCAAAGAGTCCTCAATAATACATTTAACAATTATTCTTTTCTTTTCTGACTCAAAATATCCCTTGTGGTATACACTTGTGATATTTGCGTTTTAGTCTTTATCCCTCCTTCTTGCTGATAATGCCATTAAGTACATTTGGAAGGGCAAATGTCAGTCACATGCCCAATGTTTGGGCATAAGGACTGACTCATCTAACGGATCCAATGAACTGGGTGTTCTTTTGGGACATCTGGACTCTTGAGACATGCAATAAATTGAAAATGACTGGAGTTCATCTATCTCAGCGGTGATCGCATGAGAGTCTACTCCATGCCACTACCTACATTGCTAGAGCCACCAAATCCCATTCCCTACTGAACTGCTTGCTCTTCAGCGTCCAGTTTCCCTCTGGGATAACCATATTTTTAAAATGAACTTCTTTCCTGCATTTACCCGGAGCCACTTTATATTTGTGAAGCCAGAATACCTGAGGATTAATATTTGCATATTAATAGGAAAAGTCCTGAAGGAAATATAAAATATATTCTTACAAGCAAATAAGATACTGGCATATGGAGTTTTGTTATTGTCTTAATGCAGAAAGGGCCAGAATGCCACTCAATGTGTTATCATACTGGGTATGGACACGAACTAAGGTCAAAGGCTGCCAACATAACCTTCAGGGTACTGACTGCTTTGGCCAGTGTCAGCAACAGAACTTCCATGAGAAATTCTTAAATGGTGTAAGAATCTGTAACGAGAAAGCAGACCCTCTTTCCAAGCCTGGACCTCTGCAGCCAGCACAGGGCCTCCCTCGGATGTTGGGGCGGGGGTGGGGGTGGGGGTGAGGGGAGGGCATGCCGCTCAGCAGCGTCATAAAAGGGCCTTCAAGTATATTAAAGACTCACTGAAGCACTCTTCCCTGGGAAGCTATGGAACGACTAAGGAAATGTTTGTCACATCAGAGCAATCGGAGATAAAGAGATGTAAAACTATCTCCAGGTCATTTCCAATAACTGACTTGATACTCTAAAGAGTGAGCATGTGGTTTACCTTTCGACTGACTTTGCTTAGACCCACATTCTAACCGGCATTATGTTCCAACCAACATCTTTGGAATATGTGTCTACTCTCAATTTAAAACTAACTCACTACATTATAATTATGCCCTGTTTTGAATATAGGCACTCTTAAAACCAGTAGATTCTATAATCTTCCCTATCTCGGTTAATACCATTTATTTCTAGTTGCTTTGGCCAAATGGTATGATCATTCCTTTGAAGCCTCTTTCTCCAAAAGTCTACTCAGTTCTGCTTTCTAAGTAGACCCATATTCTAACCCTTTCTTACCACTCCACTGCCCTCTCCTTGCCCAAACCATCATCGCTCACCTGGATTAATGCAATACTCCGCTTTTCTTGCTACTTTCCTAGGGTCCCCGGATCCTGTCTAAATGCGGCTGCTAGGCTAATGCTATTAAAAAACAGGTTAGACTGTTTTCTCAAAATCCTCCTATGATCTCCCTTCTCAGAGTAAGAGACATTTTTTTTTAATGTTGTGTGGAAGGCCTGTGTGATCTGACTTTTCATGACCTCCCTTACCTTACCTCTTTCCACTCCCTGTGTTCTTTGCTCGGACCATACTATCCCCCTCACTACCACTCAACACAGCATGCTCCCATTTCAGGGTCTTGGCACATGTTCTTTCCTTCATCTGGAATGCTCTTCTCAGGTAGCTGCCTGGTCAGTCCCCTCAACTGCTTCAGGCCTTCATTCAAAACTCATCTTCTCTAGGAAGCCTTCCTTTGCTCCTATCTAAAACCTCAATCTCCCTCCAACATTTTACATTCTGCCTTCTTTACTTTTTCACCTTTGTGCATATCTATACTATTATTTACTTGTCCAATTTTATTTCGTGTCTCCTAGACATAGAATATAAGTGCCATGAGGACACATTTTTATCATTGACCTCGTCATCCCCAGCACCTAGATCATGGCCTAACACATAGTAAACACCCAAAAGACAGGTGTTGAATGAAAAATGAATGGTTCTTTCCCTAGTCAAGAAAACTTTCTAGAAGACTGCAGTCTTCTACTGCAAGCTTCTAGAGGGCAAAAATCATAGTTTGCTGATTGAATAGATAGAAAATATAAGTGCAAAATGTTTATAAATGTATAAATAGTGGTCATCATGAGAGGTTTGGAAAATGAAACCCAAAGTAGAATCCTTATACCAAAGACCCAGTGTACCTATTATTTGAGTGTGCTAATGAGGAAACACATGATTTAGAAAGAGGCACAGAACAGAAAATTAAAATAGCCAAAGAGATGCAGTAGCTTCCATTCCTAAACTATGTTCTTTTCTACAGACAATGTCTGAAAAGGCTGTATTGGTATCTATAAGATCATTACAGCGGGACTAAAGTGGACACAAACGTGTGTAATTATCCAGGATGTTTACATGAGGGAACGATCCTTGAAGCTACAGAAAACAAATTAGGGCAAAAATCAGCCCTATTATTTTATAGAGTAGGTAATAAAAATACAGAATTCATTAACAGTATAGAGCAGACAAGCTAAGAAATAGAAACAAATTAAGAGGGTTTTGGAAAATACACGGGTAAAAATCAGTCCATACCCAAACAGTATTTAAAAAATAGGAGGATTCAGGATCCATCCTGAAACTCTAGAGGTTCGTGTCATGAAGAACAACGACCAACTAATCCCCCCAAATCTTCTGGATGCCCCTATTGGCGATAGGAAATTAGGATTCACCTTTGTTCTGAGGAACTGTAATAAAAATTTCTTATATTCTTAGATCTAAATATCTTAGCTCCATCTGGTTCAGCTGCACTTGTCTAGACCCTGCTTCAGTTTTTTAAATAATGAAAGTACTTTACTAGGGAAATAAAAATAGCAAACGCTGATCACTTGTGGCTTGTGAAAGAACACATTGCCTAATAATATATAGATACGAGTCCTGATGAGTTGTAGTTTATGACTGCTCACAAAACTAATCTACTCACATGGCACAGTAAAGCAAATCAATGTACAAAATAACATACCTTGCAATCAAGCAATGTAAATAAATCAGATAATCAACCTAAAATCAATATGCAAGTAAACATGAAATAACCAAAAGTCTGAATATGAGTGGTGATACAAATCATGTCACCTTTTTCTTTTCTATCAAATTTAGCTAGTGATTAGAAAAATCTCCCTAGATGGTTCTAAAGTACATATTTCCTGGCTATGTCCCCTAGAGATTAGAATTCAGGGATTTGGAGTAGGATCTGAGAACACTAATAAGCTATTAATATAAACATTTGAAAAATGAGTAGTTATGATGCTGTGTTAATATTTCTTAGTCAACGTTGTCACTGACCACTTAAAATGAGATTACTATAAGGAGAATCGTGTGTAACCTGAAATGCTTGTAAATACTTTTAAAGTTATTATAATGATTTTATTGAACAATGTAGTGACACAAGTTTGAAGAAGTCAAATATCAGGGATTTATACTTTGGGAACATAATGTAAAATCTAGTTGGGAAGAATCTTTTTGGACACTAACAACTCACTGAGCTGCAACAGGTCAACACGTCTGTTAGAGGAAGCATCAAAATTAGCAAGAGTCAAATTTCAAACACACACACACACAAATGTATTAATGTCTACTTTTCTTGTCTGAGTGGTAAGATTTTAATGAAGTTTCTCAGAATTGCAAAACATGGCTCACTCCTCCATTTCCACCTAAGGAAAGTTTAGAGATCTCCATTCAGGACCAATGCTCACAGAAGCTGCTCTGCCTGATACTAAGTGCCCTCGAGATCTCACTATTAAGTCTCCGCTACTGTACATTTCTCAGTCACAAATTTAAATGTCTAGTCTTCAACTGGAAAGCAGTAACAATAGCAGTATCTGCCTGTATATGTTGGCATGCTTTCTCTTTCAACTGACCGAGTAAAAATGTTTTATCTGTCCAAAGAGCTAGGGCTGACTTGTAGTTCATATGGATGCCAAAGTTCAAATGACCTCACCCAAATCAGATTATTTTTTAATCAAAACACATTTAACAAAACACATTAAAATCAAAGCCTAAAGACAAAATAGTTCAGCTATACCTTAAGATGACGCTGTATATATACTAAACCCTTGCTCTTACAGGCCTCTTTCTACCCTCCAGATAATCACTAACTTGTTTGGTGTTCATTCTTGTTTACTTAATCCATAAACCAAAAAAGAAACACGTAACTTTATGCATGCCTCAAATGTTTTATAAAGATCTTTGAATATATATTCTTTTGCATTTGTTTTGTGCAAGATCTTTGTGAGGTTTATCCATATACATATGTGTAGCACTGGCTGATCTTTATTAACATCTGTATAACATTCTAATTCTACTGACTGACATTTATGTTGCTTCCTTTTTTTTTTTTTTACTACTAAAACTCAAATGAAACAAACATTCTTATACCTATCTCCTTTGGTAAATATTCAAGAGTTTATTCAGGACTTGTCTTTTTCTTACTAATTGAGAGGAATTCTTTATAATATCCATTGCAATCTTTAGTTTAATAACAGAAATTGTCTTGACAATTTCTTCTTACAATTTATAGCTTGTCAAAAATACCAAAAATTTATATTTTACTGTCACTGAATATTGCAATATTTTCTTTTATGGTTTGTGATTTTGGAGTATATTTAAAAAAAAAATCTATCATCACCCAAGATCGTAAGAGGATTTTCCTTCTAACAGTTTTCACATTTTGCTTTTTCATATATAGTAGTTTAATCTATCTGGAATTGATTTTTGTATATAATAAGTAATTTAAAAATATTTCCATATGGATATAAGTACTTGCTTACTCTAGAAAGAATCATGTGGCAGGGAAAGGAGATGAACTAATTCCCTCAGCTCAGGGTTACATTTAGTATTAAAGTATAGATAGATCTTCACCGAGAACAAATGAACGGAGAATGGAGAAAATTTGCATCCTACACCTCCATATTGGAAGTACTTTTGATTAAACTATTAGAAAAGAACAGCGAAGAATTTGGGTTGGGTTTGTTTTTTTTTTTTTGGTTGTTTTTGGAGGGGTTTTTGTTTTTTTTTTTGGTGGTGGTAGTGTGGTTCTTCTGCACTGGCTGACTTAACTCATGAAAACGAAAATTGATAAAATGTAAGAATCTTCCTCAGGAATAAAGAGTACGCAGATTGCTGGGAGTTTCCTCATGCACTATGTATTGTAAGTGTAAGTTTAGAAGAGACCAATAGGAGTTAATCCCCGTATTAAATTTCGGTTAGAAAAACCACCACCACATTTCCAAATGTTGGATGCCTACTACCTACTCATCCCTAGGTGAAGCCTCAAAATTGACCACCTTAGCAGTTCCTCACGGAGCACCAGTCAGCCTCTTGGTTCAGAGGGAGGCTTATTATGTAAGCAAACTCACACAACAGAAGAGGAAACAGACTAACTGTCCAGAATTAATCCAATTCTGTCATAAAATATCAATAGAAACCAGCCATATAAAAAAAATAGCAACAGAAAAGTGAGTGATCAAGACTGAACAGCAAAACAACAAAAACAGAAACCCGTGGTCCCTGGAGAAGCAAACATACATAACTCAGGGAATAGACCAAAAAAAAAGAGAGAGAGAGAGAGAAGCAAACTAAAATAACTAATGTTCCTTGAACATAAAGATATTACCCCAAAACAGAAGCCATCAGGGAATAAAAAAAAAAACGTGTTGTAAATTAAAAGAGGCAGAGGATCAGCCAAAGAGGTCCAACACCCAATTAAGAGATATTCCAGAGAGAGAGAGAAAAGACAAACTAGAGGATAGAAAAATCACAAAACTTAAGTAGAAAAATATTTCCCAGCAGTAAACACACAGATCTACACACTGAAAGGACCGAAAGAATGTAAAAGATCTATACTCAATCCCATAGTTTCAAAAAACAAGAGACAAGATTCAAACATTTCTTCTATGACAAAAAACAAAGCGTATACATATAAATAATATTGCCATCAAATCTGAAATAAGCAAAACTTCATGCTGTGGAAGCGGAGAGAAAATAATCTTAAACTGTAATTCTATTAATAAAAACTATCAAGTATAAGATCACAATAAAAATTTCAATATATAAAAATGTATAGCTTACTTCTCATATCTTTTTTTTTTTTTTTTTTTTTTTAATTTATTTATTTGAGAGAGACAATGAGATAGAGAGAGAGAGCATGAGAGGGGGGAGAGTCAGAGGGAGAAGCAGACCCCCTGCCGAGCAGGGAGCCCGATGCGGGACTCGATCCCGGGACTCCAGGATCATGACCTGAGCCGAAGGCAGTCGCTTAACCAACTGAGCCACCCAGGCGCCCAACTTCTCATATCTTTTTGAGGGAAAGAAAAAGACATAGGATATAAGAACATTGTAAAAAAAAAAAAAAAAAATACCAAAAGATGCCTACACAGCTGGTTTGGAAAGATACTTGTCCGAATTAGAACAGGAAGTCAGTAAGCTAGGAGCAAAAATATCCTCAAGAGAAGGTACAATGAATTCCACTCAACAGTTACCCAATATGGAAATCTGTACTTTAACAAAAAAAAAAAAAAAAAAAAAAGAGAGAGAGAGAGAGAGAACACTTAACTTTGCCCAATGTTAACCAAACTAAACTAAGCAGCATAGTTTTGATCAATTGACGGAATATGAGAAAAGAAAATTCATTGGAACTTGATCTTTGAAATAGTCTCCAGAGAGTTCATAGGGGTTAAAATATTACACAAACAGAAAGAAAGCAAAAAATATCTAATCATGGCATACCAACTTGCTTTCTAGGGAGCAGGGTTTCCATAATCATAAGGTAAATAATAAACAGTTTTCAACTTTATAATATAAAAGAACAGAAAAGAATCTAAAAGGTATTAATTTGATAGTGTACAGATAAATTCATGGCTGATAGATACTCATCATTGATGAAAGGTGGTAGGATAGGAGTATTTAGTATCTTCATCTATTCAATAGGAAAGAAATGGCCTAAGCTTTCTGGGACAAGAAGTTCAAGTTTATGAGTATTAAGTACGCTTGGTAAACTAATAGACTGAAGACAATCAAATTTATATTTGGAAAAGAGATGGAGAGATGGATGGGATTACTACTGTTAAGGTAAACCTTCATCTATCATGGAACACTACATCAAAAACTAATGATGTAATGTATGGTGATTAACATAACAATAAAAAATTTTTAAAAAAGAATATAAGATCAGGGCACCTGGGTGGCTCAGTTGTTAAGCGTCTGCCTTCGGCTCAGGTCATGATCCCAGGGTCCTTGGATCGAGCCCCACATCGGGCTCCTGGCTCAGCGAGGAGCCTGCTTCTTCCTCTCCCTCTGCCTCTCTCCCTGCTCATGCTTTCTCTCTCTCTCTCTCTCTCTGTATCTGTGTGTCTCAAATGAATAAATAAAATCTTAAAAAAAAAAGAATAAGATCAAATGTTGATTATTCATAGCTATAGAAGCAATTATCAGAGCTGTAAGTATTTAAAAAAATAATTGTTTCAGCTCTGGGAGCTACAGACTGCTGCTTTATTACATAAGTTCTTTTTGATTATTTGTATTTTTCTACTGTACCTGAATTCATAGCCTTTTTTTTTTACTCTAAATTTTTTTTAAATGCCATAACACAAAATAGCTGATGGAGAACACAGATAAATAGGCTACTTGGCCTAAATCCATATATAACTACTAACACATGTAATGTAGCTCTGCCTCATTGATTCAAAAAGAATAACGTTGTTGGGTCTGAAGTAGATTAATGGGCTTTCCTTGGTTGGCAGAGGGTTTCAGTGAGAAAAACACCTCAGAGATGGGTAAGGAGAGTGCTGTGTTGTTTAAAAGATACTCAAACGCTCCTCTCATTCTCTTAACTTTCTGAGTAGTGCTTTGAATAAAGTATTAATAAAATATTTTGGCCCCTAACATCATAAAAATAAAGGCAGTATCATATTCAAAATAACTTTTCATTAAGGAATTAGCATCTTTTTTAAAATCCAAATAGAATTTTGCTGAAATAACCAAGCCCAATAAGGCATTTTGTTCTCGAAAACCAGTATCTTTCTGCAACACTAAGTTTGATTTTAAGGTATTTTATAAGCATCATTTTCATTTATTTAAAAAACATTTTTTTAAGATGAGAGAGAGAGAGAGAGAAAGCATGCATGCGCAGGTGGGAGGGGCAGAGGGACAATCTTTTAAGCAGACTCTGCACTGAGCCACTGAGCTTGACATGGGGCTCAATGTTAGGACCCTGAGGTCAAGACCTGAGCCAAAACCAGGAGTCTGATGCTTAACTGACCACACAACCCAGACACACTTATTTTTAAAATTTTAAGAGTGTCTTAGTATAGTGTTAATACAAATACTTAAATACAAATAGCCTATTTTCTAATTTTTTGATATTCTAAAAAGAAAAATTCTAACTACACTGGGTTTTAATGAAAATCACTCTCACAGGGGACACCTGGGTGGCTCAGTCCATTGAGCATCCCACTCTTAATTTCAGCTCAGGTCAGGATTTCATAGTCCTGGGATTGGAGCCCCATGCTGGGCTTCATGCTCAGTAAGGAGTCTGCTTGAGAATGTGCTCTCCTTCTCCCACTGCCCTCCCCCCTACCCCACACACTAAAATAAATCTTTAAAAAAAAAAAAAAGAAAAAGAAAAAAGAAAAAATCATTCTTACAGGAATACTAGTAAAAAATTTGTTAACCATACCTATCTTTATTATATTTCTCTCTATAATATTCCCTACATTTTTGTGTTCCTTAAATGCATTATCCTTTTAATAAGCTCTCAAATATTCCATATTCTGCTTCCAAAGTCACTGTCATTTTAAATCAACTCATTTCCTGAAAAGCAACATTTATGATTTCCTGAGTTATTTGCAAATTTTTAAAAGATTTTGTTTATTTATTTGAGAGAGAGCGAGCGAGAGCAGGAACACAAGCAGGGGGGAGCGGGAGAGGGAGAAGCAGGCTTCCCGCCAAGCAGAGAGCCTGATGTGGGGCTCTATCCCAGGACCCTGGGATCATGTCCTGAGCCGAAGGCAGACACTTAACAACTGAGCCACCCAGGCGCCCCATTTGTCAAATCTTTAAAACATTCACTCCAGGGCGCCTGGGTGGCTCAGTTGGTTGGGCGACTGCCTTCGGCTCAGGTCATGATCCTGGAGTCCCGGGATCGAGTCCCGCATCAGGCTCCCTGCTCGGCAGGGAGTCTGCTTCTCCCTCTGACCCTCCTCCCTCTCATGCTCTCTGTCTCTCATTCTCTCTCTCTCAAATAAATAAATAAAATCTTTAAAAAAAATAAAATAAAATAAAACATTCACTCCATAAAGAGTAAGGTAGAAATTGTTAATTTCTGCTATGTATATCCAATGATAAGATAAACACTTTGAATTCTGGTTCAGATCCAGGATATAGAAGTGTTTTGTTTTTGTTTAAATAGTGGTCCTGATACTCTTGTGATGCTCAGGATATTTAGGCAAAGTTTCCATATTTTCTGTTATATTTTCCAGGTCATATGAAACACTTACATTGATCTAGTAGACCTACTGATTTTAAGAATCAACCTAACTGTTCAAGATATTTTAGGGCATACAAACTTAGTTTTTAATGTTTGGTATTTGAAAATTTTGAAGCCAATTAATGTAGTTGAGTAGAACTAAAATCATTTAATGCAATGAAAAATGGGCAAATGATACATTTTTAAATTAGTTTCATATCTGTGTTAAAGAAAAAAAGATTGGACATTAGTGGAATCATCCTACCAACAGAAACCCATGAAAGACATGTGGTAGTCATGATTAAAAATTGAAAATAAAAGCCATGTAACACAAAGGATATCTTAAAAACTTTTAGCTACTCTTTTACGAGCTCTGTTTAAAGAATGTATGGTAGCAGCACTGGATAGAGCCTTACACAGGCAAAGACAATTCCCATGACATGCAATTTCCCCAAGATTAGGATCAGACAAGATCATGTATAGGCACTGTACTTTGGAAACTTGGAAAATTTGTGATAGAAACAGCTTATTTATTCACCAACTTCCCTCGCCCTCCTGTGCACCCAGCTGTGTTGCATTTCTTTCCAGACAATTCCAGCCATGGGGCTAAAATCTGGCTGGAGGAATGCAGGATGGTGTAAGTCCTCTACTTGGCCACTTTGCTCCTATAAATCCTCTGGTGTGACCCTCAGCTTTTTCGCAGTCTTATAATTGGATCAGGAGGACAAGTTGGTACGTGCCTGGGTCCACAGAGGACTGAACAGACTAGAGCTCCTCCTCCTTGCCTTGCACTGGATTGTGACATAGGGAAGAAATACGGTTCTATTATATAAAGCCACTGAAATTTTGGATTTTACAGCAAGTAGCCTATCTTTAGTCTACTAAATATACTAAGTCACCAGTAACATAGTAAACATTCCCAAATTAAGAATCAAGAAACCTAGATCCTAGCCTGAACCTGTCATCTCCCACACAAACAACCAGTTAACATCAGTAATGTCACTTCAGATGAGCTTCATGTAGGCAACACCACCACTGCTGAACCCTATTACTGACAAACCCATATGATAGTTACTTTGAATACTCACTAAATTGCTTACAAGACTAGACAGATATTCAGCTAATTCCTCAGGTAAAAACAAATAGGCTCAGATTTTTCAAATGACATAGCTACAAAGTAGCTGAAGCAACATATATACCCAATCTCTAGGACTCCCATTGCCTGTTAATGACTCCTGGGAGAACTTCACATAGGCTCTTACTTCTCCACACTCTAGCCTCCTTCTCAGAAAAAGGAGAGTACTGGGCCAGAAAAATTCTAAAGGCATCAACTCCACGATTTCTTTATAAGAAATAAGTAATAGTTGTCAGGAAAACATGGAATATTGGCTGAAGTACTCACCTGTGTTTAACTATCCCAGCTGTGTTATATCACCTACTAACTGTGGGGAGAAAGACAGTGGTCTAATTTTCGCTACCTACACACCCACCCTTTCTTCCATAACTTACAGCAATTCATAATGTGACTCTTTGAGTTTATTTGAAAAGTTTATTTGAAAAGTAAATGCCAACCAGAGGGAAGATTCAACATTAGGTGGCCTGAGGAAGATAAACTTACATAGGATATGAAGTTTATACCCAAAGAAATTTTACATATTTCTTGGGCAGATACTCAAATAGCGTAAGTCCTTAATATGAAGATTGTTTTATAAACAGGGATGGTGATATCAATACAAAGTCCTTTAGTGAGGAAGTTGAAATGACCTCTGAAGAACCAGAATTTGTATTATGTTAAACAGGTGGGCAAGACAGCCGGTGATAATCCAGTCAAGGAAGGGGGAGCTAAGCTGTCATGAGGGTGGAAAGCAGAAGAATATCCATTAACTTAGGTACGGTATAGGACATTTCACTCTATGTGGCCTCCCCTTTTATCCCCTGACCTTATAAATTTATTTCTGAGGTTCTCCTGGCGTCTTCTTCCATGTCTACCACTTTATCACCTATATGTTTATAACTTCCACATCTATGTTTCATTTAACAAACACACATAGGCACTTAACTAAGTCAGATTCTTGTCTAAGCATTAACAAATATTAGGTGATTTAATTCCTCATACAACCATATAAGCTAGGTGTACTATTTCAGTTCCCATATTCTAGTTGAGAAACTGAGGCCCAGAGAGGCTGCATAGCTCGACCAGCTAATAATGGTTAGAGCTGGGAAATAACCACTCTGCTTGGACACATCTCCTAAATCTTGAACAACCATGTTCAGATACTAAGAGTATGGCAAAAATTTGGGAAGTCATCTAAGTAGACGGGGTTGTTGAAGACTTGGAGAGGGTTCAATGTCTGATTGTCAATATGCACAGAATACTGGAAAAAGGACAAGGGATAGAACTCTGGAAATTTCCACTTTTAAAAATGAAAGGAGGCAGAGTCAAGGATAGAATTGGAAGTAAAGGCAGGGCAAATGAGGGCCTGCACTGCCATATAATTTGGGGTAAAAGGTAAAACAGGAATGTGGTCCCTGAGTGGCTGAGTTCTAAGAAAATACTGCAATACTTGACATTCTTGTGACCTGAGAGTATGATCAAGATCAATAAGTAGGCAACAATAAAGTAAAGACAATGAATGTAAATTAGTAAGGGAAAAGGTGGTGTTGCAGACAATGCATTAAAAGCTGTGGGTCTGCTGAGAGATTTGAGAATGCCCTCCCCCCACTACCCACCATTTTAGCATTTATTCTCTTTAACTAATAAAACAGAAGAGTTTGCCTGAACAATCTCTCCTCAGATTTATGATCTTATCAAAATATTGACTGCAGAGGGAGAGAAGAGGTAATTGAGAGGCTGGTGTGTTTGTTTAAAGCAAATGTTTATTGGTAAGCATGCTGAGGAGTAACCCAGCTCTGCTGGCTTCAACAGCTATGAGATCCAACTGACTCTGAGTGAGACACATGAAACCACTCTAAGAAAGCGAAGTTAAAAAAAAAAAAAAAGGGGGGGGGGGAAATCAAATCTAGTGGAACTTTCTGCTTTATTTTCTAATTTCACCTTTTAAGTGGGCCTCCTTAGGACTCCTTGAGAGGCTCTGAGGACTAAAATTACCACCAAATCCTTCTTTTCCTATGTCAGCCCTTAATTTTGGCCTTTTTATTCCCTTAAGATCCTGGGTTCAGACACAGCCATCAAGTGCTTGGGGTGACCAAATGTGAACTTCTGCTATTTGCCATCATTTATGTAATTTCAGTGTCAACTTGTTCACTTTTAAAATGTCAATAACACTTCTTCAAGCTGAATCAAACAAAAAAAACTTTGGATTGCCAGGGTATTCTAAGAGATCACAGAAGGAAAACAAAATACTTACTGGTACGTGTTCCAAAGAACACTAGAGGAGAGAACATAAGCACGGAGATGTTAGGAGCCACAAAAAAGATGCAATAATCTGTGCAAATAAACTCTCTATTCCAAACTCAAAGGCATTCAGGCCATATCAAGGCCAGCAGTTAGAAATATTGGATGTCACAGAGCCCTATATGAAAATTTTGTAATCACAAAAGCTACTTAATGTATGCATATCAAGGAGGCATAGGGGACATTTGTCTCATTCAAACCTTCTGAACCTGCCCTTCTATGTTTTGTAACTTTCTACCCATGAGTCCTTATTCCCCCGGGAGAAGACTTTTGCCAGCCTCCCTTCCAGCCAGGGCACAGGCATGCATATTCTGTAGGTGGGCCAGTCAGAAACCTACTTCTGAGGCTTCTTTTAGGGAGAGTGATGTGAAGAGGGCAGAATTGTGTAAAGGGGCAAAGGGCAGAAGGATGTTCTGTTCTTAGAGGCAGCAACAGTAGAGATCTAAGCAGAGGCACTCCTTGGAGTGCCTGGAGGCAGTGGTGGTCAAGTTTCCTGTGGAGCAGACTAATGTGTATCAGGGATGTAGTTCCTGGCTACCCACCTGGGTTTAACTCCTTTACCTCTTGAAAAACAAGGATGCCTCTTCATATCCTTTATAAAATCCCTTCCACCTTAAATAGGTTTGATTTTTTGCAAATAAGAATGTTTAGTTTTGTTTTTGTTTTTTTTTAAGATTTTATTTGAGAGAGAGAGAGAGAGAGAGCCCAAGAGGGGGTAGGATCAGAGGGAGAAGCAGACTCCCTGCTGAGCAGGGAGCCCGACGTGGGACTCGATCCCGGGGTCCGGGATCATGACCTGAGCCGAAGGCAGTCGCTTAACCAACTGAGCCACCCAGGCACCCTAAGAATGTTTAGCTTTAAATAGAAAATTGAAAGAGCTGATTTTTGAAAGACAGATGAGTACAATTATAATAAAGATTATATTCTGGTCTTGTCCACTGTACCAGTTTTGCCCATGACTATTTTCCCCCTTCTCAAACCACTTCATATGCACTTGACTTCTTAGCTCTGCTGTCTTCATTCATTTGTGTATCCATTCAACTGTGATGTAGTGAACATCCATAATGCTTATTGAGTGTCTAGAATCCAATGAATGATGATGACTGAAACTCTGTCCTTGACTTCATAAATCTCCCAGGGCTAATGGTAGAAGCTAGAAAATAAGTATGTATAATACAATGATATCATACAATTAATGTTATGATAAAAGTAAGCACTAAGGGAACACAAGGGTGAGTGCTCCATTTAACAGAAGCCTAGTGGTGGGAAAGTCAAGACTGACCAGATAAGGGAAAATCCAAGTCAAAACATAAAGGCTGGGTAGAGGTAGATAAATGTGAAGATGAAGGATTGACAGAGGTAAAAGAGCAGTGTAGACAGTCTTAATTCCAAGAACAATCATTGTATGCCCAAGGAACTTCAAGGCACACAGTGTAATTTGAGCTATAATAAAACATGGATGTGAAAGAAGTGAAACAGAGAAGCAAAGAACAATGTACCCTATAAAGGAATTGGTCAGCAAGGGGAACTCACTGGGGAACTGAGGTCTTTAAGGCCAAGATACAGACCTCAAATGAACGAGGATGAAGAGGATGATGGCACTATGATGACTTTTAAAGGGATATTTTTTCTCTGGTCTGACTGATTAAAAGCAACTTTTTCTACAATTAGGGGCATAACAATTAGGGGCATATCAGTGCCTCATAGTAGGGTACTGATGTAAGTAAGCCTCTTGGTCGATTTTAATCAGCCAGAGATCATATGTACACAGAAGGTGCTGAGCAGCAGTAAAGCTCTCTCCTCACTTCAGATAATATTGACCAGGTTTCTCTCCTGAAGTTACCCCTTCAGTAGTTTGGCCCCTCCAAGGTATAAGCCTCGGTGCCTTAGAAATG
The DNA here is from genome assembly GCF_029215605.1 of Mirounga angustirostris. Taxonomy (NCBI): domain Eukaryota; kingdom Metazoa; phylum Chordata; class Mammalia; order Carnivora; family Phocidae; genus Mirounga; species Mirounga angustirostris. The sequence goes on from NW_026991711.1 coordinate 50,082,972, forward strand.
AACAGTCATATTTATAGGAGTCTTTATGTCATTACTACCAATGAAAAAAATCCCTGCTCTTCTGACCCAAAATACAGAGCAAAACCTTTTAATATACCCCTGACTCTTCCAAAACTCACCCTCCTCTGCCTAAAAAGAAGTTTCTTCCTAGGCGCAAGTCAGGCATTATGATATTTTTCACTTGCTTTATCTTCTTCCACAAAGATATCAAGTCTTCCCTTCACTCTGCTAAAGCACATCACCCCAGAACTGTGTTCCCAAGGCTGGTTACATTCCTTATTCTTGGCAACTTACTTATTATTTTCCCCTTTCACAGAAAGGGGAACTTCTGAAATAAGATCTGAAGCCATCTTGAGCCAAAGCTTTAGGGAACTTGGAATTCTTTCCTACAGTCACTCATCATACATGCAATGACCACCGACCCCATGTCAGCACTGTGCTAGGTGCTGAGAATGCAACAATGAACAAGACAGCCATGGTCCCTGGCCCCAGAGCTTAGAAAGGTACATTTTCCTAGTCTGAAGTTCCCTGAAGGTCAAGGACTTAGGATGGTTTGCTTTACAATGGTATGAAAGTGATAGGGATTCAGAAGTCCTACTTTAATTTTGCTCTCTCCCCAGGCTAGTGATATGCAGTACAGTACTCTCGTGATGCTGAGCAGTAGTAGACAGTCACAGCTTCCAGTCAGCCACAAGATCAGAGGAGTAAACAGCCAATACACTTGCAACCATTCTGTACCCATACAAACATTGTTTTTCACCTTCGTTCCAATATGCAATGAAGTACATGAGATTTTCAATACTTTATTATAAAACAGGCTGTGTTAGATGAATTTGCCCACTAATGGAAGTGTTCTGAGCAGGTTTTAGGCTAGGCTAAGTTATGATGTTTGGTAGGTTAAGTGCATTAAATGCACTTTTCACTTGTGGTATTTTCAACTTGAAATGGGTTTATCAGGACATAACCCCAACATGAGTTGAGGAAGATCTGTAATTACTTCCTTACCGGTACTTGGCTAAATGCTGTGTTCAATTAAAAGCATGCCAAATATCTATGTATTTGGTGAGAGCTGCTCTGAACCACTGAGGGGAAGGTGTGTCATGTTCTTAATAGACTCAATTTGTTATTTTTTTTTTAATGCAGTGGAGAGAAGTATTCAAGTCCTATCCATAGCCTAAATAGCTGATAACTTTTATTATTTATCCTTGGCAAGTTACCTGAAACAATATTTTATTGAATTATTTAAAACTAATCATAACATATCCTCTATCAAATTTAATACTCATATTTTTATTAAAGTGATTCTCTTGTCTGGCATGGAGTTCTAACTTCCAAATGTGCTACACAATGAGTGACAAATGTAGCTATTCTTTGTACCATAAGCCTTGGCTCTTCCTATAGGCCCGTGATGCTCAAAGTAGGATTCCAAGAACAGCAGCATCAACATCACCTGGGAACTTGTTAGAAATGAGAATTGTCTGGCCTCACCCAAGACTTACTGAACCAGAATTCTGGAAATCTGTGCTTTCCCAAGCCTTCAGGAGACTGATACACACTCAATTTTGAGAACCAAGCTGCAGAACCATTACACATGGTGGCTTTCAAATTTTCAACTTTAAAGAGTAAGAACCTTGGGCGCCTGGGTGGCTCAGTTGGTTGGGCGACTGCCTTAGGCTCAGGTCATGATCCTGGAGTCCCGGGATTGGGTCCCGCATCGGGGTCCCGCATCGGGCTCCCTGCTCGGCAGGGAGTCTGCTTCTCCCTCTGACCCTCCTCCCTCTCATGCTCTCTGTCTCTCATTCTCTCTCTTGCAAATAAATAAATAAAATCTTTAAAGAGTAAGAACCTCACAAAAGAATACAAATAGTCATGTAAATGAACAATTTCACTAAAATTAAACAAGTCAACAATAAACCAATGTTATTCAATGGCTTAATAAACCAGTGAAGATTTTTTTACAATCATGTCAGTGTTGGTATACATTCAGGGAAATAGATATTAGTAAAAGTATAAATTTTTTCACATTCTAGAAGCATGTTGATAATAATCAAAAGCCTTTAGATATCTGTAACTTCACCCCTAAATTCCAATTCTAGGAATTTAGCATGAAGAAATACGAATGAGAGCTTCAGCTCCAAAGTTAAGCAGACCTGGGCACAAACCTTCTTTCACATATTAGCTTATGACCTGTGGGTAAGTCCTTTAAAGTCTCAAAGGGTCAGTCTCTACTGTCTGTGAAATGGGGTTAATCACAAGAACCCCTTTATAAACTTGTTGTGAAAAATAAATGGCATAATTCAGATGATTAGGTTTGCCACATAAAATGCAGAACATCCAGTTACATTTGAATTTCAGATAAACAATGAATAATTGTGAGTACACATACCCCTCAAATATCGTGTGAGACATACGTACACAAAAAACAAAAAAACAATAAAAACTGTTACTACCTGAAATTTAAATGTAGCTGGCCATCTTGCACTTTTATTCACTAAATAGGGCAACTCTACCTACAGTGAGCTAGGTATTCAGTAAATATTAGCTATTCATTTATTGTACTTTTACTTAAAAGATTTATAAAGCAAACTGGTGACAAGTAGGTTTGCTGGCTTAAATTGTGATTAGCAGTTGTGTGAAACTCAAAAAAAGTTTGTCCTTACAAAAATTTCATGATATGCAGATGAATGTGCTGAAATACAATCTTAGGATGGCTCATATCTAGAAATACCCCTGAGTAATCAAAGACATTCATTATCTTGGGTTTGAATAAAACCAAATTAACTGGAAAACCTGATTTGTTAAAACATTTTAGCATCTCAGTTCTGCTGCTCTATAAGAAAATATTTGCTTATACATGTATCAAAAACTCCTGATAATAGAAAATAGAGTGAAAGTAGGTCTGCTGACTTTGTAAGAAACAGAAAGAAACCCATGTGCTATCAATTTGTTACTAATAAAATGTAAACATCCTGAAACTTTAAATTGCATTTGATTCAGCAACCAAAAATAAATTCTCATCTCTTTAAAACTGTAAAGTTATTTCTTTATGCCAATAAAATTTAGCGACTTATAATTATGCCCCAAAATGTATGTGACAGTTTAAAACAAAGTATGAAGTGGAACAGTGATGGTTATAATTTGCCCCCCCCCCCCCCCCGCCTCAAAATCCAGAGCTGGATGCAAATGAAGCAAGAGGACAATACTGTGACAGACTGTCTTCGCCATCAAGGTGACTGGATCGTGACCGGACACGAATGATCAAGTCATTCTGGCTGTCTTACTGACAGATAGAGCTACGTCCCGGATCAATTTTGCCTGCCACTATGAGAGGCAATGACCTACAGGCAGCTGGAAATGACTGAGCTGTGGTTGAAATCACTGGCTACAAAGATCTGGCTGCAATTGGGATTGTCCAGAAAACAGTGAGATCCTTTCCGGCAGGATGGGGTCAGGGTGAAGGGGTGGAGAGGGGGGTTGCTGTCTGAGAAGGATCTATGGAAGAAATACTATTGGATTTTGGTCTTGAAAATGACAAGGATTAGGTAAAGAGAAGAGGCATCCTGGGCAGATTGGAGACACTGAGATCATGTCCACTGAGGATCAATGAGTAAAGTGGGAATAAGCGTTTTGGTTTTGTTTTTTTTTTTTAAGGATTTTTATTTATTTATTGAGAGAGAGAATGATAGAGAGCATGAGAGGGAGGAGGATCAGAGGGAGAGTAGGGAGCAGGGAGCCTGAGGACGGGACTCGATCCCAGGACTCCAGGATCATGACCTGAGCTGAAGGCAATCGCTCAACCAACTGAGCCACCCAGGCGCCCTGGAAAAAAGCGTTCTTGAGAACAAAATAAGGTGAAGTAATTTTGGGTCTGCCTAGAGGGCCTAAGGAGTATGGATCTTAGTCTACCACAAGAGGAAAATACTGGGGTTTTGTAAACAGTGGGGTGATAAACACAAATTAGATTTTCAAAAGGCTAATCTTACAGGAACATAGAAAGTATGCTGGTAGAAGGAGGGAATGGAGGTAGAGAGATCAGTTAGAACCTCTCCTAAGAGTCCTGACATTAAGATGGGAGAGATCAGCTTTATGAAAGTTGCAAGAACAGAAAGCAGCCATGATGGAAATTAAGCCATGGGAAGCAACAATTGCTAAAACTCAGTCTATGCCGGGAGTGGTAAAATGGATGGAGAGGAATATGGCTTAAACTGGGGAGAGGGCAGGGGCCAATTTGATAAATGATCAGTGATGTCTTAGTAGGGTGTCCAACTGGAAATGTCCACTAGCAGCCCAAAATGCAGAATTATATCTTAAAAAAAAAAAAAAGTTTAGTGACATAAATAAAAATCTGAGAGACCACTGCTGGGAGGGAAAACAGAGGCAGTGAGAACATATCGGAGAGAAGGGGTGGAAAGAGTGGAAAGAGTGCAACTGGTCAACATTTAATCCCAAAATAACTCCTGTCACAAGAGTAGGTGAAGATGGAACACTTACAATATAGGACCAGGAACTGTGAGACCCAAGAGCAGCAGTACTAGAGAGAAAAAACTAGCTTAGAATTCAATCACAAGGGCACCTGGGTGGCTCAGTGCATTAAGTGTCTGCCTTCGGCTCAGGTCATGATCCCAGGGTCCTGGGATCGAGTCCCGCATCGGGCTTCCTGCTCCGTGGGGAGCCTGCTTCTCCCTCTTCCTCTCTCACTCTCATGCTCCCTCGCAAATAAATCTTTTTAAAAAATTAAAAAGAATTCAATCACAAAAACCAAAGTAATAAAGATAAGACGTGAAAAAGTGCAGAGCCTGGGTGGCACACTGTGTAATGTTATCAAATTGTCTAGTCAGTTATACATCTGAAACTAATATTGTATGCCAATAAATACCTCATTTAAAGAAAAAAAAAGGCAAGAGTGGCCATTGTCAGTGGAGCAGGCATAGTAGAAAATAAAATAGACATTCTAGGCAGGTCAAACGGCGAGCGTAAACTCTGAAGTGGGAAAGTTGAAGTTCAGAGGAAAGATAGAGGACTTGGAAAAGAGCACGGAGTTTGAACTCCCACCTGGGTTTGAATGCTGTTATTCTTCCATTAAATGGAAATAATAATGCCGTTATCAGTGAGAGTTTCCAGTCAGGTCATCTGGGTCAGATATCCAGAGGACCAATCAGTAAGGGGTCAGAGAACATTTCCTAAATACAATGATAAAGATCGGTGCATTTCTAGAAACTTCTTGAAGAAAGAAAGGTTAGAAGGAACACTTTAATTAGCTATTTGGATTGGGAATGAGCATAATGAGCACTCTACAAATTCCTACCTCATCCTTGGGGAAGGCCATTCACCATAAAGTTGACATCCCCTTGACTGAGAAAAAAAATTGTAGTTTTTGTTGTTTTGTTTTTGGTTTTTTGTTTTGTTTTTTTTCCTTCTTCAAAGTGGACTGTGCTGCTATGGTCACCTTAAGGGGCATCATTTTTGTGCCTATTCCTTATTCAAGACTCACTGTCCCATCTAATTAAACACTGAACAAATATGTGAAGAATACGGTCTGAGGGGGACCAAATTAGCCTGCCTGAAACACCCACAGGTCTCAGCCTCACCCTGACCAGTCTCGTAAAGATTAAACGTATATGGCGCACTGAGGGCGGAGCCAGCACTCTGTCCAATAAGTGGTATCTTTCAAAATTGTTATGCAACTAACATGGCTTCGCAAGGGGTCTTTATAAAGCACTAGAGAGAGATAAAAACACAGGTTTAGGAGAGATATGGAAGGCGTTATGCCAGACCGAGGGGTGAAGACAAAGGGAGACGCTGAAATGAGATTTTGTAACCCATGTTTTAGTGTTGACAACCTCTGTTTTAATCTCAGCCTACTATTTACAAGCTGTGTGAGTTTGAGCAAGATACAACTTTCCTGAGCCCGTTTGCTCCCTAGTCTCTAAAATTAAAAGGACACTTATTTTAGAAGCATGTTGTGGTAACCACTGATACTCAGACAGCAATAGGAGGTGGTAGAAACCAAACTGAATGGGGTTAGAAAGGGGGTGAAAAATAAAGTACGATGCCAGTTCTTACAGACATTTAGAAGATGGCCAGGAAGAGCGGTCACAGAGGAAAGTAGGGCCCAGTGACTGACCTACCACCTACCTGCCTATCCTCCTCCCACCTCTACCTCCCTATCTACCTTCCTTCTCCCCAGTTCTCAATATGGGAAGAACGATTGCTTATAACCACAAAGAAGTCACCAATACAGTTAAAAAAAATAAGTACCAATCCCACTAAAAATTAGGGTATCTGCTGGGATTCCTTATTTTTCCCTTTATATACAGCATAGAAGTACATTTACATAAGCCATTAAATACAGAATTTCCCTAAATTTGGTATATCTTTGTTGTTTAGAGTTTTGTATTGCTTGTTAAATTATTCTCCCTTTCTATCACTAAGGGGTCAAACTCGTTTCTCAACTAATGAGTTGGACTAGATAGGTCTAATGATGGCTGGAAATAGATCCCCGATAAACAGGACCCAACAGAAAGCCCTTTGAGGTGCTGTGGCAAGCAGGGCCTTGTGTTTCCACCGAAGTCCAGCTCATACAGAAACATGCCTCTCAAGGTTAGGGTAGATGGAGACTGAGTGATACTGTGACACTCAGAAAAGTCTGTTCTATCGCAAAAAAAATAGCCAATAATCAAGGTCTTTTTGCTACCTGATTACTGTTTTCATTGTTTCTTACTGCATGAATCACATACAAATATACTTTTATTGTGGTCAAGACTGACGTTTGGATTTTAAGTCCACCAGGAATATTCTCTTCCCCATCCTCATTATCCTCAGTTCTGCATGATAAACAGGTAATTATTGACACCAATAATTGATAGGAAGCTAATATTTTTTTCTGCTGCCTCTTTTCAACCTATCCATACCTGACAGCTATGCAGAAACACTCTCTGGGTCAGTGATGTGATTTATAAGGAAGGCCAGTGCTTATGTGAAAAGGAAGATGTTCAAGTTTCATGCATCTGTAGACAAGGAATAGGTGACAATCCCCGAAGATTTGGGGTGATTTTCATTTTAATCAAATGGCATAAACTATTAATGTTTACTCTTAAGTTTATATCATGGATTAAATTGTAATATTGATATCTGAGAAAACAGACACCATGGTGCCAGTTGCCCTGAAATTGCAGGAGTAGATAATACAGTGGTTGTTTTGGCCTTCGGTCTGTCGTATTTTACATTTTTATTTTCACTGGTGTTTGAAGTGATAAACCTATACCACCATTTCTATAGAGAGAAAAAAAACCATCAGACCTTTGCTAATCGCTAAATATGCATTTTAGTTTCATTTTAGATTCCACTTATTTGAAAAACATAAGTTAGCAGTCATTTTTCTAAGTCAACATGGCAGAGTCAGGTATAGATTAATCAAATAGTGGTTTCACAAAACCAGAACACATAAAACCAGATCTTATTTCTCACCTGACTTCAAACCCAGCCCCATTTACATCATCTCAGATGGAGAAAACCCTTCTGCTTTTAAAAGACTCCAGATATACTTTCCTCCCTCATTTTCCTCATCTTCTAAGTGGCTAAAATTGACCTCATAAAATTGGAAAATTAACTATACATAATACTTAGCATGCTGTCCAGCATACAATAGCTGTTCAAGAAATTATTTTCTTACTACTCAAGAAATTTCATATATATATGTATAAATGTAAATGCAAATAATTTAAGACTGCAAACTAACATGTATTTCCCTACAGAACCATTTATTTCAGGCTGCATTCTTTCTCCTCAAACATTTCTTGAGTGTGCACCATGCACCACACTATCTGTTGGCTCCAGTGATAAAGAAAGCTAACCACAGGACTTGGCCTCATGGGACTTGCATTATTTTACACCATAACAGCATGCAATTCCCAGCATGCTTTTGTAGGCTAGTTGCTCTAATAGCTTATATAAGAACTCTTCGGAAAGCTACAATATTAGGATGTAAACAGCTCACTGGTATAACAGGAAGAATGCCATGGGTAAATTGTTTGTTTTGTTTGCTTACTTTTGTAAATCAGATTTTTATCTTGCTCATAAAATGAGGAAATGAAATCTTGATTTATCTCAAAATCAGCAGGGTATGAAGGATGCTCAAATCACAGTTCAATACCCATTACCTGTTCCAAATCTGTTTAATGGATAAACTCACAAAATTCGAAAACTGTAAAAACAAAAGATTCTTACTTTAAGCACAGCAAATGACATTAAGCAGAAAAATAACAAAATGGTATCCCTTCTTTCATATAAAAATAAACATAAGAAATGACAAGTTAGCCCAGCAGCCTATTAATAACCACCATGGATTGGTGATAAAGCATTCTTCTAGTGCTGAGATGGGGAGAGGTGGATGACACATGTCACTGAACGATATAAGCACAGTGGAAGATTCGGTAGGCTACTCAAATGAATCAATTTGAGCTTCTGAAATGAAGAATCACTTTGGAAATGCAAATGAAATAAAAGCAAGTATGACAAAACACACACACACACACACACACACAATTATTCCCTTAAAACTATCAAACAAGGATATTATGCATTCTACCTAAAGCAATGACTATGTCTCCACCATGAAGGAAATCTTTTAACCTGTCTAAACAAGAGAAATTATTTACCTCTTCATATAAATATTTGTTCTGTGTTTGTACAATATGTAATTCAATAGGAAACAGAAGCTTATTATCCATCCTTCTCTTGCAAGGGGATCTAGGCTTCATTTTTTATTCTGCTGACTGTCATCGACAACATCATCAATAAACACTTATCGTTAAGCCAACAAAATTGTAGCTGTAAGGGCAAAAATCGTATGGTTATACATCAATTGCTCAATTGAAAGAGTTTAAAATTGTTCAGATCCTGTGAATGTTTCTAGAACTCTGGCAGATTAACACTCCCATCGATTTCCCAAAGGATTCATAACCACTGCCCTCATGCCAGGCACTGTGCTTGGCATTAAAACAAGTTCATAGTCTAGTAGTAAAGATGGACAGTAAACAATATGAAATCTTTAAGTTTCTAATTATGTATGCCAGGGGAATATCTCATTGACTTCAGAGAATGAAAGAACAGTCTTCCAAATGTAAAAGCCTCATAATCATGATAAAAAGCAGGATTCCCTAAGTGAAAAATGCTCTGTTGGTGAAAGAAAACAGGAAAGAAAAGAAAAGCATTCTGTAAGATCTTGGAGGGAAACCAACAAAGATTAAATGGCAAGAATAATTATTGTGTTATTTTCTTTGGATCTTTGGTTCTGAAACTGTCTTTAAAAATTGTACTAATGTATTATTTTCTTGATGCAGTTTTGGATATATCCTATAGCAGAAGTGTTTTGGCCTCCCGGATTAACACTTTTTTACAGAAACTCTTTTACTCTTCACATAGGCAAGGAAAGCATAAGTAATCTTTGCAACCAAACTTATTTCTCCCTTTTCATACTGGACAAAAAGCTTCTTTAGAAAAATAAAAAATAAACAAGTCACTACAACCTTTATTGCATTTATCTTGAATGGTGATAGATTAGTTATAAAGTGTCCCAGAATAGCACCTTTTGTATCTTTCTCTATTTTTATCAAAGACCATTCCTGGGACACCAATAGCCCACTTTTCCAGGGCAATGGGTCTGAGCATTTTCCAAGCAGCAGAGGAGGAAGTGTGGCTCCAGGACAGATAGAGTCTTCTCAGTTACCTGCTCTTTCTGTACAAGCCCGCTCTCATTTTATAGGGACCTGTTATGAATTATTAGAAAGAAAGGGATATCCAAAAACAACAAATCAGGTTTAGAGAAATCTTGCAAATACTTAAAATCATTGAGCATGGCTTATCCAGGTGCCCACAAAAGGTAGTTGAATGAATGATGTGTATTCACTAAGGGTTCCTTTCTCCAATTATTTAATTTGGAAAGGAGGGAAACATTTATTATTATACATTTATTTCCTAATGTATAGCATCAGACTGTGCCCAAAGAACAAGAAACTCAGCTTTCAAGAAGGCAGCTTTTGGTCCACATCTGGATCTCTTTCAGATTCAGACATGAAATAGAAGAGTGTTTTTCAATCCTTCTAGTCAGAGATGGACAACTTGAGTAATGTGGGGTAAGAGGTGGGGGGGAGGGGCATGGGGAGGAGCGGTGTGGCAAAAAAGATGGCTATAACTATGTAGATAGTTTGAATTTTGTAATAGTATTTCTTTCTACGTAAAGGAGTCAGCAGAAGCACTGAAGAGGCCACTCATTAAAACCAGTTCATAAAATTTCCATATCCCAATCACACTCTGTGGTCAAGAGTCATTTCCCATGATGAAAATAATACGAGAGTCCTTAGGACGCAGCCTAGAGTAGAACTAACCTGTATCTGAGAAAAGATCATTCCCAAACAGCCTTCCTTCTTTCCTCCACACCCGTTTTTCTCCCTAAATCATCATCTCTCAACCCCCTTCATCTCTTTTCCTACCACTTCGGCCATGCGCTAACAACACTCTTCAGATTCTGACTGTAAATCACAAATTCTTAAGCCACCACTGCCTCGGTCCTATTGCTTCCACCATGTTTATATGTTTGCAACTACAGCATCAACATCAGTCATCTCTTTAGCTTCGAGTGCCTTTGTGCCCCCTCTTCCTCCACATGCAGTATGGTGCTACAGCTTTCCCTCAACTGTGGTCTCACTACCGCTTTGGTGAAGATCAACAGAACTGCCAACAACAAAGAAAAACAACTCCTCAAACCTTTTCTGTACCTAGGTCTCACACGTTCACAAAATTCAAATTCTAAAACTAGAGAAATTCTATAAAAAGAATTTGATGGAAGAGAAACTCTTACTTGAATAACTGAAAGTGCATCTCAATTCACAAAATTACTAATTTTCCTTTCCTGTTCACCTATAACAGGAGAATGTAGTTACCATGATCCTTTTTAAAAATCCAAAAGTTTCCAATTTCCTGGACCTAAAAAAACACCATAATTATTTATTGACTACCTACTTTGCAGAGAACAGGGTGCTTAGCATGGCAGCAATTAGGTCTAGGCATCCAAAAATCTTAGAAACAAGAGACAAATGCATTTAAAACACCATAAATGCAAATATAGTGAATACATTAATCCCTTTCATCTACAGATTGTGTCTTCACATAGCAATCAACCTCTTGATTTAGTAGAGCTCTTCGCTTAGACTTGTTTTAAATGCCAACAGTATATACAACACAGGGAACCCACATTGCCTGAAGGCAGTTTCAAAATCCTTCCCCAAATTGTTTTTAAGAGATATAAATAGTGTAGATAGGCTTTAGATATTCAGTAATCCTGATAACATTTAAACATTTCCATTCCTCCAACAATTTTGCCCTCTGAATAATAATTAGGACCTTTCTCTTGAATGCTATTTTAGGTATCTACCACGCCTTTGCCTATTTGCCTTATTATTACCATGGGGGTCAATGGACCAGTTTTGAACTTCTGTTTTTACCAACTTCTAGACAAGGCCAAACTTCAAAGCTTTGAATAATTTCTTCCACTAGATTTTCAACTAGTGAAAATCTCACACTAAGCTTCTCCTAGTGTCTCTCTCCTTTGGTTACAAACCACATTATATTATTCTACAAAAATTTTCTTGTAAATGAATAAACCTATAATTTTTTCTTTAAGCAAATTAGAATGAGTTCATGGAAAATAAATTTTCAAAAAACATCCATTTCTATTAATCAACCATCAAATTTAACCCATCTGGTATTTCAAATTTGTCTCCAAAAGGTGAAGGGTGAAAACAGTTATAATTTATAATTTTCATCACCTGAGGTCTGCAATTTCTATCTGTGATACACTTAGAAATCACTGATTAATCATCTCAGTGCTTTTATGAAATGAATGTTATCTCTATAGTTACAGGATTTAAAATTGAAACTTTTTTTTTTAAATAAACCTGAGCATTATCTACTTTGAGTAAGATTCAAATCATTGTTGGGGGAAATGTTTTAATATGTGAATTTGGTGGTACAAAGCAATTTGTCAGTGTATGGTACAGATTAATTTTGATTTCTTAAATTACCTTAGGACATAATGAAAATCATACACATTTTAGGACCAACAGTTAGTGAAAAATGTTTCAATGCCAAAGTTCAACAATATTACCACTTAAAGGACGAGGAAGCTTATTGCAGAGGTTTGAACCCAATATGTTTATAAGGCTACCAGCTGAAAATATTGATAGAAATCTTAAAATTTAGCATACTTTGGCATTAAAAAACTTTTATGTGAGAATTTGTACTAAAAAATCCATGACTTTTCATTAAATCCCAAGGAAACATAAGTGAATAAAATTAGCTAATCATTATCATAATTCTCTCATCTCTCTAGTATACCAGCACACATGTTGTCCTTTCTACTGATTTTTATATTTACTAAGAATCAATTATCTTTGTTTTGAGACCTACTCATGGAAGTTTTAATTATGTAATTTAATAAAATATAAACTGATGAAATATGAGCACAAAATAGAAATATTTTGTTTTATGATAACTACTATAAATGCTTTGGAAATTTTCCAAAAAGATGAGCTATTTAAAAAAAATGCTATCTGAGTGCCTGAGTGGCTCAGTTGGTTAAGCAACTGCCTTCGGCTCAGGTCATGATCCTGGAGTCCCAGAATCGAGTCCTACATCGGGCTCCCTACTCAGCAGGGAGTCTGCCTCTCCCTCTGGTCCTCCCCCCTCTCATGTGCGTTCTCTCTCTTTCTTTCTTGCTCTCTCAAATCTTTAATAAAAATAAAAAAATGTTATCAAATTAGGTGTGGGTGAAGCCATTATAAGAGACTAATAATTATAAAAGTACAGAAAGATCTACCTTTGGATTGTATCACAAGTGTTTCTAAGTTCCCATTGTACCATAAAGAGGATGATGAAACCAAACTCAAATTCATTCATTTCTGCCATATGAACATGGTTTTTTACGGGGGGGGGGGGGGAGGGGAAGCAAACACAAAGAACAATGTCTCCTTTTACTCAAATAGGAGTGAACATAATGCATCCTATGTTGTAAGTTAAAATAATTTGTGTATCATTTTTAATGTTCTACATTTTATCTGATGTTCTTAAGTAGTTAACTAAAGATGAATCAAGATAGGATTAGATAAAAAAATTTCTACCATAGTATCTTAAATCCTGAGGAAAATCAACCATAGAAGGAATTAGTTTTCCTCCCAATTTTTAGGGTTCTGAAAATATGGATTTACATCCTTAAATAATAATAATAATGATGTTCATCCTATTCTTTCAGATAAAAAGATGGGAGTAATCAGGACCAAAAGTCAAAACTCAATTTTAGGGAAAAGGATAACTTATCAAAAATGCCTTTCTTTCCACATTTGCTTCTACATCTGAGTAACTCCAAACCCTAACAGATGCCAAGAACTCTTTTTCTCTTCTGTTTGAATACCTCATTTATATTTGTATTCTTGGACCATACTTCTAGACATCTCCCTCCATTACTCTAATATACTAGAACCTGATGGGGTTCAGAACATGATACACTAAAATATGGCACCTTGGTATACTGAATATCTTAAGCTGAAGGAGTTTGGGAAAACAGCAGATGCGGGAAGGTCACTCTGAGCTCTCCCCATTTCACCTGAAGCAGGTCATAAGACCCTGAGAGGTGCCCTCCCTATACCCAGAGGAAAGGAACATCCTTATCTCTAAGACTGATGTAGGAAACACATTAGGGTCCGAAGCCGATGGCCAAGAAAGAATTCTTGAGACGTCTTTGGTGCAAAAAGGTGATTTTATTAGAGCACAGGGACAGGACCCGTGGGCAGAAAAAGCTGCATTGGGGTCATGAGGAGTGGCCCGTTATATACTTTCAAGTTGGGAGGGGGTTAGGGATAGCATAGGTCTCTAAGGAATTTGGAAGCAAGGTTTCCAGGACCTTGAGGGGACTAGCTATTGTTGGGAAAAGGTTCATTTATTACTGTCTAATAAAACCTTCATCATGAGACCCTTCAGAGGTATATTGGTGAGCCATATGCTTGGGGGATGATTGCTAACATGTATCTTAGGGAGTTTAGAGATAAAGTTTCCAAAAGAATTATTATATGTTAAGGTAGGCTTACAGGGTCCTGGGGCAAGGGGCGGGAGGTAGGGGGTGGCACAGATGAGGCTAGGATTGACTTTTGCCCTTAGCAAAATGTCAACATTGAGGCAGTTGAATCCCTAGAGGGATATCACTCTGCCTGTTTCAAGGACTTGTCAGTGGGCTGTAGGTCGTAGGGAAATATAGTAATTTTTCTTCTGCCTTTGTTTCTCATATAAAGAGGAATAAGAATCCACACAAACAAGCCTTGCTCAATTCCCCCAGTCTACAGCACTTCCTACTCTTTGCCCCATCATATTTCTCCATGAGCATCTACACTTCATCAAACCTAGTTTAAAAATAGTCAGGTTCAACTGTTTCTTCAGGTCTTCATTTCCTTTTTGAAGGTTCCCATGCCATGTAAAATTTATCTTAAATCAATGTGTCAGTTTTTCTCCTATTAATCTTTGTCAGTTCAACTTTCAGACTGAGCCAGGAACCCTAAGAGGATGAAGAAAAACTTCCTCCCCTGCAAAGCCAAAAGAAGAGCTTGACTAGTTATGCTCCTGTGATATACTGAAAGAAAGACCATTACAGAAAAACAATTTTTTGGTTCAAATCTTTCCTTTCCCTCTTATCTATATGACCCTTGGGAAAACACTTTGGGACCTCAGTTGTTTTATTTGAAATATTAGGTAGTAAAACTAGAATTAAGATACAATGTACCAGACACTATTTTCCATTTATTGTCTCATTTAATTCTTACAATAGTTGTATAAGGTAAATGTTATTACCCCCATTTTATGTATAAACAAACAGAACTGTATGAGTCAGAGGGTGGCAGAGATGTGGGGAAACAGCTAGGTCTGCCTAAACCTTAAGTCAACGAGGTAATTTGAAACTCCTTAATTGCTTAAAAAATTAAAATTTTTTTATGTTCCTTATGCAACATTTTTCCCCCTTCAGGGCAATGAAAAAAGAACCAGATATATCCTATGCATACTACAGGGGTTTTTTTTTCCCCCCACTGCAGGAACGGAACCCCAAAATTATGAATCTAGGAGTTTATGTAGACTACATGCTGTCCTCTCAGCTGCCACCCTCCAAAGGAGAAACAGAAAGACTTCATCTTCATAAAGTAAACAAATTCTCACTGGGAAGAGAAGGAAGGAGGCAAGCATTCGGCTCCGGGGGCATTAGGTTTTATTATCCTTTGAATGAGAGCAGATGGTTCCACAATAAAAGAGATAAGCCACTCTAACTCTAATACCCTTGAAATATGAGGAATGAATGTATCTAGAAAAAAGTTTTAGTTATATATTATTCTCTATACTTATAGCATAGCATTTATTTTGCCGGAAATGTCCCAGTCATACAGTAGTATGAAAGCATTCATAAGGCTTGTCAGCACTTTAGTATTCTTGTCTGCAAAATAAAGGAGTTGCTATACAAGGTCTCCAAATTCCATCCATTTATGATGATTTTTTAATAGAAGTGATAGCTCCACTAAGGAACCATGCAATGGCTAGAAAAAATAAAGTTAAGATATCTGCAGGCAAAATGGTAAACTGAAGAAATCACTGAGCTAGATGTTATACCTCTCATCTGTGGCAAATCATTTAAACTTCCAACCTCCATGTTCTTAAGTGGTTAAATGAATAGCTTGGACTAAAATAATACTCGCCTGATTATATTTGATCATATTCTGTTTTTTTTTTTAATCTTTTTCCTTTTTTTTTTAATCTTTTTCCTTTTTTTTTTTTTAATCTTTTTCCTTTTTTTTTTTTTTTTTCTTTTTTCTTTCCCTTTCTTTTCCCCTGGTTTCAGGTCTCTTCTGATTTGTTTAGTGTATATTTTTCTGGGGTCGTTGTTACCCTGTTAGCATTTTGTAGTCTCATTCCTCTATTCTCCTCTGGACAAAATGACAAGACGGAAAAAAATCACCTCAAAAAAAAAAAAACAACAAGACGCAGTACCGAGTGCCAGGGACCTAATCAATACAGACATTAGTAAGACACTGGAACTAGAGTTCAGAATGACGATTTTAAAGATACTAGCTGGGCTTGAAAAAAACATGGAAGATACTAGAGAAACCCTTTCTGGAGAAATAAAAGAACTAAAATCTAACCAAGTCAAAATCAAAAAGGCTATTAATGAGGTGCAATAAAAAATGGAGGCTCTGACTCCTAGGATAAATGAGGCAGAAGACAGAATTAGTCATATAGAAGACCAAATGATGGAAAATAAAGAAGCGGAGAAAAAGAGATAAACAACTACTGGATCATGAGGGCAGAATTCGAGAGATAAGTGATACCATAAGATGAAACAATATTAGAATAATTGGGATCCCAGAAGAAGAAGAAAGAGAGAGGGGGGCAGAAGGTATATTGAAGCAAATTATAGCAGAGAACTTCCCTAATTTGGGAAAGGAAACAGGCATCAAAAATCCAGGAGGCACAGAGAACCCCTCTCAAAAAAAAAAAAAAAATAGGTCAACACCCCGACATCTAACAGTAAAACTTACGACTCTCAGAGACAAAGAAAATCCTGAAAGCAGCTCGGGAGAAGAGGTCTGTAACCTACAATGGTAGAAACATTAGATTGGCATCAGACCTATCCACAGAGACCTGGCAGGCCAGAAAGGACTGGCAGGATATATTCAGAGCACTAAATGAGAAAAATATGCAGCCAAGAATACCATATCCAGCTAGGCTGTCATTGAAAATAGGAGAGAGAAAAATCTTCCAGGACAAACAAAAACTAAAGGAATTTGCAAACACCAAACCAGCCCTACAAGAAATATTGAAAGGGGTCCTCTAAGCAGAGAGAGAGCCTAAAAGGAACAGACGAGAAAGGAACAGAGACAATATACAGTAACAGTCACCTTACAGGCAATACAATGGCACTAAATTCATATCTTTCAATAGTTACCCTGAATGTAAATGGACTAAATGCCCCAATCAAAAGACACAGGCTATCAGATTGGATAAATAAACAAAACCCATTGATATGCTGCCTGCAAGAGACTCATTTTAGACCCAAAGATTGGGTCTAAATTTACACCCCCAGATTGAAAGTGAGGGGGTGGAAAACAATTTACCATGCTAATGGACACCAAAAGAAAGCTGGGGTGGCAATCCTTACATCAGACAAATTAGATTTTAAAGCAAAGACTATAATAAGAGATGAGGAAGGACACTATTTCATCCTTAAACGGTCTATCCAACAAGAAGATCTAACAATTGTAAATATCTGTGCACCTAACATGGGAGCAGCCAATTATATAAGCCAATTACAAAAGCAAAGAAACACATCGACAATACAGTAATAGTGGGGGACTTTAACATCCCCCTCACTGAAATGGACAGATCATCTAAGCAAAAGATCAACAAGGAAATAAAGACTTTAAATGACACAGTGGACCAAATGGACTTCACAGATATATGCAGAATATTCCATCCCAAAGCAACAGAATACACATTCTTCTCTAGTGCCCATGGAACATTCTCCAGAATGGATCACATCCTAGGTCACAAATCAGGTCTCAACTGGTACCAAAAGACTGGGATTATTCCCTGCATATTTTCAGACCACAATGCTTTGAAACTAGAACTCAATCACAAGAGGAAAGTAGGAAAGAACTCAAATACATGGAGGCTAAAGAGCATCCTACTAAAGAAAGAGTGGGTCAACCAGGAAATTAAAGAAAAATTTTAAAAAGTCATGGAAACCAATGAAAATGAAAACACAACTGTTCAATCTTTGGGATGCAGCAAAGGCAATCCTAAGAGAAAAGAATATAGCAATACAGCCTTTCTCAAGAAACAAGAAAGGTCTCAAATACACAACCTAAACCCACAACTAAAGGAGCTGGAGAAAGAACAGCAAATAAAGCCTAAACCCAGCAGGAAAAGAGAAATAATGAAATCATTATGAGCAGAAATCAATGAAATAGAAACCAAAAGAACAGTAGAACAGATCAACAAAACTAGGAGCTGGTTCTTTGAAAGAATTAATAAGATGGATAAACACCTGGCCAGACTTATCAAAAGGGAAAGAGAAATGACCCAAATAAAATCATGAAAGAGGAGAGATCACAACCAACACCAAAGAAACACAATTATAAGAACATATTATGAGCAACTATATGCCAGCAAACTAGATAATCTGGGAGAAATAGATGCATTCCTAGAGACATATAAACTACCAAAACTGAACTAGGAAGAAATAGAAAACCTGAACAGACCCATAACCACTAAGGAAATTGAAGCAGTCATCAAAAATCTCCCAAAAAACAAAAGCCCAGGGCCAGATGGCTTTCAAGGGGAATTCTACCAAACATTTAAAGAATTAATACCTTTTCTTCTGAAACTGTTCCAAAAAAATAGAAAGGGAAGGAAAACTTCCAAACTTGTTTTATGAGGCCACCATTACCTTGATCCCAAAACCAGACAAAGACCCCATCAAAAAGGAGAATTACAGACCAATATCCCTGATGAACATGGATGCAAAAATTCTCACCAAAATACTAGCCAATAGGATCCAACAGTACATTAAAAGGATTATTCACCACGACCAAGTGGGATTTATCCCTGGGCTGCAAGGTTGGTTCAACATCCGCAAATCAATCAACGTGATACAATACATTAACAAAAGAAAGAACAAGAATCATAAGATCCTCTCAATAGATGCAGAAAAAGCATTTGACAAAGTACAGCATCGTTTCTTGATCAAAACTCTTCAGAGTATAGGCATAGAGGGTACATACCTCAATATCATAAAAGCCATCTATGAAAAACCCACAACCAATATCATTCTCAATGGGGAAAAACTGAGAGCTTTCCCCCTAAGGTCAGGAACGCGGCAGGGATGTCCACTATCACCACTGCTATTCAACATAGTATTAGAAGTCCTAGCCACAGCAATCAGACAACAAAAAGAAATAAAAGGCATCCAAATCGGCAAAGAAGTCAAACTCTCACTCTTTGCAGATGATATACTTTATGTGGAAAACCCAAAAGACTCCACCCAAAAACTGCTAGAACTCATACAGGAATTCAGTAAAGTGGCAGGATATAAAATCAATGCACAGAAGTCAGTGGCATTCCTGTACACCAACAACAAGACAGAAGAAAGAGAAATTAAGGAGTTCATCCAATTTACAATTGCACCCAAAACCATAAGATACCTAGGAATAAATCTACCCAAAGAGGCAAAGGATCTGTACTCAGAAAACTATAAAATACTCATGAAAGAAATTGAGGAAGACACAAAGAAATGGAAAAACGTTCCATGCTCATGGATTGGAAGAACAAATATTGTGAAGATGTCAATGCTACCTAGAGCAATCTACACATTCAATGCAATCCCTATCAAAATACCTCAACTTTTTTCAAAGAAATGGAACAAACAATCCTAAAATTTGTATGGAATCAGAAAAGACCCCAAATAGCCAGAGGAATGTTGAAAAAGAAAAGCAAAGTTGGTGGCATCACAATTCTGGACTTCAAGCTCTATTACAAAGCTGTCATCATCAAGACAGTATGGTACTGGCACAAAAACAGACACATAGATCAATGGAACAGAATAGAGAGCCCAGAAATAGACCCTCAACTCTATGGTCAACTAATCTTCAACAAAGCCGAAAGACTGTCCAATGGAAAAAAGACGGTCTCTTCAACAAATGGTGTTGGGAAAATTGGACAGCCACATGCAGAAGAATGAAACTGGACCATTTCCTTACACTACACACAAAAGTAGACTCAAAATGGTTGAAAGACCTAAATGTGGGACAGTAGTCCATCAAAATCCTAAAGGAGAACACAGGCAGCAACCTCTTTGACCTCAGCCACAGCTTCTTCCTAGAAACATCACCAAAGGCAAGGGAAGCAAGGGCAAAAATGAACTATTGGTACTTCATCAAGATAAAATCTTTTGCACAGCAAAAGAAACAGTCAACAAAACCAAAAGACGACAGAATGGGAGAAGATATTTGCAAATGACATATCAGATAAAGGGCTAGTATCCAAAATCTATAAAGAACTTATCAAACTCAACACCCAAAGAACAAATGATCCAATCAAGAAATGGGCAGAAGACATGAACAGACATTTTTCCAAAGAAGACATCCAAATGGCCAACAGACACATGAAAAAGTGCTCAACATCACTGGGCATCAGGGAAATGCAAATCCAAACCTCAATGAGATACCACTTCACACCATTCAGAATGGCTAAAATTAACAAGTCAGGAAACGACAGATGTTGGTGAGGATGCAGAGAAAGGGGAACCCTCCGACACTGTTGGTGGGAATGCAAGCTGGTGCAACCACTCTGAAAAACAGTTATGGAGGTTCCTCAAAAAGTTGAAAATAGAACTACCATACGATCCAGCAATTGCACTACTGGGTATTTACCCCAAAGATACAAATGTAGGGATCCAAAGGGGTACGTGCATCCCGATGTTTATAGCAACAATGTCCACAATAGCCAAACTGTGGAAAGAGCCAAGATGTCCATCGACAGATGAATGGATAAAGAAGATCTGGTTTATATATACAATGGAATATTATGCAGCCATCAAAAGGAATGAAATCTTGCCATTTTCAATGATTTGGATGGAACCGGAGGGTATTATGCTGAGCGAAATAAGTCAATCAGAGAAAGACATGTAGCATATGACCTCATTGATATGAGGAATTCTTAATCTCAGGAAACAAACTGAGGGTTGCTGGAGTGGTGGGGGGTGGGAGGGATGAGTGGCTGGGTGATAGGAACTGGGGAGGGTATGTGCTATGGTGAGCGCTGTGAATTGTGTAAGACTTGAATCACAGGCCTGTACCTCTGAAACAAATAATACATATGTTAAAAAAAAGAAGATAGCAGGAAGGGGAAAATGAAAGGGGGGGAAATCGGAGGGGGAGACAAACCATGAGAGACTATGGACTCTGAGAAACTGAGGGTTCTAGAGGGGAGGGGGTGGGGGATGGGCTAGCCTGGTAATGGGTATTAAAGAGGGCACGTACTGACTGGAGCTCTGGGTGTTATACGCAAACAATGAATCATGGAACACTACATCAAAAACTAATGATGTAATGTATGGTGATTAACATAACATAATAAAAAAAATAAATATTGTAGGTGGCAAAAAAAAAAAAAAAAAAGCCAAACTGGCCAAGAGTGAATCCTTATGGGTTTGAGGATGAGTCACGCAGCAGCCTGCTCCAAGCACAGAATTTCTTTGTGCGCTGTTTTATCTTTTAGTAATTCATGCAGATTTCACCTTTCAGTGCCCAATGTATATTTGTTTAATATAAGAATAATGATATAAAATTAAAAATATTTAAAAAAATAACTAATACTCTTTTAAACTGTAAGGCTATAAAAATACCTCTGAGTTAAAATAAATGAATATGGGGGCACCTGGGTGGCTCAGTCGTTAAGCGTCTGCCTTAGGCTCAGGTCATGATCCCAGGGTCCTGGGATCGAGCCCCGCATCGGGCTCCCTGCTCTGCGGGAAGCCTGCTTCTCCCTCTCCCACTCCCCCTGCTGTGTTCCTGTTTTCACTATCTCTCTCTCTGTCAAATAAATAAATAAAATCTTTAAAAATAAATAAATAAATAAATGAATATGTGTGTTTTTAAATTTTATTCCTTTAATTTCATTTCCATTCTCAAATTTGCATCAATAACGTTACTGGCCAGATTCTATAGTTGCTATGTAAAGTAAATATTTTAGTCATTCCTATAATTGAGGTCATAAATCTACTTTTCATTAATTATTGTTCACTGCTGGTGTTGATTTTCTTTACTTTTCCAAAGGAGGCTGGGAAAGAGGACGATATTTTGAACTCAAACTTTAGCAGGCAACAGAAAGAATCCTCTGGAGATCTTGCTTTTTGCACCAGTCTCTAATTCAGTACACCTGGGATTAGGCTCAGCACTTGCCCGTTAAGTGATGGCTAGAAAACGTTTCCAAGCAATGTTAATACTGCTGGTCAAGGGTCCACACTTACAGAACCACTGACTTAGAGATCTCTAACAGTGTTTCTAAAGCTTTCGTTTATAGAAATCACTTGGGGATGCTGGAAAAAATGCACACTCTGATTCAGTAGGTCTGGCATGGAGCTTGCCATTCTGCATTTCTAACAAGCTCCCAGGTGATGTTGCTTTTCCTGAGCAACCAGCCCACACAACACTCCTTGAGTAGAAAGGGTCCCTATAAGCATCATCTGAAAGCTGTGAGGCTCACAAAATTGAAACCCGAACATACTGATTGCCTACTATGTCTCACACACTATAAAAATTGCTAGGGCCCCCAAATTAATTACACCCTGCCTATAGTCTCAATAAAGCTTAGAGAGGAAATTAGAAAATTAAACACGTATAAGTACAATGATAAAAGCATAACAAAAAGCCCTGCGGAAAGACAAATCATGACCCACTCAGCTCTGACTAAAGGGTATGATGTTTGGAAACAGCACAGAGGGACAGGTCTTTTCTGGAATAAATGTAAATACTGTGTACTTTACTTAAAAGGCCAAGAAAAATTAAGCCTGAGGTGCAGTATAAACATTTTGAACTTGTTTGAATTAACACGCATACTAGAATAAGCAAGGGGGGGAATTTAAAAAAAGCACTATTTTAAATACTTAGACCAAGCAAACAACCATTTTCACTTTAAAAGGATCTAAACTGAGCTAACCAAATAAGCAGACATGTTAAGCCCCACTTTAGAAATAAAATAAGCAACCCACAGGATTTCAAGTAAGGTAAATAATGCTCCACAAAATTACTCAGATACCCCAAGATTTAAGTAAAGCAAATACCAAGTAGGCCAAAGCAAACAAAGACATACCCGCTTCTTCACTGGTCCCAGAAAGAGAAGGCGCCAGTGAGGTGCCTGGACCGAATTTAAAGGGCTACCAGCGCTCTGATTGGCCAGGAAATCTCCACCTCCAAACAGTCCCCCTCCTGAAAGGGCATCTTCATTCTGAGGCGCTGTAGACAGCTGAGTCCTATATAATTGAAAGCCTATGAGGAAGTATTTTTTTCTGATATGATGGAAAGCGTGGACTCCCTAACTTAGCTACCAGTGTTTTTTGGCTTTGGGTTTTTGTTTTTTTGTGTGTGTGGGCAATAGAAAATTAAGACAAAATGACAACAAAGCCGTGTTTCCTCTCTAAATAGAGAAATGACTTATAAATTAAAACAAAACAGTCACGCAAACAATTAGATATAACTGAGTCAGCTGTTCAAAAAAATGGTTTCTGGTAGAGTGTCATGTCACTTTCACAATATAAAAGTGAAGAGAATAAAGATACCATGATGTATGGGGGATTTTTTTTTTTTTTTTTTAAGTTGTGCTATTTGGAGGAGGAAATGAAGATAGGGTGGAACCCCGACAGGATAAGAGAATTGACCTTTCCCTCAGGGCAAGTGAGAAATGGCTGGAGCTGAGGCTCAGGCACGGCCGAATATAGATGCACATGCTCCTTTCCTCACTACTGTTGGTGTAACCATAACCTCAACCGCAGACCTTGTTTTAGAAAGTCAAGAGACAACAACTAGAAAAGAATCACAGCGACATAGCAAACAAGTGTGTGGAAAGTTCAAGTTTAAGGGTCTTCTATCTGTGGAGATGGGAGAGTGTTGAATCAACATTCAAGAGCAGGATTCCTGCAAGGGGGAAGCGTACCCACCCTCGGCTACTGAGCTTAATGGATGCCACCACTGCCCTAGAACTAGTTTGGATTTTTTGTTTGTTTTGGGGGTGGTGGTGGTTGTTACTGTTGTTGTTTTTAGCAGATTAATCACCTGGACTTAGCACTATCAACTCATGTGACTTAAAGTCAGACTGTAAAAATAATGTGCTCACTCTCTGCAGAGCCTTGATGCTGCTCAGCGTTTGCTGAATACCTACTATACATAAAAAGTTACAAATATAGCACCTCGGGGTAAACTTCGCGGCAAAGCTGATCAGTTTGCAGTTTAGATTACATTGCATGCAATGGAACACGACCATGCCCAGAAAGCTGTTGGCCAGCACACCACCTGCCTCCTCGGAGCACGTGCCCTCTGTCCTGGCGTTATATGACACCAGGGTTATAGGGGAGGCATAGCTCACCCCTACAACCTGAGGCCATTTCTCACCTCTTGCTTACTTTGTTTTAATGAATGCCAAAACTGAAGGGGATTTTATACACCTAGGACTGCAGGTACTGCCCCTGCTTAAAGGAATAATACAAAATCTGGACAATTCATGGCCCTGACTTTCGGACAAACTAAATGGAGAGGGGAGAATGAAATAGGAAATAAGATTTTTTTTTAATGAAGCAAAAAACAAAACAAAACATTTTTAAGAGAAGGCATTACATCTCTGTTTTGTTTTGCTTTGCTTTGCTTTGAAATACCTGTTTCTATAGTTAAACACATAACAGTTAAAGCCCATGCAATAAAATACAGAAAAGAAAATGAGTGTAAACATTTTCTGAGAACTGCTCTTTATAGATTTTAATGTGATGTTACCTCTATTTAAACATATGCTTGTAAGTTCACTGACTCAGAGTATATTGGATGTGTCAGAAGGTAGAGTTTTAATAACTAGGAAAAAATCTCAGATAAACTCGACTCTTAGACATGAACAAAAATGTCATTCTCTTTGCAGCTAGATTTTAATACATCCTTCAAGGTATAAGGAGTGTGGGAAATCAATAGCAAATCCCAGGGTCCTTCTGCTGAGATATTCAAAATGGTAACTCTAATGGGAGTGCTATCAGAGAAAAAAGGCAGATATAACCTAGGGTTGAGCAGTTCACTCAAGAGCTGGAAAGAATTATTGTGCAAAATCTAAACACATCTTGTGTCTTAAATAACAGCACAAAGGTTTGTATTTGTCATCATAATTTCAACAAACAATGTAGCCATTTTTCAGAACTGGAAGCACTGATATGAAGGTGGATAATTTTAGAGAAATTATTTTCTCTTGTTTAGTAATTATCATTAATGAAAAAAAGATTTCTTAAATACTAATAAATCAGGGCTGAACTGACTGACCATGCATCCAAATTGCTGCATTATTCACACTGGAATTACTCCAAAGATTAGCTGCAAATTGCCCTCTAAATTGAATTTATGGTTTCATTTTTCATAACTACTGTGTTGTGACAGATGAGAGGAATCTGAGAGGAAAATGACAGCGATGGACCTAATTTCTTAGTGCTCTGTCTTCAAGATAGAGCCAAACTATCCCTATAGTTTATTTTGGCAAGCATAAAATCCCTGGTAGGCTAAAATCCAGGAGGCTCTACTACATATCCCTTTCAGGATAAAGGAAAAGGTCAATACTATTTTTGTCAAGTGGAAGCTAATCAAATTGACTTCCGTGGAGGAGAAAGGAAGTTCACATATGTGACACAGTTATGTTGTGTGTTACATTCTTTGATTTAATCCCCACAACAGCACCATAGGAGAGGTAGTTGTATCTTCATTTTAGAGAAAAGAAAAAAATGTGATGCTAAGAGACTGGAAATCTGCCCATATCTGGACTTCTGAGAGGCCTCTCTAGCTGCAAAATCCATGGCAGGATCTCCTGCTAGGCCACTGCCCAGGGAGGGCTACCGCTTTGAACCCATTACCAATGCAGACACATTAATTTTATGTCTGGCAAATCATTTTGTGTTTCCTTTTTGCACCAAAGAAAATAAAAATGACCACAGTACAAGTTAGACTTGGCAGGGGGCAGGGCACCCAAAACGATTCTACAAACTGGGCATCGTGAACACATCTAAATCTTTGGCACAACCGTTGTTAGACTACTATTGAAAAGCTGAGACAAAATAAGAGCTTCCAGATCGGAGAGACAGTACAGGCCTCCCTCTTTATATGAGGGATATAACTTGTTGCAGTACGGAGAGGGGAAGACAATTTTGTTAGCCTTTAAATTGGGTTTGTATCATCCAGGCCTCTCTGGTTAAAAATGATTGAAAACAAATCTTGGGTTGGAGTTCCTGACAAATGCAGTTGATGCCTTCAGGTTTATGAGACCCTGGTATGTGAACATACGCTGTTTGTAAGACAAATGATTAGGCAGCCTCCTACAGCTTTCTGTTTCTAAAGGTTTAGGACGAGTCACCATCTTTCTTCTGTAATGGTCTTGGGCATCCTTTCTTTCATTAAGCTAACTCTCACATTGACACACGGACACCCAGGCATTAAAGGCATTTCTAAAATGTGTGGAAGCCAACCAAGTTATTTTTACTTACAAATAAATGTTTTCACTTTTTTTTTTTACGTGCTGGTTGTTAAGAGGGAATTGAAATGTTCCTTTAAGAAGACAGAAATAGGGTGCCTGGGTGGCTCAGTTGGTTAAGCGACTGCCTTCGGCTCAGGTCATGATCCTGGAGTGCCGGAATCGAGTCCCGCATCGGGCTCCCTGCTCGGCGGGGAGTCTGCTTCTCCCTCTAACCCTACCCCCTCTTGCGCTCTCTCTCTCACTCTCTCTCTCTCAAATAAATAAATAAAATCTTTAAAAAAAAAAAAAGACAGAAATAAAACCTTTACCAGTTAGAGGGGAAACAGCAAAGCTCTGGGTCTCTAGATAAATCTTTGTGTCCTTTACCCTTTTAATGCAATTACTTTATTACTGATTTTATGATGTATCTTTTCGTAATGCATATGATTTAAATTTTTTCTCCTCTGAAGATGATTTTTAATAATTTAACTTATGCTACTGTGACATAAGTTTTGAGATAAATATACAGATTTCTACTCTACTGATACCAATGCTGCCTTTATCCCACCAAACTGGACCATTTGGCTTTTCTCTTGGATTATTTTAAAGGAAACTAAAGTGTTGACATTTGAATTCAAATTCAAACACTCTTCTTAGCTGACAACAAATGTGAAAACAAACTCTACCCAACCATTCCACATACATGGACAATATAATACTAACTCTGGATGTCCAGAGCAACTAAATTCTTTTTATTTTGGATTTTGCCACTATGTAGAAAACACATGCAAAAATCCATGGTACGCAAGATACTTTAGGGAAGCAAGCTCAAATGTTCAACTAATTGTGTGACCTCTGGTAAGTTCCCCAACATCTCTGAGCTTCTTCACTAAGGATGTGGTTAAAATTGTTAAAATGAGAAAACCAAGTCTCTGGATCTTCTTTAGAAGGCCTGTCCTCAAGCCTTTACATCATTACAGAGAAGAAGGGGTTAAACTTCACGGTTGGGCAAAGAGAAAAGGATCCACTGATGAAAGAGCAAAGCAATACTAAGCCAAGTCAATGGCCTGGATTTTGGTTCTCAGGAAGACTTTCAATGTATAGTGTGCAAACATATATGCTCAAAAAAGTCCAGGGGAATATCTACAACATGAAGACAATGGTTACCTTGGGAACCAGGTTAGACGGACTTTCATTTTCTGTTACATATTTCTGGAATGTTTGAAGTTGTTTATAATAAGCATATATTACTTTTGTGGTAAGAAATTCTAATAAATATTAAAAAGTAAAAAGTGCCTAGAATATGGTAGTGCTCAATTAATGAGTTTCTTTTCTCATCTTCCAGAGCCACTGGCTATAAAAAAAATAAAGGCATTCATTTGTGTGTCTGTGTTAATATTTATTGACTACCTACTAGTTCTGAGCTCTTCTGGGTGCTGCTAATTCAAAGTGAAAGGAAATAGACAAGTCTCTGTCTTTCCTATCTGACAAGACATAGGGAAAGTTAATAGAACTTTCAAAATTCCCTGCAAGGAAATTTTTAAGAAGCTTTCTCTCAATCTGATTCTCTCTCAGCTAAATTCATACCACAGTGAGTCTCCCCATCTGAAAATTGGCCACTGCTCTCTGAAAAATAATGTTAGAAAAATACTTCAGGTATATGTAAACAAAATATAAATTGTTGTGATACTATGATATCCTTTTCTGAGTAAAACATTAATAAGCATATATTTGCTTGAACGACATATGTAATTCCTGTTTTTGAGGTCAAAATGGCCAAAGAGCAATTTCACATGATCTAATGTTTACTCTCAAGATAGTTTCAAGACAATATTGCATCCACATTTCAAGGAAGATCCCCACAAAATAAACACGTTTCTCATTTTACAAACCTTGCCTTGAGTGCAGCTCAGAATTCTCAGAATAATTTTCTAGACACTGTTTGATATCTGCATGAATGGATGGGAGCAGCACCACATACGAGCCAAATTCACTGAAAGTCCAAAAATTATTCACATATGGCTTTCAAAAATTCCCCAGAAAGTACAAGGATATATGCCTTAATGAATGATATCAACAAATGTCTCAACCACCTGTTCCGGTACACCATATCAATAACTCAAAAGCAGGGTGTGCAGAATAGAGAATCCTTAACTCCTCCAGAGAATGCTTCAGTGATGTCGTTGTGCCAGTGATTTAAGCAGAGCAAACTTTTGCAGAATAAGTCTCATTTCCAGAACAAAGAAAATCTTCCTTGGCCTATACAGAGGCATTGTCCATTTATCATCCATCCCTTAATTGACAGAAGCTGAGAGGTAAGTCACAACAACAACCAGGCCAACAAAGAAAACAACAAAGTAAAACACTCCAAAGCAAGAGCTGCTTCGATGGTTAAATTTGTATAACCCTAAAGTGTTTCCTGGCGTTCTGACAGCAACATGAAATCAGTGCCAAGGCTCAAGTGGGAAATTGCAGAGCATGACGGGATTTCTGAACTGCACAGAAGCTGGTGTTCATAACTAACCTGTTTCTGACACACCTCCTTGAGCAAGGAATGGAGAATCTGGGGCTTGGCACTGACACGGATCCTGGGGGCTAACAGTGGGTGGGGGTAAACGGAGATGGCCTCAGGGAGAGCAACCTGGGAAGCAAAAGTGGTTCAGTGGAGCAGAGAGCACAAATGGGATTGTAAATGTAAGGTCAGGAGCAATGAACCAGGGCAGTGGGATAGAGCCTGTGGCTTAACCTAAGGATAAATTTAATTCTCATAACTTCCTTCTGTCATACAGGCTATTATTACTCTGTATTTTAGTTCTGCCCTGTTTACACTCATAATCTGAACACAACTGACCAATGCTTAGCCTTCATGTTCAAGGTAATTGCCCACTATTGTTTCCTGCACCTCATGCCTTCCAAGTATGATATTCTTCTTACTCATATATATCTTAGTACTTTTTTCAGCTAAAGTCCCTGGGTCATATACTTTTCTTTGTCTGAAAATGTTTTTATTTTATCCACTTTTTAACAGATACATGTATTATATATACAAATATACATACTATTTAGTTGAAGTACAACATGTTGAGAAATGCACGTGACACTGACATATATAGCTTGGTAAATTTTTGTTCCGTGAACACATCGATATAACTGAAACCAGGGCAAGGAAGAAAACATTACAATCACCCCCAGAATCTTTCCTCATGCCCCATTTCAGTTGTTACTCCCCTGGCCCCAAATAACTGTAGTCCTCAATGGGTAATTACTTCTAACACCACAGATAGATCCGCCTGTTTTTCAACTTTATATAAGTGGAATTATGCATATAGTCTTTTGTTTGGGCTTCTTTCATTCCACATTATGGTTATAATATCCACTCGTGTTTTATAGAGGGTTTCTTTCTGTTTTGTTGTTCATTTTAATTATCATTGACAGATCTATGTCATTGCCTATTTATAACACAATTTATTTCACCATTGTGTTGTTGTGTACATTTGAATTGTTTACAGTCATAAGCTACTACAAATAGGGTTCAAGGTGAACATTCTTACATCTACTTTGATGCACATATGTATATATTTTGTAGAGATATGTACATAACATATTAATATGTTCACTTTATGTAGATACTGCCAGCTTTCCAAACCAATGCTACCATTTCATACTTCCACCAGCATTGTAAGAGATTAAAAGATAATTTTCAAAATAGGATAAAATTATGACTCTCATACAGATATAAAAATGAACACGTTAAACATTTTATTTAACATATTCAATGAGAAAAGCAAGCCAATGTTATAATCAGGTTGAAAGAGAATCCGAAGAAAAACATTTTCACGTAGAATTGAAAATAGCTCGAAGATAATAAACAGAAATAGAATCAAATAACCAGGAAGCGCATGCTCTATGTAGAAGATGCATTGTTGTAAAATAGCTTAGAGACAAAAGCTAGAATCAAATGACTTATAAGGAGTGTCCTCTAGATAACGCACAGTTTTTCATTGAAATACATTTTTTTTTTCTCCTCTACAGAGTGTTCCAATTGATCAACAAATTCTCTAACACTTGTCAGGTCTTTTTTTTTTTTTTAATTTTAACTATTTTGATGGCTACACATTGTGACTTTAATTTCAATTTCACTAATGATTTATATCTATGAACATGTTTTCATAAGTTAATTGGTTCATTGGCCACCTTCTTTAGAAAAAGGTCTGTTGAAGAAATGTGTCCTTTTATTCTAATGTGTTGACCTTTTTATTTGTGCATTTGTAGGAATTCTCTACCTATTCTGGATGCAAGTCCTTTATCAGTATATGCATAAGTATTAATCTGTGGCTTGCCTTTTCACTTACTTAATTGCATCTTTCAAAAAGCAGAAGGAATTACATTAAAATAGTCCTTGTTCAATACTATTCTTGAATTCCAGAACTCATTTTAGGTTTTTTTGTTGTTGTTTTTTTTTATGTTAGCCCTGTGAAGATCTTACATTTTTTATGGCTTCTAATTGTGCTTTTGAGATAAATAAGTTTGTTATTTCTTCATAGATCTCTTTGCTTGCTTTTAAGATCTATTTTTTCCTTTGCTCAAAGGACCTATATTTTGACTTTAGGATTATACAATCTAGATAACTTGTGTCAGAGTGTGGATTTACTCATCTTTAATTCCACTTGGAAGTCTTTGTATTTCCTAAATCTGAGTAATCAGGTCTTTCAACAATTTTCTTTAAATTCATCTCTTGAAATCTTATACTTTCCTCATTCCCTCTATTGCTCATTCAGAACTCAAGTCAGACATTTGATAAACATCTAGCTACCTCCTCCATGTCTCTGAACTGTTCATATTTTCCATCTCTCCATCTCACTCTGCTGCATTCTATGTTACTTCTACTTCTACCATCTGTTTTCCAGTTTGCTAACTTACTCTTCCGCTCAATATAATCTTCTGTTTAAACTATCTTTTGGGTTTTAAATTTCAATGATGATATTCTTTAGTTTAAAAGTTCAGTGTGGTCTTTTTACTTAACCATTCTACACTTGTATTATTTTTTGTTTTTTAGATTCTTAATCTTCTTTATTTTTTCAATTATGTCTTCCATTATTTTTCTCTCTTTATTTATCATGGTAAACACGTTAACATAAAATTTACAATCTTAACAATTTGTAAGTGAATTGTATATGTGATCATGATCAACAAGGGTTCCAAAGCTACACAATGAAAAAAGAATCATCTCCTCAACAAAAGCCATCTGGTCCTGGGCTGGTTTCTGTTGTGAGGTATTCTGATTATGATTCAATCTCTTTAGTGGTTATAGGTCTATTCAGATGTTCTGTTTCCTCATGATGTTGTCTTGGTGGATTATATGTTTCTAGAAATTTATCCATATCTCCTAGGTTATCCATCTTGTTGGAGTACATTTGTTCATAATAGACTGATATGTTCCTTTTAGTTTTGAGCATCAGTTGTAATGTGTCTCCTCTTTCATTTCCGATTTTTTAATTTTAAACTTCCCTTTTTTTCTCAGTATAGTTAAGGGTATGTCAATTTTGTTGATCTTTTAAAAAAAAACACAATTATTAGTTTTATCTTTTTTGTTTTGTTTTTCTATTTCTAATTTTGTTTACTTCTGCTACTACTGTTTTATTATTCCCTTCCTTAGGCTAACTTTTGGTTTAGTTTGTTATTCTTTTTTTAGTCCTTGAGGTATAAAGTTAGGTTGTTGATTTGAGATCTTTCTTCTTTAACATAGATATTTATCGCTATAAATTTCCCTCTTAGTACTGCTTCTGCTATATCCCATAAGTTTTATTATGTTGTGTTTTCATTTCCATTTGACTAATTATATTTTCTATTTTTCCTGTGATTTCTTTTTGACTCATTAGTTTTTCAAAAGTGTATTGTTGAATTTCCACACACCGGTGAATTTTTCAGTTTTTCTTTTGCTACTGATTTCTAGTTTCATTCGATGTGGTTGAAAAAGGTGCTTGATATGATTTCAGTCTTCTTAAATTTAAGACTCGTGCAGCATAACATGTGATCTATCTTGGGGAATGTTCCATGTGCATTTGAGAAGAATGTATATTCTGCATATGTCTGTCAGGTCCAATTGGTCCATAGTGTTGGTTCAAGTCCTCTGTTTTCTTACAATCTTCTGCCTGGCTGATTATCCATTATTGAAAGTTAGGTGGTAAAATCTCCTACTATAATTATATGACTGTCTATTTCTCCCTTTAATTCTGTCAATGTTTGCTTCACATAAATGGAAGCTCTCTTGTTAGATGCTTATTTATTTATAATTGTTATACCTTAGAGAATTGATTCTTTATTATATAATCTTTTTTTTAATAAGTTTTTGACTTAAAGTCTATCTTCTCTGATATAAGTAAATATGGTCACCCTGCTGCTTTTTGGTTACCATTTGCATAGAATATATTTTATTATCCTTTCATTTTCAGCCTATGGATATCCCTATATCTAAAGTGAGTCTCTTGAAGACATTATTTAGTTGGATCTTGTTTTTTTATCCATTCAGCCACTCTGTGTTTCTTGATTGGGAAATTTGATCCACTTACATTTAAAGTAACTACACACAGGGAAGGACTTACTATTGCCATTTTGTAAATTGTTTTAAATTGATAATTTCAATCACATATATAAACTCTTTTACATCTTTACCCCCTTTGTTTTATTGATGTCAAGAATTAATTTTTTATAATTTATACCATTAACATAGTTTTATGGTTATTGTTATTTTATGCTTTTATGTTTTAAATTCTATGCCTCAATCAAAGGTGCTTCATGCACCATTACAGTATTAACAGTATTTCATGTTTTTGTGTTGCCTTCTAGTTGCCTTTTGCACCAATGTGGAGGACTCCTGTTAGCAATTCTTTAAGGCAGATCTAGTCATAATAAACTCCTTCTAGTTTTGTTTATCTGAGAAGGTCTTTTTCTCCTTCATTTCTGAAGGACAGTTTTATCAGATATAGTTATTCTTGGTTGGCAGGTTTAAAGCTTCCACCATTTTGTCATCCTGCTGATGTCACTCTCCTGTCTTCAGTGATTTTTACCATACTGTTTTTAATGTTCTCCAATTATCACATGATCTTTTTTGGTGGACTATTACTGCTGTTTGTTGTCTCAGCTGAGACTTATTTGGTATGCATTTCTTTCTCACGTATTTATAAGTTTGTACTGTGGGCTCACCATCCCTGATACTGTGCAGCTTGAGTTGAGGTATCGTGCATGCAGAGCAGTTTTTCATATTTTAACTAGTCCCCAAAGTGATTTTTACCACCTAAAGGCCAATATTATGATAATACCCTGAATAGTATATTCCTGGATCATGGAAGTAATGGAAATATAAGCCCCCATATGGTATGAGATACATTCCCATAGTTATAAATTCTCAGGGAAAGCTTCCAACTTTGTATATTTGCTCAGGCCTGAGACAGAACTGGCAAACCTCTTTGTCATCACCCTGAGTTGGTAGTCAGATTTTCCTTCCTTTTTTTTCCCCCAAATTCTAATCTTAAAAAGAAAAATGTATTATTTTATACCAGTGTCTGTTAAAAGATTGCTCCTTAACCAAAGCAAAGGTATTTCTTGTGTCCTAATTTTTCCTCTACTACTTCAGAAGTTACATACTCTATTCCAAATTTACCAATATATAAACTTAATCAATATCATTACCTTCCTCCAATATAAGGCACTTAGAAAACTTTAACATCAGTCACTCCTCTCCTAACTTACAGATTATAATTGTCTCTTTCTTTATTAAGTTTTTATTTTAATTCCAATATAGTTAATATACAGTGTTATATTCGTTTCAGGTGTACAATATAGTGATTCAACAATTCTATGTTACTCAGTGCTCATCATGGTAAGTATACTCTTAATCCACCCCACTTATTTCACCCATCCCCCCACTCACCTCCCCTCTAGTAACCTTCTGTTTGTTTTCTATAGTTGAGAATCCCTTTTTTGGTTTGTTTCTCTTTTTTATTCTTCTGTTCATTTATTTTGTTTGTTTGTTTGTTTGTTTCTTTTTTTTAATTCCAGTGTAGTTAAAATACAGGGTTATATTAGTTTTAGGTGTACAACTGTCTCATAGTTTTGACATACGCTCCTTAAAATTTCACAAAATTTTATTATTCTTGGTCCTTATAATTAATGGTTGCCTAGCCACATATTTACCACTTCCTTTGCTCATAATTTTTGCTTCCATGTGCAATCATTTTCTTTTTGTTGGAAGTATATGCATTAGAATTCCTATTAGTGTGGGTCTGTTGATGGTAAACTTTCTTAGATATATCTGAATTTTTTTTTTTGGATCACCATTTTGAAAGATAATTTCACTATGTACACAATTTTAGATGGACAGTTATTTTATCTGAATACTGAAAACAACTTCTGTCTTCTGGTTTTCATGATTATTGAGAACTCACTTTTCAAGCAAAAATTCACTCCTTCACAGATGATCTGTTTTATTCTTCTGGGAAAAAAGATTTTCCCTTTGTATCTGGAACTTTTCAAATTCACTGCAACAGACCTAGACATAAGTTTCAGACCCTATTTTGAATATAAGAATAGAAATTCTTCATAACTTCTGTACAGTATTCAACCATTTTTCTTAACTTATTTTTAACCTTTTTTTAGCTCTTTGTTTCTCTATGCTATATTCTGATAGTTTCACTTGACTCTCAGCTAAGCTGCTGGTAAAAGTACCCATTACTGTTTTATTTAATACATTATATTCTTATTTCTAGAATTCTATATGGTTGCTCTTTAAATCTTTTTGGCCATTCTGTTATATTCAAGCTATGTAAAAATTTATTTTATCATTGTTATGGTCTGAATGTTTATGTGCCTCCAAAATCATATGTTGAAATCCTAAATCCCAAAGACAATGGTAATAGAAGATGGGGCCTTTGTGAAGTGATTAGGTCTTAAGAGTGGAGACTTCAAGAATGGGATTGGTGCCCTATAAAAGAGACTCCTCAGAGCTCTCCAGACCCTCCCATCATGTGACAACACAGCCGGAATCACTGTCTCTGAACCAGAAAGTGGGCTGTCACTAGACACCAAAACTGCCAGTGCCTTGATTTTGGACTTCCAGCCTCCAGAAATGTGAAAAAAAAAGTTTCGAAGTTTATAAGCTACCCAGTCTGTAATGTTTTGCTATAGCAGCTGGAAGTCTAAGACAATCATATTGCACTTATATTATATTCTGGAACAGATACTTGAATTCTTAGCATATCTGATGCTGCTATTATTTCCACTGAATGCAATCCACTATGACTTGTTCCTTTGAATGTTTTGAAATTTTTCACTGAGGGGCACCTGGGTGGTTTAGTCAGTTTAACATCTGCCTTTGGCTCAGGTCATAATCCCGGGGTCCTGGGATCAGGTCCTATATCAGGCTCCCTGCTCAGAGGGGAGTCTGCTTCTCCCTCTGCCTCTCCTCCCCGCTTGTTCTCTCTCTCTCAAATAAATAAAAATCTTTAAAAAAAATGAAATTTTTCACTGAGGCCCCCATATTTCTTAAAATTTTATCTGTGAAAATTGAGTCCTAGTATGAAATGTTAATTCCTCCAGAGAGGATATTTTTTTTAATCTGCCAGGTATCTGTCTTGAGTTTATCTGACCTGCCATGTAACATGGATTTGGGTTACAAATCCACCAGAGGTCCAGTTTTTAGATATAGATTTTCAAAAGGGATTTCTCTCATCTCTACTCAGCACCAAAGTTCAAGACAGATACCATTCCTGCAGCAGGGTCCTATAAGGAAGCAGTTAATTTGGTAATCAACTGTACACTACTAGAATAATTCTTCAGGGTGTTCTATGTCATTTTTCATCACATGAGACAACCTCAAGGCCTAAGCCAACTCCACTGCTCTCTTTACTCCAAAGGATCTGTCTTTACTTAGTTTTTGGCTTCAGAGCATGCTTTTATTCCTATTAGCCCATTAATACATTTTAATACATGTAGTAAAAGTGGAAATCAGATTACAAAATATACCAGACTACCAGGAAAAAAATGGCAGGTTTTTTTTTTTTCTTTTTAGTATACATTTTTACTGAGCATGAAGCCCCTCAAAGGAACCAGCTCATATATGTGGGCTTTACACCTTCTCCCTTGGCTCAATGTGCACAACACACGTATTACCTAAACCAACGCCCTCCACATTCTCATCCTCCATCCTCATATAGGACATCTGCAGGGTTTTAGCTTCCTCTTCGTTTTTACTCTCTGGACATTTTTTTTTACTTTATTTAAAGTTCAGCCTGCCTTTAAAGAAACAGTTACGGTATTTTATAAGTATTTTACAGCATTTCTAGACTTCTATAGCAGATGTATCATCACGCTAGATATTTCACCAAATTGGTGAAATTAAATTTTTGTCACACCTATTTACTGAAAATCAATGGATTAAAGAGATAGAGCTACATTTGCAAATTTTAAAATAGCCCATTATGTGGCTCAATTAAACCGACTTTTATCAGGGCATTTCGTACTGTATAGAATTTATATTCCCTTAAAAATTGGATATGGTATCTTGCACATTTTTCATAGTAATTTTTATGAGACTTCTTTTTCAGTTTGCAATAATATTGTCATGTTTAGGGGAAATATTCTGTTTGTTTTCTCTATCACAAATATTCCATTTCCACCCAAGTACAGCACTGCAATACAATTCTGGCACTAATTACCCTTATTGTCACACTCCACAGGTTTAAGGGCTCAGTCTGCCACAAGAGTTCCCTTAGTTCAGATGCCAGCCACAAGTCTCTGGAGCCACCCACACTTCTGCCTGATCAGTTACAAATTTAGCATTTCCCAGGATCCCCTCAGCTTCAAATTCACTAGGATGCCTCACAGAATTCAAGAAAGTGCTATACTTATGATTATAGTTCTCTTACAAAGTTTACAACTCCAGAACAACCAAATAAGGATGAGTCACAAAGGGAAAGATCTGGGAAGCACATCGAGCTTCCAGGCCCCTTCTCAGAGGAGTCTGGAACACCACCTTCCCTGTACATCTTTGGGTTCACCCATCAAGAAGCTCCATGGAGCTTCAGTGTCCAGAGTTTTATTATGGTTTCATTATGTAAGCATGATTGATTAAATCACTGGCCACAAGATAGACCTCACCCTCCAGTCTCCCTCCCCTACCTGGAGGCCAGGCTGACCCAAAATCCTTACCCTGTAATCATGTGTCTGGCCTTTCAGTGCTCAGTCCCCAGGCCTTAAGCTATACAGAAGCACCATGGTGAGTCATTCATTAGTGTAACAAAGAAACTCATCACTGAAGAAATTCCCTGGGTTTTTGAGGCTCTACATGAGGAGCCAGGGACAAAGACCAGATATGTTCTTTATTATACCACAATCATATATACCAAAAATATCATAAAATTTGTTTTTTTAACTTACGAAGTACTTCAGAAAAATGAATAGATCACAGAAGTAATGAATAGGTCAATTCATTCCTAATACATCTTATATCTAATATATCTGGTATGTACTTCTAAATAGTCTAGGTGCAAATTTATATTCTTAGTATCATCTTTTAAAGCGCTTAAACAGGGTACCTGGGTGGCTCAGTCAGTTAAGCATCTGTCTTTGGCTCAGGTCATGATCCCTGCTCAGTGGGGAGCCTGCTTCTCCCTCTATCCTCTGCTACTCTCCTGCTTGTGCTCCCTCTCTCAAGTAAATAAATAAAATCTTAAAAAAATTAAAACAAAGTGCTTAAACATTTAAAAAGGTGTCTCCTATACTCATCATTCCATTGTTATGTCCAACTTGCCAAGTATTATCATGCCATTTTTATAGGTAAATTAAGATTTAATGACTTGCCAAACTCACAAAACTATGTAGCAAATCTAGAGTAAAACTGACTCCAAATTAAATGATCTCTAGCTAACAACATAGGTTCCATCTTAATGCCTGTGATTTTAATCAGATGAAATAGAATGCACCTTTTATTTATTATTTTGTATTTATGCTCCCTCACCACCATCAACAGAGATGAAGTCATCTTTGTCTTTAAATTCCTTCAGAGTCCTTTGGCCAATTAATGCTGCTGTTCCTTTGACCTTAGAGAAGGCTGTTAATTTGGTTAACAACCACATGGTGATTTGTTTATTGTAAGTCAGAGTTAGCTAAAGAAGCTGACCATAAAGCAGTGGTTATATTACTTTCTCTTACCGGAGGCCTCTGCTGAACTTGATTTAATGCAAGTACAGTGCTGCATAATGAATATTGCATTTTCCATTTCTATAGTGAACTAAAATAACCTATTGTGAGTGTTAGAATGTAATAATCCATACATTATTATGTTTTATTGAAGGGTTTTTACATTCTAGAATCCATTCAGGCATATCCAACCCCAAATACCTTTAACTGAATTTAATTCTGTGCATGAAAGTTATTATATACATCATCACACTTTTTACCTAACTGCACAACATTTAATTTCATGACCATAATGGAACTGTAGACATTAGCTCTATTTCCATATATTGGATTGGAAAAAAATAAAATTCTCCTTTTAGTATGATTGAGGGTGAATTGTTACACTATGGCACTTAATTGAAACTAATACTCAGTTAAAATGATTCCTTCTTCCAAATTCTTTTGAAAAAATAGAGGTGATAGATCAATTAAAATCAGGAGGTTACAATTCATCAAAGCGTATTTAGGCCCCCAGATAGTCTATGAAGGCAAACACAAAATGTCATTCTTTTATATTTTTAGTTAGTAATCAATTTTTATGTCTAGAATTTAAATAAGCATCTGATTTTTCTTCCAATATATGCAAGGGGTATTTTGACATAGAGAAGCATGGCAAAATAAGACATATTGTAATAATTAACTGAATTATTCCTGGCATGCCGTGAACAATTACAGGATTAATAACCACCCAACCAAATAGTGTTATGTTGGAATAAATTGACCGACAAGGTCTCTCAGCTAGGAAATGAAGCTCAGATAGATCATCAATAAAAACGACTGTGACAAGCATACTTGTGAGAACTCCAGTGTTTTAAATTTACAAAATATGGCTGTGGTAACTGTGCTTAATGATTGGAAGAAGGTATTTAAAAATTCATTTAGAATATTTTGCCCTTTTTAATTGCCTGCTGAAAGACATAATGTTTGATGGTCACTAATGTACCATACAATCTACATTTAATTAAATACCTGTAGTAAGTTCTGAAAGCCACTGAGAAACAGTCTTTCCTAAATAAAGAAAAAAAAAGGGGGGGGGGAGAGAAAAAAGAACTGCAGTTTGTTTGGAATATGTGTTATGCCATATGCATCCATATTGAGAATAATATTGGATAAAAAACAGAGATAATTTTGAGAATAAATGATGTCATTTGCCATGCTATGTATGTATGCAATATGTAATCGGATGTGAGATTTTAGAACATGCCTTATGAATACAGTTATCGAAAGGTTCAACTTAAAAGAAATAACTGAAACATCAGGTAGAGCACCAATAATTAGTTTTGTCATATGCAGTTTTTGCAGATGGTTGTTAACTATAAATCAGAAGAAAAGAGGAGAAAAACAATGTTAAGGAAGAGGCAAGAGTAGAAAAAGGAAAGCTTGGAACATTGAAAATGTCATGCATGTGAATGTCATAAAATATTTTCAGACTAATTGGGTTCATGAGGATATGATAACTAAAATCATATCCTGCCGCAAACAGGAGGAATTAATTTGTAAACTAATTTGAACTCTCCCTAGATCTTTACTTTCCAGTCATCTTCCAAATAAATGGCCTGGCCAAACCATCAACTTACTATACAATAGGAGTAGCATAACAGAACCTATCTTTAAGTGAGTTTCCTCTTTTGTAATATAAAGGCAATTGGTCCAAGAAAGACTACTATGAAAAGTAATTAAGTGGACAAAAAGTATGACACACTTAAAAATTCAAAAACATACTCACCTTGGTATGAAGTAGATAGCAACCATAACAATAGTACCTATTCCAGAAGCCTGTCTCTATGGCCTCTTTCATGGAGCCTTACTCTAAACACTGTCATTTCCCCAAAGTGACAGTTTCTCCTTTCATCTCTCATTACCCTGTCGACTCTTCCCAGCAGCCCAAGCCTCAGCTTCAAGTACAACCTACATGTACCTGTCTCTCTCTCCTTCTTTTCCCCCACTTGGATGCCCCATAAATACTTTCAAACTCTCTGTGTTCAAAACTAAGATTAGCATATTTGTCCCTCAAATCCCTTCCTTTAAAAAAAAAAAAAAACTTTATTTGAGAGATAGACAGATGGATAGATGGAGGAGGAGGGGAGGAGTGAGGGAGAAAGATAAGCAGACTCTATGCTGAGCACAGAGCCCAATGTGGGGCTTGATCCCACGACCCTAAGATCATGACCTGAGCCAAAATCAAGAGTCGGATGCTTCATCAACTGAGCCATGCAGGTGTCCCTCAAAGTCCTTCTTTTATATTCCCTACCAGTTCAAACTAAGAGTGGTATGTCTCTTCATCTTTCTTATATCCTATTAGCTCCTGAATCCTCTCATTGCTCCTATCTTCTGCCATGATATTATCCACTTTTCACTACCTGATTTTCCACCACATCTTCATAAAGGGCCTCCATGTCTCCACCCTCACCTCATTCCAACCCATGTTCACACTACTGTCAACCTAAGTCTTTTGCTTAAAATGTCAATAGTCCAAATGTTCTCAGTATAAAATGCAAATTCCTCAACATGAAAGAAAAGTTCCTCATGAACTGGGTCCTAGGATTAGCTGAATCCCCCTTCATAATGTCTCCCCACTTTCTCTCTTGCCCATAGGTTCAGGTCATACAAATCTATTAGAAGTTTCCTGAATGTGTCGAGCTCACCTAGAGGTCACTGCCTTTGTACAAGACTGCTTTCTCTGTCCAAAAATCCCTTTTCTTCATCTCCTCCCTGCCCATAGTTCTGTGTCCAACTGTTAGTGATACTAAAATCTAAGTTCAGGTTAGAAAAGGTGGTGTGACCCCGCTGCTACCACAATCTGAGCTAAATGCCTCTCTCCTAATGACATGGGGTTACATCTACCAGAGTAATTTTCAAAATATTATCACAATTACTAAAGCTGTGGCCCCTCCAACCAGACAGTGAATTCTCACTGCATGCAAGGTCCCCAGGAATCGGATTCTAAAATACAGATGTGCCTGAAGGAAGTTTACCCGAAACTGTTTTGTGTTCTTGGGATCAAAATTTGTGGGGAGCAAGGGAAGCAGGGTTGGACAAAGGGAGGCATTGAACTGTGAATTAATGCAATGACAAAGAAAGCCTCAGCCAATCTTATGGGAGAGCGCTAATGTTGAAACGGCCCTTCAGAATTGTCCTAAATTAGGGCAAAAGAAATAAACCCCCTATTGACCAGTCATTGAATGTGGTTCCCCTCTGGGATGGGAGCATAACCTTGGATGAGGTGGCTTTCTTCAGTCATGGGCAAGGCCCAAATAGGGACTAGCTGAGAGCTGCCAGCCACCAACATCCAAGAGCATATGGGCACAGCACCACCGAATCCACTACAGCTCCCTAAAGACAAAAAGGTTTTCCCATTCATTTTTATGTGCCCTAGGCTAGCAGAGACTCTGAATTATAGAACGCATTCAAAAATAAATGTTTATTGAATGAATGCATAGTATGATTTTTAGTCAAATTCATCTTTCTGAAAGCAATCTGTGCTGCAGATACCTTAGGTTCAATCTGAAAATAAGGACCAAAGAAAATACGAAGTACAGAACAAATAGCTTTTAATCTAACTGCAGTCCCTTGGCTTCTTAGAAGACTCATAGTGATCCTCTGTCTTTAATCTCCCCAACAGAACGAAAAGTTAAAAACAGCAGCCTGGACTAAAATACAGAAGAAAAGCCTTTGTATTAAAAGGACATTCATATGGTTTTTCATTTGAAGAAAATGTAAGGCTGCAGCATTCCTAGGATTAGCTGAATCCCAACATTCTGCTCTTATTTATCTTTGGTAAAGCAAGGCAATCAGGTGGCCTGTGCACACTCGATGGTTGCCTTCGAAGCTTGCATGCAGGAGGAACAGATAGGCCAAACATGAAACGTCTTTGCTAAACAGTATGCATGTTTCATGCTGAAATTTTACCTGAGAAACACTGAAAACTAGGTAAAATGACACAAAATGACACAGACTTCATTCAAGCTTACTAATAAGCAGCAGAGACACTGGAGGCGAGGAGGGGGCTGGGAGTGGCCGCGGTGAAGAGAATATGATCAGTAGCCATTCAGTAAGTTGGGATCAAGCTGGGAACTGAGACACTGCCAAAGAAGTTAAAAAATTACCAAAGATGATAACAGGTGGTGGGGGAGAGGGGAAATAATAAGTGGGGTACCAAAGGCACTGAGTCTGGGGACGTGGGTCCTTTAGGGAGTGAATAGAGATGAGGGTGCAGTGATTTAAAAGTCCACAGGGAAGACTTGTAAGTCAGCTCTTGAGAAGTGGGAGAGAGAAAAGGGGACAATGTTCCTCCTCCCCCACCTACACTAGCCAAATGAGAGAGTTAGGGAACCATGTGCCTAACCTCATAGAAGGCATTAAACAGGAAGGGTACTTGGAAAAGTCAGGGAAGATCCAAAAACCTAAAAGTCTCCATGCTTTGTTTTACATTAAGAATCATAGAGGAGTACAGTCGATTTTGCTGTAACAGTTGTTTCGGAGTGAATCTGTTTCAGTGTTACTGGTCTACTATGAGGTAACCTGTTGAGCATAATGCAGATTTCGCTTTTGTTCAGGTGACACTTCATCTGGAGAAACATGGATGAATTCGGAAAACTGCACCTGCTGCACTGAGCCTCATGGGAATACACGGAATG
Organism: Mirounga angustirostris; assembly: GCF_029215605.1. Lineage (NCBI taxonomy): Eukaryota > Metazoa > Chordata > Mammalia > Carnivora > Phocidae > Mirounga > Mirounga angustirostris. The sequence goes on from NW_026991711.1 coordinate 50,126,171, forward strand.
CCCACAAGAACATACTGGAAACTTCTACCAGCTACCTCACTTTACCCCAGGTGTTACGAACCAAACTTGTGCACATCAGGTATTACAACTTTCTATTTTCCACGTCAGATGACCATCACTTACTGATAGCACAACCTGCAACCTTCCCCATGCCCACTTCCGAAAGCAAACCTCAGGTCTCTTTCAGGCTAAGTGATCATTTCTATTGTAGTTTTTATGTATATCTTAGCCACTTAACAGATGTCAAAATGTACTGCTGTGTTCACGGGCTTCCTATCTTTTTTCAGCGTGTCACTAATCAAGTGTTTGAGGGTTGTGTTCCTTATAGCTCTGTTCTCGTAACCCCTGCGGTCTTTATTGTGTGGTTTTGTACAGTGCAGTGATTTCCAGGAACACCTGTGTTGCATCATAGCAGAACTGACTGTATTTGTTTAAACATGCTGATTCTCAGCATTTCTTCCAAGATTTTAATTCAATCGGTTGAACTGAGACTAGTGTCATAGAAAGTTTCTCTCTCTCTCATGTCAGTTTCCAAATGTTCTTCCAATTTTGGATGAGTACTCAATTATTCAAACTTAGGGGAAATTAAGACAGATACTTAGCCAATGGATGTTCTTACTTGAGATTGGAATCTGCAATTACCCAAGAATTAATAGAGAAAAACACAAGAATGCCCGAGAAGTTATTCTCAGAGACAGCAGAAGCTACAGCATCAAGAATAGAGTGGAGGCAGTGACAGAGGTCCAGTAGTCGTGGAGCCAGATGTGGAACCTAACCATACCCATCATCACAGCATGGCTGGGCTGCCCTGACATCATTAGCTCTTGCCTAACTCCAAGCCTTGGTTTCTGATCTCTGTGTCAACTTTGTGAGCTACCCAGTAGCCCACTGATAAACTTTTCTACTAAGAAAAGCCATGACTGCAAAAAATGAACCCTGACACTGATTCATCCTCAGATCTAACCTAACAAACACCCTGATGATTCTGAAAAAGGTGCTCTGTACGGTTTGGTTTGAGAATTATCATTGAGTGGATCACAGAATTATTATTTTTTTTCTTTCCAAATTTTTATTTAAATTCCAGTTAGTTATCATACCGTGCAATACTGGTTTCAGGAGTAGAATTCAGTGACTCATCACTTACATATAGCACCCAGGGCTCATCACAAGTGCCCTCCTCAATACCCATCACCCAACCAGTCCATCCCCCACCCATCTCCCACCATCACCTCTCAGTTTGACAGTAGTAGTTTGTAGTAGTTTAACATTGTACTATTTAAATTGACCAGCCATTTAATATTTTTCCTTTTTCTGAGATCTGTGTTACCAATCATCAGAACTTTGTAAAGAAATGTTATCTCTGCCACATGCAGGCAGAGGTAATTTTTCTTGAGACTCTCATGCATTTTGGAGGTGGGAGGGGGGAAGCAGACAATACTTTCTTCCCCTATGTTCCTCAACTCTGATCATTTTCTCTAGGCCAGAATACTGAAGTCACCAGTCTTCTAAACCAATACACTTTGTACTAAAAGGGGCCCTGCTACCTACAAAAACTACAAAAATTAATAAAATCTTCTGGTAAGCTTCTTTTATTCATCAACATTAGTCATATCCCCTGGAGAGCATAAATTTTTTGTGGTGGGGGTGGAAGTAGTATTTTATTTAAGAGCGGATCACAAGTTTCATACATTTTCCCCTGTAATCCCTTTCTACTCTCTCAAAATATTTCCACTTTTTAAAATCCAGCTGCTTTGGTAGGTAGAAACCCACATACAGTGAAACTGGTTATGTTTTATGAGTCATTTCAGTTCAAGATCCTGATTTCATTACCTGTAAAAAAAATATATAGTGCTTATCCTGTGTATCTGTACTGTAGATTCAGCAATCAGCCCAGTTAAATCCTGGACAACTGTTATACCTCATACATGCAAGAGCTATGCCATGGCAAAACTGTATATTATCTTGTTAGTCACATAGTGTTTCACAATAATTGACAAGCTGTGTGAGTTCCTTTCAGTTTCCTCACCTGTAAATGAAGGGGTTGCAATCAACAGCTCCCCTGGTCCACTCTAGTTCTAACATTCTAATGTTTATATAAACACTAACAGAAGTCTACTGTATGTATCTTTATTTCTTATTCAAAATGATTAATAACTCTATTAATTGTTCATATAGTAAGCAATCATCTCCTAATTACTTTTTAAAAATACAAATCTCTACTTTCCATTTCCAAGTTGACTTAAATTGGAGTTCAGAGATTTTTATTGTAATCCTGTGCATTATAGTTATTAATTTTACCTACACTAAATATTCAAAGGTAATCTCTTCTGAAAGAGCAAGTTACAAAGCATATTTAGAACAATGGTGAGAAATCAAATCACTAAACCATTACAGTGAGACCTCAATTATCTGGGAATGGTAGTAAAATGGGTCATTTTGTCTAACTGAATTTTTAAGTTAATAGGATCAGCAGCTACATGGTAAACCCTTAGCAGCAATGTTCCAATATTGAATTAATTGTTACCTTTAGGAAGAACATATTAATTCACTCTTTTATGAAAAATTAGGCAAAACTTGGAAATAAGTTAAAAATGTGGGGAACATCTTTTCCTTTTTTAAGAAAAATTATATATTTACATTTTAACAGACTTTATTTTTAGAGCAGGTTTAGGTTCACAGCACAATTGAGAGGAAGACACAGAGATCTCCCATATACCTCCTCACCCCACACATGTGTAGCCTCTCCCATTATCAACCTCCTTCACCAAAGTAGTACAATCGTTACAATTGAAGAACCTACAATGGCACATCATAATCACCCAAAGCCCATAGTTTATATTAGGACTCACACTTGGTGTTGTACAGTCTATGAGTTTGGACAAATGTGCAATGACATGTATCCACCATTATCATACAGAATATTTTCACTGCCCTAGAAATCCTCTGTGCATCACCTATTCATCCCTCTCTCCTCCCTAACCTAGGCGACCACCAAAATGTTTACTCTAGCCATAGTTTTGCCTTTTCCAGAAGGTTATATAGTTGGGATCATACAGAATGTAGTCTTTTCAGACTAACAGAAAGCCTGCACCCACTACCTGGGCCTCCTCACTCCAATTCTGGCACCTTCTTCACTGTACAAGTGTTTGGTAATGCTGCCGATCTGCCATAGTCCATGGATAGTAGTCGAAGGCTTAGGGAAAACACATTTTTTTCAATATCATTCAGGCCACTTAAGCATTATCTAGAGGAATATACTGACATCAAATCACTATTTCATATTGATTAAAGCCTTCAGAATAAGTGAAGTCATATGCTAAATTGTAGACTTTAGTCCAGAAAAGAAGCAAATAATTTTTTGCCTTGTGGGATGGAGAACACCAAAGATTATGATTTATTACACTATAGGATATTCACCTGGTTTGTATCTATGCCAGAAATATTCCTGACTTTCCTGATTAAATTGTACCGACGCACACACTCACCCCCTGCTTTTCAAATGCATTTTGAACTGGTTTTAGTATTTTACTGATTCTCTAATTAATGAACTGAATAAAATTTCTGACACATGTTTATTTTATACTTATAAGAGAGTCATCATTTTGAAGAGTCATCAATTTTTAAAAAGTAGACTGTCAATTCATTCACTGTACATGTCTTTAATATACAACTCAGTCATTGTGCTATGAGGCACATGGAACCAACAAATAAAGGTCAATCCCAGACCTAGAAAACCTCTTAGTCTAATGAAACAGCTAACTAGAGAGCAAAGAGAAATGTCTGGCAGAGGGTTGATCAAAATGACAACAAACTCTGATGGAATCTTATACTGACTGGATTAAAAAAACAAAAAGATAAAAAAGAAAGATTTTAAAACAGTGTAGTGTTAATTTCTAAGCTCAGCACATAATGTAAAAGTTATTCATAAACAAAATTACCCTTGAGGAAATTCTTTTTTTTTTTCTTTTTGCCCTTGAGGAAATTCTTAAGTTCTTAATTAACTCATAAAGTATAGCATACATTTTGTGTATATAATCCTGCATGGTACTGGGATGTATAAATGTGTCTAATGTAAATAGTAAGGTAGGGTAAGTAATCTCAGAGAAAAACTATATTCAGAAATCTAGTCACTTAAATGTTTTGTTGCTAGGAAAATTTGAGTAAAGACTTTTCTGTTCTTTGTTGTCATTTATTTCCCTATAGACTATATTTTTAACTCTTTTCCATAGACCAGTTCTTTTAACTGTACATTAGGCATTATTTCCCTATGAATAATTCTGCAAATAAAAGTCATCACAAACAATTTCATGGGCAGCTGAACAACATATTTCACTTCCTCATTAATTGTCAGGAATATATTAAAATTACTCACGTATTTTTCCATTGGTTTTGACCAACAGACATTTACTACTTCAGACTTAATTGCATCCATTATCTGGATCATCCACTCACCAAAGAGGGGAAGACTCACAAACTCAACAGGCTTCTTACACTATTGTTTGTAATTTATTTTGTGCCTGTGTACTGAACTGGGTGAGGAGGTTTGTTTAGCTTTTCTCTAAGCATGTTTATTTGAATTTAAGTAAACTAAATATTTATGTACCATGGTACTCCACTGTTACAGAGAAGCTACCCAAAAATAAATAATCCAATTAAAAAATGGGGAGAAGACATGAAAAGATATTTTTCCAAAGAAGACATACAGATGGCCAACAGACACATGAAAAGATGCTCAATATCACTGATCATCAGGGATATACAAATCAAAACTACAATGAGATATCACCTCACACCTCTCAGAATGGCTAAAATCAACAACACAAGAAACAACAGGTATTGACGAGGATGTGGAGAAAGGAGAACTCTTTTGCACTGTTGGTGGGAATGCAAACTGGTGCAGCCACTCTGGAAAACAGTATGGAGGTTCCTCAAAAAGTGAAAAATAGAACTACCCTACAATCCAGCAGTTGCACTACTAGGTATTTACCCAAAGAATACAGAAATACTAATTTAAAGGGATACATGCACCCCAATGTTTATAGCAGCATTATCTACAATAGCCAAATTATGGAAACAGCCCAAATGCCCATGGACCAATGAATGAATAAAGAAGAGGTGGTATACACACACACACACACACACACACACAGAGTGGAATATTACTCAGGCATAAAAAAGAATGAAATCTTGCCATTTGCCATGACATGGATGGAGCTAGAGAGTATTATGTTAAGCAAAGACAAATACCATATGACTTCACTCATATGTGGAATTTAAGAAACAATACAAACCAGCAAAGGTGGGGGGAGAGAGAAACCAAAAAACAGACTCTTGGGGCACCTGGGTGGCTCCATGGGTTAAGTGCCTGACTCCTGATTTAGGCTTAGGTCATGATCTCAGGGTCGTGAGATCAAGTCCTGTGCCAGCCTCCATGCTGGGCATGGAGCCTGCTTAAGATTCTGTCTTCCTTTCCCTCAACCCCTCTCCACAAGTCATTCTCTCTCTCTCTCTCTAAATAAACAACAAATAATAAAAAATACAAAAAAGAAACAGACTCTTAACTACAGAGAACAAATTGATGGTTATCAGAGGAGAGATGGGTGGGAGGATGGGTTAAATAGGTGATGGAGTGCACTCGTCGTGATGAGCACCGGGTGGTGTATGGAAGTGTTGAATCACTATATTGTTCACCTGAAACTAATATTACACTGTATGTTACCTAACTGGAATTTAAATTTAAAAAAGAAAAAAGAGAAAAAAGAACATTTATGATCTACTCTATTAGCAACTTTCAAGTATATAATACAGTATTGTTAACCATAGTCACCATGCTGTACATTAGATTCCCACAACTTACTCATCAACTTATTCAACCTATACTGAAAGTTTGTACTCTTGGACCACATCTTCCTATTTCCTCCACCCCTGAGCCCTGGCAACCATAATTCTACTCTCTGTTCCTATGAGTTCTGGTTTTTTAGATTCAACATATTAAGTAATAACATTCATTGTCTGTCTTTGTCTGACTTATTTCATTTAACACAATGCCCTCAGAGTTCATCCATGTTGTCATAAAGTGGTAGGATTTCCTTCTTTCTAATGGCTGAATAGTATTCCATTGTATGTATGTATTTTCTTTATCCATCCATCCATAGATGGACACTTAGATTGCTTCCATATCTTGGCTATTGTGAGTAATTCTGCAATGAACATGGGTGTGCAGTTATCTCTTGGAGTTCCTGATTTCATTTCCTTTGGAGATGTATCTAGAAGTAAGATTGCCATATCATATGAGAGTTCTATTTTTAATCTTTAGAGGAACCTACACATCGTTTTCTATAGTGGCTGTACCAATATACATTCCCATTAACAGTGCACAAGAATTCCTTTTTCTCTACATCCTTGCCAATACTTGTCATCACTTGTCTTTTTGATGACAGCCATTCCAAAAGCTGTGAAGTGGTTTCTTATTGTGAATTTGATTTGCATTTCCCTCATGATTAGTGATGCTAATCATAAGGTTATTTGGATATCTTCTTCTGAAAAATGTCTATTCAGTTTGAGTTGTTTGAGGGTTTGTGTTTTTTTTTTTTTTTTTTGGTCTTTGTTTTGCTATTGAGTTATATGAATTTCTTATATATTTTGGATAATCACCACTTATATGATTTGAAAATGATTTAAAAAATGATTTGATTGCCTTTCCATTTTATTAATTATTTCTTTTACTGTACAAAAGCTTTTTAGCTTGCGCGCCTGGGTGGCTCAGTTGGTTAGGCGACTGCTTTTGGCTCAGGTCATGATCCTGGAGTCCCTGGATCGAGTCCCGCATCGGGCTCCCTGCTCAGCAGGGAGACTGCTTCTCCCTCTGACCCTCCCCCCTCTCATGTGCTCTCTCTCTCTCTCATTCTCTCTGTCTCAAATAAATAAATAAAAAATCTTTAAAAAAAAAAAAAAAGCTTTTTAGCTTAATGTAGTCCCAACTATTGATTTTTGCTTTTGCTACTTGTGGTTTTGTTATAAATTATATATATGGTTTAACAATTTCAGTCTATTAATAAAAATCAATAAAGGAAGGAGAAGTAATACTATGAATCATCAAAAGTTTAAAAATTATAATAAATCTAGAAAATTATTATAAAGACAGTCAATAGATACACAATTTAGAATTACTTGCTCAAAAATGGAATGTATCACAAATAATCCATTATTAAAAAATTTGAAAGTCATAATAAATTGGCAAATGCCTCTAATTTGGATTTTAATTAGTGGGGGTAAAACCTATCCAAACCCAATATATTATGGGTGAAACAGTTCCTATAGTTTAAAACAACTCCGAAGTGATTATTTAGAAATAAACAGAACACTAATAAAAGATTACAAATACATGACAGAGGTAAATGTTAAGAACTTAAACAATTTAAAAGAAAATCGGTGTAGCCATGGGTTAGGAAAAGATTTCTTTGATATGGCTCCAGAGGTAAATGTTAAGAACTTAAACAATTTAAGAGAAAAGCGGTGTGGCCATGGGTTAGGAAAAGATTTCTTTGTAGCATAATCTACTAAAAGAGAAAAAAAAGGAAAAAAAAGAAAAGAAAAGAATGGGCAAATGGGACTTTATCAAAATTAAAACATTTTGTTTTTTTAAAGATACTATTAAGAAAATGGAAGACAAAACACAGACTTGAAGAAGTTATTTGCAAACATACATATAATAAAGGAATTGTGTCTTGAATATATAAAGAATTCTTATAACTCATTAATAAGCCTAACAACCAATAAAAACAGGGCAAAAGATTTGAATAAACACTTCACCAAAGTGGCAATGAGTCCATGATAATGCTTAAGATCATTAGTCCTTACTTACAATAAATATATTGTACGTTTAAATGGGAAAATGTAATGATATATATATATAATTGTAACTCAATAAAGCTGTTTAAGAAAATACACCAGATTATCTTTTTCAAGCACTCTCTTCTTCTATAGGAATATTCTCTACTGGCCTATTTTTTATTTCACTAATCTCTTTTGCTGTATCTAATCCACTATTTAACCTATCTTCTGATTTCTTAGTTTCAGTTATTGTATTTTTCAGGTCTAGAATTTCCATTAGGTTTGTTTTCACAAATGCCAGTTCTATTGAAACACCCATCTTTTCACCAATTTTTTTTTTTTTTTTTGACAGAGAGAGAGACAGCGAGAGAGGGAACACAAGCAGGGGGAGTGGGAGAGGGAGAAGCAGGCTTCCCCACGGAGCAGGGAGCCCGATGTGGGCTCGATCCCAGGACCCTGGGATCACGACCTGAGCTGAAGGCAGACGCTTAACGACTGAGCCACCCAGGCGCCCCTTCACCAATTTTTGAAACATAGTAATCATACTTCTTTTGCTGTCCTTTTCAGATAATTCCAAAAAATTGATTATCAAGTATGTTTGTCAGATCTAAGTATTTTCTTGTTTTGCTTTTTTTTTTCTTGATTTGGTACTGTCTACGGTCATGTCTGTTAATTTTTATCAAATGCCAGATAATATGTATGAACAATTGTAGAGGTTCAGTGTGATGTTATCTTGTTCCAGATGGGATTTAATTTTTTCTAAGAAACAACGGGTAGGCAGAAAAATCACTTTTATCCAATCATGAATTGGAACTAATTTAAAGCTGATTTCCAGTTTTATAGAGATGGCCTACTTTTTGCTTGATCATATTTCTAGGATCATATTTCTAGTGTAGCCCTTCAGATTCCCTCAGGAATTTCACTAAAGGTCTGGGATATACACCAGGGTTCTTCTTTATGGGTAGACTCTGAATTCCATTTTTTGGTTCTTTGTCTCCCAGAACTATGAGATTGTCAAAATCTTCACTTATTTTCTTAGCCTCTTAGCCCATGGTTTCTTTGTCCTTATTTCCTGTAATCCAGCAGAATTTATGAAACTACAAATACTTTAAGAAAAGATTTCCAGAAGCTAACTTTTTATCACTTCCTATGCTCCAGAATCTTAGTCACTGAAGTCCTGGCTGCTTTAGTCCCCTACATTTTTTGTCTCTTTGATCCCCTGAGATTGTCAATAGGATTGTTGATGCCATGACTGCCTGGCATGTTAGCCGGTGCTCCTTACGAATAGACAAGAGGCTAAGTGGCAGAGTGTCTAGCTCCTCTCAAGATAGTCCTCAAGAAATGAAGGTATTTTCATATCTTAACCTGTCACCTCCTATGCAACATTTTGATACCAGACCCTGCCTGGTCTATTTCGTGAATATTGATATACCAATGCAATCACTCTGTATTTGAAGTCCTCATCTTCTCTTTAAAAGCCTGACCCAGGCCGGTTTTCAGTGCAAATTCCCATCTTGGATTCACTGTGAGGATAAAGGATTGGGGCACAAGTCATCTGGGCCATAGCATCCTATACTGTATTCAAAAAGTGAGGATTCCCTTTCAATAACTATTTGGTATTATAGGAGGTTGAGCCACCAACATTTCATTTCTTCTAGGCCTCTTTGTCTTGTTAGTATATCTGCAATCATCAGTCTAGTCAATTACATTTCTAATCAGTTATCTAGATATATCCAGCTTCTAGCAGGCCCCAAATATCCAGCACCTTTATGACTCTGGTTCTCTCCTTTGTACCACCCAAACTCTCCCACTCTTCTGGTCTATGTGCAGTCTTTAAGGCTGTTAACTCACCTCCCCACCAGCCTTCTCAGACTCTCTCTGATATCCTCCCTCCCAAAACTTGAGTTGGAGGTCCTCTTGTACGCTACAGAGATCATTTTGCATACTGAACTAAATGGAACAGAAAAGGAGGAGCAAAGGTGCCACAGTCTGAGGGGTGGTTTGCAGGACTGCCCCAGCTGGTTGTGAAAGTAGCTAACCACACAACACCAGGCACCTCATTCACACGTAGTAGTTGAAATACCACAGGTTCATTCAGGGAAGTCTTGGCAGTTTTTCTCTCTCACGCATGCCAGCTACATTGAGAAAGTCATCCTTTCTGCTTTCTCGAATCTACAATCTATCTTCAGGTTGTCTAAAGGATTCTTTGTAAAAGCAATCTTCTATCAAGAAATGATACAGTGCTAGGCCCTTTACATATATTGTTTCATGCATTCTTTAGTATAATTTAGTTATTCATCCTATGAATAAGGAAATACAATTTTAGAATGTTTAAGTAGATCCAAAATTTATAGCCATGAATATCTGACATAAAATCCATCGATTTTTCTGCTATATCATGATGTTATTGCCCATAATTTTCATAGAACATGTTTGACCAGTTTTGTTTTTCTGAAGCTAAACCTCCTAGTTTATAGTCTATGGTATAAAAATGTGACATGAATGTATTATTCAGGAATACACACTTTCCATAGTAAATATTATCCATAGTGCAATTGACACGGCTAATGATCTCTTATTAGTGGGCACTTGGATAAATATCAGTGTAATGGAGAGAAAAACTACTGTCTATTTTTTTTTCAAGTTCTTTCTAAAACATTCAGATCCAAAGCTCAATTTGGAGTACAAACACTTTTCTTTGTTTTTCTCTGGATTAAGTTTAAATGCAAGAAAGGATAGCTTTTTCTTTGCCTTTTACCTTCTTTGGCACCGGTTACATACCATTTAGAATGCATTTTCATCGTATGTTCTGTCAATACCCATACTTTTGAAGCAGTATTTTTATTTTTTTCCTCTAGCCTTGCAATATGACTTCTAGATTCTTTGTCTGCTGTTGATTGTTTTCCAATACACTGATCAGTTGTCAAGTATTTGCTCCCTGACTTCTATTTGGTTTGTGGATAAAGGAGATGTGCATTGACAACTCTTTGGAACATCCTTGGTTCTCTGTTGCAAAGCAAATTTTTAGTCCTGGGATATTTCTTTACAGTTAGTGAAGTATAACTTTCTGACTTGAGGGAAAAAGGCTTAAAAAGGCTTATCCAAAAGACACACAAGATTTTTCAAACATCAAAGAACTCTTAAAAGCAATGTGTTGATGAATAAAATGCAATGAATCATAAAGTTTGCTTGGATCTTATTTGAAATGCATGTAGATTTAAAAAGGGCAAAGTGACTGAAAGAATGTATTTTTGATAGCTTCACATGAAAATATATTACAAATATGTAGCACATTTAAATCATTCAAGTTCTCAAATTCTTATTATCAAATTACCAATATTCATTTGTTGCTTCAGGTATTTTGAAACTTACTCTTGAGCTAGAAAAATTTAGCTATTGAGTTAATAAGCACAACCCTTGAACTCATGGGCTTTTAAAATTATTTTGCAGAAATTATTAAAGAAATTGATTTGAGAAACTCAAACCAGTCATTTAACACCACCACTGTGTAATTCCTAAAGAACTTACCAGTCTTCCTTTGTGTAGCACCTGCTCTAGATAATTTTGCATTTTAAGAACTTCTTGCACATTGTTTCATTGTTTGTTTGAGCTAGGTTATCTCTACTGCATTTGTTGAGAGATATTTTTCTTTCAATCCCTTTCCTGGAATACCCAAGCCTAGTTTCTAGCTCTGTTGTCCACATCCAATGGATTAAGGAGAGAGTGGGTGGGGGAGGGGCAGAGGGAGCAGGAGAGAGAGAAACCTAAGCAGACTCTGTGCAGAGCATGGAGCCCAGCGCAGGGCTTGATCTCACAACCCTTAGATCATGACCTGAGCAGAGATCAAGAGTCGGACGCTTAACCAACTAAGCCACCCAGGTGCTCCAATATCCATGTATTTTTATACTGATAACAATGGCTTCAGATTTTCAGTGATGCAGAAATTGTCCATTTTCTCGGCTCTTCTTCCCAAGCAGAATAGGAGTGCTGTTGAAAGCTCTTTGGCAAGGCTGAGAAGTAGACATGCTTGTACTCTTTGAACTTACATTTTCTGTGTTCCATGATCCTATGCTTTTACACTGATAATATAAATGGAGTCAAAAAATGTTTCTGTAGAGTCTTGCTATATAATAATGGTTTTCTCCATTCTAAAAAATTTTATTTTTCTTGGTGTCGGGCATTTTCATCCTTTATATTCCTTATCAATGTCTCACCATTTTAAAGGTATTGTATGGATTGTACAGATATAGATTTTTCTCTTAGAATAGTGTTCCTTAATGTCTTTTTTTTTTTTAATTAGGAAGTGGATTTGAGTACTGCCTGTGCAATTTCTTTCTTGTATGCTCCAACTCTTCAATTCCATCTGGTTCTACAAATGAAAGACTTTCTGATTTCTTCTTTTATCTCCCCAAACCAAAGAATTTCAAAAGGTTTCAGTTGTTTCATATTCTATTATTTCTTTTCAATTCTTACATTTTCTACTGTTTACCTTATGATGTATGCCTATTTTCTAAAATCATCTATTACATATTTGTAATATGTAATACAAAGCTATTTCCTTTAGTTAAGTTTAATCTTAAACAAAGTAAAATCAATACGCTTTTAGCACAACTTAAAACTATTCTGGGGCGCCTGGGTGGCTCAGATGGTTAAGCGTCTGCCTTCGGCTCAGGTCAAGATCCCAGCGTCCTGGGATCGAGTCCCGCATGGGGCTCCCTGCTCCTTGGGAGCCTGCTTCTCCCTCTGCCTCTCTCTCTCTCTGTCTCTCATGAATAAATAAATAAAATCTTTTAAAAAAAACTATTCTGAATAAAATTTCTAGAAATTTGATTTAAGAAAAAAGGGTTTGAAAGTTGAATATATATATTTGACACACAATTTTAACGTAAAACATATGTGATAAATTCTTCAGAAACTGAGTATTGCTACTATTTGAATACTGGCTCAAATTCAAATTATTCTTAATATTAGCTAGAGCTTGAATTGACATTTTTATAAATATGCTTATTGTGGTAATTTTAAGATTATCTATAAATGTCCTCTTTGTATTCAATTTTGTCAAGCACAAGCAAAGATTCTGCTAATTAACTGGGCTTATAAAGTATTACTCACACCCTTTTATTTCTGATAATTGCTGATCATTAGAGGTGCTTAAATTAGTTACAAAATTAGTAATTTTCTATTTATATTTCCCACACTTGACATTAAATGAATAAGCTTGAATTTAGTTGAATTTCGGGTTTCAGGAAGGATAATTTTTGGTCCAGATAAAAGAAATGATAAGGGAAGAAAGGACTTTTAGAAAAGTAAGCATCATGAAATATATTTAAATTATATAAAAGCTAGCACTATGATGAGAACTACATGATCATGAAGTTAAAAGGGAAATTAATAATCATCAAATTCAATTGCTTCATTTAGTAAGTGATGAGGAGTATGCCCTGAGAAGTTTTAACAACTGTCCATGATCACATGCTTAGCTACTGGTTAAACAAGACCAAAACTCAGGTCACCACACTCTGAATGCTATTGTTGTGGTTTTGCTATTTCCACTATGTGTTCTAGAAATTATAGCTGGATAATGAGAAATCTAATAAAGAGTGTGCCCTTCTACCTATTCTTGCATTGTAATTTCTTTTGTTAATGCCCTTCAGCTAAGTTTCAAAGTAACAATGCTTGGAAAGCTTTTCAAGCATTAGGAAGCCTTGAATACATATCATATTATCTTGCTATGATGGTGATTTGGGGTGTATATATTTTAGTCTACTCATCAGTACATCATAAACCTCCAATATGTTCAGAAGTTAACTTCTCAATGACACTGGACTACATTTGGCACTGGGACTAGCTTTAAATTGGGTTTCTTCATGAAGTCAAATAGAGTCGGCCAGTTTCATGATTCTCGTGTGAAGAAGGGCTCCTAGATCACTCAAGTAGGTTAGCGTACTATCCCCATCATCTATGTAAGTTGTTTGACACCACTGAGCTCTGACTTTTGGATAGATATTTAACAGCAAAAATAAATAATGCCTCAAAACCATGAGTCTGAAATAGGCAATTTCATGGTCTCTTTCAGTTCTAGGATTCTTGGATCATCTTCCATATGATAGCATCATACAGGCTACCAAATGTAGAGTATATATCAGGAGCATAATAAATGTATCAGGTACATCCCAAAGAATCTTACATTGTTTTCTTACCTGTAAAAAATCGAAATTTTAACTCCCTGTCAACCTTCAGATTAAAGGTGGAGTTGTTGGAGGCTTTCATTGAAGCATCACATAGATACAGAAATTGCACATTAATGCCTTTCTCAGGTAGATGTATTGCAAATATCTCTTCCTGCTCATTTTCCCAAACTGTGCAAAATTGTGTAACCAGTGCCCAGATCAAGAACAACTAACCAGAAGTTCATCTTGTGCCCCTTCTGGTCACTAGCACCTCCACTCTCGAATCAGAAGTACTATGCAGAATCCTAACACCATAGATTAGTTTTACATCTTTTGTTCTTGATTCTTTTATTTCTGGATTCTTTTGTTTAACATTATCTTTGTGAGATTCATCCATGTTTTTACATGTTAAATGTAGCTCATTCATTCTTATTGCCCTGTAGTATTCCACTATGTGAGTATGTCACAATTTATTTAGCCTTGCTATTGCTAATGGACTTCTGGTAATTTTCAATTTTAGGCTATTACTGACAGTGTCATTATGAACATTCTATTCTATGTCTTTTGGCAAACATATGTGTGCATTTTAATCAGGTATACCCTTTGGCGTTAAAATGCTGGATCAGGAGAATATATAAGTTCAGCCTTAGTGCACACTGACAAATAATATTCCAGTGATTTTACCTGTTTATACTTCCACATTCTAGTCAATACTGGCTGTTTTAGCCTTTTCTTTTTTTCTATTCTGATAAGGATGTATTTTTGCCTCAGATTGTGGATTTAAACTGTGTTTCCCTGACTAACAAAACTAAGCACCTTTTCAGGGTTACTTGATTACTTGATTACTTTCTTTCATAAAAATTATCTTCAGTTCTTTTGCCTACATTTGCACTGGTCATCTGTATTTTTCTTATTGATTTGAAGGAATCTTTTATATATTTTAGATAAGAGGACTTTTTCAGGTAGATGTCTTGCAAACATCCCTTCCCACTCATACATTATTTTCTCACTCTCTTAATGGTGTCCTCTAATGAACAGAAAGTTCTGGTTTTTAATATTCTAGTTTATTGATTTATCTCTTTTATGGTTAGTTATTTTTGTGCTATGTTTAAGAATTTATTTCTTTTATGGTTAGTTATTTTTTATGCTATGTTTAAGAAATCTTATCTACTCCAAGACAATGAAGATATTCTTACTAAATTTAATACTAAAATATTTGTTTTGCCTTTTGTATTTAGATCTGCAGTCCATTTGGAATGTGTGCATATCTCTGTGTGTATGTGTGTGTCTGTGTGTGTTTTATGGGATAGGAGCCAAGGTACATTTTTTTCTATATGAACATTCAGTTAACTCAGCACCTTTTACCAAAAAGGCCATACCATTTTCTTTACATTTCCATGAAGTATTTTAAGTAGATTCACTTAGGTTTGGACAGTCCAAAGCAGATTTTTACCAAAGAATTTTCAAGGAAGGTGATTCAATAATTGATTAAATGTTATATAAAATATATATATATATATATATTTCCTCAGGAGGAAATATTTGAAAGAACTGGGAGAATCTGGATGTCTAGAAACAAATTATAACTTTTTTGCTGTGTGTTCACCTTGCAAATAACTAGATAAAGTAGTTTTACAATATTTCTATGTCCAGGCATTTAGATGTATGCAGGAATATTTAACGTGTCTAGTAATTACCAATATCTTCAGATCATTAGCTCTTTCAAACTAACTCTACTATTACAGAGAATAGGTAAGGCTAATTTCCCAACATCATCTCCTTTGATAACGATCTCACATTTGCCACCTATGTGCTTTATGAGGAATTAATATTTCATCAAATACAATTTTCTTCTCTTTGGAATATCACTATAGAGAAAGTAGTGTTGACTACAGATTTAGCCAGATTTGGTTTCCACAATGAATTTGGAGGAAAACAAGTACTTTCTGAGGCCCGGTTTTCTACTCTTGTAAAAATGGAAGCAGTAATAATACCCACTCCGCACCATTACTGTGATAATCAAGTGAGATAATGTTTGCAAAACACCTTGCCAAATAAGTGATGCTGAGGAAATTATCTTTTTGAAAGAGAGAGAATGTGGAGAAATGCAAATTGCTTGAGCTAAATAGTCAAATTGATCAAATCCAAATGCTGCTCTGAATTTTCAATTTAAAATAGATTTGGCTATTCAGTCATAATGTACCTTGCTCCTCCTCTCAAAATATCTGCAAAAATGTTGCAAATGACACAACTTGAAATAGTGACTAAAACTAAAATTATCAATTTACCAGAGTCACTGGAATTTGGTTAAGAAAAGCAAGAATTTTATATGTTTACATCATAAAAGAAAGCTGGGAAAATACTTCTCCATCTCATACTCCCCCTCTGCTCAAGACTCAGAAATCAAGGGTAGGTATTAGTCGGAAAGCTGGACAGCTATCCTTCAAGGTCTTTGGTATTTTATTGTGTTGTGTGTGTCGTGTTGTGTTGTGTTGTGTTGCGTCCCATCACATCCCATGTCATTGCATCACATTCTATCCTGCATGTTATCATATGGTACTATATTACTTTGTACAAAGTGGCCAGAATAATAGTCTTGTCTCCACATGTCTTTATACATCATTCTGTTTTGGTCTTTTTGGTCTCCCAGAACTCGACAGAATGGACAGTGGGAAGACAAAATGGGGATAGATAGGATGATTTGAGCACACTGCATTCTGGGAGGAATAGTACTCATAAGCAAAGTTCTGGAGGAAGACCTTATCTGTAGTATTTGGCAATTGTATTTTTTCATAACTCTCAGTGTCAAGGAACTAGGTGATAAGTTGCCATGTCCGTTCATCAAAAGCATGCTAGAATAATTCTTTCTAGATACCAAATATTGGAATAAGAGCTGTGAATTCCAGTCTATCTTCCAGATGTAGAGCAGAAAAGTGAATTATTAAGCCAGTGGATACTGAGCAAGATCAAGGACAATCCCAGATCTCAGTGTTGTGTATCAATAGAGTCATCCTTCTTAAAGTAAGAATAACTGAAGAAAAAAAATATAATTCATCCCATAGCATAAGCAAAAGGAAACACCATCTTGGATAATTAAAAGAGAAAAAAAATGCACCTCAAAATCATGGTGAAATCTAGGCATAGGAAATCTATAATACTTTCTGGAACGCTCAACATGATATAATTATATATGACCATAAGGAAAAAAGAGCAGCATATCATAAGAACAGATCAGGATAACAGTCTATACTACTAGGATGAGATAGGAAAACAGGATAATATGCAAGATAATTCTTCAATGACAACATTAAATCATCCATTGGAAGGAATCAAGGAACAAGATATACTGAATATATTTGCAAAGTATTTTCAGAATACAGAGGAAAGGCACAAAAGAGTTACAATGATGAGAAAGATGTTGATAGAGAGAGGGAAGATATGGTGTATTAGATATTACTAAATTAATATTGACTTTGTTAGGCGTGCTATTGACATTATAGTTACATCAGAAGATGCCATTATTCTCATAAAATATCCCAAAGTACTTATGGGAAAAATGCCAAGCCTGTAACTTACTTCCAACTGACCAAGCCTACATATGCACACACAAGTGTGTGTATACACATACACATACACATTATCTATCCATCTGTCTCTTGATCAATCTATTGATCGATATATATGTCATCGATCTCTTTCTCTCTCTCTGAAGCAAATGTGCAATCTATTACCAATATGTGAAAGGCATACAGGTGTTCGTTGTCTTATTCTATCCACTTTTTTATAGGTTTTATAGTTTTTAAATTAAAATATGGAGGGAAATAGTATGGTGTAAAAGGAGCTAATGTTTCAGCAAAAATTAAAGGAACATGATTTACATAATGAGAACAAAAGTTTGAATCATAAATAAAATTTTTTTTAAATTTCACAGATATGAAAGGGTAACAAAACACATTGTAAATAATGAGACTTGGTTGAGTTCAGATTCTCCTAATGTGGCACCAAAGGCCAGATGACAGTGAAAATTTCAACAAATATTTTATGGAAAATATTGCAACACATGATAGCTTCCATAGCCTATTATTTTTTGGTGAAGTAAATGAAAGCCATTCACATGTAAAAAATTAAACACTTGTTCTTCTTGGGAAAAAGAAGAATTCAAACCGACTGGGTAAGAAATCACAAGTAAGAGAAGAAATGACATAAAGCAAAAGAATTAGGGATGGTTGTAACTATTACATAAAATACTGTTATAACTGCCAGTAAAATGCTGGACACTATGGTTAAAAGAAACATTTATAACAAAAAGTATAAGAAAAAAACTTAGATCCATGTTTAGATTCTATTAAGAAAGACTGAAAAGCTGAAGGAGAGAGGAAAAGTGCATAAAAGTATAAAAGTCAGAAGGTGCCATTTTTCCTTGAGTTTGATTATCAATAAAATATCACTTAAAGGGCTGTTATATTAAATGTTTGTGATAATGGTAAATATTGTTAAAATCTAAAAGTACTTACTCTCCAAATCAATACAGAACATAAAAAGCAAAGAAAACACAATCCAAAGACAGAAGAACAAAGAGAAAATGCATGTGTTAAAAAAATGAAGGTGCAAGCCAAGATTATAGAATTAGGACAAAGCATGATGTTGAATGTTCTAGTGGAGAAGAGGGATAGATGGAACATGACAGTCTGCGTAGCAGGATCCTCACATTCACAGGAGAGCAGTATGTGGCTCAGAGCAGAGGAAGAGAAATGAAACACATCACTGTCTGAACAGGAAGTGGAAACTGACTTTCTGAGACCCAGTACTCTTATGCAAACTGCACTTCTTTGGGTCTTCTTATCTATATATTTCTCCATCCCTTTTGAAATGTAATTTCACCAGAGCCTAGAAGCTCTATCTTCTTTTATGTATACCAACTTAATAAAAGCTGTTCCTTTTAGCTAGTCATTTATCTTCCAGTTCTCAGATGAGATTTTGTTCTTCTCATGCCTGAATATCTGCAAAGAGCAAGCATCAACTTCAAAGGGAGGTGTCTCTCCTGTAAAGGTGGGCAGTTCACTGAGAGTAAGAGCATAGCTGCTCGTGATCATTTTAAGCAAAGCTTCTTCCCAATTTCCTCTATTTATATGTGTTTTTTTTTTAAATACTCTATCTCATGTTTTAACAAAGGCAACACAGAAACAACCACTACCTAAGTAAGGAGAAAAGCATACATATATGAACTTTTAGATTTCTTAAAGATAACAATGGACCTGCCAAAAATGTCTGGTTATGTTTCCTGTTCAAAATTACTCTATATATGTACCAAATTTTAACTCTCAGAATCAAATTTGACCCTAAAATTTTTGTTTAGAAGCCCATATTTATGATTATTCACAGCTTGATATTACCTTATCACCAATATAGAATTTAGTGCAAACACATTTGTATTAAGATAAAAGATTGGGGGGGGCGCCTGGGTGGCTCAGTCAGTTAAGCATCTACCTTCGGCTCAGGTCATAATCTCAGAGTTCCGGGATGGAGCACCAAGCCCTGCATTGGGCTCCCTGCCCTGCTCAGCGGGGAGTCTGCTCCTCCTTCTCCCTCTGCCCCCACCCCTGCCACCCCTCCCTTGTGCATGGGCGTGCTTGCTCTCTCAAATAAATAAATAAATAAATAATCTTTTAAAAAAAAGATAAAAGATTGGGTTTTTTTAGTCTTATGTTAAATTGTTATTGAAAGTGTTAAAGATGCATCTTTTTTTTATTATTATGTTACGTTAATCACCATACATTACATAATTAGTTTTTGATGTAGTGTTCCATGATTTGTTTGCGTATAACACCCAGTGCTCCATGCAGTACGTGTCCTCTTTAATACCCATCACCCGGCTAACCCATCGCCCCACCCCTCCTCCCTTCTAGAACCCTCAGTTTGTTTCTCAGACTCCATAGTCTCTCATGGTTCGTCTCCCCCTCCGATTTCCCTCCCTTCATTTTTCCCTTCCTACTATCTTCTTTTTTTTTTTTTTAACATGTAATGTATTAGTTTCAGAGGTACAGGTCTGTGATTCAACAGTCTTAACACAATTCACAGTGCTCACCATAGCACATACCCTCCCCAATGTCTATCACCCAGCCACCCAATGCCTCCCACCCCCCACCACTCCAGCAACCCTCAGTTTGTTTCCTGAGATTAAGAATTCCTCATATCAGTGAGGTCATATGATACATGTTTTTCTCTGATTGACTTATTTCACTCAGCATAGTACCCTCCAGTTCCACCCATGTCGTTGCAAATGGCAAGATTTCATTCCTTTTGATGGCTTCATAATATTCCATTGTATATATACACCACATCTTCTTTATCCATTCATCTGTCGATGGACATAAAGATGCATCTTAAAACTATTTTATGATCAGATGTTGGGACCTTGTAATAGCCTAAACAATAAGTCTGCTTCAAAACTTAAAAAATACATTTTTCTACGCAAATAAAGATCTTTAATGTGATTTTATGCTTCATATAATATGTAAATTGCTACTAAAGATGGAAAATTGCATCATATTCTAAAATTCTTAAGCCAAAGGTACTGTATTTTTGAAAAATAAAAATAAAATTCAAATAAAGAATAAATGCACATATCCCCAGAATCATATGAAAATAGTTGAAACACTAAATTTCTAAATATTTAGAATTCTAAAGTTGGTCACCAACAATCAATGCTATTCTGTGTATATGAAAACTCCTCATGATCTGACAATGGTATTGTTTTTCCAAAATGTATCATCATAGTTCGGCCATAGTCTGATTACCTTGGAAGATCAAGTCAATGCATACTTTTATATGAATAATTCATACAACATATGGTAAAATCTCTCAAAATACAGTTTTCTGCACGTTTGTGCCACTGTTCATCCAAGTTCAGACTCTTCTTGAAAATACAGGCATTGTTTTCATTCAAACTTGTATGTGAAATCTGTCTGTAATTGTAACAACTGCAACAACATCATGGTTTGAATGCATGATCTTGAGAGGTAATATTGGATTATATATGAATTCTGCTTCAGGATTTTTATTTCAAGACACTTTGCCAGCATATTATTTTATGTGCAGCACTCATTTTTTGATGCATTTATCTACCCTGCCTATTTTAATTAAATCATCATTGCACTCTGATGTTTTTGCTAATTTTGGATGATGGATCCACCACTGTTTGTTTATACAGGCTGATTGGAAACAAGGCATTCATTATGTCGTGCCTGATAATTTGTTCACTTCATCATCACAAGCCACTTGCTGTAGTTGCTTCTTTGTTATCATCAAGGTTTTATAAATACCGTGTTCTCTCTCGATTGATTTGTATCAGCAGCATAGTCTTTACGCCTGGAGTCACCAAATTCTTGTCATTCCCGCTCTCTTACAAAATGCTTGCCTAATATACAGAAAATTATGTTTTCAAGAAAACCCGCATCTCAGACATTTCTTTAATAGATGTTTGATCCACAGATATGCTATTTGGGTAAATTAACAAATAGGCTGCTATTCCCACAGTGTATTGCATTCACTACTATAATCAGCTTCCCTAATGAATTGCTTTACATTTGTTGGCTTGTTGAGATCTAGTTATTTTGAAAACCTTCCCCATTCTTTACACCATCGCAAATCCCACTGTGGAAAATAAATTCCTACACACAGCTCATGACCATTTAAAAAAGAGAGAAATGTTAATTTTAAAATAGACCTTTTGAGTTGACTGTCATTTCAGAAAATGTACTGGAGAGGCAGGTGAAAGAAATCATTGAGCTGTGATTCTCTTAGTTCTCTCTTGCAGTTATACCGTTGGAATTGATATTGATTCTTTTGAATGATACACGAGGAAAACAGTCAAAATCTGGAGAGTCTGCATAAGACACTGGAAAGTAATAAATTGCTTTTCCCTTTAAACCATATGTATATATCAAAGCTGGGCCTCGGGAAACATCCAGATATCTCCCAAATAACCATCCTCACAAGAATTCAGGGCCCTTTGCAGTGTTAATGGTGTGTATTCTGAGCTACAGGCATGGTACTTGAGTCCTCATATCCATACAGCCAGTTCATTCGATTCACATTCGTTAGGAATTTGAAAGGTATCAGACTCAAATACCTTGTATCATTTTATTTATTTATTTTTTTAGGATTTTATTTATTTATTTGACAGAGAGAGACACAGCAAGAGAGGGAACACAATCAGGGGGAGTGGGAGAGGGAGAAGCAGGCTTCCCGCGGAGCAGGGAGCCCGATGAGGAGCTCAATCCCAGGATCCTGAGATCATGACTTGAGCCAAAGGCAGACACTTAACCACTGAACCACCCAGGCGCCCCAGACCTTGTATCATTTTACTTGAGAAGAGGTTACCTACTGACAAATTCTACACTGCCAAAGATGCATGAACTTGGCAATCTAAGTTATCACTCTGTGAGTACTGCAATCAGAATCACCGACACTATTATCCAAAATATTTACAGAGTATCAATTTGTGCAGACACTTGTGCTGGGCATTGTACAAAATAAATTAGGGATGATTTAATTTACTGATGATTTTAAGTTAACTAATAATTTACTTGCTACTCATTAGGATAACTGAGACCCTATGCACAGAGAGGGGCTTTAAAAAGCCAGGAAAAACAGGAATGACTTCCTTTCTACACTTTAGAAACTGCCAAAATTATAATTCCTCTTTCTGGCTTAGCCTTTACATAAAGTCTTAATTTAAAAAACAATATTAAATATTCCAAACATCCAAACAGGTTCTCATCACGCAAGTGTACAGATCTTAATATTTTGTAATGTTTCCTTCCGTTCACTATTTTAAGAAGTAAATCAAACTTCACAGGTTAAGTGTCACTCTCATCCTTGGTCTCTCCAATTCTCCTCGGACATAATCATTTATCCACAGTCAGTGTGTAAGATTTCCATGCATGCAGTATTTTTATAAATTTACCAAATGTACAACTATCTATAAACAACATAAATATTGTGTTTTACGTTTCTACTTTAACGGTAGTATATTCTGCATATTATTTTGTCATCTGTTTCCACCATGATAACTTTAGATCCAGTTAATTCGTTTACATGCTACATGATTGAGCCACATTTTTATATCTGACTCCCTCATTTTGAGGGACAGATAAGTTGTTTTTACATTTTTGCTGTTAGAAAACTATTGCTGTAATGCCATTCTTGTACACATTTGAAAGGGTTTCTCTATGGAGAGAGCTAGAAGTGGAACTTTTGAGTTTTATATAATAGTCACCTCGATATCACCGCATTTCTTTACTCAAGCTCTCTGGATACAAATTCCTGTTTTCTCATATCATTGTCAAATGTGGTATTATTAGATTTTTTTTTAACTTTTTCCAACTTGGTGGACATAAAATATTATAGATGCTTTCTTTTAATTTGCTTTATTCTATGAGTGTGTCTGGGCATTTTATTGGCCTTGATGCTTCCTTTCCAGTAAATTGTACTGTCATCTTCATTGTCCATTTTTCCACTGGTCATCATTTTTGTATTGATTTGTAGGGGTCCACCATGTATTCTCTGCACCAATCTCTTACCATTTTATATCAAGCGTAAATATTTTCTTCCCATCTGTTATGCTCTCACATTGTAGGATCTTTTGTCATATAGATGATCTCTCCCATGTTATTTTGAGGATATGATAAAAAAAAATGGGGATACTTTCCCCCACAGTGGCCTAAGAATTGTTCGGATTTTTTTTCACACTTGGTATCGCCTGTATCACACAATAAGTCCCCATTTATATGTCAGGCCTTTCAGGTTTCCATTCTGTTCTGCTGGCTTACTTTTATCTACCTTGACCAATATACCACTGTTTTAATTACTGTGTCTTTATAACTATAGAGAAGAGTCCCATCTTACTGATATTCTTTAATATTATCTAGAGATTCATATGCATTCTGTGTTAAGTCAAGCTTCATGGTAAATCATAATATGCACAGGCTATACCTCTTACTAATAAAATCTAATTTTGTGCCATTAAATAAATTTTAAAATGTTCTCCATAACATTTGCCATATTTTTGTCACATTTTATCTCTGTAATTATAGTTTTACCAGTTATCATCTGAGCAATTTTATCTATGTTTTCTAGCTGTTGTTTGTGTCTAGGAACACCTGCTTTGGGAATGGTAATTTTGTATTTGGCAAACTTGCTCAGGTTTTTTATTGGTTTGGATATTTTGTAGATTCCCTTGGATTTTTTTTTACGTAGACAAGTACATCTTCTACAAACAATTTGCGTAAGATTATATTTGTGCTTTTAATGTTTTGGAGAGGCTACCAGCCCATATGGACATGGTTATTTTCCTGTGGGAAGGTTTTTCGCTATTGATTCAGTGGCTTGGTGGATAGAAATCTATTCAGATATTTTTGTTTATACTTGATCCAATTTTTTTCGGTAATACATTTCTAAGATAGAATCCATTTTTTCTCAAGTGGTCAAGTTTATTAACACAAATTTGTACAGAGTATTTGGGGAGTTATCTATAATTAGGTCTTCTACTTCCTTCCTTATATTTTGCTTCTTTTCACTTGTCTCTGCATTTTCTTGAACACCTTATCAGATGATGTGTCAGTATGATTAGATTTCCCAAAGATTCTCTTTATTGCAACTGCATTCTGTTTCATTGGCTTTAACACCTTGTTTATCATAGCCCTTTACCGACTTTCCTTGGATTTATTTTGTTGTGCTTTTCATAACTGCTCATCAATTTTCAACTTTCCTTTTCTAACTAAACATTTAAGGCTGAAAACCACCCTCTAAGTACAATTTTAACCCTAACTTATGTGTTAATATGCAGTATTTTTCGTTTGTATTCAGCTCAGCTCAAAGTATTTTCTGGCTTTCATCATGATTACTTATTTTATCCAAGAGCTATTTAGAACGATGTTCTTAAATTTACCAAACATAAGATTTCTTCCTTTCTTTGCTTTCATTTAATGATCAGAAAACAGTCTCTATGTTTCTTGTTCTTGGCCAATTACCGTGTTTCACATTTCCTAGATCCTAACTAGTTCTCTCTTTGTCCAATACAGTTATCGTTAAGAACATTGTCTTGTATTTTCCTACTATGCCAGGAAATTGGTTTCTCCTGCTCAAAGTCTGCCATTAGGATAAAGTCTAAAACGCTCGCCAGGCTCTGCATGGTCTTGCCACCACTTTCCTCCCCAGCTCCGTCTGGGTCCTCTGGTTTGCGGTGTACACGGTAAACATTGCACCCTTTCCATTTCCAAATCATACCATACTCTTCCCTTCCTCTACAGCTTTATTCACGAAGTGTCCCCACCACTGTTGTCTAGTTAAAATCTTCATTTAGTGACCTCCAAGAAGCCCTACATCTGAGGAAGGGGACCCCAGTCATACCACGTATTCCCTCTGGCGTCATATTTCAGCACTGTGTTTTAGCTCGCTTCTCTGTTTCCGCAAGGCTAGGATAAATTCCATCTTGGGCTCTGTTGTACCCCAGGACATAAAATCCAATATATAGGGGTTCTGTGTGTGTGCGTGTGCGTGTGCACGTGCACGTGTGCACACGCACGCACACACACACACTGAATGAATGAATTGAATTGCAACACTGGAATCAGCAGGTAAATACAGGAATGCAGAGATCCAATTTCTCATTTTTAAAATAATCACATGGGGGTTTTTTTGACAAAAAACAAAGAACTTTTCTTGGAGGAGAAAGAAATCCTTTCTCGAAACGCAGGATTTTAATTACAGTACAGCTTCTCTGGCATCAGCAAGATGATAGCCACGAAATCCGGAAAGACATGTGAGAAGGAATATTTTCATCTCTGAAGCGGTACTTCTCCTGAGCACTGACTGATCTCTTTTACATTTTTAAGATTCTCACCTTTGCTGCTCATTAGAAAGAAAAAAATAATTCTAAGACCACGAGTGTGTTTTCTGCATTATCTTGCGGGACTGAAAACTCTTTGCTGTTGGTAATTTTCTTAAATCTAATGGTCTCTTTTATGTATATATTAAAAATTGGCAAACACCTTTCTGTACAGTGTTTTATCTCCATAATAGCCTGAGCCTTGAGAAAAGCTGGGGCCCTAACAGTGTACTATTATAACACACAAAAAAGGACGACAAGAAATCTCATTGCTGACCTCAGCCGGTCAGCTGACTGTACATCATCTTTCTTTTAATTCAGGAACTACTCAGATACTGTTTTCCATGTGTCTTATCTTGAGTCATTCTAAGTAATTTACTGCCATAATTTATAATCACATTAGAGCCCCACAGGTTAATTACAGAATCTTCTGTGTAAAAAATGTATTTCTCTTTCGTTCGGGTCAATAACATAGCCTTTATTTCGCCTAGCATCCTCTGAATTTTCTACTCTAGAACTGGTAAATGGACTGGCCCAGGGTGACCTATCCATAATTTTACAGGCCTATTTCTCAACTCTCACCTAATTCCTTTCCAAACTGATGAAATTAGTTCTCATATCTTCTGTATTACATTGCAGTTTCAGTGACCCTCAATCATCTTGCTGTTGATGGAAAAAAAAGTCTAACATTTTACATTCATAAAAATCTAACCGTTTGCATTAAGAACAAAGTTCCACAACACCGAATGGGTGGGAAATGTGTATATTTTGTAATTACTCCACTGGACACACACATACATACATAATCACTGCTTTCCCATAAAGTTATAATTATATTCTCATTAAATGGAAACCATCTATAAAAATATCTTCATTATTAGTAGTAGATAAATACATTCTTGTAATAATTGAAAATAAGTGCTTTAATGGCAACTCTTCCGTGGGGGGAAAAAAACACGTTCTTTACTTAATATAGGCACTTCTCATATAGAGCTAGTTGTCATAATATAAACTGTGATAATGTGATTAAGGAAGCATTTGCATAATGCAGGCCACTTTTCTTTATATTTTAACATGAACTTGAGATCAATATGGAAGTTGAGATCATAAACTAGTATCTCTCAAGGAGTGAAAAAAGAGAGTATAATTGAAATGACTTTTTAAAATTTATTTATATTTTATTATAACAACAGGTGATAATGGATTTTTAATCACTCTAGTTTTGATGATAGGAAAATTGAGGCCATTACTCTTCCAATAAAGCTAGATGCAAATACTGGATTTGCTTAGTGATATTTAGGATTTATAACTTTCTTGTAGACTATTAAAAATAAAAGCAAATCCCTTTATTGTTAAAATTCTTCCAACGTAAAATAATGTTGTTAATGTGAGCCTGAATCAAGAAATTAATCACTACCACCCCTTATGTTTTCACTGAATAAAGAAACAAGAGATTTCTTAGAAAGCAACTCTTGCATTCCCAACAGTACTGGCTGTGTGTGTGTGTGCTCTAAGGCACAGTGATTAGGAATATCGGCTCTGGAATAGATTGCCTGGTTTTAAATCCAGGCTTTGTTACACATAAGCTATGCAGTATTGGCCATGTTACTTGCCCTCCCTCAGCTTCATATTCACCTGTGAAGGAGGGATAATAATAATCTCTATCCTCACAGAGGTGTTGGGGCTGTTAAATGAGCTAAGTACTGAGTATAGTATCTAGCATAAAAGGATACAACAATCTTAGTTATTACCTCTATTACAAAATTTTTAAATTGCATTTTTAATATAGTTTCTCATGTCAAAAATATCTAATCACCACTTACTTAATAACCACAGCATTTTAAAGAAAATGTCACCTATAAATTCTGATAAAATTTAAAATGAGCTCCTTATAATTTTTTTAGCTGTTGTTTCTTTCCTATATTTCAATCCTCTTTAAAAAAAAAAAAAAACTAATGGGTAGCTTAATCTCCACTGATGCTACTGCAAAATACAATGTTAATAGAGAAGAGGAAATAAATTACTATTAAAAATCTAGGTTTTGTGGACACCCTGCGGAATAGTGATGTCCCTCCCCAACGCCCCTCCGCCCAAATTCGGTTCAGATGTTGACTGAATGCCATACTTGTACCAAGAAGGTTTGAAACATGAAACTTTCTGAGAAGAGTAGGGCAGGCTTCCCAAGCAGGCCCCAAAATGTCTTGAGAAAGCAGAGAAAGGAGACTGGCTTGGGTTGTTGTGATTAGTGGGTAAAGCTAGGTGAGGATTCCTACATTTATTATCTGAACTTCCCACTAGGCTCTACAGGAGGGAGCACCAGGCTTTCTTACCAGCTTTCCCAGATATGGAGCAAAGGGGAAAGAGTTGCAGTGGGGTTTCAAACCCTCAGCAGTGAAATATCAAAAATGGAGTCAGTCTATTACATCAGTAACTGTAGACTCTAATTTTGCAGGGGAAAAAACCAAAAACAATGAATAAAATTTACTCAATTTCATTTTTATGCTCTAATTTTTCATAAATGATGTCCTCTACTATGTTAAAAGCCAATCCACTTTCTAAAAATATAGAACAAAGTTATATATGTGGCTAATGTAAGTTGGATATGTCAGGATTTACGGGATTCTATGAGGTGTGCCATATTTCTCACATGCTCTGCCATTTAAATAGAATTGAGAATCATTGAACCAAGTAAACTACTAAGTAAATTCCTCCTAATTTATTTACTTAGTCATTTGCTAAAATTAAAAATAAAGCAAAAGTTGAGGAAATGCTGAAAAGAGAATGGAGCTCAGTCCAAATAAGAGTTGGGGATTTTAAAAAGCATTATCTTCATTGTTTTTCTTGAAATGACAAGAGTTAGGGATCAGTGTGGGTGCACTGAAGAAGCCAGGCCAGAGAATTCTCTTTCTGTATTAAAATATGAGAAGAACCTACACTGGGTTAGAGCTCCACATCCTTATATAGTGGGTAAAATGGCTGGAAAAATCCAAGTGTTCATTCTCTTCTGCCCCGGCATGGCACAGGTTACACACAGAGATGGAAGCTGGCACATTTCAGCAGTCTTAGAGACTTTCATTGGTTAAGAAGATGTTGCTAGAACATAATGACACTGTGGAAAGAGCCAGCCCCACAGACCAGAATGTAATGGAAACTGAAAGATTTGGGTTTGCGATTTAACAGACATTTATGAATGGATTCATACAAAAAATAAGGCAATATTATAAAGATTACCTGGCCTTCTGTAAATTGGCATAATACATTTCTCTAGGAGTTATAAAAGTTTGATCCAATTCTATTTTGATATTTTAGAAGATTGTGTCTTCCAGGATTCTAATTTTACCTTTTTTTTTGAAGAGTTCTAGCAATGTAAAATAAAAAAAAAATCTATATAGGAATGGTTTGTGAATAAAATTTGAGGCAGGCAAAAAAAATTATGACTGATAGCCAAGCCTGAAATAATTCTTTTTCTCTTTGCCAGTGGTTTGATCCAAGCTATCTAATTATTCTAAAAAAAAAAGGTATAATGTTATAATTACCTATGGCATCTATTTTGAATCCAAGAACTGCTAAGAAATTAGCTTTATGTGCATGTCCTTTTGTTCTCCATTTGAGCCTGTTATCCTTGATGAACCAGAGGGATCAAGATTTTGATATGAAGGCAGACTTTATATCTTGGAAAAGGAATGTTGGAGGATGACAAAAGAAAAGGAACAGGAGACAGAATTGTCCAGAAAGCAATTGTGACCAAAGGGTAAACCTTGGCATGAAGGAAAAATAAGCTGTTGGAGATACATGAAGTCTATCTCAGTTATCATGGAATGCCTATACATATGATTCAATAAATATCAGGGATAAAAGGGGTGGGGAGTCTGGAGGGAAATCCAACAAAAGCAGCAGTGGACCTGAATGCAAGGCTTAATTTCTCTACTCTATGTTGGCCCATATGAAAGAGTGTGAATAACATTCTGTCCACATTCTGAAGCCAATATTTGTATTTTTGCTTGTACTTTAATATCACTGCCTATTTAGAGGATGATCACTTGTATTTATCCTCTTTAATTCTATTTGGCTATCATATCTGTCTGATGCTTCAGCAACATCTAGCATCTTGGAACCAATTCCAGGATTTTGAACCCAAAGACAAGAAGAATACCTAGCAACTACACTATCTCCTTCCCTTTGATATGCTCTTTCTTTCCTATTGCATTCTGAATTGCATTTGAATTTCTAAATTGCTTCTCTGAAGCCCTGAATAAGTTGGTGGGTGATTAATGAGGTAGAAATGTATTGGTTCCACCATAAAGACTATTTAGCACCATAGAGAAAGAAATTGGGGCTTAACCAAATACAGAGGGGTAAAAAAAAAAACAATATTTATATGTATTTATTTGTACTAGATTGTTAAGGGGAAAAAAGAAATCCAGTCAAAACAAGAAAGAGAGGGAAGCAAATTACTAATAGAAGACAAAAAGAGGTGATATGACTACTGAGTCTACAGATATTAAAAGGATAATCATGGAATAGTATGAACAACTTTAAGACAGTAAATTTGACAATGCTAATGAAACTGACAAAAGCCTTTGAAAGACAGAAACAACCAAAGCTCAATGAAGAAGAAATAGATTATCAGGTCACTCAGAATGTGGCTGGCAGAGGTCAAATGTAGACACACAATATATTGAGGTCAGGTCTACAGAAGAGGCCTGCAGGAACAGAGAGGAGGGAGAAAGGAAACATGGAGTCAGCCAGACAAGGCTTCCATGAAGAGGAGATGCTTGGGTATCATGATCTCGGAACGTCAGGATGAATCTGCTAAAAAGAGGGGAACTAAACGAACTAAGGCACAGAATCATAAACAAGCATAATGCAGTGAGAGAGTGAGAGAGAGAGAGAGATTGAGAGAGAGAGAGAGAAAGGAGAGAAAGAGTCCACAGAGAGAGATGAAACTGAAGAGTAGGCTCCATCAGAAAGGCTTTTGTGTGCTGGCCTAAGGAAATGAAGGTGTATCCAGCTGGTTGGCAGGAGCTAGTTAAGGATTTTAAGAGGGAAACAATGACATTTTCAAGTTTGAATTTCAGAAAAATCACTTTGGAAGCAGTGTGGAGAGCAGTTAGGAGGAAAATAAGACTGGATGCAGTTAGATCAGGTGGAGAACACTACTGTAGTCTCCACACACAGTGGTGACTGCTTCAACCAAAGAGAGCATGGAAGAGAGTTTGGATTCCATCAACAATTTGGAAGTAGAGTCCATAGACAGTCAGACACTGTTAGTGAAGGAAATGAAGGAAGCTTTGCTACAACCAGGCGCCTGATGTGGGCAATCAGGTGAATGGTGATACCATTCATTTAAGTGAGGACAAATAACAGGTTCAGAGGGAAAGAAAGTTAGTTCAGTTTTGGAAATGTTGCATTCGATGCACCTTTGGGATATCTATATGGATGTATTTCAATAAGCAGGATTCTAGATAGATCTTAGAGCTCCTAGAACTCAGCAAAACTGATGTGTCACATTAGAAACTTGACTCACGCCTATAGACGATATTCATATTCTAGCAAAAGAAATAATAGTTATCATTTGCTGAGCACTTCTTTATACGAGTGATTGGGCTAAGCACCTCACACACATTACACTATGTAATTCGCACAGAAAATCGATGTCAGTATTTTATACTTGTGCTATGTATGAGAAAAGTGAGGTCTGCTGATGTTATGCAATTTGCCCAGGAACACATTACACTGCAGCTGGGTTTCAATAATGCAATGCTCTTGATGACTACAGAATGCCAGAACCCTATATTTTGGGGCACCTGGGTGGCTCAGTCGGTTAGATGTCTGCCTTCAGCTTAGGTCATGATCCTGGAGTCCTGGTATCGAGCCCCACATCAGGTTCCTTACTCAGTAGGGAGTCTGCTTCTCCCTCTCCCTCTGCCTGCCACTCCCCCTGCTTGTGCTCTCTCTCTCTCTCTGTCAAATAAATAAATAAAATCTTTAAAAAAAAAAGAACCCTATATTTTAAAGGTGTTCCGAAAAATGCAGAATGCAGCTGTGTCCCTAACTCACCCCATGGATTGCCTCCAAAGAGCCTAGGAGTAAAAATAATCCTGAGAAAAAAGCCCCTTGTCTTTAGAAAATAAAGGGAAACAAAGTAAGGAGCAACCATAACATTAACCTAACATCCAAGTCGAGGTTCCCAGGAGGCAATCACTTGTCTCCAAGTTCCCTCATTATCCATGTTTTCTACTTTGTATTTTCAGATATGACTCCTAGCCTGACTGGTTTAACATTTAGGTCCAAATTTCTTTCCTGCATTGAATTGTGGACTCATGGCAAGTTATGACTTAGCAATTCAGCACTTTCATGAGAGAGTTGACACATGAGCAACAGTCTTGCATCTGTCTCTTACAGGGTGTATGATCTTAGGCAAGTCATTTAACCTGAGAGTCATTGTTCTCATAATTTAATGGGAATAATACATCCAAGCTCTCTACTTCAGCAAAATCTCCTTCAAAACTATATATTAAAATACACTGAAAACTATAAAACACAAGTAGAACTGCAGATGAGCACTCTAAGCTTTTGTTTGTTTCCTCCTCTATAGTGTCTCAGTGACCTTCTATGTATAGTTTTCAAGGACAAACACCAGCCTCAAAATTATCTGGTGTGATTTATTCCCTAATTTTGCTTTTCCCTGAAAAGACTCTGAGAAATTGCCTGTACTTTACAAAACAAAGAAAATACTATTTTCTTTTGCCTACTAAATTGCATAGCTTCCATCTTTCAAACTATTGCTCACAATCCAGTTATCAGTCTGTCTTCTCTGTTAAGTTTCTTGAATAAAAATGAATTTGATACACTGCTCCATAAAACAAAAACACCGGTATATTTCTCTATATACTTCATTACTATTTTTGGTAATAAAATGTAATGTTAAGCTATTGAGCTCTTAGTTGATTCATCAAACCTTGGTTCATTAACAGCTCCATTTATTAGTGACATAACTTTCATCAAATGATATCACTTCATCACTCCATTCCCTTATCTATAAAATGAAGCTAACAGTAACATTTGACTCATAAGGTGCTGAAGACTAAATAAGATAAAGAACATAAAAAAATCATTATGATGTCTGCCATAAATAACAGGTCAACAAATATCAGATAGTATTGTTCATTAATATCATTGGTATGTACTTTACATGTGCCCAGCAAAGTGCTAGCATACTACATGTCCCTCTGTTTTTTTAAATCTCTATTTTTTCTTGCTTCTCTTATCTCCCTTATATCCCATAACCTCATTTCATCATTCAGTAATAATGTCTTCTTGTTGCCATGTCTAGTCTGAAAATAAATGAGTTTTCAGCCCCCTCCCCCCAAATATGGAAGCATTCTGTAATCAGACTATTCTTTACATGGAACTCATTAGCAATTACCTTTGTGCATCATACCTCCATTAATATAAGGATATCATGTCTGTTTAGCCTTCTCAACAATTCTGAGATAGCTCAGAATGATCTCTAGTTCTTCAAATTTTTAACTGATGTCCTTATGTTCCTTCAATTTGCATGACCAGATCATGCTTCCTTATTTTCCTTTAATTTGTTGTAGCAACAACATCAAGTGTATATTTTAGAAGTTTTAGTAAATTTTATGGAATTGTGCCCATGTAATTATGCAGCTATATTCCTGTAATCATTGTATAATTCAATCTTTTATACATCATTTTCCCATAGTCTAATCTTTGCTTCAATCATGTGGCCTACTTTGACACCACTTTCTCCCTCAGCCTTGCATGCACAGAAATTTTATTTGGTCAGTATATCCATACTGGATCTACTTATCAGGAGCAGGTTCACTTTATCCAGGCTCACAGGAAAGAATCTATAAAACTGAAGTCATAATTTACTAGTTTCCAAGGAAAATAGCACTATGACATAGTTCAGGATACTGGCATTAACACAATCATCACATTCCCTGGTTGACATTATACATAGTGAACAGAAAATCAGATGCCATAGAGAAATTATTTTCACAGCTACTGAACAAACATGAAGTTTCATGAGCAGAACACTATCTCGCTCAGCAGACTTACATAGACAGCAACATCCAGTCAAAGT
The DNA here is from genome assembly GCF_029215605.1 of Mirounga angustirostris. Taxonomy (NCBI): domain Eukaryota; kingdom Metazoa; phylum Chordata; class Mammalia; order Carnivora; family Phocidae; genus Mirounga; species Mirounga angustirostris. Next base: position 50,160,177 of record NW_026991711.1, read on the forward strand.
TGCCTCAAGCAAGGGATCAAAGTAATAAAAATCAGAGAAATCAAATGGTTAAAAAGAACAGAGGAAAACCTTTATAAATAGGACTTGAGTTTCTGACAGCTGACAAAGGTTTTCTCCTCCATGGACAGTGTTTTAATGAGCCCAGCTAAAGAATCCTCTCTCTCTCATTCTGTCTCTCTTTCAGTCTCTTTCCTTAGTTAGTCCTACTGTAGGTGGACTTATTCTTTCTTTAATTGTATTAAAATATTCAACTCAGAGTATCATTGTCTCCTTATGGCAATTTGGCATTTTTTTTACGCTGATCTGACATCTTCGTATTAATTTTATTGTTCATCCCCATAAATGTAATCTTACTTCCTTCTTATAAATTCCTGGGGAAAGTATTATTTAAATTTTGGTAAAGATTCCAAACTCACAAGAGTTTAGGCTGAGAATATTAGACATCTCATAGGAATGTTTTCTTTCATAAGAAAAAAATTACACACACACACACACACACACACCACATGAATGTTTTGGCATATAAACAACTCAAAAACTGAATTGTAAAAGGAATCCACTTTGGGTTGGGGACATTTGTCTAAGCACATTCCTGGCCTCTGTCTTTGACTCATTTTACTCCTAGGGAAGTGGCCTTTTTCAATTGGTAATTTACAAAAGAATAAGTTTAGTCATACTGAGCTCAGCATTATCTTTCCTCCTTTTGGGAGCAACCTTGCCTCCATGTCTAAGTGTTTGGTCTAGCTAACAAGGACTGTGATGGTAGGCATATGCCTAATTCTGGTAAGAGAAATTTGGTAGGAGAAAGCCACTTTACTAACAAATTCAGTACTGCCCTCAAAGTTGGCCACAATGAATGTGCTCTTTTACCCTTACTTACTTTTAATATCTCAACTTACTCATAAACCAGGTGGGAGATGGATATACAATTTGCTAGCCCATCCCTTGGAATTTCCAGATCCAGTGAAGGCTAAATTATTAGTACTCTTAATCCACAAGCCTATCAACTTCAGGTGACTTAGCAGCAAACTTTGGATCAACAATTTACTATTCAGCCTAGAGAAGATTCTAAATTATTTGTTTAAAAATGTTTTATAGGCCAGTGCACACATTTTTTTTTTAAGTTGGAGCAGTGCAAAGCTCTCCACATGCCGTTTTAAGCACTAATGTATCTGAGATCACACAGGTCTGAAGGACGCACTTTCCCTTCCCAAAGATATCCTTAAGCCAGACACTTTAATTAACTCTTTAGGGGCAATGTATTGAGGGAAGACTCCTGGGACCATTTTCATTTATAGCACCAGCTTTTGTGTGAAGGGTGAGATGTGTTTATCTCTGAGTCTCAATTACTCCTGCCTTTGCTCTGGTTGCACACATCAGGTCATGCTACTGGTAACAAAATCGTTTCAGGACCCTCGTGCAACAGTGAAGATAAAGTATGATAGAATTTTCTTCTTTTTAATGAGAAAGCTTTTCCAAGCTTGACAAAACAGTACTGTATGACCACTTGATTTTAGTCTTTATGAAGTAAATTTATTCCCAATCAATTCCCTCGGTTCACAGGTAGATTTAGCTTTTCATTAAGATTTGTTAGGATAGTGATATTCAGTATTTGCCGAGTCTCCCAGTAAGACACTGAATTTATTGGCTACCTTTCCATCTTCTTTCAAGGCTGTTCAGCTTCAGCAAACAAATTTTAAAAAGTCATTTTTTCACTAAGAGAATGGTGTTGACTCCTTGTTAGAATTCTGATTACACAGTACACCCTTTAAAGGTAAATTTCAGAAGTAGACACAGTTGCCAAAATCTCTCTCATTTAATTTGATTAAGGTATTATTTAAAAAAAAAAAAAAGACTAATTCCACCTCCTCAGATCTCTTTGACATTCAGAGAACTCCCCTACAACTGGTCAAGTGGTCGAACGAATGCTTTTAAGTGGCAACCTCATCAAAAGAATATAATCAGGAAAATCATCGCTGAATATTTCCCTTCAGAACATTCTGTAAAGAATGGGAGGGTTGTGGAAAGTGAGGCATATGACTAGACTTTCCAGATGATGATGAGGACCCTCGTTCACTGTTGACATTAATCAAGCATATAATAGCCTATTTAACTCCCCAAAATTAAATAAACTATTATTTATTCCCAAGAACTCAAGTGTGCTTTACAACCCAATCTTTTCCCACTTAGAATCAAACCACAGAGGATGTGTTTAAGACAATTTTCTCTATACTGCTTCCCAGCTACGAAGGCAGCTTGCATGAGGGAAATGTGGTTTGCACATGCGCTGCATTCACCCATCACGTGTCCTGTATCACACTGCCTAGTTGTGGCATCTCCCAAGTCAGGTTCTTTCAGGGGTTAGGCTATGTGCATAAAAACAGGGCCTCAGGAAGTCGCAGACCACAGAGCCTCTACTTCAAGATTCCAGACATCTTCTAATGGCCATCAGTTAAAAATCTCTCCATATCCTCAGTTAGTGTAACTTTGGGGAAATAACCAGTCTAAAAAAGGACTAAGAAAGTAAGCTATCATATGCAATATTGTTGTAACTTTAGACTGACCTTTATAATAGAAGAAGCAAATCATGTGTGGTGGTAAGGCTTGGGAGTAAAAAAAAAAAAGTGAAGGTAATCTGTAAGGAAGGAGGACAGCATAAACTTCAACTGGGGGTGAAGTCCGCAAGAGAGAAGCTCTCAAAATGCCTTCCCCTGCAGGGCAGCTCTACCCCTATATCACCAACATTGATTCTAAGACAGCTGTTTTTTTTACTCAGAAGTCCACTTCTTTCAGGCTCTTTGAAATCTTGTAGATAGCACTGTCAGCAGTAGATGAGATGAAGATTTACAGCTGGTGTCAACAGCATATTAATGTCTTTGTGGTCTGTCGTGTCTTATGAGTTCCCACGGTGGTTCCACATGAATTTTGACTTAAGACATATTAGGATGGAGTAGTCTCTGGGGATACTGGAGATAAGTCCCTGAAGTCAGATGGAGAAGGTGGGCAACGGGCAAAACATAGGGTTCCATAGTAGTCATTATAACTTCTTAGTGGTTAGGATCCAATAGCAGCTTAATCTACAAGAGTGCATGTTCCACAGAGTCATCTAAAGCCAAGTTTCTCATAGCAGCACACTGACATTTTGGATTAGATCATTCTTTGTTATGTGGGGTTGTCCTGTGCACTGCAGGATTTTTTGGATCATCCCTGACCTCTGCCACTCAATGTCAGTAGCACTTACCTCTCCAATTGTGACAATCAAAAATGTCTCAAATGTTCCCTGAGTGGCAAAATCACCTCCATTTGAGAACCACTGGACTAAAGCAGCACTAGTTCATCCCACTGAATTTCCCATCATTGTATCTAGCAAAAAATATGCCCTCTATATCTATATCTATATCTACATATAGATATGCCTATCTATCTCTACATATATCTCTATATGTAGATGAACTGCTTTAAACTACTTTTTAATGATCAATTTTTTAAAAAGTGTTCTACAGGGTTAAGAAAAATTCTCAAAGTGTAAAAATTCTTTGTTTGATTTTCAGATGCAATTAATAGAGTCAGCCAGGAGGTTTGTAAAACCCTTGCTTATCGGCTCTGATTCAAAGTTTTTTGGAAGGAAATTTCAGGGGATTTTAAATTATGTTTACAAAGTTACAGAAGAATAATTAACATACTTATAGGGCAATTTTAAAAGGACTTCTGTTTTCCTTCTTTCATTTAAACCTCACAATTATCCTAAGCAAGCATTGTTTTGAATCTGTATAGAAAAGTCTAAGTGACTTGTCTAAGAGCATATAAAAGAATTCTGGAGGAGCCAGAGAGCAAGCAAGCTCATGTCCTTTGACTTTAAAACCAGGCATCTTCCAACAGAATACTTGGTGCCTCTGCTAATGAAACTTGAGGCAGCAAGCAAAATGTTATCACTAGGATCAGAAAGCTCAGAGAGGAGGGGATCGGTGTCTCTGAATTCATATGCCAGGTTGGGTAAGTTTGCTGGTTTCTTTTTAGTTGTGGTACAAAACATGTAACATAAAATGTACCATCCTAGCCATTTTAAAGTGCACAGTACAGGGTGCCTGGGTGGCTCAGTTGGTTAGGCGACTGCCTTCAGCTCAGGTCATGATCCTGGAGTCCCGAGATTGAGTCCCACATCGGGCTCCCTGCTCAGCAGGAAGTCTGCTTCTCCCTCTGACCCTCCCCCCTCTCATGCTCTCTCTCTCTATCTCATTATCTCTCTCAAATAAATAAATAAAAAATCTTTAAAAAAATATGTCTTTAAAGTGCACAGTACAGTAGACTTAATATATGCACATTGTTGTGCAAGAGATCTCTAGAGTTTTTTCATCTTGCAAAATAGGAACTCTCTATCCACTGAGTGACAACTCTTTTTGTCCCCTTCCCCTGCTCCTGGCAACCACAATTCTGTTTTCTGTTTCTAAGAGTTTGATGGCTTTAGATACATCTTATAAATGGAATCATGAAGTATTTGTCTATTTGTGATTGGCTTATTTCACTTCATGTAAGGTCCTCAAGTTTGTCCCATGACGTAGCAAATGGCAGGATTTCCCTCCTCATGGATGAATAATATTCCATTGTACACATATACACCACATCTATCCATTGATAAACACTTGGGTGGTTTCCATATATCTTAGCTACCATGTTCACTGCTGCAATGAACATGGGAGTGCAAATATCTCTACAAGATCTGTTTTTCAATTATTTTAGATATATGCCCAGAATTGGGACTGCTGAATCATACAGTAATTATATTTTTAGGTTTTTTGTTTTTGTTTTTGTTTTTGTTTTGAGGAAGCTCCATATTATCTCCCATAGGAGTTGTATCATTTTACATTCCTACCAATAGTACACAAAGCCTATAATTTCTACATCCTAGCCAACACTTTGTTATTTTCTGGTTTTTTGATAGTGGTCATCTGTTTTCTGTTTTTTGATAGTGATGTCATATCTCATTATGGTTTTGATTTGCATTTCCCTGATGATTAGTGATGCTGAGCATCTTTTCATGTTTGTTGGCCATTTCTAAATCTTCCTTGGAGATATGTTTATTCAGTCCATTGCCTATTTTTAAATAAAAATATTTGGGTTTTTTGATGAGTTGTAGGAGCTCTTAATATATTGTAGAGATTAGGGGCGCCCAGGTGGCTCAGTCAGTTAAGCTTCTAACTTCAGCTCAGGTCCTAATCCCCAGGTCCTGAGATCGAGCCCCGGGTCGGGCTCCCTGCTCCCTGGAGAGCCTGCTTCTCCCTCTCCTACTGCCTCTCCCCCTGCTTATGCTCTCTCTCTCTCTCATGAATAAATAGATAAAATCTTTAAAAAATATATATTGTAGAGATTAACCCAGTATCAGATAAATGGCTTGCAGATATTTTCTTCCATTATGTAGTTTGCCTTTCCACTCTTTTGATTGTTTCATATGCTGCACAGAAGTTTTTAAGTTTGATGTAGTCTCATTTGTCTATTATTTTTCTTGTCTGTGGTTTTATTGTCATATCTAAGAGCTCATTGCCAAATTCAATGTCATGAAGATTTTTTCCTGTTTTCTTCTATGAGTTTTGTTTTTTAGGTTTTACATTTAGGTCTTTATTCCATTTTGAGTTAATTTTTATATATGGTTTAAGGTAAAGATCCAACTTCATGCTTTTGCATGTTAATATACAGTTTTCTTAACACCATTTATTAAAGAGATAATTATTTCCACATTGTGTACCCTTGGCCTCCTTGCCAAAGATCATTTGACCATATATATAAAAGTTTATTTCTGGACTGTCTACTTTGTCTTCACACCAGTACCATACTGTTTAGATTACACTAGCTTTGTAATATGTTTTAAAATCAGCATTGATGTTCTTTCCCAAGTTTGGCTATTTGGGGTCCATTGAGATTCCATATGAATTTTAGGATTTTTTTTTTCTATTTCTAAAATAATGTCTTTAAGATTTTGATAAGGATTTCATTGAATCTGCAGATCACTTCGAGGAGTATGCACATTTTAATAATGTAAAGCTTTCCAATCCATGAACCTGAGATATATTTTCTTTTATTTGTGTTTTCAATATCTTACAGAAATGCTTTGTAGTTTTCAGTGCACAAGTTTTTTGAATCCTTAGTTAAGTTTATGTCTAAATATTTTATTCCTTTTGATGCTATTGTAAAGCAAATTGTTTTCTTAATTTCCTTTTTGGATTGTTCATTGTTAGTATACACAAACACAAATGATATTGTGTGTCATTTTTGTATCCTGCAGCTTTGCTAAATTTCTTCATTAGTTCTAGAAGTTTTTTAGTGGAATCTCCTGGGTTTTATACATATGTCTTCCAGCAGAGATAATTTTATTTCTTCTTTTTCAACTTGGATGCCTTTTATTTCTTTTTCTTGCCTGAGTGCTGTGGCTCGGACTTCCAGTACCATGTCAAATAGAATGGCAAGAGTGTACATCCTTGCCTTGTTCCTGATGTTAGGGGGAAAGCTTTCAGTTTTTCACCACTGATTATAATATTAGCTGTGGGCTTCTCATGTATGGCTTTTATTTTCCTGAGGTAATTTTCTTCTACTACTAGTTTCTTGAGTCTTTTTATTATGGAAAAGTGTTGAATGTTGTCAAGGGCTCTTTCTATATTAATTGAAATACAGATCCTATGGTTTTTATCCTTATTCTGTTAATATGGTATATCACATTGATTGATTTTTATATGTTGAAGTAGCTTTGCATTCAAGAAATAAATCCTGTGTGGTTATGGTGTATGACCCTCTAAAAGTGCTACTGAGTTCAGTTTGCTAGTATTTGTTGAGTATTTTTACATCAATACTCATCAGGGACAATGGTCTACAGTTTTCTTTCCTTGTAATATCTTTGTCTGATTTTGGTATCAGGGTGATGTTGGTCTCACAGAATGAATTTGAAAGTGTTTTCTCCTCTTCAACTTTTTGGAAGAGTTGGAAAAATTAGTGTTAATTCTTCCTTAAATATTTGGTAGACTTCTCCAGTGAAGCCATCTGGTCTTGGATTTTCTTTACTGGGAGGTTTTTGATTATGGATTCAATCCTCTTACTCATTATATATCTGTTAATTCTTCTTGATTCAGTCTTGGTAGATTGCCTGTTTCTAAAACTTACCCATTTTTTCCCAGGTTATTCAATTTGTTGGCATATGAACGTTCACAGTACTCTCATGATCCTTTTTATTTCTATGGCATGAATTTTAATGTAATCCCTTATATTTCTGATTTTATTTACTTGAATCTTCTTTTTTCTGGCTCTAGCTAAGGGGTTTGTCAATTTTGTTAGTCTTTACAAAAAAAAAGCAACTCTTAATTTCATTGATTTTTCTACTATTTTTCTGCTTTGTATTCCATTTATTTCTGCTCTAATCATTATTATTTTATTCCTTCTCCTAACTTTGGATTTAGTTTGTCCCTTTTCTAGCTCCTTAAGGAAAGTGAGGTTACTTTTTTATTCTTTTTTAATGTAGGTATTTACCACTATAAACTTTGCTCTTAATTCTCTTTTAGCTATGGCACATAAGTTTTGGTATGCTATATTTTTGTTTTCATCTGTCTCAAGGTATTTTTTTTAAATTCCTATATGATTTCTTTTTTAACCTATTGCTTGTTCAAGAGTGTGTTGTTTAATTTCCACATATTTGTGAATTTTCCAGTTTTCCTTTTGCTATTGATTTCTAGTTTCATTCCACTGCAGTCAGAAAGTACACTTGGTATTATGTCAAACTTTTTAAATTTTCTTGTTTTGTGGCCTAATATGTGATCTATCCAGAGGAATGTTCCATGTACATTTGAGAAGAATGTGTATTCAGCTATTGGATGGCATGTTGTTTGTGTGTGAGGTCTACCAGTTTTTGACTTAAAGCCTCTTTTTTCTGCTAAAGTATGGCCGTCCCTGCTGTGTTTTGGTTACCATTCACATGAAGCATCTTTTGCTATCCTTTCACTTTTAGCCTATGTATGTCCCTGTATCTAAAGTGAGTCTTTGTAAATAACATATAAATGTTTCTCGTTGTTTTTTGACTGCAGAGTTTAATCCATTTATATTCAAAGTAATTATTGATAGGGAAGGACTTATTATTGCCATTTGTTTCTGATTTCTATATGTCTTGCAGCTATTTTGTCCCTATTTTCCTCTCTTGCTGCTTTCCTCTGTGTATGTGTGTGTGTGCATGTGTGTGTGTGTGCGCACGTGTGTAGCAGCATGCTTTGATTCAGTCCCATTTTCTTGTGTGCATCTTCTATAAGGGTTTTCTTTATGGTTACCATTGGGGATTTCATAAAACATCTTACGGTTACAAATATATATTTCTAGCTGATAAAAACCTCACTTCAATCATATACAAACACATTACACCTTTACGTCTCCACCCACTTTTTGTTATCGACATCACAAATTAAATCTTTTACATTTCATAGCGATCTACACAGTTTTATAGTTACAGTTATTTTTATGCTTTCATCTTATATACTCTATATCTGAATTAAAAGTGATTTACACACCACTATTATAGTACCACATGACTTTGTATTTGTCTCTATATTTACTTTTAGTAAAGAGCTTCATATTTTTATATGTTTTTTTGCGGTGTAGTGTCCTTCTATTTGAACTTGAAGGATTCTCTGTCAATTCTTTCAAGGCAGGTATAGTGGTGATAAACTCCCTTAGGTTTTGATTATCTGGGAAAGTCCGTATTTCTCTCTCTTTTTTTAAAGATTTTATTTATTTGACAGAGAGAGAGAGCGAGCAGCGGAAGCAGGAGAGGGAGAAGCAGGCTCCCCACTGAGCAGGGAGCCCGATGCGGGGCTCGATCCCAGGACCCTGGGATCATGACCTGAGCTGAAGGCAGCCGTTTAACTGACTGAGCCACCCAGGTGCCCCTCTCCTCATTTTTGAAAACCAGTTTTATTGGATATAGTGTTCTTGGTTAACTGTTCTTTTCTTTTACCACTTTGAATATAATATTCCATTCTCTTCAGGTCTGTAATGTTTTTGCTGAGAAATCCACTGTTTATGAAAACTCTTTTGTACATGGAGACACTTTCCCTTGCTTCTTTCAAGAATCATAGTGAGATTAGATTACAGCGTTTCTTCATGTGGGCAGTCCTGTAAACTTTTTATTTGTATATTTTTAAGTAAAATTGTATATATTATATGTAATACGTGATGATGTGAAATACATATACATAGTAAAATGACTGCTACAGTCAAGCTAACTAACATATCATCTCCTGACATAGTTAACTTCTGTGTGTGTATGAAGAAGAACCTGAAAGCTACTCTCTCAGCATATTTTCAGTATCCAATACAGTATTATTAATGATAATCATCATGCCAGTGCTTTAGATCTCTAGTATTCTCTTATGATCCTTTGTATTTCTATTGTATCAGTTGTAATATCTCCTCTTGCATTTCTGTTTTTATTCATTTATCACCTTTTTCTTAGTCTAGTTAAATGTTTGTCAATTTTTTAAATCTTTTCAAAATGCCAACTCTTAGTTTCACTGATCTTTTCTACTGTTCTGCCAGTCTCTAATTTATTTCTGTTCTGATCTTTATTATTTCTTTCCTTTTTCTAACTTTGGGCTTAATGTATTCTTTTTTAGTTCCCTGAGTGAAAAGTTAAGTTGTTAATTTGAGATCTTTCTTTTTTCTTACTGTAGGTATTTATCACTATAAAATTATCTCTTAAACCTGCTTTTTTGCTGCATCCCATAAGTTTTATATGTTGTTTTTCCATTTTCATTTGTCTCAAGGTATCTTTTGATTTCCTTGTAATTTCTTCTTTGACCCACCGGTTACTTAGGAATCTGCTATTTAATCTCTACCTACTTAGGAATTTTCTTCCCATTATTAATTTCTAATTTCATATCTTTCAAGTCAGAAAAGGTATTTAATATGATTTCAATCTCCGTAAATTTGCAAACATTCATTTTGTGGCCTAATATTCTTTTTTATGGTTTCTATCTCTTTGTTGAACTTCTCATTTTGTTCATGTATTATTTTCCTGATTTTGTTTAGTTGCCTATATGTGTCCTCTTGTAGCTCACTGAGCCTCATTTGCATGATTACTCTGAAATCTTTGTCAGGCAATTCATAGATCTCCATTTCTTTAAGGCTGGTTACTGGTAGTTCATTTATTCCTTTGATGGTCTCCTTGATTATTTGTGATCTTTGTGGCCTCGATTGATGTCTGTGCACGGGGGCATGCCAGGAGCCTTGGTCCATAGGATTCAGACTGGGGCCAAGGGTGCCAGTCTGGTGCTGGGGTAGGCTATCAACGTGGGGGCATAGTAGACAACCTAGCACTTGAGACTGCAGGAGCTGGCCTGGGTTGTTACTTTTCCTCATTCCTTTTTTGTTTTCTTCTCACTCAATCATTCTAAATGACTTGTTTTTGAGTTTGCTAATCCTTTCTTCCACTTGATCATGTCTTATATTGAACCTCTCTGGTGAATATTTTAATTCAATTCTATTCTTCAACTCCAGGATGTTTGCTTTTTTATGTTTCCTATTGACATGTTCATTTTGTTGATACATTCATTTTGTTCATGTATCTTTTTCCTAATTTTGTTTAGTTATCTGTCTTCTCTCAAAGTGCACTGAGATTTTCAAGGTGGTTATTTTTAATTCTTTATCAATTAACTCATAGATCTTTCTTTCTTTAGTATCAGTTTCTAGAGATTTATTTTGCTCCTTTGATTGGGCCATGTTTCTGGTTCGTTGTGTGCCTTGTGACTTATTTGCAATGATTTGTGCATTTGAAAAAAGAGCCACCTCTCCCAGTCTTAGTGGACTGTCATCATACCGGGGAAGAACGTCACCAATCATCTGGCTAGAGATTCCTGGAGCCTTTCAAGCCATATTTTATGAGGAGTATGGGGTTGTGTCTTTCAGTGCTTGTATTTTCCTATTTAAGAGGTTGCTGGTTACTTTTTAGAAGCTTATAATTTCTTGCTGATTTTGGTATCTGTCTGTGGTTCTGAAGGCTCTCTGGGGCTTCAAGGAGCCAATGAGCTCTCTTTTATCCTCTCTGACCCCCAAATATCCAAAGTATGCCAGCTCCATCAGCACTCTGAGTCAAGTGAGACAGAAACCAATTCTTCAAGAAGTCCCCTGAAAGCTGAACTGTTGGACATACACATTCCAGTCTTCTCTTTCCCTCCTGAGGCAGAAGCCATAAACTGGGCAATTCTTCCTAATGCCTTTGAACTGTGCTAGCTTCTGTCTGAAGTGGTTGGAGGTACTCTGGTGCTGCAACAAGCCAATGAGCTCTCTTGTTTTCATCTGCCCCTCCGATCCAAAGTATACTGGCTCCTGGTCAGCATTCTGAGTCAGGTGAGCAGCAACCAGTCCCTTGTGCAACCCCTCAAAAGCCAGAATGCTGGACAAATGTTAGGTTCTTCTTTTTCCCCTCAAGGAAGAAGCTGTAAGTTAAGTCTTTTTCTCCTGACTGCAGTGAGCTATGCCACCTTGGGGTAAGGGCTGATGTGGTTGAATCAAAATGGTTTTCCCTACCAGTTAAAATGCAGCTGTTCTTGGCCTTGAACTTGCTTGAAGTACTGATATTTCTTAACTAGTTTTTGGAATTCAAATAAGAGCTTTTTGGACCATATACTGTTGTCAAGTCAATATCTCTGTGGGGGAATGACATCTGGGGCTTCCTATTCCTCCATCTTGCAGATGTTACCCCCCAGCTTGCCGGTTTTTTAAAAGAGCATATTGTTTTATTTAAAAGAATAACTTCATTTTTAATTTTTTGTCTTAAAAGATGGATGTGATTTCACATGGTATATACTCCCTGGTCTCAGAGCATATAATTCTGCTTCTTTTACCTTCTATCCAGAAGGAAATCAGATCAACTCTTTTTCAGATATAAAGATATGATTGATCAACAGAAATCTCATTTAATGGACTCACCTCACCTAGAACAGAACAAATGTGGAAATGAAAAGAGGATTACAGTCCTATTCTAAATAATTACAGAAGACTCCAGTTACTATGAATTCAATCAAAATCCACTTTAGCTTTTGTGTACCCTAACAGAACAGGAAAAAGAGGTTTGAGCACTTGCTCTGCAACTTACTGTGTGATCTTACACAAGTTATTTCACCTTTCCTAATCTCCATTTCCTCATCTATAGAATGAAGATGATGACAGCATCTGCCTCAAAAGTTTATTGTGGAGATTAGCTATGATAATGAATAAGAAGTAATAAATGTTCAAAAATATTATCTATTACTATTAACTATGCTATGTAAATATTATTAACTTCATTACTAGATTCCACCACTTATGCCACCATGATAAGAATAATTTCTAATGCAACAATTCTCCTCCCTCCTACTAACCTGCATGATCATGTGTGTCCTATCTCAGGCTTAGGCTAATGAACACATGTTTACCCAAATGACTCTCCGGGAAATTCTGTTCACTAAAGCCTTTACCTTTGAAAATTTTTCTGTGTGTTTTAATATTAAAATATGTCTTCTACCAAAAATACAAGTGACACTGCATCTCTTTTAGTACCCCTTCAAATAGTCTTTGCTACCATTGCTAAAAAAACTTGTTTTTTCCTAAATAAACAAACTAAAGGAAAAGAAATGGATTCTGAATTATATAGCCTCTGTACATTAGCCATAAGAAAGTAAAGCAGGGAATTTGGCTGTCATTAAGTTAACTTAATCAATGAAGACAGTGAAACTGAGTCATATTAAAAAGGGCATTTTCCCTGAAGCTGAATAATCTAGCCTATTTAAATTGATTAAATTATCTGGAGATCTTGCCTGTTCTTCATTTTTGTGCCAGGTAGAAGCAAATACATTGAGTTTCTTGGAAAAATAATGTATTTGTTACATTACATAATGTACATTAATTATCTTACCACTAAATAAAAAATTACCCCTGAATTTAGCAGCTTTAAATGACAAATATATATCTCACAGTTTCCGTTGGTCAGAAGTTCAGGCACAGCTTGGCTGGGTCTTCTCCCTAAGGATATTTCACAAGGTTACAATCCAGGTGTCGACTGAAGCTGCAGTCATCTCAAGGCTTGATGGGCAGTAGGATACATTCTTGATCTCCCTCATGAGACTGTCAACAGGTCTCAAGTCTTTGCCATCTGTTGACAGAGATGCCAATTCCTTCCCATGTCAGCTTCTCCATAGGGAAGCTCAGAATGCAGCAGCTGGCTTCCCTTTTGAGCCAGTAAAAGAAGGAGAGAGGGTGCTTCAGCTGGAAACCACAGACCTTTTGCAACTTCATCTTGGAAGTGACATCCCATTGCTTTTGCCACATGCTTTTCACTGGAAAAAAGTCCTAAGATCCAGTCCCCTCACAAGGGTAGGGAAGTACCCAAGGGTGTTTATACCAGGAGGCAAGATCATTGGGCACCTTTAGGAGGCTCTCACACATAGATCAATAGGAAATGAGCAGGAAAGAACAACTGAAAATACTGGGTAAGTAAGGTAAATTAGGTTCTTTGCTTTCTGGATCCTTTACTCCTAATGCCAGTCAGATAGTAAGAGAATATAAATTGTTTTCAAGTGAAGAGTTTCCACTGCCTTTTATGATGCCAAGTTTAGAAGTGCAGGATTTTAAGAGGGATTCTTCAAGAGGAACAGCTCAGCACCAGCCAAGGCTAATGAGCGAACACCATGATACTATTTCTAGAAGTGTCACCTTTCTGGTGATCTTTTTCTTTAAAATCCCCCTGGAGGTCTGCATTTATGTCCTTTGACTAAGGAATGTGCAGTAGCTCACTACAAAAAGATGGAGTCCCGCAGGAGGAAAACTTCTACAAGATATTATTTATTCTCTTCCTCCCTACTTATTCTAAAAGGAAGGGAAATTGAAATAGAAGAAACTTTTGAACACAGCATGAATGCAGAGCTTGTAACTGTCGTGTTACTTTTAGTTTAAACTTAAGCCTCTCTTATTCTTCCAGTAGACCCTTTGAAACTGCTGCTGTCAATGCAGAGGAGACCACGTTATTTCAGAGTGAATGCTTTTCAAGCAAACACCGCATCTAAGTTAATTAAAATGCCTACGTTGTTTTCCTTCTTGAGCCTTAACAGCTTTGAGGAAAAAGCAGACAATTCAACTGCCAGGGGGGAAAAAGTAAAGTCAAACAAATTGACAAAAAAATCATGGGCTGAATGTAATCATCACCACATCCTTCAAACTGTACATTTCTTTAACTGGGCCATTGTTTTCAACTTCTTCCTTCTTGTAGCATGCTGATGACCAACTGTCCTATTTACTTCTGGGTTTTAATGACCATGTCATTATCGATTACAATGCTTTGGGGCTCACCTCCCTTCTATGAGGCCACTGGGCTGCTGCTGTGAGCTTTGTTGGGTCTGGAAGTGAGATGAGTGAGCCCTACCAGCCTAGCCCTATGCATAGGCAGAGCAGACAGTCACATGCTGTGATAGAAGCAAAGCAACCTATTAAAGTATTTAAATTCATAGTGTTTAAAGTGTTAAATTCATATATTCAGGACTCCTGCTTGCTGTCTGCTAGTCTCCTACTTTGCAAACACTGTAGAGAGAGATTAACTCATGTAGATACAAGTAATTGATGTGAATTCACTAACCAGGTTGCTTTTCTTTGGCATTGTAAGGACAAAGAAATCAAAAATCACAGACCATTTATAGAGACAGTACCTTCAATCCTAGTTCTCTCTCCTCTCCCTTTACCCACACGCCCCTCAGGACAACCAGTAAGAATCTATTAGACATGATAACATGGTAACATAGCAACCCTGTGCAGTTCAAATCTGTGCTGGAAACTGAACTATTATCACTTGTGATGATTAGTCTTATGTGTCAACCTGGATAGGCTATAGTACTCAGTTACTTAATCAAACACTAATCTAGGTATTTTGCTGATGTAATTAACATCTACAGCCAATCAACTATACATAATGGAGATTAGACTCTATACTCTGGGTGGGCCTCATCCAGTCAGTTGAAAGGATACAAAAGCAAAAACTAACATTTCCCAGAAAAGAAATTCTGCCTCAAGATTTCAGCACAAAGGCAGAATATATATATATAATATATATATATAATTTGGAAGTCACTTTAGAAATCTTTCTTCTCTTTCATTCCCTTGTCCAATCCAATCAGCTCTTCTTCATATATATTTCCGAAATGAGGGTAAGAGGAAAGTAGAAAGATATGAAAGAGTTTGAGTCTATAAAATTTGGTCACCAATCAAATGTGTTAAATGGGGGAAGAGGAACACAGGATGACCCCTGGGTTCTTCTATTAGCTAACTGAGTTTGCCGCGATGTCTTTCATTGAGACAAAAAAATACAGAGGAAAATACGTTTTTCAGAGAAGATGGGTTTAATTCTGAAATTCTGATTTTGAGATATCTGTGAGGCTGCCAGGAGAAAATGTGCAAGACTTGCTAGACTTAGAAGCTTCGTACTCAGAGCACTCTTGGTCAGGAATAGAGAGATATGACAGCCTCTCAGCCTACATGTGCACTCACCTGGGAAATTCAGGAGGCAAAAAAATGATGACGGGACGCTAGGAAACAAGGAAACACGGTGTCAAGATGATCAGAAGACATAAAGGAAATCAAGAAGGAGCAGTTCAGATGACCTGGAAAGTACTTCATTTTCTTCTTTTCTTTCTTGCCACAGAAAGGCCCGATGCTGAGGAGAAGAAAAACTGAGGTAAAGATTTAAGAAGTACCCAATAGTATCAAAAACTAGGAAGTTATTTAGTGACCTGACCAAGAGCAATTTCAACGGAACAGAAGCCAGAAGGCAGCACGCTGCGCAATCGATGAGATGTGGGAAACTGGAGAAAGTGATTATACCCCTGAAGGGAAGAAAAGAAATGGAGTAGGAGCTGGAAGATAATGAATGTTGAAAGGGGAATGCATTTTTTAACTATGCAAGAATCTAAAGCATTCAAATTAAGGGATATTTCTGTGTTGTTTGTTTTAACTAAGGGAGAGTCACTCTATAATATATTTACATGCTGAGAAAAAAGAAGAAATAGAACAGGTGTTCTTAATTTGAGAAATGCCTGGATGGTCTGAAGAGGCTCCATAAATCCCAGAAATTGTAGATAAAGACTGAATATACTATTCTGTGCAAGTTAGTTTTTCTGTGGACCCAGTTTTCAAGGTCTCTTGAAAACATACACGTTTAAAAAATTGATTGAATGAGCGGATGAATCAAATAATCATGGGGAGCTGTGACCCCCAAAATGGCCAACAGAATCCTTAAAGATAAAATCAAGAGAAAACTTAAAAAATATTTTATACCAAGTGAAATAATATTTACATTAAAAAACAGAAGGTTTGAAAGACCCCAAAGTGTACTTCACTGGATACGGCAAGCAATTCTTAGCTGTGAGATGTCTAAGCTGCAGGGGGGTATGGCCGAAGCAAATCTGGTGTTCTGGTATATTTTCCAGTGCCTAAAGTACCAGACAAACTATACATGCCTTGAAGACAGCCTCTTATTTTTGACAAATAGAACTTTATTGATATTATCGATTTCTAACCCTTTCTCTCTCTCTTTTTACACGACTTTGTATCCCAACCAAAAGTCTTTTGTTAAATAAACATTAAATAAATTTTCTTGCTCTAGGAATGGATTGAGAGAGGGCAGCTCATCTTAGCTCAGTGTTAGGTCTCAGTCTCTGAGAAGGTCATGAGCAGAGGAGATGAGTTGCACTCACTTTGAAAGAAATGCTCACAAGTGTTTCTTTTAATCAGAGTCTGGAGAAACAGCTGGGGAGATACTCAAATGGGAATTGTTCCATCTTGGAAGGTTAACATCGAAGCAAATGCTACACACCAAACAAACCACAAATATTTAAACTGTAAAATAAAAGGAAAGAAAAAATATATTCTAAATCTGTATTAAAAGTAATGCCATGTAGCTGTATAAAACTCTAGCGAGGGTTGTGGAATGAATCTTTAATGGTATCATTTATGCTTGTCCCAATGCACTATGTTCACAATGAGAACTGCCTACAAATCTTGATGTACCATTTTATTGCACCGAAAACTGCCCACCATCTCACAGAACAGCAATTGTAAATTAGAAATATATTCTGTTTGGTTTGAGTCAACAACACATTTGGAAATTTATGAAGTTACACAAAAGTACACAGAAGCACACAAAAGCATTTCTGAGACAGTTGTGTCTTTTCTTCTGGTCTTGGGATTCTGAGAAGGGTAGTCCAGGCTGCTTCATCAGCAGAGCAGCTCTACCTGAGTGTGGCCCCCAACTCCTCTGAATCCAGCTGGTAATGATCTCTACATTCCCCCACCCCAACCCTGGGGCCTAGCAGAGATTACTCAATGACCATGAAAGTTTCTGAATCCTGAGAAAAAGTAACTTACATGGCATGAGCGTGGTTGGGTATGCTCCTATCTCTCATGTTACTTGGTTACATTTTAAGTAAACAAGACTTTAATATATAGGTATGAAATGCATGTCATGGCAATTTCAGACATTAGAAACTGCTGAATCCAAGTTTTCGAGACAAAAAAAAAAAAAAACTTGTATAAAAACTTACTATATTTTAGGTGGTTTTCTTTTTTTTTTTTAATCCTGTTTTATCAAATTTGGGCTTTTTAAAAAATTAGTAAAACAAGAGATTCCTCTTTCCCTAGCTCCATTTTGTTGGGACTGCTGTTTAGTCCCAAATTAAATATTGATAAAAATCTTAAAGAATGAGTTTAACTTTCATTTAGTCTTTGAATATTCTTTGGGTTAATATTGTTTCATGTCAGAATCAAATGCCAAATTTAGCAACCAATTTCCAGATTTATGTTGATCACATGAACTAAGTTTCCAAAAGACAGAGAGCACTAGGTAGACAGGAATGATAACTACCTTTTGCTTTTACAAAGTTAAATCCAAATTCTATATGAAAGATATATCTAGATCTAAATAGACTCAAGCCCTCACTTTCTTCTCGTAGAAAATAGTTTGAAATAAATAATTAGAAAGTTCAAGAGGACAAAAAAATTCTTAGCAATGAAGAGAATAATTTAAAGGTAGGATTGGAAACATAGAGTAAATTTTTAACATATTTACAGTGCTCTGGAAGAATTATGTCTACACATAGCCTGTACCAACTTGAGAGCTAGTGAGGAAATGATACAGAAAACATAAGCTGATTTTAACAAAAAAAAATATACTAATAATTTCTTATTCTATGTAGACAAAACAGGTACTCATGCTAATTGCAAATAATATAGCCAAAATACGCCTGGCTACTAGGGTGACTTTACTGAAACAAAGGAGAATTAGTCATCAAATAACGTCACAGGAAGAAGTTGCTTATAATTATCAAATGAAACATATCTGAATATAATACAATAAAGCATAGGTAACATTAAAACATTCTTGAAGTCTTGAGAACTCTGAAGATTTCCATTACCAGAAATCTAGTAAAGATGTTTGAATAAAACTGCAGATATGTTTTGGATATCATACTAAATAATGGCTGACAAAGCAGGTTTTATTTGTTTGTAACAGATTACAAACACTCTTGTCCTATTATACTGATTTCTCTTTTGAAGGCTAATCCTTCTTCAAAATACAGGATTTTTGACTATCAAACATTTACTCATCATTGTCTATTCTCTCAGAATTACTATGGTCACTCAGTTTCTTATGCAGAAGGGCAAAGAATATTTATTTCTGAGCAATTTTATTATAAATTGAGAAAATATTTAAGAATGGAAAAGACAGGAAATCTCTTTTCCAGGGACTGAAAAACAGGAAGAAAAAAATGGAAAACCAACTGAAACAGGTTATAAGATGAAGTTAGCTGACAAACAAAATTCCCTATTACTTTAAGTGAATTTGTTTTAAAATGACCAAATCCTTAAAAGTTACATATTTTATTTTGAATAAAAATCCCAGAATAAACAGACTTGATTTTTTTCCACAAATAAAACCCCATTTAACATTACTTCAAGTAAAATTATGGAATTTCTTTCTCCTGCTTGTACTTGACAAAAATGTCTCCTACATCCAAATGAATTGTTGAATTAGATAATCTACTTCCCAAAGGCTTCAATTAGCTTTAATACACAAAATAATCAAAGGAGCACTGATTCTCCGATAATGCTGAAAAAATAATCCATTAGAATAAAAAGTCTAAATAAATTGCTGCTTTAAGATGTAGTACATATCTTCTGTAGTACACAACTTCTAAGATGGCCTCATTGAGTCTTCCATGCTCTGTGTCACCCTTTTCCTTTGCATGTAGACTGCACCTAGTGACTCCCTTCTAATACACAGAATACAGCAAAAGTGATATGAGACATTTCTGACATCAGATTTCAAAAGGTCTGTGGCTTCTGTCTTGTTTGCCCTCCCTCACTCTCTTGCTGGCTTGCTCTGAGGCAAGCCAGCTGCCATGGAACCACCTTCTGGAGAGGCCCACATGGCAAGGAACTGGCCAACAGCCAGTGAACACCTGAGGCGTGTCAGTAACCACTGAGTGAACATGGCAGTGGATCTTTCTCCAAATGGGCCTTGAGATGACGACAACCTGGTCAACACCTGTGAGGGAACCTGAACCACAGACACCTACATGCTCTTAGATTCTTGACCCATAGAAATCTTGACTAAATAAATCTTTGTCATTTTAAGCCACTAAGTTTTGGGGTCATTTGTTATGCAGCAATACATACCTAATACATGATCTAAAATTGAACCCAATTTGGGCTCATGCCTAGGAAGTTTCGGTATCTGGCAGAAATTATATTCCTCCGTGGAAACATTCTTACAAAACATTTGTGTACAAGTGGCACCAGGATAGTCATAATCAAAGATATTCTTAAGAAAAAAGTATACAGTCAAAGGGGTCTTCTTTTTTTTTTTTTTACAAATTATTTTGATAATTGTTAACATAATTTGGCAATAATTTTATTTTTACCTTTTTTAACCACTCAGACCTTTTTCGTAATTAAGTGATATTTTAATAGTACATGGGAGGTTTCAAAGGAAAAATGACACTGATGTCTTGAATCATCAATAAATAAAGTAAAATTTCTAGAAAATTTAAAGAAATTCATGTCATCCAAATACCACTGTTAATTCCCCTGTTGGAATATCCTCCCTCAAAAGACATTTCCACATAGCTCCAAATCAGGTTTCCTCATCAATTTTTCCTCTTCTCTGTTAGAGATTTAATAGGAAATGAAAAGGGAAAGCAATCAGATCAGTGGGATAACAGGGTTGGCAGATCTAATAGTCAAAGGGCTCCACAGTCTCAGTACCACACACTACACCTGAGCTTGCTGTGTTACACGTGCTTACGATGAATGTTTCTGCATATTTGGTTCTCTTTCTTACACAAGTTTTTGGTTATAATCTTCCCATTGTAAATAAACAATGGCACATGTGTATTAATTCATATGTCAAGTATCAATTATTGGTATTGTCTGTGTTAAGGAGTCCGAACCTCAGCAACAAAGAAAGTTGAGACCTTATTAAAGATCACTGCCATTTTCCTAGGAGGGGACTGTGGACTTGAGTAACACATTGTCATCTATTTGTTATCTCTACTGTGTGCTGTCTACCCTAAAATTTTATAATGATTCAGGTGCAGTAAATGTTCCAGTCTTGTTTGATGATGTTTGGATGCCAAGTACAGAAAATAATTATAATTAATTTTTAATGGCTGAAGTTACTTGGACCTTTGCTTGTCCAAATGGATGAATTTTTTTTACCTTCATAAAGTGTATCTAATCATCTAACCCAGATATAAAAAAAAAAAGTGTGTTACACTAAGAAAGGACTTCATTCATGAATCACTAATGAGAGGTCTAAGTGGGAGAGAAAAGACTTGAAACCTAAAATGTAGGTAGGTAAGTACTGCAGGATGAACCAACATTTTGTCTCAAGATAATAACTCTTTCCATTTTCACCTTGCTGTGCTTTTAATATAAGTTTAACATGAAAATCTCCAGACATAAAATAAAATAACATAAAAAGGGCAGTGGGCACTTCAAAACTTCCAATATCTAACTGAAAAATCTTTGTCCTGATTAGCCATCTGCTGTTATATTGCAGAGATTCGTAGGATATAATAATGACCCTTACATCTTTTCACTCCTTATACTCTAGTATCATATTGTCCCATTAGAGGGAGAGAGGCTGTTTAAGGTCTCTTAATAACCAGGTATGCTCCATCTGGAGAAGTAGCTATTAATTCTAATGTCTTTTGTATTAACACATCATATCAAAGGAATCTGGTAGGTTGGAACTAATGGGTCCTGCACCCCCTGCTTCCCTAGAATATGTCAATATACCCTGCATTTCCAAAATACTCTTCAAAAGATTTTTTAAAATTCATATTGAATATAGGAAGAAATTTAAGAAAACTTTCTCAAAGTATACAATGCTCACAATATTCACAGAATCCCCTCATTTTAAACCTCAAGTTAATTAAATATCTGCTACTGCAGAGCCCAATTTTATTTTCTTCCAATATTGCAAAGCTCACAAAACTCCCTCTCACTACGACTTCCTAGATTATTCATTTATTTACTCATTTAATTTTTTTTAACTTAAGACTTTCTGTTGACTCATAGTCTCAGTGTCTCTTCAGAGATTCAGAGTAACATGGGTATTTTATAAGGAAAGCTTTGGAAATCTTCCATAATGTTTGCGATGCAACACTGATGAGAGACACAACACCATAATCCTCAAAAATACTATTCCAGCTCCACCTCCAATCTCAAAGTTCTGGGGCTTTAGATCCACCCATCAGCATCCCATGACAGGCAGTGGAACATACCATTCCCTGGTGACCTTCAACCAGCTACTCAAGAGCCCAAATGCCCTTTCTCCCTTCGTAAAAGAGAGGAGAGCTTCTTCCTTCACTTTTATGCAACTCTATGGAGGTACTGATTAAGGTCAAACTCTCAGAAGTCCAAAGAAAAAGATATTCTAAAAAAAGTAACAATAATAATCAACATCAAAAACTAATAATGTCATTATGGTGATTAACATAACATAATACTAAAAAATAATAAGAGACAAGGAATTTTGAAGATTGTACATGTGCTGGATCTTTCTCTTGAGATGCATCTTTGGGTGGGACAGACTTTTATATGATTAAAAAGAGTACTTAAAGTTCATGCAAACCCCTAAGTTAGAGGATAGACTTTTCAGGATATAAAATAATTCCTCATTTTATTAAAAAAATTAAAAAATAAAATCTTAAGTCCCTTTAAGTGTTTGTTTATAGACTATTAAGAACTTCATATGGTGAGAAACTCAATACGGAAGTGTTCCAAATTACTTTTTTTAAAAGATTTTATTTATTTATTTGAGAGAGTGAAAGAGAGAGCACTAGAGGGTGGGAGGGGCAGAGCGAGAAGCAGAGTCCCCACTGAGCAGGGAGCCCAATGTGAGGTTCGATCCCAGGACGCTGGGATCATGACCTGAGCTGAAGGCAGACATTCAACCCACTGAGACACCCAGGTGCCCTCAAATTACTCTTGATTAAGTATCAGAAATTATAAGGAATGCAACTGATGAGTTGTTGAACACTACATCTGAAACTAGTAATGTACTATATGTTGACTAATTGAATTTAAGTTAAAAAAAGAAAAGAAATTATAAGGAAAATTAAAAGTTATAATAATAAAAGAACATTTACATGTCCATTTTCAGTTTCAGTTTTTAATTTACTAGGCAATTACAAATCTACTTGATTAAAATGCTGAATACTCCACGTACCTTCCATGGCCTTGCCCTTCATCACCATGACAATCATTTCCTCTTGGATGTATGTGTGGGTGGGTGGATGAATGGATAGATGATAGATAGATAGATAGATAGATAGATAGATAGATAGATAGATAGATAGATACAGATATAGATAGATAGATCTTTCTCCATTTATCTTTTCTTCATTTATATGCCACCAACCTAGTCCAAGCTCCATCATCTCCCACTGACCTCCTTCTGCCACAGCCTCAAGGACAGACCCTTCTACCTCTTCTCCACAACACCCTTTCCACCCTCATCTCACTTCCATGCCCAACACTTTTCTTGCTCTCCATGCTCCATCCATACCTTCCTCCCTGCATTTCCACCAATTCTTCATGGTTTCTCCAAATACTGAGCCTTTACAATCCTCTTCTCACTCACTATCTTTCATGCTTTTTCCAGTTCCTTTTCTCATTTAGTACCAATTGTTTCTTTAACTCACCAATCCCCAAAAGTGTTTGACTGTACCCACATCAGTAAAATTTTTGCACTTGCAGCCTAATAATAGTATACACATACAAACACACAGAGATACACTCATTAACACACACATTATATATAGTTATAAATATGCTATGTATGTATATACAGTTATAAATATGCTAACTATGCTATTGTATGTGACAAAAATACATGAAAATAGAAAACATAAAGGATAGTCTAAGGATGAAATTAAAAAATTGTATTTTTGTAGCACTTACTAAAGACTTAGAAACTTCTTTCTTCATTAAAAATGTTTTCAATAATATTTTTATAAGAAATGCAATTAAATATATAGTGATTTGAAAGTCTGCTGCTTCTAAATTCTGTTTGTGTATATATATGTATATATATGGTTATTTTACATTATATAATATATATACAAACAGTTATTATAGCTGAAAAAAAGATACCTCACAAAGGTATATAGACAGTAGAATTCAGTAATTGTCCCTAGAGTCAAACTGACCAGATTAACCTGGCGTACCCATGTTCTAGTGGTATGATCTTCAGGAGGGTTACGAACTTCTCTGTACCTATTTCCTTATCTGAGAAAAGACACTATAATTGTATCACCCTCCAAGAGTTTTGATGATTAAATGAGTGAACATGTAAATCACTAAAGAACAGAAACTGGCTCAGAAAAAGTTCTTTATTAATGCCAGCTAACACTATCATGTTTATAAACTCAGAGATACTCCATAGCACTTTGCATACTTCTGGCTTCACTTCTCTGCTTTGCAATGAATTATCATAGAATGAAAATATTTTAAATGTCATGCTAACTCTGTGCCCTTGCCCCATAATCATTCTTATAAATTTCAGCCAAGCTGCCACTATATGAGTTTATGCCTCCATAATTTGTCTGTAAATTGTTTTAATTAAAGCATAAGTCCAGTACATCGTTTTCTTTAGTCAAGTGGCTCACCAAAATAATTACTTTTATATTTCATTATTAAAACAAAATCTTGCAAATACCATAAGCTCAGGCATGTTAGAAACATCTGTTCCTTCAACCAACTGTACAGCAAACCTCCCACATTGTGAATTTGTTCTAATACTTGTTTCTTCAAATATTAAACAGTATTTTCTTTGTGCCAGTATTTACTGCCAAAGGAATGTATTTTAGTTTGTATCTTACTGTTCCCTACTATTCTCAGCCGTTTTTATTATACCACGAAAACCAAGTGGCATTTTGAATTCTGTTAATAAACAGGAAATCTCAGAGGTTTTTAAACGTGTGTCTTTATGCTTAGTGAAGACACAGAGTGCTGCATTAGGTATCACAAAACATTAAGCATAATTGAAAACATTATAGGACTTTGTCCTCCTGCTTTGGTTTCTTAGGTTTCCTAGTATCACCGGATAATTTCCTAAGGCATTCTGTGCACTCTCTGAGTGGATCATAATTGCTTTACTTCAGCATGTGTCCTAGGAAGAACTCAAACAAGGAATGGGAGAGTCAGCTCTACCATTTTCTTGTGCACGCTCCTTGCATTATTATTACTGTGTTCTTCAGTTGTGATCTCCATATGGTCACTATTTTTTCAAGCAATCTATTCATTTTGTGAGGATTAATGTGGTTGACAATATAATCTTACACGATATGACCTGTGCAAAAGTAGACTGTGATATGTCTCAATATACCCTGAACCAATAGAAGAGTGAACTCACCATGGGCAGCCTCTCATTAGAGAGCTTCCCCACCTGAACATGGCTCAGGGCTGACATAGAGATCAATTTAGGGTGCCCACATGTGTCCACATATTATTAAATAATGGCCAAATATGTTTTCATTCTAATTTGCAGATAAACATACATATGTAACTTCTCCTACTGTCTTGGTGCTCCACCAATGGAATGCTTTGTATGTTGGTGCTCCAGGGTATGTCACCTCTATGTTGTTGCGGTTTTTTTTGCGGGGTGGGCTGGGTTTTGTTTTGTTTTGTTGTTGTTTTTCTCTGTTGCCATTCTGATTTTGTTTATTTATTTGAGTATAGTTGACACATGTCACCTCCACTTCCGAGGGCCATTCATTATCTCTTTTCTCAATCATCACTTCTTCAGGAGGGCCATGAGTGACTGAGGAGAAGTGAAAGCCTTATCTGTTGACTCTCTATGGCAATATATCTTTTTGAGGAGTCATCATGTTGCTTTCATACTCTTGACAGAAACAAAGTCAACATGAAAATTCGGTAGACTGGTCTAGCAATGTACCTCACCCCATATGGTAGAGCAGGAAATAAAGATGAATTGGTTTCAATATGTCATTCTGGCCACTCAGGAGTACAAATAGTCCCTGATTTTGATCTAGTGGCAACATACATTCTTTATTTTTATTTCATTTTTTAAACTGGCTTTGATGTTTTCCAAATTATATCTCTTGGCTTCATTTTGAGTCTCCTATTCTAAAATTCACAAATTTCCCTCAAATTGAATTGGAAGATGCCCAGAAAACTGGTCTGAAAAGAGATGGCCGCAGAATATAAAACCTAGAAATAAAACTTAAAAACAATTCAGTAAAGAAGACAAATTACAGGGTGCCTGGGTGGCTCAGTTGGTTGGGCGACTGCCTTCAGCTCAGGTCATGATCCTGGAGTCCCGGGATCGAGTCCCGCGTCGGGCTCCCTGCTCGGCAGGGAGTCTGCTTCTCCCTCTGACCCTCCTCCCTCTCATGCTCTCTGTCTCTCATTCTCTCTGGCTCAAATAAATAAATAAAATCTTTAAAAAAAAAAAAAAAGAAGACAAATTACAGAAATAGGTTTCATTCATGAATCCTTCAAAGAGAAGTAATATATATATATATATATATATATAAATATATACACAAAGAAACAAAAGTTTGGCTAAGTAGTGATTAAGGTTGACAGACATGAGAATATCTACAAACATTGTAAGGCATGCACATTAAGGAGTGAGAAAAATTTTCAAGTAGAATTCTAAACATGAAGTCAAGAGATGGTAAAATGCATGCTTTTGGAAATACTTTTGAGAGTAGGGACTTTTAGAATAAGAAATAAAGGTTCCTCAAGGGGAAGGATAAAGAAATAATAATCACCTTTTGCTCCTAATTACATGGGAAAAAACATTCTGGAGGGTGTGTGGTGAAGAAAAGTTCTAAAACCTCAAAACAAGCTATCGGATTGGTTGAATTACTTGATTTTTCCACATCTGATTTTTCAAATTCAATTTCCTACCAGCTTTTCTACTTTGCCATCTGTTTCTAAAGCAAAACTCAACACAAGTCTGTGGAGGATGAGTTTTGTTTTGTTTCTTTTCTGTCTAAGTTTTAGTGACTCATGTCTAGGCTAAATTCCAGGTTGAATGGATCATCAAAATCCAGCATTGCACCCACATGTTTTCTAAAATTCGGGCAGAGCATGTTGTCTTTCTTGATACATTACATTTGAGCCACAGAAATAGATTTACTATGCTAAAAAGCATCCAAATAGCATGTGCAGTAGTGCTTCTTAAGTAAAGAGATAGTTAACAAGCATTTCAATACTGTTCATCTCTACTGAGTACCAAATTCTTTGCTGTTCTTAATGCATTTTTAAACTCTGTTTATTCTAAATCTGATAGTTCTTATGCAAATGAATTTGACATACACTGTGTAGGATAATCTGGCACATGTTGACATGTAAGGATAAACAACCTGCACACATTTACCGTTCTGATTATGTTATGGATGATCCTGAGTTCAAATTTGTATAAGAATTCATTATTATATCACAATAAATTTCCATACAACAGTAATTCTTTCATTCTTCCTGTGGATAAAGAATGCATTTGCCCTTGAGCTTTGGAAGAAAATAAATAAAAAATACTGTGCATAAATAAAGACCAAAAATCTATGTCAATATAACAATCCCTAACAACTGGGGCAAAAATAATATGAGGCTCAATTGAGAAACAATGCATGAGAAATGGTTGGTATACACAAGTTACTCAATAAATAGTGGTTATTGTTATGAGACTTAAAACAACTCTATAAAACTCTGATTTTTAGTTTTTAAAGGAAGACATGAGGCAACGAAATGCTGTTCTTTTTCACACTAAAATCATGACTCATTCAGGAAACAAGAAAATCCATTTCAAGGCTATCTAATATAAAGACTTACACAGAAGTGTGCACAAGAAATGACAGGTTTGCACTGAGGTGCAGAGAAAGATCCTTGGGTGTCAATTCAGTGTTTATTGAGTTCCCACACAAGTGCTGAGCAAGTTATTTACTTGGTGCACTTAGTTGAGACCTGAGAGTCCACAGGTACAAAAGAAGTTTTGCTACAAGAAGAAAATACTCCTACAAACCACCTCACAAAAATGTGAACTCAGTCAATTACCATTAAAATCTGCATCCCTTCAGGTACTGAATTTGTTTCCTTCAAATTATTTGCATATTATTAAATAGTTATTGATTTCTAGAAATGCATTCTGAAATTTTAAATGTAAATCGGTGCTCTTTAATAGATTCTAAACTTCTTAAGGGCAGAGGTTATTTCCTTGACCACCTTTGTTAAATACAAATGGTTTATGAACTTATAGATTTTATTCTTCATAACTGTAATGATAATGTTCAAAATAAGACATGTGGGGGAAAATAATGTGATTTGATATCATTTTACAGCCTCAGTTTTTACTTTATTTTTAACAGCCTTACTGATATAATTGACATACAATTTGATAAGATTTAAACATGTACACACCCATGGAACTGTCATGGCAATCAAGATAATTAACATATCCATCACCCCTAAGTGTTTCCTCATGCCTCTTGTAATCACACCCTCTGGCCTCTCTTCACTGCTCCCTCCCTGTCCAGTCAATGGATCTTTGTTTTGCTAATATTAATTAGTTTGCATTTATAAGAATCTTATATAAATGGATTCATATATAAGCTTTTATGTCTCTTTACATATGGCAATAATGCAAAGATTCATCTCTGTTGTATCATATATAGTTAATTTCTTTTTATGCCTGAGTAATATTTCATAAAAATCAATTACCACAATTTGATAATCCTTTCACCTGTTGATGGTTAGCTGAGCTGTTTCCACTTTTTAGCTATTACAAATAAAGCTACTATGAACATTTATGTGCATGTCTTTATATGGACCTATGCTATCGGTTCTTTTAGGTAAATAAATAGCAGTAGAATGGGTGGGTCAAATGTTTGATGAATGTTCAACTTTAAAGAAACTATCAGACTGTTTTCCAAAGTGGTTGTACCTTTTACATTCCCAGCAACATTGTATAAGTTCTAGTTGTTTCACATCCTCACCACTGTATACGGTCAGGGTGTTTGTTTTTATTATTTATTTATTTATTTTTAAAGATTTCTTTATTTATTTTGAGAGGGTGGGGGAGAGGCAGAGGGTGAGGGAAAGAGAGTCCTAAGCAGACTCAGCGTTGAGCAGGGAGCCTGATGTGGGGTTCAATCCCACGACCCTGAGCTCATGACCTGAGGCGAAACCAAGAGTCAGACATTCAACTGACTGAGACACCCAGGCGCCCCTATTTTTTATTTTTAGCCATTCTTATCGAGATGTAGTGATACTTCATTAGGTTTTAATTTTTCATTTCCCTAATAACTAGCAATGTAGACAATATTTTCATATTTTCTTTTTGCCATCTATAATCTCTTCTTGCTGAAGTGGACATTAAAATCCTTTGCCCATTTTTATTGGACTCTTTTCTTAATATTGGGCTTTGAGGGTCATCTATATATTTTATATACAAGTCATTTATCAGATAGATGTTTTTCAAATAATTTGCCAAGGCCTATAGTTTGTCTTTTTATTCTTTTAGCATTGTCTTTTGAAAAGCAGAGCTGTACATTTTTTTTTAAAGATTTATTTATTCATTTGAGAGAGCGGGAATGAGAGAGAGTACATGAGAGGGGGGAGGGTCAGAGGGAGAAGCAGGCTCCTCGCTGAGCAGGGAGCCCGATGCGGGACTTGATCCCAGGACTCCAGGATCATGACCTGAGCCGAAGGCAGTTGCTTAGCCAACTGAGCCACCCAGGCGCCCAGAGCTGTACATTTTGATGAGGTTTGATTTATCAATTTATTCTTTCCTCTATCATGTTTTGGGGGGTTGTACCTAAGAAGACTTACTTAAGGGGCACCTGGGTGGCTCAGTTGGTTGGCGTCTGACTCTTGATTTCTGCTCAGGTCATGATCTCAGGGTTGTGAGATTGAGCCCCACATCAGCCTCTGTGCTGAGCAGGGAGACTGCTTAGGATTCTCTCTCTCCCTCCCCTGCCCCTTGCCTCACGCTCTGTATCCCTCTCTCTCTTTCTAAAAAAAAATAAAATAAATTTTAAAGAAAAGAAATCTTACTTAACCCAAGGTCACAAAATTTTTTCCAATGTTTCTCCTAAAAATTTTATAGTTTGGGGAATTACACTTAGGCCTCCAACCAATTTTGATTTATTTTTATATACAGTGTAAGTTATGTGGAGAGGTTAATATTTTGCATATAAATTTTTTGCATATAAATGTTCAATTTTTCTAGCTCCATTTGTTGAAAAAAAATTTTTTCTCTCTATTGAATTGTCTTTTAACTTTTGTCAGAAATCAATGACTATATATACTTGGCTGTGTTTTAGGACTCTCCGTTTTTTGCTGTGTCAATCTATTTGTCTCTGTTGACATGAATACCAGACTTTATAGTAAGTCATAAAATCATCTACCATTCATTCATCCCACTGTTTTGTTCTTTTTCAATGTTGTTTTGGTTATTCTATGCATTCAAATATGAATTTTAGAATTAGTTTGTCAATTTCTATCCAAAAAGTCATCTCAGATTTTGGTAGATTTCATTGAATCTGTAAGTCAACTGGAAAATACTGATATCTTAACAGTATAGAAGATTTCGACCAATGAATACAACAATCTCTCCATATATTCAATTATTCTTTAATTTTTCTCAACAGTATTTTCCAGTTTTCAGGGTACAGGTCTTCCACATATTCAAATTTATCCCTATTTCTTTTTTTTTTCTACTTCATAAATGGCACTCTTAAAAAATTTCAGGTCATTTCTTGCTTATATATAGAAATACTATTTATTTTGGCACATAAATCGTGTATACTGAGAACTTGCAAAACTCATTTACTAGTTCTAACGACATTTTTATAGGTTCTGTTGGATTTTCTACATAGATGATTATGTTACATAGAAATAAAGATTGGTTTACTTCTTCCTTTCCATTCCATATGCCTTTTATTTCCTTTTCTTACATTACATGGCTAGAATTAAAGTATAATAATGAATGAAAGTGAATAACCATGTTTTTTCTAATTTTAGGGGGAATTATTCACTCTTTCAACATTAAGTATTATGTTAGTTGTACATTTTTTACAGATGTCCTTTATCAGATTTGTCTGTTCCTAATTTACTCAGTTATATCACAAATGGGTATTGAATTTTGATTAATGATTTTCTGCAACTACTGAGATGATCATGTCTTCTTCTCTTTTACTGTTAACGCGATGAATTGTTTTGATTACTTGTTTAAAAGTTAATCCAACCTCAAATCCAAATAGAGTCCAGAAATAGATATACACATATATGGAACAATTGTGCCAAGAAAATTCATTTATTAAAGCATGATCTTTTAAATAAATAAGGATGGAACAAATGGATATCTATATTCCACATGGAAAAAAATCCTTGACCCTTACCTCATGCCATACATAAAAATCAACCCAAAATACTAATAGGCTTAAATGTAAATGGTAAAGCCATTCATGATTTTGCAAAATAGAAAGAAGTTTCATGACTTTGACATTTCTTAGATATAAAACAAACAGTGTGAACCATTTAAAAATATATTTGGGACTTTATCATTTAAAAATGTGTAGCTCTTTCAAAAACACTGTTGAGGTGGGGCACCTGGGTGGCTCAGTCGTTAAGCATCTGCCTTTGGCTCAGGTCATGATCCCAGGGTACTGGGATCAAGCCCCACATCAGGCTCCCTGCTCGGCGGGAAGCCTGCTTCTCCCTCTCATTCCCCCTGCTTGTGTTCCTTCTCTCACTGTGTCTCTCTCTATCAAATAAATAAAATCTTCAAAAAAAAAAAAAAAACACTGTTAAGGTAATTCATAGGTGGGCCATAGATTGGAAAAATATATTTAAAATATATATATTTCAAAAGCCTTGTATTCAGGGTAAATTAAAACTTTTACAACACAATAATGTGAGAAAAATTACTAGTTAAAAATATGGGAAAAATCTGAACAGACACTTCAGAAAAAAAAGATATTCAAGTAGGCAAAAACCACATTAAAAGACATCCAACATGGGATGCCTGGGTGGCTCAGTCATTAAGAGCCTGCCTTAGATGGAGCACTGGGTGTTGTGCACAAACAATGAATCATGGAACACTTCATCTAAAACTAATGATGTAATGTATGGGGATTAACATAAGAATAAAATTTAAAAAAAAAATATTAAAACCAAAAAAAAAAAAAAAAAGAGCCTGCCTTAGGCTCAGGTCATGATCCCAGGGTCCTGGGATCAAGCCCCACATCTGTCTCTCTGCTCAGTGAGAGGCCTGCTTCTCCCTCTCCCACTACCCCTGCTCGTGTTCCCTCTCTCGCTGTCTCTCTCTCTGTCAAATAAATAAATAAAATCTTTTTAAAAAAATAAAAATAAAATAAAAGACATCCAACATCATTAGTCATCAAGGAAATGCAAATTAAAGCCATATTGAAATTTCACAAGATCCAAATTGATCTATAGTTTTAATGCCATCGTAATTAAAACAGGAGTTTTTTTTCTGTAGAAAGTGATGAGTTAATTCTAAAATTTATACATAAATACAAATGATCTAGATAATCTAAAAACTTTTGAAACGACAAAGTTAGAAGACTTACAATACCCAACTGAAGACCTACAGTAAAGCTACAGTAACCAAGTCCATAAGATTGGAATAATAATAAATATAAATTAATAGCACAAAATAGAATCCAGAAACAGATTCACACATCTCTGATCAATTAATTTTCAACAAAACTACAAAGGTAATTCAATGGATAAAAAATATTCTTTTAAAAAATTGTGCTAGAAAAGATGGATATCCATGTGGAAAAAAAATGAATCTTGACTAAGGTATATAACTTTCATCATTTCCAAAACTTAATTCAAAATGATTCAAACAAATAAGCAATAAACAAATAAATGAAAAAGCAGAATCATACTTATAAATACAGAGAACAAACTGATGGTTGTCAGACAGGAGAGGAGTGAGGGATGAGCAAAATGGGTGAGGGGGAGTGGGAGGTACAGGCTTCCAGTTATGGAACGAAAAGTCATGAGAATAAAAGGCATAGCATAGGGAACAATGATATTGTAATAGCATTATATAATGAGAGATGGCAGCTACACTTGTGGTGAGCATAACTGATAAAGAAGTTGAATCATACCATGTCATGCACCTGAAACTAATGTAACATTGTGTGTCAACTATTCTCAAAATTTTAAGAATCACAAAACCATTCTAAAAGTAAAACCTAAAATTATAAAAGTTTTATAGAAAAACATGAGAGAAAATCTTTGTAACCTTAACTTAGGCAAAGATTATTTACATAAGACATCAAAAGCATAAGGCTTTTATAAAAGAAAATAAGTGATAAGTTGAATTTCATCAAAATTTTTAAAAATTAAGGTCATTACTAAGAAAATGAAAAGATATTAGACGAACCATGAGAGACGATGGACTCTGAAAAACAAACAGGGCTCTAGAGGGGAGGGGGGTGGGAGGATGGGTTAGCCTGGTGGTGGGTATTGAGGAGGGCACATTCTGCATGGAGCACTGGGTGTTGTGCACAAACAATGAATCATGGAACACGTCATCTGAAACTGATGATGTAATGATGGGGATTAACATAAGAATTAAAAAAAAAACAGCAAAAAAAAAAAGAAAATGAAAAGATATATGGAGAGCAAAAAAGTCATTTTTTTCTGATTTTGCCTATTTTATTTCTCAAGTCTAGAATTTTTTTAAGTTCAATTAGCCAACATATAGTACATCATTAGTTTTTGATGTAGTGTTCAACAATTCATTAGTTGCATATAACACTCAGTGCTCATCACAATACATGCCCTCCTTAATGCCCATCACCCAATTATTTCTACTAAAGGATTTGTACTGAAAAATATATCTGTATATGACAAGAGATGACATGCATTATAATGTGTACGTGTGTGTGTGCATGTGTGTCTGTGTACATAAAGACAAACTATAATAAAACACCAGGATAACAAACATCTAACTTTGCTTGTTCTAAGCCATTGCCTAATCCCTATTTACTCAAAGTTAGTCTCTGAACCAACACCACTGATAACACCTTGGAGCTTATCAGAAACAGCATCTTATACCCCATCCTAGAGCAACTAAATTAGGATCTGTATTTTTAATGACATTAATATTTGAGAAATCCTGGAATCCTTTTCGAAGCTGGAGTCTTCCTATGCTACTCAGAGCTTGTCTTAGGATCCTTCATCTATCTCACAAGGTGTCAAGATCCCTGAGGTCTTTACTCTCCAACTAGAGCATCTTCTCCATGAATATTTTTAATTCTAAGAAAAGCTACTGTCCTTTACCGAATCTTTGCTTAGTTGTGGGTATTTTCGGGATTCTGTATCTCTCTCTTTTACTTTTAAACCATGACAGTAGTGGAAATCTATCCAAATCCTACTGTCCCTTTAGATGCCATTATAACCCTGTGACTGTCCTTTCTCCTAATCAGGAAGGAATCACTTTTTTACCTGCCTGCCTGCCCTCACCTAAGCTCTTTGTCCTTTGAAGCTATAGTTTTCACATGTATCATCTGCAATGAATAATTACTGGTTATACCTTAAGCACTTCCTTTAGTAGCCCTCAAGTTTTACAAACTAATTTTTTGAAACTAATCCCATTCTGCTCTGGTCCCTGAAAATACAATTTCATAATCATTTAGAGGTATCATAAACATGCTTTGATACAAAACTGCAACGTGATTTATTCAATGTATAGTACTTTGGTTATCATTTAGCCTCATTTTAAAAAAAGAAAACATACATCCTAAATGAAAAGATATAAAGATGTTTTTAATTGTCAATATGCTATCTGCATGCTATATAACTGGAAGATAAAGTAGAGAATAAAGGAATTCTTGTTCTTTTTTCCGTTGCTTTAAAGCCATGAGAGGTTAAAGATAGAAAGAGTTGGGAAAAGAACAAAATCAGAAATAATATACATTTAACTCTGGTTAAAATTACACTTAAAAGTAGATGAGAGGCGCCTGGGTGGCTGAGTCGGTTAAATGCCCCACTCTTGATTTCGGCTCAGGTCATGATCTCAGGGTCCTGGAATTGAGCCCCGTGTTGGGCTCTGTGCTCAGCAGGGAGTCTCCTTATGATTCTCTCACTCCCTCCCCCTCTGCTCCTCTCCCTGCTTTTTCCCTTTCTCTCTCTCTCTCTCTCAAAAAAAAAAAAAGATAGATGAGACTATTGATACCATACACATGAAAACATAATATGGTATATAACATCCACATGAAAGCAAGCTGTAATGTAAAAGTTCACTTGGGATTGATAAACCAATGAATAATTAAAGATCATTTATTCATACCTAGGTATAAAATTACCTGAGATTTACATTGAAATTGTGAATGTATCATAGTTAGACAGTTGTTTCATTCCAGATCATATAAGGTCCTTATTCTGTATATTTTCTCTATGCTTTACTAATTTTGAAAGTGAAAATATTAACCATGCATATTTTTCTAAATGATCCCCAACTTGCAACATTGACATTACAACTATTCCTTTTAATATATCTCAAATTAGATGCTAGTTATATAGAGTTTTATGTGCTTTTGTAGGGGTTATCAAATCCTGCAGAAAAACTGGTTAAATTTAACTCATCACCCCAAGAATTTTTTTCCTATTTCAGGTCAACATTTGACATGGCTCAAATATAATGAGCTCATATGCCAAAGCCTGCATTTCAATGAATATATTTCTCATTTAAAACATGAGCTATTGTGCCAAAGCCTGCATTTAAGATGAATAGATTTCTCATTTGAAGCAGTAGGATATAAAGTTTGCTGAAATAATAAAACCAAGTTTCTAAGTGAAAAACAAATAATTAAGAAGTAGTGAGAAATGCTTCACAAATAGAAATGTAATAAAGACACATCATTGGCTCACTTCTGGTTTCTTAGAAATATCGTCTCCTGACCTTTTCTCTACTTGATTCTCTGAAGTTCCTTCTAACTACATTTTGCATTGATACAATTCAGTTCTCTTTTAACCCATTGGTGTCATTCCTTCTTTTGTACCTACTCTTAGCCTTCCTCATCTTCTATGGATTTCTGTAACCGCTCTGAATAATCAGGGCTTGGAAAACAAGAGAAAAGAGATCAACTGCTTAGGCAACAAGCTTTTGCTTTCACTTCTCTGTTGCTCATAGAGGATTTAGCTGGTTTTGTCATTTCCCCCCACCCTATAAACCATAAAAACAAAACCTTTAAAGTTTAAATGCACAAGCTTGGCCAGAGAAACAACAAATTGGCCAGTCTCAGCAATGTAAAGTTGATTGGTACCTCAAAGGTTCCGTTTCCATTAGAAAGACCTTGGCACTGATTCTTTCCAGAAAAAAAAAAAAAAGTTTCATCAGGACATTAGCTAAAACAGAGAGCATACTAAGCTCTTGGATTTGTTAGAGAAAAAGTTCAAATCTTCTTTCTAGTATTAGTTCACAGACAGATGACTCTCTGGGCTTTCATATGTTGGAAGAGAATTTTCCAAGGGTCTCTTGTATTTCTGCACATTTTGCAAGTAGATGCACTGACAAGTTCTGTACTGGACTATTTTTTCAAGGATATGTTTACAGAGAATAGGCATAGGAAAATGAGAACTGTCTGTAGAGGAGAAGGTGGATTTGTTTGCTCACCAGTGTAATAAAGATAGTATCTCCTTCTGGGACAAGGGCTAAACAGGTTTGCATATGGCTCATTATAAAAGACTGGGGTTTCCTAAACTTGGGGTTCCTCATGGAGACACAAACACACTGCCTGAACAGCATTCATCTATATCAACTTGTGTTGCCCTGTGGATATTGGGGAGCATGAGGAACCAGTGGAAACAGGAAGATTATGCAGCTTGTTGCATCGTGAGTAATCAAGTCCTCTGTCTCTGGCTCAGGAGTCTCATGTTCTCTGCCAGTATCTATGAATCTTTGGAAACTAACTTGTTAACTTGCAAGCAGGGTAGAATCTCAGACCCTTCCCATTTCCATATTCCAAGTCATTTCTGAACATTCAATGCACCTACCTTCCTCAAACTCACTGATATTTCAAATGTGTCCATAAGCAGGTGCTGACCGCAAATGTGTGGGCCAAAACGTGCATATATTATTTAATCCACATAAAGGACACCAACAAAACACTTTTAAGGGCAAGAAACCTTTGAAACAGTTGTGGTATCTTTCTGGCAGACATGTTTTATATAGCAGTCTCTTCCGGTTTCTGTGGAAATACTGGTTCACCAGCAGAGGAGTCTTGAACTGGTATATAAAGTAATCAATGAGTCCCACCAGGAAAAGTTATCTGAGTAAGGTTTATCACAGTTGTTAATAACCTCTTCCCATTTATAAAAAGGCCAGAGGGAAGGCAAAGAGGTAACTGGCCACCAGGCTGACCCTTAGCTGGTATACAGACATATGGATGTCCCAGTTGCATATGACTGCAGTAGTTACATTACAGGTACCAATGGTATAAGGCTGGCATCTCCTCTGACCGGTCATACATCCATATTTGCTTTTGTCTCTGCCACCACAGTACATTTTTTCTTGTCCTGGGTAGGACAATCAGGATAAGGTATACATAATGCTGGGATTGCTTACAACATTTTATCCAAACAAACTCTCTCATAGTGTACAGAGAAACAGGGATGTACCAAAAAAAGTGGCAAAAGACCCTAGCTAAAATGGGTAACCAAAAGCAAGCAGAAGAGTTTCTATTAAAGGGAAGTTATTACTTATCATGAAATTGTGGTTGTCTATAGTAGACTCAAAATAATTAAACCTGCAAAATTATACCAATATCAGAAGGAATGGGCAGATGTATGGGAAATGTAGGAATAAGAGACTAGGGAACTGGAAGAAAATATTTATTTTCCTTCTCTGTTCCCAACTGATCAATTATTTCTAGTATTCATTGACTCAAAGAACGAAATGATCTTAAGCATAGAAATAACAACTAAAAGGTACAAGCTATGTGATAGACAAAGATGAATGGCATTCACAATATTCTTTGAGAAACTTCTCATTAACCCAATCTGCCAATGAAGACTGGTGCCTCACAAAGCTCAAAGAGCTAACAAGGGACAAGGCTCAAGTTTTGACTCTTGTTTTCTCTGATTCAAAAGTTTTAGTCCAAATAGCCACAGAATTGTGAGGATTTCAAGAGATGACAGGCTAAATGCTCAGCACAGTGTCAGACACAAAATAAATCACTGAATGCTATTATTGTTGGTAATTTTAATAAATTAGGAAAATGTCAGCAGGATTCAAGAGTCAGATTTTGTTTTATCACGAGAAGTCTGGCTCATTAATTCAACAAATAGTTCTTAAACGCTTACTCCCATTCAGACATGGGAATGTTGTGTCCTCGTTAAACAAAACTAAGTCTCTACTGTCAGGGAGCTTACAGTTTAGTTGGAGACAGGCAATTGCACTGGCCATTGCAAAGCCATATTTTAAGGGAAGTTTTGGTGAGGTTAGTACAAGTGTTGCAGAAGGAAGGGAAGACACACCTTCCTGGTATATGGAATTTTAGGATCAAGACATTTTCCCCCGTGGCTTCATTTTAGTTAGGCACACTTACTGAGAATAATCGGTTCCTACACCTGCCAGTTTGTTCTACAGAAGTATCTGCCTTCTGGGGCAGATTACTGTCTCTGAGATCTTTGTAGACTTAATACTTGGGAGCAGCAACGTCCAGAGAAATCAGCAACATCAGTGCGTGTGTGAAGTCCTTTTATCTGACACCACCGAAGTCAGAAGTAGCTTCTATAGCTGATGCAGTGTCTCCTTACGCTGGTCTCCAGCAATGACCCAAATGTGCTATTCTCCTCCTTGAGTGTGTCAAAGGTCAGGAATGAAAGGACAAGCTCTACTATTATTCCTAAACTATTATCTGTATATCCACAATGAACTACAAAAGAATAGTTTCAAGGAATGTACTCCCTGTACAATCAGATTTGAAGCAAAGCAACTTTTGACTTCAAAAACTTCCTGACTCTTGGGCGCCTAGGTGGCTCAGTTGGTTAAGCGACTGCCTTCGGCTCAGGTCATGATCCTGAAGTCCTGGGATCGAGTCCCGCATCGGGCTCCCTGCTCGGCAGGGAGTCTGCTTCTCCCTCTGACCCTCCTCCCTCTCATGCTCTCTGTCTCTCATTCTCTCTGTCTCAAATAAATAAATAAAATAAAATTAAAAAAACCAAAACTTCCTGACTCTTTTAGCACTAAGAACACATGTTGTAAATAAGATAGTTTAAGCTACTTATTATGCTCTGAAGGCACAATTCAAATTCCCTTGAGCTTTTCTGCCTATAATACCTGCATATAGTTTGGAGCCAACCCACACAGACCAAATTCCCCAGAGACCAATGAATTTGAAGTGAATGCTAATTATCAGGGGGAAGAAAAGTTTCCAAAGCTACATCTCATCCTCTCTGATTCTGTACAATCTTTCCTAAAAGAAAGATTTGAAAATGAGCACTTCCTTGTACTTTGTCCACTTCTTGAACTGGAGTGACTGCCAGAGTTCGCTGAGGATTGAAATAGCAAGAAACGGAAGAAGGATAAGCAGACCGTTAAGTCTTTTATTGCTACAAAAGCCACTGTGGGAAGCCCCATCCCTCATCCTGGCAGCATACAACAGCAAGTTCAGGAAATCAAAACACACAAGTAGACAAAAGCTAAGCCTCTGTGGATACCCAATGCCAGTCCCATCCTTCCCCAAACAAGTAAGTACCCAAGTCTGTAAACACATCACAGTCCTGGGGCTTGGGCCAGTGTTGACTTTGCTTCTGCAGACACCCAAAACTTCTACCAACAGAGAGGTAACTCAAGAAGGTGGGTCCACAGATGTTCAAACTTTCAGCAGCAAGTGACTTGGCCATTTTAGAAATAATTTTCTTACAACTCCAGAATAGCAATGAATGGAGGTTTTTAGAAGCAGCAAAACTAGACACCCCCAGATAATGCTCTCTGTATTTCTTATATCTAATTCCCCCCCTCTTTTAAAAAAAGAAACAAAATTGAGATTTGTTCTGTCTGCTTATAGGCAGTAAAAATTCTAAATGTCTGCTCATTTGGCCTGGTATCTCAGAGTAAAGCATTTGCTCTTGTGAGCATGAGGAGAGGCTGAAGGGAAGTCTCTGCTTTGGACAGGGGAGATGAATTGTGCCCAAATCAGTACATACCCGTCACTTCCAATGATTTACGTTCCTGAATGTCTGGCTCTTCAAAACAGGTGAGTAGATGAATATCTGTGTTTACCTTCGAGGTTTATACCACAGAATTCCTGAAGGGAAATGGGACATTGGAAATGCAACCTGATTAATTCTTATGTGAGAGGCATTCTGTGCAATGGAAATTAAATTTGGAGCCTTGGGGATTGCTAGTTTCTTTAGCTCTTGAATAAAATTGGAAGTTGCAGAAGCTTTTGTGAAGTACAGTCTTTAACTTCTCAGGAAAAAGGTTAAACACTTTGTTTCTTTTTTTCTCAACAGTTATTCCTTTAATAATCTTAGACTTTTCACAGGAATTTTCTTGAAAAGCTTTCATTTCCTTGATAGGTATGGAAATGTGCTCTTTAAAAAAGTAAAATGCTCTCTGCATGCTTGTCTAGAGAAGAGAAACACACCCTTTCAGGGGAGAACAGGATGGGCTCTCTGCATAAAGAAAAGAAACTAGCACTCACGGGAAGATATGTCCTGGATACTCGCATTAACATTGTGTCCTAGATACTCATACTGTATGTCCTAGATACTCATATTAACATTTTGTCCTAGGTACGTATATTAACCTTGATAACCTCAAGAATTTAATATCAATAATGTATATATTGATGTAGTAGAAT
Organism: Mirounga angustirostris; assembly: GCF_029215605.1. NCBI lineage: Eukaryota > Metazoa > Chordata > Mammalia > Carnivora > Phocidae > Mirounga > Mirounga angustirostris. The sequence continues at coordinate 50,200,607 of NW_026991711.1, forward strand.
ATACCAGCAGGCTAATTTCAAATGATCATACTTTAGAACTAGTCTGGTTATCGCTATTATTTTCATGATTGCTATCTTTAGTTGTAGTAGGAATGGTAGTAATGGTGGCAGTATTTGGATATCTATGGTGTCTCAACGCTGTAGAATAGGCACATTATAGAAATCACTTCTAATCTTTACAAGGGCCCTGATATGTATTATTCTCACGTTATAGATGGGGACACAGAGTTTAAGCAATGGTTTGAGATCTTCTTGAAAAGTTCAACTTGAGGATTCGTGCGTCACAAAGAGACAAAGTCAGGAGGGAGGGCAGTTGGCAGAATGGGAATAAGACTATCTCCCAAGATGGCACAGCAGTTATAGTCCTATAAATGTTAAGTCTGTAAACTTAAGTATGCAGGCAGTGGAATTGTATTTTTCCAAAACTAAGTTGAATTTTTACTAAAAATATAGAAAAATACTCTCTTCCACTGGTGCCAGATATTTAATCTCTATGAAGTAGAGCTTCAGCTATAATTTGGGGAAGAGGCTTCTGTGGTGAGAAAGCCTAAGAGGGAGGGGAGGTGCCCAGGCCCTGGAGGATCACCCGTCTGAGTTGGTATTCACTGAGACACGCCTATTCCTTCCAGTGTTTGACTACAGGGCCACATGGGCATAGCTTTAACATACTGGCCTGGGCAGCCAAGGTCTGCTGGCTCTCTGGGCCATGTCATTCTGCTGCTGGGTGAACGTAAATTATCCTTTTTTGCTCTTCACGTGATGCATAGACTCTGCGAGGCTATTTTCGGCCTGCCTCCACAGATTCCCCACAGGACATTTCTGCCAAGCTCCACAATGGAAATGATCTCAGACTCTCAAGTTCTCGGGGCAACGTGATTAAGGAAAACCAGTATCATCATGGGTAAGCTCCTGGCCTGCCCTGTCTGTGAACCTCATGCAGGTGCAAGACACCATCTGATAACAGAAACAGTCCTCCTCCCCCAGGCCCCACAAATAAAATTTAAAAAACAAATCTCTGTTCTGGCTAGAACTGGTATAGAATTGAATGAGAATAAGAATGCAGGTATAATGCCTCATACTGACATGCTCGAGAAAATGAAGAAAGGACATAAAGAGGCTTTGAGGAATACTTTGTGGAATCTTCTAGCACGTTCCAGCTTTGAGGTGAGAGTCAAGACCAATTCCTGCACGTACTATCATCTAGCTGGTCTGCCTATGAAAAGTTCCTCAATTTACCTCTTGATGGTGCAGTGTCCTCATTACAAAGTGGCATGAGGACAGCTTCATTACAAGAGTTTTGTGAAGATTTAGTATGAACCAAACCTAATGCTGTTACAGAGCTTTCATAGGTCGGGCACAATTGGCAGGGTTTTGTGCCTAGTAACTCATGTAATCCTCACCCCAACCACAGGAATAGATGTTACTTTTATCCCCACTTTACCGTAACCACAGTCCAGAGATATCAAAGAATTTATCCAACGTCACGTGATGATGAAGTGGCAGAGCTTTTTCCCTCAGGGAGCTCTGTGCTAGAGCCCATCTTGCTAGCCTCTCTACCATGTGGCCCTCCCACTATGACAGGAAGTGGGCTGCCACATAACGAATCGTCCAAATCAGGATCCTTCGGAGTAAAAGTGGCACTAAAATAATGACACCTAGGACAAGATGTGTAAACAGAGATTCTCCCGGGGAAACTAGAGCATGGCAGCACGTTAATCACGTGGCCCTCAGCACTTTACACAGAGAGCCCTACTCTCCAAAACAGAAAAGAATATTTTAACATGACCTAGAGCACGAGCCACATTTCCATGTATTCCACTGAAGCCGAAACATGGCAAAGATTTCGCCAAGAGAGTGGCAAAAACAAAATTAAGCAATATCTTTGTGTGAACCATGTCTCACCACAGTACCAAATTTCTCTTCTATTCCAACTGGCAATCACCTCCCCCGATCCCATTCTCTCTCACTGTCAGTCTAGTCGGAGGCTGTCTCAGCATCTTTGCAAATCACACCACTAATCTCCCTATAGAGAAATCAATCCAGGTCCTCACTTGAAACTGAGAGCAATTGGTTAGGCTCCTCTGCCAAAGGCTTTGCCATTGAAGACTCTCCTTCATTTCTCCCTGAAGCATTACTCATCTTCCACCTGGGAAGCTCCTTTCTCTCAGTAATCAGAAGTCTGCGGCAAGTGGGACAAGCAAAGCTGCCCAGGGAGAGGCTGAATGGTTCTTTATGGTCCTCACTGCTGAACTGCTATTTTTCCAGGCACAACTCACATTTATTTAAGCTATATTGCAACACTGATGACTCACAGTCTGTCTGGCATTCAAAATAAATCAACCAACATCAATCAATGCATACATATTGAACACCTATTTTAAGCTCGCAGGGAGCCTGACCTTCGTTCTCACACAGCCAATTATGCCCCATTATGCTGATGAAGGGTTTGCTTTTCTTCCTAGGCCTGCTGCTCTGTCCTTGCCTGAATTGACCTTCATTTGGGTTGTCTTGACATCCTGCCCAGATCAACAAGGGCACTTCGATTTTTGATCCAGGCTTACTGAATGTTGGCCACTCTCCCAAATCTTGGTGCAAATAGAAAAGGAAATGAAAATTTTCCTACTGATTCTCGGTACCTCCCAGTAACCATTCACCATCCTGAGTCCAGGAATGAAGGATCCAGAATAACGCAATGGACTCAACATAGGCATATTAGTTATCTCACTGCAAAACAAAGTACTCTAAAACATAATAGCTTAAAAACAAACAAAAAAAAAAACATTTATTTCATGTACTGTCTATGGATGAAGAATCTGGGAGCAGCTTTGTTAGATGGTTGTGGTTCAGGATCTTTCAGGAAGTTGCAGTGATGATGTCAGTTAGGGTTTCTGTCTTCTGGAGGCCTGGTGGGCTGGAGGGTCCACTTCCAAGATGGCTTACATGGCTGTGGGCTGGAAGCCTCAGTTCCTCATCACGTGAACATCTTTATACATGACACTTGCTTCCCTTAGAGAAAGTGATCTAAGAGAGGAAATAAGAAGAAAGCTATAGTACCTTTTATCACCTTGCCACACACTGTCTCTTCTGCATTTCGTTCCTTAGAAGCAAGTCACTAGGTTCAAGGGATAGCAGAACTAGGCTCCACCTTTTGGAGGGAAGAATGTCAAAGAACTGTGACCATATTTCAAGATCACCTCAGTAGGTATATTAGGCAGGGTTCTGAAGAGAAACAGAACCAGTATGACATCTATCTATCTATCATCTATCTATCTATCTATCTATCTATCTATCTATCTAAGAAATAGGCTCACACAATTACAGAGGCTGGCAAGTTCAAAATTGGAAGAGCCAATGTCCCAGTTCTGGTCCAAAGGTCAGAAGGTGCTGTAGAACCAGGAAGAGCTGATGTCCCAGTTCGAAGACCATCAGGCAGAATTTTCATTTACTCAGCGGTGGGTCAGCCTTTTATTTCATTCAGGCCTTCAATTGATGGGCTCACCCACATTATGGGGGACAATCTCCTTTACTCAAGTCCACTGATTTAAATGTTAATGTCATCCCAAAAAATCCTCACAGAAACACAAGAATAAAGTTTGACCCAGCTCGCTTGACACATAAAATGAACCATCATAGCCGGCATTCAAAACTGTTCATTAAAAATGACATATTTGTGTTGTTATTCCAGAATTTCATCAATTGACTGACCCATTCTCTGGAAAACAATGACTCTTGGTCCAATAGAATATTGCAATTTGCAAACCGCTTCTTCAAAGCTTTAGTAATTTTAAATTCCACAACATCCCTGATGAAAAAACTAAGGTCCAGAGAGGTTAAATAACTTGTTCAAGAACTCACAGCTAATTGGAAGAACAAAATCAAAAATCAAAGGAGAGGTTCTCTGAGTCCAGATCTATGGAATTTTCCTTCACACAGCTTTTTCTGCAACTGCATATTCTCTGTTGCCACTGTTATTTTTACCTTCAGGCAGATGAGCATCTAGCTCTAGTGTTCTAGTGTTTCCATGAGGAAAAACTTGAGTTTAGGTTTGTAAGGTAGGGTATTAGATTGTGATTTATCCTGAGCCACTTATACTCCCACCTTTAAATTTGTTCAGAGTTATACTGTTTCTGAAGTTAGACTCTCCTCAGTTTCCTCGGTTTTCTGTGTTGTAAAAAGAGTATTACAAAAAGAAAGATGCCAGAGCAAAAAGGTTTGAAAAGGCACTTGGCAAAGTGAATTGGAACATAATTTAGAATGTCTGACTATATTACTTTTTATAATTAGAACATTTCATGATTATAAATGGTTGATTATAAAACTTCAGCCAACCTGTCAGCCAGATACCTTTGGAAGGTCTAAAAAGACCACTTTTTAATCCTGGAAAAAGCCCCACCTCCACAATAAAGTAAGATAAAATTACATTCCCAAGTCCCAAATGAGGGGAAAAAACAAAAAACAAAAAACAGTGGTCACTGAAGAGTCAAGCTAAATGTATACCCTCAGCTCCTATTGGATACTGCAGATATGGAGGGGCACTCTGTATTAGCTCTAACTTCGTCCAGCTCAGACTCACTGAATTACAGCATGTCTCTGCAAGTCTCCCAATGCACAACTCTCCATCACCTGCAGGACAACGTTTCAATTCCTGACACAGCATATGAGACCCATCAAGATATGCCATAGTTCTATGTATTTGCATACTTCAGTTCAATTAAAATACATTGGACAAATATTAGTTGAGAGTTAATAGGTCCCATGCTAGTTGAGAAGATATAAACAAACAAGAAAAGGCGCAACGTTGAGAAGCTCTCAACTTAAAGAGGGTAGGCTGACAAGTACAAAGTAACATACACCATGACACTGCAATCATAGACACGATCCAAGGGACAGGGACGGGTATGATAAAGTTGGAGACTTCCACATGTAACAGTCTTGTGCTAGATGTTGAAAAGCACACTTTTTTTTTTTTTTTTAAGAAATAGAAAAGATAGCCAAGTGGAGGGCAGGGCAGTGGGATGTCAGGTGCGGGGGGAGGAAGGGTGAGTTCCAAGGACAGGGAATAGCCTATCTAGAGCTTTGTAGAGAGACTGCCAGAGGTTTTCATCCCCAGCAGCTTCTGGGGCAGTTTTGGAGTATCTGTAGGAGAGGAGACTCCTAGCTTCCTGCTCAGTGGCCGCAGCACGAGGCTAACGCTCGCCAAGAGACTGGCAGCTCCCCCTGCACACTGGCCGCTAAGCTCCTAGCCTTCAGCCCAATGGGGCAGTAGTTCCAAATTCTGGATAACCACCTGTTTTTCTCTTTTGCTATTTTGATCCTCCCAATATATATTTTCCCCAGTTTTAGTGAGATATAATTCACATGGAACATTGTATCAGTCCAAAACGCACAACAGAATTTAATATAGGTATATATGGTGAAATGGGCATCACAGTAAGTTTATTTAACAACAGTCACCTCCCACAGTTACAAAAAATGTTTTTCTTGTGATGAGAACTTTTAAGACTTGCTCTCTTGGCCTTCTGCAAACATACAATAGAGTATCACCAACTAGAGTCACTATGCTGTACATTACACCCCCAGAGCTTATTTGTGTTATTATTGGAAGTTTGTACTTTTCAACCACCTTCACCCATTTCACCTGCCTCCCTCCCCCCCCAACCTCTGGCAACCCCCACCAATCTGTTCTCTGTATCTATGATTTCAGTTTATTCAGATTCTATGGATAAGTGAGATCATAACCACATTTGTCTTTTTCTGTTTATTTCCTTCAATATAATGTCTTCAAGGTCCCAACCATGTTGTTGCAAATGACAGGATTTCCTTCTTTTTTACAGCTGAATAATATTCCATTGTGTGTATATGTGTGTATACACACATATGTACATATGTGTACACATACATAATATATATATGTCACATTTTCTTTGTCCATTCACCTATGAATGGACACAGGTTGTTTCTGCAGATTGGCTTTTGTGAATAATGCTGCAATGAATATCCAACATCCAATATGTTTTTTTTAACTTATTTCCTCTGTTGAATTCTCTCTGCTTGAAATGCCTAGAAAAACTCATGTTATCCTGGCTGGACATTGACTAATACAAGCTCTAGTACAGAGTTATTACTGAATAATGAAAGAATTAATGAGGATGTGCTTATTCTCAAATTACCTAGTTTTGGCAAAGAAGTCATGCATTTACGGTGACATCATGAGAAGAACAGCATCATCAAAGAATGGAGAATTTCCTAAGGTTCTTAAACAGAAAAGGGAATGACCACAGCTTCATTATAACTATATTAAGCTACACTGGAGATTTTATAATCCTCTATCATCATTCTCCAACAAATAAGAAGAAAATTAGACATCATTTTGGATTTGGATATTATGAATTACAAAGTACACCCTATATTCTGTTGAAAAATGAAAAGTTCCAATGGAAAGGTTTTATACTTTCCTTTATAAGCTTCCTTAATCTCTAGGTTTACTTTGGTTGTATTTTCATACAGCCATTGGAGGTGAAGTCAGAGTTATCTGCAAACAGTTTTCATTTTCAATGAGGCCATAAAGTTTAAAATGTACAGAAAATCGTGTATTGACTATACAGCATTTGAGGCTATTAGAGCCAAAGTGAATAGACTATACTTTTCTGTGAGGGGACAATTTTGTCAGTAAGCTCTGGCAAGCAAAGATCAAACAGGGGAATTAGAGGGACAGTTTGATTTCTTAGGGAGATCAATGAATATGACAGGTTAATAGATGGCACACAGCTGGTGTCAGGTTCAGAAGAAGTGATGACAAGGGACAAAGGAGAGTATAAGACAAGCATTTATAGAACCAGAGTCCAGTTCTGTCTGGAAAATCAGAATGCCCTGGGGGAGACAGGAGTTAGCAGTTATCTTTCCTGGGATAAACAAAGCAATCAAAATATTTTAGATATTCAGAGGGTCCCCTAGGAACCCAGCTACTTTCTCCTCAAGGCCACAGAGACTTCTCCAAACAGCAGTCTATGCAGTGAAAATGTCAGCCATGGTTTTTGGATTAGTCTCCCCTGCGTGACATGCTCCCCTCAGGAAGACAGGAAGGTGTTCCCACCTGGTGAAGGTCAGAAGCAGGGAAATATTTTTCTTTGTGTTCATTACCCACTTATGGGGGGGGGGGGGCAATGTAACTGAGCAGGAAGAAGATAGTCTTAGAAATCAAATATACTGCACTGAAATTCAGTCTCTACCTTTCAAGTAATTCAGCGTTGATTAACCTCAATTTCCTTTGCCTCAAAATGAGAATAATAATATCTCCAGCCCAATGACCATTGAAGGCTTTAAACGAGACAATGGTGATGATGATGCAAATTATAAAAGCAAACATTTGTGTACAGTTTACTAGCAGATACTGTTCTGAGTGCTGTACATGTCAGGTCAGATGCATATTTAAGATACAAATGTCTACAAAGTGCCTGTATAATGCCTGGCACATTAGGAGTGCCTAATAAATGGCAGCTATCTTGCTGATGTAAGTTGGTAGTGGCAACTTCCCCTTGAGTTCCAACCACTAAGGGCACAAGTACATTAAACTGGGTATGTCTTCTCAGGCTCATGCTTATAGGACTTACAGCAACAGCAATCCTTATCTAAGGACAGCATGATCTAAGCAGAACTTAGACCACCTGCAAAAAAGCAAAACACCTTTATTGATATTATTCTCAATACACTCATTCCTGGTCATGTAATGGAAAAAATACGAGTACCATCAGGAGGGTAATGTGGGGCATGGTGAATATCGAACTCAGGGATAAAAATTCTTTTTTTTTTTTTTTTTTTTGTCGGAAGCTAAGCAGGGTCGGGCCTGGTTAGTACTTGGATGGGAGGGATAAAAATTCTTAAAAACCAGTAGTGCAAGCTTTTGGAAGTGCACATTAGAATTAAGAGTGCAGAGAAGATGCTAACTGAGAGGGGGGAGTATAAGTAACAGGATGCAAAGGAGAGAATTTATGGGAGATAATTGAAATGACAATCTCATAGTAATTATGTGTGATGAACGTATTGAAGAAGAATGAGAGGTTCAAACTGTGTATCAAAATGTCACAAACTCAGGCGCCTGAGTGTCTCAGTCGGTTAACTGTCTGCCTTCAGTTCAGGTCATGAACTCAGGGTCCTGGGATCCAGCCCTATGTTGGGCTCCCCACTGAACAGGGAATCTGCTTCTCCCTCTGCTGCTCCCCACTGCTCATGCTCTCTCTCTCTCAAATTTTTTTTTAAAGTCACAAACTCATAGAACATGAAGACAAAATCAGAGAAAGCATCAGTCTCTAGAGAATATATGCTATGTTCATTTTTATAAATAACGTTTAGAAAGCACATATACAAATATTTACAGAAATAGTGCGAGGGTGCACCGGCCTTGGAGTCAGGCTCTTAGAGTCTGGCAAGCTGCCTAACACGCCTCAAGTCTCATGCCTTTGTCTACTAGATGGAAATATTAATATCTGCCTCCCAGAGCCGGGTCTGTTTACCAAAGTGATATGTGTGACACGCTAATCTCTACACAGTAGTCACTCAAGAAATGTTAGCTCTTTCCCAACTTAAATTCTGTAAGTTCCTTAACAATAACAGCTGGATAAAACATACCCAAATCATTGGATTAAGAATACTAATTTATGGGGGCGCCTGGGTGGCTCAGTTGGTTAAGCGACTGCCTTCGGCTCAGGTCATGATCCCGGAGTCCCTGGATCGAGTCCCACATTGGTCTCCCTGCTCAGCAGGGAGTCTGCTTCTCCCTCTGACCCTCCCCCCTCTCATGCTCTCTCTATCTCATTCTCTCTCTCAAATAAATAAATAAAATCTTAAAAAAAAAAATTAAAAAAAAAAAAAGAATACTAATTTATGGGGCGCCTGGGTGGCTCAGTTGGTTAAGTGACTGCCTTCGGCCCAGGTCATGATCCTGGAGTCCCAGGATCGAGTCCCGCATCGGGCTCCCTGCTCGGCAGGGAGTCTGCTTCTCCCTCTGACCCTCCTGCCTTTCATGCTCTCTGTCTCTCATTCTCTCTCTCTCAAATAAATAAATAAAATCTTTAAAAAAAAAAAAAAAGAATACTAATTTATGGGCCCTTCCTAGTAATCCTAAGATCAACTTGATAGCACTTGGTGGGGGGGGGAGCGGGATGTTTGGAATTTTGCATTTTATGAGTAATGTTAATTAAAATTTGACAAATCATAAGAAGAGTCAAAATCTATAATCAACTTTTTTCAATTCTCTCTAGAACTCAGAATATTTTTAAATTACCTTTAATAGGCCTAATAGGAAGACGAACAAAAAATTAAAGAACTAGACCACAATACTTTGAGAACAACCCTTAGTAATCGATTAACTGCCTTAAGAACACCAAGGCAAAAGAGGACTCTAGAAAAGGACATTGGATATAGGTAATAAAGATGCCACCTCATCGTGTGCAGAAACAAAACTCTGTAATGGGCACAATCTATGCAACACATACCTCTGTAAAAATATTATTGCAAATGAGAACTAGCAAAACTCATACGAATGTATTGCATCAATATCTCCTTAGATAAGGGATTGTGTATTATCCCAAGAGAATTTCACAGGACCGCTGAAGGTCAGCAGACGGGGCTTTGGGAGGAGATGGTGGACACTGGTCTAAGAAATGCAGTATCAGATGGAGTAGGAGGAGGCCTCCGTGCAATCTCCAGCCACCACATGCTCCATCTGGGACCGTGCACCGGTACCTACACTAACATTCCAGCTAGAGTGCGAGGGGAAGGCGGAAAGGCTCCCCCCGGGTGTCAGCTACGCTGGCAACAGAAGTGTTTTTTCAAGACTGCTCTCCAATCGTTAAGAACACTTTTCCTGTACAATGGAAGAACCTGTGGTCTGCTTCCCTCTGCTCTCAGCACCCTGATTAGTAGAGCTGCGAGGCTACAGCGCATCTCACGCACAGTGGGTCCGCTGCCAGTCCAAAGATTCTCAACTTGTGCTTTCTGGGTTGCCTGATTTGAAACTGCATGGAGGGATACAAGTGTCTAAATCCACCTCCTGACTTTACAAGGAAAAAGTTTCATTCTACCCAAGGGTTGCTTCGTGTGTGCGTGCGCATGTGTGTGTGTTTTGATAATAAAGTGTTTCCTATTTTTCTAATACATTTGCCATGAATCACTTTAAATAGCAAATCCTTTCTCTAGATCCTTTCCACATAGGTAGCAATAACTTTATATTAAATATGATTTTATATTATTCACATTTTGAGTAAAGAGAACAGAGGACTGACTGTCTTTTAGCTAGTTATACCTCCTAAGTCTAGCTACAGAATCAAAGTTCCCCTATAATTCCCTTCTTTCCACGTGAGATATTTATTGAGCAGTCACTATTGTGCTCACATTGCCAAACACTAAATGATCAAAACAATTAAAATCCACCCCATTTCCCAAACCTCTATAAACAGCAAATGAAAATATGTGGGCGCTCTAAGAAAATGATTAAGTGATAAATATTACTTTTTGATCATAAATCAAAAACCTTTATTGATCATATATTATATGAGGCAACATAGTATATTTATCAGAAGGCAACCTAATGCAAGTTATCTGTCTCACAACCCTACATACCATACACATACACATACACACACACACACACATGCACGCACATAGGATTAGAAGTCAAAGAATCAGAGATTTGAATTCTGGCTCTGTCAATGTACTAGCTGCAAACTTGAACAATGTATTTAATTTCTCTCAGCTTTAATTTCCTTATTTATAAAATGAGGATCATAATATCACAAAGTAGTATGTATTTATATATAAGATTATATATGAATGAAATAAGGTAGCAGTCCACAGCAATTGCTCAGGAAATGCTCCTTTCCCCATGTGCAGAGTTCTGTCCCAATAGCGAGGTTATGGTGTGACCACCAAAGAGAATTACAAAGATTTTATAATATGCTATATTTTTACCCTTAAGGAACTACCATTTCAGTAGAGCATGAAAGATAGTCATTCATGAAAAGTTAATTCATAGTACTTTAGCATACAGAAGTTTATGGTAAGATGCCCACCAAATTTAAAGGTAGATTCTATATCTGAAATTAAACAAGTAAAACTGTACCCCTAATGGATGAGATGTGCCATGTGCTGAGGGGGTTCAATGCTAATGAGCATCAGCAACTGTAAACCCAAGGGGGAGTGGGAAAAACCCCTACCCAAACATCCATGCCAGGCAGGGCTTGGGGTTGCAGTGAGAGAGGTGTCTAAGGATGCCCCGAGGAGTGAACTCATGTTCTGGTCAGTCAACTCAACAGTTGTAACAATTGACCTAACTTTCTTTGTTCTGATACCAGGCTCACAAAACAGCCTTTTGACCATAACTTGACTTCCTAGGTAGGCTTTCATCCTGGGGAAAGGATTTACTGACCCATGGACACATGCTTTCCCTTCTGTTTGGAAGTTCTGTTTTCATTTTACACTTCACATTGTAAACTAACAAATACCATGAGTTGCCACAAGTTTCAACCACTAGAATCATTTCCCTTGAGCCTAGACATCTCTGGGCACAAAGAGAAAACCGAATGAGGCTCTGAACTACCAAACCGTGACCAGATCCTGGATCATGTATGGTGGCATGTTTTTCCAGTCTCAGTAAATATTAATCAGCATATTTTATGTTCCAGATTGGTGCTTCAAAATTAAAATCCAGAAGAAAATAGCACTAGAAAGAAACAATCTCGTTTCATGTTTAGGCCACTGGAAATGTAGAACAGCAGATAAAACTTCAAATAATACAACAATGATTCTCTACTGTGGTCACACAGAACCACGGGTTTTGGTTTCTGGGTATCTATCCATATATAGATATATATACCTCCAGTTATAGATAGATAGAGATAGAGATGATATAGATATAGATATAGATATAGATATAGATATAGATATAGATATAGATATATAGATATAGATAGATATAGAAATAGATATAGATATAGATATAGATATATAGATGAATCTCAGGCCACAAGCTGGTGTCTTCCGACTATAAACCAAGAAGGGTTATGTGACATACAAAGCCAACACAGAGGTTTAAATAAACAAGTCCTTAAATAGCAAGGAAAAATGTAACCCATACTAATTCTGTTGTGTGACATCCTGATCAATCAATTGGTGTACTGTTTTGCTTCATCTATTGATACTTTATCTTGACATTAGTCAAGAACTGAAGTTTCTTAAAGGCAGGAATTAGATTTATTTTCTTTATGTTAGTTTCACTTCCCTAGCCCTGAACACACCCTTGCATATTGATATGTTTTTTAACATATTATAAATGCGATGTATGAAATGCCTTATAGATTTAACCAATCTTCTTTTTCATGTTTACTCAGAAAAAAGTATGTAGTGAATCAAACAAGTATCCAGGAATGTAATTAGTGGTCAAAACCAGTCTATTAATTGCAATATTAAAAATCTCTCTCCCTCCCTCTCTGTCTCCTCCTCCACCCACCTTCCCTCTCCCTCCTCTTCCCTGCCTGCCTTCCTCCCTCACTCTCATTCTCCATCTCTTTTTCTCCCTCAAAAGCTGGGATCCACCGGATCTTGAAAATAACACTTTTTTATGTACAAACAACCTGTAGAGTTGAGAAGCTGAAGAGAATAACTTTTCTTAAGGCTAACAGTGAACAACCATGGACGGGCTGGAATATCGACCTCGAAAGATTTTAATTACACAGATATCGATTGGGATAATGGCAATTTAATTACAGAAAAGAATAAAAGTTCTGTCCTCAAGTCACATTGGTTTTTGCTCCTAAGAGTTTCTTTGCCTAGTCTTTATGGAGAAAAGTTTTGGGGGGTTTTGCTTTTTATTTACTTTTTCTCCTGGAACCTTTCCTAAAAATTCAGCCAAGTATGATAAATCAGATTGAAGCCAGGGAGCATCTCAAATCTAGTTATCAACTCATTATTTGATTTGAAATGCTCAAGAGAGGCTGCTGCTTATGAAGAGAAAGAATGCAAGCATTTCTGATTTTGGGAAAGAAGACTTTGAAGACTTTGAAAGAATGCAAAGTGCCCTGAGGAATGTTGATTGGAATTCTGTAAGGTATGAAAAATTTACTGCACATAAGTAAGGAATTGAGCATTTAGAAAATAATTGGAAAGGCTAGCATTGAAATTCAACTGAGACAAGTAGTAATCACAGCACTGAATTTAGAATGAAAGAGTTGAATGTGAAATAAAATACGAGAACACTCACTAAAAGACCATTAAAGGCAGTGCTTTAGTTGAGGGGGTTTTAAAAAAATTTTCTTGTCCATGATAGTTTATCTTAAAACATTGTATACTTCAAATCTGCAAGGAGGTGAATACTTTATTATGTTGTAGTATTAAAGAATGTAAATACATAGCCTATGACTAAACACTACTTTTAGTGAAACTTATTTACTCAAGAGAAATCGATGTAGAACACCTGGATCTTTGAAAAGATTGGACTACTCTAAAAAACTTTTCATAACTACAAGTAACAACCTTTATAATGAGAATTTCTAAAAACTGGTCATCATTGGATGGGATTGAATTTTTTTTTCTATTATGAATTTTGGGGGTTTTTTAAGATTTTTTTAAAGAGTTATTTATTTATTTTTGAAAGGGGGGGCACAGGGAGGCAGAGGGAGAGGGAAAAGAAGAAAAGCAGACTCCCCACTGAGTGTGGAGCCTGACACAAGGCTGGATCCCGGTACCTGAGATCATGACCTAAGCCGAAATCAAGAGTCAGATGCTTAACTGACTGAGCCACCCAGGTGCCCTATGGATTTGGTTTTAATGGCATTTATTAGAATAGGTTTGACCCCATGTGAGATGATATATATATAGTTAGTTATGTAATTATTAACTATATTAAATTATAAGTATATTAACTATATTCAATTATAGGTATATATACAGTTATAATAAACATGAATACATGCAGGACATGGCAACTCATGAGAGAATATAAAATATTTTAATATATGAGGGCTCAGAAACTTCCTTCCCCCTTTAGCCTTTTCTACCTTTTAAACCTCACTGTATTTTGTTGTTTTATTTTGGTTTCTAGTCCTTCTTTATTCCTTAAGTCATTTTAAATATGTGTATTTTATAATGTCCTTCAGATTTTTTTACCCAAGTTCTTAGTAGGTAACTTCTGGATCTCTACAGTGGATTACGTCTCTTATGGTTTATAACTTTCACCAGGGATTGTTTTAACTCTAGGAGTTCTGTATAGCCTGGGTTGTAGAAAAGTCCTGACAGAGGAGTGATGCATTTGCTTCTCGAGGGAGATTCATGGGTTTTACCAATATGGGATTAATTTTTTTGTCCTACGATTTATTTATTTACTTTAGAGGGAGAGAGAGAGCATACAGTGGGGAGGGGCAGAGAGGGGGAGAGAAGGATAATCTTAAGCAGACTCCCTGCTGAGCATGGAGCCCAACACTGATTGATGCAGGGCTCAATCTCATGACCCTGAGATCACCACCTGAGCCAAAACCAAGAGTCGGATGCCCAACTGACAGCACCACCCAGGCACCCCAAGGGACTAATTTTTATAATAAATTTCCTGGCTTGGGGAATTCCACATCATGCCAAAATATAAATTTGGTCACATAATCCAAACATGGCACTACTGGTGCCTTTGTTAGTTCATGGGAAACTTCACCCCACCTCCAGAGCTTCAGGAAGAGTACAGAGACTCTCACTGAGCAGGCAGCACTTCCAGGAACCAGCCTTATGCAAGAGTCTTAATTCAAGCTCCACATCTTATATAAGCCAAGGCTCCTACCTCCTGTCCCCATATGGTTGTTAGAAACTCAGCCCCTGGGCTCCTATAACCAGGAGTGTTAGGTCCCAGTTTGCTGTGACATCAGCTGGGATGCTCACTGCTCTGGCTTTAATCACTGGTGTGGGCATTTGGGTTTTCCTTTTCTTATTTTCAAGCTCAGTGTTTACATATCTAAATTCTGTATATATTCCATCCTGTTCATATGCATTTAGATTTTTATTGCTACTAGGAAGAGGGCTATGTTAAATGAGTCTTCTGTGTTGCTAAAATCAGAAGTCTCCTGATAACGGGGAGAACAGATTTTTCACGAAAAAGCTGTCAAGAAGGAAAGAAAAACTCCCCAAGATTTTATTCAAAGTTGTCATGGCATAAGTATTTAAAGCCCTTCAAAATTATAAGAAAATGTGAGCATGAGAAAGTCTTATCTAAAAAGACTTATTTAGATCTAGTACCAGCTATATATCCAACATGTTTTTCTTCTACCAAAAAAAGTAAAGACATTGGTGCTGTGGAAACATAAAAATGTGAATTGTTGGTGTAACTTAGTTCAGTCCAAGATCTAAACTAAAACGGGAGACTTTCATCGTTCTTACCAAGTGCCTATCATAAACCCCATAACCCAAGAGAGGCCAGAATGCCAAAATGAAACGAGGTAGGGTGGTAGCAGGAAAGGATTACAAGGAACTAGATTAGGGTCTGGCCCTTTTTTAATAGAAGCTTTTAGGGAGTAGACGGCTGCAACCAACCACCACCAAATACGTCAGTGAAGCATCCCACAATGCCAGAACCACACAGAGGCAACGGCGGCAGCAAATCGAAGTACCAGGCAGGCAAAGAAAAGCCAGAGTCTGACACCAGGCATGAGTGACAGAAGTGAGTAGCAAGACACCAGGAAGGCATCCAGGAGGCAAATCTGTTCCGACAGCATATTTGGGATGGTGAACAATTCCTTACGTTCTAATCCAGCCCTTGGCTCCATCCAAGGCTTAGATGAGAAGTGCCTGATCCTTAGGCATAACCATAATTTACCTCAACAACACTGGCTCTACTGCCTTCACAGCATCGCCACCAAAATGTAACATCAGCAGGATTTCTGTAGGATACAGCGTAGGAAAGCCCTTTTGCTCGTACTGACCAAGAGAGGACCGGGCTTCAGTCCAACAAGTTTTTCATTATAATTAAGTACATCACTTCTAGTAATCATACATATGTGTGTACCCCCCACTGTATGTGCGAATAAATGAACGTATATATATCAAAGCTTAAAGCTAGAAGAAACCTTGTGGAGCATATTTGCAAACACCTGAACTTACAGAGAAGGAAATTCAGGTCCACAACTTGATGTGGCTTGGTCAACTCTGTATTGCTAGCTGACAGCAAGGCAGATATGACAGAACATATGCTAGGATCAAGTTTCCTGACTCTCCGGTCAGTAGTCTTCCCAGCAGGGCGACACTGTATATATAATTTCCGTAGACTCGTGAAGAGGGTTGAGTTCATCATAATTCTCATAATCCTCAGCTACTGGTACACTGTCATCTTAGTCCATATAATACCTTTAACTGATATTCTCTTAATTTTTTAAAAGAGGTTTTCCCTTTATTCTCCATTTCCCATCCTCCACACAGGAACTCATTCAATGTGACCAATATATGATCTTGAATATGTACATTTCCTTTGCTCATTGTACATGTGCTTCAGTGTGCATGAATGTGTTTTTAAGTTCCCTAAATGGTATGGATACAGTTCAAGTTCTTACTTCTCTTCCTAAAATCTACCTTTTAAGAACAGAGCATTGTGCTCCACGTACATCCAATTCATTGCTTCTAACCATTGCCTAGTGTTACTTAGTAAATGTCTACCACATTTTAGTTATCCACTCCCACTGAAAATAGACTCTAAGATCTTGGAGCTGTTGAATAATTTCCTTCTGAAATTCAAACAATCACTACAATCTACAGCCAGATTCTATCACCCAATAGGGCAGGTTTCCTTACAATGTATAAGGTCCTTACAACATATAAGGTCTTATGAGCTCCTGTTTACAACTTATGGAATCTTTTGCTCAATGTGCTACTTCTTAAATATACCACTAATAGTTACTAACATAGGGAAAAATGTCAGTGGTTACGGGAATCTGGGCTATGAACACATCATATCTAAATGGTGTGGGATATAAATTGTCCGTAAGATTAGAAATGTGCTTTGTTTATTTGTGTCAATTAAAACTAAATTTATTGGTTCACCATAGAAAATAGCTTTAAAATGTACGGGAACATCATTTGCCAATTAAAATTCTAAAAACATAAGTCAATTGATGACTCTAGTCACAAATAAATAATGAGGAAGTATTCACAGTACAATGTGTGGGAGCAAATATTCAAAACAAACAACAAACTATTAGTGATTCAGTATCCCCAAAACTGAATATTGCTAAATATTACCAGACCCCCAACATGAAAAGAAAAAAGTTTGTTTCTCTTAGTTAGGATACTTATTCAAATCTGATCATGTATTCTGTCCAATACGTGCAATGCATTTTTTACTTACACTTTTAAACTGGAACTTAGACAAGGAATGAGAGGACAGCAGGCATGCAAGAGATTGAGATGGATGAAGACTCAGGACAAGCAGCACAGCATGGCAAGCTAAGAATTATGTCATCCATATTTAAGAGCTACTTTAAAATTCTGCATGAACGCCAAGCAGTGACTATCAGGAAACTGTGAGTTCTAAATGGAACTCCTTTTTTAACTGATGTATGACTTTAGTCATCCAACCTCCCAGGAATATCCTGACCCTCTATTAAAGAGAGAAGGAACATGGCCCACTTCACATAACATGTTGCGGTCATAAAACCCAGTGACACTAAAGCACTTAGAGTAAAATGAACTTCAGTATTTTAATATTCACATAGAATGACTCATAACTGAAGCTGATGTGCTGACCACCAAGAAGGATACACAAATAATATGGAAACTGGTGCTATGGGCATTTGAGAATTTTCCTTTGTAGTTAAATTTCTTTTTATTGAAGTTGATGTGTTATGACTTAAAGAGTCATTTGGGTAGGAGAGTATTTAAAAGACATAAGAAAATTATTTAACAAGATTATTAGGCCAATACACACTAAGTTGCCAATCAAGAAATGTTACTGGCTACTTTTAGAATGTAAGGTTCTGTGTGCATAATCAAAGAAGTGGGAAATATTCATGGGGCAACTGGTGGCTCAGTTGGTTAAGCATCTGACTCTTGGTTTCAACTCCAGTCATGATCTCAGGGTCATGAGATGGAGCCCCACATGGGACTCCGCACTCAGCTTGGAGCCTTCCTTCTCTCTCCCTCTCTGTCCCTCCCTCTGCTCATGCTCTCTCTCGTTCTAAAATAAATAAATAAATAAATAAATAAATAAATAAATAAATAAATAAATAAATAAATAAAATCTTTAAAAAAACAAGAAGTGGGAAATATTCCACTGAAGTGCCAGTAAGGGGCAGAGTAAGCTTGAGGCTGTCTACACAAAAAGAATATCTCCATACCACCCACCCTTCAAAGCATACATACACACACACACTCACAAACACACACACAAACACAGACACACACGAGTTAGGGAACAAAAATCAAGTTCCAAAAAATAGCTTAAAAGAACTGAGGGGAAAATGCTGGTAATAAAAGTGATGTGAGGGCACCTGGGAGGCTCAGTCGTCTGCCTTTGGCTCAGGTCATGATCCCAGGGTCCTGGGATCGAGCCCCGCGTCAGGCTCCCTGCTCAGATGGAAGCCTGCTTCTCCCTCTCCCACTCCCCCTGCTTGTGTTCCCTCTCTCACTGTCTCTCTCTCTGTGTCAAATAAATAAATAAAATCTTTAAAAAGAAAATGATGTGAGAAAGCCTTGGAGGACAGATCCAGGAGATAAAGTACACATTACAATGAATTTCAAAAGAGAAGCAAGAAGCAATGAACATGTAAATAGTACAAAAAAATCTACCAGTAAAATAAAGAATTGAATGTGCAAGTTGAAAAGAATTTTTCCTTGAAGAATTCAAGATAGAATACCCCTTTCTAGGTCTATCTTGGCAAAATATTTGAATTCTAAGGCTTTAAAAAAAAGCCAATAACCATAAAAATGGGAAAAACTAAACAAACTTACGTACAAAAAATTAAGTGGTAGGCCATAAGAAGAGGAGAAGAAAGTATATAAATTTTCTACCTTACACTGCATACGTAAAATAGTCATTTGCCAATTACAATTAGAAAAATCCAAATTCAGAAAAGTTTTGCACTTAAAGGTAATAAAAAATAGAGAAAAAAGAAGTTGCTTCGCTTCCAAATCACTAATGACAAAAAGAGGAAGCAAATGTCATCAGAGAAAAATGAAAGTATAAAAGTAAATAAATGAGAGAAATGGCACAAAAGTATTAGAATGGCATCAGATTGCTCCCCTACAATACTGGTACCTAGAAAAAGAATGGAGTATCAGGTAGAAATTAAGACAGCAACTCAAATTTCCTCCATCAAGATATAATCCATCTTTTAGAAGGAAAGAATGCTATTCAACAGTGGATGGATGGATGGATGGATGGATGGATGGATGGATAGATGGATGGACGGATGGGCAGATGGATGGATAACTATTAGATTGTTAATATGGGGTATATTCATGTAGGAATGCTGCTGTAGGGAGAGGGAACAGGAAAGAAAAAAATAGATGGCATCTTCTTAAAATGCACGTACACAATTATACTTCTGTATTAAGACAAATTACATTTGTGGGCACATGTATAAATTAACATATAGGATCTTCAATAAAAAGATATTTTTCTGGAAAACAATTTCTAAAACTGTCTCAAGAAATAGAAAACATGAATAACAAAGAAGTTGGAAGAAAAAAGTTATAAAAATTCCTGAACAGAAGATTAGGACAGCAACCTTGTGATAGATACAAAAAATACTGAGTAAATAGAAAAAGTATGTATAAATAAGAATTCTTCAAGTTAAAAACTTCAGCTCATCAAAAGCACCCAGAAAGAAAACAAACAAACAAACAAAAGCCACAGACAGGGAATAAATATAGACATCTGAGAAAGGACTTGTATCAAGAATATATAAAGGACAGCATTAAATTGATAATAATAAGAAAAATACAAATAAATGGGCAAAGGCTTGAAAAGACACTTCACAAAAGAGGATAAATGAATATCCAACAAGCATATGAAAGGGGATGGACATCATTCGTCTTCAGAGAAATGCAAACTAAAACCACAAGGAGATTTCACTTCACACACACTCGAATGACAAAAAGACTGATAATACCAATGGCTGGTGATGATGTGTAAGAACTGTCTTTCTTACTCATTGTTCATGGAAATATACAATGGTACAATCACTTTGGAAAATGGTTTGGTAGTTTCTTATCAAGCTTCAGTTATGGGCCAGTAACCCCCCGTTAGGTGTATATGAAAAAGAAATGATAGTATATTTCTATAAAAATGGATGAACACAAACCTACACAAATACTTTGTTCACAAGAGACAAAAAACAGAAATAGTCCAAATGTCTATTAACTCATACATAAAGAACTGATAACATATCAATATAATAGAATACTCCTCGGTAATTAAAAGAGATGATTACTAATATAAACAACAACATGGATGAAGCAAAGAACCACTATATTTAGTGAAAAAACCCAGAGACAAATGGCAGCATACTGAATAATTTCATTCATACGAAGTTCAAGAATGGGCTGGAAAGTGACATGAGGGAATTATTTGGGGTAACAGAAATGTTCTATTGGGGTGGTGGTTGTAAGAATGGATTCATGTTGCTAAGTCTATCAAACATTATTTGATGTATTTAAATTATGCTTCAATAAAACTGAGTTTAGGAAAGATCATATATAAAAAACAAAGAAGCAAAATTGGCATATAATATTAATGCAGAAGAAAATTTAAAGAACATTTTATGGTTAAGAAAATACAACTGAATCTATAAGAGTTGAAGTGATAAAATTAACAATGGTTTTAGCTATCATTTAAGTGCTGGCCTATGCCCTTTTCAACATGATCTCTTTTAATCCCCAAAAAGACAAGGACACTACTGGTTCTACTCCCCATTCTTTCTTACCAAAATTCTGTTTTGTACAAGTCCCCAGCCCTTCCCACAGAGCCACGTGCTTCAGGGGATCACGACTCCCCCTTCGCCTCGCCTGGGTGGCCCAAGATCCTTCTGACTCTCCCTAACAATGACTGGTTCAGGAATGGGCAAGTGATCAATTCTGACCGACGAGATATAAAAGAAAACCCAGTGAGATGCTTCTGGGAAAGCATCTTGCCTGTAAAGCAAGCCATATGAGATTATTATCTTTCTTCTTCCTCTTGACATTGTCATGCCTGGGTGCAATGGCTAGAAATACTGCAGCCACTGGGCCATCTTGAAGCCCTTGTGTAGGTATTTGCACATAAAAACAGCCTAAGTGATAGTTATGAGTAGTCCCCTTCACAAATGAAGAAAATGACCCTCAGAGGTTTGATAA
This sequence comes from Mirounga angustirostris, assembly GCF_029215605.1. Classification (NCBI taxonomy): domain Eukaryota; kingdom Metazoa; phylum Chordata; class Mammalia; order Carnivora; family Phocidae; genus Mirounga; species Mirounga angustirostris. The sequence goes on from NW_026991711.1 coordinate 50,221,958, forward strand.
CTTGCATGAAGGGACACAGTAACCACGTGGTAATAACAGGACATCTCTAGCTCTTACCTCAGTCTGAAATTAATGCTCTCCAATACTCCTTATTGTCTCTACTCAAGTTGATGTTAAAGCTAACATAAACTTTCCATGTTCATAAAGCTTTACAAATCCTAGTCCACTGTTTATTTTACTACATGGTGGGGGGGCTAAAATACTCTTGTTACTGCATCGGGGTAAGGGTAGGATTAACTTGCAGCTGCTTTTCGTGTCTTTTCTATATGACCCATCTCTTCATGCTCTCTGTATGATCGGCAAGCCTCAGGTCAAATGCCACCCCAGCAAATCTTTCTTGCCCTGTGCTGACTGTATTAAGCTTTTTCTCTTTTGTCTTCCTTGCCTCAAATACATGTCTGCCCCTTGGAGCTGCTGTTTTAGTCCTCTTTTATCCCAGCACAAAGCGTCATGCCCGGTGTATCACAGATGCTTAATGCCAATGGAGAAGTTGTCCTTATGGTCCTTAGCACATGCACTTCAATATTTAATACTTATTTATAACAGCTCTATAATGTTTACTGTTGAATGACTGCAAGTCTAGCCTCTTCAAAAAGGTTGCAAGTCTGAAATGAGACCCTGGAATGCACAATCTCTGGCCCATGCTGTCTTTGAGAGTCTATTACTGTGTTTCTATTCAAGAACAAAGATGTACATTTTCTTTCAGGATCCCTACCAAGGTGCTTGGCACAGGAAATATTTGCCAATCACTTGAATATTTGAAAGAAAAAATAATGTTCATGTTGTCACATCTTGACATTTCTAATGCCTCCAAAAAGTCATTCTGCAGTGATGGAAATTATGAAAGGAAAATGAGGATGACAATTTGTCCAATTTGGTTCACTGCATCAGTGGGAAGCAGATGTAAAATAATATATGTATCAGGGTGCCTGAGTGACTCAGTCGGCCAAGCCCCTGACTCTTGATTTTGGCTCAGGTCATGATCTCACGGTCGTGAGACTGAGCCCCGCGTCAGGCTCTGTGCTTAGCAGAGTCTCCTTGAGATTTTCTCTCTCTCCCTCTGCTCCTCTCCCCACTCTCTCTCTAAAAAAAAAAAAAAAAAAAGTAAATTTTTAAAAGAAAAAGAATATATGTATTAAAATACAAATTCATAATCTCCCAAATCACCCAGAAGATAGAAGTATTAAAAGTACTAAAAAGTATTAAAAGCAGTATTATAAGCATAAGTTTGACTAAAGAACATAGACAATTTAGGTGGAACATTTGAAAGTGATAACATCTTTTCCGGATCCCCAGGCTCCAGAAAATGGATAAACAGGGGTGCGGTGGGAGGGGGATGTCAAAAACTATGTCTCACAGGCCAGATACCTATTTTTGTAAATAAACCTGTATGGAAACACAAACCACCCCATTGTTTACTTACTGTCTTTGCTTTCGAGCTGCAGTGGCAGATTTGAGCAGTCACGCCACGGACCATGCCGCCCACAAGCGTCAATACTTACTATCTGGCCCTTTAAGACCAAGGCTGCAGAGCCCTAGGCTAACCTACAGACAAGTGTCACATTGTTACGGGGTCATTCCCTCACGGTTAAGACACATTCTAGAAGATGTGCGACAGTTATGTTTGACATGATTAGGATTAATCGAAAACTTTCGCTAGCTTTGAGGGAACGATTCTAAGAGTGTAGAGAGAACAGGCGAAGCATAAGCATTTATTGAATTACCCAAAATGGAAATTTGTCTTTAAAATGCCAAGTGGCCTGTTTTTCTTCATTAGAAAACAGTCTCTGCTACATGTACAGTATGGATTCATCACAGCAGCAACATTCTAATTGCGGGCTGTGAAGAGTTCTAATTGAAATAAGATTAATGAAGAGCCATGCCAGCCTCCTACAATATCACAATCTGTAGGAACACTTAGCTTCTGTGAGTCATTTTCCTCCCCAAAATAACTCAGATTAAACAGCAACTTCCAAACTAATGGCAACATTTCCGTCCAGATTTCTTTTTTTGTCTTGCATCATGTTCCAGGATACAGCACACGGAGCAGGACTCATCTTCTGCCATCAGCTAATGTTGTTAAATGTCAGGCATTTAATAAAGTTAAAGGGCAAAAAAGTTTTAAAGAATTTATTCTGCCTAGCAATCAGCCCTTGAGAAGACTCAGGAAAACTCATTGCTTTATTGACTGGAGCAGAATGAGAAATTTTGTCATCAGGTTCTGAAAACATCACCTAATGCCCTGAGAAATTCAAAAGCCCTGTGAACGATGTTCCTATAGGTGTATGCATGCATTTTGTGTGTGCACATGTGTATGCATTCAGAGAACATTCATGAAATATAATAGCAAGTGTACTCTTGTGTTCCCCAAATGTAGAGTTTGCGTAACAGCAAAGTAGGTTAAATTCAGGTGTTTGAGAGCCAGGGCATAATTCCTAATAAGAGTTGTTGGTATGTTCCAGTTGCCCAAACACTGGTCCAAGGATGGGAGAAAGCAGAGCCCTCCGAGCCTCAAACTGGGATGAAGGGTCTCTTATTGTGATTTCTCCAGTGTCCTTCAAGGAGGGAATCCCCTCAGTCTTCCTACTCTATTCTACCACTGGACTCAGAGATGAAAAGATGAGGTTTATCTCCTTTATTGCCTCAATCTCCTCTTTAAGTATATCGTGAGGGGGAGGGAACTGGTAGAAACTGTGGAGAAAAATAACAATTTCAAAATGCCATCTTAGAGTATAAAAAATCAAATTTGCTAAGAAAAGAGGGTAGAGAGTGTTGGCAAAGTCAAGTCCCCTACCCTAAATGAGTTCCATTTTAAAACAGACATTAGAGCACTTCAGTATAAGTATGTATAGTTAAATTTTAAAACATTTTGGGTGTCCTCCCTGTTTTCAGTACATACCATAGACTGATATCGCCATTAGCTCTCTTAAACTAGAAATTCTGTAAGGAGTGGACTTATTTTAATGAAGTATGTATAGTGAACAAAACAGCAATGACTGACTCCCTTTGCACTCTAGTAGCAAATTTAAAAGGAAAAATATATACATGGAGCTGTTTTTAAAGCCTCCGGAGCAAGATGCCACAAGCCTGAGAAATTGTTTCCTCTGATCTCTTGAGTTTTAATGACTAGCTAGCAGCATTCAATTACAAACTGGTCATTAACAAGAAATCTAATTGCTATTAGCAGACAGGTAAACATATCAGCATCACAATGTGCACGGAGGGCCATTTTATAGTGTCAAGTGAAATGAACGTTTCCTTATGACAAAATAATAACATCACTATATTTATAAAATGGCATTGCCTCGTCTCTTCAAATATATAGTAATATACAAAGAGCTGTAAACAGTAGTAGTGAACTAGATGATACCTTAATTTTTAAGTTTTTTGGTTAATGGCGCAAACAAAGCTGCTAAATAAGGCACAAATCCTATTCTCTAAGAAGTAAACTCCTACCATCATTTAAGGTTTCAAAAACTTAAGCCACAACTGGTTATCAGGGAAGAGTTTACCTATGAATATCTCCCGCTATTTAAAATATAAATATTAAATTGTATTGCCAATATGTATTTAAATATTATATACTTTATTAAACCAGGAAGAAAGGAAAGTATTAAAAAATGAACAGAGAAAGTGTAAGTTTAAGATAACAAAAGATTCTGTGTTTTGATTTCGACACGGTCTCATATTCTTACCTTCTTTAAAAAGATCCAGATTGGTTACTTTACCTGGAGTGCCAAAGTTACTCTTTGTCTATATAGAGTCACCCAAAGTGATTTTGCATCACATTATAGTTTATCAGTTAGGGCTTAAAAATACATAACACCCTGACAGAATCATCAAACACCTTCCTGAATCTTTTCCTCTCTAGGTAGAAGAATTACAGCTGTTAGTTTCAACTTACAAAGAAAATCTTATCCTAAAAATCATCAGGAACCCTAGTAAAACAAAAAAAAGAGGCCTAATATCATAAGCATGTTCTTTATCAACATAATAACCCCATATCATTGATGGCCAGGCAGCAGGATAGACATACTTGGAAGTTCACTGATAATTTAAGACTCCTACGGCATTTTTCTGCAATTGAGTCTTAATGAGAAACTAAATCTTAGTGAAGAAAAGGTAAGTATTAAATTCTATTATCAATGTCATGATCAGATTTGAAAAAAACTAATTTTTACTGGGAGTTAGGGTTTTTTTTGTTTTATTTTATTTTATTATGTTATGTTAATCACCATACATTACATCATTAGTTTTTGATGTAGTGTTCCATGATTCATTGTTTGCATATAACACCCAGTGCTCCATGCAGAACGTGCCCTCTTTAATACCCATCACCAGGCTAACCCATCCCCCATCCCCCATCCCCCTCCCCTCTGAAACCCTCAGTTTGTTTCTCAGAGTCCATAGTCTCTCATGGTTCGTCTCCCCCTCCAATTTTCCCCCCTTCATTTTTCCCTTAAACAATATTCTAGGTATTAAAGAGGAAGAAATCATAAAGTCACGTAGGGCCAAAGCCATCTCAAATGTGTTCCTAGTAACTGTGTCCTCAATACTGTAGACCTTTGGCCCAGAGGGAGGAGTGGACTGACCAGATGACACTCACTCTAAAAAGCCAACAGATCTCCCCCAGACACACAAGTTCCCTCCTTCAGCATTTAATAGCAACGTGGTGAAGAAAATACGTAATAATCAAGTTCTTTCTTGTCTCCAGTCTAAGTCCTTGCCACTTTGCAAATTCATTTTCTCTTGTTTTCCTCTTTGGAGACGGAGAACAGCTGGTTGTCATCTTCTAAATACTGTAACAATCCCTTATATACTTGAAGATAGTAATTAAGTCATCCTCTCAGCCTTCCCTTTTGAGAAACTCAAATCCTTTTTAACACAAATTATCAAAAAAATTGCCACCGCCTTGGACATGAAAATTATTATTGCATCGACATTCTCTGTAAACCCCACTTTGTTTCGGGAACTGCTCCTTCTGCAAGAGCAAAAGCAGAAGCACACTGCCTTGATGAGTTTGAGTCCTGCTTGTCTGTCTTCATCCTTCTTACGACATAACGTCACTGGTGAACTTGGGTTCTCCATTAACCTCCCACGAACGCTTCGCACTTCTCAGGTAAACTCCTGTGACTCTTAACCTCCCAGTCACCTTTCACTCCTTGCCTCCACCCCCTCATATTCTAAAACAAGAGCCCTCATGAAGAGCAGCATCTTTAGCAGCTATGACAAGCTCTCTCTCTCTCAAATAAATAAAATCTTAAAAAAAAAAAAAAGAGTGCAGCCCCAAATACTAACTACATAGGCTGCTTGAACCCAATGTTCCGTCTCAAGGGCGTGAATTTTCTCCATAGGGGGTTGGTATGCTAATAAGATTTCAAAACAAACAAAGCTTTCCTTTTAGCCATATCCTTATTAAAAAAAAAAAAATAGCACTCATTGCAGAGAGATATGAAAGAAAAAGAACAGACTTACTGACAGCATAATTCTAGGCAAATTACTTAATCTCACATTTTCGTAATCTGTAAAATGGGAATAAAAGGAACCCATGGGGTTGTGTTAAGGGATGAATGAAGTAGTCCGGTTACCCACCACACTGCCTGACAAAATCCCTTTCTCTGGCACTTGTGTGACATTTTCATCCTCCTGGCTAGTGTTCTTTATGACAATACAGGGGACTCATGAGTCAGTTCTCCCGAGACTCATATTTGTATTTAAAGAGGGGCCTTCTGGAGTTTCAATTAAAAAAAGAAAAAAGTGACTCTGAGGATAGGCATTCCAAGTAGCAAGTCAGACTTGTAAGGATAGTGTTTTGAAATGGGAATAACCCCCAAGTAAGGTAAGGCAACTCACACATGTGATTTCATCTCCTACGTGAGGCAGAAACATGTTTACTTAAAGCCAAATATTCTCAATCTCAGTGATCCCAAGTTGCTTATAATAAGATTTTCTCTGAAATATCAAACCATATATTTTACCTTGGGTTATTTCACTGGTAAAGAGGATAACCCTGATTTTGGAAAGATTTGATATGCCAATTTATCCACAATATGGATCTAGAATATTAAGGTACCAACCTCTTACTTCATTTTGCTTTGAATAAAGTAAGACAATTACTCTGCTTGAGGATACAGTATTGCAAGTGTGAAAAGTTGAAAATATTTTTATTTTTCTTATATGACTACAAATTAACTGTTTATATTCCCCTTCTCTCTCCCTTTCTCACCCTAACTCTCCCTCTATATACAGCCTGAAAATAAGTTAGACAGGTTGAATAAAGATCTACACTCCATAAGGATTTTAATTAATAATCATCTGAGAAGGGTTTGACCATCTGCTTACCTGGAGTTAATGTATAACTTTTCGAGCTTCATAATATCATGATTTACCTGTTTTCTAGTGCCCACAGATAATGACTGATGGTCTGTCCAGTATTAATTTCACTTAAATCTACAGGCTGTAGAGGAGAGGTGGGAGGGAAAGTGTCTCACGTAGGAAACAGTTCTGTTAAAAAAAAAAAAAAAAGAGCAAAATTAATTTTCTAAGCAGCCACACTAAACGGCTCAATCAGCTACTCGACAAAACACTTCCTTCCCTAACATAACCCTCTTAAATGTCAACCAATAATAGTCATCACTTACCTGGAAAGTTTATCTTTTCTGTGTTTAGAGGAAAGCTACCTGACTATTTATATACCCAGAAACGTGGATGTGTGCGTAGGTATGCGTGTGTGTGTGTAATGTTTGTGAGGTGAGGGCGTGTGGAGGGATACACATATAAAGCTACTTCTGCTCTTCTCTAAATGGCAGTATAAACCTGCTACTTGGTGACTCATTTCATAAGGTGATTACTTCTCACCCATAGACATTTCTCATTTTGACAAAAAAAAAAAAAAATATGCCAATATACCTATAGTGTTTAAACAAATTTTGGGGGCGCCTGGGTGGCTCAGTTGTTAAGCGTCTGCCTTCGGCTCAGGTCATGATCCCAGGGTCCTGGGATTGAGCCCCGCATTGGGCTCCCTGCTCCATGGGAAGCCTGCTTCTCCTCATCCCGCTCCCCCTGCTTGTGTTCCCTCTCTCACTGTGTCTCTTTCTGTCAAATAAATAAATAAAATCTTTAAAAATAATTAAATAAACAAATTGTGTTTTGTTCATGAAATATTCTACCCTACATGGCCATTGTGGACCATCAATCGAACCAGCAAACTTCTGCAACAAATGAACACTGAAGTTATCAAACCCTTGCTGTGAATGAGTGACCTAGGAACATTTCCCCTAAGGATTTCAGCAGCATTTTACCATTCTCATTGGTAACTCTTCTTCCATTCTAAAAAAATTTTTAGAAAGAGAAAATTTGATTTGATTTGATTTGTTTGATTTGATTAAAGTTTAATCAATGTTCGATAGAATCCTGCATCTGCAACAGTTATGAAATTTTCCATCACCAGAACTGTGTAGGGGAGAAAAACTGTCAAGATGGCTAGACAGAAAAGTTTAGGATTGCAGAAGGTCTGTTCCTTGAACAGGTGAAAAACAGCAACAGGTTTTGTTAAATTAACTTCTACCCCAAAGCTCTTCTAGGGAGCAATTGGACCATTTATTTTGTTTGGTCATCTGTCTCATTAATATTGTTTGAAGGCTCTATTCCACTTGCCTTCCATAGTCCCCTCTGCCATTTAACCCCTCCTCTGTCTGGTTTGCCCTATTTATTGATTTTTAAATATTTTATATAATTTAGTTATGATTCCAAAGGTTACAGTAGCAAGACAAATTGTCTCCAAGACTTCCAATGTGATCTTCTATGATTTATTTTTTAAATTAATTTTTGAACAGCCTCACTCAGTATGCCCTTTCTTTCTTGTCTTCTACTCTTCAGGTTTTGCTTTCCTCAGTAAGATTTTTTTCTTTTGTTCATATGACTCCTCAATTTCAACTTTTTAATTCCACCATTTTTCTTTGCTGAACATAGTCACTGGGTTATTAGTAAAGCACCGGTGTTAAATCTCAACTGAATCTCTCATATTACCCATACGTATTTCATTCCTACTTCCACTCATTCCAAAGACCATTAAAACATACCTGAGCCCTACTGGCCAATGCACTGAGCATACTGCAGCAAGTCACAGGTTTACTTATCAAGAAAGTTCATGACTTCTCTCTATCCATGCACATCAGCTACCAACCACACAACACTGCCCCCTGCATCATGGGGCAGCCTCTCTTCAACACCCATAAAAATATTATGATAACATGCTTCCCAATATTCTTCCCAGGAGAAAAGGAAGGAGATGGAAGATGGGAGAGAATCAGTCACCATATTCCAGGGTGGTAGTGGAGCAAAATGACAGACACAGGCTAGTGAGGAGGAGAAATCATGAAGGCAACGATCAAGTGCTCATTGTTTGTTGAAGGAAAAATTATTAACATAGGCCATGTGTCCAGCTGAAGAGCAAGGGATGTGTAAAATGGTGAGTTCCTTAAAGAGATAGTTCATATGCCCAGAAGTCAAAAGAACAAGCCTAAGCAGGAGTACACAGATTTCGTCGGCAATTCGCTTGGGAAATTACTGGTATAAAGGCGAAGGTATATAGGAATAATCTTCCTAAGCAAGCAAAGGACAAGGAAGAGAAGGAAGAAGAAAGTTCAGTCAGAAAAAGGTAAAAGTGGACAAATATGAGAGACTTTAAAGGACACATGTTCTTAAGAAGAAAATTAAAAATCCAGAACCGTTTTAGCAGTATAATGATCATACATATGTGATACATATACATATACATATGTGTTTATATGTGGAAGGGAAAGACAATTTAGAAATTTCTCATATCACTGAATATACAATATAAATTACTATTTCACTAAATTTTGTGCAATTTATACATTCAGGCTATAAGTGAATGTGATCAGATTCATTACTTGATGGAATGGTGGACTACTGCCAATACGTGATACTGAATTGCTTTTAAATTCTTTTTATATTCAGATAATTTTGCAAAAAGCACATGAATGCAAAAGTAAAAGAAGTAAATGAGTGCATATCAACAAATCCATCATGACCTTGTTATAATATACAGGCAAAGATCTAATTCCATGAAGCATATGTCCAATTCAGCATAGCTCTTTCGAATCCACAACCTTAAATTTTTCTAAGCAACATTTTTCACAAAGAGCTTTAATTTCTGCAGGAGTTAAATCGACCAAAATGCTAAACTTGGAAGGGAATGGTGTACAATTACAAAAATAAAGGGATAATTAGGCATAATATTCTAGAATACGTAGAACTGTTTACTTCTTGCAGGCAGTGGTTTTTCCAAATAAAAGCTCAGGGTGAATTAATTGTTGTAAAATAAATACACAATCAAGCAAATAACATTTTATAATTCCGAAACAAGCATATAATAGAAACTGTTTCAAAGATGCCTAATCCAAAGGGACTGGCAACTGAGAGTAGATTTGTGAATTAGCAAACGTGATGATCTGGCAGTCAACATTTCCGGTTCCCCGTGTTTGAATGCATGCTATAGAATGAGTGAAAAGCACACAGGAAATTAAATATATGCAGCGTATGAGAAATTAAGCAGGTGGAGGGATGGAGAAGGGGAATGAGGGAACTAGTCGAGAGGGGAACAGGACAGCAGGGAAACGGGAGAAGGAAGAAGAGAGGGAAATGAAAAATATTTGACTACTCAGAAAATCTGTTTATCTTCTTTGTTCAACATCTTCTATTGATCACCATCAGTGCTGGCAAATAGCTTGAAGCTGTGATCCTGAATTGATATTTAATTAAAATCCAGTTCTACTTTAATAATATGGTAAACATATCACAATTCTGGATGTAAATAACATCAGCAGATGAAGGATAAAAGAAGAATCAAAACTAAGTCCTAGGAAGTTTACAAAGAAGGCAAAGAGCAAATCATGCAAAGAAAAACAATAATTAAATTCTGCTTCCAATTTATTGTTATCATGGCTTTTATTAAGATTCTGCTTTAGTCCAAAAGCTATTTTCTTTCTGTCTTATTTGTCTTGCCAAGGAGGAAAATAAGCACAAACTGCATTTTATTCTTCTTATCCATGAAATCAGAGCCAAGGGCTGCCCTCAACAACTCATCCCCAACTCTCAATGGGCTGGATTATTTTCTTGATCATCCCTTTTCATTTCCTCTGGGCAAAGTTCCTTCCCAAAATTCTTACCCTTGGTTACATTAAAATACCAGGAGTAATGGGAGTTATAGGTGTTTATCTAGGGAAAGATTTGGTATTTGAGACAGAGTCCACTAGTCAACCCAGCCAACTTTTTTGACAGCCACTTAGATTTCCAAGCATCCTAATGGATTCTACTTCCAAGGTATGCTGTATTCCCCTGGGAGCCATTGCCATGCAGATATGCTCATATTTATATATCTGTACGCATGCCCATGTATAAAATGAAAAAATGTTTATGAGATTTTTTTATAATTTGAAAAGTATTTTCCAAATTCAAAGTAATTTTTTAATTACAATGATTAGTTAGTGTTATAAATCTTTGTGCTTCACCCAGCAAGTGGGCTAAATTGTGATTCCTTAGTGGCCTGGAATAGTTACAACTATAAAAAAAAAAAAAGGGGGGGGGGCACCTGGGTGGCTCAGATGATTGAGCATCTGCCTTCGGCTAGGGTCGTGGTCCTGGGGTCCTGGGATCGAGCCCCACATCGGGCTCCTGGCTCAGCGGGGAGCCTGCTTCTCCCTCTCCCTCTGCCTCTCTCCCTGCTTATGCTCTCTCTCTCTCTCTCTCTGTAAAACAAAACAAAACAAAACAAAACAAAACTTTAGTCTCCCCAGGTAAGGAAGTGCCTTAATTCGTTTGAGCTATTCTAACAAAAACATCATATACCAGCTGGTTTAAACAATAAACATTTATTTCTCACACTTGTGGAGGCTGAGAAGATGAAGATCAAGGTACTGGCAGATTCAGGCAGATCCCCCATCTAGTGAGGACCCACTTGCTAGAGGGCTTTCTTTTCATGGTGTCCTCACATGGTGGAAGGTGCAGTAGATCTCTCACGGGCCATTTATAAGGCCACTAATCCAATGCATGAAGGCTACACCCCCACAACCTGATCACCTCTCAAAGGCCCTACATCTCAACCACCATCACATCAGGCATTAGGATTCAACATACGAAATTGGGGAGACACAAACCTCCCAGTCCATGGCAGGAAGAGTTATTAAAGATCATTTTTTTTCTTTTCCCCCAGATTAGAAGTTCTGATCTCATGAAATAGAAGCATTGAAATTTCTGCTTCATTTCATCTTCCCATCTATCCATGGCACCTCAGTTGTAAAGTGAGAAAATATTAAGCAAATGGAAATATCAAATGGATACCCTCTTAAAGAATCAGGGTTGAAAAGATAGGTAGCATGCCTCCTAATCAAGTAAATAAAGGAAATGAGATGTAAGATTCTTGAGAGAGCACAGCCAAAGCCATCTCTCCCTACATGCCCCCCGTCACCTGAGCACCCCCATCAGGCAGAGCAAAGATTTCATAGGAGGCTCCACTGGGCTTGCAAAGGGGGCAAGGAAAACAGCCATCCTTTCCATGCTCAAGCTGCCACCCCTTTCAGAAATACAGGGTCTAGGGCGCCTGGGTGGCTCAGTCGGTTAAGCGACTGCCTTCAGCTCAGGTCATGATCCTGGAGTCCCGGGATCGAGTCCCACATCGGGCTCCCTGCTCAGCAGGGAGTCTGCTTCTCCCTCTGACCCTTCCCCCTCTCATGTGCTCTCTCTCTCTCTCTCTCTCATTCTCACTCTCTTAAATAAATAAATAAAATCTTTAAAAAAAAAAAAAAAAAGGAAATACAGGGTCTAGTGCACTTGTGTGCATCATTATTCTGTTCCAAAACAAACAAACCTCAGAAACCTAACATTGCCCCAGGTGAGTCACAGGGTGAGAGGAATAATCACCTACAGCATTTGCATACCTCAGAGATTAGGGAGCACCTGCATAGGCAGGAGCAAGAGGAAAGGCTCACTGTGCTTAGTTATTCGATTCCTGAAGTAGCCAAAAATTCAGAAAGAGTATCAAAGGGGCCAACAGTCAGGATTTTCTTTTCTCCAAGAATAGCAGAAGGAAAGTAAAGCCAACCGTCCAACTCCTCAGCAGTGAGGCACCCTCTAATTATTTGAATGGAAAGAGATATACCAATGCCAAAAACATAAAACACACAGAACGAATTCAAAGACTTGAGAAAAGGATGTGATTTGGCTAAGATATTATTTCTGCCTTTCTCTACTTCTAACCCACTTTAATTCAAGCAGCTCACATCTGGTGTTTTATGTGAAGTCAAGAGGAAAACCTCGCTGAACCTAAGCTGAGCAGCTCCAGGCCGGGAACTAGGCCCACACACTCACAGAGATGGAGAAAATCACAGAGCACACCCACCCGCCAATCTCCAGCTTTCAGAGCCCAGGATTTGTACAAGCACCTCCATTTCAGTTAGATGGATGAGGGGCGCCTGGGTGGCTCAGTTGGTTAAGCGTCTGCCTTCAGCTCAGGTCATGATCCCAGGATCCTGGGATGGAGCCCCGCGTCAGGCTCCCTGCTCAGCGGGAAAAGCCTGCTTCTCCCTCCCGCACTCCCCCTGCTTGTGTTCCCTCTCTCGCTGTGTATTCCTCTGTCAAATAATAAAAAAAAAAAAATCAGAGGCATGAGATAAAGAGGTAAAAATAGCTAAGATATAGCTAACCAGAAGTAAAATTCATATTGAACCCATTGTATCAGAACACAGTGGCCTCATTGCTCTGCTATGGTATCTTGCTCATCCATAAATAGCAAATAAGGACGCTACTTGCTATATTCTTTTATAACATCCTTTACTTTTGAATTCAAAGTTACTGATTTGTAAGAAAAAAATAATAATAATGTTTTAAGTCATAAAACTTGCAAGGTTTTAATTACAAAGTTAGAGTCGAGATATTTTACCTACTACATAACTTTGCAGGTCAAAACAAAATAAAACCACAGAGAAGCTTGGCCCACAGTACTCGTCACATACGTTGTGTTAAAATGAGTTCTGGTGGACCGTGCTAGCAGCCTGATCTCACCTTCACGGGGGAACTGAGTAACCCCACCAGAAACATACTCACTTCTTCTGAAGCTCGTTCCAACAGTGAGAGTAATATCCCACTTACAGAGCTATTGTGAACACTGGGATCAGGGAAGGTTCTGGTACCAGCACGGTGCTGGCACATAACTGCGGAACAAGACCACATCCCCAATCACATTACAAAAATCTGGGTGCCTAATTTGAAAAACTGAATCGGTGCATGGTCATCCCTCAGGAACTAAAAGGAGCGTTTCTCCCCTGGGAAATCTCATCTCTACTAATCATACTCAGAAGACTTCCTGCTAACATCTTCTATTTCTCTGTCCAAGTTTTCTTCCCATTTACAAATGAATATTTCAAGGCAATTTCTCAGAAGCTCCCTAATTCTCATCTGATAAGATGGGCACCATAAATCTGTAAGGACTCCTGGGGTATCTCCCAGTTTAGCCTGGCTTCTTGTTGAGATCCTTCTGCGACTTAGCTCTCATTATTTTGTTCAATTCTCAGGGATCAGTCAGAGCTTCAGTTCTTATTGCTTATATTCCCTCCAGAGGAGCACTGAGATATGTCAGATTGCTCTGTTTTCCCAAATTTCAAAAAAAAAAAAAAAAAACACCACAGAATTTTTCCTTTCTTTGGGGCATCCGTGTTGTACACACATCTGGTCGGTCAGGGAAACATCTCATACTTTGCACATAGTGCTCTTGTATAAACTGGGGGTCATCTGCTCTCATTTCCTCCCACAAGTATGGAGAGTGTGTGCAGCTGTTGCCAAAAATGGACAGAGGATCCTATGGTCAGGAGAATAAGCAAGGCATCGTCTGGGAGAGGAGAAAACCTGGATCAAACTTCAAGCGTAGGCAGGAAGGGCGAAGAGGCAGTTGGACAAATTCCGGTGTATGTACTGGACGTGCTAGGGGTAAGGAGCATCACAGCAACCGCGCCGTCTGATGAGGGAGCTGCAGGCCGAGCAAGGAGGCACAGAGGGTAACAAAGGAAGCTTAAAGTGCATAAGGCACTGGTCAGTTACTTCACACAGGTAGTCCACGGACAAAGGATATGTATTGTGGTATTCCTTTATGAAACGCAAGCTACCAGTTAAACACATCTCCCTAAAGATGCCATCAACGGCTGGACAATCTGCAAAACTACAGATCAAAATACAAACACGCAGGACTTCTCTTAATCACCAACTCAGTCTTAGAAGCTGCACCTTTATTTTCTACCTTTGGTTTCCACTGAAAGCTTTAGAGTATTTAGGAGTTTTCAATCCTTAGGGTCTGAAAGTTATTTATTTATTTATTTATTTATTTATTTATTTATTTAGGAAAAACAGAGACAGCACAAAAATACATCCACTTTAGCGATTGTCTTTCATCCTCTTTACTAATGACAGAAAAGCAGCCAGGTATTACTGAAAATTATGACCATGACCCTAAGCATTAATTCAACAATACAGAGCATACCCTGTGGCTACAAACGTGTGCATCTTTCTTCACAGCTCCATTAGTTTGGACATGAATTTCAGCCCTTTGAAAATGTCAGTACTACATAGGTTGCAGAGGTAGTCAAATTCTTACCCTGGATTCGTTAATATGATTGTAGTCATTGAACTGGTTTGAATTCACATCCAAGGGCATTATGTACTAACACATTTTTCAAGAATAGAAACAGAAATAGAGATAGAAATTGGAGACAGATACTATCACAGATAAATGCAATATAAATTTTGTATCATCTCACATAATTATCACAGTACAGGACTTTCTAAAAAGATCGTGAATATCCCATTAATGAAATATTTTTGATACTCCCCTAAAGAAAATATTCCTTAAATTGCTTTTATTTGCCTTGGAATCTATATAGCATATATCGCTAATTCTACTCTAGACTTGATCTTTGTTTGGCATTAACTTTAGAAAACAGAATTGCTAAAAGGTGACTGTCAAGCCCTAAAATCAAGTGTAAACTCTCAGGGCTTGAAAGAGCAGACAGAGATTTTTATTCTATTCATGGATATAAAAACTGCAGAGTACCATACGTGGCCTTGCGCAAGTGTTAATTGCACAGGACCAGAAACAGGGGGGAACATCTGAACAAGCTATGAAGAAAATAAGAGAGCAACATGTCAACTCAGAAGGAAAAAAAGGAAATTAAATATTTTGAAAAGATATAGGTGATAGAAAGTTTAGAAATCGAAACTAAAATGTACAAGAAGGCAGATCATTTCTCCTGTCATTTCTAACACTTCCTTGTTCTGACATGTCTACCATGCCATAAAAGCTATCTTACTGTATTTAAACTTTTCAAGCAGCAGAAGCCTGAGAGTTGATTGTTTAAAAATGAAACAAATATTAAACAAAACTTACCCAAATACTGAAAAGAGATTCGAGTTCAATTTATAATAGCATTTAATTCATCCCTGCTGATTTTTCCATCCACGTTAGTGAGGTTAATTTGTGTCTCATATTATTTCACTCTTTTTACACACTACTTTCACAATGAAATAAAAATAAATCCAATCACACCTTTGAAGAGCGATAATTATGTTTCTGTCGCTTACATGAAAGATTTTAGTAACCCCTTATGCCTGAGGTTTCTTGAGTTTATAGGTCTTTCACCTTCATAACAGAAACATATTAACCATACTTCACAGATGAGGCATTCTGCAACTGGGACTGGGAAAACAGAGGTCCAGTTCCACCTGGCAAGACACCCTCCACTGGAGGTTGGAAGAGTCAGCTCGGAATCTTCAAGATAGTGATTCCTCAGGGAGATATTCTTTTCCCCACATAGCAGTTTGGGGATTAAAAAACCCAAGAATCTTCTGAGCATGGAAAACACATACATACACACACACACACACACACGCATGTATATATGCATATATGCCTATATACTCACATGCGTGTATATATATATATATAACAGATACTTGATATATTCTAATTTATATATGTGTATGTATATAAATACCTAGATGTGCATTTTTACGTGTGTGTGTGTGTTTGTTTCAATCATGGTGCTATACAAACTGATTAAATATGGCCTCATACTGGGCTATATATAACCACCATAATTTCTTTCTTCATGAGAGTTTTCCAAACACTTGAAGATAGCTATCTTAATATGCTTATAATGGATCACATAACTTTATAATTATTTCATGGGGATACCTCAGTCATCTCTTACTATGTTCATTTATCATTTCAAGTGAAACATAACTGTCACTCATCATTTGAACTTGTTTTCACATTTTTTCTCCTGAATCCACTTGCCAGAATCTGGAGAAAAGAACAGATCCATCTTAGTTACAACACAGAAAACCTACAGAACAGACTCTGGCATCATATGGACTTAATATGAGCATGTAAGAAACAGTTCTGCCAATTTTTTACCTATTTGTCCATGTACTAATTACTCACATCTCTACACTTCAGTATCATAATCTTAGAAATTAGGATAAAAAATAGAGTTTCTGTAAAGATTACATGAAATTATTTACATATCACAACTAGCAAACTGGCACATAATGACAGAAAATGTTCATTATTATATTATTTCTTTAGACAGGGATGACCCTGTTCCATCCCAAAGTTTTCATGAAATTAGACTTCCAGTTATATTTAAAAAATGATAAACAAGTCCCTTGTTATGTCCAAGATACGCATTGTGTGGCATGGGACAAACTTTATGATATGGAAGAGTCTATTAAAGAGTCATTTCTATACACTAAGGCATAATAAGCCTGGGAATATTTTCAGCTCTCATGCTGGGTAAACTTCATTATAGAAAATATGGTTATTCCTTATGAAATACAACATGTGACCCTCCTTCCCCCAGATCTCCTTGTTTGGGGCCATGTAATTATTTCTTGCCAATGGTAAGTAACCAGATAGGCCATTTCTGGTCCAAGAGTTTTAAGAGTGGCTGGAGTTCTCCAAACTCTCTCTTTCCCAGGCTTTGAATAGTAAGTATGTTATGTTGAAATAATAGAGCCATAGGATGGAAACAGTCTAGATTCCTCAGTTATGGTCAGAGATTTCGACACCATTCTCAATAATTGAGAGAATAAGTAGATAGAAAATCATTAAGTATAAAGAATGCTTGAAAAACACTATCAATCAACTTGACCTAATAACTCCACCTAACAACAGGAGAATATACATTCCTGTAATACACATGGGATATTTACTAAGCTGGACCACTCTGTGGGCCATAAAAGAAATCAGAGTAATTTGAAACGTGTGTAAATCATGTATGTTCTTTACAAAAACAGCAATAAATTAGAAATCAATGTCAAATCAATATATGGCCAATCCTTAAAATTTAGAAACTAAATAATACCTCTCTAAATAACCAATGGGTAAAAAATGAAATGATAAGGTATTCTGAACTGAAGCCAAATGAAAACACAATGTATCAAAACGTGGGTATGCAGCCAAAGTAGTACTTAAATGCAATAACATCTATTTAATAGTACTGAATAAACTACATTACAACAGAAGGAAGGTCTCAAATCAATGACCTTAATTTTCACCTTAAAAAACTAACAAGAGAGAGGAAATGAAAACAAAAGAAGAAAATAAATAAGAAAGACCAGAGCAGAAATTGATGAAACAGAAAACAGGAAAACCCTTTTTTAAGGAGATCCATAAAATTGATATATACCTAAATATAATGGTCAGAAATGAAAGACAGAAGGCATAAATTACCAATGTGAAAAATGAAAGAAGTAGCAATGCTATATATTCTTAAAGCATTTCAAGAAAAATATGTGGTGCCTGGGTGGCTCAGTTGGTTAAGCATCTGATTCTTGATCTCAGCTCAGGTCTTGATCTCAGGGTTGTGAGTTCAAGCTCCATGTTGGGCTCCATGCCCAACTTAAAAAAAATAAAATAATGTTGACATTGTATATGAAATACAAAACAGCCTGAAAGACGCAAACTACCAAAGCTAACTAGAAAAGAAACAGAAAACCTGAATGGTCCTATATCATTTTTTAAAGATTGAATTTGAAGGTAAAAGGTCCCACAGAAAACCCCACATCCATATGGCCTCCCTAGCGAATTCTAGTTAACCTTTAAGAAATAATAATAATACAATTTTATTCAAATTTCCAGAAAAATAAAGGAAGAGGGAACAATTCCCAATTCATTCTATGAGGCCGGCATATTCTGGTACCCAAATTGGACAAAGATGTTAAAACTACAGAACTATAATTCCCATGAATATAAATGCAAAAATTATTTTAAAATTTCAGGAAATCTAATCAACAATATATAGAAAATATAATACATCACAAGCAAGTGGAGTTTATCCCAGGAAATGGAAGATCAACCAATGTAACTGACCATATAAAATTAAAAATGAAAAAGAATACGATCATCTCAATAAATACAAAAAAGAAATTGATAAAATCCAATATGCATGCCTAATTAAAACTTCTTAGCAAACTAGAAACAGAAGGGGACAGAAGGAATTCCTACAAAACTACAACTAGCAGCATACTTAATGATGAAAGTATTAATAATTTCCCTCTCAGAACTTTAATAAGACAAGGACATTCACTAGACCACCTCTATTCAACACTGTACTGAAGGTTCTAGCCAGTATAATGAAGTAAAAGAAATTTTTAAAAATCCATATTGAAAAGGAAGAAGTGTTCTTTTTTTTTATTTCATACTTGTAATCTTTATTTTTTCCATACTGGTAATCTTTTAAAAGAAATTAAAAAACAGATAAGACAGAGGAAAGTGTTCTTTATTTAAAAACAACATGACCAGGAGTGCCTGGGTGGCTCAATCAGTTAAGTGTCCCACTCTTAATTTTGGCTCAGGTCATGATCTCAAGATCATGAAATGGGGCCTTGCAATGGGCTATGCACTGGGCATGGAGCCTGCTTGGGATTCTCTCCCTCCCTCTCCCTCTCCCCCTGCCACCCCCCACCCCTCCCTTCCCGTTCACATGCAGGTGGGCGTGTTCTCTCTCTCTCTCTCCCTCTTTCTCAAATAAATAAATATAAATAAAGACAACATGACCATCTATGTAAAAAATTCTATGGACTCTACCACAAAGATACTAGAACTAATAAGTCTAGCAAGATTACAGAATACAAGATCAAAATACAGAAATCAATTCCATTTCTATATCTAGCAACAACCAGAAGTTGCAGTTACTTTAAAAAAACACATTTACAACAGTGAGCAGTATTAAATTTATAGGGCTAACTCTGACAAAAGATACATAAAACCTATACACTAAAAACTGCAAAACATTCCTTAGAGAAATTAAAGAATACCTTTATAAATCAAGAGAGAAACCATGTTCACAGATCAGAGGATTCATTATAGTTATGATATCATTTTTCTTCAGTTGATCTATAGATTTAATGTAATTTCAGGCAAAATTGAGCAGCCTTTTCTGTTGAAATTGACAAGCTGATTCTAAAATTCACGTGGAATGATAAAGAATTTAAAATAGCCAAAACATCTTTTAAGGGAGAATAACAAAATCCTGTGAAAGAGAACAGATTTTCAAAGGCAATTCACAAAGGCAATTCAGTAAAGAAAGGATAGTCTTTTCAATAAATGGTGCTGAAACAATTGGATAGTCATAGGTATTAAAAAAAAAAAAAAAGCTTTGATCTATACAAAAATTGACCCTCAAAATGGATCACATACCTTATTGTAAAACCTAAAGCTATAAAATTTCCAATAGGAAATCTCTGAGAACTTTGATTAAGCAAAGTTTTCTTTCGACACCAAAAGCACAATCCATAAAGTTAAATGATAAGATTGATTATTTGATTTTCATTAAATTAAGAAATCCCTCTCTTTGAAAGCACTGTTAAGAAAAAGTAAACTTAAACCACAGACTGGGAGAAAATATTGTAAACACACACCTAAGGAAGGACTAGTATTCTCAAACTCAGTAAAAAAAACAATCTTACAAGAAAAATTAGAGCAAAAGATTTGAATAGATACTTTCAGGTGAATATACAGATAATAAATAAGTATTTGAAAAAAAGTCCCCAACATCAGGAGAGTGCCAAGTCATACTGGAATCTCAAGCAAAAGGAAAAATCAGAATGTTAACACAGTCTTTATTTAAGATTTTCATACTTTGTTCATTGTGGGTATTTTGCTGTATTTTTAATTTTTTTAATACTGCACTAAGATATCATTTATCTTGATTACAGAGTTTCTTGGCACCCCCCCAAATTCTGTGGCCAAGGTGAGTGTCTCACTCATCTTATCATAGTATTTTATTCTGTTTCATATCATTAGCAACTAGATGAAAGGAAATCAAAATCCTAATTAAACATATCTACATACTTATTAGAAGATCTATGATTAAAATAAGATTGATCATTCTTAGCATCGTCGAGGACATGGAACCACTGGAACCCTCATACACTGGAGATGCACTGTAAAATAGTGCAACCACTTTGAAAAGCAGTTTAGCAGTTTCTTAAAAAATTAAACATACTACCACCACGTGACCAAATCATTCCACTAGTAGATACCAATGCAAGAGAAATGAAAGCACATTCCCATAGAAAGACTTTCACACAACTATTAACGGCTTTGTTACGACAGCCAAAAACTAGAAACAGCCCAAACGTCCAAAAACAGGTAAATAAATTAACAAGCTATGGTGTATCCATAAATGGAATACTAATCAGCAATAAAAAGGAATAAACTACTGATACATGCAAAAAAGCATGGATGAATCTCAAAATAATTATGCTCTGTGAAAGAAACCAGGAAAAAAAAGTACCTACGATATGTTCCATTTATGTAAAATTTTAGAACATGCCAGGTAATTAATAGCAATAGAAAGCAACTCAGAGCAGGCAGGGGGCAGTGGCAGGGGGGAGTTACTGGGAGAGGTGGCAGGGTGGAGTTACAAAGAGACACAAAGAAATTTTGAGTGGGAATGATAGTGCTTATAGCACTATCTTGCTGTGGTGATGGTTTTATAAGTCAGTGCATCTGCCAAGACCTATGGATTTGGACATTTAAAATTTGTACAATTTATTGTAGGTCAATTACACCTCAATAAAGCTGTTTAAGAAACATATGGTTGTACAAGAAAGAAGTCATGTCTTCCTCTATTGCTTGATAGACATCATTTAGAGATGCCAAGGGAAAGGCTGTAAGAATTAAATGTTTGTCTCTAGGGAGCACACCTGGAGTTCAAAGTAAAGGACAAGAGACTGCTACTTTTCGTTATAAGCCTTATACCTATTGATTTCAGAACTATCTACACATAATGCATTGTTTTGTTAAAAATTAAAATAATTATTAAAAAGGGAAAAGGCAGGGGCACCTGGGTAGCTCAGTCGGTTAAGCATCTGCCTTTGGCTCAGGTCACGATCCCAGGGTCCTGGGAATGAGCCCCGCATCGTGCTCTCTGCTCAGCGGGGAGTCTGCTTCTCCCTCTGCCTTTCACCCCACTCGTACTCACTCTCTCACTCTCTCTCGCTCTCAAATAAAATCTTTAAAAATAATAATAATAATAAAAATAAATAAAAGGGGAAAATGCATGAGGAATTCTGATGCACGACAAAGGTGAAAAACGTTGGGAATGTCCACAGTAATATTAATAAATACCAGACAACAGTGTGGAAAAAAAAGTTAAACTACATTATTTTATTTTCAGGGGTTCTGAGTTTTGCCTCTGTTGTTTATCTGGAATTCTCTAAATGTTAAAGGAATATTATCCTTTTTTTCCATCAGAAATAGTATTTCCTCAAATATTAAAAAACTGCCATCCCCCAAAGAACTTACAATATATTGTTGGAAACACCATATTTTTATGCCTCCTGGGATTCTCCCAAATATAAGAAATACTTTATCACTTTATGTTGTTAGATCACAGTTTTCTTACGTACCCAGAAGGAAGAAGTAACCTCAATGTGGGGACAAAAATGATGTCATGTCATAACCACTAAATAAGCCTTGTTCACAACAGTCATCAGTGGTGACCTCTAAAGTCTGGCTTGTCACAGTCAGATACTTGAGAGCTGTGTAATTATTGGTAACTCATTTTGCTTCTTTGAGCCTTAGTCCCTCAAATACAAAACTGGAGAAGCTAGACTAGTTCTCCAAGTCTTCTTGGCATTAGATATATTTAGTTCTATGACACGATGACTAAATGTTATATTTTATTGAACCTAAAATGCCACTGATTTTAAGATGTACTATTATTCAGCGCAAGAAAAACATTGCCAATTAAACTCTTCTCCTGTCCTGTAGGCTTTTTATTTTAAATTCATTGAAAAAGGCCTTTTAAAACTTAAGTAGACCCAGCTTTTTCTTTTCTCATTGCTTTCTTGTTCAGATGTGAAAAGAGAAAGCATAAATGAAATAAATTGGTGTAGGTACTTGCAAAAGTTCTTTGGGTGCAGAAACTGGCTCTTCTGAACCAGTCCTTTGCTCGGACAAGAGTGTGGTATGCAGCAGTTCTTAAAAGAGTACTCCCCTATTGTCTCCAGGATATTTTTCTAAGCTACCTGTACTCACTCTTCAAGATTTCATATTGGCGCTTTCTTGGAAAGGCTTCAACCTAACACCCCCATACTCCTTCCTCAACCAGTCTTCAATGATATGCTGACTGAGATACCGAGAGGTTGCACTGTTCCAGTCATGCTACTAAATCCATGCAGACACAGGAGATGACGTGGCAAAACTGCCCTGTGCACCATCAGCTAGAAGACAACTCTTGATTTCAAAGGCATTAAAACGTGGAAGGAGAAACACATATTCATCTTAGAATGAACAAAATAGAACCACAGCAATGAGGAGTCCCCAAAGTACGTACATAAATTACTAACCCAGTACTTTATAGAAGCTAAACTATCTAAATTAATGAATGTTCCAGACATACTCCTGTGGACAGACTCTGTGTCTCTCCATGTGGGCATGCGTCTCTCGCCCTCTCTCTGTTTCCAGCACACATGAACATTCAAAAACACACAAACACGTGTGGGAACGCACCTGAAACAGACCAGGAATACTCTTACCATCGCCAGACCCCTTTCTCATTGTGGACAGTTCATTTCATTTGAGCACGAATGACTGTAATTATACATTAAATCATTCAGCTGTGATCATGCTCTGTGCAAAGAAAAATTGAGGACGAGCATATACACCATCACCTTAATCTTATCATAATTTCTGGTGTGCATGCCTCTTAGGTAGATGAAGGTGTTAACATTTAAATACACGATTTATAGTTGTCTCATCATAATGATAGCATGCGTTCTCTCAAGAGGAAGATACCTCTAATGGAAACATTGTCTCTTGATTTCTGCTTCTCAGTGGTCTCCCTTTTGCCTGGTCAACTGCCTTTAACCATATGTCATTGCTTGATTGGGTGTTGGTTCCTCTCAGGAGGCAAAAAGGCCTGTTTCCTCCAAGATTTAGAAGAGCAAAGCATTGCCAGGTCATTTGCAATATTATCGGTGTGTGGGGGGCAGCAGGGAGGCTGTAAATAGTAATAAATATACATGGGTCCTCATCACTTTTACTGAAAATGAATAGGCAGGGAAAAAATACCCAACTGATCAGTAAGAAAATATGTATTTACTTTTGCTTGCTCAAGCTTGGGAATGAGTGCAGAAGCAAGCTAGCTCTGGGACCAATTTCTCTTTGCCCTTGCTGCCCTGCAAATGACATTCTTACCAGACCATTAAGAATACTGTTATAACTTCTAGTGAGACCACCTGCTAGGTCTCAGTGCTGGGACGATTACATCTATCGGAAATAATGACCCATAACTAGAATAAAACACATTAATAACATCACATTTACCCAGGATAATGCATTTCACCATTTTCTATTGCAGAGACCAAGTTAATCAGTAAAAGCATTACCAAAAAAACGAGAGCAACTAACAGGCATAGAGTAGATAATGAATATAAAAGCAAAATGTTCAGACTATTTTTTTTTTCTTCGAGAAGTAAGAAGATATGTAATGGACAGTAATGGATGGAGCACTAGTTTGGGAATGGGTAATCTTACCTTCTGTTTGTGGATTCATATGCTAAAGGAAGGAAGATCTGGAAGTGCCTTCCTCTGGACATAAGAGAAAACAGGAGGTTGTGAGGTTTAATGGAAAGAGCTCTGGATTAAGAGTTAGATGACCACAGGTCTTACTCCAGCTGTGCTATTAATGAGCTGTGTGACCTTGGGCAATTCACTTCACCTCTCTGAGCCTCAATTTCTTATCTGTAAAATGAACAGCTTAGACAAGGTGATCTCTGAAATCCCCTCCAATTCTCATATGTTGTGATTTGAAGCAGAATGTCAACCTGACATGGGAATGCTGTGAAGTGTAATAAAAATGCCTATAAAACTTCAGAGTCCCATGATCCTTAGAAGTACAGGTAGAAAGGATCAGATTGCAGTGGCATTTAGGAGATAACTTTGACACATGGACTGAGGCCCCGCTAAAAACTTTAGAGAAGTCCTGCATCAGGACTGGAGTTAAGGTAAGTCTGTGGTACTGCTAGTATTTATTTTCTTAGATTAATGCTTCGGCTGATCGTTACATCTATAATAACAGGAAAAAGCTAGTCCTAAATAAGATGGATCATACAAGCGAAATAAACCCCAACTATTAAGATATATAACACGCCTAAGAGTTCAACCTTACAATTCATCATTCTTAGAGCTTAAGAGAAGACAAGACAGGAAATTAGTGAAGTGTCTTAAGGTTTTCAATCTCTCTCATAATTTTCTGCTTTGTTTCTATGACTGGGCACTTTCATTTGAGAAAACACATTTCCTAACTCACCACATTTCCACTGAGGGATAAAGTGACTAGGAACAACTGCAGGAAAACATATAGGATGAAACACAAAAACTCTACAGGTCTTGGGACCAATGCCTAGTGTGTGTCTTGTCTCCTTCATCCTGGTTGGCAGACGCTCCATTCTTTTGACTGTTGTCAGTACTGGGGAGGGAAAAAGAGCCAGTGACCTTTTCATTTTCATCAAGACTCAAAGTGTCACGTTGATTTTAGGGAAAAGGCAGAAGTGGGGAGAGTATGTGCTGGCATTTTGTCTGCAGAGCCCCAGTGACACCTACACACCAAACCCTCTGGGACACAAAAATTCTAATCTTGCTACATAATGCTGTTCCATTTTAGCCTCACATTATTACTTGGATTGAAGTTTAAATTAGTCTACTTACAGAACAAATTACTACAAGTTTAATTTCCCTTTTCCAGCAAATCCCACTGCAAGCACCAGGCACGAGAAGCCAAGAGAGTTACATATTTTGGCCAAACGCAAGTGAAATAAAATCTCCAAATCAACTAATTCTCCTTCAAAATAAACGTGTAACCCACTTACACTACCAATCTTTGGTCTAGCCAGATTTTAGACAAACATAATCAGAAATGGTCCTTCAGTCAAGCATCTTGCCTTGTGACCCTAAATAAAATACAGATGACAAGAGAAAGGCTGACAGCTTCTTGTAATGAAGGCAAAAGTGATGGGAAAAAGATGTAAAAATTAATGATATCTGGATGACATTATTTAAATAGACAATGGCTCTATCAATAAAAAGAACCCCTAACAAATGTGTTTCATGACAGAAATATATTAACCACTTTTCATCATCTGGAACCTTCATAAATCAATAAGAGATAATATTTACTCTATCCTACTGGGTTGGCTTTTTGTATTTCTAATAGCATTCATTAAATTCTGGTTGCCATAGTTACAACAGAGTTGTAGAATGAGTTTTGTTTCATCATAATTGCTGCACGTTAGTATATAAACAGCTGAACTGTATCTTCCACCAGCAACACTCATTTGTGAATAAAGAAAATCCCTTATCATAAAGTAATTGAACTCAAATTCAAAACATACCATTGAGCCCTTGCTCTCCTCAGAGAGTTGGCAAATACTTCTCAAACTTTTTTTTTAGCACAGTTATCTCTGAAAGGCACATCAATAGTACAAGAAGAATTCAGAGGAAGATTAAAAATATTTAAAGTGATACAGAGGTTTATAGAATTCAAAATAACTTACTCTTGGTCTGTACCATAAGTCATAAGGAACAATTTGACCTTCAGGCTATTGGCCTAGCTTTTTTACCAAATACCTGTCAGTCCGTACAGATATTACATTTGAAATGTGTTATTTCCCAGCCAATTTAGCCACTGAAAAAAAAAAAACAAAAAAACAAAAAAAACAAGCCAGAGGAATTATCATTAAGCCTGATATATTTTTAGCACTCATTTCAAAGGCCACAATGTAAAAGAAAAGGGAAAGATGTATCTTCTTGTTACATCTTTAAGGTTGCATCTATCCAGAAAATATAAAATCAAAAAAGGAAGAACTGAATCCCCACAACTTGGGAAACATAAGGAATAATATTTGTGCCCTAAGAAAAACTCAAAATTTTCATAGACCATCTATACCATAGCAATACAACGTCAGTTCAGTTAAAGATACAACCCTTTAAATTTTGAAAAACAAAATACCTCTGGTTACCACTAAATCTTTTAAATATCTTTTTTAAATCTTTTTAAATATGTATTTGTCTAGTAATGTTCTGCAATACTGCCTATGAAATCCGAAAGGAGAACATGTCATGAGAAAATGGGAGGACAAAAAACCTCAACCAAAATTGTCTTTTCCCATAAGGAAGCTTAAGACAAATAGCCATAAGCATGTTATTTTGAGAGATACACAATTTTTAAGTAACTGAGGATACCTCAAGTTATTCCAGATAGGAAAAGTAAAAACATCCACTTTTGCTTATTCACTTATACTTTTCTTATTTACTCAGGGGCTTTCATTCAATATATTCCATTTGAAACTCATTTTATTCTATACTTGCAGTAGTTATTGTTTTAAGGGGGAATGATTTCCTTCTATAAGACTGAATCATGACTATTCAGGTGGCGCTTTATTAAAAGATATGCTTTTGAACGTGAACAAGACGTAATGTTAATAACTCTAAAGACACAAAGATAAGTAAGATGGTTCTTGACCAAAAGAAGGTGAACTAGGATTAGCCTATCAGAGGAACTTAGTAGAAGAATGGGGAGAGGCGTCGAGGTAATACTAGGTAGTTACATAATATGGGCTGTGTCTGAATGAGATGAAGGAAGAGCAGAGTCCGTCAACACAGCAAGGCGACCTGCACTTCGCAGGACCAGCAAACGCTTCAAGAAGACAGTGGCATTTGAGTTGAGTATCCTGTAAAGGTAGTGAGGGATAGTCTGATATTCTGAAAGAAGGAAAAAAATCCAGCAAAAATTAAAATGATGACCAGGACAGGTATGTGACAGTTCTTTCTAGAACCTTAACCAATTTTTAATAAATGTTGGTATAAGCAAATGCAATTATGAATGGGGGCGCCTGGGTGGCTCAGTCAGTTGAGCATTCGACTCTTGGTTTTGGCCAGGATCCTGATCTCGGGGTTCTGGGATCAAGCACGCAGGGGGCTCCAGGCTCTGCAGGGAGTCTGCTTCTCCCCTTCTCCCTCTCCCTCTGCCCCTCCCCCTGCTGGCATGCAAATGCACGCGCTCTCTCTAACAAATAAATCTTTAAAAAAATTATTCGAAGCACAGGTTATTAGAAGTACATACTGCAGTGTTCACAGCAACAGTTGTGAAACATTTAAGTCAGTTTTGTAAATTGAGGGCAGAGGCTATTTCCGGCAAGTGGAAAACCTAGAAAGACATGGCATGCTGTTTGAGTGATGCCAGGCAGCAGCTGGTGGGGTGAGAAACGGGCTTTGCAGACAGCCTGTTTGGGTGCAAATACTTGCTCAAACACTTAACTAATGGACCAACTGGAAAAGTTACTTAACCTCTCCATGACTGTCTCCTTATCTAAAGCAGGAATATCAGTAGTGCCTACTTCCTAGGTTGTCATGAGTATTAAAGAATTAATACGTATAGAACACTTAACCTAA
This sequence comes from Mirounga angustirostris, assembly GCF_029215605.1. Taxonomy (NCBI): domain Eukaryota; kingdom Metazoa; phylum Chordata; class Mammalia; order Carnivora; family Phocidae; genus Mirounga; species Mirounga angustirostris. The sequence goes on from NW_026991711.1 coordinate 50,249,988, forward strand.
TGGCTGGCAAATGTAAGCACCTGGTGTGTGTTAGCTCATATTTTTTATTACGTGGAGCAGGGCTGAAAATACTTCTAATTCCGATATAGATTTTTTTTTTTGAAAACTGTCTTTTCTTTAAGTAATCTCAGCCCGCTCTGGATCATCTAAGAATTTCAGTAATGGGGGGGGGGGGGGGAGGACCAAAGTAAACGAAACTTGCCAATTAAAGATGACTTCCAATTTAAAAGTCTCCGAGTTTCTTTTTCCTCATTGCAGCAGTTCTAGAATCCAGCTGCACTTTTTAATCATATGAAGATTTCTTTAAAATACTAATGCCAGGATCCCACCTCCAGAGATTCTAATTTAATTGGGCTTGGCCCTAAGGAGTTTTGAAAGCTTCCCAGGTGATTCCAATGTGCAGCCGAGGTTGAGAACCACTAATCCAATGGGTAAATCATCTGCCAATCTGAAATTCAAGGTCCCTGTAAGAGCTGGTTCGTCACCTCTCAGGGGATTTTCTCCCCCTCCCCTCTTTCCCTCTACACTGGTGCAGGGGGACACGGTGACTCCCGGGAGTGAGGAGTCTCTGGCTTGGGGCTGTGCTAGTCCCCACCTATCATGGAGTCGGTCTCCTTTTGTTCCTGGGGGGCCGGCACTGCGGGCCACTGACGCGTGGACCCGGTATGCCCCCTGACTGCCCTGCCTGGCCTTCTGCCCAGGTAACACTCCACCCCACCTGGCCTTTGTGGGCACCTCTCCCGTCGGAAGTCCCGCCGAAGCACTCGGCCTCCCACACGTACCGCTGGAGGTGAGGCCCTGTGCTCCGTAGGCTCCTCCTCCTGACACGAAGGCGGTCTCTATTGGTCCTGGGTGCTCTCGACCCCTCCCTAAACCACCTACTCCACCCCCAACACCAGGCCTGCGGGAACTCCCAGGTCTCTTGCCAGCTCCGTGCGGGCCGCGGGGCTCGCGGTCCTTGAACGCGCGAATGGATCTCAACATCCCTTTCCCTCTGCGCTTGCTAGTCCACTGGTCCTGGACCTCCTTTCCTCGGGTCACATCCTCAACCCTTCTTATGCCGTAGCTTGAGGAAAATTCTGTGATCTGAGTCTCCTCGGTTGGGCTCTGGACATGGAAAGGGAAGATTTTTGGAATTCCGCAAAATCTTCCTCTTTGAGTAAAGCCCCAGCATACTGTCTCACAGTGGACTCAAAAAACTTCATTTTTAGTCAAAATTTGAACAGGCAAACTGTTTCTCTTCGTGTTTCTGCCCTAACTTTCCTGCCTATATCCTTTCTCAGGCAGCAGATACACCCGGCTAAATCAGAGCACAGCCCCATCCAGGGAAGTATAAAAAAGAAATAGACATTAACATATTTCAAGCTATATTCTTTCCATAGTATCTGTAACCGAAAGCACTCCAAACCTGAATCTTTCACTCAGCACTGAATTATTTAGCTTTTGGCCCAGTGGACAGGATATACCTCATGGTTTTCGTACAAACAATTCTTTGCCTCTGTCCCTCACATTCCACATCCTACTGTGTGTATTTGCGCCTTGTGCAAGGGTGTTTGTGGGTGTGACTCTTGTTTTGCTCGCTAGATGCTTTAGATTTGTAAGTCACAACATGCCAATACGGGCTAAGAACGTAAGACTAGGACTCATGCCGTGACTAACTAACCCCACCGCAGCTAAGAATATAGAATACACAGTAAGAATCAAAAAACAGTTTCTTGACTACTCACAATCTATCCTGATATCCTGGGTTCGGAGACTTTGTTTAAAGGTATATTTTCCTTTCCCTTTGGCCTCCTTCAATCCTTCATGGAAAATAAAGGCACCAAATTTCTGGCTTCTCTCTCATTAAGACTGAATCGATATCCAGAGATCTAAATTTCATACAGTGTGCTTCCACCCACAGAAACCCAGATGGAGTTAACTTGGCCCCATGCCTCCGAGAGACTCCCACTCCAGCTGCACGCCCTGTCCCATCCACTCTGCTCCAGAATGCTCTAGGTGTGACTGACTTGTCACCTTGCTCCCCTGCTAAAAACACTTAGGCAAAGGAAGATTTCCATTTAAGAAAAACTGGAAAATTGAGGAGAAGATAAACACAAGTATCCAATAATTACCAATGTTATCGTTTTGGTATATTTCCCTGGAGTACAGTATAAATTATAAACAAAGAGAGAGCTTCTTAATTCTCTCCCTCTCTCTCTCTTTTTTTTTTTTTTTTTTTTTTTGAGAGAGAGAGAGTGAGTACGAGTCAGGGGCGGGCGTGGAGCAGAAGGAGAGTTAGAGAGAGATTCTTAAGCAGGTTCCACACCCAGCATGGAGCCCAGGCAGGGCTCAACCTCAGGACCCTGAGATCATGACCTGAGCCGAAGTCAAGAGACAGACGCTTAACTGACTGAGCCACCCAGGCGCCTCATTTTAGAATTTATGATGAAGATTTACTCATGTTGTCTTTCAAAATGCTTGTCTCTGCTATTTTTACTCATAAATAAAACTCTGATGAAAATAACAGCAATACTATAAACAACAACAAAGTATTACTAGATTGTATAATTGCCATGTACTAGGCTGTCTTTAAAGTGTATTGTGCCATAGAATCTTCACAGAAACTTGGCATCATTACCATTTTATAGATGAAAAACTGTTAGAATGATTAAATAATTTGTCCAATGACATAACAAATATAAAAAAATGGATTCTGCACTAAAATTTAGTTCTCCTACACTCTGCTTCATAAGTGATTCTATTTCCATGGAGGAAAAAAAATCCCCAGAAGTGGAATCCAAAATTAAACCATTTTAACGTTTTCATGCTTTCCCCCCATATCTAAGTGGCTTTCCAGAAAGGCTTTTTAAAATATTTACCAACCTATAAATAGCATATGAAAATACCTGTTTCATTGCACCTTTCTCAAATTGTTCCCAATCCAAAAGTGAGAAATTGTAACTCATTGCATTTGATCATGTTCTCACATATACTGTCCATTTGCATTTCTTTTTTTTTTTAAGATTTTATTTATTTATTTGACAGAAAGAGAGATCGCAAGCACAAGTACAAGTAGGCAGAGCATCAGGCAGAGGGAGAAGCAGGCTCCCTGATGAGCAGAGAGCCCGACACAGGGCTCGATCCCAGGACCCTGGGATCATGACCCGAGCAGAAGGCAGACACTTGACTGAGCCACCCAGGTGCCCCCTGCATTTCTTTTCTGAATTGTCTTTTCTTGACTCTTGTCCATTTTTCTGAGTTTTTATATTGTGGATTTTTAAAGAGTATTGAACGTGTTAAAGCTTAGAATCTTTTGTCTGTCTTTGCATATTCCAAATATTTTTCCCAGGTTGCCAAATTTGCTTTAAATTTGGAATTACAGAAGATTCTAGATTTTGTTTTTTAATGTTTGGTTTTCTGTTGTCCATCTTTTCTTTTATCGTTTCTTCAGTGACTATGCTTACAAAAATCCTTTCCAATCACAAGTGGATAAATATCTGACAGCTTAATATCCCATTGTTCTGTGTGCTTCATTAGGGGAAGTCCACTGTGAAATGCAGTATGTTCACTCTTCACTGGGATGGTCTGTGTGGAATCCCAGCCGTGCCCCTATTCACTGAGTAACCCTTTCTGAGATATCCCCATTTCTTAAGTGGTGATGATACCTATCTTGAAAAATTGTCATGAATATTAAATAAAATAATATATTGAAAACAGCATGGCATGCACAGTAAGCACTCAATTAATAGTTATTACTTAATTCACATGAAAGTAATTTTTGGTTTAGTATATAACATAGATAATTTAATTATTGCCCCAAATATTTGATTAGTTGTCCTGCATTAAATATTTAAAAAATCTTTCCTTCTGTGGTGCCTGTTGCTATGTAGCTGCTAAATCTCTATTTATGCTTGAGTTGGACATGGAACGAAGACACCCTGTTAAAAAGTGATTTACGTGCCTGCGTTCTCACTCACTCTAGGCTCCATTATGCACTACTCTTTGGAAATGAGAGCTTGAGCTTTTCTGCCTCGTTCTTCACATCGAACAACCTGGCAACCCTATCTAAGGAAAGGACCAATGGAGTCAAGTCCCAGCCATGGACTCTGTCTATTGGCACCCCCACATTGGAATATACTTCTCTTCACCCCGACACGCACACATAGATGGCAGGACCAACCTGAACGAGCAGGCATACCAGGTTATCCGCATGGAGGACTGCAGAGCAAACCGTCCCCACCCACTCTGCCCACAACACTGGCAGAGAAAATGCATACAACTTTTCATCCTTGGTATTCTGATGAAGTGCCAGAGGAACAAAGGTAAGACAGTAGATCTAAGGAAGATTATTATTCTCCTCGACAGGGTGCTGTTTCTCGTACCCTGTTTATTCTCTTCTTATCCTAAGGATATCTTGAATAACTTGCCCCAAATAGGGGAGAGGCTCCCTGAGATGATCCTTTCAAGTTGTCAAATCTCTCTCCATGAAACCTAACTTGTAGATTTTTTAAAAAATTTTCCTCCAGCTATTTAATTTAGCTCTTAGCCAACAAGAAGGAAAGAAAAAGAAAATCTTTAATAAATAATATAAACAACTCTACACAGATTTTTCACATTTGCTTTCAAGTTTAAGAAAAAATAACTTTACAGTGATGTAACCACCTGTCTTCAGACTAAGACTTGAGTCGATGTAAGCCTTCACAATTATAGCAGTCATGGATTGTGGTTGAATTAGGGTAGGTAACTTCTAACACTCTGCACTTCCATTTCTATTCACCAATGATTACCATAAATTTTTTATTCTCTCCTTGAATTCTGCTGCTAGTTCCTCTGCCCTGGCCTCTGACTTAGTCTGCCACTGTGAAGTTTGCCTTGGTTCATTAATTCCTATGTAGGTTTCTGACTCGCCTCCAACTCATGGAGAGGATTTGTGGTTCCGTAAGACTCATGGGAGCACCTACTCTGTGAGGGTTGTTAGCTGTGCAGAGTCACCCCCAGCTCTGAGCTGCCTAATTCCACAAGCACAGTGGACTTTGGTTTTCTTTTGGGTCTCAAGGCCACGCATTGCACAAGACCCAAGACCTTAAAACTGAGTAAGAAACTGAACCCCTTGGAAATGAAGGGAAGCCTTTAAGCCTTTTTCCCTCATTTTCCAGCTCCTCTCTTTGGGGTAGAGCAAGCTATAACAAAGACCCTTCATCTCTTCGCCAGTAGGGTTTCTCAACTAATATTAAAGCTGTCTCAAATAGGCCAGCTCCATGAGCAGTCCTATTTCTGAACCAGTCATTTGTGGCCACACTTTCGCATTAGTTGGGACAGGCCTCTCCATATGGCCAGTATAGCTCCATTCTCTGTTCACTCGCAGATCCCACCTGCCAAAAGTCAAGAATGTCTCTAAAAAGTCATGCAGGTTTCTTTTATTTTACTTACCTCCCACATGATCTGATCTACTCTTTTGAAAAGAAAACTCGCTGAACATTTGAAACATATATGAAAGAAAAAAAACCCTGTAGGGACACCTGGGTGGCTCAGTTGGTTAAGCATCTGCCTTCGGCTCAGGTCACGATCCCAGGGTCCTCAGACTGAGCCCCGCATTGGGCTCCTTGCTCAGCAGGGAGCCTGCTTTTCCCTCTCCCTCTGCCTGCTGTCCCCCTGGCTTGCACTCTCTGTCAAATAAATAAATAAAATCTTAAAAAAAAAAAAAAAGGAAAAGAAAGAAAACCTGTAACCAGACAATAGAAATATTCCATCATTTCCTCCTCCTCCTCCTCCTCATCATCGTCATCATCACCATCATGGATGTCATCATCTCTAACAATTATATAGTGCCTGCTATGTGCTAAACACTAATATAACTGCTTTACACCTACTAACTTATTTAATCCTTGCAACAACTAATAAGGAAGGTGACAGTATTATCCTCATTTTACAGACAAGGAATCTGAGGCAAGGTCACAGAGACAGTAATTCGCCAAGGCAGCTTCAAACCTGGCTCCAGGTGCCCTACCCTTAACCCTTCTACCAGGCTGCCTTCCTACCATGACAATCCCCTGGTGGCTTCTGCAAAACACTGTTATCTTGTGTAACCAAGCAGCTTGTCTTCTGGGTTTGCAATTCACTCCTGAGTGTACTGTTATGGATTTACCCCTAAAGAGACAGTCACTTAAAAATTTCCCACAGAGCAGAGGTGGCTTTAAAAATTGAGCTTGAAATTTCCACAACAAAATAGCATGCATATCCAATATCTAAACTATATCAAAACCTTTTAAGCAATAACATGGGGAGCACTGCCCCCCCATTTTCTGAATGAAGAAGCTAAAGGTCAGAAAAGTCAGATATCTTGACTATCACCATCCAGGTACAACCTGAGCTATTTGCCTATAGCATGCATGTTCTTTCCACTTTAATGCACTCGTCATTAAAGATATTCTAATAAATTATATAATACCCATAACATACTCTAATAAATTACTCTGAAACTTATTCTAGGAGACTAAAGTTTAATTCTAAGGGAAATTATCTTCAACTATTAACATCCAGAGTTACCACCAACGGCAAAAAGCAGATCCACCATTTCCATGTGCTCTTTATTGAATTCAGATAACCCTCTTGACATTCAAATGAAATAACTGACTGAAGGCAGAGGTGTGGATGGAAAGACCCTACAGATATTACCCAGAGATGCCTTGTCGTGTATAATTCACAACCAAATTCATAAGTTTTCTGAGATGCCACAAAGAGCTAAAATTATTTTCTTTGATTCCTATACTCAGTCCATTGAATGACAGAACACCCCAAAGTGACTTGTCTGCTTGGTGACAGCTAATCAGTTTACCCAAAACTCATTTGCAAAGAGTAAAGTTTCACCATCCCCACACTTTTGAGACACTGTGGTGTGAAGTACTGAACAGTTTTTAAAAAACAATCAACTAGATTCAAATCCAAGTTGTTTCATTTACTATCAGTGCAAACATGGGGAAAAAATATCTAACTCCCTACAAGTTTCAGTTAATTCATGTAGAAAATGATAAGATATTATTATTTATTTGTTTAGATTTGGGAGCACCAATAAATGCCACCCTATCTTCCACTCTTGAGTTTAAAACCAATGAAAAAAGTAGACCTAAGAGAAGGGCAAGTCCCTATTATAGTGCCTAATATATGGATAAAACTGATTGGGGACCATGACTTCAGTTGGGCTCCTTAAACTGCATCGAAAATGGATGTAATCATTCCTCCACTCATAGGTAGAGTAGGATAAACCCTAACAACTGGGATCTAGTCCAGAGCTACTTAAATGGAAGACCACACCTGTGTCCTGAACATCTGTGAGCTGCATAAGAGGGACCCAGAAGGCAGAGAGCCCGGCAAGCTAGGTTCTTTCTATAAAATTTATCAATAAGATAAATCAGTCTTATCAGTGAGGAAACAGTGAGGATGCCAACAGTGATGTTTTCAGGACATCCAGGGAAAATGATGGAGTAAGAGGACCCTGAACTCACCTCCTCTCAAGGATACAACTAGATAACACCCACATCAGTGTAAATAATCCAGAAAATACCCTGAAGACTGGCAGAACAGACTTCACAGCGAAATGTTGAGAGGAGGCCACAATGAAGAGGATATGAAGGACAGAGACACAGGCAGGAGCTAATCAGACCCATGGGACAGTCCCCAGGAGGGAGGGACACCATGAATGTGGAAAAGGGAGAGAAACAGCCTCTCACACCAGGTAACCCACACAGGGAAGACAAATCCCCATAGCATTTGGCTTTGAAAACCAGAGGGGTCAAATTTTGTGAGTTCTTACAATGAGTGGGGCTTATACCTGAAACTTTAAAAAATTAGTGGGCTGGGCTCTGGGAGAGCCAGGAGGGCAAAGGAAACTGAGTCCCTGCTCAGAGATACAGCACAGAAGCAGCAGTTTGAAAGATACCTGGGGGATACAGGAGGGAGAACTGTTTACTAACCTCAGAGCATGTAATAATGGAGGGGCAGGGATCATTGGGAGATTTCTGCAGGAACAAAGGAGCTGGCAGGCACCATTCCCCTCCCCCACACCCCAGCCTAGACACACAGACACCTGCAGGAAGCAGTGCACAGCACCAACACTTGCTACTTAACTTCTCACGGCACATCCTACCCTCATGTTCTCCTACAGACAAGTCTTCTCCAACCAGTTCTTGGCTCCACGTCTCTTCCCACAGCAGACCCATGCAAACCTAGCTAACACCATGCATCCCACCCTACGTGCTTCTTCAGATCTACCCCATTCAATCTCATCAGCCCCAGACCCTGTGGCTGCAGGTCCCCTCCCACAACAGACCAACACAAACCTTGCTAACACTTCATGCCCTGCCCCCACATTCTCCTGCGGACCTGCCCCCTCCAATATGCTCTTGGCCAGAACCCATCCAAAGTGGCGCTGCAAGACTGACACTGTTCAAGCAGCCCTGATAGAGGCCAACACCACACCAAAGCAACTCCTGCTCCATGGAAAGGGAAAGATAACCCCACACACACCAGTCTGACTGTGGCCCCAGCAGTGGGTTGCGGGCAGACATCTGGTCTGACTGCAGGCCCCATTCACAACCCAAGTGTCTCAGGGGACAACACAGGTAAAGTGCCCTGCTGTTTGGTGCTACCACATCTCTGGAAAATGCCTCGTCTGATTCAACTCAATCCCAAGGCTCAGACTGGCCCAGTAACAACAAAGGGACCAAACCTTGCCCACAACATGCAAAGAGAACCATTGTAGATGACCGGACTGAAGGCAAACATGGCTCAGCCACAACAGTAGGGCACACATGACACACATAGGAAGCACCCCTGAAACCTAAGATTCTGGTGAATAGGGGACATTGGACTGCAAGGCACTACTTCTTCAAGGCCACTACTTTCAAGAGCCAGGAGACATAGCTGACTTTCTTAACACATAGAAACAGACACAGAGAGTTAGACAAAATGAGGAGACAGAAGACTACATCCCATATGAAAGCATAAGACAAAATCACAGCAAGAGACCTAAATGAAACAGAGATAAGTAAAATGCCCGATAGAGAAGATAAAGTAAGGGTCACAAAGATACTCACTGGACTTGAAGATAGAGTAAAGGACCTCAGTGAGACCCTTAACAATGAGATAAAAAACACTAGAAAGAACTAATCAAAGATGAAGAACTCAATAGCTGAAATAAAAAAATATACTAGATGGAATAAATAATAGACTAGAGATAGCAGAAGAAAAGATCAGCAGTCTAGGAGACAGAGTATGGAAAGTGGTCAAGCTGAATAGAGGAAAGAAAAATAATAATAAAAATGAAAATAGACTTCGGGAACTCAGCAACACCATCAAGCAAATAACATTCACCTTATAGGGATCCCAGAAGGAGAAGAGAGAGAAAAGAGGGCAGAAAATTTATTTAAAGAAATAAATTTATTTAAAGAAAGAAGCTAAAAACTTCTTAAATCTGGGGAAGGAAACAGAAATCCAGATCCAGAAGGCACAGAGAGCTCCCAACAAAATCAACCCTACGAGGTCTACACCAAGACACACAGTAATTAAAATGGGAAAAATAATGATAAAGACAGAATTTTAAAAGCAGCGAGAGAAAAAAAAAAGTTACATCCAAGGGAAACCCCATAATGCTATCAGTGGATTTTTCAGCAGAAACTTTGCGGACTTGAAGAGAGTGCCATGATATATTCAAAGTGCTGATGGGAAAACACCTGCAGCCAAGAATACTCTATACAACAAGGCTATCATACAGAGTAAAAGGTGAGACAAAGGGTTTTCCAGACAAACAAAAGTTAAAGGACTTCATCACCATTAAATCAGCCCTATAAGAAATTTTAAAGGGGACTCTTTGAATTGATAGGAAAGACCATAAGCCAAAGGAAGAAAAGCAGGAAGCACAAATGGAGTAAAAATAAGTATATGTGTAAAAATCAGTCAAGGGATTCACAAAATAAAAGGATGTAAAGTATGACACCATATATACAAAAGTGGGGAAGAGAGAAGTAAAAAATGTAAGGTTTAAACTTAAGCAACCATAAACTAAATATAGACTATTATATGCAGAAGATGTTATACACAGACCTAATGGTAACCACAAATCAAAACCCAGTAATAGTAATAGAACAACAATCTAATTAACAGCTGACTTCTCGTGAAAACCATGTAGGCCAAAAGAAATTGGAACATCTTTAAAGAGCTGAAACAATTTGTCAATCAAAAATTCTCCAATCAGTGAAAATATTCCTCAAAAATGAGAAAAATAAAGACATATTTACAAAAGAAAACTAATAGAATTTGTTGTCACCAAAGATGTCTTAAAATAACTGCTAAAGGAAGTTCTTTAATTTGTTCTGTTAATTTCATAACAAATTACCAACCTTTAGTGGATTAAACAATAAAACCTTATTATTTTACAGTTCTGTAGGTCAGAAATCTGACATGGATTTAACGGGGGTGAAATCAGGGTGTCAGGATGTGTTCCTTTCTGGAGGTTTTAAGGGAATTTATGCCTCCTTGCCCATTTAGGGTGTTGGCAGAATTTAGTTCTTTACATCTTCTGGCAGGATTGAGGCCCCATTTCCTTGTTGACTATCAGCTAAGTGTTGTTCTTAGCTTTTAGAGGTCACCCTCGTTCTTTTTCTCATGAACCTCTTTCTCCATCTCCCAAGAAATGGCAGGTCAAGTCACTTTTCAAATATTTTCTCCTCCTTCTTCCATCTCATTTCTATGACCCAAAAGAGAAAGGCTCTCCTTTTTTAAGGACTCATGTGATTAGATCTGGCCTACTCATATAATCAAAGGTAAGGCCCTCTTCTCAAACACATCTGTAAAGTATCTTTTGTCATATAAGATGACATATGCACAGGTCTGGGGAGTAGGGAATGGGCATCTTTAGGGGCTATAAGTCTGTGTCCTACAAAACAGTATCCTAAAACATGAGGGAAAGAATATATATCTATAAAGTTGAAAAATGTTAAATATTTTATAGAAAGTGATACTATCATTTGCAGTGAAATATGAAGTTAATGATATATGTAGTAATACCCAGGACAACCATCTCAAAAACTGCAGAAAAATATAAAATACAAGATATCAAAATTTATGAGATGCAGCTAAGCAGTGTTTAGAGGGACATTTACACCTGTATGACTAAGTTAGAAATAAAAATCTAAAAATTATCTGAGTCTTCATCTTAAAAAAATAGACAAAGAGAAAAATTAACCTAAATTAAGTAGAAGGGAGAAAATAATATCAATAAAGCAATAAAAAGGAAAATAGGAAAATAATATACAAAAATTTATAAAACCAAAAACTAGTTACTTCAAACACATGTAAAAGGAATAAGCATCTATGTGCACTAATCAAGAAAAAAGAGGAGAGATACACATCAAAATATCAACACTGAAAGAGGGTATATCACTACAGATCCTACATACATTGAAAGGATAATAATGGAATTTAATAAACAACTTAATATGGCAATACATTTAAACCTAAATGAAATGAATAAACTTCTTATAATACAGAAAGTACAAAATTTGACCCAAGAAGAAATAGAAAACTTGAATACCCTATATCAATTAAAGAACTGAATTTGTAATTTAAAAACCTTCCCACAAAGAAAACTTCAAGCCCAAAAGGCTCCACTGATGAATTCTATCACACATTAAGAAAAACTAATACCAATTCTATGCAGAAATAGTGGAGAAGAGAATACTTCCAAATCCTTTTATATGTTCAATATCACTCAGATACCAAAACCAGACAAAAACATCACAAGAATAGAGAGCCATAAATCAACATCCATTATGAGCATGAGTGCAAAAATCCTAACAAAATTTAACAAATACACTCCAACGGTATTAAAAAAATTTGTAACACATCATGGTCAAGTGGGATTTATCCTAGGAATGGTAGGTTGGTTTAACATCTGGCAATCAATGTAATTCACCATATAAATAACATAAAACAGAAAAACCATATGATCTTTTCAATAGTTGCATAAAGTGCATTTGACATGAGTTATGATAAACACTTCAAAAACTAGGAATAGGAGGCATGTTTCTAAACTCAAGACATCTGTGAAAACCTGCAGCTAACCTCACTCTCAATTACAAAAGGCTCAATAATTTTTAGCCAAGATCAGGGATGAAGCAAGCAAATCTGTTCTTCTACTTCTCTTGAGTCTTGCAATGGAAAGCCTAGTCAGTTCAATAAGGCAGGAAAAAGTAATGAAAACATAAATATTGGAAGGAACAAAATGAACTGTATGTATAGAAGATGTAGTGTTCACAGAAAGCCCTAAGGAATCTCCAAAACAGTATATATATATACTAGAACTAACAACTAAATTAGGACATAAGGTTAATATGCCAACATCAACTTAAGTTTTATGTACTAGAAATGAGCAATTAGAAATTAAACATTAAGAAATTAACTCTAAAATAAAAAAAAAAGAAATTAACTCTATTTCAACAGCATAAAAATACTTAGGAATACATTGAACTGAATATGTGCAAGAACTGAACACTGAAAACTACAAAACATTGTAGTTGAAAACACTGTAGATGAAAATGAAAGAAAACCTAAATAAACAGAGATATACCATCATCCTGATTCAGAAGGCACATAATAGCAAGATGACAATGCTCCACAAACTGGATACACAGATCTAATTTAATCTCAATAATATCTTAAGAGACTTTGTTGAAGAAACTGACAAGCTAATTTTTAAAATTATATGAATAGGGGAAATGACCTAGAATAGCCAAACATAGAATAAGTTTGGAGAACTTACATCACCTTCTTTCAAGATTTACAACAAAGCTATGGTAATCATGACAATGGGGTATTGGCATAAGTATAAGGTCCAAAAATAAACCCACACATTTATGGTCAACTGATTTGCAACAAAGGTGCCAAGATAATCTAATGAGTAAAAGACAGTCTGTTCCATAAATGACTCTGGAAAACTAGATATCTGTAGGGAAAAAAAATAAACCCCAATCCTTATTTTATATACAAAAATTAACTCCAAAAGGATAACAGACCTAAACATAAGAGCAAAGACTATTACCTTCTAGAATAAAACATAAAAGAAAATCTTTTTTTTTCCCATTCAATACATGCCCTTCTTTAATACCCATCACCAGGCTAACCCATCCCCCCACCTCCCTCCCCTCTAGAACCCTCAGTTTTTTTCTCAGAGTCCATAGTCTCTCATGGTTCATCTCCCCCTCGATTTCCCCCTCTTCATTTTTCCCTTCCTACTATCCTCTTTTTTTTTTTCTTTTTAACATATAATGTATTATTTGTTTCAGAGGTACAGGTCTGTGATTCAACAGTCTCACACAATTCACAGGGCTCACCATAGCACATACCCTCCCCAACGTCTATCACCCAGCCACCCCATCCCTCCCACCCCCCACCACTCCAGCAACCCTCAGTTTATTTCCTGAGATTCAGAATTCCTCTTATCAGTGAGATCATATGATACATGTCTTTCTCTGATTGACTTATTTCGCTTAGCATAATACCCTCCAGTTCTATCCACGTAGTTGCAAATGGCAAGATTTGGGGTGGGGTTTTTTTGATGGCTGCATAATATTCCATTGTATATATATATCTTCTTTATCCATTCATCTGTTGATGGACATCGTGGCTCTTTCCATAGTTTGGCTATTGTGGACACTGCTGCTATAAACATTGGGGTGTACGTACCCCTTCAGATCACTACATTTGTATCTTTGGGGTAAATACCCAGTAGTGCAATTGCTGGATCGTATGGTAGCTCTATTTTCAACTTTTTGAGGAACCTCCATACTGTTTTCCAGAGTGGCTGCACCAGCTTGCATTCCCACCAACAGTGTCGGAGGGTTCCCCTTTCTCTGCATCCCCGCCAACATCTGTCGTTTCCTGACTTGTTAATTTTAGCCATTCTGAATGGTGTGAAGTGGTATCTCATTGAGGTTTTGATTTGCATTTCCCTGATGCCCAGTGATGTTGAGCACTTTTTCATGTGTCTGTTGGCCATTTGGATGTCTTCTTTGGAAAAATGTCTGTTCATGTCTTCTGCCCATTTCTTGATTGGATTCTTTGTTCTTTGGGTGTTTCTTTATAAGTTTTGGATACTAGCCCTTTATCTGATATGTCATTTGTAAATATCTTCTCCCATTCTGTCAGTTGTCTTTTGGTTTTGTTGACTGTTTCTTTTGCTGTGCAAAAGCTTTTTATCTTGATGAAGTCCCAATAGTTCATTTTTGCCCTTGCTTCCCTTACCTTTGGTGATGTTTCTAGGAAGAAGTTGCTGTGGCTGAGGTCGAAGAGGTTGCTGCCTGTGTTCTCCTTTAGGATTTTGATGTGGACTTCTCTCTCACATTTAGGTCTTTCAACCATTTGAGTCTATTTTTGTGTGTGGTGTAAGGAAATGGTTCAGTTTCATTCTTCTGCACGGGGCTGTCCAATTTTCCCAACACTGTTTGTTGAGGAGACTTTTTTCCATTGGACATTCTTTCCTGCTTTGTCGAAGATTAATTGACCATAGAGTTGAGGGTCTATTTCTGGGCTCTCTATTCTGTTCCATTGATCTGTCTGTTTTTGTGCCAGTACCATACTGTCTTGATGATGACAGCTTTGTAATAGAGCTTGAAGTCCAGAATTGTGATGCCACCAGCTTTGCTTTTCTTTTTCAACATTCCTCTGGCTATTTGGGGTCTTTTCTGATTCCATACAAATTTTAGGATTGTTTGTTCCATTTCTTTGAAAAAGTGGATGGTATTTTGATAGGGATTGCATTAAATGTGTAGATTGCTCTAGGTAGCATTCACATCTTCACAATATTTGTTCTTCCAATCCATGAGCATGGAACGTTTTTCCATTTCTTTGTGTCTTCCTCAATTTTTTTCATGAGTATTTTATAGTTTTCTGAGTACAGATTCATTGCCTCTTTGGTTAGATTTATTCTTAGGTATCTTATGGTTTGGGGTGCAATTGTAAATGGGATTGGCTCCTTAATTTCTCTTTCTTCTGTCTTGTTGTTGAAGAAAATCTTTTTGATCTTGGGCTACATGATTTCTTTTTTTTTGGGGGGGGGGCTACATGATTTCTTATAAAGGACACAAAAACCCAAAAACTATTAAAATAATGATAAATGGAACTTCATAAAAATTAGAAGCTTTTGCTCTTTGAAAGATAGGTAAAGATCCTACAACTGGTAAATAAGAAATCAGAATTCTACTTTAAGTATGTCAGGCCCTAAAACCCAAAGCATTTTCTACTACTCTGTGCAGTCTCTCCTACTTCCCTTGGGTAAGGTAGTCTGGTTGGAAATGCACAGATAAACAGCATCTATATCTAAAGAAGCCTAAGAAGATTTTTAACACAACAGATCAAATGTCAACACTAGTAACCACCATGAGTATTAAATATGACTAAGCACTAAGCAGAAACTTTCCCCAAAGCAGACGACTTTTTTCTCCGCAAATTCCATAGGTAACCAGTAAAATACATGACCTAATAATGTGAGGAAGGCACTCAGAATGGAGTAACAATGACCAGGGACCTGGAGCCCTAGTCTTAACTCCTCCTTGACCTCAAATTGTTGGTCCTTAGATTCCCTCTCCTTAAAAGGTTGACTCAGAAGGACAATCCTTCAAGCCCCATTTAGATTTTTAACATGAACAAGTAAAAGATTCTCCAGTCCTTCAGCCAGAACAGCCGGTGCCAAGTTCCAACCGGGTGTAGATACTGAGGGGGGGTGAGAGGTGGTTAGAACAAACAGAAGCTGAGCCCCAGACCTAAGTCAGGACCATCATGACTGCACTCCCCCTTGGCAGATGAGCGGCATAGACCCTGCTGGGACACCGTCTGTCACAGCTGTGTGGAGTCAGAGGAAAAGCAGCAGGAAATGTTCACCTGTTTCAGTGGGTCATTTTTCACCAGTTGCAGATGGCTCTGTGGAAAACAAACAAACAAAAAAGGCAGGGGGGTTTTCAGTGACTGGCAAATTACCCTCAGTATCCTGAGATGAATGAGCTGTCTGTCTACACTAGGAGCAAGGCCTGCGGGGTCCACTTTGGGGAAGAGTCCAGCATCCTCTCTGCTTTCCAACAATCTCTGTCCAAACTCCCACGGGCCTGTGGTGCCTCGTACTGCACAGTCCTCCATGCTCTAGGTGCTTGGTGCACAGTGATTAGGGAGGAAGTGCCGTGACTCACCCATTCCAGAAGTCCTTATAAAGTAGCAGTGAGTATTGGGCCCACAGTGGGTGCTTGACAAATACTCATCAAAATATTTCGCATGGAAAAGTCATTCCCTAAGACTACCCATGGAAAAGTCATTCCCCTCGACACAGTATTTTCTGAAAATTAAGACTTGTTCATCTGAAAGTCTAAATCAGACTCAGTCTGATTGTCTGCTGTTCCAAGACCCCTTCCATTGTCCCAATTTCCCAGTTTAATTCTGAGAGAACTGACATTCACCTCGAGTTCTGCTAGCACAGCTGGGGTAACAGGAAGTAAAAAATTCACAGTAACAGGGCCGTAGTGCAATCATTAAAGGGTGAAATTTGTTGGTGGCATCCAAAATATTTCCCTTCAGTTTCAGCCACAAAGACCAGTAGCGGCCGCTTTCTCTCACCTGGCGTCAAAAACGTGCTTTCACGAAAGGCTCTGAGGGCCCTCGTCAGTGGCGCAGCCTAAGTTTGTCAGTGGGATGAGATGCTGAGGAAATTTCTATCCTGAGGCATAACTCTAATTGTTTCATGAGGAGCTGAGCCACCTGTACCAACAATTGAGTAATCGGAGGAATTCAGGAGGGAGGCCTGGATGGTCTATCATAAGGGCTACACTACCTAAAACTAAAATAGGCCCTGACTTCTCCTGGACTCTCCTCCACTACTTTTGACCTTTAGCTATCCCCACGCGGGATTCCGTGTGTCGCCACTTTTGCCGCTCAGCTGTGAACTGTGTGGCTAATGATCTAAAAGAGCCACTGCCAAGGAATGCCTCACCCTCTGGGAAGAGGCGAGCAGAAAGTACCGTGCAGTACACATGTGCGCTCGAAGAGTTAACGCATTTCCAAAGCCTTCTTCCCCCTTGGGAGGAGATCCTTCATTTTGAAGTAGTTAAAAAAAAAAAAATCCATGTGTGCCTGAAGAAGAACACAGAGAGAATGGAGGCTGCTTTTAGGGGATATTGAACTCCAGACCTTAAATGATTTAAATGCAATCCCCAGGTGCAGCTGCTAAACCAAAGCACCTCACCCCAGGGAAGAGATGAGAAATTTTGAGGACGATTGAACACGGAGAATTCTCATCGTGGCTTAGCAAAAAGTGACTTAGCACATGTGTTTCTGTAATTATGAAACATGGGGCTGCTCTCTGGCACTGCAAAGGCACAGTCACGGGTGCCACAACTCTGGTACTGCTGGAAAAGGCAATCAGACGAGGCCGCCATGAGCATCTTTAGCCTTCGCAATCTTCTGATGCTCCAGGCAACTTGTCTTCCGGGAATGGTGTCTACATTGTGCATGCACACCAAGATTCATTGCTTTTTACGATTGGGTGTGCAGAGCTCATCAGGGGAAGAAGAGGGAGGCAGAATGCTTATTAAGTAGCTACTGTATATGCAGCACCTACTGGGGGCCTGGAATTTGACATACATTCCTTTAAAACAGGAAAGAGGAGGATGGGGGAAAGAAGGCGGAGGAGTAGGGGACCCTATTTCAACTGCTCCCTGGAATTGAGCTGGATACCTACCAGACCACTCCGAGCACCGATGAAACCAGCCTGAGATGTAAGAAGATCTGGATCTCTACAAACAGAATATCGCAGGCAGTTGGTTTTGAGATATGAAGCAGGGAGCCATGATTCTGAGGGCAGATATCAGAGGATAAAAGGCAGCGGGAGGGTGCCTGGCCGTGGGGATCCTGCACCGCCGGTGAGTGACAGCCTCACGCGCTGGGGACAGGACACAGACTCGCAGACTGGTAGCGGTGGGGAAAGGACTCTAGGGCAGCCCCCGGGGCGGAAACCCGGAGTGGCTGGCGATTTTAGAAGCACAAAGGGCAGAGATGTACCTGACCTGGAGGCAGGACTGGGGGCAATGCGGAGGGGCACACGACCCAGGACGCTGAAGTATATAGCAGCACGGACAGAAACTGAGACAGTGTGGCCTGGAGAGCTCACTGAAGAACAGACTGCAGTCTCTCTGCTCTGAGGCAGAGGGCTGGAAACAGTCTCTTCTGCTCTGACTCGAAGAAGAGTCGCGGAAAGCCACCAGGGAAAGCTGCCAGAGAACAAAAGCCCCAAAAACTGATTCCCACTGAGCCCATCCCCCACCACCTGGGTTCAGGGCAACTCTGCCCAAACAGGGTTGCCTGAGTAACAGTGCAGCAGGCCCCTCCCACAGAAGACAGGCTGGGAAAACAAGAGGCCAGCAACCCTAAGGTCCCAAGAAAACAGGTGCATCTTGCTTGGGTTCTGGTCAATAATTTGGACTCTGTACATTCCCTCAAACACCCATCAACAGAATGAATAGGAGGAGGAGCCCCCAAAATAGAAAAGACTCAGAGATTATGACTTATGCTGCAGATTTACAAATGGATGCAGATATAACCAAGATGTCGGAGACGGAATTCAGGCTAGCAATTGTGAAGACAATGGCTAGAATGGAGAAATCAATTAATGGCAACATAGAGTCTCTAAGGGCAGAAATGAAAGGTGAATTGGCAGAACTTAAAAATGCTATCAATGAGATCCAATCCAATCTAGATCACCTAACAGCTAGGGTAACTGAGGCAGAAGAGCGAATAAGTGACCTGGAAGACAATATAATAGATAAAAAGGGAAAAGAGGAGGCCAGAGAAAAACAACTCAGAATCCATGAAAATAGAATCAGAGAAATAAGTAACACCATGAGGCGTTCCAATGTCAGAATCATTGGAATCCCGGAAGGAGTGGAGAGAGAGAGAGGACTAGAAGATGTATTTGAGCAAATCGTAGCTGAGAACTTCCCTAATCTGGGGGATGAAACAAACATTCGCATCCTAGAGGCAGAGAGGACCCCTCCCGAGATCAGGGAAAACAGGCCAACACCCCGGCATGTAATAGTAAAACTCGCAAATCTTAGAACCAAGGAAACCATCTTAAGGGCAGTTAGGGGGAAGAGATTCCTTATGTACAGAGGGAGGAACATCAGAATAATGTCAGACCTATCCACAGAGACCTGGCAAGCCAGAAAGGCCTGGCAAGACATATTCAGGGTACTAAATGAGAAGAACATGCAGCCAAGAATACTTTATCCGGCAAGGCTTTCATTTAGAATGGATGGAGAGATGCAGAGCTTCCACGACCGGCAGAAACTGAAAGAATATGTGACCACTAAGCCGGCCCTGCAAGAAATATTAAGGGGGGTTCTATAAAAGGAGAAAAACCCCAAGAGTGATATACAACAGAAATTTACAGGGACAATCTATAAAAACAACATCTTCACAGGCAACATGATGACAATTAATTCATATCTTTCAATAATCACTCCCAATGTGAATGGCCTAAACGGGTTGCAGACTGGATAAAAAGACAGGATCCATCATATGCTGCCTACAAGAGACTCATTTTGAAATTAAAGATACATCCAGACTGAAAGTGAAGGGATGGAGATCTTCCATGCCAGCGGACCTCAAAAGAAAGCTGGGGTAGCAATTCTTATATCAGACAAATTAGATTTTAAACTAAAGTCTGTAATTAGAGATACAGAAGGACACTATATCATTCTTAAAGGGTCTATCCAACAAGAAGATCTAACAACTGTAAATATCTATGCCCCCAACATGGGAGCAGCCATCTACATAAGCCAACTGTTAACCAAAATAGTCATATTGATAACTGTCAACGTCTAGTGCGTTGGGGTCCCTGGGTAAGGGTCTACGAAATCACCAGGACACAGGGGATGCAGAGTAAAGGCAGCACTTGCAACTGCATACTGCCGTTTATTTCTCACGTAGCTATATACTTGCAGAGATCAGATAAACATAACAATGTATCAAGCCAACATCTGTGAAGTGAAATATACACGAAATGCAATAAGAACAAAATACATCCTGTTTATGCTTGCAGAATAAAGAATTCTCTTAGCCATCCTTCCTTTGGAGACAACATGTTCTTGGTCTTTAGAAAGAACACTTCTGTTTAGAGAGATACACTTTAAGCTAGGCAAGAGCCACTTCCTGCTGATCCAGGCATTTAGGCCTTGCAACATGAGGTAAGGGGAAGAGAACATTTTCTCCTCCTGGCCTAGGCCTGCCTGGCCGACCTTAACCTCAGTGCAGTCCTCAAATGACCCTGGCCTGCAAGGGGTCTACAAGCCTACACCATCTCAGATAACAATATGTTAATTGTAGGAGACCTCAATACTCCACTCTCAGCAATGGACAGATCATCTAAGCAGAAAATCAACAAGGAAACAAGAGCTTTGAATGATACCTTGGACCAGATGGACCTCATAGATATTTACAGAACATTCCACCCTAAAACAACAGAATACTCATTCTTCTCGAGCACACATGGAACTTTCTCCAGAATAGGCCACATACTGGGTCACAAATCAGGTCTCAACCGATACCAAAAGATTGAGATTATTCCCTGCATATTCTCAGACCACAATTCTCTAAAACTGGAACTCAATCACAAGAAAAAATTTGGCAGAAATTCAAACACTTGGAAGGTAAAGACCATTCTGCTCAAGAATGTTTGGGTCAACCAGGAAATCAAAGAAGAACTTAAACAATTCATGGAAATCAATGAGAATGAAAACACATCGGTCCAAAACCTATGGCATACTGCAAAGGCAGTCCTAAGGGGGAAATACATAGCCATCCAAGCCTCACTCAAAAAAATAGAAAAATCCTGAATTCACCAACTAACTCTACATCTTAAAGAACTAGAGAAAAAGCAACAAATGATGCCTAAGCCATGCATTAGAAGAGAAATAATTAAAATTAGAGGAGAAACCAATGAATTAGAAACCAGAAACACAGTAGATCAGATCAATGAAACTAGAAGTTGGTTCTTTGAAAGAATTAATAAGATTGATAAACCACTGGCCAGACTTATTCAAAAGAAGAGAGAAAGGACCCAAATTAATAAAATTATGAATGAAAGGGGAGAGATCACGACCAACACCAAGGAAATAGAAACAATTATTAGAAATTATTATCAACAACTATATGCCAATAAACTGAGCAATCTGGATGAAATGGAGGCCTTCCTGGAAACCTATAAGCTGCCAAGACTGAAACAGGAAGAAATTGACAACCTGAATAGGCCAATAACCAGTAACGAGATTGAAGCTGTGATCAAAAACCTCCCAAAAAACAAGAGTCCAGGGCCTGATGGATTCCCTGGGGAATTCTACCAAACATTCAAAGAAGAAATAATACCTATTCTACTGAAGCTGTTTCAAAAAATAGAAACAGAAGGAAAACTTCCAAACTCATTCTGTGAGGCCAGCATTACCTTGATCCCCAAACCAGGCAAAGACCCCATCAAAAAGGAGAATTTCAGACCGATATCCCTGATGAATATGGATTCCAAAATCCTCAACAAAATCCTAGCTAATAGGATCCAACAATACATTAAAAGGATCATCCACCACGACCAAGTGGGATTTATCCCCGGGATGAAAGGGTGGTTCAACATTCGCAAATCAATCAGTGTGATAGAACACATTAATAAGAGGAGGGAGAAGAACCATATGGTCCTCTCAATTGATGCAGAAAAAGCATTTGACAAAATACAACATCCTTTCCTGATTAAAACTCTTCAGAGTATAGGCATAGAGGGAACATTCCTCAAGTTCATAAAATCCATCTATGAAAAACCCATAGCAAATATCATCCTCAATGGGGAAAAGCTGAGAGCCTTTCCCTTCCCTGAAGATCAGGAACACGTCAAGGATGCCCGCTCTTGCCACTATTGTTCAACATAGTACTAGAAGTCCTAGCAACAGCAATCAGACAACAAAAAGAAATAAAAGCTATTCAAATTGGCAAAGAAGAAGTCAAACTCTCTCTTTTCGCAGATGACGTGATACTTTATGTGGAAAACCCAAAAGACTCCACCCCCAAATTACTAGAACTCATCCAGCAATTCAGTAATGTGGCAGGATACAAAATCAACGCAGAGAAATCAGTTGCTTTTTTATACACTAACAACGCAACTGTAGAAAGAGAAATTAGAGAAACAATTCCATTTACAATAGCACCAAAAACCATAAGATACCTCGGAATAAACCTAACCAAAGAGGTAAAGGATATATACTCTAGGAACTACAAAACACTCATGAAAGAAATTGAAGAAGACACAAAAAGGTGGAAAAATATTCCATGCTCATGGATTGGAAGAATAAACATTGTTAAAATGTCTATGCTACCCAGAGCAATCTATACCTTCAATGCCATCCTGATCAAAATTCCAATGACATTTTTCAAAGTGCTGGAACAAATAATCCTAAAATTTGTATGGAATCAGAAAAGACCCCGAATCATCAAGGAAATGTTGAAAAAGAAAAACAAAGCTGGGGGCATCATGTTGCCCGATTTCAAGCTATATTACAAAGCTGTGATCACCAAGACAGCATGGTACTGGCACAAAAACAGACATATAGACCAATGGAACAGAATAAAGAACCCAGATATGGACCTTCAACTCTATGGTCAAATAATCTTTGACAAAGCAGGAAAAAACATGCAATGGAAAAAAGACAGTCTCTTCAATAAATGGTGCTGGGAAAATTGGACAGCCACATGCAGAAGAATGAAACTCGACCATTCTCTAACACCATTCACAAAGGCAAACTCAAAGTGGATGAAAGACCTCAATGTGAGACAGGAATCCATCAAAATCCTAGAGGAGAACATAGGCAGTAACCTCCTTGACATCGCCCACAGCAACTTCTTTCAAGATACATCTCCAAAAGCTAGTGAAACAAAAGCAAAAATGAACTTTTGGGACTTCATCAAGATAAAAAGCTTCTGCACAGCAAAGGAAACAGTCAACAAAACAAAGAGTCAATCCACAGAATGGGAGAAGATATTTGCAAATGACACTACAGATAAAGGGCTGGTATCCAAGATCTATAAAGAACTTCTCAAACTCAACACCCAAAAAACAAATAATCTAGTCAAAAAGTGGGCAGAAGATATTGAAAAGACACTTCTCTGCAGTCAAATGCTCTACCACTGAGCTATACCCCCAAAAAGACACTTCTCTGAAGAAGACATACAAATGGCTAACAGACACATGAAAAAATGTTCATCATCATTAGCCATCAGAGAAATCCAAATCAAAACCACACTGAGATACCACCTTACACCAGTTAGAATGGCAAAAATGTACAGGGAAAGAAACAACAAATGTTGGAGAGCTTGTGGAGAAAGGGGAACCCTCTTACACTGTTGGTGGGAATGCAAGTTGGGACAGCCACTTTGGAAAACAGTGTGGAGGTTCCTCAAAAATTTAAAAATAGAGCTACCCTATGACCCAGCAATTGCACTCCTGGGTATTTACCCCAAAGACACAGATGTAGTGAAAAGAAGGGCCATATGCACCCCAATCTTCATAGCAGCAATGTCCGCAATAGCCAGACTGTGGAAAGAGCCGAGATGCCCTTCAACAGATGAATGGATAAAGAAGATGTGGTCCATATATACAATGGAATATTACTCAGCCATCAGAAAGGATGAATACCCAACTTTTACATCAACATGGATGGGACTGGAGGAGATTATGCTAAGTGAAATAAGTCAAGCAGAGAAAGTCAATTATCATATGGTTTCACTTATTTGTGGAACATAAGGAATAGCATGGAGGACATTAGGAGAAGGAAGGGGAAAATAGGGGGGGGAATTGGAGGGAGGGATGAACCATGAGAGACTATGGACTCTGAGAAACAAACAGGGTTTTAGAGGGGAGAGGGGAGGGGGGATTGGTTAGCCCAGTGATGGGTATTAAGGAGGGCACATACTGCATGGAGCACTGGGTGTTATAAGAAAACAATGGATCGTGGATCACTACATCAAAAACTAATGATGTATTGTATGGTGACTAACATAATAAAATTTAAAAAAAAATAAAATAAAATAAATGCATTAACTACAAAAAAAATAAAAAAAATAAAACAGGAAAGAAAGAAGAAACTTTTACTGTGAAATTCTACATTATTAAAGAAAGGGAGAGACAAGAAAATTTCTCTAAACTCTGCACAGGCCATAAAATAAAAGACCGCCAAGACCTCAGAAAGCCGCTGCATACTCCTCCCTCCAAATGCCCGCCCCGCCCCTAAAGTTTCGCCCCACTTCTGGCAATCCCTTTTTTACTTTGTAGGTTTCCCATATAAGCATGCATTTCTAAACGCTATAGTTTATTGTGCTTGTTTTTATACTACATGTAAATGGAATAATGCAGCACAGATCCTTTTCTATCTGGCTTCTTCCATTCAATACAAAGTTATGCTTATGACGGATCATGTTTTTGTCTGTGACTACAGTTGGTTGGTTTCACTGCTATCATATTACATTCTAGGACTATATCACTATTTATTTTTCCATTCTATTGTTGATGGGCTTTGGATTAGAACTCTCATGAATAATCTGCTATGACCATTCTTATGCATGTTTTTTGAGGCCCATGGATATGAATTTCTGTCAGTTATATCCCTAGTGGTAGAATCAGGAGTCATCATAAGCTACATCTTCAACCTAGTGAATAGGAAAAACCTATTCTCCAAATGATATACCGATTCACATCAACAGAGCTAGACACCTCCTGGTGCTTTACATCCTTAACAAACTTGGTATTGTAAGTCTTGTTCATTTTAGCCATGCAAGTAGATGTACTATGTTATGTCATATTTTCATTTTCCTGATTACTAATGAGGTTGACATCTTTTAAGATGTGTGCTAAGTATCAGGATGTCCAATTTTTGAAAAGCCTATTTGAGTCTCTTGCCCATTTTTATAATTCCTTATTAATTTCTATGATATTGCATCATAAATATAATTACAAATATGTGCTTGCCCTCTTTAACTTGCCTTTTAACTCCCTTAATGGTTTCTTCTAAAGACCTGAAGTAGTCTAGTTTATCAATATTTTCCCATATGGTTATTCTGTTTAAAAACCATTACCCTCTCATTGAGGTAATGAAAGTATTTTCCTATACTATCTCCTAAAACTTTATTGTTTTGCCATTGAAGTCTACACTCTACCTGAAATTATTTTTCTATATAGTGTGAAATAAGGATCAGATTTAATTTTTTTCATTCTGAATATCCAATTGGCCCACATCATTAATTAAGGCCACTTTCCCCACTATCTTCACTTTTGTCACAAATGAAGGGTATTTTTTTTTTTTTACTCAATTCCAGTGGCCTATTTATCTGTCCTATGCCAAAAAACACACTTAGTTGCTATATCTTTAAATCAAGTGTTGATATTTGGAAGTACAAGTCCTCCTCCACTTTGTTTTGCTTCAAGAGTGTCTTGACTATCCTTAGCTCTTCGCATTTTCATATACGTTTTAGAATCATCTTGCTCACCTCTTTCTCTCTGTCACACACACACACACACACCCCAAATCTACTTAGATTTTTATTGGCATTACACTAAATCTAAGTATCAATTTGCAAAGAGTTGATATCTTTACAGTAATGAATCTTCCTGTCTGTGAACATAATATACATCTCCAGTTATTTAGATCTTCTTTGTTTCTATTGTTTCCTTCATTGAGATCTTGTTCATCCTTTGTTAAATTGATTCTTAGTAAAAAAAAAACAAAATTGATTCTTAGTCATTTGTTATTTCTAATACTATTCTAAATGGTATTTTTTATCACCTGATCACTTATTGCTGATATAATACATTTTATTTTTTTAAGATTTTATTTATTTGACAGAAAGAGGCACGGCAGGGCGCCTGGGTGGCTCAGTCGTTAAGCGTCTGCCTTCGGCTCAGGTCATGATCCCAGGGTCCTGGGATCGAGCCCCGCATCGGGCTCCCTGATCCGCGGGAAGCCTGCTTCTCCCTCTCCCTCTCCCACTCCGCCTGCTTGTGTTCCCTCTCTCGCTGTGTCTCTGTCTGTCAAAATAAATAAATAAAATCTTTTTAAAAATAAATAAATAAATAAATAAATAAATAAATAAATAAAGAGGCACAGTGAGAGAAGGAACACAAGCAGGGGGAGTGGGAGAGTGAGAAGCAGGCTTCCCGCTGGGCAGGGAGCCCAATGTGGGGCTCGATCCCACAATCCTGGGATCATGACCTGAGCCAAAGGCAGACGCTTAATGACTGAGCCACCCAGGCACCCCAGTTTAATAATACATTTTAAAATATTGGCTTATATTCAGCAATCTTGGATCCTCTAAATATATAAGCATATCATCTGTGAATAATGGCATTACCATTTTTTCTCTTTGCAATCATTATATAATTTATCTTTTTCTTGCTTTACTGCATTGGCTAGGAAGCCTGGTACAATGTCAAATAGAACTGTTGGTAATGCCACCCTTATCTTGTTTCCAGGAAATTTTTTAATTCAAAGGAAATTTTTTAAATGTTTCACCATTAAGTACGAGGTTTACTGTTGGATATTTTTAGGTCTATTTATTAGATTAAGAATTTAATCTCTTCTCAGTTTGCTTTTTCTTATAAAATGTATGATGACTTTTACCACTTTTCCTGTCTTCTGAAATAATCATATGAATTTTCTTTTATATTCTCTTAGTGAGGTATAGTTTATATACTCTTACTAATCTCAGTTTTACAGGTAGCAGGAATCTCAGTTTAGGCAAAGACAATATTAACCACTGAAATTCAGGCAAGCTGGCTGGAGAAGTGAGGTGGGCTTTTCAGGAACCCATTGAATGAGAGATATCCCAGGAGAGAAGCCATGAAAGGAAAGAGATTAGATGATTACAAAGCTCCAGTGGCAGAAATGAAGGTAACTGTACCTCTACTCTGGCAGTCTGTTGTTCAAATTTTGCCTTTCAACCAATTCTATAGAGTGTATTTGGGTTTTAAGGAAAAAGAGGGGAGAGAATACAAAACAAACAATTTCACTTCTTATATGGACCACTAACAAAGAGTGATGCATCAGAGAAGAAAATCAGTCCATGTTTTGGGCTTCAGAGGACATGGTGCAGCTTTGGTACTTCAAGACTTCCAGAAGCCAGCAGCGATGGAAAAGTGTGCAGCTGTAGGTCTCACAGCGATGCCTAGGGACTGAGTTGGTGGGGCAGCAATCACAGCTGTACTTTACTTTTTACTCAGTAGCAACCAAGGAAAGTGTTATGGGGGCACCTGGGTGGCTCAGTCAGTTAGGCGTCCGACTCTTGATTTTGGCTCAGGTCATGATCTCAGGGTCATGAGATCGAGCACCTCGTCAGGCTCCACACTCAGCAGGGACTCTGCTTCAGTCTATCTCTCCCTCTCCCTCTGCTCCTCCCCCTGTTCGCACTCTCTCTCTCTCTCTAAAATAAATACATCTTAAAAAAAAAAAAATAAAGTCTTATGCAGTGAATGGTGTCCCCCAAAAAAGATGCTGAAGTTCTAACCTCAAGTACCTATGAATATCAACTTGTTTGGAAACACAGTCTTTGCTGATGCTCCATAAATATAAGGTCATTAGAGTAGACCCTAATCCAGTATGACTGTGTCCTTATAAGGGAAATGGCAGGCACACAGGGAGAACAGCATGTGAAGACTGGAGTTATGCTTCCACAAGCCAAGGAAGTATCAGAAGCTAAGAAAGAAGTCTTAAATAGATCCTTCCCTAGCACCTTCAGAGAGAGCGTGGCCCAGCCAAGACCTTAATCTTAGATGTCTAGCCTCCAGAACTGCGAGATAATAAATTTCTGTTGTTTAAGCCACTTAGTTTGTGGTCCTTTGTTATGGCAGCCCTAGCAAACTAGGACAGGAAATGGCAGGTATTGTCATCAGACAAGTTGATAACCAACAGAAACAGGTCTACAAAAGAGAGGACAGTCCATGACAGATGTCATATACCAACTGATGGAGTTGTTCAAAAGCACATGAGACGTTCCCTGAAACTTCTGGAAAGAACTGAGGAGGATTCCACAGGGTGTTAAAAGTCCCAATTCAGCAACAGAAAAAGAGAACGAGTGCAATGGATTAAACCTCTCAACATAGTCAATTTGAAACCCCAGAGTAAAGCAGACTGGGGTTTGCTCGTGGAAACAATGAAACAATGGTGGAAACAATGAAAATTTAGGATGAATAATGTGAATGCAGCCAGATAGCCAGACTATGTACTCTGTACAAGGTCTGCTACCAATGCTGGTGGAACCGAGCTTGAGCTCTCTTCACTCTATGATGCTGTCTTTGTCACTCTTCTTGACAGCCCCTTCCACCTTCATGGTTCCCAGGTTGAACTAGCTGCATGGAAATTTGCATAGAACTTATAACATGATAGAATAGGGGCCTACATGGTCAAGGTTAGGTACAAGGATAAATCCAGTAGTTATCACTATCCATAGACATTTCTGAAAACTAAAAACAAGTAATTTGGAATCAGGAATCATTCAATCAACAATTGTCCCTCATCTGTCTTATCTAATGCATTGTGCTTGACCTGCAAATAGGAAACTCACAAAAGATGAATCAATCCAACAAACGAAAATGTCATTCATTCATTTACTCATCCATCCATTCATTCTACCATTGGTTTTTACTTGAGTACCAACTATGTTCCATATACTGTGGAGGAAGCCTACCTTGTCTTCTGGGGAGTAGAACATTCTAACGGGAAATCAGAATCACAGAATTACCACAGTTTATAACTGATAGAGAATACAGTTGAAGCCATTTATTAAATAAGTGAAAAGCAGAACCACAGAGAAGTAAAAGAATGATTCAATTTCCACAGAGAGTTGTAGAATCCAGGTCTCCCAGTTCTCAGACCTGGAGAAAACTTCTCTGAGGGAAAAAAAAAGTAGGGTCAAGGAAGGGGAACTTGTGTCTCATACATTTAAATCCAACTGTTTCTGAGATCCTTTTATTTTTCCCTCCTCCTTTACAAAGCTACCTAGAGGCCAAATTAGGAAGTAGGCAACAGACCAAGGTACAATTTTGCTTCTTTTCTCAGTCTCCAAAGACTTTGCCTCTTATATTGTCTGTATTTTCCTTCCCGGGGTGCCTCTTCTAGCAACCCTGAGACACCAAGGAAAGTCAATCCAACTCTTCTAAGATATACATTGATTTTGTTAACTCTCGAAAAAGCCCTGCCTTCTCAGCCTCACTCGCCATGTCGCCACAGCAGCTGTGGCATGAAAGAACCATAGCTCCAGGACAGTGATACACTTTTCTCGGATCAGAAACAATATTTCTGGCAAATGAGACTTGCACAGTCACTTTAGCCTCATTAAAGCTAGCTCTGTACCTTTTCCATACCTTTCTCAAAAACTTTTGAGTGGTTACAATTTCGTGATTTTAGAAGATTCATTCTGACCTATTTCTCTCTTCTTTTTTAAAAAATGAGGACAATACACAATTTTCTTCCAAGACACTACTGGTCCTTTCGGGGGTTTCTTCAAACTAAGAATTGGGAGAGTTCAATGTGCAAAGATGGAAAGAGCATGGGATACAGAGGCGGAATATGTGATGTATTTTGAGGCTCCCAGGCACATCCCCACCTCTTCCTCAAGGTTGTTAGTATTTATAGCTCGGTTGAAAAAGTATTTAATAGTAAGTGCTTAAAAATGGTACCCCTGTTCCTTATTTTTGTTTGAACTGAGCTCTGGGAAAAGTGCTAATTCAAGTCTTAAGAATAAAATGGCTTCTAGGTCTGGTCAAGCTTTTTATATCTCTGCAGAAACAGTGTTGTGCCAATTCCAATGGTAGGGCCAGTTCCCAGGAGGAATGCACCAAAAAAAATGAATAGGAGTATAACCATCTTTGGGAAGTCCAAGTCAAGTTTGGCTTCTCTTGATGACAAATTGCCACTTCCACAATCCACTTCTTAGAGCAATGAACTGTCTCTTTGATGTTTGTACCTTCTTCTACCTCCCCAAAATGTGTGGGGTTTTTAATATGGGGGTTTCAAAAAGCACAAAACAGCCCTCTTTTAATTCTTGTGTTAGAGTGGGACAACCCACTGCCTACAATCTCCTAAGTTTGTACTCCATGTCACAGGCAATCAAAGACCAAAAAAACAAAACAAACAAACAACAACAACAAAAAACAACCCAGATGCTTAGATAGGCTTTTTTAGCTCTGGGCTAAGAATCAGTGTTGGAAAGCACTGGAACATGGCTCATCTTGCTGTGAAAGAACCCAATCAGGGCTCAACCTACAGCAGAGTTAAATTCGTAGCATGCTTATCTCTTGAAGTGTTCAGTTGGGAGTGCTCCAATTTTGATGCATTTTAGTTGGGTACTAATTAGCAACTAGCTGACTGCTAAATGGACTGTCACCTCTCCTTTTTGACAGTTTACTGAAAATTAGCCCCTCAATGTTATATGAACACTAGGGAAATGGGTTGCGAGGGCTGGAGCTAAAGATGGGATTTCATTTGGTGCATTTATGTGAGAAATTTCAGTGAGCTGCTGATATTTAAGGACTTCAGTAAATGAAAAGAGGGGAAAAGGTTGGGAATGACAGACAGTGAGTTCTGCTCAGCAGGCGTTGATGTATAAGTGGATCTAGTTCTTTTTAAATGTTAATAAGCTTTTGCACTAGAAGAGATTTCACATGTAGTTTCTATAATATCAAGCACTGGCCTATTCTGTGGTTGCCGAAGGGGATTGGGAGTTTGAATTACTGCCAATATTAGGTGAGAACAAATCCAAAAGAGGTGTTTAAATGTTAATACAAAAAAAAAAAAAAAAACCCTGACATTTGGGAAGTCAACAAAATATGAGTATTTATTTCATTCACGTATGTTGGCATAACTAGTGTTATTTTGAATAGAATAGAATTTCCGTCCATCATGACAATAGTTATCTTAGTGATAGAAAATTCATGAAAGATGAGGATAAGCATGAACTAAAGTAAGTAGGAACTCTACTCTCTAGCATTTAGAGAAAAGGATTTTCCTAAGTCTGAAACTATAATATTCCAGGGTTTGGATCTCAAATCTTCACACTGCCTTCCCTAGCTTCTTAGGCAGAAGTCATGGCAACGAAGTGACATGCGATAAGATGGAGTGGTATTAATTTGGATCTAACAAAAATAACATGATATATGTCTTGGCTTCTAAGGAAAAAAATCAAATCTATCTTAGGCAGAGCTTCATACTGGAATTACAACAACATAAAGTCAACTCAATATGCCTTTACTCTGTGTATGCTGAGAACTAGAAGCCAAGGTCATCTAGGCCAAAAATGGTCCTTATCCATTCATCTGAGAAAAAAAAAAACAAACAGCCATTGGAGAGAAATTGACTGCAAGAATCTGACCCCTCTGACTCCAGGAAAACAGAAGAGTCAGAGTCTATCAATGCTGGGCAGCAGCACTGATCATTTACCCTAAGACCCTCTTAAGAGAGCAACCCTTAGTCTCAGACTATAATTTGAGGTATAGAAAACAACTCCCAGCATGGACAATTCAATTGTCAAGAAATAGAAAACAGATCCATCGGGTGAGAAAAAAAATGCAAAGGGCAGAAAGAGTAAATTACAGGATTTTAATAAATGTATAAATTCAATGAAATACAAATAATAATGGGTTTTGGAAACAAAATAACATTCTAAAGTTCATCTCAAAAATATATATGATACCACAGTTTAAAAGAGATATTGAGAAAGAAGGAACTTGTCCTGCCTACTATTAAAAAATATTATATAATATCTAACAATTAGAGGGCCCCTAGGTGGCTCAGTCAATTAAGCATCTGCCTTTGGCCCAGGTCATGATCCCCGAGTCCCAGGATCGAGTCCCACATCGGGCTCCCTGTTCAGCAGGGAGACTGCTTCTCCCTCTGAACCTCTCCTCATGCTCTCTCCTTCTCACTCTCTCTCTCAAGTAAATAAATAAAATCTTAAAAAAAAAAATCAAACAATTAGAAACAATATAGAACAGGAATGGGAATATACAGAAAAAGGGATTGGCACGTCTATGTGATTTTTCATTTTGTGTTCCAGGAGAAACTGTGAGAAGGAAGAAGATTAGACTACACTTATTCTCAACTGAATCCCGACCCAGTTATGATACCATATGGCTTACATTATCTCATGTTATATATAAGGTCAAATATATCAGGATCTTCTAAAATTGGACAGTTATTTTCTGGGAGACCATTTAATTGTACTCTTACAGCCAAACGACTCAAAGATTCGGATGTCCTTAGAAGGCAGTAGATAGTCCTAGTCTCCATTACCTGAGGAAGAGGCATATCGTGGGGTAGGTAATGAAGACGGAAAAGCTACTCTGACAGCTGAAAGTGAGGGAATTACCTTTCTCTGGACCCGTGGCAAGTCAGAAATATGAAGACCACCCTGGAAATATTCCAGAAGGTAGGTCCAGAAATGTTACCTTATCTGTCAAGGCTGCCCCATAAAGGAAATGCGTAAAGTGAGGTTTAAACCTGAGAGTTCTGAGAAGAGCCACATCAAATGCCAATCTTCTATGTTTTCTATGTCATGCTTCCCTTCTGTTTTTGTCAAACCAAAAGAGACTCGATAAAAGTTATAGCCTGAGAATATTTACAAGACTGTGCAAAACAGTGTTTTCTGTAACAGTAAAGGCTGGAAGCAATCCAAACGTCCATCAGCAGGAAAATGGATGAATAAACTGTGGTATATTCATACAATCATGGCATGCCATACATCAAAAAAAAAAAAAAAAAACTGTATTGTTAAGGGATACATGTTCAAGAGGTAAAACTGTCAAAACAAGCAAAAGAATGATAAACTAGTGATTAACTCTCAGAGGAAAGAAAAGGGATACAATAGGGACAAGCACAGAGTAAATGTGAACATTATTGGTATTTTTCTGTTTCTTAAACTGCCTGCAGGGTACTCTGACATCTAGATTTTTATCCTTTATACCAGGGACTGGCCAACTACAGCCCATGTGTCAAACCTGACCAGCAAGCTGCTTATGTATAGCCTGTGAGCCAAGAATGGTTTTTACATAGTTAAAGCTTCATTAAGAAGCAGGAGAAAGAGGGGGGTAGAAGGAGGAAACTAGGTGACAGAGGTATATGTGGCCTGCAAAATCTAAAATATTCATTATCTGAACCTTTGCAGAAAAACGTTTGCTGACCTCTGATTTATAATGTACTTATATCTTATATATTGTGTTATATAATTTTTATTTTTCTCCCTATATGATTTGACTTACATATATTGTGAAATGCTTCCCACAAGAAGTTCAATTAGCATCTATCACAGATACAAAAAAGAGAAGAAAGTTTTATATTCTTAAAATATATTTTATAATATACTTTTTAAAGAGACTACTGTCTAGTCTCTTGTGTGCTGCAGGAAATTAAAGGAAAGTTCTGGTACCCATGTAACAGAGTTATCTGAGAATATTTACTCAAGGCAATCACATGAAATGATAGGTTACCTTTGTCATCCCCTACCAGCCACCCACAGTGACTCTGAGAAAGGTGACCTACATTCTACAGGACTGGATCAAAGGCTACAGGCCAGGTGTGAGACCATAATCACTGGAAATAAGAGTTGGCCCCATGATAATTGAGTGTCCTTTTCTCTCCAGAGGAAGAAGTTTAAAGGGAATTGACAAGGAAAGAGAGTCAGGAATTGAAGAGAATGAAAGCAAGATGCCCACTCCTCCTGATGATTCTAGCTCTCCTAGGATCTGTCTGCCAGGTCCACATCGAAATTTGGTGGTTCCCAGGGGCAGAAAAGCCACCATTTTGTTTCTCATTTGCTTCTCATTTGCTCCCCCACAGATGAGGAAGACACTGGGTCAGGTGGAGTGCAAGAAAACGATGAGGAAACAGTGAAGAGTGCCCAAGGAAGACCCTGTAATATATTCCTCCCTACACTCACCCCCCAACTCAATCAAAGATTCCTACATCCCCATACCTATGGGCCCAGAGTGAGCCAGCAGAGTTTGCTGAGAGCTTGAGGAATAAATTAGCTACCATAGCTATCACCATTCAAAGGTCAGCTGGCAAAGCGGGAAGATTCCAGAAGCAAAAATCAGAAGAGGCATGCTTGCCGGGAGCCAAGGGGTAGGTTAGGAGAGGTCCAGCCTTCCTGGGCTCACCAGCATGTGCAGGAAGCTGTGCATGTGGTCAGGACACTTGATGGGTCACCCCTTAGAGCTAACAGTAGGAGGTGACTCTGGGCAGGCAGAGGGCAGCGTGAAAGCCCCGGGCTCTTGAAAAATGGATGCTAATGGGTAAGAAATGAACCAAAAACAGGGACAAACTACTTCGCCAAAAAACTCCACCCATGTATTTTCTGTGTATTTAGTTTCTGACTCACAGATGCTTATCTGCTTAATAATAATAAGCAACAACCTAATAATAGCCAACTATTAATAATAAACTACCCCACCGAAAGAATTAGACAAGCATCACTCTGGGTAAGGGGTTGCTCTTATGCTCTCTCCTTTTCAACATGCCAACTCCCTCTCCAGATATTAGTTATATTTAGACTGACGATAGCATTTACTTGGAACTTGTTGAGCACAAAGAATGTGCGATTAAGGGGCACCTGGGTGGCTCAATCAGTTAAGCGTCTGCCTTCATGGCAGGTCATGATCTCAGGGTCCTGGGATCGAGCCTACGATGGGCTCCCTGCTCAGCTTATATAAGGTCAAATATATCAGGATCTTCTAAAATTGGACAGTTATTTTCTGGAAGACCATTTAATTGTACTCTTACAGCCAAATGACTCAAAGATTCGGACGTCCTTAGAAGGCAGTAGATAGTCCTAGTCTCCATTACCTGAGGAAGAGGCATATCGTGGGGTAGGTGCTTCTCCCTCTGCAACCCCCCTTACCCCTGCTTATGCTTGTTTGCACCCTCTCTCTTGCTCTAAATCTTTAAAAACAAAACAAAACAAAAAACAAAAAAGAAGGTGCTATTAATAATTTTGCCAGAACCAGGGGTAACCAGGTTCTGCCCAGGGCAACCAGGAGGGCATGGTTACCCTAGTATTATCTGAGCCCCCTCCACTTGAGCCCAGAGAGGCTTTGTAACAAAAAAAGCTGTCACGAAGGAGTGCCAGGATGCCAGGTGCTTTACCTATGCCGTGCCATTTAATCCTGAGGACTACCTGAAAAAGTAGGCATTATTTTCACAATGTTACAGAAGAGGAATCTGAAACTCAGGAAGGTTAAGTAACTTGCCTAAGGTCACACCGTTAACAAGGGAAGCTTGCATCAAACAAGAAAAGCTTTCATCAAGCCTTTAATATATGTTAAGTCTTTTGCTAGCTGTTTCCACATTTGATGTCTCATGTTCATCCTTAACCTTTCAGAAAGTGATAAGGATATCTTTTTTACACACAAGAAAATAGCATTTCAGGGGAGTTATTATGTCATTCCAGTTCAACCAATTTAGGAAGTGCGTAAGTCCAAGTTAAACCCAGGGTTCTCTGAACCTAATGTACGGGGTTTTCCGCTCCCCATGCTGTTTTTCCAGGGGGACGAAAGGGGAAGTGCTGAGTCCTTAGTCACTGAAGCCCAGTTAGGTGAAAATAGAGTGAGGGGACAGCCAACGATGACGTCCACCTGTTTCATTATTTTTATTATTAGAGCTTTGCATCTGGCATTAGATATATTTTTGAGACTCCTAGAAAAAACCCTGCTGAATTATCAGCAACCACAAGTGAAGCATAAACCTGTAGCTCTCAGCACTAGGACAAATCCCACTAAGATGCTACCAAAATTAGAGAGGATTTGTGTTTATGTGCAATGCTCCCAGATGGCCTCCTGCAAGGCACACAGCGCACAGAATGTGCTCATCCTTACTGACACGAAACCAAGTCTTTCAAATGACTTACGAGGGAACAAGGCAACTACACCATCTCTTCAGCATTAGTCATGTGACTACAAATCCTCTTTGAATATCAAGTAAGTGAGCAGTGTGCATTCATGCCATCAAAATCTGTGGGTTGCCAGAAGGGATTGGAAGTGGTCAATAAGTGAGCAAAATTGGCAGAACCGTGCTTCTGCCTGCCTTCCAAGGTGACCTGAGGGAAAATTTAATAGAGTTTGTGATCTATCTCAGTGCTCTATGCATTAGGGTCAAACCAAGCATACTACAAAATCCTGCTGCAACAGGTGAAGGGTCCTAAAAGAAAGACCAAAAAAAGATCTAATAGAAAGTCATTTCGTGAGAGAAAATAGAGATTTCCAGGACAGCCTTGAAGGTATAGAACTGTCTCTGAAAATCAGTTCATCCTCAGTCTATCAAATCACCTCCTGAAACAGCAGATAGGAGAACGACTATAGGCTTCCATATCAGGAAGAGTTGGATCCACAGCCTAATTCTGCCATTGACTGGCCTCTGTCACCCTGGGTTAGTCTATTTATCTTCTCTGAGCCTCAGTTACTTCCCTTGAAAATATATGATCCTAATACCAACTTCCAAATACCCTCTCTGCATGTGCCAGGCGCAGAAGTAGAACCACATATTAGAGGCTCACTGAAAGTTGTCTCCTTCACTTTCTCTAAACGTGTGACCTTCTACAAGTCACTTGGCGTCTGTTTCAGTGCCCTCATTTCCACAATGTGGATGGTAAAATCTCTCATAAGTATGAAATAAGAAAATATCTGTAAAGTAGCTACCACAGTTCCAGGCACAGGGTAAGCACTTAGTAAATAGTCCACATCGCTAAAGCACTGTTTCTCAGTGTGGACTTTCTTTTTCTTCAGCTGCACCATCTGATTTTTCATAGGAGTTAAAACAATGCTGCTATTCCCTAACAGCAGAAGAATGCAATGGCGTCTGCCTGGTTTTAGCCAGCGTACTATCTGAACCAATCCAGAACATGCAGCCTTCGCACTAACCCTGGGACCCCAGTCTACTTCTACCACCCAGCTGAGGCCCGGTGACCCACCACCTGCTGAGGCTTATTATCCCGGAGATACTGATTTGCTATGCCGGGCCTTGTGAGCAGGTTTCTAGTCACTCATTTCATGCTTCTTGTGGCAAATTATATTTGACTTTCAATTCAAAATCCAGGGTTTTCTAAAGTAAAACCTCAGTGTCATCATGGTGATAAAGCAGCAGCATATGCAGTTTTGACAGGATGGATTTTTCTTGTTTGTCATGAAGAGTCTTCCTCTGCCCATATCCATGCCCAAACCCTGCCACCCCCTCCCGCAAGCGCACCCCCATGCATATACCAGAGAATGTTAGAAGGCCCACCCACTGATACTATCTTGAATGCACAGGGAACCCACAGCACTAGGAGGGCACATGGAGAAGCAGAGGGTTACTGCCCTACTGAAAGTCATGGAGGTCTTAGTTAGGCTTGGCTCAGTGAGCATGAAATGAATGAAGTTAGAAATGGGAAGAAAAGCCCTATCTCAGCAATAAAGTTTTCATCTTATTTAATCAAACATATATTTGCATATTTCTTTGGCAAAGACATCAGGTTCTCCAGTTGATGAGCTAAAGCAAAATCTGCCAAAAGAAACTGTTTTGGTTCTCCCTCCTGAATAAGAAACATTTAACTCCATTTCTTCAGCATGAACCTTTGGTGGCGATTAGAGGCATTTTCAAATCCATTTGGGTGTCTTTTTGGTTATTTAATTCCAGAAACAAAATCTGGGATTCAGAGTATTTAGAGGAGGGATACTTAATTTTAATAGTATGATCAATTGCATGAAAGTTTGAAAAGCTTGGTCAACTCTGTCTGAGAGAGTAATCGAAAAGTAGTTACCTTTGGCCCTAGACTGCAGCTGTATCCTTACATTTGAATGAGGATTTTGGACCTGTATCATAGAGAGTACTTGATGTTTTTAGCATCTTGGAACTGGAAACCTTAAAATCAGTCTACAAATTAGGGAATTATTTGAGCTTAACTCCTTTCAAGCATTCTTCGTGATACTTCTTCTCCACATAAATGTTGTCATACAGATTAATACATAATCTCCTCCCTTAATACCTTCCAGTTGGCAAGCAAACTGATGATTGAACAAGCCAAACTGAATTCTGAGGCCAAAACTTTAGAACTGCTAAAAATACAAAACCCTAAAATAATTCAACTTACATTGGAGATACGCAAATTACATATTAAAAGTTACACTCTAGCAGATACACTCTGTAGAAAGGTTCAGTTGCATAGAAAGCAGGCACTTATAAATAGAAGACACAGGTCCCCATGCCATAAATTTAGAGTTTGCCCGCAATGACAGTAACTAAGGGAAGAAATTACATGATTCATCCTCAAAAGAACAGGGCAGGGACTTCTCCATATATATCTTTTGCAATCTCCCTATTGGCCACTAATTTCAGTAGCTCCTCTCTTCCTCACATCATGTGGAATCCCTGGGCCATGATCATATTTATGACTTGGGAAGAAGAAACACTGCCTTAGCATGCAAGTCCAACCTCAGACTTTGAGAGACAACCCCAGGAAAGGAAAGAAAGTGGGGATGAAGATGAAAATTCCAGAAACTACCCAAATATGAGCAGCACCCCGTGAATGCCCCTCTCCACCCAACCTCCCTATGACTAGGGTGGATCTGTCTCATTTACCAGAAGAGCTGTAACTGTGCTCAGCCAGCTCATCTTATACACTCAATCTTGAGTCGTTGCAGTCTTTATTCACAGCTGAACTAATATGTATCCCTGGAATTCCTTTTCTAAGCTCTGTTTTTTCCTCAAGGTCCTCCATTGGCCAAAAATCCATGCTAAGGGTCAATATCTAATTTTTAGTTTATATTGGCTACTTTCCCAAATGCTTTTTAACTCAAAATCACCATATTATTATCATTTTTATTTTACTCATGAGAAAATACAGACATAGAAAGGTAGAATTTAATATGAACCCTGAAGACTGACTTCAAGGCTTAAGACGTTAACTATTGCCCTCATTGTTCTCTGGTATATAGTACTTCATCAGAGTGTTCTCCCAGCCTAACATTATTAGTAAAGCCAGGTATTGGTTCTGGACCTTTAATCTTCTGATTTCTATTTGCCTTTCAGAAACTGCTTCTCCCTCTCCCACTTCCTCTGCTTGTGTTCCCTCTCTTGTTGTGTGTCTGTCAAATAAATAAAATCTTTAAAAAAAAATAAAATAAAAAAATAAAGATCCCAGAAGTCCAAGGAATTGTAATAATAACCACAACATCCACTTGTGAAATATCTGCCCTATGGCAGCAATTTACCAGTGACTGTAATAATGAGGAGGAGGAAGCTAGTAATAACGAAGGGTTGTCTAGTGCTCCCTAGGGGCAGGTTTTGTTCTAAGTTCTTCACACATCTTAACAAAGGGAATCTCCACAGCAATCCCATGACATGTATGCTGTCAACACTCACATTCTACAGATGAAGAGAATCTTAGAGAGGTTGAGTCATGAATGCTGGTTCAGACATGAGTTCTACAATATCTTCATATGATAGAACCTCCCAAATTGCAGTGTAAGACACAGTTTGGTACTAGAAACCCAAAGGACTTGAGTGATACATTAGGACTGCCAGACAGGAATGGGTGAGAGTAAGAAAGAAAGCAAAAACTAATAAAAATCCTCCTCAGTAGTAGCTACTACAGATATTTCAAAGAAATGGAGGAAATCAACTTTATGGAAGACAGTCAAAATTCTCATCAAAGGGAAGAATTTATGTCTCAGGAAGCGAAAATAGTAGAGAGATTTGTAAATAATTTTAAAATACATATTTTAAGAACCTAAAAGAGATGAAATATGTGGGATCAAGAACAAGAGATTATGAAGGAAGAGAGCTATGAATCAAATATTAGTAGATATGAAAAATGTATCAATTAGAAACTCAGAAAATGAAAAGTACAGCCACGGGAAAACAATCGTATTGAATGATGTGTGCACACACACAGATACACACACACATAGTATATGATAGGATCAACACAACTGACAAAAATTATTTAATTGATGGGGCACTTGGGTGGCTCAGTTGGTTAAGCGACTGCCTTCGGCTCAGGTCGTGATCCTGGAGTCCCGGGATCGAGCCCCGCATTGGGCTCCCTGCTCAGCAGGGAGTCTGCTTCTCCCTCTGCCCTCTTCCCTCTCGTGCTCTCTGTCTCTCATTCTCTCTCTCAAATAAATAAATAAAATCCTTTAAAAAATTATTTAATTGGAAGATACTACTACTAAATTTATGTAAAGTGCAGGACAAAATGATAATAAACTGAAAGATGTGAAAGACAAGCTGTTGTAGTGTAAGGAAATGCCAACAGACTATAGATTCAAGAACACATAGAAGCAGTATTTGAATAAATAATGGCAGAGACTTCTCAGGAAAAAATTAAGAACATGAATTCCAAGATTCAAGGAATGCCAATGCATCCTTCAGTTAGTTTTATATAAATACAAAACCATAAAGAATGCATTTATCCTGCGACCCAGCAATCCCACTACTAGAAATTTATCCTTACATACATCTCAATAAATCAACAATATACGCACAAGTTTATTCACGGTAGCCTTTTGCCATATCCAAATATTAGAAACAAACTCACTGCCCATCCACAGGAGACGAATTGAATAAACTAAAGTTAGTCCACAAAATAAAATACTATACAGCTATTGTTTAAAAATTGATAAATCTGTCTATTCACTGATATGATTTACAGGATGTGTTAAGCGAGAAATGCACAGGAGAGTACAAAGAGTACATATGTTTTGTGCTAGAAAGAGGAAAAAATATGCATACACTCATGTTTACCTTTGCAAAAAGAAATACAAGACAGAATAGGACAGAAACAAACAACACTAACAGCAAAAGGATCACCGAGAGAGGGTTTCTAGGAATAAGGTAGAGCATCAGGACAGGGAATAATACTTCTCAGAGCATATAGTGAGGAAGAAAAGTGAATATAAAAGGAAAGACTGGGATGAAAGAAGCAATGAAGGCTAAATAACTTTGTTTGAAAATGTTGGCAAATCTATTAACAAGTGTTATTTTAAAAATCTATTATTATTACATGGTGTTGGTTGAAAAATAATTGGAAACAGAATTCCATGATGACAAAATTTTGAAATACTAGGTTCTTTGTCTTATTTCTGCAGGGGGAAAGAGAACTGAGTGACTTTTGCCATTGTTTAAAAAATGTAAATATATATGTTAGAAATGTAACAATAATCACTAAGTAATAAAAAAAGAATCTATATATTCTAATTCAACAACGAAAGCATCAAGGAAACTTTTATCAGTCAAGGAAAGGAAGAGAAATGAAAAACTAAGTGAAATAGAACCAATATAAAATGGTAAAATACACCAGAAGTTTTAAAATGTAAACGGATTAAAATCAGGTTTACAAGTTTCACCAAATAAATAAATAATAACTGAAAATAAAGGAAAACCAGAAAATAACTGAAATAATGTCTATGCATCATTATTAACATTGGATTAAATAGACTTCAAGGAGAAAAATAGATGATAGATAGATGATAGATATAGATAGATAGATAGATAGATAAATGATAGATAGATAGATAGATAGATAGATAGATATAGATAAAATTTAGAGTTCAAACCTCTTTCATCCTTTCCTGATTGTCCATTCCCTTCCCTTCCTCAAGAGAAATAAACCTCAAGTGATACTTCTTAAAGATTAGTTGCAATATGGTATATGAAATGGTATCCGTGAACTTT
Organism: Mirounga angustirostris; assembly: GCF_029215605.1. NCBI lineage: Eukaryota > Metazoa > Chordata > Mammalia > Carnivora > Phocidae > Mirounga > Mirounga angustirostris. The sequence goes on from NW_026991711.1 coordinate 50,291,780, forward strand.
TTTATACTCTGTTATCTTAAAATCCATTGTTCCCTCTTGCAACTTGAATAGAACTTTTACCAATGCATGACTTTGTAACATCCTGTTATCTGGAAAATCTTGACGTTATTCATTATAAAGTATCAAAAGAGCACATCCATTACTATTAAACTACCATCTCACTGAAAATTCGTAAGTACTGGAAAAACTCACCAGAGTGGACACACATGTTACAAAATGCTCATTTTCACTAGAAAGCTCCATGTTTGTCATTGGCAACAAATACTGTCAATGGTTTCCCTTGGAGAGACAGGCATATGTGTTCACTTCTGAGAAAACGTTAGCCAAATGTAGGTCTGAATAACCGTAATTTGTCTGCCAATAGTACCTTCAAGTAAAAATGGCATTCAATTAAAAAAGATAAAACTACGGGGCACCTGGGTGGCTCAGTTGTTAAGTGTCTGCCTTCGGCTCGGGTCATGATTCTGGGATCCTGGGATCGAGCCCTGCATCGGGCTCCCCGCTCGGCGGGAAGCCTGCTTCTCCCTCTCCCGCTCCCCCTGCTTGTGTTCCCTCTCTCGCTGTGTCTCTCTCTGTCAAATAAATAAAAAAAAATCTTTAAAAAAAAAAAAAGATAAAACTACAATTCGTCTTGCAACTCAAACAATGGCACAAGTACCTCTTCTTGAGACACAACTATATTTCAGGATGCAGCAAACTTGTCATCTTGTCACACAGAGTATAAGAAAGACACGCGTCCAAGGGCCAATATTTAATCAATTTAATCATTTTTTACTGCTTTTTCAAGAGCATTCTTAAATAAAACTCATAATTTTTTTTAACTGGAAGTATGTAGCTGTGAAGAGTATAATGCCTATTATCGTCTGCGGTCACTGCCGGGATTTATGCTAAGACACCATCAATGTCACCTACCGTTGCTTTTGCACCATCAGTGCAAATGTCGACACATATAACACTAAGTACTAATATAATATTACATGACCACCGAGTATCATCATAAAAAGAATGGTCAGGCGCCTGGGTGGCTCAGTTGGTTAAGCGACTGCCTTCAGCTCAGGTCATGATCTTGGGAGTCCCTGGATCGAGTCCCGCATCGGGCTCCCTGCTCGGCGGGGAGCCTGCTTCTCCCTCTGACCCTCCCCCCTCTCATGTGCTCTCTCTCTCAGTCTCTCTCTCTCAAATAAATAAATAAAATCTTTAAAAAAAAAAATGGTCACCTCATGGAACCAGTGAAACAATTTCCGGAGCCCACAGAGCATATGTGGAGAACTGGTGCAGTGTGCATTTCCACTTCTCACTGGTCTGGGGTTAAGCCAAGTTCAAGAGGTAGGAAATAAAAGCCAGCCCTCAATCTCTCTCTCCCTCTGTGTGTCTCTGTATCTCTCTCAACCTCTCTCTGTATCTCTCTCTCAGTCAATCTCCCTCTCCTTCTACTTCTCCTTTCGTGCCTTTCTCTCCCTCAATCTCTCTCTCTCTCTCTCACCACATGATACTGGTTCCTGTTAAATGTAATTTGGCTTTTAAATTACAATCCTAAAATGTGTCTAACCTTGCCCATGAATGATCACAGCCTTTCCTCTTCCCCTTGGCGATGACGAATGCCTACCACTGCATCTGTGCCTTTCCCAGGATGAAGCCCTGTCTCCTCCTTCACAGACACCCATCCTGAATTCCCCGTATAATTTCCAGTAACTGCATCTGCTTTGTCCCTGGTCCACCACTGTTGCACTTGAAAAATCTGGTTACTTTAGATATGGGTTTAGAAGTGGACAATTTTCTTTTAAAAATGGTGTTTGCAAATAGTCTCCAACTTCTAAACATTGGACACAGAAATCACTCATATAAAAATAACCGCCAATGCCATCCCTCCTAAACTTCAGACCACTGTGGAAAACCATGGAGTGTTCTGAGAGCCTGCCATTTCAGAATTGGAAGAGAGAAGGTAAGTATTTTAAACAAACATGATTTGAGCACTTAAATGTTTGTTAAATTAAATTATTAATGAAAATGGAATATTAAAAAAAACAGAAACACCTTAAAAATTAATTCTTGGACAATATTCTAGGCAGAGCTGGCTGGACTACTTAAATCCCTCTGCCCAAAATACACACATACAACTTCCACTTGATCTTATGGCTTAAAATTTTAACTATCAGAGACTAATCTAAGTTAAGAATCTAAATGTGCAAACACATCTTGATTTATTCAGGGCTCTGCTAGCAATTCATGGATGGGAATGGGGTCAGAAGGGGTAAAATTGGGGGTTAATAAGTTTGGAATACAAAAAGAGGGAAGTGAGTCTATAGAGAAATGAAAGAAATGGGAAGTCAAACTACGTGCAATAAGCAAAGAAAAGAGAGCCAAAGACACTTCATCTCCTCAAAAATCTTGCCTAGGGTCAGACCAGATGTTAAAAAGATGGAGCAAAAATAATCTGTCTTTCTCCTCCGGACTGCTGAACTCCATGGTTCTTGACCACAGATAACAGAAGTTAGGTCTCTGCCCTCAGTCCTTGAGTTATGTGAGGGCTAGGGATGCATCAGGGGCCAACCACAGAACCAAACTACCTCAGAGCAGTGTTGCTGTGGGCCACTAGTTGCAGAAGACACACACTTGGAGAAGATATTCTCAACGCACACAAACTGAAAAAGGATTAGTGTTCAACATAGTGTGATTGCCACACCACTGATTTACAAACATAGATTTTGCACATGACTCCTTTGTTGGTTGAGCTTTTCCTCTTTAGGATTACTTTGATTTTTTTTCCTGATCTTTTTCTTCCCCCCCTGCCCCGCCCCCGCCCATGAGGGGCCAATAACTGGTGGGTGCCTTGGTGGATGCTGTCTATCCATGGATAAATAAAACATATTCTTGCCCTCAGAAAGCACCTCCCAGTGTAGCAGAGGAATGTATTGTTGAGGCAAAAATGGCCGATGAAAGAGAAAGGAAAATGTAAAAGAGTTGGTAAAGAATGAAAATTCAATTGGATGGGTTTTCTTTCAAATAGTTCATCGAGTTTTTATTACCCTCTACCAAAATTCTGAGTGTTATGGACTGAATTTTTGTGTCCCTCTCCCCAGCTTCATATGTTGAAATCTTAACCCCCAATGTGATGATATTAGGAGGTGGGGCCTTTGGAAGATAGTTAGGTCATGAGGGTAGAGTCCTCCCAAATGGGATTACTGCCCTAAGAAGAAAAGACATGAGCTGCTTCCCCGCTCAGCTCTTCCCCCATGTGAGGATACCACCAAAAGTCAGCAGGCTGCAGCCTGGGCAGAAGGAAGAGTGTTGTCACCAATACCCGACCTCACTGGCACGCTCATCTTGAATTTCCTGCCTCCAGAACTGTGAAAAATCAAATCCGTTGTTAATAAGCCACCCAGTCTGTGGTAAATAATTTGTGATAGAAGCCCAAACTAAGATACTAATTTCATTAAGAAAGTCATCAAGACTTTTTTTTAAGTCAACTAGATGCAAAAGTAATTTTTCAAAGAAGGCTACTTGATGTATCTGCCCCCACCCTTAACCCTCTCCCAGAACAAACGAGACGACCAGAGTGAACTGACTTGCTCATATTTATGGATGTGCAGGGTTTAACCTCTTCACTGCACTGACAAGCCAGGCAAGACCATTGTTCTGCCCACAGTCTACACCCTCCTCAGAGACCACACTGTTGGCAGTTATTTAAATGGTTGATGTTGAATAAACACTATGCAAAAATATCAGTCCCCAGCGCAGCCTGCTTGCCATACTCCAGAGGTTACACTTCGTGAAATTCGTGCCAGAACATTGTGCCTCCACTGAGCGCTTAAATGCTCTTAGCGGGAAGAGCAGATAGAATCTGTTCCCCATCAAAAGTCTGGAAATAAGAAGGTTTGCAAAAAGTGAAACTTCTCCAGTTGGCAATTTGTGCTTAGAAATGAGCTCCTGACCCATGGGCATTTGTTAAATTTGCTTTTAAACTCTTTATTTTTTTTAAGTTTTTCTCTCATGCTTGTAGAGAGTTGTCTCATTTGATGCATCACTGGCCTTCTCCCCTGCTTTTTTTTATCAAGTGTTGTGTGTTTTAGTTTGTCTTCCAAATAAACACTGTCATGGCCCAGCCTTTGCTGAGAACCCACCCAGCCCAGCAGGAACCATCTGCTCTTTCTGGTGAACCTGATCAAGCCCATCTTCTGTCAGCTTCTTGGTTATGAGCTTGGCTCCTCAAAGGAAAAGCAAGTTTTTGCAGGCCTGGGCTTAAGCCAACTCCCTCCCTTGAGTAGTCTCAGCCCGGATGTTGGAGAACATTTGCAAATGATGCTAGATCTATTTCTCTCTTTGGATTCATTTCCAGGCATCCCAAATCTGCTTCCCTTCCTGGCTGCGTCCTCCCTGGCCCCGTGGAACAACTGACATTTATACGACACCAGCATTTACCCAGTGCTTGCACACACAATAGCAGGCAGAATAAACTGATGACTTGCAGCAAGCCAGGCACTGGACAAGACACTTAACAAGCATTACTCTATCTAATCCTCAAAATTCCCTGTTGGGTTTTTCTCTTCTCGTTTTACCCATCAAGAAAGTGAACTATGGGGACGCCTGGGTGGCTCAATCGTTGAGCATCTGCCTTCGGCTCAGGTCATGATCCCGGGGTCCTGGGATCAGGCCCCGTGTCGGGCTCCATGCTCTGCAGGGAGCCTGCTTCTCCCTCTCCCACTCCCCCTGCTTGTGTCCCCTCTCTCACTGTGTCTCTCTCTGTCAAATACATAAATAAAATATTTTTAAAAAAGTGAACTATGCATCTCCTAAATGGAATTTTGCTGCATGATTTTTTTTGCTTAAGCTACACCAAAATGCACAATACCATCATTCCAGTTTCTGTTTCTTAAGGAGACTTGTGTTGGTCAGAAACCATCTCAATATTTATGATGGTATCTCCATCTTTTGCGATCGTCTCAACTAACTCAACATTTTTATAAAATTTAGCCACTTGGACTTCATTGAGTGTTTTCAGGGTACTCAGCTCAGTGTTGAAGGAAATAGCACTCTACTTTGCTGTCGCTGAGCTCCTATTTCAATGGTTTGCATAAAGATAAATTAAAATGTGCATTTGCAGCAGAAGTGCAAGTGACATAAATAGGCTCAGGAAGAGCCCGGCTGACTCCTGGTGAGATAAAACTTCAAATGGCCAGCACAGGAGTGTGGAAACATTCCAGAGAGTAGCTAGCTGTATAGCCTGAAGCCTCAGTAGGAGCATTTCAGAAAACAGAGGTTATCGGTTTTACTGCTAATTGATGGTACTTCAATTTAATGTAGTCAGGAAGGTCAAGGGAGGTTTTCTGGGAAATGACACTTGAGATCAGAAGGCATAGGAATCGGCTAGGTGACAAGGAGGAAGAAGAGTAATTGAGAAGGAAGGGAACAACATGTAAAACGAGCAAACAAAGCAATTTCAAGGGAATAAAATTATCAGTAAAGATAATGGAGTGTCATTAGTCAGAAGGGATATCCCCAAAATAAATACTGGAGCTGCTAACAGGTATTTGACAGGTAGAAAGGGGAACTTTCAGATTTCCCCTTGGTGATTTCCAGAATGTCTCAACAAAGCAGTAACATCAAATGCCTTAAAGAAGGACATATGAGAAGAACCAACTCAGGGGACCAGACTCCCAGGACACAGAGTGAGTGGTGGGAGATGTATGAGGAATGAGAATGACTGGATATGTCTATGGACTAGTCATAGCCCTGGCTCTATTAAATAGCAGCCGTGTGACATTTGGGAAATCATCACTTTCTCAATTGAATGTGATCCCCGTCCTGGGTCAAAATCCTGACTCCATACCTTGTTAGTATATAACCTTGGGCAAATTACACAACTAATCTGAGCCTCAGTTTTTCTCTTTGAACAGAGATAACAATGGCTTCCTCGTAGAACCGTAAGGATCAAATGAGCTAATAAATGAACAGTGCTTGTTATCCATAGCAGATGATGTTGGTGCTTCACCCATATCCCTCAGAGCTACCAGTGTTCCCTGAAGGATTTCCAATTTACAGTACCTGCATTTTATGCCTCAGGACTTTTTTCCAACATCTCAGAAAGTCACTTTGCCCCTGCAAAATTGACACTACCCTGCCTTGCACAGCAGCCCTTAGATAATGACTCTGGAGTTGAGAATAAGTGCTCTAGCTTCTTCACTCTTAAAGTAATTCTGAAGTCTGGGTTTTACTCTTTTCCCAGAAGATTCGGTTCCACCCCCTTGGTACTTCTAGAGGAAACGACTTGCAAGCAAATCTTTATCTCAGGGTCTGCTTCTGGGAGAATCCAAACTAAGACCTTGTACATGTATCACGTAGTAAGCACTCAATAAATATTCGACTAATTAGTGATTTATGATGAAAACAATTATACCCACCAAAGACAATAAGTTTTCCAGGGGAACTCTAATGCTTATTCCAGTTTCTAGGAAACTTCACTCCAGGGCCCTCATTGTGGACCTCAAGCTAAGGATCATAATTATACTATTTTCATTATTAACTAGTACTACCTTAATAATAAAAATCTCTTCAGAAAACTGTGGTCAGCAGTATTCAGATGGAGAACACCGAGCTATCTGGTAGAATATATTTCCCAGGGTTTTTGTGCACATTCAAGCCAAGATAAGAAAATTAATGTTGACTTTGACTTGATCTTCAAAAATAATAATTTTATCATTTATTATGTGGCACTCACTGGGTGGACTATTATGTGTATTCGTTTATTTCTCCTCCTAACTATCCTCTGATGGTAGCTATGGCTGTATAACCATTTTAAAATTTAGTGTCTTAACACAATAACCACTTATCATCTCCCGTGAGGCCAGGACCAAGCTGTTTGGGGCCTGCTGATCTCAGCTGGGCTCACTCACATGCCTGGGGCCTTGGCTGGGACAACTGGGCCAACCTGGCTCTGCTCCACATGGCCTCCCGCTCTCCAGGAAGCCAGCCCAGGCTTGATCTCAGGGTGTGGGCAGAGCTCCAGGAGAACAGAAACATGGGCTGGGAACTGGCCCATCTTCTCTCCCTCCACAAGATGTTGCCAAAGCAGGTTAGCCCCAGTTCAGGAAGTGGAGGGAAATCTTCCATCTCTTGATGGGAAGAACAGCAAAGTCTCGTGACAAAGAGCATTCATAGCGAGAAGAGTGAAGAATGGTGACCATTTTTCAATCAACCCAGGACATCTGGTAATTGGTGTGATGGGCTCACTGATACCCTGAGTGGAAATACAATACAGCAGATCCTTAAGCATCTCAAGGTCTGTAGGCCTTTGTGTGCAGGGAAGGCAGGGAGGGATAGTATTCGAATTCCTTAAATACTCTCTTTATCCAGTTCCTCATTTTACTGATTAGATTTCCCCTATGTCCCTCTGGGAAGCCTCCACTTAACCCCAGAGGCCCTCATCTGTTCCTAGAGCATGCTTGAATTCTTCAGTCATACCTCTTATCATCTTGGATTGTATTTCTTTGTTTAACCCTCGAACTTCCTTTAGAAGGTAGCTTTCTGAGGGCAGGAACTGGCTTTCCTCTTCTTCATTATCCCACATGCACATCAACAGGCAGACAGCCTGGCAAAGAACCGCCACAGAATAGACATTGTACTCTGTGTCGAGTGAATGAAAATTCAGAAAAATATGAATGAAAATAATCAGGAAAGTCACTGTGGGACTGACAGGGCACAGGCACGTGGTCACTATCATTATTATTCAAGTAAAGAGATAGGAATTCCCTGTGATGGAGAAATCCCAGCACTAAATGCCGTCTCCCTTCTTGCTCTTTCCCGCCCCCCGCCCCCATGACGCTCTACCTGCTAGAGGGCTACAGCATTTTAGCACCACAAGAAAAGAGTCCGTCATTTGTCTGCAGGCTTTTGTGCAACTGAAAGCTAAAAGTCTATCACAGGGTTCTAAACAAGGGTACATTTCTTGATTGGATTTCTGTCTACCACAGAGCTGGAAATAAATTATCCCCAATTTTTGGTGAGGTATACAGAATCTATGGGACCATATGGAACTTCCTCCAAGATATATTGTTAAGTATAAAAGAAAAGCAAGGTTGGGACGCCTGGGAGGCTCAGTCGGTTAAGCGTCTGCCTTCAGCTCAGGTCATGATCCCGGAGTCCTGGGATCGAGCCCCTCACTGGCCTCTCTGCTCCACAGGGAGCCTGCTTCACCCTCTCCCTCTTCTGCTCCCCCCTTGCTTGTGTGCTTGCTCTCTCCCTCTCTGTCAGATAAATAAAATCTTAAAAAAAAAAATAAAAGCAAGGAAATGAACAGTGTGTACACATACTAAAATTTGTATTTATTATTTTTTAAATGGTACGAATGTTGTATTCTTTGGAAGGATACGTTAAATACAAGCAAGAGTGATTCTCTCCTGGATGAGAAACAGATGGTAGAACAATAGTGAAAGAGTTACCCTTCACTTTATTTGTTTTAAATCTTTAAATTTTTTACCTTATACTTACATTATCTAATCAAGAGCATAATAACAATCCTGAAAACAAAGCAAAACCTATGTCTGTAGATAGAATTTTAATGTAAAGTCTGAATTACAAGTAATATTTCAAATAGAGATAAACCAGAAGTTGAAAAGAATAAACACTGGTTCAACATGTATATATAAGTTACAAGGACAAATACAAGTACATTTAAGATATCTGGTTAGGACTCAAGAGAAGTTTCAGCAAAAAATTATACTTGCTCTTACGTCAATTACATAGTTTACACCTTACCCTAAAAAAAACTTCCATCCTAACCAAAAACATAAAAAAGGACACATAATACTTACACACACACACACACACACACACACACACACACACCCCAGTGGGCCATCAAAGCAGAAAAGTGTCACCATGTTTAATAAAATGGAGGTCTTTCTCATCTATTTTGGAGAACTGAGATACCCAAGACTCTCAAATGAAGATAGTGGGGTTTGAAGAACAGAGACCAAAAAAGCTAAGCACTGTGTTAAAGAGAGTAACTTACTTTTGAAATGGAAATACCAGTTTGCATTTCAAAATAGATGAAATAGTTAAACAGGAAAACCTAAAAGGACAGGACTACCACTCCTAACAATGACAGAGTAGATTGTATCCAATTAATTCTTCTGCTGAGAACAACTATGAAAGCTCAATAAATATGAAACAAACACAAAACAGCTCTTTGAGGGCATCAGTGAGCAGAGAGGCAGACAAGACAAAATATGCTGAGATCCCAAGAGGAAGGAAACTGCATTGAGGCAAACCCAAGTTCTCAGCCCCTTTTCCTCCTCCATGCTGATTCCTCAGTAGCAAACAGAGGGCTTATAAGCAAAAGGCAGTGACTCAGAATTTCAGCCTTTCTGTGGAGCTGGGGAGACAAATAACTGAAGTTCAGGGTTCCTGAAACAACCAAGGAATGGAAAAGCCAAGACCTGAGAGAAAAGATTACCTCAGGGAAGACAAGACATCATTCTCATTCCCTCAAGCCATTTGCAAATTCCCAATCTGCCGTGGCGAGGGGCCAATAAACCAAGCCACTAGATCAGCTAGCAGGCTAAAAAGCTAACTTAGAGCCTTTTCAGTACTCTCATGATGGTAGGGAGATGGAAATTGGAGATCAGAACCACCATTAATAATTAAATTACCCCAGGTTTTCACTTAGAAGCAGTGCAATCTAGTCCCAGGAAAAAAGGTAAATTGGAAACAGACAAGTAAGTGGTCACAAAGGCTGAAACCCTGCCTCAAGTTATTGCGATCCCTGATTAGAACAAGGTGACCTGTCCCTATTCTAATAGTCATTTAATTTTAATGGAAATTAAATACTCTGTGGAGAAAAATAGCATCTAGACCTTCTAAAAATGTGTTCACTAGTTCCAACAATTAATTAATAATAAAAAAAAGGAATGTCAAAAGATAAGTCTGAGTGGCTAAACATTTTTAAATGCAGACAAGAGAATATAGAAAAAATACATAACCCTATATCTGTTAAGGAATTTGAGGGGCGCCTGGGCAGCTTAGTCAGTTAAGCACCTGACTCTTGACTTTGCTCATGATCTTAGGGTCATGAGATTGAGGCCCGCATCAGGCTCTGTGCTGGGCATGGAGCCTGCTTAAGATTCTCTCTCTTCCTCTCTCTCTCTCTCCCTCTGCCCCTCCCAACACTCGCTCTCTCCCTCTCTCAAAAAAAAAAAAAATTTGAATGTGCAGTATTAATTTTTCTTACCCCCCAAAAAAAATCAGTACCAGATGGCTTCACTGTCAATTTCTTGTGAGCTTTAATATCTCTAAGTAGTATCCTTGCATTTCATCAGTTACAGAACACAGATGAGATTGTACTTGCCTGCCATTCAATTCTCCATGGAAAATTTCCAAGGAAATGTCCACTTTTTGGAGTTACATGTGTTGCCACACCACCTTTCCCAGGCAACAGACCATTTCATTGTCTTCCCTGTGCAAATTTTCTTTGAATTACTACACTTGGACAAATGGCAGTGTTCCTATGTCTTTCATGCACTTTTAAGTTGAATGAAACTGATGGTTGCCAGAGGGGAGGGGCATAGAGGAACTGGTGAAATGGGTGAAGAGCAGTGGAAGATACAGACTTCCAGTTATGGAATGAATAAGTCATGGGAATAAAAGGCACAGCACAGGGAATGTAGTCATTGATGTTGTAATAGCGCTGTATGGTGACAGGTGGTAGCTACACTTGTGGTGAGCACAGCATAACATACAGAGAAGTTGAATCACTATGTTGTACACCTGAAGCTAATGTAACACTGTGTGTCAATTATACTCAAATTAAAAAAAATTTAAATAAAGTACATTTAAATAAAGTGAAAGGATAGAAATTACAACCAGCATAGGAAGAGAAACAGGGAGAGGAATATGGGAGGGTTCCAAATGTGAAGCTTTCTTATCCACAGGGACTCTCTCCTCTTCTGGAATAAATGCGTTGCCAAATAAGGAAGCTCCCTGGAGACTTTGGTGTCCAAAGTTACTAAAGGTCTGTGACTGCCTACTGCCTATATGGTTGACCTTTAGTCTCAGCCGCTGCAGTAGGTTTGGGCTAAAACCTTTAGTCCCCAGTTCCTCCAGTGATCAGATATGATATGGCACGTCTCAAAGCCCCCATCATGAGTCACATGATTGGACATTCTGGTGGCCAAACCTCCCAGGCAAACAAAGACATTGCTTTCAGGCCAGACATTCAGGGCCCGGAGATCACCTCCCAGCAGCTGAGGACAAAGTCCAGATCTCTCTGTGGGTAAGATTCATTCCTTACTACCCACAATAGATGTCAGTGAGAAGAGTGATTACATTTAGGGGCATGCAAGAGCCAGGGAGGGTGGGATGCGGACTTCTAGATTGGGTGTCATGTTCTGTTCCTTGATCTGGTGATAGTTCCACAGGTCTGTTTACTTCATAACATTCACCAAGCCACATTTGTTATGATTTGTGTCCTTTTCTACATGTGTGTTATACTTTAGCAGAATGTATACTTAGAGAAAAAAAAAAATTTAAAAACCAGAGATGCTGCTCAACCAGAGCAGACCTGTGAAACAGGGAGCATTATACAATCTACGGCTTCAACCCAGTAGGGAAGCACTTTTCAGGTTGAACTCCACACAGAAGCTACACTCTTCCTGCCAAAGAAACAGCTGCAGTGAAACCCTTCCCGCTGCTAAGGTGTTGAAAGATCTTTCAACCCAAAATGGCCTCGCTCATGAATGGTGTGTGGCCCCGAAAATGTCAGGGAAGGATGCAGAGTCACTGTGAGCAGACAGAAAGAGGGAAGAGAAAGGAAGGGAGGGAGAGAAGAAGGAAAAGAAAGAAAGAAGACCACATAGCAATATCTCTTTAGCTGAACAGTCACTCGTGTCTTAGAGTTTCCCAGAACAGTCTCTGAGAGGAGGGTTTGTATGCAAGTGATTTATGAGGACAAGGTGTCTTGGAGAAACTGTAAAGGAGCAGGGGAGAGTGAAGGGCAGCAAGCCAAGCAAGGCTGTGATTTTAGGCAAAGTCCCAGCCTCAGCCTGATGATCCCTTAAGGGAGCTCTGGGGGTATAAATTATGCCTTAAGTCTGTCTCATTTTAGGGCAAGACAGCAGCATTTCATGTTCCAGTAACAGTTAGTCATTTTCCAGGGGCCACATCAAGGGGATGTTCCCAGGCATTTCCAACTCTCTGCAAGTGACAGTGCCTACCCGTATGGCCTATTAGAAGGTGAAATATACAGCAGTTTAGGAAAGGGCCTCATATAATAGAAGAAATCCAAAGGGATCACAGCAAGGCAATAACTGTGTTCACGACACCTGGTGAAGGTTTAGTAATTAATATAAAAATATGCTATATGTTTGTTGCACTTTGCCGTATACATTCTTGCTTGAGTTCAACATTTAATGTGTCACATCCATTTGTGATTTCCTGTATGGGAAGAGTCATTGTCAGTCAACCTTTCATGATGCCCCAAGTTAGATCATCTTTTCCATTCTTGTTAAAGACATTTACTCATACTGGATGAATTCCAGCCAATAATTGCAGTCACTATTTTAGAACTCAGAGAAGGAAGACAGAGAGACAAAATGCCCCTTATCTTCTAGAGCTTGGAAAAAATCATAGGCCTGTCAGGGTGGGCTATAAGTTATGTGATCATTCATTTAAAAGGTGGTGAGTGAGAAAAACATTGTGCAAGATTCTAGCAATACGAAGATAAGCATATGTAGAACTTGCCCTTGAGGAGCCCATATTCTAAAGAAGATAGACAAATTAGAACTTATTAGATATTATGGTAAATGCTATAATAAAAATATGAAAAACAAATTTGCAGAGAAATAACACATTTGAGCAAAACTTTGTACAGCAACTTAAGCATCTTCTTCCTTTGACACGCTTCTATGTCCATATATTGTTCCGTGTCCGGCAGACTTATCACCATATTTTAGATAGGTAAGAAGTAATACTATTTACAAGTAAACTTGAAGTTGTGGCACAAGCAATACTCTAGCCACTTCCTAATGGTTAGTCTGTATGTTTGGTAAACCCGATCCAGCAGAAAATATTCAAAAGCAAAGTCTCATTTTTTTTCAGTTCTAAGTAGAACATATTATATCAAAGGGGTCAGCACACTACTGCCCACGGGCCACATCCACCCCAATGCCTGTTTTTGTAAATAGTTCTACTGGAACACAGCTAAGCTCATTCATTCTATGGCTGCTTTTCTGCTACTGGGCAGACATGAGATGTGCCAGACACCGTATGACCTGCAAAGCCTAAAATATTTATTACCTAGACCTTTGAAGAAAATGTTGGCTGACCACTGTTATATCACATTAACCATAAATTATGAAAATTGAGAGTATCTGCTAATAATTTACCTATAACTATAGAAGAATTCTACCATGCCTCTACCTTCTCAGGAGCTGGGTATTTGTGTCATTTCCTATCAATCCGGTAAAATCCCAAGGCAAGAGAAGACGCCCATTTGCATTCTTTCCACTCACTACTTTTAACACAGAAATTCAAAATCAAGTACTTAAAAATAAATGTTTGTGATGACTCTTTCCCCAGCCTTTCTGTGAGCAGGAAATGCAGCAGACCACTCAATACTGGCCTATTGGGTAAACTGCCACTATGGTTTTCTGTGGACCTGCTAACTTTTAAAAAGTTTTTAAATAAATCTTTAGGCAAACATATAAGACTCTGAGTTCAACTTTCAGATAGACAAGGTCTTCTGTTGTCTTCAACAGATTGTCGAAGCTTACTGGTCAACCCAAAGTCAGTGAGAAAATTAAATAACCTACCAGCCCATAATATGGCTGAGATAGTTCATTTAATATTCAAGAATGATATATAGAGTTACAAAAAAGAGTAAGATAGTTTTGGCGTGGCCCTTTTGTGAACTGAGTGTAAATTTATAAAGGACAGAGCTAGAAGAAAACATAATGTATCAGCTTACTTCATAAGAATCCGTGAGAAAAATGAAAATTAGTTAAATGTATTAATAGCCAACCTAATTTACGAGGTTGTAAAATGCATATAGATTGTACTTTTAAATGTGCAAATAAATTTGAAGTATAGATTATGGTTATATAACTCCTAGGGAAGGGATTTTAAAATTAAGGTGAAGAAGGTTATCTAAGCCGGAAAAAATAATAGTGTTTAGTAGCAACTGATGACCACACTGATAAAGTTTTGCCCTTGTTTATGTAATTCCAAACTCATTCAAAAAATTCCAGAATCAGCTTTATGTCTTAAAAAAGAAATACTTGCTTTTTGCCACAATGATACTAATATTTACATTTCTGAAGGACATTATGTTTCATGTGACATGCCAATCATATCTGGTTCTGTAGTTTCTCTCGAATTCTTCTATGATTTATTTCCAAGTGGATTTGTCCATAACCTTACTGTAGTTCAGCACTGTGCCTGTCCCCATTGAGAATTGATTTGTACAAAGGTCTTCGGCTTCCCAGTGTCAGTAAAGAGAACACGTAATCTCCAAGAATGATTAAGGTGAAGGCTCAAATAAGTTTCTTACTTTAGAAAAACATCAAAGCTCCTTGAGATTGTACTTCCTGAAACCCAGCTCCTTGGACTATATAATTCAACTGCTAATCAGTAGAACATTTACAAAGTTTCCAATTTAGTTGAGGTGAGGTTGGAACTTCTGACTCCCAAAATAAGATCATGGTCTCACCTTTCCATGAAAATGCTTCCTGAATTTCCTGAACATTCCTTCTTTACTTTCTGTTTACTCAGATACAGAATTTCATATTAAGAAACCAAACTTTTCCATTAGATTTTTTAAAATTTAGTTTTGTTTTGATCCTCATCAAACACCTTCAGCATGGAGATACAGCCTTCCACTCTTATTACGGAGCCCAACCAAGAATCTTGGAGAGTACTGTCCGGAGCATTTAGTCATGAAAGCAAATCCTTGAAAGCCTTAGCCCCATTCATTAGCATAAATCCAAACCTCCTGCCAGTAGCTGCAGGGCCAACTCTAAGCTGGCTCCCTTTCCAGTCAATATCCAAATAAGAAGGAGGTCTGTACTTACAGAATTTGAATTATTACAGCAGGGAGCGGAGTTCAAGCCATAAATAAAACAAATAGTTTGCTCCCCATAAAGCTGATCCTAGGTAGGAAATCAATTTCTCTCTCGGCAGAAAACGACCAGTCTTGCACCACCCAGAAGGTTTGTTTGGAAGAGTGCCAGTCGCCTAATGGGTGCTCCATAAATACATCTTGGATTATTCCAGTCAAATCCATTACAGTCTTTTTAGGACAAGTCAACATGTCAGCATGACCTTTGACGTTGTCCTCTTGGGGTCCTTCTTGCTTCTGCATAGCAGGGATTGTATCCTTAATGACTCTAAACTTTGGTTTAGTTCTTTCTTCTGACTTGGTAGTTCATCTTGAAAGTTCTTTCAATAAAACAGGTCTTGCTCAGGAGATCTTTTATAACTGGACAAGGGAGAGCCATCTGACCAAACAATTAGGTAATGTCTTTCCCGCAGGTCAGAGACTCAGAGTAAATATATTTTTATTGCCCTTCCTTATAGTCCCGTGAGTTTCTGATTTAAAATCTAGACTTGAAATTAATGTTCTACAAAGAACTTTTTCTGAGTGGGCCCTTCAGCAGACCAGTCATAGTCACTCTGTGTGGACATTGTGGTTTGTGCATCTAAAGGTGTTCCACAAAAAAAGACAAATACGTCATGAAATAATTTCTCCTTTTCACATCATATTTTGTTCTCTCTTTGTAGCAAAAATTGCCTAATTCAGAAATCTAAAATCTTCTGAAGCAGTAACACAAAGATTTCCCCCTTTTCAATTTCCATGAATGGAATAATTTAAGCCCTGTATTCTTACCCATGATTCACAACTTTTTATATTCCTTTCCCACCCCTGACCTCACCAGTCCTGCAGTAGGGTATTCATGGCATATGTAAGGGTTTGAAATCCTGAGGCCATGGGCCAGGTTTTGTGAACAGTGCTTTACACATTCTCATTTGCTCCCTTCCTCCCTCTGCGTCTTACTCTTGCTCTTTCTTTCAACTTTTGTTTACAAATGTTCCCATTAATTTTCCCATTTTCTCCCTGCAAGAACTCCATGATTCGCTCTACTTGCCTCCGTTTTAAACACGAGTAAAGTGAGATTTGTGAGTTTATGTAAGGTAATGCAGCAGTCTATTCATTTGCTAAATTCTGAACTGAGATGAAAGTCCAGTCTTCTTCTAAAAATCCTTCGGTGTCTTCTAGGTGCTCTTTGAACAAAGTCCGAAGTCCTGAATTTGGATGACAAGACCTTGATAGAGCTCAATGTTCGATTAATATTTACTCTCTAAATAGAAACAATGGGCCACATTATGAAGGCTTTTGAAGATCTTAACAAAGCAACTAAATGGCAAGGTAAAATCTCTGAATACTTTTGAACAGTGGGGACTTTTCATGTGTTTTAGTAAGACTTAATTGAGAGCAGTGGGAGAGAAGACAAGAGTAAGAAAGAGTTGGATCCATGAAAATCAGTTTGGAAGCTTCAGTAATAACTCAAAAGAGGGAACTAGTAGGAGCAGAGAGAGAAAGAGAGGGAAGAAACATTTTCAGGTAGAACTAAAAGGACTTAGTGACTGATTCCTGAGACAGAGCTGAAGACAAGCCATCAAAGACAAGTTCAAGGTTCCATTCCTGGAGAACATAGACAACAGCTTGGTCATTTCCAGGAATAGGAAACTAGGAAAGGATGTTGACTGGGGATGTCAAAACGGTAATGAGCTGTGCTTGAAGATGAGATAAATAGTCATGAAACTATGTAGCAGTAATAGTTGGAACATGAACCTGAATCTTGGGGAAAAAACATATTAGAGATCTAGGTTTGGTATTGAGCCACATAAAGCTGATAACCAAGTCCATGAGTCAGACTAATAGATTATTACACTCTGCATAAAGGCAATATGCATTTTTTCTTTCAGGTCGCCATCTCTAATTTCTTAACACTTTGCTAAGATTCTGTTACATACATAATACACTTATAAAATTTTCCAATCTTATTGTACTTCCCTATGTTTTTCCAAGTTTCTGTTCTTTAAAACGAATTCAGAACCGGGCGCCTGGGTGGCTCAGTTGGTTAAGCGACTGCCTTCGGCTCAGGTCATGATCCTGGAGTCCCAGGATCGAGTCCCACATCGGGCTCCCTGCTCAGCAGGGAGTCTGTTTCTCCCTCTGACCCTCCTCCCTCTCGTGCTCACTCTCATTCTCTCTCTCGCAAAAAAAAAAAAAAAAAAAAAATCTTAAAACGAATTCAGAACCTTAAGACGCTGAATGTTGTAGAATTTCAAAGGTTTCTTCTTTCTTTTTACAGTGTATTTTTTGTCTCATGTTGTATTCCAGAAACCCTAAGTGCTGCACTGTGCCACTCGGAACCATGTTTTGTTTCTGTTTTGTATTTTCCCGAAACATTGCTAATATGATTAATGAACCAGACAAAAAATTAGAGTGCTGGTTTGTTCGTTTGTTTTCTTCTCTCCCACCTCCTATGGAGGTGATTGCAAAAGGCACTTTGAAAACCATTCTCTATATCCCTCCTTCCACCCTAAGGAGGAAATGTACATTTTCTGTTTCTAAGTTACATGTCCTTCCTGGCATCAGGCTTATTCCCAAAAGGTTTTCAACTCAAAAAACAATATGCTTTCAGTGCAAATCACATAACCAATCTAAATTTTAATAGCGTCAATATTGTGCCTTTTATCATGTCTACTGCAATATAGAAATGCAAGGGTGACCTTTAGAGATTCCCACTGCTTCTGGAACTCACTTCTCATTCATTGAGAAAACTGCCACCCTTGTGGGGCATAACCAAATGATTCTTCATGACTCCCGCTACCTTTCCTGATAGCTTCAGGGGTTGTTCACATTGGTTCTATCTTTGCAAAAGTCATTTATCAAGCCCTGGCTACTTGGCTGTTACCAACTAAAGTCTATTTTAATGGGATACTCTTTTAATATTAAAACCAAGAAATACGGTTAATAACAGTAATTAAAAGGGATCAAAAAGAAGGGCAAATATATGAGCTCAGGTTACACACATATTCCATGCCTTTTTTTTAAGAGAGAAACTTTGGCTAAGATACATAATTGTTCATTGAATATGTGCTCTACCCTTTGAAGAAAAGTTCTGTTTTCTCATGGTGAGAGAAACACATCTTTCACTCTGATGAGATTTTTGGACAGGCAGAAAGGAAGGGAGTGGCAAATTAGCTGTAGCTGAGTAAAAGCCAAATGATATTGAGAAAGTGTCTTCAGAGGACCCAAACAATCTAGCCAGATGTAATGATGGTATCTGGCAAGCACCCCGCCCAAAGGACAGTAACTATTATGGTCTGACTAAATATGCATAAAAGCACAGAAGAAACCCAGGAGGGTAATTGTGCATATGTTTTGTTTCCTCAATTATATCCAAGAAAATGGTGCACTGTGAAAAGATTGTGACAAGAGGTTGACCTAGGAAGGGACTATTTGCGGGCACGAAAACAGCATTAAATGCACAGAAGCGCACACGCACACGCACACGCACATGCACATGCACATGCACAAGTGCACCCATACACATGCATGCACACACAGTAGCTTTGACTTTGGGTCCATTTCCTGATTGAAGATGAAAGAAAACTTCCACTATCATAGCCAAGATCAATGGTCAGGTATTAATTTTGGCAATACAAGATGTTCGAGTAAACTTACTCACATGACCTAAAGTCTGGGTCTTCTGTTAAATCTGTGTGATTCCCAGAGACACTAGCTTCTCATTGTGTGGGGTCTCAATAATATGTTATCTCATCAAAGAATTCTAGAAATTAAGTGCAACCCTTCAGTGAGAGATACCTTTGACTAAAAAGATAAAAGGTGGGTTTGCATGTGTACGGTGTGTGGAAAGGGGGCATGTTCCCTTAGCCACAATCCCTGAGAAAAAAAATGTGGCATTATGTCTCCATTAACAAGTCTCTTAATTTGGAATGTATTTTCTAACTTGGATCTATCTTTGCTAAAATGCAACAAAAACAAAAGGTATTAAACACAAGATAATTTAGTGATCATTGTCCCATTACAGATAAAATATAGGATCCTAAAACCCAAAAGTTCCATGAAGAGTCAAAGTGCCTGGATCAGGAATGCTTCTATACGTGGAGACCATTCTGTGAGAGTCTCCTAGGATAGGTTCCAATACAGCCTGCTGCTTTTGTGTCAGCATCCTGGAAGCACCCATGCATGCCATGTCTAACCTCAGCCTTCCTCACTAGCATGGAGGAGGGCTGTCCCCATCTTCTGCCTGTGTGGTCCACTGTGTTCTGGCATGTGTCTTTTCCTGGACATTCGACTCCCAGCCCTCCCCGCATGTACTGGTTAGGAAGAAAAGAATTCTAAAATGTTCTGCCTCAGTCAGTCAGAGCTTACTGCTCCTCTAAGCAGTGCTCACAGTTCTAGCAATAAAGGTGCCAGGTCAGGGATTCATTCACTCTTCCTGAAACGCATGTCCTCAATTTTCTGCGTAATTTAATGTAGTACGCAGAGTTCCTCCAGGAGGGAAGGCTATCATTATGGCTATTCACAGAGCTGACCCATCTCGGCTTCAGTACTTCACCTCTCCTCTCAGCCATAGCAAAGCATTCATTCTTCTCAGGTAAGATTGGTGGGCTCACCCTAGTCATCGTGCCTTCCTGCCTTTCTACCAAAGGAGATACCACTTTCTATGTCTTTTCTCTCTAGAGATCTAGGAACCAGTAAGGCTGTAATTTCCAAATTATCCAGATCTCAATTCAAATAAAGCTGTTGTCCTACATAAAATCTAAGAATGAATGGCCTAAAGACCTCCCTCTTGCCTCTCCATGAACTCTTTCTTGCAGGTGATAACAATTTGAAAATTAAGAGCAGACCCTAAAGATATAAAGAATTTTCAAAATTTGCAAGACATGAGAGTAAATGTCAAATTAACTTTATAGGAGGAGTGCTAATATCAGTCAGCTTGCATTACTTTAAGTTTCAGGAACAAACAACTCCCAAATTTTAGGGTTTCACAGAATCACTAAGATGACAGCAGCAAGTACACTGTGGCTGTTCTGGGATCCAGGGTGAAGGAGTGGCAAGCATCTCACCCAGGCTGTTCTACTGCACTGGGAGAAGAACCATAGCAGAACCAAGCAATGGCTATTAGAGCTTTCACTGATCAAAAAAATTAACGTGGCCAAGATTGATGTCAACAGAGTGGAGAGGTATAATGCTCTTCCAGAAGTGGTGAGGAAATAATTAGGAACAATAACACAATCTACCCCAGTTCTACACGGTGAGAAGCAGTCCTCGTGACTATACACCCATGTTAACATACAGGTCACAGGCTCGCATACCCCCATGAGCCTAATAAGCAACATCAGCGAGTTAAGAGAATGAGATGTAAGGAAATGAGATAGATCAGCCTGGCCTACTATTTCACTCCAGGCCCCAAGCATCACTTATGGGTCAGTGAAAACCTTTCTGGCACAACTCCAGTGAATTCTTGACTTTGCAACTTCACAAAACCCAACACTTAACTGTTCACTTAAGAATGAACAGATTTTAGGGGTGCCTGGGTGGCTCAGTAGGTTGGGCGTCCAGCTCTTGGTTTTGGCGAGGGTCATGATCTTGGGGTTGTGGGACTGAGCCCTGCAGCAGGCTCCATGCTCAGTGGGGAGTCTGCTTGAGATTCTCTCTCTCCCTCTCCCTATGTGTGTGTGTGTATGTGTGTGCACGGCGTGTGCACATTCTCTTCCTCTCTAAAATAATAAATCAATCTTTGAGAATGAACAGATTTTGTAAACTGACCCACATTATCCATTCCTACAGGAGAATTATTGATAAATCAGGATATTAATCTAAAGGGTATTGATCAATAGGATATAAATTAAAGGGAAACTGAAGCAATTGAGCCTTAACTCCAGACATCCACTAACAGGATCAAAGATTGGGGAAAGCCAAATTGGTAATTTGAAGGTTTCTGTCAAGCCAAGAATCAAAACAAAAGGAGTTAGATAGTAAAACCAGATATATAATTTTTATTATATTTGAACTTTCAAACAGAACTTGCCCTTCTAGTTATTTCTACTACATAATCTCTCCCTCACTTTTGAATTAACTGAAGAGTCATTTCTGATACAAGCTCAGCCTCCAGTTTTCATTATAGTGTACATCATTAAGAGATGAGACTTTGTTTGCATTTGTCATTAAGCCACTTTCCTTCATTTCTCATAATATAATTCCAAGTTTGTAGATGCAGTGCAACTAATTCTATTTTAAGCAAGTTGCTTTCTGGTTTCAAGGATAAAAGAATCTCTAATTCATCACAAAAATATTCCCATTCTACATTTTCAATGGATGCTTTCTGATAATTTGCTGAGAACTTGCTCATTCCACTTGCCTTGTAAGGTGAAGCAACTCCAAATAGGCTGTCTATGTGACGGCTGTTTCATTTTCGTTTCCTCTAATAATTTTAAGATCTATCCACTCATTATAACTCATGGATTGCATCTGATTTACAAATTGGTTCCCCAGAGTGCTAATGACCCGATTCAAAGGTAGAAAACCATTGGGACCACCTTAGGCTGCCTGTCGATCAATCAATGTATATTTGTTGACTTCCTATAAACACGAACATGGAGAAGATATAGTCCCCACCTTCAGAGAATTTACCAAAGAGTATGTGAGAGGAATACAGAGAAAGCTAATGTACAAGGCACTGTTTTGGAAGAAATGTCAAAGAAGCACATAATACTGTAGAGGACTAGAGGAGTCAGGAAAGATCCTCTGAAGACTTAGACTTTGAAGAACTTTATGATTCTGATGGGCAGAATTGGGTAAAAGCACATTCCACATATAATTACTTTTTCTTCTAGCTTCAGGCAGGAAACCGTTCTTTTCCTCTTATCAAAGTCAAGTTCTCAAACATCTTGCCAATGTTTTTATATGTTTTTATTCATTCTATTTACTTGATTGATCACAACCGCTAATGACATTTGCATTTTCATCACTTACTAATTCCTCCTGAAGTGTAGTGACCCAAATGACACTATTATGACTTTTGGTGATAAAAATCGCAATTGCTTTATTGTCAATTTGGTCAGTGCTTCTCTGCAAACTGTCAGTTTTCTGAATATAAGACATAGCACACAAAATGTTGCCTTAGAGCTAACAGAATAATTGTGAGTATGGCTGCTCAGGGTTCTATAGAAAGCAAAAAACAAAACTTTTATGCAAAGGCTGATTATTGGGCAAATGTTTTGGATACTGTAGGCGAAGCCATCAGTTCCTTTGTAAAGCCCTTACCATTTCTTGAGGATGAATATATACCTAGTCCATAAGATGGAGCCTTAGAAGTCAAACGCTAAAGCTAGACCACCCCTGTTTAAATTCCACCTCCTCTACTTACCAGATCTGTAGCCCTGGGCAAGACCCTTCACCTTTCTTAGTTACTCTCTCAGTAAAATGGGGATAGTAAGAGGAGCTACGTCACAGCGTTCAGTGGACTAAATGAGTTAATTCCTCTAGAATGCTTGCAACGGCACTGAAACATCATAAGCCATCAAGAAGTGATTCTAAGATCTAAGCTTAGTGCAGAATAAATGCCATAAAAATGTTCGCTCTTATAATTATTACTGCTATAAATGTTACGTATGTTTAAGAAATAGGAATGCGACTGACAATAGCCCAAACTGACATGACAGAAGGGTTAAGTGGGTGGAAGAATGCAAAGTATTTATTATCAGCTTGACAGGTGGAGACATTTTCAGGAGAATAAAACTTTAAATGTGGTTGATTCTATAAGTCGTAAATTTACAAGTGGTCTATGGCTCATTAATGAAGCCCTAAATTGGACAATCAGCGTTAATGGGAAGTGCGCAGTAAAAGCGCCGCACATCAAGCTGAGACGCTGGACTAAATGTGTAATCATACACTTCAGCGATTCACTTCCCAGCCCTCTTTGTGTCATCCTCCAGACCAGAGAGATGGATAGGTTATTTTTATTCGTAGAGGACGTTTTATCTTTTGTTTATTAATTGTGTTGTACCTCCTTTAAAGAAAGAATTACAGTAAAAAAAAAAATAGGACAGTTCAATTGGTTGGAAAAATACTAAGTTACAGCACAGAGAAGAATAAAATCTATCAAAGAATTATTTTGATTAAATATAAAATTGAGTTCAAAACTGGTTGGTCGTCAAGAATAAGAACAAGTATTTAATGCTATTGATAAAAATCTTAGCAAGAAATATTTCAAAATCTATTTCTCTTCTATATATATGCCATGCTTTTTCTACTAAACAGGTAGGAAGCTCTCCAAACACCCTACATCCATTCCCCCACTGCTTTAAAGTTTTGTTTCCCCTTTATTTAATATGAGAAACTGGCCATTTGTAGCAGACATTTCTTTATCATGTCTCCTAGGAAACCTATCTAATCCTCAGGCAAATACAAATAAACCTATTTGTATGATGGCCTTAGCTCCCAGAGTCCCCTCCAGAGATGAAGGTAGCAGTCTGCAAACTCCCATCCTTGAGGAGCTAACCTTTTGCTTGTGTGATTAGGCATCTGAAATACATCTCACTTTCCTTTTATAGCTTATATTTCCTGGACAGATGATTGACACGACACCTCACAGTTTAGTATCACGGAGCAGTTAAATCCTACTCCATTACCTGTCGAATTTAGTTTCTTAATCCCAAACACAATATGCACACAACTTAGCCCTATCCAGCTTTTATTTAAAGCTCATGTCATGGTGTTTTATGCGGAGTCAAACGGTATTAAATGGTGTGGAGTGAAGCAAATGGAAAGATTAATTTTGTAATGTGACACTAAAGGAAAGACTTTAAAACAGGGATTAGAGACTGGTCTGCTCAGGGAAAATACTGAAACATATCCATTATAAGCACCAATACTTCTATCTACCGGCATGAGAAAACCCAGCTTAGAAACACAGACTCTATATTCTTAGGGGAAAACACAACTAAAATGGAATAAAAAGATTAACGTTTCTGGCTAGAAGTAGTCTGGCACCTTTCCGATTTATCAATCTCTTTGCCTTTAATCAAAAATCTGTTAAGGAAAACTAAAATCTAAATTTCTACAGAAAAAAAAAAGAAACATCTATGAATGTAACTTAAAAAAAAACCCAAGCTCACAAAGTCTTGCAATCAAGTCACTACTCTCAAAAGTAATCATTACAACCATTTTGAAGAAGTTATGTCATGACTTTTCTACAAGCAAAATTACAAGAGAATTAGAAAAATAACTTAGTTTTTATTTTCTTTAGTTTCTTATGTTTTATCTGATGTAAATTCTTTTGAACATAATTAAAGGGAAAACATACATATTAAAAAAAAAAAAAACCATAATGATCATTTGAAGGCTCATTATTTTGTCTTGAGGAGCAGCTCAAGGAAGACATGAAACAAACTTTCCAGTGTATGAAGGGCCATCACACAAAGAATGTTTTGAAAGATTCCGTGAAGAAGAGAAATGGCATGAGGTATACAGATAAGAATGAAGGGCAAATTTCCTGACAGCTAAGGCTGATAGACCCTGGGATGTGTTACCAGGGAGGCAGAGGAATCTCATTTTTCAGAAGTATTTAAAAACATGATAGATTCTCATCTCACTGAACAACATTTATTGGATTTCTATTCTAAGTAGAGCACTATACTGGAGAGTCTTGGGAGTATTCAGAAGCAATAGAAACCTATCTCTAACTCTGAAGAACTTTGAGTGGGAGAAGGGAAAACATAACTATAAAATTATCAAAAAATACTGAAACAAAGTAACATTGGCAAACTATTAAAGTTGGAGGGTAGACATTCATGGAGGTGAACACTTCTTGAATAGCAATATAAAAAGACATACAGATTGATGGAGAGAAAACAGAGCCTCTCAGGCAGAGGGGATCTTTTGGGGGGGGGTATAGAGAGAGTCTAAATTATCATGAAAATACTGAATTCAAAAAAAAATCCAATATTGACGTATTCTGTTTCCTCCTCCGAAGAAAGAAAATAGTAATAATTTCTTCACATAAAGATACATCAAGTAATATATATAATACATTGTCTGATGGAGAAGAACTCAACAAATGGAAACAATTGTTAATAATGATCATCATCATCACATCATCACCCACTTCGATGGCCACTATCCCCACCACCAATAACAGAGTTGAATTTAATACTTAAGCATTTCTGGTGTTCCATTCCTACCGTGATCAGTACTGAAATTGTTTCCTCTAGCCAGCTCACACTCATGCTGGTTAACATGCCTCAAGCTTAGTGATTCCTGTGGTGTTAGCAGTACCTGATGAACTTGAAATAAGTTTAGCGTGGCTCAGTCGTTAAGCGTCTGCCTTCGGCTCAGATCATGGTCCCAGAGTCCTGGCATCAAGTCCCACATCAGGCTCCCTGTTCAGCAGGAAGCCTGCTTCTCCCTCTCCCACTCCCTCTGCTTGTGCTCCCTCTCTCGCTGTGTCTCTGTCTGTCAAATAAATAAATAAAATCTTAAAAAAAAAAAAAAACAACAACTTGAAATAAGAGATTCTCTCATTTCACTCTATGTTTAACAGGAGTCACCCTTATCTGCACACAGGAAAAGCTAATGCCTCAAACTTAAACCCTTGGACAGACAAATCAACCAGATGAAGCCACATTAGTGTTCAAGATTAATTTTTACCTGGTATTTCCTCAAAGAAAGATATGCATTCTTGTGAAGGATATTTTTCAGGTTTTTTGGATTCATATTTATCATTTTCATGTGGGTGGTGAATGATTTTATTAGTAGTATTCATTCAGCCCTATAATTTGGCAACTTTCAGCAGATATACTCGCTAATTTATCATTGTGAATTCTATCTTCAATCAGAAGCGAAAAGTTCATTACTGCGTTCAGCATAGCCCTTAATGAATGTGCTAATTGGGAGCACATTAGCAC
Organism: Mirounga angustirostris; assembly: GCF_029215605.1. Lineage (NCBI taxonomy): Eukaryota > Metazoa > Chordata > Mammalia > Carnivora > Phocidae > Mirounga > Mirounga angustirostris. The sequence goes on from NW_026991711.1 coordinate 50,317,772, forward strand.
ATTTCATTTGCTTCTGTGTTTATTTCGAAAGAAAAGTAGAAAGTTTGGTTTCTTGTGTATGTTTAACATTAAGTAAATTTTCGCCATAAGAAAACCATTTCCAAGTTCCTCACCTCAGCACTAAAAAGCTTGAAAGATAAGAAAAGTTCACCATCAAGATATTTTCGTAAGTGATATTATTCAAAGGGACATTGTTATAACTTTTAATAGAAATGGCTGAGGACATTACAGGTGCTGCGATCTTGTTACAAAGAGGAGTCATTCATGATAATGACCAACATGAGCTGCTGCACCCTCAACACTCAGCAAAATCCCATTCTATTTCAAAATGCCTAATGGAAATTCATAGGTTCTGTGCATGGATATTTACTTAGATGTTCACTGAAGGACACTTCACAAGGTAAAAAAAACTTACTTTCTGGAAGAATCATCCTTTCAAAAGGGCCCGAATTATGCCCAGTTCTCAAATAACCCCTTTTTACAGTTTACAGACATTGCTTTTTGGCACACACATCTGATAAATGCCTTTCGTTGTTAAAAAAAAAAAAAAAAAAATCCTGTTTCATTTCTTGTCCCCATGGTGTTCAAGTCACAAGCTGCTTCTTACTCCACACCCTTACGGAATAGACCTGAATGTTCAATGAGAAACAGGACACTACTCTGCAGGTGGAATTGCAGAATCTATCTCCATCCTCCTTCAGGATCCATTAATTATTCTATTCAATAATGGCTTGGAGTTTTGTTGTAATTCAAGTAAATCAGGGTGGGAAAAACAACAAACAAGAAAATTATGGCCCTGAATTTTAAAGGGAAGCTTTGGTCTAGTGTAGAGAGCCTGGATCTCTTGTGTAAGGACATGAGTTGGAATCTCAGTCTGTCTCTTTCTTGCCTTTAAAACCACTGGCAAATCTCTTAATCTTAGACATCAATTTTTTCATGTGTGTAAATGCAGAAAATAATCATCTACCTCAGATTGTCATTGAAAGAATCATGAGGTAACATATAAAATACATTGGCAAACTGCAATCAGGGAGGAACATGAGAGTTACCATTATTCATAATAATAGTATCAGCAAAAATGATATCCTCCTTATGGCTTCACGTCAATGGGATGCTTACCCCTATTTAGCCAATAAGGGGAAAGAGCTGAAGACCATGAACTTTAGATGTCCAGAGGGCTGGCTCTAGCCCTTGCCAGGGCTTCAAACTACTTTAGTCCTTTCTTACCTCCCTTCTCTGCTTACTCAAATATTACCAGTTCTTTATGGTCTAACTTGTGTTTTATTCTCTCCTTAAAGCAACCCCAAAGTCCCAGTAATAAAATAATGGGTACTAGGTGTCCCTTTGCATGATACAATTTGAGAGGGAAACAGGTTAGTTTCCACTATCATTAAACATCATCCTCACCATTTGGCATCTATCTTAAAATGCGATACAGTAAAAATTTATAAGCATATAACATTTTAAACACACACACACTGAGTTTCCACCTCAACTGGGTGTACCACAATTCAATTCTAACACTAACTACCCAGAGTTAATGCAGACCTCACATGTCAAAGTTTCAGTCCTCCACGAGGCTACCCTTCTTCAGATGACAGCCACACTTTGAGGAATCCCAGGCCACCCATACTTCTAACTGAATGATTATAAATCCAGGGTTCCCACAACTCCCTCAGGTGCAATAACTTGCTAGAACAGTTCACAGAACTCTGGGAGGTTCAGTGCTTATGATTATAGTTTTGTTATAAAGGATATACATCAGCTAGGTCTGGGAGGGAGCACAGAGCATTCATTCCCTTTCCCTGGGGAGTCAGGGTGCATTACCCTCCCTGCACAGCAGTGTGTTCATAACCAGGAAGCTCCACTAAGCTTTGTTGTCCAGAGCTTCTATTGGGATTTTATTATGTAGGTATGATTGATTGGTTTAATCATTGGCTATAAAATTGAACTCAATCTCCAGTCCCTCTCTCTTCCCCAGAGGTCAGGTTGCCCAAAAGTTCCAACCCCCTACTCACATCATTGTTTTTTCTGGTAACCGCATCCTGAAACTACTGACCCACTATTGTCATCTCATTAGCATAACAAAGATACTTCTATCACTAGGGAAATTCCAAGGAAATTCCAAAAATTCCAATTTTGAAGCTCTGTGGTAGGAACTGAGGACAAAAACCAAATATATTACTTTACTATGTTAACAGTATTTTCTGTTTGTTTTTGCCCGCCCCCCACATTAAAGTATAAGTTCCATGAGGCCAGAGACCTCATCTGTCTCATTCACCTCTGTACCCCTACCAACCAGAAGAGTTCTAATCATATGGTAGATGCTCAAAATTTATTAACTGAATGGATTAATAAACATATGGCATATGGATGAATCAATTCTACCATTACAACTTTTTCTTTTGAAACTTGAAAGATTTAGTAATTCTCTGGCCTCTCATACGGAAACACAAAATCTATGACAACGATCATTCATAAACCATGAACAAATAAATAACACTTGGAGTAGGATAGGCTCAAGACTGGTCAAAATTCAATTCAGCCCGGGGTGCCTGGGTGGCTCAGTTGGTTAAGCAACTGCCTTCGGCTCAGGTCATGATCCTGGAGTCCCGGGATCTAGTCCCGCATCGGGCTCCCTGCTCGGCGGGGAGTCTGCTTCTCCCTCTGACCCTCACCCCTCTCATTCTCCCTCTCTGTAATTCTCTCTCAAAAATAAATAAAATTAAAAAAAAAAATTCAATTCAGCCCAACAAATACTTACTGAGTACCTACTCTGTGCCAGGTGCTGTTCTAAGTGCTACAAATTTAACAATTGGGCCAGGTGATTTTAGCATTGGCAAGTTTGAAAGCTGCCATGGTCTTACTGCTAATGTCTCCTATTACCATTCCATGCAATACTTGAATTTAATCATCCCAAACACCACTTGTATTATGTCTTTTGTAGATCAAATGTTTGGAATTTCATTCACATTCTACTTGATCAAGTTCAAGATCTATCACATTCCAACCAAATTAATCAAGCCCATGCTTATCATCCCCGAGGATGAATGCTCTATTTTTCTCAAAAATCAGAACACATTTGACTCATTTCCATCTTCAAGCTCTTGCTCCCTCATTGCATCCTCCAGGAATATGATTCTCTGTTTTTTTCCCTTAATCTATATCTGATTCATCTACCCATCATGATCCAGCAGAAGGTCATGGCTTCCCCCATCTTTCTATCCACAAAAACTCTCAATTCCTGTACTACTTGTGTCTTTAGTCTATATCACTTGGCTCTTACCTAACTAATCATAATAATTCTATAAATGTATCATAAAAGATTATTACTGATATCGTTTAAATCTGACAGAGTCAAATGTTAACTGATTCCTTTAAATTACATTCTCCATATCTGGAAAAGAGTCCTAGACTGTTGGATTCCTGTCTGTTCTCTTGAACTCCTCTTCTAAGCATTTAGAATCTGTAATTCAATGTCTGAATCTAACATTTTACAATTCTGCAAAACTGATTAAACAAAAAGAAAATAACTTTAGGCACCATCCACTTATAAACATTATTATAGATTTTCTGCTAAATTCTTTCCTGCAGAATTTAACTTAATAAGGCAAACTATTTTTTTTTTCCCAGTCTTCAATACCTCCAAATAGATATAGGAGCCTCCTTATGGTCAGAAGTTCCAAGGTATATATAGAATACATGTCAATTTCTTTGGGGCCCACTCCAAAATAAGTAGAGTTGTGATATAACTGTGTATTTGTCATTCACAATAGCAAATTATGTAGGCAGCTTTCATTAGAGCTGGATAAATTTAGATAAATGAAGTGTGTCAACTCAGTAATTATTAAATGTTATATGTGAAGCAATTAAAGCATGAATGCCTTTAGACACAGTTGTAGCTACAGGCTGGTTTTGTTTTGTTGTTTGTTTTTTTTTTTATGAGTTGTGACTCAAAATAATAAAAGCTGTCTTAAAAGTAAGTCAAAGGAGGAACAAAAGTGAGGATACCCTCATAAACATTCTACTTTTAGGAAGGTTGGATTTTACCCTTTGGTAATCAAGGGTATACCATGAGGTGACTTTTTACAACAATGCTCTCTTCCATTGTGGTTAGAAATGAATAATCCTTAATACTATATTCCTAAGAGTGTAACTGAGGCAGGGACACTCTATTTTTTCATACAAGATTAAACTATGATTCAGCAACTAAGGCAAGACAAGAACCCACAACTCATATGTTACATATCCTTGTGACACCCCTAATATTAGACCATGACTCAAAACCAGCAAAGTATGAATTCCCTTATAATGAACAAAATATAGCCTATATAGGCTTCTGGTAATAGGGCTATTTCAAACAGTAGTAATTCATAGAAGGTGTCCTAAAGCGAGTTGATCAATACATTCTTTTCTCTCTAAATATGCTGCAGTAAGATCAAGCCATGCATTCATTTGTTAAGCTTTGTGAATACTCATCAGTTCTGGGAACTACCAATTTTACCTATATTGATATTTGACTCTAACTTAAAATGGAAAAATCAATATTTTAGAGAAAGAAATATGCCTTACTCTTTAATATTTTTCCTCTCTCTTTCTCTCTCTCTCTCTCTCCCTCTCTCTCTCTCTCTCTCCCCTTTCAATGACCAAAAAATTTTCCCCAGGGTGATACAGTTTCAAATGCCAAGAAGTGGTAATGTCCTGTCTAAAACATAGTGACCACTAACATCTGTTTGGCTACTATTTTTATATCATTCACTGGATACTACCCAGTTCCTAAAGATCTGTCAATCATGCCCACCATTTGATTGGTCCTTGTCAGTGGTATCTCCACTGGGTAAGACAGCCCCAGAACTAAGACTATATGAAACATGATGGCAGGTATTATATGTTTTCCCCCAGTCTCCAATTTTAAGCTGGGCACATGGTTTCCCAGAATAAAGTAACATTTCCCAGCCTACATCCTATTAAGTGGAAGTAAGCAGAAGTAAAAGGTAAAAATTCCAGAAGTGTTTTAAAAACCCCTTTTCCTATTTCTTCTTCATATACCCTGAAATGAGAACATGGCAGCTGGATTGTAAGAAGCTGAATCACGAAGTAGAAGACATATATTGGTGATAATGAGGCAAGTACATAGAGTGAAACTAGATCTCTGATGAACCAATTGGGGCACCACATCATCCCCTGGTTGCTTATTCCTGCCTTCATATCTGTGGGAGAAAAGTCAATCTCTATACTAATTAAACCATTGTTCTTTGAAGGTGTCAGTTACATGCAGCCATAAACTGATACAGACATAAAAGTTCGACGGATATCTTTCTTTCATATGGATATGTATGATGAGTACTCTTAAGAAAAGAACACATATTCCATTGTACTTGTCATTCGATTAAATAATCCTTTCTGGTCACCTCTTCTGAACTCTATACCTTAAGATAATCAAAAACAAACAAAAAAAACTGTACATTTTTTTAAGAAAAGGAACTCTGTGTGATGCTGATAGCTCTAAACCTATATGCCCATACTTTCAAAACTACATGGAGGGGCGCCTGGGTGGCTCAGATGGTTGGGCGTCTGCCTTCGGCTCAGGTCTTGATCCCAGGATCCTGGGATCGAGTCCCACATCGGGCTCCCGGCTCGGCGGGGAGCCTGCCTCTCCCTCTGACCCTCTCCCCTCTCATGCTGTTTCTCGCTCGCTCTCTAAAAAATAAATAAAATCTAAAAAAAAAAAAAAAACAACTACATGGAAACATCCCAGTATTATTTAATATTATGAGCAACCCTAAATTCATTAAGTATATGCAGTCCCAAATGCCTATTACAATTCTAAATGTACTCCCACGTCTTCACAAATGCTAGTCATCCTGGAAGACCTTTTCTTTTAATGTGTACATAAACCAGCTCCAGTCCTATGCAGCCCAGAGACCCGAGGAGTCCCTATACTGCTTACATTCCTCATCACTTAACTCTCATCAGTTTTTTTTTCTTTTCCACATTTAAAATTTTTCTTTAGTTTTCTGTTTCTTGTTTTATTTTTTTTAATTTTTTATTTGAGCATAGTTGACACACAATGTTACATTAGTTTCAGGTGTACAACATAGAGATTCAACATCTCTCTACGTTATGCAACGCTCACCACAAGTGGAGCTACTATCCATCACCACACAACACTACCACAATATCATTGACTATATTCCCTATGCTGTGCCTTTCATCCCTGTGACTTATTCATTCCACAAATGGAGGCCTGTTGTGGAATGAGTAGGCCTCTCCTACTCTTCATTCATCTTGCCCATCTCCTTACACCCCTTCCCTCCCATAACCATCAGATTGTTCTTTGTATTTATAGGTCTGATTCTGTTTTTTGTTTATTTATTCATTTCTTTTGTTTTTTAGATTTTATGTATGAGTGAAATCATATGGTATTTGTCTTTCTCAGTGTGACTTATTTCACTTAATATAACACCTTCTAGGTCCATCCCTGTTATCAGAAATGGCAAGACCTCATCCTTTCTATGGCTGAGTAGTATTCCATTGTGTACATATACCACACCTTCTTTACCCATTCATCTAGCAATGGACACTTATGTTGCCTCCATATCTTGACTATTGTAAATAATGCTTCAATAAACACAGGGTGCATATATATTTTTGATATAGTACTTTTATTTTCTTTGGGTAAATAACCAGTAGTAGATTACTGGATCATTAATTTTGATTCCATTGACAGACATGGCTGTTGTGTTTCATGTCCAATTTCTGACCATAAACACCATAGACATTTCTTACTACCCATCTTTTTCATTCTGGTCCCCTCTTTCTGTAGAATTCTCCCATCTTTCTTGTCTTTTCCTCATCTTCCTGGTCCTGGGACACCACTTTGTTTTAGAACTCTCAAAAGACTGTCTTTAATTCCTATTTCTTTGTTTGCAAATCAATGTAGCCTTCTTTGACATAATCCTCTATTACCAGTTAGGAATTAAGGATGGAAGGAGGTGGGGGGAGGGCCTATAGTACTTTCACAATCAAAAGTTTCATTGACAAGGAGAACAACAAATACAGACATGAGAGAGATAACCTGTATCTTTATTCATGAATAGATATCAAAAAATTAGAAGAATCCATTTGTCTTAACTTTAAGTCAGATTAAAGTTTAAATATCTAAGATGGACTTTCTTCTAGGTAAGAAAAATCATTATGAATGAAAAGGGTGGCTATAGAATATCTATTCTCCAGACCTTCAGATCACATTCTCCATGATTTTGATTTTTTTTTCTCTTTCTCATTCCATAAGTTCAAGATCTCTACCTATAACACCACCAAGTTCTTCTCATTTCAAGAGCATTGCTTTTTCTGCTAAATTACATTGCTTTCCAAACCACTTCATTGGAGTTTCTTTTCCAAATCCATTTTTGATCTCTTGTGCAAAAGGAACAGAAGAACTTTTGACAACACGTCTCTTGAATTAATTAATGATAAGGTTGTCTCATTCCCTTGAGTAAGGGCATGACCAGACTACATTTGTTTTTCATGAGTGAAGAGATGCACTCATCATAACTACTTCTTGTAATCCTCATATACAGAACTAAGTCTCTTTCTTAAAATCCCAAGTGTGAATTCCTTCAGAAGATACTGTCCTAGAATTTTGAGAAGTATTTCAGCTTTTTTTCTGATAATCATCTACGGAACACCTTTTATCTGTGGCTATCACACTGGTCACTAGAGCTATTTAAAGATAGTAAGATTTGATTTTTTACTCTGGAGGAGGAAGAAAGTGGAAAAGAGATGTGATAAAGATATGATAAGGATCTATTTGAGTACACAGGAGGGGACCTTACCTTAAGGAGGTACCACCGAAAGCTTCATAACAGAGGTATTATCTGAGTTGAATCTTGAAAGACAAAAGGAAATAAAAGTTACACAGAAAACACCAGGGCTAAAAGGACACTGCATGCAAATCAAACAATATGAGCAAAAATTTGGAGGAATCAAACCTTATGTTCCAGTAGTTTAGAATTGCTGTAGCATTAACTGTGAAGTGAGAAATGGAAAAAGATATGTTATACCTTACTTATGTGTTTCATTAACTTCTCTGTTTTTTCTGTCTTCCCCATTAGCATTATAAGAGGAAGAATTTTCTCTCTCTTTATTTCCTCAGCACCTAGAACACATAGGTGTTCAATAAATATTTGTTGAATGACTGAATGACTCTAAGTATAGCCAGGAGGCAATGTTGTACAGCATAGGGATGAAGAACATGAGCTCTGCCCAAAGAAAACTTGTGCACACATACAAGGAAACATGTCTAAGAGTGGCAGCCCACTATTCAGAACAACCAAGTCCTGGATACAAGCCAATGCCCATCAACTAAAGAGCAGATCAACCAAAGGTAGTATATTCACAAAACGGTTTGTTACATACTGGTCAAAGTATAGTGATATAGGTCAGTCTTCGGGACAGTATGTCCCAAAGAATTAGGATAGCCTTTTGAAGTGGAAATCATCTAAAATAAAAATATATACTTTTGGGGAATACATATGATAGCAATAAGTGTATATTAAAACAAAAGTAGATTCAGAATGATGGTAACTTCAGAGAAACAGGGAAGGGAAATAAAAACATGAGTCATATTTTTAGGTTTAGATTATTGTCAAGGTCTTAAGAGTCACGTTTTGGGTGGCATTTGGGGGTGTGATAACGTTATTAAAAATAACGAACTATCCATGCATGGCAATGTTGAGAATGTGTCATAAAACAAACACAAAGCTGATTCTGTGCAACCAAGACCCAAAAGAAGGAAAAGGAGGGAAAAAGGGTGTTCCTGAGCTCCTGTGTCCTCCTGGGAGTGGGAAGGGAGTATTACGCTCTGGAATCAGTCCATGTGGGCTCAAATTCCAAACATGTGGTTTTCTAGCTGTGTGATCTTGGATAAATTCTTTAAAGACTTTGTGCCTTAGTTTCCTGAACTGTAAATGGAGGGAATAAAAACAATACCTTCATTTTAGGGCTGTTTTGAGATTAAATTAAACATATGTAAGTGCATATGCCTAGCACATAATGTTAAGTAAATATTGTAATAAATACAAAGAATAGATGAATACTGACTGTTAACAGTACAGGACCAGAAAGTGGAAGACCTTGTGTATATGCTAAATAGTTTCTACTTTACCTGTCAAGGCTTTTATAACTCCAGAAAAAGTTTAAGTCAGGAAATAATATGATTAGACTTTCATTTTCAACAGGTCCCTGTAACTGCAATACTGTGGAGGAATATAAGAATTAACAGGGAGGCCAATTAATGTATCATTACAATAGTTATGGAGAAATATGATGGAAGCCTAATCTAAGGCAGTAGTGGTAGAAAAAGAAAAGTGAGGACAGAAATGACAAAATCTTGGTGCACAGTTGTCTGTGGATGAGCTTGGAATGACTCCCAGAATTGAGGATTGTAGGATGAGTGAAGGCTGGCTCTGTTCCCATGATAGGAAATACAGAAAAAAATGGAGGTTTCCCAATCTAGATACTATTGACATTTTGGCATGAATAAACCCTGTACATAGAGAAAGAGCAGATTTACAGGGGAAGATAATGAGTTCAGTGTTGAATATATTGGATATGTTAACTTTCAGATGCCTCTGTGGCATACAGGTGGTGCTATTTAATAAAGAATTAGATGTTAAGAGCATGGTTCAGGAGAAAAGTCTGAATTTTCAATATAGATTTGGACACTTAATTTATATACTATAACTAAAGCCATGGGAGACAATGAGTCCACCTATGGGGAGCATATACAATAAGAAATTAAAGCACTGAAAATATAGGCCTGAAAACATACCAGTTCAGGGATGAGCAGAAGAAGATAAACTAGCAAATAGATAATTTCTTTTTTTCTTGTCTTATTGCAATTTTCTAGGACCTCCACTGGAGTGTTTCATAGCCGAGACAGCAAGCATTAATGTGTTGTTTACAAATATAATAAGAATGCTTCTAAAGGGTTCGTCATTTAGAATGGTACTTCTTGAAAATGTTAGTGGATATAAGACAAAGATTGTTAAAGAGCTTATTTCCAAGGAGATAAAAATTGGACCAAGGATACAGGTAGAGGAATAAGCTTGAACAAATTGGCATACAAATTGGCGAATGTACCTCTTTCTCCAAGAATGTACCTCTTTCTCCAAGAACAGAGAAAAGGAAGTGGGAAGGGTTTTGATTGTTTTCTAATAATTACTTCCCTTCCTTTCATATAAAATATATAAAGTATTTAACTTATTTAGACTAACTCTCATAGCTATTATGCCAATAAAATCAGACCAATATTTTGAGCTGTACATTTACAGGTTTAGGGAATAAAGAGGAGTTTATGCCTACTAGTCTCATCTTTTTTTTTTTTTTTTTTTTTTGCTGGTGGGTAATCTGGATATAGACATCTTAATGAATCCAATATGCCCCCCTCAAAGTCTAGCAACCCAAAGTTTTACATGGTAGAGCTGAACAGGATCGACCCCATTTAGGGAAAATGATCTTTATATATGATTTTGCTCCATGATTAAGTTAAATTCTGCTGTTACTAAAGACTGTAGAAACATTTGGAAATTCTCTTCAGGTTGAAACAGAAGAATCCCCTCAGAAAGGGGGTGCCTGGGTGGCTCAGTTGGGTTAAGCATCTGCCTTCATCTCAGGTCATGATCTCAGGGTCCTGGGATCAATCCCCACATCAAGCTCTCTGCTCAGCGGGGAGTCTGTTTCTCCCTCTCACTCTCGCTCTGTGCTCTCTCTCTCTCAAATAAATAAATAAATAAAAATCGTAAATGGAAAAAAAAAAGAAACCTCTCAGAAAAATGAAGATGTTGAAATACAAAATCCAGAACAATACAGGTCATGGCTTGACAAACTACAGCTTGCAGGCCCTATCTTTCTGTTTTATCTACAGCCCATAGGAACTTGCACTGGCTAGCACCAGAGTCATGGAGACCAAACCCAGGCATCCACTCTGTGATCCATGCTCCACCCCCACCTCCCTCCCTAGCTGGCAGCTGAGCCTTGCTGCTACCCAAAGCCAGCTCTTATTGCCCCTTGAGTGTGAGGGACTTTGCTGTTAGCACTGAGTGATGGACTCTCAGCCCAAGAGTCACCGCACTGCCAGGCCACACCTCTCGAGCCAGTTGTTCTTCCTCTAGCACACAGGTGCAAAGCCTACCCACCACCTGGGACAGCCCACTGAAGGCAAACAGCAGAGATTTTCTCCCTTGTTGTATAAATATCTTCACTTTTGCCTCTTAACCTTATAGAGCCTAAAACATTCAGTAGCTGGCACAGAAAATGTTTGCCAATCCCTGGAAATTTCTTGGACATTGAGTAAAGGGAGGAGCCAAGAATAAAAATTTCTTCCAAAGAAATTTGCATTCATTTGACTAGCTAGGGAAAAATGTATCTTTTTCTTCCTAGGTAAACTAAATTACCAAAATGTAAACAACACAACTTTGTTACAGTTAGGGTAATTCAGGTCTTCTCATCTGGAACACCCTGACATTTTAGGCCTGGTAAGTCCTGTGCACTGAAGGATATAAGGAGCATTCCTGACCCCTAACTTCTAGAGCAGGTAGCAACCACCTGCCTCTCTCCAACAACCAAAATGTTTCCAGACATTGCCAAATATCCCCTGGGGTGGGGCCAAAATCACCCCCAAGGTTGAGAACTACTAGAGTAATTAAAAGGTAATCAAATCCCCTAGACCTGGCTCTTCCTATTCTATCATTTTTTTAACTTGGTAAAAACTACTTCATCACTTCTGGGAAATTATTTTAACAGTATTCTTTCCCCAGTAAGCATAAGAATTTTAATCGCTGGGATATCTGTGTCAGAATCTTCTCCCAGTGATGTGTACGGGGAGGGGAAGGATAGTGGGGGACAGGGTGGGAGGCGAAGAGGGCAGCGCGGGAACGCAGAGAGAGGAGGTGAGCACTCCTGCCAATGAAGGTTCTTCCCCCATAGATATGTTAGAAACTCAGAAACCAGGAAAAGGGACCGAGCTAGGAACCGAGGAGCTATGAGCCTACAGGAATCCAAAGGTTTGCCAAAGACAAAGAGGCCAGAAGCATGGATTAAAGCAGGGATGCAGAGCCTGGAAGATGATGGCAAACACACCACATAAATGGAGAAACATCCAAGACAGTTGCTTTGAAAGCCTTCATTGCCTAGGGCTATTATTTGTAGCTGTCATATGGCATCTCCACTGCCTCACCAAGTTGAAAGGGCCAGAGAGGATATTGACATAACTGACCTGATCTCATTGGCACTTCCGTTCACAAAAGAAAATTCTTTATTCCATTATCAATTTGTAAGACGGAGGACATGGCAGTGCACCTGTGTTTAAAGGAAGACAATCTTTGTTCCTAAAGCTTCAAGTTTCCTGGCTCTCACAAACCAGAAGGCCCACAGCAAGCTAAGAGAGAATATGTGTAGAAAGGGGCTCTAACCCAAGAGGGCCTGGATAAAGAACCAGCTGAGAGGGCCAGGGCCTTCCTGCAGCTTTGCTTCCCCACTGCTGGGCCCCCGGAAACTCTTTGTTTAATCTCTCCTCTACTAGATGCAAATTTGTCTTAGTATTCAGAGCACCCTCTCCCCACCCCAGGAGGCCTCCCCAGACAATTTCTCGCAGGCTCTAACAGCTTCTCCTCCACCACTGTAGGCACACCCTCACCACTCAGGTAATGATGTACCGGATTACACAAGTGCTTCTGAGAGTGCATTTTTTTTTCCTCTCTGTATTTTTCAGTGCTTTTTTGTTCGGTCCCTCTTATTTTTATTAGAGTGCCTTGCTCCTATATAATTCCCCACTGTGACTGGGACAGTTGTCTGCAGCGCGGCAGGTACTCGGAAAATGCGGCCCGCCTGCATGACCACTCAGACAAGGACTCCCATCCCCGGCATATTAATGACAAGATTTCTTTTGAGATGACATAGTTGTTGTGTTATATCCATGCTGGAGAGTCTTTGAGTCTCTGTTGGTCTCTGCCTCATTATCTCTTTTTCTAAAGGCTTTATCAGTCATACACACACAAGAATTCTAGCCATGTCTTTTCCCCTAGGAACAAGAATACGGACAAGAATAGAAAAATGAGATTCAACTTAGAAAAGTACACAGAATTTTCCCTAAGAGAGTCTAAGAATGGCATGGGGGGGGTGGGGATTCAATGAATTGGAGAGGAGTAAATTTAAAAGAAAGAGAGGGAGACAAATAGCAGAACAACAGCACTTCTTTTCATGGTTTGACCTTGAACACCCTGGATCAATTTGTACCTGTCTTAATGAGAGACCACAGTCTTCTTGTCTCCTGATGGCAATGGCTCTTGGTGTGTGTGCTGTCAGTATACTACCTCGGTATGTAGGTATAATGAACAGCAATGATCATTCTCACCATTTAACCCTTAAAGTTCCCCCCAGAATAACAGTCTTGGGAAACGCTCCAGAATAAGTTAATTGGTAGAGCAGTTTGGGAAACACCTTTTCCTAAAGAGGCATTCCACACACTAGCATTGCTTAGCTGTGTTATGTACTGCATGTCCCCACCTTGTTTTTCTTTGACCCTGAAGGCCTTCCATCACATTCCTCACTGTTTCCAGTCCATTTCCATGCTGAAAATCACAGCTTGGCATGGCAGGGTGAGTCCAGAGAAGGAACTGTAGTAGCAACCAGAGGCTGCCATCCAAAATATCTCCCCTCTATTCCTACAATCTTACTGGGAACAAAGGAGCACCAGATGGGCCAGTCTCTCTCCCCATGGCAGAAAAGCTTTCATTAGCAGACACAGTGAGGAACAGAGAGAATGAAATGCACTTACTTGCTCCCCTGTGACTTTTGGAAGATTCCAGAAAGTAGCCTAAGGCCAGCAGCAGGTCCATGTCCAGGACTGATCCAAGCAGGTGGTTGCTGGGATCTGGATGGAGCTTGACAGCCAAGAGGTTGTGTCAAGTCAAAAGAGAATCTTGAAAGAGAAAGTAGGAGAGAGGGACACTGGGTCACTGTCCCTTCTGGTAAAAAACAATGAGTGGAACAAACCTGACCTCCCAAGCCAAGCAACTCACTGAGCTTCCTGTTGGTGCTTTTCGTTCTGTTTGGAATGCTTTGAGTGACAGCTGCAGGATGAAAAAAGAGAAAGACAAGTCATGACACCTGTTCTTTTTCTTCCTCCTATAATATAAGCTTCAAATCCTGCAGAAAAGCCAGAAGTTATAGGATGACTCTCTGTACTGTCTGCTGTTAATGAGGCCTCCAGTGACATTTCCCCGCTAGACACTGAACAGGTAACGATCTCGATTCTGAGAAAGGAGAGGTGGGTCACACCTGGGGGTGCCCCTGATTATTTCCAGCAGCCAACCCCTGCCTTGGGAGAACCCTGGCCCTGGCAGGTATACTAATCATGGCAGGCTGGCTGGGATCAAAGGCCCTGGATTATTGGGGTGTTGGCCATGCCAGCCTACAGGGCTTTCCCCAGAAACTCACGTTAGGGACTTGGTGAGTGAGCTGCCTGGCCAGTGAAAGGTGCAGGTTCTCCTGTGAAGCTCTTTAGCTGCCCACAGCAGTGTCCTGGGCATTTGCTGACACTCACTCATGCCATCTGTAGGTGCAGTCTGCCTGGCTCCGTCTAGAATCTCACCTGCATGCAAAATAAAACACCCTTGTTACCAAGACTGCTGTGCTTGGTTCCCCAAAGCTGTCCCCAGACAAAAGCCTCTGGGAAGAGTACACTCCGAAAACATTCCTAAGATGGCGGTTTTTGGGGGTGCTTCCCGGGCATGTTGATTTGTGTTGGTAGACAGTATGACCCTTTTGTCCTTCTCACCATCCCACCTTCTTTAGATATCATCTCCAGAGGCTAATACGTGCAGCTCTGCCCCAGGACAAATGGTGCACATTTGTGTCACCCACGGACTGGCTCTCTTGTACACTCCATGTCATGCTGTCCCTTTTTTTTCCTTTTTTTTTTTTTTGCTCAGTATAGCATTACATTCCGAGCAAATGCTACTTCCCTGACTATGATTGATCCCCACTTATTTCATCCTGAATGCAAAGTATTTGATTTCAAGAGTGGTTCATTCTGCTCGGTGAACTCATTATGAAGTCAAGCTGAACATCTCACAGATGTGAAGCACCTCGTCTCTGAGGTTCAGCGATCTAATTTGGAATCTCATTATAGACCTTAGACTGGTGGTGGGCACGGGGGCAACTACCTGGCTGGTGTTCTCCTGCCCATCTCCTATCCCATAAAGAAACTGTCATTTCAATATCGGCACGCCAGAATATTCCCCGTTTGGAAAATAGCTTTATTTATCTCCCCCAGCAATGCTTCTTGGCACTGATGAGAGAGTAATACTTTGTAGGCTATTTTATTAAGCATCTCAGGAGGTCAGGTGCTGAAAGGGACAGCTCGACAGCTCACAGCTGCTGGCTTCCCTTCTATTTAGGAGGCTTCTCGATGGATTGTATGTTACATTATGTTACATTTTCTAAAGTTCACAGCGTGGTTGTCATTTTGCTAAGAATCTATATACCAAGAATCTTTGCTTGGCACCATAACGTAGTTTAACTCCGGGATGATCTGATTTCCGGTGTCTCTATGGTGAATGAAGGGAGAATGGGGTAGAAGTAGAAAGTTAGCTCTATTTGCAGAGAGATGCATTGATTCTGAAAGATTGATGCATTCGTTTTTTTCGCCTATTTGGTGCTTTCAAAACCAATGAGGATCCAAGGCCCAGTTCTGGCTACTAATGAAGTTTTTATTTCTCCACTTTCTATCTTAAAACTTTGGTAAGGGAGAATATTAGCTTTTCCAATTGCAATCATTTTCATTCCCCTTAGAGCAGGCCTAGCCTTGAAGAGAACTGGAACTGTTTCTCTGCTTACAGAAAAGTAAAGAGATCCTTGAATCACAGAGGAGGGAAGGTGTTTGCATATATTAATAAATCGGGATGGGCTAATGCAGCTATGTCAGGCAACGTGTACAGATGTTTGTCTTACATTTTATATTCAGCAAAAACAGGTTTTCCTAGCATCACACCCCACCTTCTGACTTCTCAGTTTGATCTAGGAAAGGGGTCTGCAAACTGCAGCCTGCAAACTAAATCCATCCACTGCCTGTCTTTGTAAATAAAGTTGTTTGGAACAGAGTCACACATAATTCATTTCTGCCCGTTGCTGCATTCGAGCCACAAAGAAAGAGGGGAGCAGTTGTGACAGAGACCACACAGTCCACAAAGCCTAAATTTATGCTCTGGCCCTTTATGGGAAAAGGTTTGTGACCCCTAAACTAGGAAAAGGAATCTTACTGATTTTATTTAATTCGTCTTTAAGAAAGCATGTGTGTTGAAAATCATTTTTACTGGGAGAACTGGGATGAGGATTACAATGAGCCTAGAATAGAAATCAGACCCTGCTGGCCTTTCAGGAAGGCTTTCTAATGTTTAACCTCTGCTATGTCTACCCCAAAAGTTTCTTGAATAGATTGGTTAATTAATAGCAATGATCTGATACAATTTATTCATAGTTTGAATGGCTTTTAACTTGGAAAAACTGCCTCTCCACTGACTTTTGATTTCCACTTATGGACTAGGAAAGCAATTATTTCATTTTATTTTTATTGCATTACATTTTGATCAGACACATTACTCAGGAAAGGTGGAATTAGGAATAAGTGATAGTAAAATGTTAGAGCATACCCACCCCATAAAATTGTCTCATTGCCTATATCTCTCCCCTTATGGTCCTCCATTCTGATAGTTTACCTTCAGTTGTTACGACACTTTAGAATGTGTTGGCAGCTTCAGTGGTGGTTGACCGTGAGGACTGGCATGCACCACACAGTACTATGTGGCTGGGAGGATGCCAACCATTTATGACCATTGCCTCCCACATTCTACTCTTAGAACATGAGTTACATGCACCCATTTGAGTATGGTTATGGTAAAGCAATGAGACTAGATGGATGGATAAAGAAATATAGGTGATTAGATGGTGAGATAGATAGGGAGATGATAGATAGATAGATAGATAGATAGATAGATAGATAGATAGATAGACAGACAGACAGACAGACAGAGGCACAGGACTAGGAGTTAAAAGACCCAGATTCAAGTTTTGCCTCTACACTTAACTCAGCCAAGTCAGCTAGCATCCTAAAAATAGTAATGTATTATGAGAATGTCATAAAATATCTTAAAGAGGAAATGTGATAATATGTCTGAAAGTACATTTAAGTGAAAAGTTTATAATTATAAACTTATTGTGACAGGTCTAAAAATTACTTTTTACATAAAGTTCATAGCATTTTCCCCAGCTCAAGAAAGAGAATCCTCTGCAGAGAAAGGGGAACCCTCTTACACTGCTGGTGGGAATGCAAGCTGGTGCTGCCACTCTGGAAAACAGTGTAGAGGTTCCTCAAGAAGTTAAAAATAGAGCTACCCTACGACCCAGCAATTGCACTACTAGGGATTTACCCCAAAAATACAAAACTAGTGATCTGAAGGGGCACCTGTACCCCAATGTTCATAGTAGCAATATCCACAAGAGTCAAACTATGGACAGAGCCCAGATCTCCATCGACAGATGAATGGATAAAGAAGTTGTGGTGTTTATATACAATGGAAATTACTCAGCTATCAGAAAGAATGAAATCTTGCCATTTGCAGTGATGTCGATGGAAGCAGAGGGTATTATGCTAAGTGAAATAAGTCAGAGAAAGACAAATACCATAGGATTTCACTCATATGTGGAACTTAAGAAATAAAACAGATGAACATAGGGGAAGGGAAGGAAAAAATAAAATAAGATAAAAACAGAGAGGGACGTGCACCCCGATGTTTATAGCAGCAATGTCCACAATAGCCAAACTGTGGAAAGAGCCAAGATGTCCATCGACAGATGAATGGATAAAGAAGATGTGGTATATATATACAATGGAATATTATGCAGCCATCAAAAGGAATGAGATCTTGCCATTTGCAACGACGTGGATGGAACTGGAGGGTATTATGTTGAGTGAAATAAGTCAAACAGAGAAAGACATGTATCATATGATCTCACTGATATGAGGAATTCTTAATTGCAGGAAACAAACTGAGGGTTGCTGGAGTGGGGGGTGGGAGGGGAGGGATGGGGTGACTGGTGATAGACACTGGGGAGGGTATATGCTCTGGTAAGCGCTATGAATTGTGCAAGACTGTTGAATCTCAGATCTGTACCTCTGAAACAAATAATGCAATATATGTTAAGAAAAAAAAAAGAAGAAGAAGAAGGTAGCGGGAGGGGAAGAATGAAGCGGGGGAAATCGGAGGGGTAGACGAACCATGAGAGACGATGGACTCTGAAAAACAAACAGGGTTCTAGAGGGGAGGGGGGTGGGAGGATGGGTTAGCCTGGTGGTGGGTATTGAGGAGGGCACATTCTGCATGGAGCACTGGGTGTTATGCACAAACAATGAATCATGGAACACTTCATCTAAAACTAATGATGTAATGTATGGGGATTAACATAATAAAAAAAAATAACTGATACCTAAAAAAAAAAAACAAAAAACAGAGAGGGAGGCAAACCATAAGAGACTCTTAACTATAGGAAACAAACTAAAGGTTGCTGGAGGGGAGGTGGGTGGGGGGAAGGGGTAAATGTGTGATGGGCATTAGGGAGGGCACTTGTGATGAGCACTGGGTGTTATATGCAACTGATGAATCACTAAATTCTATCCCTGAAACTATTAATACACTATATGTCAACTAAATTGAATTTAAATTTAAAAAATTAAGAGAAAGGAAAAGGAAAGGAAAGAAAGAGAATCCTCCTGGCATTGCCCAGGCCAACTCTGTCCCTCCTCCCTGCTTGCAAACAGGATGGAGCTCATGTAGCCAGAGCTAGGACAGGTTAATGTGGTTAAAAGGAATGGTGGGGGAGCCAGAGAAAGGTGGGTAGGATGCTGGGTTTGGGGGTTGAAGTAAGTCTGGGAGCTGCAGAGCAGCTTCTAGTGTGTGATAAAACCAGAAAGGAGAGAAATTAGGGTTTTAGTAAGTGCTGCTCAGGACCGTGCATTTGACTATCCATCCTAGTCTGAAAAATGTAACAAATATTTGCTATTTCAAAATTCAGGGGTTTCTGAAATTTCTTTCTTTTTTTTTTTTTTTTAAAGATTTTATTTATTTACTTGAGAGAGAGAATGAGAGAGAGAGAGCACATGAGAGGGGGGAGGGTCAGAGGGAGAAGCAGGTTCCCTGCTGAGCAGGGAGCCCGATGCGGGACTCGATCCCGGGACTCCAGGATCATGACCTGAGCCGAAGGCAGTCGCTCAACCAACTGAGCCACCCAGGCGCCCCATGAAATTTATTTCTTTTAGCCGGAAAAGGCCAATGGGGATTAAATTTCATAGTTCATCCAGGCTTTTTTTTTTTTTTTTAGATTTATTTATTTATTTTAGAGAAAGAGAGAGAGTGAGCAGGGAGATGGGCAGAGGGAGAAAAATCCTCAAGCGGACTCCCAGCTGAGCACAGAGCCCAACGTGGGGCTTGATCCTAGGACCCAAGATCATGACCTGAGCTGAAATCAAAAGTCAAATGCTTAACCAACTGAGCCACCCAGGTGCCCCAGTTCATCTATGCTTTTAAGGGTATATTATGCATTATCATTCTGAGTCCCTGCTTTGTTATATAGTATCACTCTTAGGTAGGCCTGAATTTATGCAAGTGGTGGCTCTAGGTGTTTTTAAGTTATATACTGAAGATTGTCTCATTTAAAAAGCCCTCCTCCAATTCTTAATCTCAGGAAACAAACTGAGGGTTACTGGAGTGGTGGGGGTGGGAGGGATGGGGTGGCTGGGTGATGGGCATTGGGGAGGGTATGTGCTATGGTGAGCGCTGTGAATTGTGTAAGACTGATTAATCACAGACCTGTACCTCTGAAACAAATAATACATTATATGTTAAAAAAAGAAGAAGAAGATAGCAGGAAAGGAAGAATGAAGGAGGGGAAATCAGAGGGGGAGATGAACCATGAGAGACTATGGACTCTGAGAAACAAACTGAGGGTTCTAGAGGGGAGGGGGTGGGGGATGGGTTAGCCTGGTGATGGGTATTAAGGAGGGCACATTCTGCATGGAGCACTGGGTGTTATACGCAAACAATGAATCATGGAACACTACATCAAAAACTAATGATGTATGATGACTAACGTAACATAATAAAATAAAATTAAATAAATAAATAAAAAGCCCTCCTCCAAAATCAGTTAGAAATGTCAATCATTTGTATTTGTCAGACAATGGCAGAGTACCATTTCCAGTGAGTCACAGTTAAAATATTAGTTCAGAGATTTTTAAATTCTCAGGCTATGGGTTTATGGGGGTGTGATGAGAGCATAGTTTGAAACAAAACAAAACAAAAAAAAAACTTATTTTCAATCTATTCTTTCAGAACAAACTAAGAGTATTCAATACACATATCCTTGTCTGTTGGTGATACATAGAAGGCAGAGCCAAGAATGAAAACTGAAAAAAAATAATGGAAATTTTTTTAAAAAGATTAAGACACCTGCTTGACAATAACCAGAAAGGCCTTCAGGACTGAGTCAACATGATGGTAAACTGGCCCTGAAGTATTTGAAACAAAAGCTACAGTTTAATGATGGAAGAGAAATCATTGTTGAGCACCTACTATGTGCCAAAAATATGTTTTACATACATTTTCCCATTTAACCCACCTATAACCCTCTAAAGTAAACATAATGACCATTATTGTATGGAAAAGAAGTTGAGGGTTAGCAACCAAATGGTAGGGGTAGGATCTGCACACAGGTGGCCCTGGTTCTGCCAAGCCATGTTCCACTCCTGGGGGAACAGCAGTGCCAAGCTAGCAAACTTCAAGACGGCTGGTGGCTTTACTGCCTCTGAGAAGTTCAGTGACTCTTCCAGAGCTACATAATTCATTAGTGAGATATCCCAGAATGGCCATCCCCTAATGCTTTTTCTATTGGCATTTCTAGTCACCTTGCCCTTTTATCCTGCTTCCTATATCCAAGGGAAAAAAGTAGCCAAAATTATGATATTTTAATAGTGTTCTTTATGTAGATTGTAGAAGAGAACAGCTATTTTAGTTGCCTAGGGCTGTCATGAAAAAAATCACACAAACCTCGTGGCTTAAAGCAATGGAAATTCATTCTTCTGTAGTTCCGGAGCATGGAAGCAGAATTCAAGGTGTTGGCATGGGTTGCTACCTTCCGGACGCTCTGGGAGAGAATCCATTCTCTGTTTCTCTCCTAGTTTCTGGAAAGTTTTTTGAAAACTTTTATTTTATGTCAGACCTGTGGGACAATCTAAAATAGTTTTCTATATTTTATATTTATATTGAAATGACTATATGCAGGTGTATACAGGCAGGAAAGTAGAGGTGATGTTAACAACAATTAATTATGAAATCAAATATTTCCAAAGTGAAGCTACATCTAAATATTTTACTACATTCATAGCTCACAATATGGCTTAGCCTAATATCAGATTAAAAAAAAAGAGAGAGAAAAGTTAAATGTCTTTGGCAAATATCATGTAAACTTATCCTTCTGAAAACAGTTTCATGATCATTTAAAAGGAAATGAATAATATAATTCAAAAATATAAATAGATGATCATATTGGACTGCAATGAGAGCAGATGTTTTAAGTTATGTAAAATCTTACCCCATCTGGTAAACAGTAAAAATGTCTCAACAACAACCCACAGATGAAATGTTGCCAATAAAGTGAGGATAGTGGGGATTGGGTAGAAGTCAATTTTATTGGATTACTTCATAAAAAACTTAAAGGCTATTAATAAATATACAATAGTTTCACCTCTTACAACTATTATCATTCCAAAAACCATTTTCGAAACTATTAGAAACTGCATGATCAAGTATACTATCCATCACAGTTGTTAAACAGATTGCTTTTGCCCATCACAGTTGTTAAATGAAACCTGGAATCTAGAAACCCATACTGGAGTGGTTATATGTTTAAGTTAATTGAAACATGTACTCCACCCCCAATCTAGGGAGGATGAGCACCAATAAGAAAATAAAATTAGAGATGGACCAGCCTCCCACTGTTGCAGACCCCATTCTGTTTATGAAGAGTAGGCGGATCTATCAGGAACATTTGGTTTATGTCAGTTTGCCTTATAGCTGGGTTTCATTGTGTGAAACTATTTCCAGTCTTCTCAGCTACAAATAGGTGGCTACCAATTAAATCTTGCTGCATTATTCCAAGTTGAATTAGTACCAGGAAAGTTTTATAGGAGCATTAGAATTGATAAAGTCTGTTCTTCAGCCTTTCTACCACTTGGGTCTAAAAGTCGCCATTCCCATCACATTTCTCCTCTTTGTAACTGCTCTACAGAAACCCCAGACCACTTCACTTATTCATTCTACCTGGAAGGAAGACCAGCAAAGATTCACCTACCACAAAGAAGTCTGTTAAAAGTTAAATTAATCACTCCCCAAAATGTGCGGATTCTTGAATTAAAACAATAAGAGGATTTCTCACATTTATGAAGAGGGATCCTAGACGCAGAGAGAAAGTGAAGGGAAAAGATTTTAATTATAAGGACGAGTTATTGTGCTGATTTTTAAATATTTGTTCTCAGAATTCAATTAAAGGGGTACCATACTCACATAAACACATACCACCCCATTCCCCAATGTTCTATATATACTAGAAGTGTGTTCAGCAAAACTTTTTTCATAGATTAATAGAAATGAGACAATTAAAACTACCTGGCCAAGACAATGAACATGAAAAATACAAATTAGTATTCTTTTTAATGGTTTTCTAGTCTTACACACAGAGTTCTTACAAATGCTTTCAGTGGGGGGGGGAAAAACCCCATCAACATCAGTTTAGATGAAATAAGCCCTGGTCTTAAAAGAGACAGCTGAATTCAACATCTATATTAGCTTTGAAAAATCGAAATAAAAAAATATCACATTCCTGCTTAAAACCCTCCAATGGCTTCCTACTGCATTAAAACAGAACCCACACTCCTGGTCCTGAGAGATGTGGCTCCTGCCCATCTGTCCAGTTCCAACTCCTACCTCTTTCCCCCTCACCACAATATGACTTCAGACCATTCCCAGAATATGCCAAGCCTTTCCTGCCTCAGGATTTTGTCGATCCTACTCTCCAGAATGTTCTACTTGGCCTGCCTGCTGCCACTTCCCAGAATGGCAATTTTTCAGCCTTCAGGTCATCACTACAAGGGAGCCTGCTCTTATACCCAACTAATGAAATATCTCCCTTCCTCAGAGACTCTTTTATCCCATTATCCTGTTTGCTTTATAACTTGAATCACAATTTGTAATTATTTTGTTTGCCTATGTTTCCTGTTTATTGTCATTCTCCCAACAAATTCCATGAGAACAGGGACTATGTGGGTTTTGTTCTTTTGTTCTATTTGTCTCCCTGGCACCTAGAACAATGCAATTAGAATGTACTTAATAAATATCCTTTGGATGTGCAAGTTTCGGAGAGAGATGCAGTGATGACATGATTCATTGTTCTCAAAGAACTCACAGACTAAAGGGAAGAGAAGATAGAAACACAAGTAGAATAAGAGAGGAATGTGAAAATGCTAAAACAGGGCATGGAAGCAAAATGCAAAACCAGGGGATGGAGACAGAAAATAGGCAGTAAAGACCAGAATAGAGTTATGGAGATTTAATGAAAAAGGGTGAAATCTGAAAGTATGATAAGAACCTCAGGAACAAAGGCATAGGAGGAGACAGGTACAAGAGGCTGTGCAGAACAATGGAGAGTTTGGGACGACACAGCAGTGGGTGGATGAAAAGGAAGTGATATGGGAAGAGCACAGGCAAGGTGGTTTGGGGACAGAGAGCAGACAGCATCACTGCTCTGCCAAGGTCTTCAGACCGAGCTTAGGGGACACTCCGAGAATGGTCCCCTCCGCAGAGAGAATGCCGTATGGTCCCTACAGAAGTGCGTGCCCTAACAGGGCCGGTGCATGCCCTAAGGGGGCCAGAGCCAAGGGGAGCCAACAGAGGACCTGGCTCACAGGGTTTGCTTTGATGCCTCAAGGAAAGCCTTTTCACACCTCTTACCCTCTGCTTGCTTCAGCATCTCCGGCTCTTGATTGAATAAGCCCTCCAGAGATAATGGTTCTATCAGCTGTGCGTCAAAGAAATGGAACCTTACATTTTCCCCTCCTTAAGTGCATTTCATTACAAGTAGCTACCTCCCCGTGCCCCCCACCCCTCCCCCGGGCCAATTCTCAAAGGCTCTGGTGAGTGATAAAGGAAGAGAAGGACGGACTCCAGTATTTGAGGTTTATGTTTCTAAGTAATGTTTTTAAACCCATGCCTAGTTTTATCAAGAGAGGAAATCAGGCAATTTTTCACAGGGTGAAGATAATGGCTTATGCCTGTGGCAGTTAGAGTATCTGGTGCCCTCTCTTCCTCTGGCTTCAATGCCGATTACAGACGCACTAAACCTCAGCCAGACGAGGGCTGATACAGTCAGTGGACTGTTTTACCAAGATAAGAATAAAGGTGAAAATAAGTCTTTATGCTCTAGGCACATATGTTTTGCTCTATGATAGCAGGAAGCCCATCCATTAGCTTTTTAGAGAGCTGTTTTCTAGTTGACGTAACAGAAAGAGATTTTAAGTCATCAGAAATAACACCAAAAATCCCCTTAAGACCTGTGTTCCTGCTGGGCTCCCTTTCAAAATCTGCTAGGAGTTTCACTCTTCTATGCTACATAATGCAATATTTTTAACATGGACAGTTTTGATTCGCTGTATGTACGACTACCTATGACGATACCACTTCTGCAATAATATTTCTAAGCATCATGGGTGAGGTTAAGCACTGCTTTGTTACAAAGACTCTCATAACTTGATCAAGCTGCAAAGCTAGGGCTGGCCTTTATGCAATCATCTGATTTTTATTACTCTGAACCTACCCTGCCATTAACCACACACAGAGAAAGTAAAATACATAAGAACTTCCCTGTTATTTATATGGGCTTATGTAACCATCCATCCAAAGCACCAAAGTATTAAAATATGCTGACAGAATCCTGGGATGGTGCAGGGTGTAGGGAGTGGGGGTGGGGAGTAGAGCAACCACCCGAAGGGCAGCTCTCATGACCACAGGTTCAAGGACTTGCTTCTCTTCGCACTCCTAGAGTCTCTGAACTTCAGGCTGGGGGAGTATGCAACACATGGATGAAGATTTCCCATTCTTGTATGGTCTTCCACCCTAAATAATGATCTTCTATCTTCCCTGTGTATCCACATTTACTATGTAGCATATCATAGACACTCAAAAAATATGTAAAAATGAATAATAGGAAAGGAAGAAATATTCGAAATTTGTGAACTTAGACAGTATGGTTTTGGGGCACCTGAGTGTCTCAGTTGGTTAAGTGTCCGACTCTTGGTTTCAGCTCAGGTCATGATCTCAGGGTTGTGAGATCAAGCCCCAAGTCGGGCTCAGTGCTCAGTGAGGAGTCTACTTGAGAGTCTCTCTCCCTCTCCCTCTGCCCTTCCCCCCACTCATGTACACTCTCTAAAATAAATAAATAAATCTTAAAAAAAAAAAAAAAAAAGAACAGTATGGTTTTGCCAAGATTCCCCAAGTTATATCAATATGCCAGGCATATTGGGAAATTCAGAGAAAAATATTCATGCTTTGCAAACTATAAATCTGAGCATACCTCTCCCTACTTAAAGACCTTCGATGGCTTTGCACTGCATTTAGGTTAAATCCAAGCATCTTCCCATGGCTAAAAAGTTTCTGCCTGCTCAGACCCTCTGTCTATCATGCATAGTTCTTTCCTTCTCCTCCTACACACTCTACACACTCTGGTACATTTCGGTTCTCAGAACCCATCTAGCTGTTACCTTGCTTGGAGGACTCTCACCTGCCCCATTCCAATATTTTTAAGACTAAGTCCTTCTTTTGTTTTAGATCTCAACACCGAGTCACTCCTTCACTGAGACCTTTTCTTATTACGTAAATCAGGTCAAACATTATGGGGTTTTTTTGTTTGTTTGTTTTTGCCAACTTTATAATCTCGCCTCTTTTCTGTTTTCTCTACTGGCCTTAAATATAACTTTCCAATCATTTATTTATGTAAGTCTTTACCGTATGTGTGTGTTTGTATGTTTTTGTCTCTGCATTAGGAAGTCTGTCCCATGAAGGCAGGGTCCCCTTCTGTCCTGTTCACCATTGTATCCCTAGCATCTAGCACAGTGCCTGGAAAATGACAGAAGTTCAGTAAATACTTACTGATTTTAAAATTGAAGAGTTAGGCACCAGGCAACTGGAACTTTACTATTTCCTCCTGAAACTATATCTCTGGGAACATTTTTAAGTATAGTTGTTTTAAAGCATCTCTGACCCACGTTTTTCAGGCTATCCTTGGAGTAAGGAGTCATTACATCTCTAATATGAGGATCAAGTGACCAGCTACTTGGACAGTTGAGCCATTTAAATATGATCCATTTGTAAGTACAATTTTAGGTCATTTTGCTGAGTATAAAATTACTTGTATTTAAAGGGAGCAATCCCTTTTGGAAATTTGGCTCATTAGCAACACTGAGGAGTAATGGAGTGTGATCAGAACATCAGTGCTTCCCTCCAGGGCAGCCGTGCCTTGGGGCCACTGTCTAATAACTAATCTCAACTTGCTAGCAAAGGAGCCTCTCCTCTGAGTCCTGAGAAACCTGCCTGAGGCTAACAGCCATATGCCTTGCTCCTGGCCTATCTTATTTCACAGAACTACAGATCCTTCTTTCCAATTCTGAAGTGCATTTTGCTTCTTTAAATAGTAAAGAGTGATCCAAGTATCAATCACGTGCAATGTCCAGTGCCAGACACGTGCTCTCAGCTCTTTATTATTAACGGATCCCCCCCCCCTTATGCATTCACGTCTCAGTTTTGTATAAGTGGATAAATTTGGTGAGGGTTGGGCGCCTGGGTGGCTCAGTTGGTTAAGCGACTGCCTTCGGCTCAGGTCATGATCCTGGAGTCCCGGGATCGAGTCCCGCATCGGGCTCCCTGCTCAGTGGAGAGCCTGCTTCTGCCTACTTGTGCTTTCTCTCTGTGTGTCAAATAAATAAATAAAATCTTTAAAAAAAAAAAAAATTTGGTGAGGGTTCGTTTTCACTTCGTGACAGTCGCCCTGCTTGTTTAAAATTCTCAGAAGCACGGCCCATGCCGTATGGAGATGAAATGCACAGAGTCCCTGGGAAATTTAAGTAGAAAGGCAACAGCTATGTCTGCCAGGTTTATCGGAAAGCAGAGTTCTTCTCCCTCGCTCTGTACATCTTGCTTTGAGAAATGCGCAAAAGGTCAGTTGGAATGCAGTCTCATCAAGTCAGCCCTCATCATAAAAGGGCACACGTTAGGTCTTGAACAACTCACAACTATTCTGGCACTTCTTGAGTTGCCCGCACAGTGGGTCATGTTCCTTGACAGTGTAATCACCACACAAAGGTACTTCAGTTGTCCAATTGAAACTTTATGGAGTTGATGGGTTTTTGAATATACTCAGCACTCTCCGAAAAGTTTGACATTGCTAAAAACTGAAAGTGTTAGGATAATTACAGCCCTGAAAGGGCATCCACACGGGCTTTGTAACATGACTAGCAGTATCGACGGTAACAATTTCCAAGGAACTACAAAGACTGAATGCTCTAGTTAGAGGGAAAAAAACATGTATATAAAAAGCAAAAAGACAATATGAAGTAAGGGCGCATAAGTAAGGACAAGTATCTCCCTTCCATTCTTTAAACTGTGCAGTGCTATCCTATTGAATCTAGAAAAATTTAAAACTAGTTATCAGTTACAATTACTACTTACCATTCAAAACTAAATGACTCCACATGACTTACCCATGATCACTTCTAACCCTTCTTGTCCTCCTGCTCACTCCTCATCTCCTCCAGGCCAGGCTTGTTTCTGCCTCAGCGCCTTTGAGTTGGCTCTCTGACTTGATGCTTACTACCCAGATGATAGAAAACATCTCAGCTCCAAGGATCCCCCTGTCCCCACCACCCCCACCCCTGTTTCATTTCCTTCAGGCTTCTCACAATGATCTCTTACTAAAATTATCTTATTTACTTGTTTACTGGTTTTTTATTTGCCTTTCCACTCCAGGAAGTAAGCTCCATGAGGGCAGGAACTTGGTACATCTTATTTTCTGCTGCGTATACAGGCCCTATGTCTGCCACACTGTATCCTTAATAGAGAAGTTCTGGATGAATAAATTAACGATGAATAAACATTAGTGATAGTGACAAACACGTGAAGGCTTTATATTAATAGAGCACAGCATCACACAGCACTGTAAGGAAAGTATAAAACGGGTGGAGTAGATACAAGGACCAGAGCAGTTCAGGGGAGAGGAATCCCTTTGGAATAAAACCAACAGAAGGGGTCCCCTAGGCAGCTGGGCCATAAGAAAAGGGTGAATTTGGGGACAGGAGGCTTGGAGGAAGGGATCTGCTACAACAAGTGTAAAGGAGGAAGCAATGTATATAATATATTAGGGGGCATATAAATTCATCACAAGATAAAGGAGAGGGTTCAAGTAGGAAAACAATAGGAAATGAGAACAGAGCCTCTATGTGGAAGGCTTTGAATGCTAAGTTAAAAAAAAAAAAAGGTAGTATAGGATTATAAGCATTGATGATAAAATTACAAAAGAGCAAGACAAGTAGAATAACAGCATAGGGTTAAAAGCCTTGATAAATTATAAAAGAGCAAGAAAACGGTCATCACAACGATCAGAAAGTGTTACCTCTAGGTAACGAGGTGTTATCAAAAGACAACATGGTCACAGAAGGCTGCCAGAGAAGCTTCTAGAACACTGGCAATGTTCTGTTTGTTGATGGGGCCATTGCTTATACAAATACCTGCTTTGCAGATATTCTTTTAATTGTATACATATGTGCATATGCTATCTTTTTTAAAAAAATTTTTATTTATTTATTAGAGAGAGAGAGCACAAGAAGGGGGAGTGTCAGGCAGAGGGAGAAGTAGACTCCCCACTGATCAGGGAGCCTGACTTGGGGCTTGATCCCAGGACCCCGGGATCATGACTTGAGCCGAAGGCAGACACTTAACCAACCGAGCCACCCAGGCACCCCAAACACACATTTTTTAAAAGGCAGTAAAACATGAAGGCTAGGAGGGTAGGCACTGTGTTACGATGGCTGGGCTTCCATCCCAGCTTTGCCACTCTCCACCTGTGTATTCGACAGCATGTTCCCTCCTTCCTCTGAGCCTCAGTTCTTCCCTTGGTAAAAATAGGGATAATTTACTACCAACTTCATGGGTTGTCATGAGAATGAAATGAAAGAATACAGACAAACCATTTAAAAGGATGCATGGAAGGGTGCCTGGGTGGCTCAGTTGGTTGGGCGACTGCCTTCAGCTCAGGTCATGATCCTGGAGTCCCTGGATCGAGTCCCGCATCCGGCTCCCTGCTCGGCAGGGAGTCTGCTTCTCCCTCTGACCCTCCCCCACTCATGTGCTCTCTCTCTCATTCTCTCTCTCTCAAATAAATAAATAATCTTTAAAAAAAAAAAAAAAAAAAGGATGCATGGAAGATAGTAACATTCCTTGTTGGTATCTGTTCTCATTAATTCCGTTGGCCTTTGTATGTCAATTGCATTCGGTTGGGTTGGGTCTTCCCTGTGTTGTGTGTTGATAAACAAAAGCAGGTGCCATGTTTTTCCTGAAAAGGCCCTCACACCTATGGAGACCCGGTTAACAAGACTCCATCCTGGTGACCCACATCACAGAGACTCCCTCCTTTATCCAAACAATATACCCCAGAAGCTCCAGTGACTTAGGGTTTGAAGATTCATGAGCATGCATAGATCTCGAAGATGCAGTGTCTTCCCAAGATGGATTACTACTGACCTACTGATCTTGGCCTCAACCTAAATTTGAGAAATTATGGAATTGACATGCCAGTTTCATTATCATTAAGAATCTGTTTTCATATTCATGCCATCTAAAATCATCTCCTAGTGCACACATGCAGTAATATCAGTGCTCTCGGTGAGAAGGTTTTCTGGAAGTTTAATATGCATATAGGTACTTACTATGTGCCAAGTCTTGCTTTAGGCATTTTTACAAATGTTAATTCATTTAATCCTTATAATCACTGTTTAAGCTATTACCAGTTTTAATACAGGGGAGGGATAAGAGTCCAGTTCAAAAACTATGCCCATATACAAGAATGATCTGGTGTATTATTTTCTTAGGGCTGCTGTAACCAAGTGCCACACACTAGATGACCTAACCCAAACTTATTGTCTCACAGTTCTGCAGCCTAGACATCGCAATTAACTTATCAGCAGGACTGGTTCCTTTTGTGAGGTCTGTGAGGAAAATCTGTGCCACAGCCTCCCCAGCTTCTGCTGGTTTGCTGGCAATCTCTGGCCTTCCTTGACTTGCAGAAGCATCACCCCAATCTCTGCCTTTATCTTCATATGTTGTTCTCCCTGTGTGCAGGCCAAATCTCCCCTTTTTATAAGGACACCAGGAAACTGGATTGGGGCACATCCCATTCCAGTATGGCCTTATCTAATTTCAACTATTACATCAGCAAGGACCCTGTTTCCAAATATGGTCATATTCTAAGCTTCTGGAGATTAGGACACCGTTACATGAATTTAGGGGTACACAAGTCAACCCAATACTTGGAAAGCTCTTAAAAGCAAGGAAATTCTATGTTCATTTAGAACCTCCAGGGATGATGCCCGCTTTGCCATAAATTTCCTGAGTAATTATGGCCCAGCTATTCTGTAACTGGTCCATGGACTTGTACTTGGAAATAACCACTCTAACCCAAGGACATGATATGAAGAGTTTCTTCTGTCACAGATATTATGAGCAGTTGGAATGCTCTGCCTGCAATCACTCAGGCATGAGGAGCTAAGAATCCGATTTTAGTGAAAATCTTAGCAATGCAAAGGGAGGTACAACCGTGGAGAATGAGTGCATGAACCATATAATGAATATTTCAGTGAATGGAAATGTAAAGAGGGGAATCCTGTATGGCTTTAGGATTCAAGCCTGTCATCAAGATTGTTGACAAAGCTGAATGATTCCAGAGGGAGAAAGGGATTTTTTTCCCCTTTCAACAATGAAAAGCAACATGTATGAAGTGCTCACTCAGGCAAGGCACCACACCAGGTACCAGAAACAGAAAGGTGGGTGAGACTCCATGCCACATCCCAAGGAGCTCATGGTCTGTTGGGCAGAAAAGAGATAAAAAACAATAATACAATTTGATGAGAACAATAATTATTAAGATGACCAAGATCTATGGGAAGAATCCAGGGGAACATGGTGGGCTCCTCTGGCATCATGCAGAAGTGATTTCAGAAGCTTACACTAAGAAAAAAAAACATCTATAGACATCTTATCCTACAAAATAAAAGTTCATCAGAGTTTGACTATGAAGAGAAACTCTCTTCACAGATGACATGATACTTTATGTGGAAAACCCAAAAGACTCCACCCCCAAATTACTAGAACTCATTCAGCAATTCAGTAATGTGGCAGGATACAAAATCAATGCACAGACATCAGTTGCTTTTCTATACACTAACAATGTAACTGTAGAAAGAGAAATTAAGGAATCGATTCCATTTACAACAGCAACAAAAACCATAAGGTACCTAGGAATAAACCTAACCGAAGAGGTAAGGGATCTATACTCTAGAAACTACAGAACACTTATGAAAGAAATTGAGGAAGACACAAAAAGATGGAAAAACATTCCATGCTCATGGATCCGAAGAATAATCATTGTTAAAATGTCTATCCTGCCCAGAGCAACCTACACTTTCAATGCCATCCCTATTAAAATACCATTGGCATTTTTCAAGGAGCTGGAACAAATAATCCTAAAATTTGTATGGAACCAGAAAAGACCACGAATCGCCAAGGGAATGGTGAAAAAAAAAAACAAACCTGGGGGCATCACATTGCCTGACTTCAAGCTATATTACAAAGCTGTGATCACCAAGACAGCATGGTATTGGCACAAAAACAGACACATAGACCAATGGAACAGAAGAGAGACTCCAGAAATGGACTCTCAACTCTATGGCCAACTAATCTTTGACAAATCAGGAAAAACTATCCAATGGAAAAAAGACAGTCTCTTCAATAAGTGGGGCTGAGAAAATTGGACAGCTACATATAGAAGAATGAAACTGGACCATTCCCTTACACCATACACAAAGATAAACTCAAAATGGATGAAAGACCTCTATGTGAGACAGGAATCCATCAAAATCCTAGAGGAGAACATAGGTAGTAACCTTTCCTAGAGGAGAACATAGGTGGCCACAGCAACTTCTTTCAAGACACATCTCCAAAGGCAAGGGAAACAAAAGCAAAAATGAACTTTTGGGACTTCATCAAGATAAAAAGCTTCTGCACAGCAAAGGAAACAGTCAACAAAACTAAGAGGCAACCCACAGAATGGGAGCAGATATCTGCAAATGACATTACAGATAAAGGGCTGATATCCAAGATCTATAAAGAACTTCTCAAACTCAACCCTCAACAAATAACCCAGTGAAAAAATGGGCAGAAGACATGAACAGACACGTCTCCAAAGAAGACATACAAATGACTAACAGACACATGAAAAAATGCTCAACATCACTAGCCATCAGGGAAATACAAATCAAAACCACAATAAGATACCACCTTACACCAGTTGGAATGGCAAAAATTAACAAAAAAGGAAACAACAAATGTTGGCGAGGATGCGGAGGAAGGGGAACCCTCTTACACTGTTGGTGGGAATGCAAGTTGGTACAGCCACTCTGAAAACAGTATGGGGATTCCTCAAGAGGTTAAAAATAGAGCTACCCTACAACTCAGCAATTGCACTACTAGCTATTTATCCCAAAGATACAGATGTAGTGAAAAGAAGGGGCACATGCACCCCAATATTCATAGCAGCAATGTCCACAATAGCCAAACTGTGGAAGGAGCCGAGATGCCCTTCAACAGATGAATGGATAAAGATGTGTTTCATATATACAATGGAATATTACTCAGCCATCAGAAAGGATGAATACCCACCATTTGCATCGACATGGACAGAACTGGAAGGGATTATGCTAAGTGATGTAAGTTAAGCAAAGAAAGACAATAATTACATGGTTTCACTCATATGTAGAATATAAGCAATAGCATGGAGGACCATAGGGCAAGGGAGGGAAAACTGAAGGGGGAGAAATCAGAGAGGGAGACGAACCATGAGAGACTATGGACCCCAGGAAACAAACTGAGGGTCACAGAAGGAAAGGGAGTGGAGGGTGAGGTAACAGGGTGGTGGGTATTAAGGAGGGTACGTGTTGTGATGAGCACTGGGTGTTATACGCAACTAATGAATCATTGAACACTACATCAAAAGTTAATGTTGTACTGTATGCTGACTAAATGAACATAATAAAAAAAAATATATGCATCAGAGGTGGGACCAACATTCAATCCTGGTACAAACAGGACCCAGATCCAGGACTACGGTTCTTATTCCTGCTTATTACACAGATGTACGCACGCATAAGGCACGGAAAATATCTAGGGCTAGGGGATTATGTGTTTTCTGAGGATTCGTTCCCTTTACAAGTTAAGTGTTTTTGTTTTTCCTAGTTTCTGTTTTCTCTGATATCTGTCCACCAAGCTATCCAATAACAGGGAGCAACATCTTAAATTTCTGTAAAAAAACAAACATTATCGAGCTCAAAGAAATCAAAGAACTTCAGGATGATCTGGTCCAAGTCATCATCACCTCCAGTCCTCCAGGATAGTATTTTTGACATAGAAACAGGTCATGTTAAAATCAGAAGTGAGGACCCATTACTGCTCAACTGAGCCTTTGCCAGGATTATTTTTGCATCATTTCAGGGGTGTCCACAACTTGTCAAGAGGAGACCGTACGTGGCTATTTCCTGTAGGCTACCGATTTATTTAGAAGGGATATCAATCAGAGCGAAAGGTAAGGTGGCAGCTGAGAGCGCGAGGAGAAGCATCTTTACACATTTTTCCCCTTGCCCCTTACTTCGTGTATAAAAGCTGATGCCAGTCTGTGCAGGTAGGACTCTGCCAGAGTGAAGGAAGATGACCAATCCTTGCTATGCCATAGATTCTTTATACTTAGGCTTACATCTTCCTTCCTTCCTTCAAAAAAAAAAAAAAATTTACAGCAATTATTTATGAATTTCTGGCCGTTTCAGTTTCCTATTGCTGCTGTAACAAATGATCACAAACTTAGTCAGTTATAACAATGCAAACTTATTATTGCACAGTTTTGTTGTGAGAAACAGAACACGGGTCACCCTGGGCTAAATCAAGTTTAATATCAAACAGGGCTGCTGTGTTCCTTCCTGGAAATTCCCCGCAATAATCTGTGTCCTTGCTTTTTCTAGCTTCTGGAGGCTGCCCGCCTACCCTCCTTGGTTCGCGGCCCCTTCTTTCATCTACAGAGCACATCACTCCAATCTCTGCTTCCATTGTCACAGCTTTGCTGATTCTGACCCTTATGTTTTCCTTTGCTAAGGGTCCTTGTGATTGCATTAAGCTCACCCAGATGACCTAGGATCATCTTGGCATCTCAAGATCCTTAACTTGGTCACATCAGCAAAGTCCTTTTGCCATGCCACACTCATAGGTTATGGGGATTGGAGCATGGGCACCTTTGACAAAAGGGGGGGGCAGGGGAGACGTTATTCACCTACCACACTGAGTAAGGAGCTGTTTACAAGGTTTTGGCTCTCTTGCTTCTTGAACCAAACTACTCCGGGAAGACCACATCTTCATCTTTTAGTCAACCCTGGACAACATCTTAGACTCCAGTTTGTATGAGCTTTAGAAAGCCAGACTCTTAAAAACCACCAAAGGAGTGTTTCAGCTAAGACACGCATGTCTTTAGAGGAAGGAGGCAGATATGATTGATAAGGTGCTGAAAGTTAGCCTGTCTTTGCACCATTAGATTCTATGTAAGTTTCTTGTAGCTCCAGCAGAGCAGAGCATATTTCCTCCTGCAGGGTAGGCATATAGTAACTTTTATCTTTATTGAAAGAGTTAATGAGCCTATTATAAAAATAGGTGTAATTTGATATGCCAGTATTTTTGCATGGCAGGATCAAAATTAATTTAAAAATAGTAGGGTTCTAGTCAGACAGAAGGGACATAAAGCACTCAAAATTGGAAAAGTAGAAATTCATTTTAGTCCTCCAAACAGCTCAGAAAACAAAACAAAAACAAACAAGTGAAACTATTTATAACAAGCTCCCACTCTTTACAGTACCTGTTATATGTGTTACATATACATTTACTTGAATGCTTGATAATAATGTGAAGGTAAAACATTTAAAGGCAAATCGACCCACTTTCCTGGCACAGTAAATAAGGTCTGTGAAACTAGACATAGTAATTCAGTGTCATTCAAATAACACATTTTATCTTTTGTTTACCACCTGCTCCCATTCTTTCCTAAAACAAACTTGGCAACCATGCCTTGCTCATTTCATTTCATTTTCTATGAAAGTAAAATCTCATTCATAATCTCCACATCCTACAAGTCACTTGTAAATCTGATGTAGGTAGGCGCAAATTCATTTCCACCCACACAGTTTAAGGTTTTTTGTTTTGTTTTGTTTTGTTTTGCCCACCAATCAGCAATAATAATAAATAATGTTTAAGGTTTTCCCTAACCCCTGCCTCTCCGGCTAGATGCGGAAGCAGTAGCCCTTGTCCCCACCACCAGACATTTCTGGACTGAAAAGTGTCTTAGTTCTGTAATCTCAAAGAAAAACTCATTTTCTTATGCACTTTTAAAATTAATGGTCTATAATGCATTCTCTTTATGAGTGCAAGAGCATAGAATACAAAAACAAATGCTTATTTGTTCTCTCTGCTGAAATTGTCTAATGTCAGAAGAAGAAACTTTGCTTTCCACAGAAAATATTGGCTTCCCCATTAGCCATCTGCTAGATGGTGGGAATGTTCTGTGTGGCTTTCTCAGCTGGAACATTTGGAAAATGAATA
The DNA here is from genome assembly GCF_029215605.1 of Mirounga angustirostris. Classification (NCBI taxonomy): domain Eukaryota; kingdom Metazoa; phylum Chordata; class Mammalia; order Carnivora; family Phocidae; genus Mirounga; species Mirounga angustirostris. The sequence continues at coordinate 50,353,891 of NW_026991711.1, forward strand.
CATTGTTGCAAGAACTCACATTGTTGGCCATAATGTTTGTGATAATGTTGTTGACTTACCAGATGTCCTGGAAATTCCTGGGGTGGAAGTATTTCCAGTCGTTCCAAACCCCTCCGTTTCGCTGCAGAATGGTGTTTGGGATATACGACTTTCGCTATTTCTCACGGCTTACCATGGTATTTTTCATTCGGTCATTCTGAGACTAAAACAAGATGGGAAAAGATACCACTGAACTATTCCTGTTCTTCCAAACTCTGCCCTGCTCCTCAGTGCGTCACAGATCTCTAATTTGCCATTTTTCAAAATAATTTCTTCTCCAACCCCAACTATATGCATCTCTCTGTATGTAAGATTAAATAGCATGACCTTCCTAGTACTTGTCTCCAGCTGGTAGGAAAGCAACAAAGTCTAACAGTTGAATGCTTTGCTCACTCATTATGCCTAAGGAGCTTGTTTGAAATGTGAATAACTTCTGTTTTCAGCCCTGGCCCTCCCTTTTGAAATGAGATTAATGAAGTGATGAATAAAGTGAAGAGTCCTTTACACTTTGGCATGAAAATAGATTAGACTTCTTCTTTTGCAAATGGAATTATCTCTTACAGATCTGCTTCTCTACCTGTTCGCCTTTCATTTAAAGCAACAGAATTCTCTGAGCAGAGCGGGGGGGGGGCCTTAGTCTGGATGGGAATCCATTTTAATATTCCACGGAATTTTTTTTTTTAAAGATTTTATTTATTTATTTGAGACAGAGAGAATGAGATACAGAGAGCATGAGAGGGAGGAGGGCAGAGGGAGAAGCAGACTCCCTGCTGAGCAGGGAGCCCGATGTGGGACTCGATCCCGGGACTCCAGGATCATGACCTGAGCTGAAGGCAGTCGCTTAACCAACTGAGCCACCCAGGCGCCCAATTCCACGGAATCTTGACTGTCGTGCCAATCACACATGGCTATGTGTCTTTGTCAAACTCTACTACATGATTCATTTTTATCCCTTACTTCTATCAAAAGGACATACTATAAAGGTTTACATCTCCGAAGATTTTTAAAGGCAATTTAATTTATATTCGAGTACCCTATCCTACCACATCATTCCAGTTCCGTTTGCTCTTTGGAGTCACATGGTTTCAAGGCAAAGGGGTGGGCTGTCTGGCCTCATGTCACTCATCTTTGCAAGCACCAATAGCTACCTATCGTCCATCTTGGTGCTCTGCTGTCAGCTATGCCACAGCGATGACCCTGTCCCAGTGGCCCCCTCAGCTCTGCTGATTTCTTTCTGTTGCCTGTGGACGGGGGAATATCTGATGAGCTGTCTGGGGCATGTGCTCTCAGACGGACCCCAGAAGTTAGCCTTCCCCTCACTGGGCTTTTCCCTGACAAAGTGGACATAAGTGTTTTGCCCTTAGGTCTCACACCCTCTACTTACGTGGTTCTGCCTCCACAGTGCTCCCTACAAACAAAGCCAGGCCACTCCCCATCTCCTGGGCACACTGAGGTCTCTGTTCTCCCTTCCCCTTCCTTCCTCATCATTCTACCTTGAGGAATCCATATTCTGGAGGGCATAGCCTCTATTAGAACAATCTTCTAAAAGGGCCCTTTTGGGGAACGTACATCCCTGCATATGACTTTTCTCACCCCCATCCTTCCCCTGAGGTGAGAACTACAAAGCCAGCTAACTGCTTGAATGCTGGAAGGGAAGAAGGAGCAAGGAAACATGAAAGACATTTAAAAGCATCTGGTAATATCTCAGTCATATCATGCCACCATCGAGCTAGAAACAGAAGAGAGAAATAAACAGACAAGAAGGCCAAAATGGAGGATGGAGTGTCAATAACTTTTTTGGTAATTTTCTGATATTCTGAGAATTCTGCTCCAACTGCCTTTGATAGAGGCTGGTATCCATACAACACACCTCACACCTCCTCATTCTGCCCACTGCTCGATGTGCAAGCACCCTCGTATTTCCAACCTTGAATTTGATAATTGCCGAGAGTTATTCAATCTATGATTAAATTAATGAATAAATACAAATTGGTGACAGAAAAAACATTAACCACCATCTCATTGTCCTTTAACACTGTATGTTGTTCCAATGGAAAGTTGTTTTTTTTTTAATTAGCAAGTGCCATCTACTTTGAGAATATCCCCATAAGACAGAAAAATCATGGAAATGTAGGGCTGAAAAAACTTAAGGTTATCTAATACAGTGGTTTTCAAGCTTGACTATACCTATTAATCACCTGGGGAGATTTTACAAATACATATGTAATCCATCCTACCCTAAACTAACGGATCAGGTAAGTCCCAATCACTGATATGTTTTAAAAGCTCCTTAGGTGATTCTAACACATTGGGGGTGGTGAACCTCCCCCATTTACACAGGTGAGTTGTCATTTATCCAAGACACATCGTCACAAGTGAAAAAGCAACAGGTGACAACTGCTTCTCCTGACCCTTTCTCGTATATTCTTCCCACCACACCCCCACTAAATCCCAACATTATAAACCATCTCACAGTGTCCAAAGAGGTTCTATTCCAGTTTATTTCAATATTGAAGACAACACATTAGAACAGTATCAAATTTCATTCTCATGGTTGTCTCACTTCAAAAGCTCTAACATTTCCCCAAAGAATTACTCCACGGCCCCCCACCCCCACCCGGTCCCCATGTTTGATAAATGTTAAACAACACCTTTATGAGATGGCATTCCATTCTAGAGTGACATTTAAAAGCTCTGAAGTTTAATTGCTGTAGATAACCATCGATCATTGCTGGGATGCCCCTGCGACAGTGGACTTTGAGGTATGCCATCCATCTCCTGGCGGTCCTGTGGCTGGCCGCCTTCCCCTCTTCATCACTGCTTGATGGGGCTGATGGGGATCGCTGCCGCACTTCCAGAGAGCCTCCCATTCCCTCACCTGCTCTGCATGACTACTGAACTGAGCCGTGTTGTGACAGTCTGCCTGCTCTTCCCTGCTCAGATTAATGAATACAGCTTTAGCTGTTAATTCAAAGCTAGTCAAGCTTGTATCCAACAATTAGAGACCAATTTTCATCTTCAGCGTGAGGGTATGTGGGGAAGGGTGTGGGAGAGGAGTGCAATTTGGCGTGATTCTTTACATCTGGGGTGTGCGTGAAGAAGGAAGAGTAGGGGATCCTGAAGACAGTACCAGAAACTCTCATTGGTCTGGCTACAACAAGCCAAGCCGTTTCAAGCCTCCACTTCTTTGCCAGCTACAGTGATGCGACCCCAGGGGTTTGAGCTTCCTGCCCTGCAGCTAGACTGCAATCCATCAAAAATAACAAGCACACAGAAGGCCCCTGTGCACTCCTGCCTTCGAGGAGGGTCAGCAGCTAAGGCGGTCTTTGAAAGGGCTTTAGAATCAGAGCCCCAAATTTCCCACTCCTCTTTTCTTCCCTCCACCATAAGAAACGAAATGTTTACTTGTACACAAAATTATGTAAGAGACCTCATCTGCCCCCTTTCAAGGTCATCCAGAGCACCAAAGACAGAATACTCAAATTCTCAACCCTGAAATGTCCTCCCCAGTAAAGCAACGCCTACAAATGCTCTGTCTTGCACGGAAAAGCTATATATGGACCCCAGGTGCCAAATACTGTCAAGATGCTCTCCTCCTGGAATTTCTATTTACAGAAAGGAGAAAACAGGAACTACCAGAGCATTCCTGCCCCTGGTTACTGATGGTAGAGGTGGTTCAGAGGCACACATGCCCATCCAAGGTAAGCTACACCTTTGCCCTGGGAACAGAAATCTCTCCCAAGTCATTTTGACTGATTTTACCTTTTAAGCAGGTGGCCTGGGGTGGGAGCACAATACATAGCAGTCGGCGGTAGTAGGTAATGTTGATAAAGTCTAGTTACTTGCCTTATTGAATTTCTTTTTGCTCTGCTGCAGTATTTAGCAGATGTCTTTGGCATCGGATTAGCTCGGCTATGCAAGGAAGGATCAAGAATGGAATTGCTGTCCCCTCCTAAGCAGCGCACCCACGGGGACCACGTGGAGATGGGAGAGGTCATACCATCTACGTACCTCCACCCACAGGTGAAAGGCAGGAAGAGAGTCAGAAGCAGCACAAGCTATAACCCTTTCTCCGGATCTCCATGAGGCTCAAATGTTTGAAGTCTCTGTTTGCTACTTTTAAGGGGTGTCAATTATTTTGTCTGAAAACTAGCGATTAAAAAGACCTAACTTACAGAACTGATGCTGGCAATAAATGAGATAAACGTAAATCAGGTAGCGTAGTGTCTAGCACATAGGTTGAACTTAATAAATGATACAGTGGAAAACATATCAATAATGGGTCGTGTCTCCCTGGGAGTTTACACCTAACTGGGGACACATACAGTAATGGAGCAAATAAATAAATGGTTATACATTGAGTAAGGCCTAGCAATGACGGAAGAAACAGTGACTCTGATAGAGAATAAGCAGGAAGGAGGGTGGTCGGGGGAGCCACTGTGAGGAGGGGATATTTAAGCTGCAGCCAGACAAGGAGAAGCCAGAAGAGCCGGACGTGGGCAGTCCAAGCACAGGGAACAGAAACCACAAGACCTACGAGGCGGCAAAGACAGGAGAGCAGCTGGAACGTGGACATCCAAGGGAGAGAACAGGGTGAAGGGGGGTGGGACAATTTTGATTGTGCTTCGAGTTCTTGTTCCTCCAAGTGTGGTCCTGGCATCACCTGGCGCTCGTCGGAAATGCAGAAATTCAGGCGCCACCCCAGACCACCCAACCAGAATCCGCATTTTAACAAAATCCCTGGACAATGCCTTTGCACGTTCTGAGATTAAGAACACTGCTTTAGGAAGCCGCTGAAAAGTTTAGGTGGCACAGTGGTGTGATGTGCTTTGCATTTTTAAAAGATTCACTCCAGATGCTATGGTGAAAATGGATTAGGAGAAATAGAGCATATTTTTACTGCTATTTATGATTACTTTCCAAGTTACCTGCCTAGTTTACCATGCCTTCTCCTTCCAAGGCGGGGTCCTGCTGTAATCTGGCCATTTTCCACCTGAAGTCAGCCCAGAGGCTACTGCCCTGCTCTCTGCTTATCCACTGCTAAGTGCCACTGTCCCCCTGCCTTGTATTTTCAAGTATCACCCGTTCCTGTGTTCCCCAGACCTCAGCTCTGCCCACCACATCAGGAAGCCCACCCTCTCACATCCTGATGAACCCCTCGGAGGCTGGAGACAGCCCTGCCTTTGATCGTGCACCCCACACCTTCAGCTGGCTCACTGCCAGACCGGGCCTCTCCTCAGAGGTGGTTCCTGGCCACACCTCTCTGTTCCTACGGCATAGCCCCCATACCCCAGGAATTCAGAGACCAAGTGAAAAATGAGCATTCCTAGCCACTATAATTAGATTCCAAGAGGAGAAGGGACTTCATAAGTAAATGCCAACCATCTTCATATTAAAAAAAAAAAAAAAAAAAACGTTTTTAATCGATTGTTGGGGGTGAGCTGTTAATGAGCTAACCACTTTTAATTCAATATTTGACAGTAATTGCAACAGAATTACATTTAACAAGAGAAGAACCTCTATGGCTTTTTAGCAATCAGATGAGGTAATAGAACAGTTGTTAAGGAACTGAAATATAATCAAAGGAGCCTTCATGTCTGTTGCTGAATCTGAGTGACAAGACTACCAACAGTAAGCCCAAAGATGGCTAATACCAGTTGTCTGGAATAAGAAATACAAGATAGCCCTGTGCTTAGTGGAGAAGAGTCTAAATGCCTAGGCTGGTGGAGCAGGTAGGTTGTTGAGGACAGATGGAGATCTTGCTCAGCTAAAAGCGGTCGAGGAGGCCGGGAGCCAGGGGCAAAAAAAAAAGGGGGGGGGCGGCATTTCTTAATGATTTCTAGTGAAAGTTCATAGGTAACTTTTGCAGCGATACTACCAGTACATTGAATCCCTCCCCATTCCGTGGCCACGGTGCAGATGCTTTTCCCTCATTCTGTGATGTGCTCTGGAGGGCAGGCATCGGGCACGTTGGTGCTCAGCACCCTTCTCAGAATGGCATCATGAAGCAGCCCTTATATTAGCAGAGTTCAATCGGCCCTGTGAAATGAGGGCACCATTAAAAGGGGGGTGTTTATCTGAGAGAGGTGAGCCGGTGAGAACATCACGAGGGTTGAATCAGGTCGCACTGCATCTCACCCTTGGGAGGTCTGAGTTAGGCAGCTGGGGACACCACGGAGGCATGGCTCCGAAATTGTTTTCATTTCGCACTTTCTTGAAACCCTCTGAAGAAGCTCACCTTTCTCACCTCAAATGGCTATGTCATCACCTTTATTTCTGCTCTGACTCTGGCTTTAATGGATTTTCTGAGCTTCTAGCTTTGAAACCGTATAGAAAGAACAGCCTCACCCGAGTACCACAGCTGTTAGATCACATGTCATCCGTCCTCAGGGACAGCTTTAACTTGAGAATGATGTTCACATTTGGGGGTTTAAAATCAAGCAAACAGATTCCATGTATTTTCGATGGTCTCTAAAAGGAGCTTCAGGAAGACGACTCTTATTTGCTCTCAATTTGACACTATATCTGTTATAAAACAAATAAAGGAAGTCAAAATGTCATTTTCGACGGTATCTTTGGGGGGAAATAATGTTAGAAGGGAAAAAAAAATCGCTAACCAAATATTCACATTGCTTTATAAGGGAAAAGAACCTTTGGATACAAAGTTCATATTTGACAGGTAATGTGACAATAAAAGGGGGAGAAACATGAATTAAAATGCAATGAAAAGTTCATATTCTCCGTGCACAGAAAAATAAGTGAATGTCCTTAAATTGATCAGCTCTCCAGCTGGGAGGCTTCAGATGATTGATGAATGCGTGATGGTTTTTCTTTTAGATATATGTTGAATCATGGTGAGGAGATTAATTGGAGTCACCTTTTTAAGAGAATACATAAATGCATTTGTAATGTACTGTGCTTTGCTTAAAGTAGAAACTTAAAAGTGCTTTTACAATTAATCCAAAACCAAGGGATAGGCTGATGGTGGAGAACCATCTATGTATTTAGTGTAAAGAAAAAAAATGCTCTAAATATTGGAATTCATTGGGAAGCTAAACCTAAAGGTGGTGGCAGAGGGCAAAGGCAAAATTTGTGGCTAAACACTGAGGGGAGGGCCGGTAATGGGTCATCAGAGCCACAAACCACTAGGCGGGTTTCAAGTTCTCATCAATAAAACCCAGGAGACCCACCGGCTATCATGCACCAGAAAGACAGAAGCTGAAAAAGTGTTGAAGCGAATCCTATTACATGCATAAATGTAATTCTCCAAACTGACTACTTGTGAAAATCACGTGGGAAGCTTCTGAGAGAAGAGATTCTAGGATTCCCTTGACATGGAATTAAAATCGCTGACTGGACCCCAGGATATTTCCTAGAGTTCAGAATCTCTGCTTCTTTTGTCGGCTGAATCAACATGTTTTTAGACCAATGGTTGAGTACGAGGTATGGGGCCCCCATTTGAATGACAAAACACTTGGAAGATCACTGTGTTTGGAGCTGTAGCGTCTGCTACTATTGCTGAATGAGAAATTCAGCAGGCTTATATGCATAGTAGCTCTGAGGTCAGTGGTTGGGAATCAGTGACAGGGAGCATGAGCTTCATGGGGGCATGTACTATCTTCCACCACTGTTTTCCTAGACCCTAGCACCATGCCTGATAGATAATGGGTGATCACGAAACATTCAACTAATTAGGGAATCAGAAGGCCCCCAAATTATTGTTTCATCTCTCTTTCAGGTAAGAGTGAAGATTTAGAAATACTATATCCAGTGGTATTGCAAAGATCAGAGTGGAGAGCACTTCATACCCAAGTTTTATAATCTCAGAACAACTGGACCCAGGAATCTTGCCCACCTTGACCTTTGAGACCTTTGTGATTATTCCTTTGTATCTTGTGCTTATCCCAATGACAGGTTCACAGGAGGTGTACAATAAATGTACAATAAATAACATTTGTTCAACAAATCAATGTATCCTTTCTTAGGATCATTAGGAGAAGTCAGATTCATCAGTTATGAGGAAAATTTGGGGGGGACCTCTTCCAATTATCTTCAAAATAAAAACACACTAAAGAGAAACTACATCTATATCTAAGCTATATGAATGCCATTAATTTACATGATTCTTAGATCGAGAGAAAGCTATTTTAAGTTTCTTGAATGGTTAACTTCTTTTATTTTATCAATTCTCTATTAAATCAATAGAAATGAAGATGTATGAAACCTCATGGTGTTTCCCCATCATATCCACCATGATTCACCTGTTTCTATGGATTTGCCAGCCAGAGTGACAAGTAGAATCAGGTCTCAGGATTTCTGATAGCCTTCACTACCTGTGGCCCCTCCATGGCCCCATGTCAGATGTGAGCAGAAGTGCTGTGGCCAACTTCCACATTATCATCTTAGGAATGAAGCTGCCAGTCTATGCCTCCCTCTATTTTCTCGTTCTACTGGCTGGCATGTGGACGTGGCAGTGACTCAGACACGGACACCACCCTGAATGATGGTGGAGCCACAAGATGGAAGGAACCTGGGTCCCAGCATGACTGTCATGAGCAAAGCCTGCCCCATAAGCCTAAACTGCTCACCTTTGGACTGTTATGTGAAAAACAATAAATTTCTTCCTCGGGTCCCTATATTTGTGATTTTTGTCTTTCAGAAATTTAGCTAATGCCTAAATTTTATACTCCTTATTCTAAAGTTCTGGGATTTCATTTATGTCCAATAGGCAAAACATCTAATGATTTGTCCCCAGTGGGTATACTAGTTGCAAGTTTTCCCCCAAAAGGGATTGTATGGATTAAAACAAGTATTCTGCTTTGTTATTCTACACAGATGACAACCACCGATAGAAAATATTCTCAAGACAACTGTGCCAAGTAGTGAAAAACGGTGAGACCACAAAGCTAAAAATATTATGATACACAGTATTTTTTGACCTAGATATATCATTGGAAGGTGCATTTTGTTTGGCATACTTGAAACACATTCTCAGTGACAAGAAACAATATTTGTGAGTTTATTTCTGGGCATGTGCATAGAGTTAATTAGCAAACTCCCAACTTACGATGCATGCAAATTTCAAAGTTCAAGAAGTGGCAATTTACTCACATAAACCTTATGCAGCTTTTATGGTTTTGTCAGATATGCTTACTTAAATGCATAAATTAAGTACTATGTGTTGTACCCACTTAGAAACATGGCAGGATTCCTTGGGAGAAGTGAAAATTAAAATGTCAGAAAGAAAAAAGCTTTGTCGTCTCACCCTCAAAGGTGCACCATGGGATGAATGTCAGTTTTTGGAGATGCATTGGCTGCCGGGCCAAGTGTGGCAACAAAATCTGGTGCTTCTCCTAGGCCACGCCTCCTGACACACACACTTAATCCTGGCAGAGGGGAAGTCTGTCATGCTGGGCACTGAGGACACCCATGCTTCAGGGAAATGGTCAAGCACAGAGTTCACCTCTCCTTTTCCCAGTGTTTCATTGAACATTTCAGGACTAAAAATGGGGATCCAAGATTCTCAGGTCAAGGTTCCTTTGTTTTTCCACATAGAGCAGAATTCTTAATTTTGTTCTTTTTGCCTGAATGGTCTACATGTTCCTGGTGGAAGGCTAAATTTTCCTTTGCCCTGCCTCCTTTATGACAGAAACAATCCCCTATTTTAAAAGATAAAGATTACCCCCACAGTACTCTGTGAAATTGCTTGCTACCATAATTACTCACTTAGTATTTTTTAAATGTTTGGCTTAGGACTACTTTAAAACAGATTACTTATTCCTGTGTTAGTTGAGATTGTTCAACAGCTTCCACGATGTATTTTAAGTGACTTAGGTATCCTTGAAGGTGATGAACAGGCTTCTCCAACAACATCTGGCATTTCAAAATGGTGCACATGTGTGTGTCATGTGCACATGCATGCACACATGCGTGCGCACACACATTTACTCTTGGCAAGACTGAATGGGTCAGCAGACATAACAAAGCACTTTGTTTTATGTTGGGTTTTTAACTCATCATGGCAAAGCTGGTTACCTTTTACAAGCTGGTCAGAAGTTTAACCAACCAGAAACTTGGCTCTGACCAAGTTTTTATTAATAAAAACATGAGAAAGGATAAATGGTTACTGAATACGGTTTACTTTCGGTAGACATTTTTTTAAAAGTTAGTGGGCCTTCTGGGCAGTGGGAAATAATTAAGTTCCTTGATGCTTAAAATTAAGAAAAATCTATCATTTTCTCTGGAGATATTAATATTGTATCCCAAGATAATTTAAACAATTTCTTGGTCATGCTGTCAAACTATCAAATGGGATAATCAGGGAGAGTTCTGCTCGTCTTCCATCTCAACTTGATTTTGCCAATAGAGCAGATGTCAAAGGGCAAAGAAATCCCTTCTATTTTGTAAACATTTACTACTCAGAGAAATAATAAAAATGGAAACTGTCCACTGTGTCCTCCTGAACATTTTTCTTTGTCAAAAAAAAAAAAGAGAGAGAGCGAGCGAGAAAGAAAATCCTCATTACTTCCCATTCAACTCTCCCCTATTTCTTAATTTTAAACATTCAAAGTACGTTTTTGACTGACTAGTTCCCACCCTATCCACACTGCCACAGGCTGTTTAAAGGAACATAAAAGGGAGAGGATGTGGCATCATATTCCATTGTCACCGTGGCCCTCTGCACCGAGCCCAGCCGTCTGAAAGAGATCCCCATCTCTGGGTCTTATATCGAGTGTTTACTTTTCATCATTTCAAAGTGTTTCTCTCCGATACCACTCCTGTCAAATTTATGAATAAGTCTGGAAATTTTCAAGATAAGCTGAAATTGGTCTTATTTGTTGGCTTCTGACTCAAATTCCCTCTACCTCTTCAGGGAGGAAGCTACTGATTTTAGAACCCAACTGCTGTATGTTTCTTTGCCCCAGCTGGAGCTGTAAATCACACTTGGTTTCACAGATTTGATAAAGCCTGTGAGCTTATAATGTCCCTGCCAGAACGAGCCAAGAGTTACTTCCTGGGGGAATGAAGCCAGTCGGCAGAGCCTCCAGCCCCATAAATATGACCCTATTAGGCTGAAGTTAGTGGGCCTGTCTAAAAGTGGGGATTTGCCCAAACAGCTCCACAAAGTAGCATGATCAAAGTGATAAGAGAAATTTCCTAAAACGACAAGGGGAAAGAAAACAACAGAGAGTTCTGTGTTGATTTTTGTCGTCTGCCCTTCAACTCTGCTTGGATTCTGCAGCAAATAAGATTTCCTACCAATACATGACCTGTTTCTATATAAAAACATGAGCTTATCCACTAATACAGCCCATCTCTCACACCTCAGATTCCACATCACATCACAAGCTGCTGTTTCGAAAAGTAAGAGCACAAAGACTTGTACAGGTTTCAGCAGTGGTGGGGAGAGGAGCAGGGAGTTACAAAAATTCAGATATCAGGCTTACACATGTCATGTCTTTCCAACTTTAAAAGACACTTAGTGCCCTTTGAGGGTGCGGGTGAAGACCAATGGTAATGGCAGAGAAGAAATATGTTGTCGCATGGAAATATGTTTTACCCATGAGTAAAAAGGGAATATATAATAGAACTGATAATGGTTTATTATCACAAGAACTGCCTTGCTCAGTTGGCTCTTATGTGACTCTATCAAAGACCATCTGTAAGATAGAAACACATTGTTTGAATATTCACTCGTTATTTAATTCATGCGCTATATGCCGCGCATCTCCTACACACACACACACACACACACACACACACACACACCATGCATTTGCTTCTAATATTACTGACACAAAGAACATGCCTGCCTGGTTTAGGGGAGGAGAGGGAGAGCACAGACAAGCATTTAAAATCTAAAAGACAAAAGGAAGTTTGGATTTTTTTTTTTTTTTTTTTTACTCAACATAGATGTACTTTATTTCCAGTTTATCCCCAAATAAGGGGGGGGGAGTTATAATTCACTATACACATGAATCTGTTTCGTAAGTCTTCAGTAATAAAGTCTGAGAATAAACGACTCTAAGCTTGAAGTACTAAGACATCAACGTTAGACAAACTTGAATAAATGACAATGCATTGTTTTTATTCTCTGACATTGTCTTTAATAAGATAAAATTTTAAAAGAGAAATCTCTAAAAATCTGACAGGAGCCTTAAAGATCAAATAGTGCAACACTATCATTGTATTGATGGGCAAATGGAGACCCACAGTGGTTGGGATGCCTAACATTGCACAATTAATTGCTGTGGGATGCAGAAATGATTAGTCATAGAAAGGGATTGAGATTACACCCGGCGTGATTTACCACTACGTGAAATAGGAATTGTGCTCAGGCTCGTTCCTGTGCTGTGGTTTTCTTTGTTCAGGGTGCTCCAGGAAAAGTGAATATGTGATTAAGATAGATTTTTCATCTAGGCCCTGAAAAGGCTTTCCTGCCAGGGAGAACTTGCTTTCAAGTTTCTCTCTCCACATGGTCTTAACAAATTAATGGATGAGACTGGGATTAAAATATCTCAAATTAGACACCAAATTCTGTGAATTGTTGTCACTATATAATTAGAATAAAAATCAAAATTGAGAACCTGCCAGTTCCCAGAGCTTTTCAGGTCTTCACAAAAGGGGAACTCACTGTCTCTTCATCTTTTTATTAGGGACAAAACCCACTGACTAAGCATCGCCCACTTTGGGGAGACGGTAATGGGCCGCATTTCATCATGTGCAGGCCTCCCACACAGAGTTCAGTTATCTAGCCCCTGGAAGGAGACACTGCAAAACAAATTAAGCAGGCATTGGTGGACTGAAGGCCCCTCATCTCATCCTCAGTGAGGGGACGAGCTCAACTGTGTCACGTGATGGCCCACTTTGTACCAAGTCGCTCGACACGCGAAAGTCCATGCTCTGAAGCCATCATCTAAGGCACGTCTGCTCTGGCTGCACCTCACAGAAGGCATCCCCTTCCTAGAAATGCCTCTAGGGGATAATAGAACCCTGCTGCAAATGAGAGCCACCATGTCAATCCAGAAAATAAACACAAGTGGTGATACAGTGTCTTCCTGCTTTCTTCCCATACCCTGTGCCCAGTGAAAAGCATAAGGTTGGGAACAAGATGCACACGGTAATAAAGGACATTCAGGGAGAGCATCTGTGATAATTCCACGGGAGTCATGCCAACAGAAGGGTCCTGAGGAAGTGCCTATGGAAACTCCGTTTTCCAGGAACAGTATTTAAAGTGGATTGGCCAATCCCCAAACGCCTTACTTTTATTCCTATGCTGTTCCTGCTTCAAATAGTTACTCTTGCAGCTCCAGGGAAGAGTATGGTGACAGAGAACTTCTCCAGCTGCCTTCCATTGAATAAGTGGGAAAGGCAGAAAAGCAAATTCCTTTTTTTTTTTAAAGATTTTATTTATTTATTTGAGAGAGAGAGAGAGAGCATGCGCACACACACACAAAAGCAAGGGGAGGAGCAGAGGGAGAGGGAGAAGCAGGCTCCCCGCTGAGTGTGGACGTCAACGAGGGGCTTTATCCCATGACCCTGAGATCATGACTTGAGCTGAAATCAAGAGTCGGACATTCAATCAACTGAGCTACCCAGGTGCTTTCTTTTAATCAGCATACAACATCATTTAAAGCCCATCCCTAGTGACATTGCCCTAACATCTCATATTTGGAGACACCTGAGAGCATGCAATCAAATTTTGACATGGTCAGGTGGAGCTACTTTTTTCAGACCTTGTGAATTTCTAAGCTCATGGTACCCTGGGAGATTACAGAAATATTTCACTGGGGTAGTCATTATTTCTACATTTTGTGGCGCTTTCCAGTTTGCAAACAGTTTTTACATGTGTCACTTTATTTAATCTTCACAGCCTCACAATCAAATTTTTTTCAAGGTTTAATTTTCAAGCAATCTCTACACCCAACTTGGGGCTCAAACTTAACCCGGAAATCAAGAGTCCCACGCTTCACTGACTGAGCCAGCTAGGTGCCCCAGAAACTATCAATTTTAAAGAAGATATTGAGGTTCATAAAATTTAAGTGGCTTGCCACAGCTCACACAACTGGGAAAAAGAGACACAACTGAACACACATGCAATAGACTTTTGCCATTTTTGTTCATCAGCACTAGCGGGGTGCACTACTTTGTGTTTCTTGATAGAAGGCATGGCCTAATTCCCCACCACAGTCAAGTCACTGGATGTTATATATGTACAAATGTGCCATAAATAACAATGCCCTTTGCAAAGCTTATAAGAAATTCCTTACCCAGTCGGCCATCACCTCTACTTATTGCCCTTTTCCTCCCACGCCATTTCTCTCTGGTCAAAGCACTATCTCTCCTGAACATGAGACACTAGTTTTTCTGATTTTTAGGACAGCGTATATTAGGTATTTCGAGCTTTATTGAATATCAAATTTAATTATTATAAGAGGCTGAGGGTGTTGGAAAAACCACTGATACTGAAATTGGACAATTGGATGTGTCACGCAGGGTTCTTCACTGCAAATAACAGAAACTGACCATGGCTAACTTAGCAGACAGGGGATTATTGCAGGGCTATTGGGTAGCTCATGCAATAAACAGTAGCTAGGCTCCAGGCAGCTGGGTGGTTTCATCTTTGTGCTTAGAGGTCTCCCCACTTGACCCTCACCACCACTGTGCTGGGCACAGAGCTCCCCATTTGCTCTGGGTGGCACGTGATGCTCCCTTTGCCTTTCATTCCTCCCTCAAGTTTTAGGGACCAGAGGAGGAACCTGTGATCGGCAAAGTCTATGTCATGGGCTTGTACCCTAATCCCAGAGAACTGGGAGAAGGAGATCAACCCCTTTCTGCTTCTTTGATATCTGTGACTATAGACATTTACTGAAACAATTGTGAGAGATAGTGCTTTGACCAGAGAGAAATGGCGTGGGAGGAAAAGGGCAGTAAGTAGAGGTGATGGCCGACTGGGTAAGGAATTTCTTATAAGCTTTGCAAAGGGCATTGTTATTTATGGCACATTTGTACATATATAACGTCCAGTGACTTGACTGTGATGGGGAATTAGGCTATGCCTTCTATCAAGAAACACATAACTTCTAACCTGAAGTCTGTATACATTAAATTTTTGTCCTTTGGCATTATATAGGAGTTAATCTAAAAAGAGGCTAGAAGGACCAGTTATTGTCTTTTTTTGCTGAAATTGTCCAGGACCACTCTAACATATAGAAAGTGCCTCCCCACTGGAACTCATAACACTTAATGTGGAGAGCATCATTTGGCAAGCAACTACCTATTGTCTTATAACAATTTCTGCAGTAGTTTCCTATCTTAGACATAGCCTTAAATTTGGCTCTTAAATGTTTCATATACTACTGTCCATTTTTTTTACAATTAGAATTATGTCAAATTGGAAGAAGTCAGGGACTGGATACTGAATTTATAGCCTATGCCTATAAAAGGTACCTACTCCTCTGTAAATTTGATGCCAAACTGTTTCTTCTAATTTGAGACTAACCAATTATTCTGTTTCCTTCTATACCTTGCAACCACCTCTTTTTATATGTTCTCATCTGCTAGTGTAGTAACATACCTAGTAGATGAAAATCAGTGGTCAATTGGCTCAGGAAAGTCTCTGCCATCAGTGACTGCCCAATATTACTGAAGTAGCAGTTGACATGAAGTAGCCAGAGAGAAGGACTCTAGAAAAAGGATGGCAATAATTATAGGTAGGACAGGGATCCTTATAATAGGATTATGTTAAATATGAATACACACACATACACACACACACAGAGTATTTGTGCATTTGAAATACTCAGTGACTTCACATTTTGTATGAAGAGATCCTTCCCTCCTTGTCTCCCTGCCCCTGCCTAAAAGAACAGAACTCATACAAAAAGAATCTGTTGGTAATTGTCATTTTTGCCACAGACCCAATCTTTCCTAGTCATAATTATATCAAAAAAACAAAGCAAAACAAAACAAAACAAGCCTCTGGTAAATGCAGACAGTAGGCTATAGGGAGAACCGCTAGTGGAAAATTGGTGATGGTACATGCATATTTTAAAAACATTTCTTTCAACTGCCAGTCGCCCTGTCTAATCAGGTTACCTCTATTCTGAAGGAGCAAATATCAAAGTCAAGATGGAATATAAATGCAACATTATAATATATGGCATGTAGAATGAAGATATGGCAAAGGTTGACATTGATGATGATTAAACCATTTGGGATTTGGTCTTAGAGACATGAGGATGGAATCCATAATCACCAGCCCTTCCCGCCTCTTTATACAGTACCAGCTAATATACAGCGGCTTCGTAATTACCTACTAAAAGATAGGTGGGGAGTTCATTAACCACGCTAATTACAAGAACAATTTATGCTAAATCATCAGCAGGAATGTTAAAAAACACTCCTTGAAAAGCAAAACAATGTAAAACCGACCTGAGTGGGCACAGAACATCTGTTCTCTAGGGCAGGAGAAAAGAGAAAAATCACAAGAAAACAGAGAAGATGAGAGCAGAAAAGTATTTTCTTTGTCATTCCCAACTGAATGACAGGTGCAGGTCTATTATATGAAGAAAATGGTGTGTCTCATAGATGATGGCCTCGCAGATAAAGAGGATCATTGGCAGCTGCTGGCTCCTCAAAACCTCACCACTTGTCACCCAGAAGCTCCATTTGTTACTGCTCAGAGGGATCCCATCTCCTGCATCCTCGCCTTAGAGATGTGAATCAGACAGAGAAGGGCGATATCCCGAAAGTTTTTTGAGATATGTTTTAAATCTCATGCCCATTTGTATACACCTCTATTGGATGGTTGGGAACCACAGAGCAAAAGATGATGGCTACATGGTAGAGAAGGGTCATCGTGAAATTAATAAAAACAGCGCAAAAGAGATTTTAAAACATCATTTCGTAAGTACACATAAGCAACAGGAACTACATTTTACTCAAGGGTTTCTTTGAATCTAAGGATGTTAGGGCTATTACTTCATGATTAAGAAATAATTCCTTCTGATTAGGCAATGTCAACTAAAATTTAATTTTTTTTTTTTTTTTTTTTTTTTGCAAAAGCCATCCATATCTAAATGCATATAATTACCTTTTTCCCTGCAGGAATAGAATTTTTAAAGGGGGAGCTGATTCAGATAATGTTTTCAGATCTCTTTAAAATGGAAATGCTTCTTTGGAAATTTTCCACACATTTGGCATCAGAAGTCTCCTCTGTTCGAGCTGCACTAATTAGAGGCATGCACACAGAGGTTACAATGTAAGGTGAAGGGAGAGGAACATTAATGACCCAGGCTGTGATATCATTTGTGAGAACTTCTTTCTACTGATCTGACACCCATTGAAGTTCAGCTTTCAATTCTGTCTTTGAAGCCCAAATCAAGTAGTGTGATGGACACATGTCTTTTGTGTTACACACTCATGGTTTTTTTTTTCCTAAATTGCTATGGACTCCCTGTGAAAGGAGCCATCCACCCCGACACTGGAAGTAGACACCGCTCCAAACTAGTTTCTCATTTGACATAAAGTCTACAGTGACAAATTTTGTGACTTTTTGGTAGCTTTGGACAAGGCCATATCCAAAGAGGAGAATACTGCCTTGGAAACAATAAACAGTGACTAGAAAATTCAGCTCTACCAAACACTCCTTTTTTTCCCCCAATTCATGATCGGCTGTGAAACCAACCAACAGGTGAGCCCAAGATGGGTAGGCTCTGCAAAGCCACCCGTATGATCCCAACACAGCAGGTCATTTCAAAATTTCTTTGAAGCATGAAGTGACCACTCTTGCTTTCACTGCAGAAAAAAGGAACTGGAAAAACAAAATTGTTAGTCACTGGCAATGCCCTGCCTTCTGAGTTGGCACCACTGACCTCCATTTCTCCATCCACCTGATGCCTAGACCTTTCTTACAGCCTTCTCTGCCTGGCTCTGCTTATTTCAGTAAATGAGTTTTGATGGAGAACAATGTTCCCGAGCCCTATAGATGGAAGCTTCTTAAAAATACCAGTGCCTGAGCATCAATCTTTTTTTAAAGATGTCTCCAGGGGATTCTAATGTCCAAAGAAAATTTAAGAACCACTGGAACCTTGCTACTCAAAGTATAGCCCCAGACCAAAACACTATCATGAGAGCTTGTTAGAAATGCAGAATCAGACATCACCCAGACCTACTGAATCTGAATCTTCATTTTCACAAGAAGTACTGCTCTAGAGCCAAGGACCTTATTAAATTTAGTTACATGCAAGACTTCAAAGAAACCTGTGATCAGAATATTATATGTTTGTGTTCTTGCCTTTTTTCTGGGCGGTGTCCAAGAATTTTCATGATACTCTTCAAAGGCTTTGTGACCCAAATAAGATGAAAAAAAAAAAACAGTGCTAGAATTTAAACCAGGGCTCATCAACTGAAATGCTTATAGGAGGCAGCCAAATGAAGCAAATGGGAGAAGTGGGTGGGGAACTTCAAATAAATATGCAGAATATTCTACACAAAACACCATGCTCTTCCTTGTTTAAAAAAAAAAAAAAATTGCCCTCTTGCTCCATCTTTAATTCTGCTACTTTTGGTAGACACATGAGTTCAAAGCAATGACTCTCTACTGTATGGGAAAAAACACACTTGTGTGCTGGCGCATGACAATGGGCAGAGCTGCAGAAGGCAGAGAGACGAGAAGAGGATGTGGAGACAGGGAGAGCACACACCTGGCAGGAATAAGGAGGCCGGGCAAGACTCCAGGCAACTGCTGGCATGGAGGACCTTCTGAGTTTTAGGGACAGTCCAGAATGCCAGATTTTGTATATAAAATGAAATCTCTAAATGTTGTACCAGTATTTGTTGGGACTGAGTAGGCAAAGCAAAACTCACTTATAAGCATATCTGGACAGTTCACATCCACTGGTATAGACTTCTCTCGCATCTCTTACTTCCAAGGAAACATCTTTCTAGAGCACATTCCAGCTAGAATCAAAATTCTCTAGAAAAGATCACACGACCCCGCTGATTCATTTTAAGAATGAAAGCCAGATAGCTGAAACGTCTTGACAAAGGTCATAGTGAATTAATTTTGGTTAATTTCAAAGTGGCCATGAGATTTGGGTCAGAAAAGCCCCAAATAATTAAGTTTTTCAAGAAAGAAGAGATTCAGTAAAAGGAAATGAGGGCTGAAAAGAGTGAAGGCCTGGGGAAACTGCTTCTAGTCCTCAGGCCTGCTGCCAGCATTCAGGAAAGTGGGAAACTACCAGCAAGAGTAAGAACGGCCTACAGCAAAAAGTAAGTGATTCCTAGAGAAATGCCCAGAGGAATGTTCTAGATACTACCCCCAGTCTTCTGCTACCTGAGGAACAACAGGATGTTTTCTGCTGCTTTCCCACTTTAAAGAATCTTTCACTAGTGCCTCTTATTGGCATAATCTAACCTAGAACCCTATTGGCAAGAGATTCTGAAAAATGTAGCTCACAGGCTTTCAACGCCTACAAAAAGATCAGCACAGAGGAGGAGCAGAGATGGTGCCAAGCCACTGACATGTGATAATGTGAGATCTAAGTATATGTAACCATCGCCATCTTTAACCTTTTTACTAATCTGCACCTAAATGACAGCATGTATTTTATGTCAAGGGAATAAATAAAAACATATATGCTTAATTAATGTCATGGAGATATAAGTAAGCGTGCAGGTGTTTGGACCCATGAGAGATACAGCTGATGCTCAAGACAATCAAAACACTGAGGCAGAATTTGTATTTCTTAATGAGTTATCTTTTTCTTTATAATTTCTATCACTTACATAAGTAGACTGCATTTTCCCTTGTCGCACTCCTAAAATTTTACATTTCACAAATGTGAAAAGATAGTTTAGATAGACAGGTAGAGAGAGAAAGAGATTTAAATGGAAATATTACTAGCTCACCTAAAAGACATTCAACCTGGGCGCCTGGGTGGCTCAGATGGTTAAGCGTCTGCCTTCGGCTCAGGTCATGATCTCAGGGTCCTGGGATCGAGTCCCGCATCGGGCTCCCTGCTCCTTGGGAGCCTGCTTCTCCCTCTGCCTCTCTCTCCCTCTGCCTCTCTCTCTCTCTGTCTCTCATGAATAAATAAATAAAATCTTTTAAAAAAATAATTAAAAAAATAAAAAAATAAAAGACATTCAACCTGACTGTAGTGAAAGGCACCAAAAAAAAAAAACATCGGAAGAGCGGGAAGGTGAAGACGGACATTCCTTTAAGGTCGACACCCTGAGGAGATCTCTGAACTCTGAGTCAGTTCTTTTCCCAATTCTGACATTGATTCACTCTGTATATTGAGCTTCAGTCCTCCTCGGGTAAAATGGGGAGTTGCCACAGCTTGGATACGGAATTATTATAAAAGATGCCTGTTTAATGAAGAGATAATAGGAATGGAGACATTTCTAAGAGTCCCAGGGGGCATAAGCCAGTAGTAAAACAACAGAAATCAATGCTGTCAAGAGAGGTACATTTTGTCTACATTTGGCAATAAGGGCTTTGCTGAACTGTACACGTTTGGAAGAAGGCCATGAAGTGGCTGCTTCGGGAAGACAATGGGGCACATAAATGACTGCTGGGTTTTCTGGAAGATTTGGACTTTTTCTACTAAATAAGCAGACAGAAAGTGATAAAGGGTATTCTGACCTAATGCCAACAGACACAGTATGGCTGGGCTATTGAATATGAATAGCTGACATCTTTCTGTGGCTTCCCACGTGCTGGCATGGTCCTCTCGTGCGCTGGTTCCATGAAGCCTCACAGCACATTCACGAAGAGGAGTCCATGATGCCCCCCATTCATAGGTGGAGGCACCAAAAGGCCAAGTAAATGGACTGCCCAAGTCACAGGGCAGCACAATCCCAGAACCAGGTTTTGAACCACGTCTGTCCTAGGATCTTAGTCACTCAGCTGTTCTGTCACTGAATATGGTTTTCAATAGAGTTGTGCCAATTTGGCCATTAGTGGCATTGCCACCAAGATTTTGGCAGTTGTCAGTCTTAGTTCTTAACATTATCGTGGATTTTGGGGTGCCTAGGTGGCTGCCTCCGGCTCAGGTCATGATCCCAGAGTCCTGGGACCGAGCCCCGCATCGGGCTCCCTGCTCCGCAGGAAGCCTGCTTCTCCCTCTCCCACTCCCCCTGCTTGTGTTCCCTCTCTCAATGTGTCTCTCTCTGTCAGATAAATAAATAAAATCTTTTAAAAATACATATTATCGTGGATTTCACCTATTGCAATGTCTGTATAGCTATTTTAATTTTGGAGAAAGTACTAGCCAGAAACCATTTTGAACAACACTTAAACTTCATGCTTTATATTCCAGGCCAAACCTCTAGTCTCTCCACTTCCATTTGGGGATTTTGAACCACCCACCTAGCCATGAGTATCTTACAAAGAATAATAGCTACATACTCGATCAGACCCGGAATGAAAATATATATCCTAGGGATTTTACCAGGCCCCCAGAATCCAGATGCAAATGTCCCTTTGTTTTCAGAATAACTGGTTGTCATACAAATCCCAACAGAATACCACAATGAATAACTGGGGAGCATAGGTTCCTTTGTCAGTACAGAAGACAAAAGAATGCACAGAAAAAAAAAAAAATATGTGTATGGGATTAGAAAGACCATTGGAAATGCTAGGGACATCAATCCCAAGTACTCAGACCAACTTAACTGTAAGCATTTTCAACATGGGAAGATAAGCACTCTTGACAGTTTTTTAATGTCTCTAAGCTAGTCATCCTGATTTTCAGACTTTTGTACAAACATGAAAACACTTTAAACCAAAGTTCTTCATCAGAGATATTTGCCCAACTCCTTGTTCATTCAAAATTAATTTTTAAAATAACAAGAAAATAGATGTTAACATAAGTATATTATGAATACATTTAGCATGCATTTTATTTATTTATTTATTTTTAAAGATTTTATTTATTCATTTGAGAGAGAGCGCGCGCACACACGAGGAGTGGGGAGGGGCAGAGGGTGAAAGAGAAGGAGGGATCCAGATCCGTGGCTGGATCCCAGGACCCCGCGATCATAACCTGAGCCAAAGGCAGGCAGACACTTAACCAGCTGAGCCACCCAGGTGCCCCTAGCATGCAATTTTTTTTTAAGATTTTACTTACTTATTTGACAGAGAGAGAGCGTACAAGCAGGGGGAGCGGCAGGCAGAGGTAGAAGGAGAAGCAGGCTTCCAGGCGAGCAGAGAGCCCAATGCAGGGCTCAGTCCCAGGACCCTGGGATCATGACCTGAGCCGAAGGCAGATGCTTAACGACTGAGCCACCCAGGCACCCCCCTAGCATGCATTTTAAAGGAAATACATTTATTCACACATATAAGAAAATTCTGAGGATGTCCAGCTCCTGAGGTTCAGAAGGCTACTGCTTTCAGCCGCCTCCTTCAAGCATCACACATGTTTCTGAAAGCTGTGGCAGAGGTTTTTCAAGAACCTCTGGTCACTCCCAGAGAACTGCTCCTTTGGGCTACAAAATGGGAATGCTTTAAGTCAGGGGTAAATAGAAAAAGTCTATTTTCCAGAAATCTCTTTACAGGGTCATGATCCCTTTCATCATCAGCACCAAATTCACATTCAGAGGAAGAAAGATATTTGTGTTTGGAAGACATTCCACCCCAAACTAAGCAAGTGAAAGTCACTTCAATCTTTTCACTTGCTTTTAAATCCTTCTGCTGAAAATCATTAGGAAAAGCTAAGTGATAGCATACATAAAACCACCATTTTCAGTTGAAAGAGCCCTACTTTTAAGGACATTTTTCTCTCCAAGCTTCCAAAAATCGGTAATCCAAGAATAGAGAAATTGGTCTTGAGTAAAAAAAAGATTGGATTTAAATTGTGAAGTTCAAAATTTACTAAGCCCTAGTATACCAGTTTTGATAATACTGAGAGTAAACAGAAAAGCAGTTATATAAAGATTATTTTGGTAGTATTCCTGCCAAAGAATTCACTATTTCCATTTCCACAGGCTGAAGAAAAAGATTACTTTTATTTAGCAAAAAACATGTAACAAAACACCTCAAGCTTATATAAATGAACAAGTAACAAAATAACCATAAAACCATAATTACAAGAGTTTTTCTAATGTTATAGTTCTAAGGGAAACATACTTCAAGGAAAAAAATATTTATTAAAGAACCTCAAAAGAGAGAGAGTTGCCCGGTATCCTGAGTTTGAATGATTCTCTGGTAACATCTTAAGAGTTCAATACATATTTTCAACCCTATACACCAGTGTAATCCAGATGACCCTTTTTGTAAAAAGAAAAAGAAAAAAAAAAAAGAGGGGGTATTTTATTTCCCTTAAGAGAGATTTTATCTCCCTCAAATTACCTAGGTAAATGAAAAGTAAAGCAAACAAAACAAAACTCTGAAGGCCTGGCCTGGCCCATCCCCTATCTCTAACATTGCATCTATATACAGCAGAGAGAAAAGAAGTTTGTTAGCTACCTAATTTATTTAACAGACAACCAAATATTTCAATTACAAAATTAAAAAGTCCTCAAAATTTATTTGAAGCAGGATTATTCAGGTTAGCTATTTAGAACGATCAAATAACAAAATGACTAAACCTCATCATCACATTTCATTTCCAAAATGTGGTCAAGGAGAGGAAACCAATTGAAAAAAATTTTTGAGAAACTCAATTTGACACACAACAAATTTAAAACTCCACTTTGGCATGGGCCCAAGCATAGATGTAAGCATTCTATTCTGCAGGAGAAACCAGAGGCAACTCTACACCCACGAAGTGAATCCTCAATCAGTCCACTCTCTAGGGCAATGCCAACAATGTAATGTTGTTTCACATAACCAATTTGGGGGGGTGGAGGGAAATGGGATTTTTGGCCTCATTCTTCTGGATAAATGCCTCAAGTCTCCACTCTGGCTTGCCTTTGTGGTGCCCCAATATTGGGAGGGTGGGGAGGCAGCCTGATAATAAAACTGTATGAAATTATTCTGCTGAAACATATTATTTTTGAAGATGGCAGAATTTGTTGGCAGTGGGATTTATTCTTCTGGAGAGTGAGAAAATGTTTACTTTCCTTTATTTTTATGTTTCAACTCTATTTGAAGAAATAGAAAAATAGTGTATTGATCAGTTGTTAATGAATATTCATCATAGGCTGAACATACCAAGCAGAATGATTAAAATCCTACTCTCTTATTTGGCTCGGATTCTTTTGTTTAGACCTACTGCTTTGATTAAATCTACTGGTTTTCTTACTGAAAGCAGTGTTGTTTTTCTAAGTGAAATTTCCTGGATTCTTTTGGGGGAGATTTACATATTTACATACTGGTCTTTTCTATTCTTCACAATGTAATGTCTTACGTGTATTACCAAGGCATCCATTTATTTCCAAACCGTAGCCACTCCTTGACATGCAATCCCAAGCCTGATTGCCTCATAACATTATTTGAATGATTTGTATTGCTCCCAAGCAATATAAAATTAATCCCATAAACAAGTTTTCACAAATAACAAAGGGAAAGACTTCATCCCCATTGCCCCAGCCTCAAAGCTGACACCTGGGAAAACACAACGCCGCTGTCCAGGCAAGCTCAAGAGCACTTCCCTACTCCCTATTGCTTGGGAACACTTTTTTTCTCACGCCTGGTTTCCAAGGAGAGGATTTTTCCTTAGCTATATGCCCTTTTAACTCTCTGCACCAGCTGAGGAGATGGGGAGGGGGTTCTGTTAGACCTGGAAAAATTAACAGTCTTGCTCAGTGTGGTTCTCCCAATGTTCTTCCTTTTGGGAGCTTCAAATTTACCCAGGCAGACTTTCCACTTCTCCTCCTGAGGATCTGTCCCACGGGAGGACTGGAGGCCTGCCCTGGGCCAGAGTGCTGTCACAGGTAACTGTGTCTGCCTAACCTCATTCACTGATTCATTTGGCCCATGGACCCAGAGCCACGTCCTGCAGCGTCTACCAATAATAAAGTGATCTTGTAACCATTCTTAGATACACATCTCCAGTTGTTCAGGGGCAGAGGGGGATTCGACTTCGCAAGGGCCCCCTCAAAGAACTCCCCCAATATCACCTACAGCTTGTAACTGCTTCTCTGTCTGGGACCAACAACGCTTGTCCATCTCTCAAGTGAGGGACTCCCTGTCTTCTGCTTCATACGACAAACACCATCTCACGGTGGTTTATGAACCCAGGCTCTGATGTCAGCCTGTTGTCCTCACTTGTTCCCAGGCAAATTTAGGCATGTTTCAGTTTCCTTAAATCTGTCACCTTCTCTAAAAATGAGTAGTATAATCTCTTACTCAGTGTTATTATGAAGGTTAAATAAATGAATCTATGTAAAGCACTTAGCATCAGGCCCAATACATAAAAACATTAAATAAATATTTATTATTATCACTCTTATGGTGTGAACTGTGCATTTGCCAAATTCACATGTGGAGCCTTAACCCCCAATATGACTATGTTCGGAGGTAGATCCTTTAAAGAGGTAATTGAGGTTAAATGAGATCACCAGGGTGGGGCTCTAATCTATTAGGACTGGTTTCCTCGTAAGAGTATTAAGACACGAGCGAGGTGCCCACAGAAAGAAAAGGCGATGTGAGGACACAGTGGGAAAGTGACCAACTGTAAGCCAAGAAGGGGGGCCTCAGGGCAAACCAAACCTGCCGCCACTTTCATCCTGGACTTTCAGCCTCCAGAACTGGGAGAAATAAATATCTGTCATTTAAACCATCCAGGCTGTGGTATTTTGCTACGGTGGCCTGAGCAGACTAAGACAATCACTATTGCCATTGATAGGATTACACCTCAGATTCACTATCAAAACAACTAGGCAAAATACAGGTGGATGAATTTTTTCATTTAAATCAAATTATCCATTATAACTTTTTTTTTTTTTAACAAGGTCACGTATCTAAAGTTTTGTGAAGATGATCAGTCTTACCAAAGGAATACGACATAGTAATTTCAGGGTCAATATAATTCTACTCTACTTCCTTCTACCATTTCTCCCACTGCAAGAGCCATGCGAGCCTGACTAATGAAGATCCTACAGTGCAGAGATGGTTAGTTGCCAATGTCCTACTCTCTCGTCCATTCATAGTAATAGGACCATGATTTTTAGTTAGACATATGGCCACATGCAATCAAGGTTGTATTTCTCAGAATGTTTTATAGCAGAATGTGGCCATATAACTAAGTAGCTAAGTTCTGGGTTATGAGGGATAGATAAAAATAGTTCATTGTATTTCTAGAATATCTCCTTAAAAGGGAAAGACAGGCCTTCTTTGTCCCATCCTAAATTCTACTACCTGGGATATATGAATATGATTACTAGATTTTGTTGTCATTTTGGATTTTGAAGACAAACCATCCTAGAGATAGCAAAACAGTGGCCGGGGAAGAATTGGGGCATCTGAGGATTGTGAAGACTCCAAAATAAGTCTACCTCTGCATTTCTTTGATGTGAAAGAAGGAGCCCTCCACTCTTCCAAAGCACTGTTATAGTTTACTGTTGGTAGCAGACACTTCCGGAACCCCTCCCCATTTGCCCCTCTCATCTCTGAGTTTACCTACAGTTTTGGTATTTTCCCACCCAAAAGCCTGTGTCTCTCAGCTTTTCTGACTGAGGACTTTCTCTGGCCCCATGGAAACTTGCTCAGCAGACCATAGACACAACTCAGTACAAGGGGGTGGTTGGCACTCTTTGAGGTTATCCTCCACTAATGAGAAATAGTCCCTGTCCTTCCAGAAGACAATTCTGAGACTGTTCGTTCCTCTTGGTTTCTCAGACATCTCCAGTGGACTTGAGCCCCAGGTGAGCTTCCTAGAATCACCAAAATCCTGGTCTCCGCATCTACTCTTGGAGGAACCTAGCTAACATACTATGAAGTCACACCACAGATAATGTAGCTTAACCCAAATCAGCTGATTACAGATTGGCCAAAAACAGCTCAGATACTGCTCTACAAACACCAGATCCAACTTGGCCGAATGCAAGAAATCCCAGGAAAGGAATTAGAAATGTGCAAATGGATACAAATGTTTAGTTATGAGAGGCTCAACTTAAGAACCAAAGGGAACAGACATGTATCAGAAACTAACATCATCCCTGATTAAGTCTGATCTTTGTCCCTTGCCAGTTCTTGACAATATATAACCAAGGCAGATTAGAGCAAAGTCTGAAAGAGCCTCTCTCTCTTCTGTAGAAACCATCACATCTCCTCAAATGGGTCCAATTTATTCTCACCCAGAAAACATAGGCAAGAAGAACATCTTTATTTATATACCAGGCAGAAATGGGATTCTGACTCTTGGTATGGACTAAAAGGATAATCTACACAATAGCAATAATCAGATAGAAACTGAAGACAATTATCCAGATTCTTCAAATAAATGAAACTTTAGTTCAACAACTTTACAGTGAAACATTGTAATACATTCTGATAATCAAACTCTCTTTCTCAATAATCAATCTTCCTTAGCATTAAGACTCACTTTTTTTAGATCCTGGCTGATATTTTTGACGTAGGCAAAAGGTTTCCAAAGAAAAATGCTGTTATGAATCCAGTGATTCATTGGAACATCATTCTAAAAATTAGTTCTTTCAAAATTGTGTCTTTCAAGGAAATGTATGTTTTCAAAATAATTGTCCTTGGATCACTAAATCTGGGTATGGAACATCCTCCCTGCCACAGGGCTGAAAGATTTTAATGTTGTGGAAGGAACTGGTGACAGTGGTAAAGTTAATAGGGCCCTACTTAAGAAGTAACTGGACATTTCTCTTGTTTTATGAGGCAATAATTTTACTCCCTAGTAAATAAAGACTAGAGAAAATTGGATCACTGCCAAAGATATAACCTACACTGTAACTAGTAGGGCTGTTCCATTTCTCTGACCTGCCTCCTGGAGGTCATAGGGCTGCTTACAGGGGAAGCTTTTCTGATAACTTTTTCTGAAAAATCACATTAAACAAACACCAGCCTAACAAAGCAAAGATGTAGTGCTTAGCCTTCCACAGATGACTTACAGAGCTGACTTTCCAGTTTCCAAAATTCACTGCCCTCATTGTTACCAAACTGTATCATTGCCTCTTATGTAAACTCTCCAAGAAACATTTAAGTGTTTTATACCATTGTTTGTAAACACCAATACAGGAAAGCTTAGGGGTGTCTTGGGATTCTTGGCCTAAAAACAGAGAAGCCTCCATTGAAAAGAAGGGGATTACTGTGCATTTGTTCTCTATTGCTCAAATAAACAAGCATTAAAAAGAAAGTATTTCACAAAGCAATGAATCCAGTGTATTAGCAAATGTATTTCCCACCCAAATGCAAATTCTAAGAGAATCCTTCTTAAAGATCAGCTATTAGATTTCTTTCTGCTTATCTGGCTCAAAACAGTTAATCTGCCCAAATATATATATATATATTTATTTGTGATACCAGAACGGGCCTTACAAAAGTATACAATAAAGTAAGTATACAATAAAGTGGCATGATCTAATAAGCCAGTGGCCAACTCAGTCCCCTAGAACATTTATTTGTGTTCTCCATTAACAAATTGCACCTAGGAAACCTCCCTCAGTCACTTCCAAGTTTTCTGATTTAATCTGTTAATGGTCACCTAGGAAAGACTGGCACCAAGTTTCTGAAATAGCAGAAAAGTCCATCACTAAAGAAAGTTTACCAAAAAAAAAATAAAGAAAGAAAGAAAGAAAAAGAGTAAGAAAGTTTACCTTACATGTAGGTAGCCCTTTATACTCATAATAGAGAAATCAACTCATCTGAACCAGGTTCTATTTGGGATTAAAATAACTGCTAAAAATTTTCAATATGCATTAATTATGCCCACAAGGATATTCTACAGGAATTGTGAGTTTCTAATTATAGTGCTGTGCTTTGAATTTACTGATTGACATAAATTTAAAATCATATCACAGTTTTAACTCATTTGCCCTATTAAATGGGTTTGTGGGTTGATATTATTATCCTCCTACATGTCTAAATACTTAGCGCAGCTGAAAGGTTAAGTAACTTCACCAGCAACACATGATGAACTCTTTTGTTTCATTCAAGCCCATTCTCCTTCTGCACCTGGAGAATGAACTCCATTCTCTTCTATGTAGTAATTGTGTCTCCCATGCCCCTCCTCCACCTGGACTCATAGAGCACCCTGGTCCGTGTCTATACTGCTATATTGAAGAAGGATCTGGACATTCTTGAGAACTCATAGAGGATGCTTCTAGAGAATCCAGAATGCCTTCCCTCACTCAGTCCATGACATCCTCCACTTTGTAGCAGGGAAGTCCCCTAACATTATGCTTTGAAGCAGCCCGTCCTTTTTCTGCTCTCCCTCTGACCCACTATTTCCATTATTACTGGAAAGTCATAGAAACACAAAACTAGGCCATACCAGGAAAACAATGGCCTCCTCCTTGGGTTGCTTTTACCTCTCCTCTGCTGCCCTTACTTTCCCAACCAACACAAACTCCCTCCTTCTTTCTCTTACTCTTCTTTCTCTTACCCTAGCATGTTCCCAAAGTTTCTTGCTATCTATGTTTAGTAAATGGATTCAGTGACTTCATGAAATTGAGATAGGCAGGAAAGACCCTTGGTCTCCTGACAGAGCCCTATTCCCTTTTATGCATAGGAAAGGAGGAGGGTAAAAGGAGGTGTGATGGTTAATTTTGTGTGTCAACTTGTGGGCTACGGTGCTCAATTGCTCAGCCAAACACTAGTCTAGATGTTACTGTGAAGATATTTTGTAGATATGATTAACATCTATAATCAGTTGACTATAGGTGAAAGAGATTACCCTGAAGAATATGGATAAACCTCATCTGATCAGCTGAATGCCTTACACACAAAAACTAGGGTCTCCTGGTGAAGAAGAAACTCTGTCTCAAGACTCTAACATAGAAATCCTGCCTGACTTTCCAAGTGAGGCTCACCCTACGGATTTTGGACTCAAGACTACAACATCAACTCCTACCTGAGTTTCTTCTGCTGACCTGCCCTTCAGATTTCAAACTTACCAGCCCTACGATCACATGAGCCAATTCCCAGTTCCTTAAAATAAGTCTCTCTACATTCGTGCATCTGTGTGTGTATCCTATTGGTTCTCTTTTTCTAGAGAATTCTGATTGATACAGAAGACAACAAACATCTTTGGAGCATCTGTTACATGTCAAGAACCATGATATCAAGTTATGTATATTACCTCACTTCTGGGGGTAAAACCTTCTATAAGCAACCATTAAAAAACTGATACATATATTTTTTTCAGCTGTCCCTCACAATGAATTATTCCAAATATCCCTAAATCATCACCCAGCCTTCGTCACTAATGCTGTGTGATGTGGTTACCCATCACAAGTGCCACCTCTCCCTAGGGAAAGAGTCCAAACACAGCAGCACGGAAATGCATGAACACAAGCCCACAAGAATTTGAGGCCTACTATACAAATGAAAAAGAAAATTCCCTGATAGTCCTCTATAAAACACAATATTCAAGAACAAAACATAAAAAGTAAACACTGGGTACTGCTAAATATTTAACAAGATAAAAAACTGCTACACAGATTCCAAGCTCGTGTAGCTTGTTGACATCTCAACATTTTAAGATATGTTATTTTACACTTTCTAA
The DNA here is from genome assembly GCF_029215605.1 of Mirounga angustirostris. Classification (NCBI taxonomy): domain Eukaryota; kingdom Metazoa; phylum Chordata; class Mammalia; order Carnivora; family Phocidae; genus Mirounga; species Mirounga angustirostris. Next base: position 50,384,574 of record NW_026991711.1, read on the forward strand.
AGGGGAAATAAGAGGAGGAATGTAAAATACTATATAAAAAGGGGAGACACTTTGCAATTTATGTATTCTCTGAGGTCAATTGCCATAATTTCCCAAAAAAGAAAGAATCTCAGTGCCTAGTTAAAGGGAGAACGAAAGAGGTGGAGTGGCTTGCATGCTATTATGTATGTGCCTGAAGCATAAACCACATTTTACTTTATTCCAGGGAGAAAAGGGCCTGGCTAATGGATGCAGATGAAAGACTTTAAAACCAACAGCATAACTGGGATATGTTTCGGCGAATTTTTCCCAATGAAAGAGAGAGATATTTTACCTATTTGACCCCAGGCAGTGCCTCCTTCCCAGTTTCTAAGTATGAGCCGGCACCCAGCAGCAGACACAATAAAACCAACAACCATAGTGAAACAAGGACAACGTCCGTAATAATAATAATATCACCCATCGTTCACCGGGGCATTGTTTTGTGGACTCAATCTCGTTGTTTTTAAAAAATTTCTACAAATTAATAAAACGTAAACTCCAAAATAAGTAGAGGTGCATAAAGAAAGGCATGAAGTGCATATAGAAAATGCAATTGCCAATAAAATTAGAAAAAAAGTTTGACCTTGCTAATAAATAATGTGAATTAAGACAAGACTCAATGTCCATTGTATTGTTTGTTAACGAAAATATCCAGTGTGGCTAAGGGTGCCAGGACACAGGCACCTTCATCCACTGCTGAGTGTTGGAAACTGGTAAGCATCTCTGGAGAACAATTTGGCAAGTGGGATTAAAGACTTCAGGACACACATACCCTTTGATCCAGAAATCCCTTCTCTTGAAACTCAACCTTAAGAGTGATAAGCATGGGGCGCCTGGGTGGCTCAGTTGGTTAAGCAACTGCCTTCGGCTCAGGTCATGATCCTGGAGTCCCGGGATCGAGTCCCGCATCGGGCTCCCTGCTCAGTGAGGAGCCTGCTTCTCCCTCTGACCCTCCCCCCTCTCATGTACTCTCTCTCATTCTCGCTCTCTCAAATAAATAAATAAATCTTAAAAAAAAAAAAAAAAAGAGTGATAAGCATGTGTACAAAGACTTGTGTACCAGGGTCTTTTTCGCAGTATTTATTGAGTGAATATATGAATATAAATTAAATGCACCAAATAGGTATTTAGCTTAATGCGGCACAACCATGACGGAATACTCTATTTAGCCAAAACAATGTGCTTTAGCAAAGTACTTAGCAATGCCGAAAAACACTAAAACATTTTCAAGTGATAAAACAAATGTTTAAGAACATGTTATTCTTATGATTGTGGCTTGGCAAAGCACACTTCACTTTCCCTGGGCCCCTGTTTCATCACCTTCGAACTCAGGAAGTTGGACTGAACAATGGCTGGGATCCCTTTTCATTCTGAGATGCAAATGTTCTGCTTTCTACCTGGAAAGGTTTTGGGGGTTTTTTGTTTGTTTTTTCTGCACTTAAGAGATAGCCAATAGTTTTTGGCATTTACACTCTGGACCAGATCTAGGATTACTCCATCAATAGATGCCACTAATTCTCATTGTGTAAATTTCACACCAGGTGAGATGCAGTTTGAACAGGGGGGAATAGGCAGCACCTACCTTTGAGCTACACCATGAAGACAATTTAAGTTTCTCTTTTTAAAAAATGATACTATTTCACAAATGGTGGTCACCTTCCCTTTTAAGTCTCGTTATTGGTCAATTACACCACCATGCAAATAACTTGAAAGAGCTTGTATCAGTCAGTGTTCCCCAGAAAAACTGAACCAGTAGGAGACAGATAGGTAGACAGATGATAAGTAGATAGATGGTGCATCGGGCCCACGCATTTGCTCTTGCCTTTCCTCTCTTTGCAAATCCATGTACCCAGATGTATGAACCGGTGTATTTATTTTAGCGAGCCATAATTCGAGAAGGATGGATATAGTTAAAAAAGCATGTTAGAACAATGAAAATGGTCTGAATTCTTGAAAACATGTCTTACTAAAACAACTGCTGTCACTTATCCAGTTTTCCTAATTCAACGGATGGGGGCTTATTCAGCTTTCAGAAACCTCATGCTTGTAGTTTGGTTACCTTGGCACTGGGTGAAAGACATTTGTAACAATCTTGATTATACTGTGCAAACCAAAACACATATGCCTTCGTGTAGCTTGTTGACATCTCAAAAAAGAGGCTCTTTGCTTAAAGTTTGGAGATAACCATTAAATGTCTTCCTTAAAAAAATGTGTGTGTATATATGTATATAATATGTATATGTGTACAACATATATTAATACATACATGTTATACATATATATTATATATTATACATATATATTATGCATATATATTATATATTATATTTTTATATTATACTATACATATTATACATATACATATATAAGTGAAATGTTTATATTATATATATTATATTATACATATACACATATATTATATATATACATATAAATTATACATATACATATATAATTATTATACATATTATATGTATTATATATTTTTTTTACATATACCTATATATAAATGAAACGGCTTACCATTTAATGGCAAACAACAAGTTAAAAAACAAAATCAGAGGATCCTCCATTTGATCATTTCCTCACTGTTTCTTAGCTATCTCTGAATTCTCAGATTGAAGCCTAAGGTCTACCTCAGTAGTTCATCCTTAATCTCTCTCCTGGCTCAGCACCAGCTTGCTTATCTCTCTATTGCTGGATTTTGCCTCCACAGCCAAATATAGCCTATGTTACCTGCCTGGTCAGTGTAAGATAATCAAAGAAGGATTTATTTTGCTTTTCATGAAGTCATAAAAATTTTCATTTGGCAGATCTCTTGAAGATTTCCTAATCTGACTACTTATTTTACGGTTGATAAAACCAGGCCCGGAGAGGTCAGGGAATTCATCTACCAGAACACAGGTAGCAGAGCAGGGCGGAGCCTGAGACCATCTGTGCAGGGAAACAAAGTTGCACATAGCCCAAGCTAAGAGTACTAAATAGTTGATGTGACAGGAGACTGATCACAGTGAAGAGGAAAGTGACATCATACTGATCAAAGGAAACCAAGCCTGGTGGCAGCTGTGACCACCATTTGACAGCTCCACTCTATCTGCTTCTCCTCTCCTCCCAAGCACTTGTGGGATTGTGCTTCTTGCTTTCCCTGTGGTTGGCCCGGGGGGTGGGGAGGGGGGATGCAACTGGTTCTCCCCATTGGGTTGGCAATGACAGGTAGCCTGTCACCTGGGTGCATGGCTAAGGACTATAGGCCATGATACCTGTTCTTTCCATTGAGTTTCCACTGAGTTGGAACTGACATGTAACCCACCAACCTGAGTCCCTGAGGAGGACTATGAAGACATGATGTGAAAGTCTCAGCTCCCTCATACAGTGGGATCTGTAGAATAAAAAAGAAATAAGCCTTTGTTATTTTAAATGTTGCCATTTGGGGAATTCTGTTAACTGCATTATAACTTAGCCCACCCTGACCACTATAATCATCCCACTGCTGCATAGTTAATTTACTTCATTTCTTATCTGGCATCTGCAAAGAGAAGAAGCAGCGGCAATAAAAGTCAAGAGTTAGAGGCTATGCAGCATTCTGAGTCTGAATTACAGTCCCATCACTACTATATGTGTAGCTCTAAGTTTCCTATAGAGTAGGGGTAATAGGATCATTTGAAAGGGTCATTATGAAGATTAAATGAGCTAAGATACAGCAAGCATACCAGAGTATCCTAAAATTTTTGAAGTACTCAATTAACTGCTATTTCCTACTATTACTGTTAGAAACGAATTCTTCAGAGACCCAGGCCAGTTCTGTTTCCATGACACCACCTGACCTCACATTCCCTACCTTTACAGTGCCTGCTTTTTTTCCTGAATGGTAACAGATGGGCGAGAAATGGCATCACACTGCTAGGACAGTTTACCCACACCACAACCCCAGCTCCCACCCTGGACAAGTCTTTCAACAATCAGTAAACTCAGATCTTCAAGTTTCCTCTTCCCTCAGCTACTTAAATTTTAGAGCTGGAGCTATATATCATTCCGATTGCATACAAAAATTCCTAAGTCAGCAAACTAAATGCTACACTAATGGCTTGAGGTAGGCTAGTGGGGTAACCAAGAAGATTTCTTTAGGAAATGTTTTTTTCAGTGTATGATTTTTCTTTTATATAGAAGAATGCAAGTTGTAAGATTGTGAGGAGGTGAGAGGAGGATCCTGAGTCTGAGGTCAGGAACAAGACAAGAATGCCCACTCACCACTTTTATTCAAAATGGTACTGGAAGTCCTATCCTGAGCAATTAGGCAACATAAAGAAGTAAAAGGCATCCAAATCAGAAAGAAGTAAAATTGTTTCTATTTGCAGATGACATGATATTATATATAGAAAACCCTAAAGAGTTCAGAAAAGAAAAAAACTATTAGAACTAATGCACAATTTCAGTAAAATTGAGGATACTAAATCAACATCAAAAATCAATTGCAGGGGCACCTGAGTGGCTCAGTTGTTAAGCATCTGCCTTCGGCTCAGGTCAGGATCCCGGGGTCCTGGGATCGAGCCCCGCATCGGGCTCCCTGCTCTGCGGGAAGCCTGCTTCTCCCTCTCCCACTCCCCCTGCTTGTGTTTCCTCTCTCGCTGTCTCTCTCTGTCAAATAAATAAGTAAAATCTAAAAAAAAAAAAAAAAAAAAATCAATTGCATTTCTATATACCAACATCTAATTACCAGAAAGATAGATTGAGAAAACAGTGCTATTGAAAATAGCATCAAAAAGAATAAAATATTTTGGAGTAAATTAACCAAGGAGGTGAAAGATCTGTATGATGAAAACTATAAGACATTGATGTAAGAAATTGAAGAGGACACAAATAAATGGAAAATTATTCCCTGTTCATAGACTGGAAGAATTAATATTGTTAAAATGTCCATACTACCCAAAGTAATCTACAGATTCATTACAATCCTTATTGAAATTTCAATAGTATTTTTCACAGAAATAGAAAAAAAAAATTCCTGAAGTTTGTGTGGGATAAGAAAAGACCCCAAATAACCAAGGCAATCTTGAGGGAAAAAAAAAAGAACAAAGTTGGAGGCACCACACCTCCTGATTTCAAACTATATTGCAGAGCTCTAGTAATAAAAACAGTATGGTATTGGCATAAAAACAGACACATAGATCAATGGAAAAGAATAGAGAGCCTAGAAATAAGTCCATGCATGTATGGTCAATTAATTTTTGATAAAGGAGCTAAGAATATGCAGTGGAAAAAGATGGTATCTTCAATAAATGGTGTTGGTAAAACTGGACAGCCACATGCAACAGGATGATACTGGACTACTAGCTTACACCAAACATAAAAATCAAATCAAAATGCATTAAAGACTGACCATAAGACCTGAAATTATAGAATTCCTAGAAGAAAACATACGGTTAAGCAATTTGACGTTGGTCTTGGCAGTGATATTTTGTATTTGATACCAAAAGTAAAGGCAACAAAAGCAGAAATAAACAAGTGGACTACATCAAATTAAAAAGCTTCTGTACAGCAAACTATCGACCAAATGAAAAGGCAATGTATGGAATAGGAGAAAATATTAGTAAACCGTATATCTGATAAGGGATTTATATCCAAAATATAAAAGGACTTCATACAACTTAATAGCAAAAAACAAATAATCCAATTAAAAATGGGCAGAAGACATGAACAGACATTTCTCCAAAGACATCCAGATGGCCGACAGTCACATAAGAAGTTGCTCAACATCCCTCATCATCAGGGAAATGCAAATCAAAATCACAGTGAGATACCACTTCACACCTGCCTAAATGGCTAAAATAAAAAACACAAGAAATAACAGGTGTTGGTGAGGATGTGGAGAAAAAGGAGCCCTCGTGCACTGTTGATGGGAATGCAAACTGGTATAGCTATTGTGGAAAACAGTATGGAGTTTCCTCAAAAAATTAAAAGTAGAACTACCCTACAATCCAGGAGCTACACTACTGGGTATTGACCCAAAAAATACAAAAACACAACTCAAAGGGATACATGCACCTTGTTTATCGGAGCATTGTTTACAATAGCCAAACTATGGAAGCAGCCCAAGTACCCACTGAGAGATAAATGGATAAAGAAGATGTAGTATATATACACGATGGAATATTATTCATCCATAAAAAAGAATGAAATCTTGCCATTTGCAGCAACATGGATGAAACTAGAGAGTATAATGTTAAGCGAAATAATTAAGAGATAGACAAATACCATAGGATCTCACTCATATGTGATTTTAAGAAACAAAACAAATGAGCAGAAGATAAAAAGGACAGACCAAGAAACAAACTTTTTTTTTTAAGATTGTATTCATTTATTAGAAAGAGGGGGAAAAGGGAAGGAGGTGGTGAAGAGGGGGGAGGGGCAGAGGGAGAGGGAGAAGCGGACTCCCTGCTGAGCAGGCAGCCTGATGCAAGGCTGAATCCCAGGATCCTGGGATCATGACCAGAGTTGAAGCCAGATGCTTAACTGACTGAGCCACCCTGGTGCCCCCAACAAACAAACTCTTAACTATAGAGAACAAACTGATGGTTACCAGAGGGGAGGTGGGGGGGATGAGGGAAATAAGGGGATAGAGGTTAAAAAGTATATTTATCATGATGAAAAAAATTTAAAAATAAAAAAAGAATAAAATCCTATCATTTTCAACAACATGAATAAACCCAGAGGGTACGATGCTAAGTGAAATAAGCCAGACAGAAAAAGACAAATATCACATGATATCACTTACATGTAGAATCTTTTTAAAAAAAAAGGAAAACAGAAACACAAAATAGAAAAGCAGAGAAATAGGGAGAGGTTGGTAACAGGGTTCAAACTTTGAGTTATAAGACAAATAATTTTGAGTATCTAATATATAACATGGTGACTACAGCTGATAACACTGTATTACATAATTGAAGTTTGCTAACAAAGTAAAACTTAAATGTTGTCACCAAAAAGAAAAAGAAATATAAAAATGTTTTGTTTGGTCTAAACATGATATTAAATCTCTACTCTTCCCAAATCATGAGAGAAAAATACCAAAATAGTTTAAAGTAGCACAGGCAACATTTGAAATATAAGGTAGAAGAAGGTAAGAAGTATATGTAAAATGAGAAAAATGTGTTGACAATTATGGTATTAAGTTAACCCTGACATTCTCTGAAAATCATATGCCAAATAAATGTATAAATGAAAAAAAAAAATCCCAAACTATCCGTTACAAAGTATTTCCATGTCCAATAACAGCAAAGGCAGATGTTTGCGTTTGAAAAAATACAATTTGGATAAAATTTTACCACAAATTTAATTTAATTTAAAGAGAGAGAAGTTGACAAAGAGGTCTCAGAAGAAGCAGATTTTCTCAAGTAGAAATGAAATGTTGACAGAGAAGATCCCCAGTTAATAAACACAGCCACCTAGAAAGAATGGGTTTAGGTGATCAATGTAATGATGACACAGAAATCATGGAATTGACCTTCTTGGGATGTTAGTAGTTTAAATTGCTTTGCAAGTAATTACTAGAACTGTTTCAGCCCACTCACTTCTTTGGGCCACAGAATTTGCATTGACTGGTTTTGCTCTTATGGACACAAGAAGATAGCATCTCCTTACAGGAACTGAGTCCTTTCCATGAACAGTTTCCTTGAGGACAGACTGTATCGGGCCTTCTAAGCTCATGACCATCTCTCATTAGGTCCACCCTGAATGATGTAGGTGCTGGACTTGGTGTTCATTTCCATGGATAATTTAGGATACACCTTCACACATTAGGTGTTTCCAAAATGAACTAGAGTAAGTTGGTTTCTCACCACCTCCCTTTAATTTTATTCATTCAAAAGTAAAGATCATGTTTAACATGTAAAGTGAACTGAGTTGGGGCGACTAAGTAACCAATTAATAGGATGTCACTTATAAAACATTTCCTTCAATAGAGCAAAATTTCTCTAGAATAAAACTATTTCTCCCTGTACCCCCTGGCAATACAGATGGGCAAAGCTGAGGTAGTGTGGACACATGAAACATTCCATTAATTCACAGTCTTACGAAGGTCGTCAGGAGGTACGACATGCTTGCAAAACCTAGGGAGACCTTGGGCCCTCAAAATAAGTTTAATTCTTCATACATCCACAAGTTCTTTATGATTTTATCCTCTGTCTGACGCATAAACTCACTGAAATTTCTCCCCAGACCTCCCCACTTCACCCCCCACTTTCCCTCTGTTATTGGAGGTTGTTTCACTTTAAACAGCTATTACTTTGCATAATATCTTTTTTTTACTTTATTTATCCATTTAGAGAGAGAGAGCAAGTGGGGGAAGGAGCAGAGGGAGAGGGAGAGAATCTCGAGCAGACTCCTCATTGAGCACTGAGATTGGCACAGAGCTCAATCTCACGACCCTGAGATCATGACCCGAGCCGAAATCAAGAGTCTGGTGCTTAACCGACTCAGCCATCCAGGTGCCCCATGTGTGTAGGATCTTAATATAGAGCCACAAGCACCTGGACCATGGAACCCCAGTTCAGATCAGCTGGGAAATCTATTCTTTGCTTGGTTCTACTTCAAATGTATATTTTTCATGCTTTTCCTTCTGCATTTGCAAGAACACAACTATCCTATAGGCTTTTTTTTTTCTCCTTGTTATACCTGTTTATTCACAAGTGCCAGTTGATAGAATACTTTTCCTAACGTTTACTCACTTAGCTAAGTTAATTTCCACCAGCTACGCTTGGTCATGTCTGTTCACCCCACACAATGGCTTTCCTTATTTCATCCATATTGACATTCAACACTTACAAACATAGCAATAATACAGTTCTTCCCATATTAAATACTGTTCCGGAAATGTTAACATGTGTTCTGGGGGGGAGGGAGAGAAGGAGTATTTGGTTTGTAAAAGTTTGGAAAGCACTGGATTAAACATCGGGTGGCTCAGTCATTAAGCATCTGCCTTTGGCTCAGGTCATGATCCCAGGGTCCTGGGATCGAGCCCCACATCGGGCTCCCTGCTCTGCGGGAAGCCTGCTTCTCCCTCTCCCACTCCCCCTGCTGGTGTTCTCTCTCTGGCTGTGTCTCTCTGTCAAATAAATAAATAAAATCTTTTTAAAAATTTTTAAAAAGATCTTTAAATGTCTTTATTGCAGGTTTTTCTCCAGAGTTTTTAAGCTGTAATGTGCACTGTAAACCCTGCAAGGTGGGATATAGAATATATAATTCCATATAATTTATGACCTGGTTTTTTCCTAACCTGGTTTACTGTGCAAACCTGGTTTACTGTTCTTTTTCCTATCCTAGTTTATGGTTACAGAAGCATTGCATATGGAAAACAGAGTACTAAGTTCGACAGCAGTTTATTCAGGATTACTAAATTACGCTCGCTAAAATAACTCCATTAATGACCTATTTGACAGTCTTTTTGCAATGGTTATGATATTTATCGATACTATGCCTTATACTAAAAGAGATTTATGATGACTTCAAAAAATATTTTTAAATGCCATAAAATAGAAATTAAATGAAAAGAGAGGTATCGGAGTGAAAAAAAAAAAAGAAAAATGCTAAAATAAAGCCAGAATGAAGGGGTATATAGAATATAAAAATGTATTCTAGAACATCCAACGCAGAAGCTAATAGGGGTCAAAATTGGCTCTGAGCTTACTGACAGTTCAAATCAAAAAGGGAAGAACAATCATTTATGAGATTTATAATGTCTATGAGATCAAAACACAGCCGATGCTTTGGAAAAGCATAATATTCCCTATATTCTGCAGACTGAGAAATTTTCTCTTCAGGATCTTCATAGAGAACACAACGTGTGGGTCCCAAACCCAGCTACATATTAAAAATCACCTGGGGCAGTTTGTGAAATACATCTTTTCAGTCCCCACCACAGAATGACTGAGTTAGTATTTTTAGTAAGTTCTCTCATGGGTCTTCAGCCAATCTGGAAGATCAGAAATCAGAAATTCCTACTTTGATAGAAAATATCCTTAACAATGTCCTTGTTAAAGTTGTTGGAAAGTTGCTTTAGGCCAAGATTTCAGCCTCACAAGGAAATAGATACTTGGTCAATTACTTGAAGATATTCCCTTAATGTATTTTCAATTGTCTCCCTGTTAATGGCAGAGAAATCTCCCGTAAATAAATATTATAATTGAGCCCCACTTCTCTGAAAGCCTGTGATTCCATTACCCAATTGAAATATTCAATAAAGTCAGTGAATATTTATTTGGAAAACACTCAGCTACAATAAAATGCAACTTAAAAACAAAAACTTTCATTTATAAACATACTCTCTTCTAACTCAAAACCATCAACATTAATTGGCGACAGAATTCTCCACTTCTGAAAGCTATATAAACAAACACAGATGTCAAACAAGAAACAAATTGATAGGATACACAAAATTATCTCAGTTGCCTTACAAGGTGACACTGAATATATTAAACAAAAGTTGGAAAGAAAATTTAATTTACAAATCTCACAGGAATATTGGTTTCATATTATAACAGTTCTTATGCTATGAATTTTCCCTCAAGGAGGGAACGCCAATGGAAAGTAATCTCTAGAAATTTTCACACTCTACTACAAAACAATAAAACAGATCAGAAATTATCTAATCAATGTTGGGAAAAAAACATCAAAATAAAAGTGCAGATTTGCATTCCTTCTGGGGCTGCTTACAATTGCTTAGTTTTGAAAGAGGAGGAATTGAAGTTTTTTAAGGATGTCAACAGACACGAGGAAAATAAGGATGGCTCCAGAGAGTGACAAGAGCTCTATCAGCTTGGGGTTAAGAGGGCCTATCACCACAAATTGCTGTTGTTTATTGAAAATGCTAAGGACTACAGGACATTGTTCTTCTTAGTTATCTCAAGTCCAAAAGAGCAAAGGAAGGAAAAACCACAATGATGAAAGTGACAGGGAAATAAATTACAGCTCAATAAAAGGAAGAATTCTACAACAAGTAGAGGCAAAAGTGAGTTACGGGACGCCAGACAAATACAGAACAAGTCATTGGGACATGTGACTGGCATTTGCAGGGCAGTACTTCAACCCTGGAGTGTACCCGAATCACCGAGAAGGCTCCATAAAGCCATCTGCTGGGCCATAGCTCCAGTTTCGGATTGGGTAGATCTGAAGGGAGGCCCTAGAATTTACATTTCTAACAAATTCCCAGGTGATGCAAACTCTGTTGGCCCTCGGTCACACTTGGAGAGTCTCTGTTGTAGCATATGGGTGACAAATTCCCAGACTACAGGATCTAGACAAGGTTACTTGGCAGGAACAGATTGCTGCCCTGATGGTACACAGGTTAAGAGTTCTGGTTTCTCAATGGAAATAAGAATTCCAAACTCTTATAAGAAGTCTCTTGATTTTTAAGTATTGGTAACTGATTTTTTTAAAAAAAAATATTTAAACACTGGGTGAGCTGAACAACACATGTCCATGGGCCTGATTAAGGTCCATATACTTAGAGTTTGAGATTTCTTCTGTAGAGGGATTCATACATCAGGTAAGGAATTTTGTTTAAAAAACGTATAGATTTAAAATGACTCTCTAAAACTAAAGGTGAAGTTCAAAGACCCAAGTTGTCAAAAACAATAAGTATAACAAAGTGTCAAATGGTAAAAAATAGGGGTGCCTGGGTGGCTCAGTCATTAAGCGTCTGCCTTTGGCTCAGGTCATGATCCCAGGGTCCTGAGATCGAGCCCCGCATCGGGCTCCCTGCTCCACAAGAAGCCAGCTTCTCCCTTTCCCACTCCCCCCTGCTTGTGTTCCCTCTCTCGCCATGTCTTTCTCTATCAAATAAATAAATAATTAAATCTTTAAAAAAAATGGTAAAAAATATACCAACAATATCTTACTTTTTTTCCCAGTTTACTAAGTACTTTTATATATTACCTCATTTTATCTTTATTTTTTTTTTTAGATTTTTTTTTTTTTTTTTTTTTTATCTGAGACAGAGAGAATGAGAGAGAGAGAGAGCACATGAGAGGGGGGAGGGTCAGAGGGAGAAGCAGGCTCCCTGCCGAGCAGGGAGCCCGATGCGGGACTCGATCCAGGGACTCCAGGATCATGACCTGAGCCGAAGGCAGCCGCTTAACCAACTGAGCCACCCAGGCGCCCCTCATTTTATCTTTAAAGTCATAAAAGAAGTAAGGACTTTACTGTCATCTCCATTTTCCAGATTAAGAGCCTGAGACGCAGAGAGGTTGAATGTTCAGAATTTTAAAGCCCTATTATGAAACACACTCTTCTCCTATAGCAATAGCTTGATGCTTTTAAAAGTTATTCACAGCCATTTCTACTCATCACATTTGAGGACACAACCCTTTTAAAAATCTAACAAAAGGAGATTGGGATTAGGGTCCATGTTGCCCAAGAGCTGGTGGGTTGGGCAACTACCAAGATAACCATCATCAACAGGAAGTAATTATGACATAGTACTGAATTCAGAGCACTGGGATTACTAAAATAAAATCTCCTGTGGACCTCATAGAAAATGATAAATCACCAGGCTCTACTCCTGAGTATTCTATTCTAGAAGTTCAGAGGTCCAGGAGAAGGAATGATGTCCCACCATCTACTTGTCATTTATGCTTAATTGTGCCCAAAGAGGCTGAATTTTGATGGAAATTTTTTTATCCCACTCTTTTCTTTTGATCAAAAATGTAGCCATAGAGAGAAAAACTAATTCTTTACAGGGATATCCAAGGAAGAAAGTACTAAATTGTTCCAATGAATGAAAATCTATCTTCTTCTTCAAGATAGCCAGAGAAAAAGATGATCCAGTCCTTTCGGTAAGACATTTTATGTCCAATCACTTTCAGTTCAGGAACTTATTCTTTCCTAGCTAAAGCCTCTCCTCTGGAGCATCTGTTGTATATGTGCTCTTAATTCATGAACAATGGCACATCGTCCTTTGTCTAGACCCTTATGTTATATATCACATACCATAGCCTAAGGTCTGTGTGATTAGTGAAGTTTCTTCAGTATGATTAAAAAAAAAAAAAAAAAAAAAAGCATAGAATAGGAGGAATGGCCAGATTTTTCCAAACAAAACCAAGATACAAATCAAAGTCTTCCAAGTACTTAAAATTAAAACCATCCTAGAAATGCACAGTCATTTGGTTATTTAATATAAAATGAGCATCCATATGTATAAATCTATTGGCTAAACGTACCAGTCCAACTTCCATTCTCTCTAGTCGGAGACCTCAATGGAATATTGTCTCCGTCATGGGCTTCAGAATCACACTTGTGTCAAGTGATTCAAAGCATGTCACTTAACTTCTCTGAGTCTTGGGGTCCCCCTTTGACTGAAGAAAATATAAAAGCAAGAACAATTATACTTTTTTTTTTTTCTGGTAGTTTTATGAGGAGTAACTGAAAGAAATAACATACACAAATGGGGCTATTGAGCCTGCAGTAATTCTCCATTTATTTTGATTTCCTACCTGTCTTCTCTTCTAGGTCACCCACCTCCACCATTTGCTTCTGAGTCTGGTTAGTGCAAATCAGGGTTTCTCAATCTCAGCACGAGTGACATTAGGATCCGATCATTCCTTATTAGGAGAGCTGTACTCTACACTGTAAGATATCTAGTAACCTCTCCTTCTCTACCAGTGAGGTACCAGTAACAGCCCCCTGCACAAAGCTGTGACCACCAAAAATGTCACTAGACACTGCAAGTAAGAGAGACCTGCCCCAGCTGAGAACCACTAGTGGAAATACAGGGTCAGCTGTAAGAAATGGAGTCCATTTTTGTTTGCACTTCTGACCACTCCTCTGAGAATAAGTGAGCAGCTTTAAATCTAACAATCTTCAAGTCTTAGTGTTAGAGGATATAAAGTGGAATCATCAAAGTAATGGATGACTCCTTCACTAAGGTAGAGTGTATCTGAGAAAGACAGACAAAAAGCAAAGAGCAAATCACACTTCTGAAACACTTCCATCTTCAGACAGATTTTTTCTCTGTCTCTCTCTCCTGCTTTCCCTCCCTGCCTTCCTGCCTCTCCCCATCTCAAGTACACCTTGGCCTCAATAAATTAGGGTAATAAAAACAATACTAAAATATATAGTGTTATTAAGGACATTTCCAAGGAATAGTATTGGGGAGAGAGTATCCTGAATAAATAGATTGTTGTTTTAAACTGAATTCATGATACTATTAAGTTTTCAACCTCATCGTCTGGAGAGGAGCATTTCCAAGATAAACTATCTTGATATTTTCATTTCAAAGACAGGTAATAAGTAGAATACAACAATTTCCAGGGTACTCCAGACAGGCATAATCTACTTTATGCAACCAGTCACCATTCTGAGGTTTCTCAGAGAACTTTACTTCATAGTCAGCCTGAGAAGGTGCAGATTTGTGGTGGTGGCACTGCCTATGTGGTAAAGACGGATTACTTGATTAATAAATTCAGAGAGGAGGGGATACGAGGAAAGGACAAGGTGAAGTGCAGAACTAAAATGAAAAGATAAGACAGGTAAGGAAAAACACAGTCAAGTGAGGACGGAAGGAAAAAAAAAAAAGCAGACATAATGGTCCCTCTTCACGTACTGGATATTTGGATACACTATATTTCTAAGAAAATATGATTGTGAAAATATGAAATATTTTCTTCTACCCAGAATATATTCCTCCTCCCTCTCATATCTTATTTTATAGGTAACAAATGTCCTCAAAGATCTATAACACTGATGTATTCTGACTCTCATTTATGAGACACATGTCTGCAGAGCCAGCCACAGGAAGTATCTCTTGTGCCAAGGGACCCCGATGTAATAGGAAGGGAGAAAAGCATTTCTATCACTCCTGTATGAATAAGAAAATTGAAGATTAAACAGGGTATTGCTTGTGCTCTGAAACTTGTGGTTAATTTAATCAGACACCCTTGTGGTTCAGGGTCTTAATAACAAAAAAGCAAGTTCCCTCGATAACAGATCTTTCCTCTTTTTTTTTTTTTTTTTTTTTAAGTGAGAGTATTGCAAGCCTGAAAAATGCAGAAGAAAACATACCTCATAGTGGGGAAAAAATACACGTGCAAAGGTAGCAGCAGCCCCTCGAGAATATTTAAGAGCATCGTAGAGTTTATGGGGAGTGGGTAGTTTTCTGAGGAGACATACATGCAATGCTCCAGAGTGAAAGACTACAGGACCACGAGCTACAAGACAGTCTTCCCAGCACTGGCCTTAGAGATAGAAAAGGTGTCTGTATGCCCAGTGCTCGTCTATGTTCCAGAAAAAGGAGCCTGAGCGAACAAGCAAGTGTTGCTTCACAGGCCCTGAGGTCCATGGCTTGAATGAACCGATGAGGGGGCTGAGCAGGAGAGTGAGCTCCACCACATGGGGGCTGCCTCCCAGGCTGCAAGCGGTCCTCTTGGCAGCGCGCTTCTGACTCCCCTCCCAGCGTAGGCCTCTACCCTGTCCAGCAAGCCCTCTTCACTGCCCCCAGTCATGTATGTGAGCAATGGCTCTTGAGAATAAAGAATAATTTGAGGGGCAAAGAGTAAATGCCTCAGTCACAGCCATGCCTCAGGATTCTGGTCATTTTTCCACTTTGGACTCTCACTCGCTCTCTACCCTCCAGTCAAGCCTTACAGAGTTCCACAGGGAAAAATATCGTTAGCAACCAAGTTCACCAGTGAAAAACTTTCACGACAACAGAAAAGACAACCGATTTGATATTCAAAACAAAGAAGGGTACCTAAAGTTAAGTCTCTTGAGTTACTGCCCTTTTCTTAGCTTCCTGACCTCTCTATTCCTCTTGTAGAGCAAGAAAATGCAGATGCTAATGTCTTGACGCTCCTCAGACAAGCCAGCATGGGCAGAGCTGTCTTGATTTGCTGTCTGCTAAAATAGAGGCCATACCAAACATGGATTTTCCTCAAATCACTAACTAAATTAGAGATTTAAAATACCTTCTATGGATTATACTATGGTACTGTCCTTTTCCAAATCATGGTTTCTCAAATTTCTTCTGAGGAATTTACCATTTACTTACTGCCTTAGAAGTGCAAGTGTAAGGTGTCAAGACAGTGGTGCATAAAATGTGAAGTGCCAAGGAAAAGTAGCCAAAGGGATTGATAGCATAAATAAGCACCTCTTGAAAACCCATTCCAGTGGGCTTACGCTGAGCAAAGAACTAAGACATTGCCCCATAGAATCAGAGAACCATAGCTCCTCAGATTCTCAAGGGCCTTAACAGCAGTGTGGTCTTACTCAAATCTTTTTACTTATAAAAGATATGGACAAACAGGGTTACTGGAGTGGAGAGGGTTGGGAAGGATGGGGTGGCTGGGTGATGGACATTGGGGAGGGTATGTACTATGGCGAGCGCTGTGAATTGTGTAAGACTGATGAACCACAGACCTGTACCCCTGAAACAAATAATACATTATATGTTAATAAAAAATAAAAGACATGGAATAACAGACCCACAGTGGGTAGGTGCCTTGCCCAAGATCACCCAAGTGGTATTATCTTTATTTTCTCATTGGCAAGAATTTCAAAGAAGCTGAGATTTTTTTTCTCACCTTGTAAGCTAACAGATTAACCTGTCACAGTGTCATGAATGCCGGCAGAAGACAAGAGATTCCTGGCTCAGAGACAAAGGCCTTTATTACTCACAGCAATAACAGTAGCACCAGCATTTTCTTGTGATGGCTCCCCTAGCCCTAGTTTCCAGAGGGATATTTAAAGAGGACAAGCTGACACCTGCACATGCAGGGGGTTGAGTTACAGGAGAAGAACCCTGAGCTTAGGGAATCTGGTTCTTTTCTAATAGATAATAAGCACGACTGCCCTTGGAAGACAATCATGATTGTCAGGAAACGACTCAAGATCACTCAGAATAAAGAGAGTCAGTCCCTCTGCAGGTTGGACAGAAGTGTCCGACACCCATAGATGATTAACTTCTAATAACATCAATCCCTCCTTTCTACATCATCTAGGCTTTTGGCAAATTTTTCTGAGTATATCTTTCATTCAGTCACTCTGATAAACCTTACTAACTGAGGCTGGGACTGAAGCTGCCCATTTGTCCTTTACTGCATTTTACTCTCAACAGATTCTAAGCAGCAGGATGAGGCCAACCTACAGGAGTGACCTCAGCCATGCCTCCCTACCCCCAGGTCCCAGAGCCAACCAGCTGAACAAACCCCATCAACCTTCAGGGTCTACCTTAGAAAGCAAGGTTGATTTCTCCCTAAGCTTTGGTGTGACTCTCCATTTCGTCTGAGGTATTAATCCAGGTACAGCACAACGTATTTGTAATTGCACATACTGCACCTTGGCCCCCAAGGAGGAGATCTAGGACAATTTTATCATCCATAATAATCCAGGCCAAATGAGATCAGCTGTGTTCAGGGTGGTCTGGATTCAGACTGAAAAGACAAATAGACAAGTATGATTTCACTTCCATGTGGAATCTAAAAAACAAAACAGATGAACAAACAAAACAAAACAAACAGAATCATGGATACAGGAAACAAATTCCTGGTTACCAGAGCCAGGGGGAAGGACAGAGGAAATCGGTGAAGGGGATTAAACGGTACAAATTTCCAATTATAAGGTAAATAAGTCATGGGGATGTAATCTACAGCATAGAGAATATGGTAAACAATATTGTAATAACTGTGTGTAGTTACAGATGGTAACTAGACTTGTGGGGAACATTTCACAAAGTATAAAAATATCAAATTATTATGATGTACATCTGAAACTACTAAGATATTGTATGTCAATCATACTTCAGTAAACAACAAACAAAAATTAAAAGACACGTAAAAAAAATAATAATCCAGGCCAGTGTGTAGAAGCTGACCTGGAAGTTTTCCAGGGCAAGGGACAAAAGATACCCCCTGCTATGAGTGACTTTTATAGCAAGGATAACTGCCCACCAAACACTCGTAAATAACAAATCTGTTATTCCTCCAGGAAGAGTAGAAGTGGTTTGTGCCAACTCCAACCTAGAGCTCTCTGGAGGGTGAATGTGCCTTCTCCATATTCTTTCTACTTCCCCCAGCTGCATGCCATCCACAAAGAGCCCAGTGGTAGTGGGAGACCCAGGTGGAAGGAGGCTGAGTCCCTGAGTCCCCTCACTGAGGAGATCACCCACTGACATAAGCATCTGCTCTGGGTTATTACGTGAGCAAGAAATGAACTTCTGTCTTGGAGCCAACACAAGTTGGCTGACTTTTGGCAGCAGAGACTACACAAAGTTACGACATAGCAATTTCACTTCTAGGTATTCTTCCCGAAGAAGTATGCACATGTGCAAAAGCAGCCTTAATGATAGAAAACAAATGGAAAGAGCCTAAATAGGCCTGGAGTAACTTAGACAATGAAACATGACACAACAGTTCAAGTGAATATACTAGGCTTACATGCATCGGTATGGGACAGTCTCAAGAACCTAACTGCTGGTGCAAAGAGCAAGGTGTAGTGATACATACACTCTGATGTCATTTATGTAAAATCATAAGGCACAAAAATAACAGTACACCTTGTTCCTTGAGAGCTACATAGACATAAAAAATGTAAGTATTCATGGAAATGATACGGTCTTTCGGAATAGCAATTACTTCTGGAGCCAGAAAAAATGAAGTGATGCAGGGCGGATGCATTAGCTGTATTGATAATTATTCTATCTCTTTAAAAGGAGAGAGAAATATGAAGCAAAAAAAAAAAAAATGGCGATATGTTTAACATCTATTATACCTAGATAAAGGGTGCATGGTCTTTATTACATTATTTTCTATGTTGTTCTGCATGTTTGAAATATTCTATAATTTAAAATAATCTTTAAAGCAATATAGGAATATTTCTCTATTCCCAGAGGCCTGTCACAATGAACTCCTACAGTTTATCTAACCTACTTGCATGTGAAGATCTTTGGGGAGAAAGAGGCATAATTTGACTAAAAGCAGGATGTTACAGAATTCTTGCTCTCTAGGGAAATAAACAAACACACAGTAACTGCTTCAGATGCATATTCGACAGGGAATCATCCAATTTTACTCATCTTCACAAATGCAGGGAATCAAATGCAAAATTTAACACTCTGGGGCTACATTGTGAAGCCATGGCATTCCCTGGAGGTCTTCAGGTACGTGAAATAATTAATGGACTACGCTCACCCATAACTAATTTTCTCATCTCTAAAAGAACTTCTGGGAAATTGTCTTCATTTAATAACTAATTGGAGTATAACTCAATACCAATTATAAAATATTTCTTATATTTTTTAACAATCTCAGACCACTGTTCAAACAGTAGTTTCAATGGATTGACATTGTTTATGACTGAAGATGAGGGAGTGAAGTCAGAGGCATCGTGTCAACATGGGCCAAGTCCTACCACGTCCTTTACAGACATTCCCTGATCGACCAAGTCCATAGAAAGCTTCACTGTTCTGACCTCTTAAATACTATTGTAGGTCTACTTTCTGTTACTACTTATGTGAGTAGTGAACATTCACTGGATTTTTTTTTTCATTCACTTGGATATGCCTAGTTTGACATATTTTTGTATCTTCCACAGCACCTGGTACTGAAATGTACGCTAATTAGATGTGGTGGAAAATTGTGTTGTTGTTGGTTAGCTGATATATGTAGCATGCGATCCAAGGTTCAATTATGTGTTCCTTGGATTGAGCCTTATAATCTCTCCTTATCCTACCTTTCAATCCAGCACCTAGCATAAGGTATACGGCACATATTTTCTGACCTATCAGCCAATCAAATGAACCAATAAATAAATCCAAATGTTTTACAGGGCTCAGAGTAAAGAAACATATTCCTTCCAGTTTTACATGGTAAAGTTAGAGGTAGAGATGGATCGTTTTTGCACTTAATCTATTCCTTTTCTGTCTGTTCCTCCTACAGTGAAAACAGATTAACACTTTGTGACTGTGCTCCAGAATGCACCAACTGTTCCTGAGCTTTATACATACTGTGACAGAAGGTTTCAGAAAACTGGGAAGAGCAAATTAAGAGTTAACAGGATGTATTCCATTCTTTTTTTTTTAAAGATTTTATTAATTTATTTGACAGAGAGAGACACAGAGAGAGAGGGAACACAAGCAGGGGGAGTGGGAGAGGGAGAAGCAGGCTCCCCGCAGAGCAGGGAGCCCGATGCGGGACTCGATCCCAGGACCCTGGGATCATGACCTGAGCCGAAGGCAGTTGCTTAACCAACTGAGCCACCCAGGCGCCCGGATGTATTCCATTCTTTACGAGAAAAACTATATACAGTCAAAAGTCAGACCTTGGTAACAAGCTTAGGCTTCACAAGAAAGGTGTATATCACCTCAAAAATTATGTCATTGCATTCTATGACAGGTAAGCATTTCTCAGGCAGTTGAGACATATTTATTCTGACACATCCATTATTATCCAATGACAAAATAACAAGATGCTTATAAAAGGAACTGAAGAACTAACACCTCTGGACTAATGAGCGCAGAGTCTACAGGGGACATCCAAACAGGCAAGAGTCAGGATCTCTACTGAACCATGGTCTCACACCCACAAGTCAACTGGTTTTTGCCCGTGTTAATTAAGAAGATGAGTAATGTGGACAATGGACTCAAATATACACATAATTAGAATGTGAATTTTAACCAAAGATTCGCACCTCTTTCTCTTCCCTGACAAATTACATGCCAGAGTTACCAAATATATTGATTTCAGGTTACACTATCGCACTCCCCTCTTTAGAAGTCAGCGGTGATTTCCTATTACCTGGAAATAATACTCAAGCTTCTTGGTGGGTCATTAAAAGTTCTTCCTTCTCAGGTCCTAATATATATCTAGAGGTCGGTATCCTACTCTATCCATCCATTCACTGTGTGATTTGACATGCCAATCTGTTTGCCAGTCCAAATACGAGGAATAGACCACGTTCTTTGAAGTTATGCCTCTGCTTAGGCGGTAGCTTGAGACTCCCCCATAACTTACTTACCCACACATTCAAAGTTTTACACATCTTCTAAGATCCAATTCAGATATTGCTTCATCTGTGAAGCCTTCCTTGATCCGCCGCCCGGCAAATTAAATATTCTTCTGTGGAACCACAGCAAATTTCTTGCACATTGATTTAACTCTGTTAATAATATATCTTGTATGAGTGAAGACTATTTGAATATCTTTACCCCATCCTATATTACATCCCCTAGGATGAGGATCGAAATCCTAGAGTCGCGGTGCTTGCTGTGCTGCTTTGCACTCAATGGACCAATGAATATTTGTTCCATAACTAAATGAATAAATGAAAATGTACAGTGACTTAGTTTATATTTTTGACTAGAGATTTCATAATACATAGAGTCCAATAAGCTATGAAATCATTACAATAAAGGGAGTAATAAGATGAGTAATCTACAGAGTAGACTTTAAATAAGGCAGAAGAATAGAGATGTTAGGGCCAAACTTTAGCGTAAAATTCATGGTGCAGTGTAGTATTAGAGGGAGAATACTCATTTGGGGGCCATCAAACGCGAATTCATGTTTTTACTCAACCACTTAATTCATCTGAATCTATTTTCTCATCTATATAATGGAAGCAAAAATCTCTGCCTGTCAGCACTATTGTTAGGACCAAATAAGATAATGTGTAGGGGTGGGGGAGGATGATGGGGGATGAGACTATGGTGAGATATTAACCCATGGCTTTTCCCTGTGTTATTGCAAGTTCTTGTCAGCCTGGGGTACATTGCCTCAAGGAAGGCATGAGACAGCAAACAGGAGTCAACTCTTGGGTTTTGAGTTTCAGGAATCTAAAGTTCAGCAAGGAATGAAAAGAAGTCATGTGTATCTATCATCAATCTAGAAAAAAGTGTGATGAGTAGGAAGAAACTTTCCTTTTTCCCACCCCTGATGCCTCAGTTCTGAATTAGACAAAGTCCTCCAAGTTGGGCAATGAAGGGAAGGTAGAAGGGAAGATAAAATTGACTAAATTTTGCAGCTCTGGGAAAATAGAACCTTCTACAGGAACCCAGCCCAGGCTGAACACCAGGGAATGGAGGCAATCACTGGATGGGCTTATGGGATTTGAGAGCAGAGGAGGCCTATGGCCAAGAAGCAATGGAGGCATCTCATGCCCCTACCAGGGCACAGAAGCAGATGAGGCCTCCCACAACCTCTCAGAGGTCCTGTAAGCCCAGCATCCCGTAAGAGATTTATCACAATGTCTGTCAATCCCAGAGTGTCAGAAAAGATGCAAAGAAAAGCATATCCAAAGTGGCCTTCCTAATGGGAACAAGAACAGTGGCAGCAAGACCTCCGTGAGTGGATGACAATTACCCGGCAGGAATGACAGCGATGACACTGATGACAGTGACCAGAGGCAGCCCAGCCCATCTGACATCTCAGCAGGCACTGTACCCTCATCCCCGCCCAGAGCACAGGTAAAGAGAGGGCAAGACTGAAGCACAGAGATTAAGTCCCTGATATCCACAGGACAGGATTTCTTTTTTTATTTTTTTTAAAGATTTTATTTATTTATTTGAGAGAGAATGAGCGAGTGAGAGAGAGAGTGAGCGCATGCGCGTGGGGAGGGGCAGAGGAAGAAGCAGGGAGCCAGAGACATGGGGCTTGATTCCAGGACCCTGGAATGACCAGAACCTAAGGCAGACACTTAACCAGCTGAGCCACCCAGGTGCCCCAGATGGGATTTCATAATAGAAATTCCACGAAGTTTCAGAAAAGATGAGAGAAGTTACGGTTCTTACTCCCCTGAGTTTGTAGACCTGGGTTTGACTTATGCCAAGTGCCCGGCGCGGAGCATGCATGGAGTGCTCAACAAATGTCAGTTCCTTCCTCTCCCCTTCTTACCTCCTAGAGTGACATCATCAGAATTTGAAATGGGATATGTGTCTTCTAGTCTACACAGGAGTTGGCAACTTTTTCTGTAAGGGCAGAGAATAAATGTTTTAGGGTTTGCAGGCCATTTCATCTTCTACAACTGCTCCACTCTGCTCTGTAATGTAAGATCAACCAGAGAGAATACATAAATAAATGTGGATGTTTATTTATAATATAAATTACATGTTCCAGTAAAGCTTTATTCACAAAAGCAGGCAATGGCCTGCGTTTCGTCTGAAGGCCATACTTTGCTGGAACTGGAAGAAGGGAAAAGGCTTAAAGAGCTGCTAAAATTATGATGGGAGAGAATCCAGGCTTGAGCTAAGAGGGCAGCTGTAGGACTGGAAAGGCATGAATACATTCTCGAGGAGGATGCAGGCAGCTACAGAAGCAGGGACTTCTCCTCTGGTAGACTGACAGAGTGAGGTATTACTGATAAAAATGGAGCAGTTAGGGAGCACCTGGGTGGCTCAGTCGTTAAGCGTCTGCCTTCGGCTCAGGTCATGATCCCAGGGTCCTGGGATCGAGTCCCACATTGGGCTCCCTGCTCCGCGGGAAGCCTGCTTCTCCCTCTTCCACTCCCTCTGCTGGTGTTCCCTCTCTCACTGTGTCTCTCTCTGTCAAACAAATAAATAAAATCTTTAAAAAAAAAAAAAAAAAATGGAGCAGTTAGAAAAAGTTTGGAATTCAAAAAAAGAAGAGATTAGCCATATCTCCTTATCACAAAGGGTCTTGATGCCCCCACATCCATGTAAAATTCAAAGGCAGAAAGAGTGTAGAAAACCTGCAGGTTCAAGCTCCAACACTTCAACCATCGTTACAGCGCAATATAATATTTCACAAGTGCCGACTTGACTTGGCATTGAAGTCATGGCTAAAAACTTTCCGTTTCCTTTTTTTCCCCCAAGCAATTTGCTAAGCCCACCCCAACCACTTCCTTAGCAGACTCCTACTCCCCAGGACCACTAGGTAAATACCCCAACTTCCCCAAGGACCGGTTGTATCAAACAAGGAAGGATGGAATCTATGCCCCAGACCCCACAGAATATCCAAATTAGCCAATACCCAGAAAGCCTGGGAAACCCAGTTACTCTCACCACAGTTGCTGAACTGAAAGTCAGCCAGCTACTACTTTTCCAACTTGCTGCTACCCTCCCCCAGTGCAACCCCCTGTATGGCCCTATATAGTAGACTTCTCTCCCATAAACAGCACAGAGCCTTGCCTTTCATCCATCTACGTGTCAAGCATTTCTTGAATTCCCCCTTCACATTGTCGTGTCCCATCCCTGTGCACACGCTGCTGTCCTCTGTTTATACTGCTCTCCCTTCACTTTCTGACCCCCTTCCTTACTGCTGCCATCTTGCCATTTTCATTTCAGTTGTAGTATATTCAAAGACACTTCCCATTTCTTGACTTCTTCATTAAAACATCTCCCCAAATGCTGACATCTGGGGGCTCCCCAAGCCCTCGTTGTTCTCTGAAAATGGAAGATTGTGTTTCAAGAACAGATAGAGTATGAACTTTGGAGTCCTGGCCCTGTTACTGATAGGTTTAATAGCCTTGGCCAAGACTCCTAAACTCTCTGAGCCTCAGTTTCCTTATCTATAAAATGGTTTTAAGAAAAACTGCCCACCATACAGGATTAAGGGAGTTGTGAAGCATCTAATGTAATGCCTGGTGCATAACTGGTGCCCAATAAAATGTTATTTATGTTATTTATTGTTTCTGACAATTACCTGTAATCTAACCCATGTTCGAATTGAGTTTTAAGTATGGCTTATTTACCATCTACAGAAAGGATTCCCAATGCTATTATTTTTCATAAAGAATTGTTTTATTACTCCTTCATATTATTTTATATCCACATATATGATTTAAATATAGCTTGTAAATCAGTATAATGATAAGGCCAGTGGTACAAAAAGGATCTTTAATGTGAAAAGACAACCCACAAGTTGGACCACAAACAGAGGTCTTTATTTTAATAACCACCATTGAAAACTAATTTTGGAAATTCTGATAAATTATATTGCATTTTGACACTCCTTTGGGAACTGCAATCTGAACTCAGAAGATTCTGATTCAGTTATAGTGAAGGCGTTAAATTATACTTAGTTTGGATAGGAGGAAACACCATCACTTCAGGATTGTTTATATCATAGAAAGCAACTTAGGATAAACAGTATTTAATCTTAACTAGTTTATTCCTCTTCCCTTTCCCTATAGCATGACCTCGAGTGCTACCCCAAGTGAGGAGCGCCATTGCTGAGGCCCCACAGGGTGACTATAGTGGAGGCTGTCCTGCCCTTTACCCAAGGCAGCCTGCCTACAGCCTGTGAACATGTGATCTGTGAATCCTTCCTGGGACCCAACAGGAGAAAAGCAATTTTTGTTGCAAGTCCTGCTGACCACCTAGATTCACTCAGGACTGAAACTTTGACTTAGGGAAAAAAAAAAATCACAGTCCTTTTTTTTTAAATATATATAACTTACAGCACCAAGATTGAACCCTAAACCCTAATGTAAACAATAGACTTTGAGTAATAATGATGTGACAGCATAAGTTCAACAGTTGTAACATGAGGAGTAGAGATAATGGTGGAAGCAGTGCATGAGTGGGATCAGGGGATATATGGGAACTCTCTGTACCTTCCACTCAATTTTGCTGTGTACTTAAAACTGCTCTAAAAAATGAAGTTTATTAAATATGCACACACACATGTAAAAAAGCAAAACAAATCATCATAGTAATAAATATTCAGTGTAGAAAATTTAGAAAATATTATAAAAAGATACAAAGGATATAAAAATGACTCAAAATATACTACTGCCTAAAAATAATTAATCATTGTTAAGACTTTTGGTACATTTCTTTCCAGAATTTAACACACACACACACCCACACCCCAGCATACTACAAATCGAATCATTCACACATTTAACTTGTGCACAGACTTTAGGACCTAGCTATCTGTTGCCTTTCCCAAGATGGATCTCTACTACTTCATTCAATTCTCACAACAGCCAACTGTTCTATTTAATCCAATTAATGTTTAGAGGCTTAATAAGAAAAAGAGAGAAGTGTAACACTTCCTGATTCTCAACCCACCCATCTCCCATTCATTTCTAGGGATCTGATAGTTACTTTAAAGACAGAATGGTTCAAGTTCTCAAATATCCTCATATAGGCCTTTCCTTTAGCTCTTTCCTTTAGTCTAACCCCGTGGTTCCCAAATTTCAAAATGAACAAGAGTCCCTGGGTGGTTTGTGTCTACATAAAACCGTATGTATTATTCTTTATGGATGAATTAAAGTACTTCTAAGCAGCATTTTGACTCTAAGTAACCTCCTGATTAACAAATGACTTAATCTTGTGTAATGTAACTTCACTGCATGCAGACATGCATTTCTTTCTTCAGAATGTATATTATTCAGTGACCTACTGTTTAATATAATAAAGACATCTTTCTATGGTATCAAATATTTATCTACAACAATGATGGCTGCATGGTATTCCCATCAATGAATACACCATAATTTAACCAACACTCTATTTGTGAATTTCTTAAGTTGTCTTTAAGTAATAACCCCTCCTTTTATTAAACATGCCAAAATGTGAGCTCAGCTCAGGGATAGCGTGAAAATACCCTAGAATCATTCTGAAGACATAACCACAGCTCCGCAGCCCCTTTCTCTATCCTGGAATCAGGACTCAAACAGAGCTCCCAACCCCAGAAAAACACAGAAAGATTAATGATATTTGAGGTTATTTCATCTTCCTGATCAAGGTACTTTCTCTTCCCCAGAGTGTACAAATATATACATAAATCTAATTTTTCTTTCTTGGGGGAATCAGAGGTGCAAATGGCATCAGCCTTATCATTTTTAAGAACTACAAACAGCATTGTAAGGATGGTCCGAGTCTCTTAGCTCAGGCCACTGTACCAAATACCATAGACTGGGTGGCTTAAGCAAGCAGCATTTATTTCTCATGGCTCTGGAAGTCTGAAATCAGGATGGCAGCATGCTTGAGTCCTTGGTGAGGGCACCTCCTCCTGGTTATGTCCTCACGGGGCCTTTCCTTGGTATGTGCAAGCAGAGAAAGAGAGATCTCCTGCCTCTTCCTCTTTTTTATAAAGGCATTAATCCCATTATAGGGCTTCTACCCTCATGACCTAATTAACTCCCAAAGGCACCATGTCTAAATACCATTACCCTGGGGATTAGGGATTTAACATATTCCTTTTTGGGGATTTAGGGCAGATGCAACCATTCAGTCCATAGCAGAACCCTTATGTAATAATTGATTCAGGTAAAGATCACCAACAAATGCTAGCACTATTGAATTAAAGATTTTTGAGAAAGAGGATATTCACACAATCTCAAAATATCACCCTACAGATGACTTATCATTTACAAAGTAGAAAGTATCTCTTTATAATGAAGAGTTTATTGATCATTACCTGTATCAAATGATTAAATTTGGCACCATCAATAGTGAGAAAATTGGTGTCAAATCATGGAAAAAGTAAACAGAATGACATCAGCAAGATAGTAGAGTAAGAAGCCTCAGAACTTCCTTCCCCACAGAGGCCCAGGTTCAACAATAATACATGGAGCAACTCCTTTTGTGAGAAATCTAGAAACCAGTTAAGAGGCTCCTACACCCTAGGCAAGGATGAAACCAGCACATCAAAGCCAGCAGGAAAATCCATGGCACTCACTCACCTTAGTCCCTCCCCACATCTCAGCAGAAGCAATCAGTGAAAACTTCCACTTCCAGCATCTCTCAGGGGAGATGAAACACATGTCCAGGGTTCAGATGCTTGGTGGAGAGGAGGGGGGCATCTTCCTAAGGGACTACATTCTTTCTTGCCTGAATCCAAGTTCTGACAGTAAAATGTTCAGGTTGCATGCCACTGAAAACAAAGGCAATGATGTGAACTAACACACACTCACTCAGTAGAGTCTCTCCCCTCTTCAACGTGGAACAAGCTGGCCAAAACCCCCAATTCCTGGCTTCTCCCAGGGGAGGGAAAGAGTTGGAGCATGCATCCAACATTCTGACTTTTGGGGGGAACTGCCTGAGGGTCTTATTTCTTTCTCACCTGTCTCAGAATGCTGACAAAACTCAGCATATCCTGCATTCCTGGGAGCCACAGAAAGCAAAAGGGAGCTGAGGAGCTTGCTATTGCTCCAGAGGACACAGTAAAGCAGACAGAGGCTAACAAAACTCCCCTTGATGAGGAAAGAGAAGAGTGGAGCTTTTGTCTAATGTCTAGTTTTTCCAGGAGCTGCCCAAGGGACTAGTTTCAAGACAATGGACTCAGAACACTGACAGGGTCTGGCATTCTCTAGAAACCTAGGGGACACTGAAAACAGAGAAAGACTGAGCAGTTTACAGTCACTCCAGAAAACTGCAGTACAACAGATAAATACCAGAAGGAGGCAAGAGATAGCAAACTCCTGGAAAAAAGATAGTGACAAAAAAACCTCTCTAATTGTGAATTTACATGCGTAAGTCCAGAGAAGACACCTCCGTCAAAAGGTATGAGAGACCCCCAGAATTTCTAACTAGGTAGATCAGTGACAGTCTTTCACTATACAAAGCCAGTCCATAAAAACTAGGAGAGGTGACTATTTTTCCAAAAGGATGGATCACCACATAAAGTTACAAGGCATATGACAAAAAAGGAAAGCATAGCCCAATCAAAGGAACAAAATAAATCTCCAGAAAATGACCATAAAGAAAGGGAGGTAAATGAATTACCTGACAAAGAATGTAAAATATCCATAATAAAGATGCTCAATGAGTTCAGGAAAAGGATGCATGTACAAAATGAGAATATCAACAAAATAGATTTAAGTCAAAAGCTGTCACAAGAGACAAAAAAAGACACTATATAATGATAAAAGGGCTAATTCACCAGAAAGATGTAACAATTATAAATATATGTGCAACAGACATAAGAACACCCAAATATATGTAGAAAGCATTAACAAAACTGATGGGACAAATACACAGCAACACAATAATAGTAGGAGATTTCAACACTCCACTTTCAATAATAAATACAACATTCAGACATAAGATAATAATGAAACAAAGGACTTGAAAAACACAATAGCCCAAATGGACTTAACAGATAGATACAGAACATCCTACACAACAGCAGCAGAATACCCATTCTTCTCAAGTGTGCATTGAATATTCTCCAGGATAGGTCACAAGTTAGGTCATAAAACAAGTCTTAACAAATTTGTAAAAGACTGGAATCATATCAACCATCTTCTCCAAACATGACGGAACGAAACTAGAAATCAAGTACAAGAGGAATACTGAAAAACTCACAATTATCTGGAAATCAAACAACGTACTCTTGAGCAAGCAATGAGTCAAAGAAGAAATCAAAAGAAAAATTAGAAACTATCTTGAGAAAAATGAAAACAAAAACAGAGCATACTGAAACTCATGGGATGCAGCTAAAGGGCTACAAACAGGAGACTTCATAGTGATAAATGCCTTCATTAAAAAGCCAAGAAAGATATCAGATAAAAACCAAGCTTGATACCTCAAGGAACTAGAAAAAGAAGAACAAACTAAGCACAAAGTCATCAGAAAGAAGGAAATGATAAATGTCAGAGTGGAAATAGAAAAAAATTGACAAAACTCAGAGTTGTTTTTTTGAAAAGATCAACCAAACTGGCAATTGACTTTAAATAGACTAACTCAGAAAAAATAGAGAAGACTCAAATAAATAAAATGAGAAATGAAAGAAGAGACATCAAAAGTGATGCCACTGAAATAAGAATTATAAGAGATGACTATGAACTATTGTACTACTATAAGCAAATTGGAAAACTTAGAAGAAATGAATAAATTCCTAGAAACATACAAGCTATCAAGCCTGAATCATGAAGACACAGAAAATGTGAACAGACCTGTAACTAGTAATGATGTGAAATCAGTAATCAAAAGCCTCCCAACAAGGAAAAACGCAGGATCAGATAGCTTTGCTGGTGAAATGTACCAAACTTTAAAAAAATTATCACCAATCCTTCTCAAGCTCCTCCTCAAGATTGAAGAGCAGAGAGTACTTCAAACTCATTTTATGAGGCCAGCACTACCATGATACTAAAGCCAGAAAAACTCACCACCAAAAAGAAAACTACAGATCAATTATCTAGATGAACATAGATACAAAAATCCTCAACAAAATACTAGCAAATCAAATTCAACAGCACATTGAAAAGATCATCCACCACGACCAAGTGGATTATTCCTGGGATTCAAGGATGATTCAACATATGAAAATCAGTGTAATATACAACATTAATAGAATGAAAGATAAAGATCACATGCTTGTCTCAATAGATGCGTGAAAAGCATTTGACAAAATTCAACACCCTTTCATGATAAAAACACTCCTGCATGGAGCCCTGGGTGTTACACGCAAATAATGAATCATGGAACACTACATCAAAAACTAATGATGTAATGTGTGGTGATCAACATAACATAATAAAAAAAAAAAGCTGAAAAAAAAAAAAAAAACACTCAACAAATTAAGAACAGAAGGAAGTTACCTCAACATGATAAAGACCATGTATGAAAACCCTGTAGCTAACATCATACTCAGTAGTGAAAAACTGAAAGCTTTCCTGCTAAAATTATGTATGATTTCATTTCCATGAGGTGTCTAAAGTAGTCAAACTCATAGAAGCAGAAAGTGGAACGGTGTTTGCCAAGTGCTAAGGCAAGAAAAAAAACGAGGAGTTGCTCTTCAATGAATATGGAGTTTCAGTTATGCAAGATGCAAAAGTTCTAGATATCTGTTATACAATAATGTGAATACAGTTAATAATACTATACTGCATCTTAAAAAATTAAGGGGGTAGAGCTCATGTTATGTGGTTTCTTACTACCTTAAAAGGAAAATCTGACATGATTCAATTCTCATTTAGTTCTTTTGTATAACATTTAACCATAAAATCTCAGTGGCAGACAACAAATAAACTATTTGCTTACACATCTGCAGATTAGCTGAGATTCTGCTGACGCAGGCAAGGCTTGGCTGAAGGCTGTAGTTTCAGGTCAGGTCTATATATCAATCAATTTTCTGAGATCTATAAAATGTTTTTTCATGTTAATCTCAGAAAAAACAAGAGAACAAGCCCACTACTTGGGTAGGAAATATGCTCTTCTAGGAAATGTTGGCAAGGACGAGGGAAGAGTAGTGAAATTTTTTTGGACAATAAGTTAATCTACTACAATCATCTTTGCAGTATTTCTGCCAAACAAAGGTCTACCTTGATTCTAATCATAAGTAAACAATCAGAGAAAGCCAAGATAAACAACATTCTACAAGATAACTAGCTTGGATCCTCAAAAAGTTCTTTGACGTAGAAAATAAACAAAGTAAAAAGATGAAAGAAAACTTTCTAATTTAAGAGAAACTAAATGCACAACCTGAAACTTGATTAGATCCTAGAAAGAAAAAAAAACCCATGTATCACATTTTTAGGGCAACTAGGGGAATTTGAAAATGGACTAGATATTAAACAACCGCATGTGATTCTTATTAAAGTCTTTGTGTGATACTGATATGGTGGTTAATAGCTAAACATCTTAATTGATAAGAGATCAGTGCTAATATTATGAGTGAAATGTCATAATATCTGCAATTTATTTCCAAGAAGTTCATGAAAAAATATGTATTTATATAGAGAGAAAAAAATTAAAATGTTTTAACAATTGATAAATCCAGGCCAAAGTTGTTGATAATCATTGTCCTATTCATTCTTCTTTGTTAAAGTTTATATATATATATACACACACACATATTTTTAAAGTTAAAAGAAAAATGAAGAAAGGGTTGAATTAATTACCTTGAGAATTCATGGAAATTTTAATTCATGTTGAGGAAAAACCAAGGTCCTTATACTGAATTAAACAGATTGGGGGCTATAGGGGTTATAGCCCTCTTGCCAGAGGATTACTTGATGGACCATTCAGTCTGTCCCACACTGGTCTTGAGGAGTTCAATAAACCTAAAAGCAGTGAGGTTTCACACACAACTCGGCCAACTAAAACATTTATTTAGTGGTAGGATTAATTTGATTTGGAGGAATAATTATGACTAATGATAGAGATAACTATATATTAGAAACATATTTGTAGATGGAAACAGCTGAAGAATCCCCACATGGGACAAAATAACTTCTAAGCCGATGAAGGGGGAGCTGCAGGAATATTCTAGCATCTCCTGCAAATTTTGCCACCTGGTATCTCTTGAAGATTCCATTTCTATGGTCATATCTCCACCCCAAGTTACACTTGCTGGAAATAAAATCGCCTCTGGTTTCTGTGAGTTACTTCTCTTCACAAATGCATCCTTGAGCCAACTCAGAGTTCTTCACCGAGTCCCCAAGAAGCACAGCTCATGTTTCTTGTTAATAAGTTTGATAAGGCTCATTAAGAATTTGATCCTTTTCAAGCACCAAATTCTCACTTTGCTTCTGATCCCAGAAGAATCTATCTAGTGGCCCGAGGAACCCTGTTCAGGGAGGAACAGGTGCAAAACAAGAGAGAACAGAGCAAATGCAACCATGGCTGTGGGGATGAATCTCCCACAAGTGACTGTTCTCTAATCTACACACAGGAAATTCAGCAAGCATTTTCTGTTCCGCCTTCTCTTTGGGGAACTGCAGTCTGTCCTGATGAGGAGTCTGCTCATTAATAGGAAAGAGAATTTAAAGATGTTGTATTGTTTAATTCCCATTTTTCTACAAAAAGGAGAAAGCCAGTATTCTAAAAGGGGACAGTATCAAGTAGAAAATAAATTTCACCTTAAGGAGTCTGTTGGGTGAAACCTCGAGAGCTTCCCAGGTGGTCCCTCTTTGCAGAGGGCAGGGGGAAGCTGAAGGAAGGAACAGGCCACTCCACATGGGTGGGTAGCAGCTTTCATAAGCAAAGGAACTTGCATATGAGGCTTGTCTGGGCATCACAAGACGAGTAGATCTTGGTGCCTGCCACCCACCAGAATCTGAAAAGTTTATATAGAGGCCATGGCTCCTACGGTGTGCACGATGGGTGGAACTACATTCCAAGGACAGGGGAGGGGGATGAGGCTGGGTCCTGCTCTTGGGTCAACCAGTGGTCCCAGCCTCTCCATGACTTCCCTGTGGCCAACTCTTACAATCTTGCATGCCCCCCTCTTCTGCAGTGGGCTCTGAGCAGTCAGCAAGGGGTTTCAGTAGCACAGAGGCAGCTCATTTGGCAGCCATCTGGGTGACTGGAAGCAGATACCACAACAAAAATATAGGCACACACAAGAGAAAACAGAGGTTAAGATCATAATTCCCAAAAGAAGTAGCCACTTTTCCCACCAAGAGCCCCATGGTCTAAACCTCTGATTGATCAAGTACCCTAGACTAGGGGTCAGATCACTCAGAACGTTCACTTGTATCCTCATGTGATTTAATACATTTGCATTATCAGGTATGAACACACAACACTCCGTTTGGATAATGGCACAGGTGCCTCCATGGGAAGCAGTAATAAAGTCCAAGGTCATCCTATTTTGGAGAACAGCCTTTCTCCTTAGAGATATTTCAGTGTTCAATAAAGACAGGCTTTGCCAGCTATCATTTAAGGCTTGCTGGGTGAATCTAGTAAGAGCTTCTATGCACATTATAATGTCCTCCAGGCCAGTGAAGGGGACAAAGACAGCAGCCAAATGTTTGTACGATAGAAAACAGAACATGCCCATCCTGCCTTGAGGAGCGGGTGGGCAATGTTTGTTACCATGGGGTGGATTCTCCCCTATGCCCAGGGAAAACCCAGGGTGCAGCGGCCCAACCACCCAGGTGGAAGCCATGGCCAACGGCCTGTGCCACACACCCACTGGGTCCCATTTGGGGCCACCCACTAAATAGCCGGCACGAGGAGATGGACTGGCGGTGGGGCCTATGCCAGACCAGGGCCCCCGCCTCCTCCCCTCTTTCAATGATCTTTCATGCCACGTGTAGTGTGTTTCAACAGGTCTGGTTTGTAGCAGGACAACCAGGTTGTAGCACCACGACCAGTCATGCCAAACTAACCGCTGTCCTTTAGTCTTGGTTCAACTGGGTTGGTTCTGTTTAGAGTGATTTTTTTGTTCCCAACATAGAGATGAATGGGTACTCAAATGCCCATACCCTGGATGAGCCCCATGAACTCATCCCAAATCTGAGCATAGCTACCCATGGCTCTGATGGTGCTGTTTTTGGTACTCTTCCAGTCAGCAGTTTGATGGGTTGCCTGTGTAGTGTGATTGACAGAAAAGAAGACCTGTGCCTAGGGTTACTGATAATGTGTGCTACAGGCCACGTTGCTGGATCAGTATGGGTAATATCAGGTGAATTAAGAGTATTAGTGCAGCTTGTTCTTCCATAACGTATGTTTTACAGCCTTCCCAGCCCCTCCCTGGAAAGGTGACACCCATTATGGCAATCCTGATGGGCTAGAGAGGGACAGCTGCCCACATGCCCAACAGCTGGACTGATTCCTTCGCCAGGCACACGAGCAGACCCACTCTAGAAAAGTATTGCCATCAGGTGCCCATCCCATGACCAGACAGCGCAGGGGCAGCCTTCTAACGTCAAAAAGATACTTCTTTCTGCACTCGAGCTCGTGGTGGTGGCAGCAGGTGCGCCCTCAATGTGCAGAACAATGCCGGCGAGTTCGTGGACATGTATGTGCCGCAGAAATGGTTGATAAGGTGACAGGCAGGTTCAACGGCCAGTCAAAACCTACGGTATCTGTGGGGCCATTCGCAGGATGGGTGAGTCCAATGACTCCATCCTCTGACTGGCCAAGGCCAATGGCATCATTTCAAAGAACTTCTGACTGGAGGAGACCACGGACGTGGGATATTTGTCATAAATAAATAGTAACCACCCCCCCCCCCAAAAAAAAGACAGGTATTTACTAGGAACTTGTATGGGAAAGTCTTCTTCTGTAAGAATCGCACTTGTGGCCTGACCCTTAGATGTTCATGAGGCCACAGATTTAGGAATTTGACCCAGTTCCATATACCATCCAGGTTAGCTGGGGGAAGCAGCCCTGCTGGCACGAGGAGATGGACTGAGGGGGCATATGCCAGACCAGGGCCCCCGCCTCCTCCCCTCTTTCAATGATCTTTCATGCCAGGTGTAGTGTGTTTCAATAGGTCTGGTTTGTAGCAGGACAACCAGATCCCAGGGAGACTGAGTGGTTCCACCTGACCCAGGATGGGAAGTAAGTCACCCATTGTGGTGACACATCACATTGCAAATTCCAGTAGATAATGCCTTTCCTAGGTGTGACGCGACCTGGTGTCCTCAGCAGCATAGCGCATCAATTCCTGGTGAGAGTCAGGGAGGAGGCTGACTGACAGGAGGAGTCAGCTTCCTGTGACTTCCATAAGATTATGGTGTTGGTTGTCCCAGGCAGGTATCCCCAGTCTGGCCTATGGGGCAGCAGGTTCTACTGGTTGATCATTCAAATGTAATAAAGCCTGAATAGTTCTTTAGTCCTCCCACCCAAGGTGGTTTTGCTGATTAGTTACTTAATCTGCTGCTTTAATATTCCATTTTTCCTTTCTACCAATGCTGCTGCTTGTGGGTTACAGGGGAGATGGAACCTCCATTCAATATCATGTTCTTTTGCCCAGTCTCGCATATCATGACCTTTGAAATGTGACCCCCTGATGATCATCTATTCAACGAGGGTGTCCATGCATGGTACTCAGCTTCTCTAATCCCCTAATGGCAGCAGCCAGTTTGCACAGTGACGGGGTGGGGGAGAAACTTGGGGTAGACCAGATGCAGTATTCACACAACCCAAGGCATATTCAGAACCTCCCTCAAAGGGAAGGGGCCAACATAATCGACTCACCAATCCCTCAGTGGTTGAGAACTCCAGTGAATGGTCCCAGACTCATTTGTAGTTGCCTTGAGTGTGGTTTAGGACACACAGGACATGCTGCTACTACATTAACCAAGTCACTGAATTCCAAGGGAAACCCAGCATCCTTGGCACTAACTCTTCCCATACCACATGCGGGGGGGGCCAACAGGAATCCCTTAGCTTTCATTCCCACAGTAAATGTGGCTCAATCTAGACCTTCAAAGACAGGGCGGTAGATGGCCTGATTCATTCCCAACTCCATAAAGATTTATTGCACCTGCTCTGCATTTCCAGGATCCCATGTGTCTCGAGGGATCCTTCTCATTGGGCCAAGCCTCCCTGCAGGCCAGAATAATCCAGTCTTTCAGGAACTGAATACCCTGACCCTGCTAAGTGCCATGCAGGTGCTGCCAGAGAGCGGGGCGGGGGGAGGGGGCGTGGCCATGTGGCTCATTTTCTCTGCTGCCTGCCCCAAGAAATGCCACTACTCCATACACCATCACTGCACTAACCATGCCCGGACACTTTCTCTGGCCCTTTGCTGGAATTTGGCAGCTATACCAATAAGCTCGGCGGGAGTATATCGTTCACTGTGAATGTTTCCTGAATTGGGGGCTGCGCTGCTGGCTGGGGTTGTTGCCACTGTGCTTTTGCTATTCTTTGTCATAGGGGTCAGCTGGCACAAGGCATTTCCTCCACTTCACTGTCAATCACAGCCTCCTCCCTCTTTGCTCTCCTCACTTTGCCAGCGATTTCACCTGCTCCTACCATCCCTGATGTTTGCATGCTGCAACAGGGGCCTCAGGGATGCAGCCCTATTCTGGGTAGGTGCTTCCCATGAGCCGGGTATAGGATACAGGCCAAGACTGCCTCCGGGTGAGGCTTCAGCTGAGCTCACTATTCACTGGTTCCCCCAAAATGCACAAAAACGTGATGGCTCAGGTTGACACTGGAGCTGAATGTACTCTAGTACATGGTAACCCTCAAAAGTTTTCTGGCCCAGGGGCGCCTGGGTGGCTCAGTCGTTAAGCGTTTGCCTTCGGCTCAGGTCATGATCCCAGGGTACTGGGATCGAGCCCCGCATCGGGCTCCCTGCCCAGTGGAGAGTCTGCTTCTTCCTCTCCCTCTGCCTGCCTCTCTGCCTACTTGTGCTCTCTCTTTATCTCTCTGTCAAATAAATAAATAAAATCTTAAAAAAAAAAAAAGTTTTCTGGCCCCCTCAGGACCACGATGACCTCCTTCAACAGTCACCACATTTTGGTTTATTCAAGCTCTGGTAGCGAAATTGCTTTAAAGTCATTCCTTAGCTCCTACTTAATCTTTGCTTTCAAAGGCACTTGGGTTGCACCACCCACTTACGAGAAATATCCCTTTGGTCAGAGAAGGCTGTATCTATAAAGTGAAGCTGGACTACTTCCGGCTTTTTCGCTCCTTTATTTTTTTTAGTCCCTTATTTATCCCTTCATTTATTGTACCCTCTTCTGCCCCAAACACTTTTATTCATTTTAGGTAGTCTCTGATGATGATTCTAAAAACCATAGCTTTTAAAAAAAAATCAGGGCTTCTCTGTCCAATGGTGCCACAACCAACAAAATCCCCTCCTCTCTCTCTCTCTCTCTCTCTCTCACACACACACACAGGCACACACACAGACACACACTCACACACACTTTCTAAGGTCTACTTTGATTGACAGGCCAGCCAAGCCTCTCTACATAAATCCTCCTGGGGCAAGATAATCTTCCAGACCAAAGCCAAATCTGACCCAAACTGCAGAGTTTTAGAGTTTTCATCACTACTTGCAGTCCAAGGCAATAGGACTAGGACATCTAATTTGATATAGTAGACACTTAACTTGGCAATATTAAACTTCAGCTGAGAAATCTAAAATCCTCTATGGAACACACAAGAGTTTCTAAGGTATGTCTTAGAAAACTGTTTTGTGTCTGTTTGCTTTAGGGACAAACTAAGCCTTACTTCTCAATATCTGGAACAGACATATGGTACCTTGGTGGGTCCAGAAGGGGCATGGGAATTCAAATAGACTTGCCTTCACCATGCTACCTTCAGGGCCCTTCCATGCTCTGTCAAGAAGGAAACCACAGCCAGAGGGACCCTGGGTAAGGGAACTGTGTATAAAATAACTTGAAGAAAACTGTTTTTGGGCCCAGCTGTTCTTGAGTTACAGAGAATGGCCAAGGAGCTTAGATTCACAAGATTACTGGAGAGCAAAGGTAACATCAGAATTGACAGCTCATATTTCCCATATTCCTAGTCCCTTGTTCCATACTCCCTACTCCTCCTTCTTTTTCAGCCTGTATCCTTCATTTTAGGTATACCTATAGCAAAATCAAAAGAAACCTAACATCAATCAATGTGAAAGAGTTTGCCTTCTGCCCTTGACCATTCCTTTTCATGCCTTTACAATTGTCTCTTTAAATCATGAACACTGTCTTAAATAGCTATAAATAAAAAGCTTGATTTGGACTATTCTGGTTTCTCCAATAAATCTCTGTTGTCATCTGCCTCCAAATTAAACATTCTTTAGGCCAAATATTGATGTGCTGCCCCTTATTTAGTCTCATCAGAACAGTTGATCACTTTTTTGATGAACAAAGGAGACAGAGAAATGACATTTTCCTGAGCCCTTCAATTTTAAGAGTATCTGAGATTTCACATGATTGAACTGCCTTGTTGTTATAATATTACTGATTCTCCTAGATAAACATAATAACAGAGAGGGAACTTTATGTAAGTATCTGCACATGTTTGAGAAGTGTGTACAGATACCATAGGTACATGCATACATGTATGCACACTAGAGGACAAAACACATTTTATGAGATATGTGGGTAAAAATAAACATCATAAGGGCAAAGAGGATATCATAGCATCACTCCCTCCTCACATGACTCACCACTCAGGACACCAAAAAAATTAGATTAAAATATTGATAAGAATTTAAAATTCTGCTGATTACTATTTATTACCACATACTTTTTTTGAGAGAGAGAGAGACAGAGGAGAGAACGTGCGCAGGAGCAGGGGGAGGGAGAGAGAGTCTCAAGCAGACACCACGCTCAGTACAGAGCCCATCAAGGGGCTTGATCCCAGGACCCCGAGATCATGACCTGAGCCAAAATCAAGAGTCAGATGCTCAACCGACGGAGCCATCCAGGCACCCTTATTTATTACCACATTTTTTAAGGTATCTTTGCATATAAAAAATCTTAATAACCAAACATACTGTAAATCATAAAACTTGAAGCATAAACTCAGCCTGCCGAGAAAACATGACCTTGAGACCCTGAGTTTTCTGATAAAAACTGTAGTCAGTTGAAGCCATAGCCTCTTTGACCCTCCAAAAAGGTAACTACACAGGTGAAAAGAGGACAAAGGGGTGTTTTTCCAAAACAGAAGAATTCCTCGGAAAACTAAGGCTTTGAAAATATATGAAAAGCATTCCAGTCTGATGCATAGACAATGAATGCTGATTTGGAATATGTAAGTATAAGGAAGGACAATGACAGATTAAAACTCATTAAAATTAAATCAGCTCATTGTGTATCCTCAGCTAAAAGGAAAATGATTCTTTTGTAAAAATATGTATGCTCCTTTTTTTCCCCTTTCCATGTAATAGTGCAGCAAGACACTTCTCAGGTATATTAATGTCTGTTGCTACTTCTACAGCACTGTAATTCTACAGAAAAAAAAGAAAGAAATAACACCAAGGCATCCAGCCGTCCAGGACACATGAGAAACTTTATGGAAGAAACTTTGACCATCGTCCACCAGGCTGAAACCGAAAGCAGGCAACACTGTCATCACGGTCTCTGTGGGGGTTTTATGTAGAATTCTAATTAACCAACACTCATTGTCTTTTCAGATATCGAAAAAAACAATCTAAGGTTCCTAAGGAATTGGGGAGGAAAATATGAATTTATATGTGGCATACATTAGAAGGGGCTCCCTGCAGATTCTTCAGGAGACCATTCGAGCCTCTGTTTAAAACATTTCTTCAAATCATGAAATTGAAATGCCATTCATCAGAAATCGAAACCCCTGGAAAATATTGACTTGCAAAACAGAAAACTGTAGCATTTCAGTGTCTTGGGATTGATAAGCATAAAGTATAGATAATAAATTCTTGAAGCACGAATCCCCTTTGTAAGTCCCTCTTTAATGGCTCTCCCCTCGTGAACTAGAAGCCCCGGGAAGGACATGATAGTGCCAGGTTGTTCATCGCTCTCGCCCAAGGGTTAGCACAGTGGCTAGTACACAGCAGGTAGTCAATAAATATTTGTTTTTTCGGGTAGCTTCTTCCTAACATGGGAGGAAGCAGAGGAAATGAACAAGATCAGCAAACCTCAACAGAGAGCTAGGTGGTTTTTGAGAGAGGAGCTGGAGGAGGATGCAGAGAAGTAAATCCTCATCTCTCTGTTACCACTGTCTTAGGCTCTCCTCTCTTCTTTTTGCAAGAAAAGCTCATGATAATAATGGTAGTAATAGTGGCATACAAGGAAGAAATGCACAGATATATTTTCCAGGTTTCCTTCGATCTGGAATAACATATCACATTTGCGTGATTTGGCCCAGGAGTTAATAATCTGCTGGGAAATCTGGGAATTACTTGCATATGTATTTTTGAAAAATTCTTAAGCAAGCAGACAACACAATGATGGGCATCAGAATGCACTGTTTACTGTGGAATCATTTGTTAGGACTCATGCTTTAAAACCTATAAAAGCTACTTAAAATTTTGAAACCAGTACAGACATCCACAAGTATGATGAGGACTGTGCAATGTAAAACCCAACATAACCTATGTGATGCTTCGGTTTTAGGCACCTGTTCATTTGAAAAACGTCTGTGGTATGCTTGGCAACCAAAATGGGTGACACATAGAAGCCCCCAGAAGACTCTCAGACTGGCTGGTGACTGTTCTCACCTGTGAATTATTTCGAGCCAGTATCTTGATGGTAACATCCCTTCTCTGGCTTTGGTAATTATGCCACTAGGCTGCGTAAAGCCTGTTTTCATTCAGGACATAATTAGCATACGTAATTGCATGTAAGCAAATATCTGCCCTTCCATTGGGTAGTCACAGCAACACCCATGTTCCAAAGCACCAAACCCCCTTTTCAGGGATACGCTTGAAATGTCATCGTTGAAGTAATTAGCATGCTTAGGGTTTTTTAAAAATGTATAAATGCATTAAATTTTCACTAGAGACTTTTGTTCTTGTCCAAAATCTCTACCACAGCAACGTGTGAATCACAATGGAAGGTAATTGGAACACAGCGTTCCATAGGACTGCGTTGAAATATGAGCAGCCTGTATAGCCCTGCCTAGGGAGAGAGGTGCAGATTTCCAAGTTCTCGGTGCCATTTTCCTGAGTTTCTGTTCACGCTGTAACTAGGGAAGTTCAAGTGCATGAGCCTGAACTAGTCACAACGGAATGATGGTACAAACACATTAAAGGCAAGGAGCATTCCTCATAATTCAGACAAAGCAATTCAAAGCACAATACAGAATTCAGACACTTTCAGTGCTCACTTGTCTGCACGAAAAGCAGCAATGGCAATATTGATTTTATTTATGTATTTGCATCTTGATCCAAAAGCTGTAAATGCACCTTACAAAATACAAATAATACAATGGGGTTTCTTAAAAGCAGCTTCAGAATGCCAGGAAAAAAAGAAGAAAAATAAAATAAAGTCAGAAGTGAAATTAACACTCAAGATGCATCCCCTGAAGCCTAAATTTGGCACTGAGCTTGGTGGCAACCCAAAGAAAAACATGACCAAACTTATGATGCCATTGTTCAGGAGAAGCACAATGCCTGGCAAGCGGAATGACAATTTCCAAGTTAGTTCTATCTGATTTAGAAAGATACCTCGTGAGTTACAGTCTCACTGGATTTACTTTGCTAAATAGTCTAGACTAGCGTTATTCAAATTTTGAATTACCCAATTTTATAAAATCAATTTTTTGGTCATGCCCAAACTTCTAACAATTTTTTAAAAAAATTTTTAAATGTATTCATGACAAATAGGATGGTTATTGTCTCATGAAAATTTTTGCTTTCATTATGAATATATGGACATATATTATATATATACAGAGAGAGAGAGAGAGGGAGGGGCTGGATTTTGAAATTTTACATTTATTTCTTATTATGGTCATGGTCAAGAAAATGTTGAAAGCCCCTGAGCTAGTCGGATCAAGTCTCTACTTTCACTGGCAACAACAAGAAAGCAGGCATGAAAAATGCATGGAATTGAGGGGAGAGAGGGAGAGGTCTGTGCTTCTGTGTTTCTGTGCCTTGCTCTGGGAGGAAGGCAGCTGCACGTAGAGGAGGCAGGTTCTCTGGAGGGTTCTGAGTAAGGCTGTATAGCTATGGCAAGTCCCAAAAGACAGTTAGGTTCAACTGCTCTCTTGCTATTACTTTTGATGAATTTTAATTGGTAATATTAAGAAGGGAAGACAATAGATATTAAAGCTATCTTCAAATCACAAGTCGAACACTAATACTGATCCCTGCTTCTGGGCCCAGTTCAGGAGAACTGAACTGTGTGGCTTCTTCCCCCCACCTCTCCTAGCCACAATCAATGGCTCCCCCAGTCTGTCCTACAAGCCTCAGCTGGGGCCCTGCCAACACTGTCATATGCACATCCCTCTTTCTCACTAGACTGAGAACCTCCTAGGATAGAGACGGTGCCTTTCCAGCAGCCATCATGCTGCTGAGCACTTGGTAGGCACTCAAAGCATATTTGTGCAGAGAATGAATGCACGAATGAGTAACTGAATATTCATTGCTACTCCTGTTATTTCTCTGATGCAACCCAAATTTGTCATAATGGGGAATACCTGACAGTCCAATATTCTACAGTGTTTTCAGAATTAAGAGGGAAAGGGGCTTTAATGTTTCATCCATTCTAATTTTGACAATTAATCATTTATGCTTATCAAGGATGACACGCCCGTTTCAGCTCATGCGCTGATCCTGAGGGACTGGCAGCAGCTTCCTGGACCCTAAGGCTGGCTCTGGGCTGAGCCGGCAGGAGTGCCCACTGGAACGGTTGAGCAGTGCGCTTGAGATGAAATGGTCCCCGTGTCTCCCATCTGCCATCTCTAGATACCTAGTCAGAGGACCTGAATATGCATCGGAAAGAGGTGCCAAAAACTGGTTCAGCTTAAAGTAGCACTCCTGATCTTCCCAGTTCCTCCTGGGAAATAGCCAATGGTAAGGAGCTTGAGGATGAGCAAGGCATGCGTCAGGACCATTTCAACCCACGTCCTCTGTTGACACTAAGAGTACAACCATTAGTTGTAAGTGAAGAGATGACAATGGGATTTATGATACACAATCTCTTCTCCCTGGACTGGAGCAGAAG
This sequence comes from Mirounga angustirostris, assembly GCF_029215605.1. Lineage (NCBI taxonomy): Eukaryota > Metazoa > Chordata > Mammalia > Carnivora > Phocidae > Mirounga > Mirounga angustirostris. The sequence continues at coordinate 50,427,822 of NW_026991711.1, forward strand.
AAGAGAAAGAACAGCTACACGCAGGCTGTACTTCCTAAAACAGGTATTTCATAATTGCTACTTAACAGCGGTTTTTAAAAATTAAGTGAGCAGCTGCAGTAATTATAGTCAACTTGTCAAAACTTTTCGGTGTTTGTTATTTTTTTAATAGCAGCCATTCTTCTATTTCCTCCAGGATCTGCGGGGTTGAAATAGGGTAAGCAGCTGTCTTCAATGCTACACGAGATATACATTTCAAAGAGGGTCTTTTGTTTGGCTTCATTTTTCTTAGATCCATGTTTATAACCAAGATCTCTGTGAAGTAGAAAGCAAGGCACTCCAGAGGAAATTGTTTGCAAACCAAAGAGAGAATTCAAAATTATGGGTCAGAGCCATTTGCTTGCAGTTATGATGAAAATTCATGGTGAGACTTCAGAGCACTGCTTGATCATTAAAGCACTGTGTGTGGTGCCTTACTTGAGAAATTAGATACTGGACTCTTAATTTCACTCATACTTCCATGTAGTTCCGAAGAAAGGTAAGTCGGCAACATGCAGAAGAGTCCCACCAATGTCCTTCAGGGTGGGGAGAAGCTTCTTTATGGAAAGTAGGCATCAGTGGAAGCCGCTACCCACCATAGGACTCAGCAAAGTTAGGGAGAGCATTATTCCAGAACAGATGTGCTGAATAGGAAGAAACACGTGAAAGCCCATAGGGTGGGAAGTGCCCTGCTCTGGACAGAGTGGGCCTCGGTACAGAACGTTTAAAGAAATCTTAAAAAAAAAAAAAAATTATAGCATCTCTTCAGGCCTTCATTTACTCCATACAAAAGCTCTCCACCAGCCCCACACCCAGGGCCTCAGACTGCAAGGAAGGTGTAGAAGGCAACACTCGGGTATAAAACTTGAGCTGAAAGAAGGAAAGCTAACTGGTCCTGGGAAGGATATCATGGATAAATAAAAGATTTCAGTGCAGCCCGCCAGGTTAACATGGGTAGAATGGAAAGCAAGAGCAGGGGAAGGATGCAAACACACTACAGTCAAAAGGAAAGAGAGGAAAAGAGACCATGGGATGTAAAGACAAAGTAAGAGCTGAGGCTGGAGGTCCAGAAGAAAAGGAAAAGCACTACATACAGGAGCAAGTGAAAACACAACATCTGTAAAACAAGAGCCCAAACATAAGTGATAAGTAGCAACAACAAAATGAAATGAAAATAACCATAATAAAGAAACTTAAAACAGAAAAAAAAAGAAAATGCACATGATTAAAAATCACATTAATCACTTAGAGGTCTTCAAATTTTTCTGTAAAGGGTCCCATGGTAAATATGGGAAGTTTTGTGGACCACACAGTTTCTGTCCCAGTTATTCATCTCTGCTGTAATATATTATATATGTACTATCTTAATATTCATGAAGTGTTTAGGATAGAGCCCAGACATAGTAACTGTCTATTATTACCATCAACATCAAGACGCATCCAAATTAAGTGATGGAACTTCAAAGATAAAGAGAAAAAAAAAAATCATACAGGCATTTAAGCAGAAAAAGTTACCCACAGTGGGGAAAATCGGCTGGCCTCATGCTTTTTCAAGGCAATATTTAATTCCAGAAGCCAACAGAACAATGTCCGTAACATATTAAGGACCAGCACGTGTAACCAAGAGTAGTACACCCAGCCAAGCTGTTCAAGTATAAAGGTAGCATTCTCAAATATGAAAGAGCTCTGAGAAGGGAGAATTTATAATCCCTTCCCTAAAAAAATAAATAAAAATTTTAAAACTACATGACAATAAAATCCAACCAACCAAGTGATAAATTAAAAAGCAAGCTCAGTAATGGAAAAGTCATGGTAAAAGAAATGGTGCTGAGCGTTGCTTCCATTTAAATAGAGAACTCATAATGATTAACAGAGGGAATTATGTCTGCAGAACAAAATGTAATGCTACAGCGCTGACAAAGAGAAATCATTTCAAAGAAATACCAGGAGGCGTAGGGAAGGAAGGAAGAGTGAAAAGAAGTAGAGAAGTCCTCATCCCCTCATCTTCCCTATCAAGTTCCTATCGGATACTATTTAAAGTTGAAATAGAATATTTAAAAAAAATATATGCCTCTGATGAAAAGTTTCTATGCCATTAGCGGGATGATATAAGACTTACTATTTCTTCCAGGGGCACCTGGGTGGCGTAGTTTTAGCGACTGGTTTCAGTTCAGGTTGTGATCTCAGGGTCAGGAGATGGAGCCCCGAACTCTGAGATCAGGCTACCTACCTAGCGCAGAGTCTGCTTGGGACTCTCTCTCCCTCACCCTCTGCCCCTCCATCTTGTTCTCTCACTCTCTCTCTAAAATAAATAAATAAATCTTAAAAAAAAAAAAAAAGGACTTACTATTTCTTCTGGAATAAGAAACACTGGAAATTTCTTAAGTTTCACTTCCCCTTTTTTTCTTCTAAAATTTAAATCAATTAAATAAAATTAATGTAGTATTTTATATAGAGAATGACTACATTATTTCAAAGTTAAAATATTTGTCCATCCATACCGAATCTGTCCCCAAAAAAGTTGTACAGAAGGATATTCACCAAATTATTTTAGGTAGTAGAATTTATGGTGATTCTTCCTTTCTTCTTTGAATTTTACTCAATTGTGTTTTTTGACAAGCGATGCGTGGTATATTCCTAACTGTCCACCAAAGTCCTTTCTTATTTCCTGTCTGCACCATGGCTAAGCCATGTTTCCCAAACTCTCTTGTAGCTACACAGAACTATGTGACTACATTCTCTCCAATAGACTATGAACAGAAGTAATGTTCAATTTCCACCGGGCATGATCTTTGAATTCTTTCATTCTCCTTCCTGTCTGGTGACCAGAGCCAACTTAGAAAGCATGCACTGTAGATGGTGGATGTGTCAGGCCAAATGTCTGAGAGTGTACAGAACAGAGCTATTCAATAGCCAGAAACACTCACATTGGTTGTGTCACATAAGAGAACAAAAATTGCATTCTTTAAGCCATGTTATTGTGAGTCTCTTTACAGAGTATCCTATTCTTTTAGTATAATTAACATAAGCCTGCATTATTTTATTTAAAAAAAGAATAAAGAGCCATAATCTAAAAATAGAATCAAACCAGTCTAAAAAAACAAAACAAAACAAAACAAAAAACAAACCAAATCCAGGCAAAACTCCCAGCACATATGTCACAAACTCCAATGATTCTGGCAATAATCTAAGAACAAATGTGGCTGCCACCAGCCTGACTGACATTGGAGGACAGATCTCACCAGCTGGTAGACTTAGAAGTAATGGCATCAAGCGGCCTCATGGATCTTCTGAATTGAATTCATCATTGAGACTTGTTTTGTTTGTTGGTTAAAGATAGTCTGGCTTATGATGTTTCAGATTATTCAAGAGAATGTTTCCTCTATATTCAGAAGGATAGTAGTCTCTAATATCATTATCCTTGCTACGCAACCAAATATTTCACTTGGTTTTAAGTATATCAATTGCATCTAGACAAGCCTGTGTTCTCTAAACCCTGTTTCATAGCATTTTGAAGATTAATTTTGACCATAGAACCTTTTCACATAGATTAATGAAACTCTTTTGTCCAGAACACAGTCTGGGAACCATCACCCATGCACCATCCATTGTGATTTTGATGTATTTGTATAACTGCATCAGTGTACCGGGCTATTGAAGGCCAGTAAAATTCTTTGGATCATTTGGATCTAATCCTAGAATCAAAGTATTTATAGTTTTCCTCTGAAAACTGGAAGGGGCCTCAAGAAGCCATTTGGTCCAGGGCTCTTCCAAGTAAGGCATCAAATATTTTTCTTAAACTTTTTAATTAAGCTACAAGATGACAGGTTTCCAGATTTTATTTATCACCACAGAGATAAATGGTTTTCGAATAATCACTGAGGAGAGAAACGTGGGAGGTTAAAATAAAAACTCTCATTTAGTTCTCTTCACACATCTGCCCCGGAAAAATCTTTTTTGAACTCCAAAAAAAAAAAAATTTAGTTTTATGAAAGAACAAATTGGAATATGAAAGGCATGAGAATCCTAAATGTCTGGCTCATTTCCTCTCAAGAAATAAAAATCTTTCAACAACGTGTTTATAAGTTACAAGCCAGACACAAATACGAATTTCTCAGTCCAAAGATATCCAATTTCCATTATAATGCATTTAAATCTCTGCAAACTAGAGTGTTTTGGAAACCATGCCAGTCAAAGATGTCTAAAACAATGTTGCCTGATTCTTTCCGAAGTTAGCTTTATACCAATTAGCTATTATTTCTAGTGAGTACTCAGCCCCCGCAAAGATAACCATTCCACTCCCTTTATTCTTGATTATCTTATTAATTTTGACATTTTTTTTCTTTTATGCATTAAGGTAGCAATAGCAGCACTATCAAATTCATCAAGTAGAGAAAGATACTTCCAACTTGAAATCTAATTAATTTTTCATGTTCATTATCTTTTAAGAGTGTTTCTTGCAAAAGGACATTATCTGCTCCTCTTTTCATGATAATTGATGCAGTTCTTCCCCCATCCTTTTATTTTTTCTAATAGGTGAGGAAAGACCTTTAATACTTACACTTACAACCTTGCCAATAACTTTTTAAAGGATAAGTATTAAATATGTCATTCAAGATGCAGAATGTGTTACCAAAATCAGATCCATTAGAAGGAGAAGCTCACTAAGGGGTAAGTTTAAAGAGTTTACCGAAGTATACTTGCCACTTTGTGAAGCACTGAATTATTAATATGAAACTCGGGGATGTGTATTCCTTTTCATATTTTTAAGAAATCATATAAACAAGAAAATTATTTTAGTGAAAATATAACAAACAATATACTGAATATTTTTAAATGCAGTCTCCCAATTACAGATAGTAAACTAGCCTAAAGAATGAATGTAGAAAGAAAAGGGGTGTGTGTGTGTGTGTGTGTGTGTGTGTGTGTGTGTTTTGGGGAAGGAAAGGTAAATACTCTGGACCTACTTGATATACCTAAAGAACCATCTGTGCATTAAAAAGAAATAAATAGTAAATAGGGGGGCAGAGCAAGATGGCGGAGGAGTAGGAGACCTAGATTTCGTCTCCTCTCAGGAATTCAGCTGGATAGGGATCAAACCATTCTGAACACCTACAAACTCAACAGGAGATCGAAGAAAAGAATAGCAACAACTCTCTCATCAGAAAAGCGACCACTTTCTGGAAGGCAGGACGAGTGGAGAAGTGAATCTGAGGCGATATTCGGGAGGATAGACGGCGGGGGAGGGGCCTCCATCGGCTGCTTCTGGCAAGTGATAGAGCCGCGGAGCACAAAATCGGAACTTTTAAAAGTCTGCTCCGCTGAGGGACGTCACTCTGGTGGCTAAGCGGGGGGTGGAACCCTCCGGGACAGTGTGGTCTCAGGACCCTCGGGGTCACAGAAAGACCGGGGGTACCTGAGTGTGGCAGAGCTCCCAGGTATCGGAGCAGGGAAGCCGGCTGCAGAGGCGGAGCCCAGGCGCGGGCTCTCAACTCGGGGTTGCCATAAACCGTGATCCGCGGCCCAGTCGGGCCCCTGCTCCTCCAGCAGGGACCCAACAAGCGGCAGATCCGGGGAGACTCACCTTCCTCCCCCGGGAGGAGCCGCGCGGGTGTGCACCGCAGGGATCGGCTGGGTTTGGAGACTCCACCCGGGGTCGGGTGCCAGAGATAGAAACGCGCGGTCACAGGCCGGGCGAGCACGGAGTGCGGCCGGAGACCGGGGAGACGGGAGTGACTGGCGGCTTTTCTCTGGGGGCTCACTGAGGAGCGGGCCCCGAGTTCTCGGCTCCTCCGAGGCAGAGATTGGGAGGCCGCCATTTTCACTCTCCTCCTCCAAAGCTGTAGGGAAAGCTCGCAGGGAACAAAAGCCCCGGAGAGCAAACCCGAGCAGATTACTTAGCCGGGAGGGGGCAAGGGCGGGGCAATTCCGCCTCCGGCAGAGACATTTGGAAACCACGGCAACAGGCCCCTCCCCAGAAGATCAGCGAGAACAGCCAGCCAAGACCAAGTTTACCGATCAATGAGAACGGCAGAACTCCAGCGCTAGGGGACTACTGCACATAGAATTCACGGCTTTTTTACCATGATTCTTTAGTCTTTTAAAGTTAATTTTTTTTAACTGTCTTTTTTGTCTTTTTATTTCTTTTTGAATTTTTCTTTTCCCCTTTTTCAACCAACATCTTATCAATCCCTTTTTTTAAAAAAAAAAAATTTTATTTTTCATTTTTAGAGTCATATTCTATCCCTTCATAGTAGTTACCCATATTTTTGGCTTACATATATAAGTTGTTCTCTCTTTAAAATTTTGAGATAGTTTCTTCTAACAGATTAAAATATACCCTAAATCTCTAGTATATGGTGTTTTCTATTCCCCTGCCTGATCACATCCTCTCCCTTTTTTTTTCTTTTTTCTTTTTTTAAATCCTCTTCTTTCTTTTTTCAAACAACTTCTTATCAATTCCTTTTATAAAACTTTTTATAATTTCCATCTTTACAGTCATATTCCATCCCTTCATCATATCAACCCTTATTTTTGTACATATATAAGTTTTTCTTTCTTTAAAATTTTAGGAGGCACTTTCTTCTAAAAGACCAAAATACACCCCAAATCTAGTGTGTGGCACTGATCTATATACTAGCCTGATCATATTTGATCACATTCTGGTTTTTTGTTTGTTTGTTGTTGTTGTTTTGTTTTGTTTGTTTTTGTTTTTATCTTTATCTTTTTCTTTTTTTTCTTTCTCTTTTTTCTCTCTTTCCCTTTCTTTTCCCACTGCTTCAGGTCTTTTCTGATTTGTTTAGAGTATATTTTCTGCAGATGTTGTTACTCTGCTAGCATTTTGTTCTCTCATTAATCTATTCTCCTCTGCACAAAATGACAAGATGGAAAAAATCACCTCAACAAAAAGAACAAGAGGTAGTACCGACCGCCAGGGACCTACTCAATACGGACATTAGTACGATGTCAGATCTAGAGTTCAGAATCATCACTTTAAAGATACTAGATGGGCTTGAAAAAAATATGGAAGTTATTAGAGAAACCCTTTCTGGAGAAGTAAAAGAACTAAAATCCAACCAAGTAGAAATCAAAAAGGCTATTAATGAGGTGCAATCAAAAATGGGGGCGCTAACTGCTAGAATAAATGAGGCAGAAGAGAGAATCAGTAATATAGAAGATGAAATGACGGAAAATAAAGAAGCTGAGAAAAAGAGAGATAAACAACTACTGGATCATGAGGGCAGAATTCGAGAGTAAGCGATACCATAAGACGAAACAACATTAGAATAATTGGGATCCCAGAAGAAGAAGAAAGAGAGAGAGGGGCAGAAGGTATAATGGAGCAAATGATAGCAGAGAACTTCCCTAATTTCGGGAAGGAAACAGGCATGAAAATCCAGGAAGCACAGAGAACCCCTCTCAAAATCAATAAAAATAGGTCAACACCCCGACATCTAATAGTAAAACTTATGAGTCTCATAGACAAAGAGAAAATCCTGAAAGCAGCTCGGGAGAAGAGATATGTAACCTACAAGGGTAGAAACATTAGATTGGCAACAGACCTATCCACAGAGACCTGGCAGGCCAGAAAGGACTGGCAGGATATATTCAGAGCACTAAATGAGAAAAATATGCAGCCAAGAATACTCTATCCTGTCATTGTAAATAGAAGGAGTGATAAAAAGCTTCCAGGACAAACAAAAACTAAAGGAATTTGCAAACACAAATCCAGCCCTACAGGAAATCTTGAAAGGGGTCCTCTAAGCCAAGAGAGAGCCTAAAAGCAACATAGACCAGAAAGGAACACAGACAATATACGGTAACAGTCACCTTACAGGCAATACAATGGCACTAAATTCCTATCTTTCAATAGTTACCCTGAATGTAAATGGGCTAAATGCCCCAATCAAAAGACACAGGCTATCAGACTGGATTAAAAAACAAGACCCATCGATATGTTGTCTTCAAGAGACTCATTTTAGAACCAAAGACGCCCCCAGATTGAAAGTGAGGGGGTGGAAAACCATTTACCATGCTAATGGACACCAAAAGAAAGCTGGGGTGGCAATCCTTATATCAGACAACTTAGATTTTAAACCAAAGACTGTAATAAGAGATGAGGAAGGACATTATATCCTACTTAAAGGATCTATCCAACAAGAAGATCTAACAATTGTAAATATCTATGCCCCTAACATGGGAGCAGCCAATTATATAAGGCAATTAATAACAAAAGCAAAGAAACACATCGACAACAATACAATAATAGTGGGGGACTTTAGCACCCCCCTCACTGAAATGGACAGATCGTCTAAGCAAAAGATCAACAAAGAAATAAAGACTTTAAATGACACACTGGACCAAATGGACTCACAGACATATTCAGAACATTCCACCCCAAAGCAACGGAATACAAATTCTTCTCTAGTGCCCATGGAACATTCTCCAGAATAGATCACATCCTAGGTCATAAATCAGGTCTCAACCGGTACCAAAAGATTGGGATCATTCCCTGCCTATTTTCAGACCACAATGCTTTGAAACTAGAACTCAATCACAAGAGGAAAGTCGGAAAGAACTCAAATACATGGAGGCTAAAGAGCATCCTACTGAAGAATGAATGGGTCAACCAGGAAATTAAAGAAGAATTAAAAAAATACATAGAAACCAATGAAAATGAAAACACAACTGTTCAAAATCTTTGGGATGCAGCAAAGGCAGTCCTAAGAGGAAAGTATATAGCAATACAAGCCTTTCTCAAGAAACAAGAAAGGTCTCAAGTACACAACCTAACCCTACACCTAAAGGAGCTGGAGAAAGAACAGCAAATAAAGCCTAAACCCAGCAGGAGAAGAGAAATAATAAAGATCAGAGCAGAAATCAATGAAATAGAAACTAAAAGAACAGTAGAACAGATCAACGAAACTAGGAGCTGGTTCTTTGAAAGAATTAACAAGATTGATAAACCCCTGGCCAGACTTATCAAAAAGAGAAGAGAAATGACCCAAATCAACAAAATCATGAATGAAAGAGGAGAGATCACAACCAACACCAAAGAAATACAAACAATTATAAGAACACATTATGAGCAACTCTATGCCAGCAAATTAGATAACCTGGAAGAAATGGAGGCATCCCTAGAGATGTATCAACTACCAAAACTGAACCAGGATGAAATAGAAAACCTGAACAGACCTATAACCACTAAGGAAATTGAAGCAGTCATCAAAAATCTCCCAAAAAACAAAAGCCCAGGGCCAGATGGCATCCCAGGGGAATTCTACCAAACATTTCAAGAAGAATTAATACCTATTCTTCTGAAACTGTTCCAAAAAATAGAAATGGAAGGAAAACTTCCAAACTCATTTTATGAGGCCAGCATTACCTTGATCCCAAAACCAGACAAAGACCCCATAAAAAGGAGAATTACAGACCAATATCCCTGATGAACATGGATGCAAAAATTCTCACCAAAATACTAGCCAATAGGATCCAACAGTACATTAAAAGGATTATTCACCATGACCAAGTGGGATTTATCCCTGGGCTGCAAGGTTGGTTCAACATCCGCACATCAATCAATGTGATACAATACATTAAAAAAAGAAAGAACAAGAATCATATGATCCTCTCAATAGATGCAGAAAAAGCTTTTGACAAAGTACAGCATCCTTTCTTGATCAAAACTCTTCAGAGTATAGGGATCGAGGGTACATACCTCAATATCATAAAAGCCATCTATGAAAAACCTACAGCGAATATCATTCTCAATGGGGAAAAACTGAGAGCTTTCCCCCTAAGGTCGGGAACGCGGCAGGGATGTCCACTATCACCACTGCTATTCAACATAGTATTGGAAGTCCTAGCCACAGCAATCAGACAACAAAAAGAAATCAAAGGCATCCAAATTGGCAAAGAAGAAGTCAAACTCTCACTCTTTGCAGATGATATGATACTTTATGTGGAAAACCCAAAAGACTCCACCCCAAAACTGCTAGAACTCATACAGGAATTCAGTAAAGTGGCAGGATATAAAATCAATGCACAGAAGTCAGTGGCATTCCTATACACCAACAACAAGACAGAAGAAAGAGAAATTAAGGAGTCGATCCCATTTACAATTGCACCCAAAACCATAAGATACCTAGGAATAAATCTAACCAAAGAGACAAAGGATCTGTACTCAGAAAACTATAAAATACTCATGAAAGAAATTGAGGAAGACACAAAGAAATGGAAAAACATTCCATGCTCATGGATTGGAAGAACAAATATTATGAAGATGTCAATGCTACCTAGAGCAATCTACACATTCAATGCAACCCCCATCAAAATACCATCCACTTTTTTCAAAGAAATGGAACAAATAATCCTAAAATTTGTATGGAACCAGAAAAGACCCCGCATAGCCAGAGGAATGTTGAAAAAGAAAAGCAAAGCCGGCGGCATCACAATTCCGGACTTCCAGCTCTATTACAAAGCTGTCATCATCAAGACAGCATGGTACTGGCACAAAAACAGACACATAGATCAATGGAACAGAATAGAGAGCCCAGAAATGGACCCTCAACTCTATGGTCAACTCATCTTTGACAAAGCAGGAAAGAATGTCCAATGGAACAAAGACAGTCTCTTCAACAAATGGTGTTGGGAAAATTGGATAGCCACATGCAGAAGAATGAAACTGGACCATTTCCTTACACCACACACAAAAATAGACTCAAAATGGTTGAAAGACCTCAATGTGAGACAGGAGTCCATCAAAATCCTAAAGGAGAACACAGGCAGCAACCTCTTCGACCTCAGCCGAAGCAACTTCTTCCTAGAAACATCGCCAAAGGCAAGGGACGCAAGGGCAAAAATGAACTATTGGGACTTCATCAAGATAAAAAGCTTTTGCAAAGCAAAGGAAACAGTCAACAAAACCAAAAGACAACCGCCAGAATGGGAGAAGATATTTGCAAATGATATATCAGATAAAGGGCTAGTATCCAAAATCTTTAAAGAACTCATCAAACTCAACACCCAAAGAACAAAGAATCCAATCAAGAAATGGGCAGACGACATGAACAGACATTTTTCCAAAGAAGACATCCAAATGGCCAACAGACACATGAAAAAGTGCTCAATATCGCTCGGCATCAGGGAAATCCAAATCAAAACCTCAATGAGATACCACCTCACACCAGTCAGAATGGCTAAAATTAACAAGTCAGGAAACGACAGATGTTGGCGGGGATGCAGAGAAAGGGGAACCCTCCTCCACTGTTGGTGGGAATGCAAGCTGGTGCAGCCACTCTGGAAAACTGTATGGAGGTTCCTCAAAAAGTTGAAAATAGAGCTACCATATGATCCAGCAATTGCACTACTGGGTATTTACCCCAAAGATACAAAAGTAGGGATCCAAAGGGCTACGTGCACCCTGATGTTTATAGCAGCAATGTCCACAATAGCCAAACTGTGGAAAGAGCCAAGATGTCCATCGACAGATGACTGGATAAAGAAGATGTGGTATATATATACAATGGAATATTATGCAGCCATCAAAAGGAATGAGATCTTGCCATTTGCAACAACGTGGATGGAACTGGAGGGTATTATGTTGAGTGAAATAAGTCAAACAGAGAAAGACATGTATCATATGATCTCACTGATATGAGGAATTCTTAATCGCAGGAAACAAACTGAGGGTTGCTGGAGTGGGGGTGGGGTGGGAGGGATGGGGTGACTGGGTGATAGACACTGGGGAGGGTATGTGCTCTGGTAAGCGCTGTGAATTGTGCAAGACTGTTGAATCTCAGATCTGTACCTCTGAAACAAATAATGCAATATATGTTAAGAAAAAAAAAAAAGAAGAAGGTAGCGGGAGGGGAAGAATGAAGCGGGGGAAATCGGAGGGGGAGACGAACCATGAGAGACAATGGACTCTGAAAAACAAACAGGGTTCTAGAGGGGAGGGGGGTGGGAGGATGGGTTAGCCTGGTGGTGGGTATTGAGGAGGGCACATTCTGCATGGAGCACTGGGTGTTATGCACAAACAATGAATCATGGAACACTTCATCTAAAATTAATGATGTAATGTATGGGGATTAACATAAGAAAAAAAAATTAAAAAATTAAAAAAAAATAAATAGTAAATAAATATTTTAAATATTTAAATAAATATTGAATAAATATTTTATATAAAATTAAAACAATTTTTAATGTTAGCATTAGAAAAGTAGAAGTAAGTGAAAGTTTGCCATTTGAAATTGGAACGATACACTTACCTACTAAGTACATCCACTAAAAGTACATCTGAGACTGTGAAGAGTCACTTCATTCATTCTCAGCTCATCTACCTGAAAGGGACAGAAGCCTACCAGTCACTAAGAATGAGAGGACAGTCATAAATTGTCAACAAAAAGAAAAGGGACTTTTTCTATATCTGGAGAGAAGGGAGAAGTGGGACTGCTTTGTAAATAGGAACTCATCACAAGTCATGTCCCTCCTCAGGATACACTAAGTCTCAGAGAAATTACTATTCCCAACCAATGCAAGCTGCCTAGGAAGTCAGAAACAAAGAGAAGGTCAAAAGCAAAGCTTAATAAGACTTATTAAAGCATAAACAGAGTTTTATTCACTTTTCATGCTCACTCTTTTTTAATCAACTATGATGTTGTAGATGCTAATCCTTTCTTTCCTTGGGTAGAATGTGTTGCCTTGAGTTACAGTCTCAGTAATGGAAGCACACTCACTCACACTTGGGAGTCAACAGAATATATTAACAAATTGAAACCACAGCTTTTGTCTAATGAGTGGAATTTTTCTCTGTGAAAATCGGGCTAGTTCATTAACTAGGATCGAAACCATATACTCAGCTTCATTAGGCACATGTCTATTCAACTGAAATATCCAGCCCAAAAAGACAGTGAAATGCATGTAATATGGACAGAACAATTCTGAGGTTTCATTTAAACATTTACCTTTGGTTCTCTACTCAGGTATAGATTTTTAAATGTTAGAATATCAAAGGGATCAAGAAAACTCCTAACAATAAGAAAAGGAAAAAAATGGCAAAAGGAAACTAAAGAATTTGAAATTTTTACCTCAATTAATCCAAGTCTCATCATTGAAGAACAGGGTGTTGCCAATTTTCTGGAGAATTTACATGGCAGGACCCCTGTGGATAACAGTCCTATGCCTAAGAATTCACTTGAAAAACAAAACTGGCTCCCAGCAGGCATGCCTACATTTTAAAGCTGATTTAGAACATAATTTTAATGCTTTCTGAAATTACAGGTTTTTATGCATTTGTCCTACCTTTAGCTATTTACATCTCAATTCTTTTTCTCTATCAGAGAAAAAAAAATGTAAGCAAAATTTGAAGAATGAGGCTAAAAGGTGAGCTGTTTCACAGAGGTGCATATGCTAACATTGACCTGGTCATGACCCCCTGCGCTGTACAATTTGAAGAGCGAATAAAATGAGTCTATTCTCAACAGATGAGCCTTCAAGTGCATTCTGAATAAACCCAATCATGACACTGTCATCTTCTCCATTTAGTCTCCGATTAGATACTCAGGGTTTAAATGATCACCTTTCCTTTGGAAGGTGCATACTCTTTCCTCGTCTGTGTTTGTGGATACCTTCTTCAGAGGAGCTCATTTCTGTGTCCTACAAAAGGGGTTCTGCTTGCCTGATCACTATCATCATTAAGCATTTATGAAGCACTTTAGGCTTATTTACTAGAGCTCATGATATCCCTATAAGATAGGTTGGTGTAATGGTCTTCTTATAAATGAGAAAATAGAGGTTAAGTAACTTAGCCAAGGTCACACAGATAATTTGGATGAAAGACTCAAAGTCCCTGACTTACTGTTTAGTACACAAGTGAAAACTCTTGAGTGGCATAAAAAGTAATCTGTTTCAGAACTTCACATCTCAACTGCTATTGAGCATGAATAATGAGAGAGTTTGGGTTTTTGGCTTTTTGGGTTTTTTTGTTTTTGTTTTTGCTCTACCCCTGTGGCTGATGGCATTACTTTGGTGGATCTGTGATGCCAGGGCCAGTATCTCTACAGTTCTTTTGGTCTTTCCTTCTTAGTCTCAAGATTATAGCTCCGGTTCCAGGCAATATGTCTGCATCCAAGACAATAGAAAGAGGAGAAAGTGTTTTACCAGTCTTGTCTTTCCCTGTCAGGAAAGCAAAAACGTTCTCAGAAAATCCCCAGTACAGTTCTACTAATAGAACTTTGGCAGGGAGGCTTATATGAACATCTAATATTCTATTGTCTGTCATGGAAAACAATAAAAAAGAAAGAGACTGAGAAGGACAATTGTGCCAGCCTACTAATGGTATCTGCCACAGTTACTTACAGTACAAAATTTTCTGTTGAATATTCATTTGCTAAGTATTGTTTGCTTCCACCACACTCTAGCATTTGTCAACAAGGCAGTGGAAGTCAACTCTTAATTAAAAAAAAAAAAAAAAACTGGGATAAAAACTTGTGACTTGGGAAAATTTTATCCATTGATTTAATTTGGTGAAAGGGAAATTATATGAAGCTAGCTAAATTTTGGTGGCTTAAACCTACAGTCCAGCTTATTGCATTCTAATGAAATTTGAAAATTACTATTGTAGTACGAGTAGTCACACATTTTCCAGAATCCATGCCTCGTTCTTTGTGTTAGTCTCCAACAGATATGTCTCCTTCATTTTCCTCTTTGTTTATCCAAATCTTAGCACTTAACTCATGGCTCAATCACTTATTTGGCATACCAAACAACTCTGTCCTGCCAGGATATTCACCACCTGCTATTGGGAGCATTTACTATGAAGATTCATGATATAATTTCTCATGTACATTTGTTACACATCCCCCAAAAGTGTGACCTCTCTTCTGTTTTGTATCTATATAGAACAAAAGCTAACATTTATTGAGCACTCCATATGTGTCAGTTAAATATTTACACATTTTATCTTCTTTAATTCTATGAGACCAGAATTATAATTATCCACAATTCATAGATGAGTAATTAAGTCCAGAGAGGTTAAGCAACTCACTCAAAGACAAATAGGTAGCAAGTGATCCAGCTGGGATGCAAACCCAAGCAGTCACTCTTAATAATTCTGGGGTTTTCCCCTCAGCTTTATGCAGATATTATTTACATATAAGCTATACAATATGATGATTTGGTACACGCAAATACTGCAAAATGGTTACCAGAGTAAAGCTAACTAACACCTCATCCCTTCACATAATTATCATTTTTGTGTGTGTATGTATGTGTGTGGTGATAACATTTAAGATCTAATCTCTTAATAACTTTCAATTGTATAATATAGTATCATGAATTATAGTTAACATGCTGTATATCACATGTCAAGAACTTATTCATCTTCTAGCTGGAAGTTTGTACCCTTTGACCAACATCACCCCATTTCCCCCACTCCAAGCATTTTACAATGGAAGGAGGAAAGGAAGGAAGGAAGGAAGGAAGGAAGGAAGGAAGGAAGGAAGGAAGGAAGGAAGGAAGGAAAGAAGGAAGGAAGGAAGGAAGGAAGGGATGAGGAAAGGGAAGAAAATAAGAAATAGTTGGGTGGGGAAGTAGTAGGAAAGAGAAAGGCAAGCAGGCAGAGGTGGATTTACTGTGGGGTTAATGAAATTTAAGCTTCAGAGCCCTCAATTTCCCAAGTCCTTGAATGAGGTCCTAGAAATATGTGGGTTTTTTTAACTTGGTGAAATTTTTAAGATATTTGAACTGCAATGAGTTGAGATCTCTCTTTTTATTCTTACTCTACCTTCATTATACTTGCCCTCTTATTGAGGGACATTGGAGTGGCCATGGGTAATTTTGGATCCAGCTAAAGGTGAGTTGAAGGAATACTGAGTTTGGATTCAGCAGGATATATTTATGTACTGTGCACTCACTTGCATTTGAGTTGTGATTTTTAGTGGTTAGAGACTGAATGTATGTGCCCCCCCAACTTTTTATGTTGAAATCCTAACCCCAATGTGATAGGATTAGGAGATGGGGCCTTTGGGAGATGATAAGGTCATGAGGGTGAAGAAGATCAAAGTCATTGCAAGAAGAGACACAAGAGTGATGATCTCTCTCTGTTATGTGAGGACAGAAGATGGCCATCTATAAACCAGGAAGAAGGTTCTCACCAGAACCCACCCTGCTGGAATGCTGACTATCAGATTCCCCAGCTTCCAGGACTGTGAGACATAAATTTCTGTTGTTTACAAGCCACCCAAACTATGGTAGTTTGTTATAGCAACCCGGATAGACTAAGACAGAAATTGTTCTAAGCTGTCAATAAAAAGGTACCAATTTCCATTAATTGTGCTAGAGAAAAGGATGAATTTTGTCCTCTCTCTATATAGAACAATATTGCAAAACCTTTGTTGTATAAAGAGGCAATTAAAGAGCATGTAACCAAAAATGTAGGGAAAAAATTACAGAGGTGCATCAGAGGAACACTTTCATAATAAAAAATCAAGTGTCAAAAAAAAAAAAAAAACCAGAGGATAAATTCATAAAGAGATATATTATTTTTCTGAACCATATGATGATTGTGGGGGTTCCTAGCTTTCAAAAATTATAACTTGTTATAATTTGCTTTTTAATTTTGGAGAAATATTAATTTCATATTCACAATATTTTTTATTCTTTTTCTTAAAGAGGCTCCAAAAACTACCTAAGCTTCAGGACTCCATGTAACATGGTTCTGTCCCTGAAGGAAGCAAGGAAGTCAACACCATCCACCAGCAGCTCTTTAAACCACAAACAATACAAACAAGGTGTACACTTGTATGAAAGGCTACAGGTATGAGCAGAGAAGACATCGGTCAGAGTGGTGAGAAAAGCAACCCTTCCGTGGGACGATCAGTATGGAAACTTCTGTTTAAAGCCTCTGTGGATCTCAGGTTACCTAGTTCCATTATGGAGAAGCGGGGTCAGAAAGAAGGGGGCACAGAATATTTTATTCACTGAGCTTTTGAAGATACTGAATATTTGCCTATCTACAACTTTGAGTGCAGAATCAAATAGAGCAATATTAGTATAGTCATGACAATAGGCAGAATAAGAAACAAAAGTGTTAAAGCAGCTAAGAAGAGTTCAGCTTCTAAAGCAGGGATGATGAGCACTGTCAGCAAGACAAAATGGCATCAGTGATCAGAGCAGAGAACAACATGCGAAGATCAGACACAAAAGGACACGTGACAACAGGAGGGTGAGCAAGGAGGGCTCAGAGAAAGTTTGGAAGAATGAGAGCCTGACACTGATGTGGCCCCAATCACTTAAGCATCGTTCTATCCGCACTTCCCATCTGAGGGTCTGTGGAGCTAAACAGAAGAATGGGAATGTCGCAGGGCCAAGTAGCCCAGTTGGGCTGAGTTCATCATCACTCTGGCTGATTCGAGAGCTAACTAGAAAAAAAAAAAGGATTAAAAAAAAAAAAAACTGCATTAGAGGGAATGGGAAAGACACTGGAAATGCTGAGGGAAGATATCAGAGGAGAAGGACAAGTAAGAAAGAAAGCCGGGTCTGTGGCAAAGGGAGGAGGGAGAGACTCATGCACTGTTCCAGCTCCAGGGCTGGTCTCCTAGGGCTCTAGCCCATACCACAGAGCTCTGATCTCTGGTTCTACCATAGGACAATGGCTGGGTGGAGAAGAGTATTCATGAATTTGGACTCCTGGATGAGCCAGAGCCCAGAGGCAACGAGTGATTTTCTACTAGGAGGCCGAGCAAAGAAACCAGATAACTTGGAATGAGATGTCGGCTTGGAATGAGATGCCCCAATGATAAGGATAATAGTAATTGCTTGTGTGAATTGACTGTGTTTCATGGACCAGATGTTAGGCTAAGCACCTTATAAACATAATTGCGTTTTATGTTCACAGTGCTCTGAAGCAGGTATAAATATATTATTTCTATTGTAGAAGTGGAGAACATTCAGGCTTAGAAAACTTAAGGAATATGCCCAAGGTCACAGAGCTAGTAATTGGTGAAATTTTTAGGGTGGTCTTTCTGAAAAGAAAAGAGAGTTCAGGTTCTTTAAAACCACATCATAGTGTCTACTATTTGGAAATAAATACTCAACTCTAACTCAAATTAGAAGCAAATAACCTCCATTTGTGGTTTTGCTCACTTAAAGCTGCAGATAAGATGTCATTCCATCTCTTTTCATTTTTCTGCTTTTTTTTTTTTTCATTCACCCACGTACATCTGTGTCTGCAGAGAAGGCATTTCACTGCCTTACTTCCTTCCTTAAGTAGAAAACATAGCAGTCTATTCTGATTACTTCTTTCTTTCAGGTTTCTTGTTAGAAAGAAGTATTCAGATCCCGGTACCAATCTCCTACATTAGCGGTACAGCCACAAATGAGAGTCAGCTTGTTGACCATATTTTGTATCCCATTCTCAGAGGGTCATGAGCTGCGTTCCATCAGCGAGCAACCCGGTGAATTTCAGCATTCCCTTAGAATCCATGTTTCAAGTCATTCAGTTTACTCCTTTGCATGCAGACTAGACATACGGTGCTGTTGTTTAAATGTCAGTATCTTGCCACTTGTGTACATTTACGCACTTATAAAAAATAGTTAAGGCACTAATTTCCCTTAGGAATTAATGGTCCACAAAATTTCTATCATAAAAGCAAGTGTAGATACATCCAAGAAATTGCTGTTTTGAAAATAGTATTGATCTCATGTTAAAAACAAACAAACAAACAAACAAAAAAAGAAAGAAAAGAAATTTAGCAAACCTGGCAAATCATAAACCCTTAAAGCAGACAGTTCTTCTCCAAATTTCTGGTGAATTCTAACCTAGATGTTTCAACTATTTAGAATATACTTAAGATCATACTACATAGGAAATGTATTTCTTACCATATGACTATTAAGTAGCACTTCTAGGCTCCCATTTTATTTTAGACATTAACACTATGGGAGCTCATGTTAAGGGTTTGCTTTGTACAGTTTCCAGATCTGGGAGGAAGCAAGTCAACACAGGAAATGTATGTGTCCTAAGTAAAGAGCAATGGTCCCTGGCTGCCTTTGTCTTATATCTATGAGAAAGTGACTGGGACCATTTTGAGTCCTTGGGTTTGGAATCACATAGGTCTGATATTGACATTGAGCAAGCTATTTCACCTCTGTGAGTTTCAATTTCTCATCTGTAAAATGGGGATCATAACTGCTAGTAGAGCACTAAATACTCTGTGTATAGAGCACAGAGCTATGGACCATCCTATAGGACATCTCTTCTTGAATGTCCCTCAGGCACTTCAAACCCCAAAGTGAATTTATCAACCCCACCACCACTCCTGTCCCATTCCAATTACTCAAATTGAAATCACAGGGACCATCACTGACTCCCCCTTCTCCCCCAGCTTCCATATTTAATGGGACCTGCAAATGCTGCCTCAGCCACCTCTTTAATATATCGAATCTCATACAAAGATGGAGCAGGGTTTCCAAGGAATTCCTAGAAAAAACGTAACATCTACTCCACCTCTTGGCCCCTTTTCTCACCCTATAAAAACCCAGGAACCTCATATATTCCAAAGTCCGCCACATACATTCATTCCCCAGCACAAAATTTCACTGATAAAGTTATTACCTCAAAGTGTCCCCTTGGTGACAGTATAAAAAAATGATAAGACAACTTCCAATTCTATTCAAAGCCACCAAAGACAATCATCCACAGAGCACTGACAGCCTCCTCACGCCATCTCAGCACACAGATATAATGTAGTAGGATAACAGAAACACTTTGAAAAGCTTACCAGTGTGTTTTCTCTCCTTGGTAATTGTTTTGGGTTGAATTGTGCCTTCACTCCCCCCTCCAAATTCATATGTTGATATCCAAAACCCTAGTACTTCAGAATGTGACCTTATTTGCACATAGGGACATTAGAGAGGTAATCAAGTTACAAGGAGGTCATTAGGTGGGCCCTAATCCAATATGACAGGTATCCTCATAAGAAGAGGAAATTTTATGGGAAGAGGGAAATGATGGGAAGGCATAGGGAGAAGACTGCCCATCTACAAGCCAGGGAGAGAAGCCTGAAACAGATTCTCTCTCACAGCCTTCAAAAGGAACCAACACTACCAATGTCTTGACTTCAGAGTTCTGGCCTCTAGAGATGAGAGATTTCTGTTGTTGAAGCCTCCTGGCTTGTGGGACTTTGTTATAGCAGCCCTAGCGAACTAATGCAGCTTCTTTCCCTATAGCCCTTACTCCCTTCCTGCAGCCAGGTAGGTAAGGACCTCCTAGGGAAGAGGAAGATGGGATCTAGAGCCACTCATCAGGCTGAAAGGAAGGAGAGAGCCCACCAAGAGTCAAGGAAAGAGCTGAGTTGGGGAAGACAGAGAGGAGGAAAGAAAAAGAAAGAAAAGAAAGAAGAAAAAAAGAGGAGAAAATTCAGGAATATCTTAAATGTCTACCATCTCTCATCTCAGAGTTGAACTCCTGTGGAGGGGTGCAGTAGAAACACCCCTTACAAGTGTTCTCACTTCTCTAGAAATTTGCAAGCCCCCTACAGAAGCCTGAGGTTCTCACAATGCCAGGTCACTATGAGATGGGAGAAGTGGATGGAATCGGCTGGTAGGTAGCTGTCTAGGAAGCTGTCTAGTTTCTAGGTAGATGGATGGAGCTAGGAGTCCTGATTCTCCGCAGTCCAGGGATCCAGAAGACCCTATGCTCTGAGGGGGGGAGGGTGAGGAGTGGGGGCAGTACACGAGTACTGAGCCAAGTTGTGGACTAGGAGAGGCCCGGGTCAGGACAGAGCCCACGGGGTGGGGAACCTCATCACCCCTGACTGAGCAGTGGCGGCCAACACAGTGCCCAAAGCACAAGGCAGCGCCAGCCACACATCCGTGGACACCCACTTACTTGCTCAATGATCAGATGCAATGAAACATCTCAGAGAATGCAGACAGAATGGACACTAGATCAAACAAACGTCCCTCCAGTGTTCCCCTGTGGATGCTTAAGCATCTACTTGTACGCATATGGCATCTTTGTAGAAGAGAGGCAAGAGAGGCCCTTCTGTGTTGAAAGAAACAGATGGGAAGTTTGAACTTTGGACAAAGTGCTTACCAACATCATAAACCCTGTTCTTACACCCGACGATACTGAGCTATACGTCACTGGCAAGGAGAAGTTTCTGCAGCCATCATTAGGAAGGGGGCTCCTAGGTAAAGCAAACATGGATATAAGATCATTACTACTTTTATCTTGCACATCTGAACTGTAGTTAGGCAAGTTCTACCCCGACCTCACCCCATTAGATAATGAGCCTGGCGTGACAGTCAGGGAACTTCAATTATATTTTTAAAAACCACACTAGAATGAGTGACTCTGTTTACTCATTGAATATAGTGCTGTCGTGTGCAAGCAGATGCCACACGAGGCTCTAGAGGGGACCGAAGGATTGCCTAAAGGAGCAGATCTGGAAGACTGGCCAACGCACAACGGGCACTGCTTGGTGGGTGCCCAGAGCAAAGTTCCTGCTACACAGGGTGACATTCTTCCTCCAACCCCTCTCTCTGGCGTAAAGTGCTGTTTTCCAGAGTCCTGAATCCTTCTTAAAAGGTTTCAAACCTAAGCTGGAAAGAGAAGTGTCCTGTACTGGGGGCGGGGGGCAGATAGGGTGGGATAAGCAAGACATGGGATAATCTCCACTGTCAGAGTCGATGGGGCTTACGGTTTGCAACATTGTCCTAGCATCCTGTGCGGCAAGTGCGCATCTCCTCATCTCTATTCAGGGAGTGATACTGAGTATTATGTAGCTTGAAAGCTTGAAGTGAATTTTCTGGGTGGTTAATAAGCTATCAGCACGAGTATTAATGAGCGGTGACCTTGCACTGAAACAAATGCTTCCTAAGTGTTCGCCTCTCCATGACGGCTCTCCTACTGTAGAGCTTTGCCTCCTCCCTTTCCCAGCTGATTGTCGTCGGCCGGCGTGCCTACCCGGCAAAACCACACGCTAAGCGGGAATGCCGGCTGTGCGCCCACATGGCCTTTAGAAGCCACGCGTGAAGGATGTGAACAAGGCTCTGAGAGGTGCGCTTTACCTTTCCTCACTGCTCAGCAGGTAGCGACACAGACTGCACGGCTGGTGTAGCTGCGGCGATTTTAAACCAATGGGGGATGGGTGTTAAGGATGCTCCAACACTTGTTGGACTGAGCACTGGGTGTTCTTGTAAGTGATGAATCACTCAGTTCTACTCCTGAAACCAATATTACACTGTATGTTCACTAGCTAGAATTTAAGTAAAAACTGGAAGAAAAAAATAAATTTAAATAAATAAACAGATGGGCCTGATTGTTTTAGTGAGCAGTCAATGTGTGCCACACACTGTCCTAAATACCAACGAACTGAAACACAGCAGAGAACAACATAAAACTGGATACTCTCATATACTCTTTAGAGATTACTCACAGAAAATTCTGAAGAGCCTGGATGTAAAATGTCAAAGCTACATACTGCCCTGAAAAATTATCCACAGAAAATTCTGAGTCTACATTTATAAGAGACTGACATAGAATAAAAATATTTAGAATATGCAATGAACATACGCATACACACATTAATATGTAACATGTACATAAACACTCACAACTACAAATAATAATAGCTTTTATTAAGTGCCATAGTCCCTGAAGTGACTGCGCTGCATTTGTTTTTAAAGTTGATCTCCACAGCAATCTTATTCATTAGGTGGTAGTATTAACTCCATCTTCTATACGAGGCTGTAAGAAAATTGCCTAAAGTCATGTTGCAGCTGAAACATGGTGAATCTACTGTTCAGACCCAGGACTATCCAGCTGACATCAAAAGGAATGCTCTAATCCCCCCCCCTCTACATTTCTGTCTTTGAAAATACTGCACAAGAGACTCTGGAATATAGTATAATATAGACTTTAACCAGCTAATTATCCATATTTTCTGAGAACCTTTATAAAATTGGGCTTCACTCCTAGAGATTCTAACTGGGTGGACCTGGGCTGGGCTTGCAAATCTATAAGTTTAAAAAGCTACCCACCCAATTCTAATAACCATTCAAGTTTAGAAGTCATTGCTGGAAGAGCTGTAGAGACAGGGTTGACACAGACCAACGGGAGAACATGCTGGAAAATATCCACATTATTTAGAATCACTTAAACCATTAATTCAGAACACACACACCCACCTACACACACACACACACACACACACACAAGCCTAGAATCCTAAAATATCTTAACCAATAAAATTCGTTAGGGGGGAAAAAGTCACCTACCCAATTTGCTATATGATAAGCAGAATGTCACTGAAAACTCATTGGCTCTTGGGCTATGAAAATAGTTGATCTCTTGTACCTTGAATCCTAAAAGGCATAGACTCATCAGATAGGTTTTTTCCTAAATTGTTCTCTCCTGAGATTCTCCTGCTGAGAATCCCCAGGCTGGGTGTCCACAGACTGAGATGAACTTTTAAGACTGTCAGTAAGGGCAAGACTCTGCCGGAAGTTAGAGTTACAGGGACACCCATACTATCTACGTAAAACTGGAAGAACAGGAATTGCCTTTTGCATGTTTTTGCTACTAACCCGATGCCTCAGCTAATGCCCTGCCTGTAGGGAGTAGTAAAGAATCCTTGTGCACTTAGAGTCTCACCCTCTCTTGCTTCTCTTGGAATTCATTCTCCTGAATCCACAACATTTCCCATCAAAGACTAGAGTAACACTTTACAAAGAAAGAGAATTGATTATCCAAGATTAAGACATGATTCTTCCTTAGCCGCAAAGCTGAGTCTCTGGTTTATTAACTGTGTCTAGTCCCCACCCACGGTCTTGCCCTTAAATCCCAGGATAACGTGGTATGGGTTCAAATCATTTTAGGGGTGGGAGGCAGTCTCTAGTTGCTTAATTGTCTATGTAGAAAAGATATCCAAAGTTCCTCGGTGTTGTCTATCATGTGCATAAAAGTAAGAAAATGAAATGCGTTTGTTGTCATAGCCACTGTCACTGAGAACAGATTTCCCTTCGTGTGTCGCTGGAAGACAAGATAGAAACAAAAATGTATGAAGGTATCTTGAGTCTTTAGTTGAACTTAATTTGAGCGCTATTGTTTCTCTACTCAAACATCTCATTAACGAAAGCACCATAAACGTCAAATGTCAACTTTGAAAACTGTTATACAAGCACCATTGTTGTTCTAACTTTACTTCGGCTTGTCAAACTCAGAAACCCTCCCCCTTACTCCCGTACTCTTTCCTCTCTGCTTCGTTTGTCGTGAGCGTGCACACACACTCACAGATCACTCCTCTGCAGTGCAACTTGTCACAGTGAAGGACTCTCCCATTCATAGAACGCCCTTGTCCCTGTCTTCCCTCCACTTACTCTGCCTTCCCGTTCTGTCCCTTCTCCTCTTCCCAGTGAGACTGCAGAGTTCAGGGAGGGATGACACAAAACGCTGACTCTAATAGGAAGTGAATTTCTGAGACAGGATAGCTTGAAAAACAGGTGCCTTTTGGTCACCAGATCTATGCCAGCCCTGTGGAAGAGTGTCTGACTCCGTCTCCGTAACTGTAACCTAACGTGAAATCAGGGGTTGAAGTCATTTTCTAGATGACATAGTTGCCCTTTGGAGAAAAAAAAAAAAAATCTTTTATATTAGAGAAAAATATCCCATTGGAGTTAAGTGGGTCACTATCCCAATTTTCTATTCCATAAGGCAAGGATCTGAATTGATGGCATTACCTCTGGGGGCCTCGATGCTGATGGCTCTTGCTCAGACATGCTATGATAAATATATAAATGGACTTGAACCCCTCCCCTAGCATTATGTGACATGATAGAAAGAAGGCAACAGATGACGCAAGTATAATTCCATTGCCAGAGAAAAGATCTACAGTTATTATCTCTTGTCCTAAGAATATTCTAAAATTTACACCAGAGTTTATCACTGAACAAACATGTATTGAGCACTGAGGATGGCCGGGAAACGTGCTGGGTCCTGGGGCTGCAGCAGAGGTTAATACAGAATAGACACCGTCTTTGTCCTTCTGGGGCACCTCCTAGCCGTTGACGAAGCAGAAGGACGATTACACAAATCATAAAGGTCAAGTGTGGTGAGTGTGGTGACGGGAAAGTCCGGGCAGTGACAGGCACGGAAGGCAATGGCAGCTGACCCGAGGCCTGAGGCGAGCGAAGCCTCTCAGCAGAAATGACCCCTGAGCCAAGACACAGGAGTTTACTGGGCACAGAGAAAAGCAACTGTGAAGGCCCAGAGGTCAAAGAGAGCTTGGTGTCTCTGAGGGCCCAGAGAAAGCCAGCGTGGCTGGACGAGGAGAGTAAGGGAAGGGCAGGCGGACTTGTGGAGGGGCCCACCCCCTGCAGGAACAGCGGTCCTGCTACTGGTCAGTCCCTCATGATCTCTGGTTGAAATCCCCACCCGCCATCTCCCATCCCGGTGTTCCACACCGTTTCCTTACTTCCCAACGTCTCCCTCACTCTCAGAGCAGAGAAGAGTCTTGCCTCTTCCTACATTGAGGCCCAAAATGGTTCTGGGTGTTCCTTTGACTCCCCGTCTTGGTCTCCCGCCTGAGAAGAAGAGGAGCAGACAGGCGGCCAGTCTGAGAAGCCGGCACTGAGCACCTACAGGTTCTAAGCCTTGCGCTCGGAACTAAGGGGGGACACGTGTGGGAGGACGTAGCAACGTTCAAAGCGAAGACAAAGAGCCCCCATAGCTGCCTCTCCCCTGCAGTGGAGTCTCCCCGGCAGTCTCGGGAGGGACCACAACACTGGATCCCCCAAGGGGGCAGGGATCCCCCGCAGATCTGGCCGGCACATAACTGTTTCTCCCTTTCCCCCCTTGTCAGACCTTCCCATTCTGAAGCGGCACTGGACAGCGGAGCGAGGAGACACAAACATAAGGTGGAAGGAGGCGTGTGTTTTTTATGAAAAGCAGCAACACAGAAAAGGATGAGAGGCCGAGCGCAGAGCACAGCAAGGGCGGACCTTGCCCTGGCCGCTGAGGAGCTCTGAGGTCTCCCCTGCCCGGCACAGCAGAGTAGGGGAGTCACAGGAGCTCAGGGAGCAAACGATAACAAAAAACAAGCAAGCCAGGTAGCTCGGTTAGTGCTTTCCGGAATGGGGAGACAGTAACAGAAAAGATTTAGACAACTCACAGAATCGCCTGAAACAAGGGAACAAGCGGTACCACCCATCAAACGGAGGGAAATACTAGTAGAAGTTGTATTGATTGACTCTTCCATTACAAATGGCCTGACAAGCTAACTCCAATGTCCTTAAGCAAATCAGAGACCTCTTCGAGAGTCTGTATTTCTCCATCTTGCAGTGCAGTTCTCCTCCACGTGGCTTTATTCTTGGTTTCCACATGGTGGCAAGACGGCCCTCAGCACGTCCAAGACTACAGCATCTTGGCTTCGAATTCAACAGAAAAGAGCACTTGCCTTTCCTCACCAGATGATAACTTCCAGAACTCTTACTCTGTGCCAGCCACTGATCTCAGAGCTGTCCTTATGTTAACTCACTTGATCTGCACAACAATCCTATATTATCCTGAGACACAGAGGAGGGAGGTTGCTTCCCCAAGGTATTTATAAAGCTAGTGATGGAGGAAGTATTTGGGCCCAGGAGTCAAGACCCAGAGTCTGGACTCCTAACCACTGTGCCCACTGCCTTCCGGTGCTATTGGTGGACGGAAGTGGGTCTCTTGGACTTGATGCTGTGACTAGCCAGACTTGAATCCCACATCACACAGTGCTGGGAGCAGACTGCCTGAGCCCCGGGCTCACAGTGGACAGGGCAGTTGGTGACCCAGGGGAAAATCAGGGTGCCACCAGCAGGATGAACAGAACAACAAGATGCCCACCATGAAGTATACAGAGTGCTGCTTGCCCATGCCTCTGATCCCATTCCCCCGCCAATCTTCCCTCTCTCTCTTCCATCTTCCGTCTTACCCTCTGCCATCTAATTCATAACAACACTAAGTACACTGTGTACCAAATACATGGACAGAGCATTAACTAAAACAAAGTCCTCACTCTCACACAGCTTACCTTCTAGAAGGGGTAGCGACACACAAAATGCAAATATACGATGTTCATAGGTGCCATGAAGAAGAGTAAAACAGGTAAGGGGACAGAGAATGTCAGAGGGAAGAAGAAGGAGCACCATTCTATATGGAGTGATCAGCAAATGTCTCTTGGCTGAGGGAACACCGAAGCAGAGGTCTGAATAAGGTGAACGGGGTAGTGAGCCATGCAGATTCTGGAGGGAAAGAGATGGCCCATCTATCTGTGGGAAGGGCAAGTAGAAAGGCCCTGATGTGGTTTTGATTTGTATTTCTCTGATGCCAAGTGATGTTGAGCATTTTTTCATGTGTCTGTTGGCCATTTGTATGTCTTCTTCGGAGAAATGTCTGTTCCTGTCTTCTGCCCATTTCTTGACTGGCTTATTTGTTCTTTGGGTGTTGAGTTTGATAAGTTCTTTATAGATTTTGGATACTAGCCCTTAATCTGATAAAACATTTGCAAAAATCTTCTCCCATTCTGTAGGTTGTCTTTTGGTTTTGTCGACTATTTCCTTTGCTGTGCAAAAGCTTTTTATCTTGATGAAATCCCAAAAGCTCATTTTTGCCTTTGTTTCCCTTGCCTTTGGAGATGTGTCTAGCCAGAAGTTGCCGCAGCTGAGGTCAAAGAGGTTGCTGCCTGTGTTCTCTTCTAGGATTTTGATGAATTCCTGTCTCACATTTAGGTCTTTCATCCACTTTGAGTTTATTTTTGTATATGGTGTAAGAAAATGGTCCAGTTTCATTCTTCTGCATGAGCCTGTCTATTTTCCCACACCAGTGAGAATGGCTAAAATGAACAAGTCAGGAAAATGTTGGTGAGGATGCAGAGAAAGGGGAACCCTCTTACACTGCTGGTGGGAATGCAAGCTGGTACAGCCACTCTGGAAAACAGTATGTAGGTTCCTCAAAAAGTTAAAAATAGAGCTACCCTACGACCCAGCAATTGCACTACTAGGGATTTACCCCAAAGATACAAATGTAGTGATCCGAAGGGGCACGTGCACCCCAATGTTTATAGCAGCAATGTCCACAAGAGCCAAACTACGGAAAGAGCCCCGATGTCCACTGACAGATGAATGGATAAAGAAGATGTGGTGTATATATGCAATGGAATATTACACAGCCATCAAAAAAATGAAATCATGCCACTTGCAACAACGTGGATGGAACTAAAGGGTATTATGCTAAGCAAAATAAGTCAATCAGAGAAAGACAATTATTTGATTTCACTCATATGTGGAATTTAAGAAATAAAACAGAGGAGCATAGGGGAAGGGAGGGAAAAATAAAACAAGACATAATCAGAGAGGGAGACAAACTATAAGAGACTCAACCATAGGAAACAAACTGAGGGTTATGGAGGGGATGGGGTGGGGGGCTGGGGTAACTGGGTGACGGACATTAAGGAGGGCACTTGATGTAATGAGCACTGGCTGTTATATGCAATGGATGAAATCACTGAACTCTACCTCTGAGACTAGTAATACACTAGATGTTAATTAATTGAATTTAAATTTTAAAAAAGGTAAAAATAATCCATTTTTTAAAATTCATATGGTACCATACTTCAAACATCTAAAATATGCTAAAAATAAAATATTACAAATATTTCAAAAAAAAATGAAAGGGTGCCTGACCGGTTCCCAGGGCAGAGGGGAGCCAGGGGGGCTGGAGGGCAGTGAGAAGGGGAAGAGGCACGAAGTGATGTCTGGAGAGCTTCTTCCAGGCTCACCTCAGCCACTGCTGCAGTCTCTGTATCTAAACTGATAGCCAGAACCCTGATCTCTTTCCAAAAGGGGTAACCCCTGTTTCCTGCTACCTCAATATAAAAGTCACAGCCACATCTCAAACTTAGCATGCTGAAATGAAAATCATCCCCGTTGCCTCAGACCTATTTCTCTTCCCATGATCTTCATATTTGCTGGCAACTGCACAATCTCCTAGACCTCGAACCATTGAGAACTTCTCTCTCTTCTCCTTCACCCCCCAAGACCCCCATTCAAGTGGTTTTTGTTTTTATCCTCTTCCTGCAAGTCTCTCACATCGGTTCCTGATTTTATCCGACATAAGACCTCATCATTTCTAAGCACAGACAACTGCAAAAACTGCTCCCTGTTCTCCCAACTTCCACCACACCCCCTTCCATGCTGGACACACGGAGGGGGAGAACGATCTTCTGAGCACACATCTTTCATCACTGCTGGCAAACCTCAACACATTCTCATACCTTCTTGATAAGATTTAAGCTCTCAACGCGGTCAGGGTTCAAGGTCTTTGATAAGGCAGGCCCAGCATATGGTCACAGCCTTGACTGTTATTGCCAATCAGCTAAGCCACATCACTTGTCCTTCTGGGCTTCCCTAACTTTCTTCCTTGGTTTGCTATTACCATCTGCTGGAATATATAATCCCAGCACTAGCTCTGGGAGTCTTTTCAACAAGGCTCGATTCAAATGCCTCCCTTCACATGAGCCTATTTGATTCTCCCAACTGGAAGTGATTTCTCCCTCATCATTTCTCAAAACCATTTTATTCCATTCCATCTTGCTTGACAATACAGTCTTTTATCTCTCCAACTCTCTTCTTAATTTCCTCCCCCGAAACTTTTCCTTCCCTATCTTTCCCCCTTTTAGGAGATAACATCAGCATTTACTCAGTTTCTCATGTAAAAAATTTGGATGACATTCTTGACCCTCCCCATCCCTGGCACCTCCCACCTATCAGCAATTGCTGTTTGATCTGATCCTGATTGCCTTGTTTCCACCCGGTGGGTGAAGGAGGGAATCTCCTCCCTAAGTAGTATGACATAACCAAACACGTGGCACCCAACCCTGGACAGATGAGATTGGCAGCCCCTTCTTAGTCACATGTACTCAACAGCCCAGGGCAGAAGGACAACGCATACCGGGTAGGGCCATGCGAGGGCTGTGCTCAGGAACAGAGTGAACAAGCAAGAGCTGTGGAAGACAGGCTTGGTAGGAGTAAGGGTGGGGGTGACCTCTTGTTCCAGCGGGGGGATACAACTGGCTTGGCTGAATAATTTTGCAGATGATAGAGAAGTGAAATCTGTTAGGCTGAGGCCCTGGTGTAGTGCAGATGGTGCAGCTGATGTGGGAGCTAGCCAGGTGGGGCGCATATCTAGAAAGAGCCGGGGTACTCGTGCTTCGGCCCCTGGGACCCTGCGAAAGCTCAAGATGTCAAGGCAGCACTTAAGCACTGCATCTTAATTTCAGTCCTTGTACCACAATCAACACTTTGAAGTCTTGGCATCAGTTTAAACCTTGCTGATGACTGAGACTTTCACGGAGTAGAAGTACCTCCCTAGGAAGCGTCATGGGCATGTGACCAAGTGGGAGAGGACCATACGGTGGGGTGGTTGTCAAAATCATGAACTTGGGAGATATCCTCCTCTATGGTTAATACAGGCAACTGAGGGACGGGCATGGCATGAGCGTAGGGGTACATGTGCCTTGGGGTGTGAATTTAGATTAATCAATGCCTGTGGGAGTAGTGACACCCAGTGGGAGGTTCACTGGCCACTTGATAACTTAAATAGGAGTTCTCTGAGGAACCACTGGGCCTCTCAATTAAAGCAGCTGCTTGATCTGTAAGGCAAGTAAATGTTCCACTAAACATTCTCCAAGAGCCTAGCTTTGCATATTCTGGTAAATGGAAATTAATGCCCTGGTCACTATTAATAATGTCTGAAACTACTCCAAAGAGGGTAGGAGTGCCCTGGGGAAAGCCTTGTGTCGTGGCCTTACCATATGTAGAAACGTCTGTTACCTTGACTTTTATCTTGGGTGTCTATGAGGTAGATGCCCAGAGCTCTTTACCCCAAATGGGGCAATACTTAGGTAATGACTCCAGTTTGTCAAAGGTGCAGATGAGGCCATTTGTTGGTCAAGGCATCCTGTGCTGAGATGGATGCCTGAAATTTGGGCATCTGTGCTAACCTTCCATCCTTTATCAGGGACATCCTGGTTAAGGGATGGAAAACAGCAACATTCCACTGAGCTCCATCACACATGATGGTGGTGATTTCATTTATCAAGCCCATAAAACGTCATTTCTATTAATTCCTTTAATCTCAAGGGGCTTCCCTGATAGGCAAGGAGTCTGAGAAACTGGTATCCTCCTCTAGCACCCTAGCATATGGCAAGGGACTGAGGACAGGGGAGGCCCCTGCCTCCTCCAGGTAGAATATGCCAGAGGGCCCATTTTTGGCTCCATTCTGCATCAAGGTGGCCTCGGTAGTTGTGCTAAGTTTATGCGGTGTTGCTTTCATGAATGTAGACATAACGATATGGAGGGTCATAGATTCAGGGTCTGTTAGAGCCTCTATTCCCAAGAAAGCCCAGTAAGTGGCCTGCAGTTTCCACTCTGATGATGTATGACACAGGGCCAAGGAAGGGCAATTTATGGCCATCACAAGCAACCCAGAGACTCTACGAGAGGAGTTGCTAAAGCCTCCGCAACGAAAGACACTCTAAGAACATTACAGGAATTCTTGTTGATTTCAATTTGGACAGATTCTACAGCCTTTTGTTGGAGGGGGGCGCATCCAAGTTGGGGTGATTTGTGAGCAACGGCATAAATGGGTTAAGTAAAATTTTAAATTTTAAAGGTGGTATGTTGCCTTCAGAGCCCCAAAATGACTAAAAGATGTTGGACTTGTATTCATATTTGGGTGCTAAAAAGGTTAATAGCTGTGTTTTGATAGTCTCAGGAATGGAACATCTCTTGATTTACCAAATAATTTTCCAAAAATTTAGCCAAGGTGACAAGGCATTACACTGTGTGGGACAGTTGCCCGTTCCCTTTTCGTAAGCTATTTTGTGTTTGTAGATCCTTAATGAGTGTGTCAAATGAATGTCTCCAGAGAAGAATTTCAATGCACTGCCATACCTGTGCTCCTGAGAAAGGGGGATGCAGCTAAGAGCTTCCCTGCCGAGACTGTGCAAAGCTCCTGGAACACTCCACAGGTAGCCTGGTAAAGGTGTATGTGATCCTTCAGAGTTGAAGGTGAACGGCAGCTCGGAGGCTGTTGAAATAGGCACCAAGCGGAACATATTAACCTAATGTGTAATCATAAATATTTACTGATTACTGATAGGATGGAGTCAGTAATTTCAATAATATTGGGTATTGGACTAAGTGCATGGAACCACAGCATGAAAGTTACAGTGATATATATATATAAATAAATATATATAAATATAAATAGATATATAATATATAAATATATAAAAGGTATATATTTAAGTATAAGTATATATATATAACATAGATATATAAGTATCAGTATGTGTGTATATATATATATATAAACTCACGTATACATTTATATATAATTCCAGTCATATATATACATAATGTTTCTTTAAGAAGTGGAAAAAATGTAAAACCATAAAAAGTATATATATATAATATATACTTATAGATATATGAATATATAAGTACAAGTATATATATATAAACTCATGTATACATTTATATATAATTCCAGTTGTATGTTTAAAACCATAAAAAAAAATGCCAACTTGCCACCTTCCTAAAGGGGCTCCCATCCCCATCTGAGCCCGCGACTGGGCAGCACAGCTTTCCCCAGCCCACGCCCGCGCCGCCCGTTTGAAGGAGCTGATGGGAATGCAAGTAGCAGATGGACCCCCTCAGTCCCTTTCTCTGTGCGGAGAGTAGGGCCCTCCCCAGTGGCAATGGTTGTATGGCTCAAGGACCCCGGGCTTAAGTCAGGTTTGAATTAACCCCTCTGCTGTGCCCAAGGTTGTCATGAATGTCTTCTGTTTCTGTTTTTGTTCTGTAACTCTGAGAATTAGGTTTTCTGCCCGGACAGAGCCGGAGGCAGCAGAAAATGGCTATGCCTGCAACCCAGACCTTGGGGGATAGAAACCATCTTCTGCTACAGCCCTGCCTTTCCCTGCAGTGCAGGCCTCCCGCTCACTCTTCTCTCTCTCTCTCTCTCTCTCTCTCTCTCTCTGTACAAACTCCTTTAGGGTATTTTGGATTTCTAGCTGCGGCTATGAAGTTGCAGCTTTCAGTTTCTGTCTCCACCCAATCAGTCACGCGCGGACCTTCTGGCCACCTGAGGCGCCAGGGAATGAGCCAAGAGCCGCGTGAAAGCTGACGGGGTGCCCTGGGTTGTGGCTGGGCCGTTCTGTCTGTGACGGCACTTGTTGCGATCGCCTCCTATTCACTCCATTGTTGAGGGAGGGATCCCCTGCCTGAGAAAGTAAGAGATGGCCCAACACACCGCACCCACCCCTGGACAGATGGGACGAGCAGCTCCCCGGCCACAGGTTCGGCACAGCCCGGAGTAGACAGGCAGCGCATGCCATGCAGGGACACAAGAGGGTGCGCTCAGGAACAGAATGAACAAGCCAGAAAGCCCTGGCAGCAGGCGCAGGAGTGGGGGGACAGGCTTCGTTCCCTGTGGGAGGATGTGATTGGCTTGTTTGAATAATTTCACAGGCTGGCGGGGAAGCGAAACCTGTTAGATAGGACGGGGTGGAGTGCAGCTGTTCCCACCAAGGCAGGAAGTCCCAGGTGGGGAGGCTTTGAGGCTGGGTGGGGAGCATATCTGGAAACAGCCGGGGAACTCATGCTTAGGCCTTTGAAGCCTGTGAAGCTCAGAGATGTCAACGCACCATGTGCGTCTTAACTTCAGGCTTTATCCCACATCTCTCTCCTCCGAATCCGTTCTGTCACCCACGTCTCATGTCCTCCGTGCCCGTCCCCGGCATGGCCGCCAGCGTCACCCCTCACCTGTTCTACTCCAGGAGCTACTCTACACTTGCTGCGTTCACTCTCTTCTCCACTCCCCACCAGCAGAGCTCAGACTTCTCCCCGGCATCTACGATAAACATCTGCATCTCCTACATACAATGCATCAACATCTTCCCATCACACTTCAGGTAAAATAAAACTCTTCATCATGGCCTACAGGCTCTGTAAGGTCTGGGCTCCTCTGCCCTTCCCCACCTCATTTCTTTACTGACTTCCCACTGCTCATTCGAACACAGCCACGGTGGGCTTCTTTATTTTCCTCCAGTATGTCAAGATTATTCTCAATCTAAGGGCCTTCATACTTGCCGGGTTTGTTTGTTTGTTTGTTTTTAAGATTTATTTATTTGAGAGAGAGAGAGGGTGGGGGGAGATGCAGAGGCAGAGGGAGAGGATCTCAAGCAGACTCCCTGCTGAGCATGGAGCCAGACGCGGGGCTCAATCTCATGACCCTGAGATCACGACCTGAGCTGAAATCAAGAGTGAGATGCTTAACCAAGTGAGCCACACAGGCACCTCACACTTGCTGCTTTCTTACGTCAAGTCACCTTCCCCCAGATATTTGCAAAGCTGCTGCTTCAGGTCTCAGCTTAAGTGTCACCAGACCTGCCCTCCCCATTCTTACCATAGTTTGTCCTTCTTCATAGAACTTACCCATACTTGAAATTATATGACATATTTTTTCATGTATGTATTTTTTGTAGTCCCTGCTAGAATATATATTACAAGGAGGCAAATCTGTCTGATTTGTAGTCCCTGCTAGAATATATATTACAAGGAAGAAAATCTGTCTGATTTTCCACTATATCCTTAGCATCTAGAACTATACCTAATATATAACAGGAGCCCAGTGAATGTTTGTTAAGTGAAATAATAGATGAACAAAGGAAGAATGAAAAAAACAAGCAAACGAAATTATGCCATACTTAGCATACAGTAGATAAATATTATCCATCCTCATTAGGAGGAGTATTAGCATTACAAGCCAACCTTTCCCTAATTATGAGTGTGTACTATGGTTACATTCTGACTGCATTTACTTGTGATTATGCCTTGTAAACCTCTGAGGAACGCATGCTTCTTAATGTCAAGCATTTCATCTTTTTTACTCTTATTTCTCCCCAGCAGCTTTTTTAGGCAAACAATAGATGCTTAATAATTAAAAAGAGGACTTACTATGTGCCAATCCCTAGTCTCAGGACCTACATTTATTAACTCATTTAATCCTCACCAGAAGCCCGTGAGATGGATGCTCTTGCTACCCTTATTCTATAGATAAAGAAACTGAGGCACAAAAATGATAAGGACCTTTCCCAAGGTCAGCTCAGTCACTAGGTGTGTGTGTGTGTGTATATATATATATATATATACCTATAAGCCTACTAGTGTGTGTGTGTATATACACATTCTACTATAAATTCTACTAATACTATACATATGAGAGAGGGAGTGGGGTAGGAAGAAATTTCTAGGAACTGGCTTATGCAACTGTCAAGGTCTGGCTGGGCAAGTCTAAAAGCTTCAGGGCAGGCCAACAGCAGGCTGGAAACTCTCAGGCGAGAGTCGATGCTGCAGGCCACTGGTGGAATTTCTTCTCTCTCAGGGAAACCTCAGTTTTGCTCTTAAGACCTTTCATTGATTAGATGAGGCCCACCCAGATTATCAAGGATAATCTCCTTTATGTAAAGGCCACCGACTGCCTTTCGTAGATGTCAAACCTACGAAATCCAAAGTACCTTCACAGCAACACCTAGATTCAAGTGTGATTGAATAACTTGGCCTCGTCAGGTCGACACATAAGACTAACCAGCGCAACAGGATTTAAAGCAAACCTGCTGCTGCCAAGCCTAAATCCCACAGCACTGTGATGCACTGCCTTGCCAGGAAGATTTGTTGAATGAATAAAAGGGAAAGAACAAAGGCCCTGTGGTGACAGTGGGTAGCTATTGTTCTTCCTGCAAGAACCGCCCACCCTCCCTCTCACCTGTCCCCGGCCTGGTGGAGTACCCCTCCATCTGTAACTTGTTGCCAGGACTCTTTGAGCGGAGCTGTTTAAAATACATTCGAAAAGAGATTTGATGTGCGAGGCTTACTCATTTTCTAGCTAGAGGTCTCTGTCTATGTTAGGGATTTGTGGCAGAAAACCCCCAAATGGAATTTCAGCACTTCTGAATTCAAATGTCCTGGTTGCCTGACAATAGGATTGGCAGCCTAACAACTTGCAAGCTGACACGTCTTGCTTTCCTGGGGAGAGCGACTAAAAGCAATTTACACATTACAGAGGGTTGAGAGTGTCTTTTCTTTACCTGCTATGGAGAGCACAGTAATCAATACCACTGTAGAGATTTAGAAAGTTTTTCTATATTCTCCTTGGTCTGGCTTGAAAGTTGATTTTTGAACATCAATCTCCTTTTTATCATTCCTTTCCTCTGCTTGTTCCTTTTCCCCTCTGCTTAAAGACTGATAGCTTTCTTCCTAACACCTCCGCTCCATGACTTTGCCTGTATATTGTCAGGAAATCATGCCACCCAGTAGGTACTGATTAAACTTTTGAGGACATGAGCCTTTTGCTTTGTTCATCCATTTGCCAGTTCTGCTTCCTTTGCTTTTGAACCAATAGACCGATGGCAGGTTCTGCAGACAGAACTCTTGAATAGGGGAAATCTGGAAATAAATCCTACCTGAGAATGAATACCTGAAAATGAACAGCCTCTGTGGTAAGGGTTTGAGGCTGTGGCTAATTGTTTCTATTTCTCTCTGATACTCCAGCCTGCTACTGAAATTTGTTACTAGATTTCCTTTAGGAGTATAATTGAATTCAGTAAATATATACTAAGGCGCTCTGGAGGATAACCATTTGAACCTAGCTCGGGGCCTGGGAAAGCTTCGACTCTAACAGGGAAACAAGTACATAACTGTAGGCAGGGGAGGTGCCGTAGGAGGAGCTAATGGGCATTCTTGAAGGAAGCGGAGTTTCGGACTTCTTCCCTCAGACGGACAATATTTTTGGGCTGGCCTTGACTGAGGCACTGGGTATCCAGTGA
Organism: Mirounga angustirostris; assembly: GCF_029215605.1. NCBI lineage: Eukaryota > Metazoa > Chordata > Mammalia > Carnivora > Phocidae > Mirounga > Mirounga angustirostris. The sequence goes on from NW_026991711.1 coordinate 50,464,766, forward strand.
GTGGTTAAGAAGAAAACAAATATCCATTTTGATGTGGGGGGGCAGCTTAATAAGAAAATGATTATAATAAGAATTTCAGTGAAAACAAAATAGCCTAATAGGACATAGAGTCACTGGGGTGTGGGGTTATTTTATGTATGGTGACTGAGGACACCCTCTCTAAGGAGGTGGCATTCAAACTTAGACTTGAATTTTAAGCAGCAGAGATCTGTGGGTAAGCGGATTCCCTGCGGACAGAACAACAAATGTCAAGTCCCAGAGGAGAATGTGTTTGTTATTCAAGGAACAGAAAGAAGGCCTGTGACGCAGGAATATAATGAACAAGGAAAGAGAAGTAGGCGATGAAGCTGAGGAGGTACCAGAGACCAGATAACTACAGCCATTGGAGACCACTGTGGGGTTTCTCAGGGGGTGATATGGTCTGCTCTATACTTTTAAAAGATGTTAGGGGCGCCTGGGTGGCTCAGTCGGTGAAGCCTCTGCCTCTGGCTCAGGTCGTGACCTCAGGGTGCTGGGATCGAGCCCCGCACTGGGCTCCCTGCTCAGTGGGGAGTCTGTTTCTCTCTTTCCCTCTGCCCTACCCCTCCTCCCCTTGTGTGTGCATGTGCACTCTCTTTCAAATAAATAAAATCTTTAAATAAATAAATAAATAAATAAATAAATAAATAAATAAATAAATAAATAAAAGATCACGTTGGCTACTGAGTAGAGAATGTTTTGTGTGGGTCACATGTGGACATAGGGAGACCAGTTGGGGGTCTGCTTTGGCCATCCAAGACAGGCGGTGGCTTGGATGACAATAGTCCTTGGGGAGATGGCTAGAGGTCCTTAGAATAGGGAATGTATTTGGTAATAGAAGTGACAGGAGTTGCTGAAGGATAGATGGTGGAGAGGGAGGGGTAAGAAGGAATCAAGAACACCCCCTATGCTTTGGTCCCAGGCAATATGGTAGATGGTGATGCCATTCACTGAACTGGGAAGCTTCTCGGGATGTACTGATTCTCAGAGGTTCAGTGAAAATTAGAAGCACATTCCCAACAAGGGGAGGAGTGTGGACAAGGCCTGGAGTCAGGGTGGGGGTGGGCAAAACTTTCAGAAAACATTTTAGAAGGCAATGTACAGATCAGGAAGCTAGGAGTCACTGAGGCTGAAAAGGTCGAGATCCTATATAGAGCCATATTATATTGAGGGCCATAAATGCCTTGGGAATGGGGGGTGGGGATAAGAGGTATTGGACAAGGGAGCCACAAATAATTCAAAAATTAAGAAAAAAACTAGAAAAGTCTCATGCACAGATTTAGTTGCTGCCTTAGTAAACCCAGAAGCCAAAGGGACCCAAGTGAGTAATGCTTAAGCCACACAGGCTGAGTACAAAGAGTACCCAGAAACCATGAAGAACTACCAAAGCCTTGTCAGGATCCTTGAGGGTGCCATTTATGCCCTCATTTCCTCTGAATGCAGTTCTATCTAGCAAGAGGATGGGCCCTACTTATTTAAGATTAACAGGGTAAAAGGTCCCTTCCTGACAATCTTACTTGTGATCCAGAATTTTAGTGCATACCCTTGACAACAAAGACGGCTAAAAAGAATAAGCTATTTGGAACTCTTAGTAACTTCACAATATGCACCTAAAATAGTTCAGTGCAAAGAGAAGTTAGGGGTTATCTCATTCTTTCTCAACAGGTCCTACTGAAACATTGTCTCCATCATCAGGGCAATGATTTTCAAGGGAAGAAGGAGAAACAGCGCTAGCTCTTCACCTCAAGGCTGTAATGGGAATGACCTGAGAGCCATTCAGATCACATAGCCACCTTCCAGAATTGCTGAAATGCTGTCCGGCTCCAGCACCCACTAATGGCATGTGACTCCCCGCTCTTAGAAACATCCGTACGGAAAAAGAGAAAACAGAACCTCTGAGTTAGGGCTTCCTATAGGCGTTTGCTTTTTGCCCATTTGAGTCACTGGTATGCAATTTTGTATCAGTTGGCAGAGCCTAAGGAAAAGAAAAAGGATCAGACAGGTTTTTGAAACCAAATTATTGCTTTTCTGACAGATACTACTGCGCTGCTTATAAGTATTTTTCCTATTAAGTTTTAGTGAGTACAAGGGCTATAGTAAATAACCTTTCATCTGCAGAAGCTTTTCAAGGAACAAATAAGGAGTAATGCAAAGTAATCCTGGGAGAAGTTTAAAGAGAGATCGTATCGCCTGAATTTAAAGTAATAGAATAGAAGGAAAGGTTAAAAACAACAACAAAAAACTATATACAATCACTTTCTGGGGGTATCCTTTCTAATATATAATTTATATGCAAATTTTAACGTTATTGTAATAATAATTAAGCCTATTTGTGTTGGCTATACATATATATATGGTGTGTGTGTGTGTGTGTGTGTGTGTGTAGGCATTTGTGGCAGCAAAAAAAATCTAAGATTAAGTAATGATGCCTCAAGACATTTAGGAGGGTTTTGATATCAAATAGTTAATGGATAATTCATTTTTCAGTTTCTTATTTTGCATTTTTCTTTTTTTCCTGGGCCAGATAAGAGAGAGAGATAATTTCTCTGGCATACGAGGATAGACTTGCTTTGAGGTGGTATTTCCATTTTTTAAGGCTCGACCAAAGTTTTTTTATGCACTAACAACCACATTTCCGGGAGAAGTTAGGAAACCACATAACATTGCACATGAAAAAGAAACCAGAAGACCAGGAGAATGCTTGAGTTTGCACTGGTTTGAAACAAGCCATGCATAGCTAATCAGTCAGAAAACCCTGGATTACAACCAAACCATAACAGAAGAATATAAATGAACACAGGGCATATGAGTGATTCTTGCTGGAAAAAAACTTGAATTATCAAGTAGTTTTCTGAAAATCGAAAAATAGAAGACACTCAATTATTGGCAGTACACATCCTCGATTAGGCAAATCTGTGTGTCAGTCAACCAGAATATACAATAGAATAATTTAGGTTCATTCTCTCTCAATCTACAAACATAATCATTTTCACATGGAAACTTGGCAATGTCACACCTCATTTCTCAGCAGACTTAAGAACAGTGTGCAGTCTTGAGGTGTTTTGGATCACCTTTCCAAAATGAATCCCAGTACATTTCCACTCCCTTTATAGATTATTATCACGTACAATTAAAGCTAAACTGCACTTGTCAAAACAAGATATATCACACTTTCTGGTGCGACAGTCCTAGATTTCTTTTTAATCGTCCTTTGTCACCTGCTCACAAAGTTTACCAATTGAACCGCTTGCAGTACAATCCCAATCCTTATTAGTGATTTAGTCATAGTTATTGCCATAATTATAACTTTAAAACTTTAACAAATAATTAGTACTTCACAGCTTTACATGATGTTTAATGAAGCAGTAATGATTTACCAGAAGTAAAAATTCAGAAATCTAACAAATTTTTGTCTTTCTGTTTTCAGGACCCTCATGAAGAGAAAAGAAAACCAATACTAATTTGGAACTCCTGGTATTTAAAGGAAGAATATAGATTCACATATGCATTTGTGGACTGAATGACTTTGCTCTTTTCCAATACACCAGACAGGATGGGCTGCGTTCACAAACCTCGGTGGTTTAACACGACGAAGTTTGCTCCTCGCTCATACTAACAGTGATGCAAGGTAACAGTGGGGGCTCTGCCCCATGTATTCAGCCAGGCACCCATGCAAGCGGAGACAGCATCTCCACCACGACCATGTGCTTCCATAGGAGATAAAGGGAAACCCTGCACATCACTTCTGTTCACATCTCATTAGCAAAAGCAAGTCACAGGGCAAAGTTTATCTTCAAAGGGAGAATGGGAAAGTACAATCCTGCTCCATGCCCAGAAAACGGAGAACCAGAATATTCCTCAACAGTGTGAGTGACTACTAAATCCAAGCATGCAGAAAGATGGCAAACCAGCCAAGGAAGGGCAGGTTCCTTGACAATCTCAGGAGGCAAGGTAAAATCAATGTGATCGTCTTTTGTTCTATATCTTACCTCTCCACAGAGGCTACCTATTTCTATTACTGGGGTGATAGTTTTACATAATGTTCAATATTCTATGAAGAGAAAAACTCAAATCACCAGTAACAAGGTAAATAAATGAATCACGGCAGAAAATCTTATATTTGGAGAAGAATCACGAATATCAATTTGCTCCTTGGGGTCTCCTACTTACACATTAATCAATGAACAACTATGTAACAGAGGTAGATTCTCACTCGGCCAGGGCTGTGTGGGAGATGCCGGTAACCAGGGATCAGGTCTAGGAGCCCAGAAATGGCGTGTAAAGTGAGCTTGGCCATAATGTTCACAGCAGGAAGTCCTGCCACTGACCATTTGATACAGCTGATTCTTATGCAGTGGTTTTATCCAGGAAGGCAGAGAAAGCTATTTTTGCACAACCATTTTGACACACAGTCTCATCAAAATTGCAGAGACAAAATGTAATAACATTCTTTTCTTTTCTTTTCTTTTCAGATATTATTTATGTGAGAGAGAAAGAGCAGGGAGAGGGGCAGGGGCAGAAGCAGGGGGAGGGGCAGGAGCAGAGGGACAAGCAGACTCCCAGCTAAGCAGGAAGCCTGACATGGGGCTCGATCCCAGGACCCTGGGATCATGACCTGAGCTGAAGGCAGACTCTTCACTGACTGAGCCACCCAGGTGCCCCAGTAACATTCTTTTCTTGTCAACAATGTATGTAATGGACGTTCCGGATCTTGCGAAGCCTCACTTCATTGCCAATCTACACCCTAGAAAATTATATCAAAATGAAAACCCTCTGCTTGTGCATTATTTTTGTGTAATAATTTATGCAATATTATCCTTGACCTACAACCTATTCGAAGTATCTCTCTGTTCTTTAATGTCAACTCTTCGCTTGTTGTGTGTGTTATTACATTTAAATGTAACTGTCTAGCCTTTTCATCCCCAGGTCCCCTCCGTCATGTGCTTTTCTTCACCACAGTCATCTAGATTCAACATTCATGGCCACTGAAAATGATCTGTAATGAATTTTTATTTCTTGTAAATCCCTGTTTTGCCCCCACAGGAGATATAGTAAAATCTTAACAATAAGTGGTACTCCTTAAAAACTGGACCAAAGATCATTAGGATAATTTCACAACTGATCCGCAAGGAAGTTGAGAGCCACCCTTCACAGGTGTTTGAGGAGAGTTCCATATTTGTATCCACTTTCCACACTCAAGATTTTTCTATCACTTTTAACATGTAAACAAGGCCATCTGGTCTTTCTCTCTTTTGTAGTGCTTGTGCCCTTTGTCTCTTCCAGATTCAACTCTAGATTCCATCGACAAGTTTCTAAATGTCTGTACAATCTATAAATGCATTCTGCTAGGAGATCATCTTTTATCATTATTCATTACCTTATGAAATGGCTTAAGATGACATGGAAATAATGGAGCTTGACAGTGTCCTTGATCCTTTATGTGTGTCCACAGAGTATGTGCATATGCATGTAAAAGACAGATGGATAGAAAGAGAGAATCTTCCAACCAGTTGTAAATTGGATGCAGTTGCTCCATTCCATTATCTTCCAAAACTTTAAATGTACATTTCAGTTGATAATAAAAATACAGTGTTTTTATTTTCTAAAAAGACCCTAAGAGGATATCGCATACAGGATGATGCTAAGAAGTAGCAGTGATATCCATTTCAAAACATTACCTAGTAATAAAAAATGAGCTAAAAATAAGAAAAAAAATTAGCAATGGGACAAAGGCCCAAAGGAATGGAATATATACTGTCTTTGTGCACATTATTCATTAGGTATATAAATGAGTTCAGTAGTTTTTTCCTTCCTTGTACATTAAAATATCTCCAAGTCAAATTTCTGCTCCAAAGTGTGGTTCATATTTCCCATCTAAGGTTTTATATCTCTATAACAATTCCTTCACTTACTTCAAATTATCTGTGGTCGAGCTTCAGTGTGTTTAAGTGTTTTAGGGGATATTAAAAAATGACACAGACCCTGACCTAAGGATCTTATCAATTGAAGAGGGAGGCAAGTACCATACAAGTGGGGAGTCTCTGGGCCAGATTGGTGGTTCTCGGGTTTCCGAGAGCAGAAAACTAAGTTAATGGACCTTTGCCAATGATCTAGAAGTTCACAGCCTCAAAAAGAAATTTATATCCTTTCTTATGTCTGATTATTCTTTGGAGGTGGGACTTGGACTCATCATTCAGAAAAATTTGAAAGCTACATCTACCAGGCAAGTTTAGGTGTGAATTCCTCCAAGTTCATTTTCTGAGCACATGAAATTTGATCTTCAAAATATCAAATTTATGCAGAAGACAGTCTGTGCTGAGTTGCATGCATATGTTGAAGTGCCAACAGGTCTGGCCAAAGAAAGAATGGCTGCCTGGGACCAGACATTGATGGGTTGGAGACATCTCAGCCTCCAAGGCTAGTTGACTCAAAACATAGTTGGCAAGAAGAAAATTTATACTATATCCTTATCCTCTGCCTTCAGCATCTGTGTTCTATTTCCTAAGTTGTCAGTGGGCAGTCTTCTGGAATGAGATCCTAAGTCTTCAAAAGGAATATGAAAAATTAGCATGCCAAATAACTGCCTCGTTCCAAACAGAGGGCACTTTGTGTATTTTGTAAGACAAGCTTCCTTCTCAAGTCATGGGCCTGAGAAGAGTGCTCTACTCTGCTAGGTAAATACCTGGAAGTTAATGCTTCAGTTACATCCCCAGGTATGTTATTTTGGGCTCCTTTTTTGCTAGTGTCCCCTTGCTTGTCCTTGTCTGTAATACATAGTTAATCAGTATATGTTGCATAAGTTAAGGGTGTCTAGGGAAGAGGAATTGTCAAGAAGGTCCTATAAGTAGGTTCTCTGTCGATAGCTACAAAAATGCCCTGCACAATTAAGAGTGTACGGTCATAACTGTTAAGGACTTGGCAGAATATTTAAGTGTGTTGAAGTCCACTACGGTGTCATGGGAGTGCCTCCTTGAAATGTGTGCAAAGAGAGTGGTCCTAAACATACTGACTCTCCAGAGTTTCGACCTATAATACTCAGTCTCCCAATGGAAGGAAGACCAGGCTGCCATGGGAAGCACACGGGGCATCAGTTACCCAGACTGTGTGGGAGGCCTTCTGAAACTGGTGACGACTGGGCTTACTCTGGAGGAGAAATAGGTGCTATCAAATACAAAAATGTGCAGAGTCACGGAGATGAGAAAGGCGATGACCACTGAACGTGTACCGCCCTCCAAGACAAGAGCACTCACCTACAGCCAGCCAGGCACAGCCCACGGGAGTCCAGGCACCAGATTCTGGCCCAGAGTTCTGGGCTCCACACATTACCCACAGACCAGATGCCTAGGCCTGACCTCAGTCCCAGCGGCTTATATGTCCTTCTGGAGAAGCCCCCATCTCTCCTTTTTCTCCTCCACTGATTCGGTTGAAGTCCACTATTTACGGTCATTTGAATTCTTTGAATGAGCAGCATATCAGAAAAAGAAAAATGTAACGATGATGAAATAATAACAAACACTCCTGAGTACCATAGGAGACTGCATTAAGTACCTCTTTGGATCCGCCAGCACTAGGAGGGAAGTGTGCTGATTCAGCCTGTTCCATCATGCAGAGAGATGGTGATAGTGAGAGGTCTAACTAGCCTTCTGAGTTTCAGGCCCACCTCCCATGCCTTGCAAGCAATTATTTCTCTGCTTTGAGCTGAGGTTTCCAAGATTATATGGTTGAATGCTACTCACTGCCTGACTGCAAAATCCCAACTCTAGACGTCCTGATGGCAAGAAAGGAAGGAAATACAGACTTTAAGAAACGTTTTTTTATTCCTCATTTCCACGAATTGACCTCTGTGATCCTCATGATGTCCCTAGAGAGATATGTATCATTTTCCCATTTTAGAAAGTTTGAGAACCACTGTGCTGTGAGACGTGGGGGTTGTGAAAGTGGGGGGCTAGATGTTGAGGGTGACAGGAAAAAAGAACGTGTAAAAGCACTGAGGCAGGGAGGAGGAGCATGTTGAGGAAATGGGCAGAAGCCTCTGTGACTGGAGTCTAGAGGGGCAGGAGAGCCGGCAGCTGAAGCTGGGGAGGCAGAAAAGGGCCAAGCCAGTGCAGGCTTCACAGAGTAAAGGATGTTGACTTTATCCTACAAGCAATGGGCAGCACTGCAGGTTTCTACGCAGGAGTGGAAGAACACCAAGTTTGCATTGTGCAAAGATCACTCTAGCCACAGTGTGTCGGCTGCATTACATGGAGGAAGTACGGATATGAAGAGACAGTCAAGAAGCGATTGCCGACAGTGAAGAGAAAGGACACGGTGGCCAGGACTTAGTGGTGGCAGTGAAGAGGAGAAAATGAGCACATTCATGAACTCTTTAGGACGCAGGACCCTCCATCCATCCTCCACGCAGCAGCAAGATTTGAAAGCTGAATCAGATCCTGTGTGTCCTCGACTTTGAATTCTTCAGTCTTCCCAGTGCTGATGGGATGAAATCCAGAATTCTTAACATGACTGGCTCCTGGGGCTTCTCCTCACCCTCCACACTCCAACCCCAGGATCTCTCTGTGCTCCAGGCTCAGGGTTTTCCACATGCTGTTCCAGCAACTTCCACATGGAGGGCTCCTCCTTGTTTTTTGAGGCTCAGCCTGAATGTCCCCTCTGCAGAGCAGACTTCCTGGACCATCCAGGGGAGGTAGGAGGCCCTTCGATTATCAACCTCAGCACCTCATGTGTGCCTTTCCCAGGCCTTAGAGCAATTTATCATTCTTTATTTTTTATTGCCTATCTTTTGTTTGTCTCTTCATGAAGAATTCGTGAGAGCAGGAACCATGCCCATCTTATTTACCCAGCACACCACCTGCCCTGGTTGTAGTAACTCCTCAATAAACACTTAGCACATTAACAAACGAACTCATATGGACATCCTGGGGCGCCCCAAGTTTCTGGCAGGCACAGGAGGCTCAGTGGTGGTGACCTTCTCCAAGGACCCCATTAGGTGGAAAATAATCATATTTTAGATTAAAATCTATAGGTTAGCCTTATCGTTATTTCTCTTTTCTTCTTTCATTACTTCCCTGAGATTTTTTTCCGAGGGTAACAAGATCAGAGCCAGTGGCCTGCAAACTCCCGGACAATGCACACGGTTTGCCAAATTGTCTTTCTCCAGCATTGTTTGTTATGGCCATGTTTTGTTTCAATTTCTTAAAAGTTGCCAGGACAATGAAAAGATCACCACATTTAACCAGATGACCGAAACACTAAAAGGTCAAATTCAGTTGCATTTTTATTATTGAGGAGATTTTTTAGATCACGAAGGAACAGATCCCCTCCTGTATTTATGGTTTTAATTAGTATTATTTCCTTTCACATTCTGGAGCACTTTCTATTTGCAACCTCACTTCCAGTGAGTAAGCTTTATTGTCCTCCACAGGAGCCAAGGTTTAGAAAGTTGTATAATCCCTATATTCTAACTCAGGTGATTGAAGCAGAGAGAGATTACCTTTGCCAAGAAAGAGTGGTTTTATGGCTGAATCGGTTTCAAATTCAGAGCGTATTCCAAGCTTTCAACATCCCACTAATGAACTGTGTACTATTTTCATTTCTGTTTGCTTATGTATTTACCAAGCCACCGGCATCATATAAGATCAGTATCCGAGTTACAAAGGCTTTTTCAAATTGCTAACACCAGACATAGTTCAGACTTTAAGTACCGGGAGGCAACTGGGAACAGCTGTTCTTGAATCAGACATAAATCTAAGCAATGCTCCAATATAGCAAAAGGGGGGGGGGAAGAACTTGTCTCATTAAATAGGTAACAGGAGAGTGTATCTGATAGTAAAACCTTGGCAGAACATAAGATACCTGTTTACTGCCAAATTCTAGTCACACAACATTAAGGTTACCTATTTAAGCACGGAGCACTGGCTTCTCATCATATATAATTCTATCAAGGAGTCTCCCTTGTGAATCTTAGTTGCCTTTAGAGTGAGCAGAAATACTATTGCCAAGATAACCAGGACCCAACCTCACGGGGATTTGTGGATAAAAATTAATCCCTCGAATGGTGCCCAGAAGCAAATCAGTGACTAATGGAGACTAGCAAGCAAAGGCATAACTAACCTCTTGGCACCTGTGACAGCCAAAGCTTCTGAATAATTTTCCAGGGTAGCTCCTAAGTAGAGCACGTAGACAAAATCCCATCCGAGCATTAGAAACAGGAACTATACAAGCATAGTCTGCTTATTTTTCCTTTATCCTTTGTCATGGCCCTCCTCCAATTATTGTGTTGGAGTGTCTCGAGATTGTTAGAGTGACCAACTCCTGCACAGTGAAAAGGTAATTTTTTACTTTTACGCAGCCAAAAGGTAATTTTAAAAAAAATTCTGGGGAAAAATATAGCCCGTGGGGATATTTTTAATCAAGAAGCACAACATTTCCCATATTAATGTTGCATAGGGACTGCCATGAGAATAACCCATTAAATAAAATATTCCAAAATCGAATCTAATAAAGCTGGATAGAAAAATCCATTCTTCTGCTTTGGAATAGAATGTATAATAAAACCAGGGAAATGTTCACACGGCATTAAAGTCTACAAGCCTAGCGTAATCCAGAGCATTCACAGAAAAGCAGGGAGTTAGGAAACAGGAAAATAGAAGGTTGATAGCATTCTAACGTGGCCATAATTAACAGATCCACCTTCAAATAAAAGAAAAAATCAATTCAGTTAGAGAGGTGTGAGGACGGAACAATTATTTGCGGCTAATTACTTTTTAAAAGATGATGAAAATAGGTGAGTTTTCCCTGATATTGATGAAGGAAAACCTTTGGGGAAATCATTAGCAAAGGTGAGCGAGGATATGAATTATTCTCTGGGATGTTGGAAAGCAACGAAGAGGGAAGAATAAGTAAAATACTAGTACAGTCTAGCAAAGGTCATCAAGACAACGGAGCTGAGACTAAAAATTACCGTTTTCTAAAATCCAAACCTGTCATCAGTATGTCCCACAGTGAATTACTTCCTCGAACAGATGATTTGTTATGAAATGTTCAGTAACTCACCAAATGTCTTTAAATAATTTGATTCAGTGGTACATTCCAAAAGGCAAGATTACATGCAGTTGTTCTACCTATAAATTAAGAATCCTTTTAAAACAATTACCGCAGCACCATTTTAACATGTGATCTTAGGTTTGGCCTTAGACAGGTTGGGGATGTTCAGGGTTACCTGCTCATAGAACAGAGTTTGCCTGGAAAAAAACAAATAACCTTCATGGTATTCATAGGCCATCTCTGAATGTAGGTTAATTATAGATTATAGCCTAGAGCCGTGATCAAAGACCACGCGCCTTTGTAAGAAATGAACAGACTACAACATGGATAGTCCATTCATTCCCATCATCATTAAATGCCTGAAAATAACAGGAGCAGATACGTATCAAAGAAAATTCTTCCTCTGGATATGGTGAGGCAAGGGCTGTTTACCCTACACAAGAATTTTCAGCAACCGCTATGTAAATTCTCTGTCCAAAATACACATACATGTATATAAATGAACCTGTTTATGTGCAAGTGTGTATCTATGAACTCACGTGTAAGGCCACATGCTCCCCCTATAAAAGGAGGTCCCACCAAGAACCATCAACGTTGACTGGTATGTAGACACACTTTGAACAGAAAGTACATGTTTATTTGCTCTGGCCAAAAGCACGGTGAACAGAATAAAGACCATTAGCTAGCTGTTCCGTCATCCAGTCTTTGATACTAAAACTTGAATCAATTACTGAGACAACAGGGTTAATTCCCACTTGGATGGGAATCTATGTACCCTGACTGGCTGAAGTCACAGCTGAAAATCCTAGTTTGAGTAACAGTTAAGTGAGTTGATCCAGCATTTTAGCACTGCCTGCTGTCTGGTCTGCCTCTCCTCTGTTCACTCCCCATTCCTCCAGGTTGACTGACCTGTAGGCCATCCTTCCGCTCAATCCCGACACTCGGCCATATTCTGCTGACGCATTCTTAATTGTACCAATAGCTCCACCTTCAGGGTGCTCCCTCTCCCTGCTCCCCCATATATATCTCTTACACACCTGCACGTGCTTCTCCCTCACTAGTAGGTACCAGAGCTTATTTAGACCTCATTTATCCCACACAACTCGGGAAGTCTTCTCGAATGCAGCCGCCCATGGTGAGCTCACCATCCTCCGAGAGTTCATACTGTCAGACTTGACATTCTCTTACTAGTCATGTGATTATGTGTCTTTAATAATTACGTTAGTTGTAAACTGCTTAAAAGCAGGCCAACGCTTAACCTATCTCTGTGTCCTTAAAAATGATAGCACCCTATCCTCTTTATGGCAGGCACTTAAAACAGTGTTTTGATTCATGAATGGATTGAGTTTAAATGGCCCTAACTGTTTCTTCAGATTTTATGTGGGGATATTAGCCTGTAAGCAGATGACATCCATATAAGCAAACAAAGATGAATTTCTGTTAACCATAACGTATATGCCAGAATTCTACAGCATGATGTCGCTAGACAAGAGAATTAATCTTAGTTAACAGTGTGAAAACAAAAAAGAGAAAACAATTTTCATTATCTTAGTTAAAATTTCTCCTTATTAGAATTATTTTCAGTTTGGAAATTTGATAATCAAGAAGATGGTAACTATGAGTGAATTCTCCTTCTGTTATTCGTATTTAAGAATTTTCATTCATTGCTTTCTAGGAAAGCTGTTAAGAGGAGAAGTTGAAAACAGAAGCAGAATAAAGTCTTTCAGTGAGAGAGAATTGCAATGAGACTACTCTCGCCTTCTTTTTAAAAACACATCTGGAGATGGGAAGAAAAAAACGGAAGAGACAGGAGAAGGGGGTGTCAGACTCAAACATTCCTGAGCATGGATACAGAGTATAATGAAACAGCTAACTGCAATCGCAGAGTCTCAGCAAACATTTTTGGAAACATCCACTAGCCCCTCCTCTCCTTGAATATGTGACTGTTCTGCCTGAGCACTGCTTCATGGAAGGACATTATAAATCAACAAAGAGAAAAAGGCCTCTTTTACCATCCTAACAGCGTCAAGGCATCAGTGGGATTAAATTGTCATCGTCGGCACAGATTCCCAAAACTGGCACTCCATAAGAAAACGCATCATGTCTATTTGTGAATGTGTATTGTAAACTCTCCCAACATCTTCTGTGAAAATGCCATATAACTAGCTAAGAGCATTGAATTTTCAGACCTTTGGAAGTGTTGAGAAGACCTTGGGCAGCCTCTCTCCGGAACAAAGGAATGATCACTCTGATTATCCTTCCAACAGAATATTTTAAGATTATGCATGCATTGTTGCATGTGTGTTTAAACTCAACTCAATTATTTATATGGACATCTCAAGGGCTCTTAAAAATACAATAAAACTTGAACTAAAATTCCACAAGCATTCAGATAAAAGAAAATTACCTATCCTCTTTGGAGAGTGTTTTTAGAGAGTTTGAAAAAGAACATTGATGGATTCCTCCAGACGAAGGCTTAAGAAGTAATAGTATCTGAGCTGGGTAGAAAAAAAGACAAGAAGATGCTGAAGTGTTCCCAATGTATTCTGCGGATGCTTTAAGTTCTACCCTGTAGTAATTGGAATGGGATTTCATTACAAGAAGTTTTTACTCACTCATACCAACTGCATCCTTGTAAGAGTGATGGAGACTAAGTGTACCTGTTATGACCATTACCATCACCGTCTCCAGGGAAACAGCCCCAGAAAGTTATCAAAGCAGTAAAAGTAGGGGAGGAAAGAATACAGCGCTGCTGGCAAACTCAACACTCCAAAATACTTGAAGCTTTAAAATAAATAAATAACAAACTCCTACAATTCCACTTAAATAATCATGAGGGGGAATAAAAGCCTTATTTCCTTTTCTATTTCAAAGATTTTAACACACACACACATACACACAAAACCCAGCCAATTTCCCTTGAAAAACATTATTCATATTCCTTATTTCTCCAAATAATATAGAGCCCCAATAAGATTGTCAAGCACAGTGCATTTTAAGGTGTAGGTAAAGTCAAAATTTGCCACAAACACGAGTAATTCATCCATCATAAATCCCATCCCCGATCCCCACGTGAGATATACATTTCCTTCTTGTCCAGGGCTGTCTGAAATTCAGGGGCTCTCATTGCAATGTGGTAAGTAATTTTAAGGGCAAAGGGGTAAAGGGTGGTTTTAGCTGGTAGATTTTTTCTAGTCTCTTTGTCCTCAGTCTGACTTAATCTGAGACAGTCTCCTACTTTATAGTCCCTGTTTAATAAGGAAAGAGAGAGCTCTCTAAATCTATACCACTCAGGTCCAGAGTATGTGTGGGGAAGCACAGCCGATTCTAGCCTACATCCTCCAGATCCAGCATTTCCCAATGTCCACCATGTTGCTCTCAGGGTTTCATGGAATTAGCCAAGCCTAAGCAATTCCAGATCTAGTTGCCGTTGACCAATTGCACCTGGTTTGTACTTCCCAGCTTAACTTTCTAAATTAGATAATAACAAAAAAAAAAAAAAAAAAAGCTTAAACGCTAGCAGAGCCACAAGATGATGGAGAGGAACAAAATAGGGGTTATGTTTTAAAAACTCTAAGTTACAGGTGGTTCTGAGTACTGATTACATAACCTGCACAAGTTGAGATCCGATTCAATAGACTCCCATTCTCTGCCCAGCCCCCACCCAACCCAGGCAAATGGAAGCTCTGATCTTCCGTGAGGGATGGGAAAGGTGAAGACCCTCTTGCCTCTGAGATGATAAAGAGGAACCCTGTCTAGGGGAGAGGGAGAGAGAGGGCAAGGACAGGTCTCTGCATCTCTGAACTCCCTGAGCCCAGAGCTCATTCCTTCTCCATGGTCTAGAGTATTCTTCCTCTTTAAATATCTACACTCTCAGATGCTACCCTGAGCCCATTCTCTTCTCACTCCCCTAACTATCCTCAGAACAAGTCCAGGGAAGATTCAGGTTTTGGGAGGGCAGACACTTACACAACTAAGAAAAAGGATACAAAATTGAAAATACAAAACTAGGTATGAAAGTGAATGGTTCTTACAAATGAATAAACAAACACGGAAATAAAAAGCAGATATAAACCCATAAATACAGAGAACAATCTGGTGGGACAGGGCTAGGGGATGAGTGAAGGGGGTGGGAGATAAGGCTTCCAGTTATGAGATGAATAAGTCACGGAGATGAAGGGCAGAGCATCGGGAATATAGTCAATGGCACTGTGGTGACAGATGGGAGCTACACTTGTGGTGAGCACGGCATCAGGTATAGAGTTGTGGAATCACTATGTCATTCACTTGCACTAATATAACATGGTGTGTCAACTACACTTCAATAAAAAATTTTTGGAAAAGAAAGTGAATGTTTATTAAGAACATGAAAAAACCTAGAGCATATTAACAGGTAGACCACAGCGGTCCCCGGCGCGCCTCGTCAGGTCCCCTCCACCATCACAGCATGTAGATCTGCTGCAGTCCCTGCTAACTGGGACTCTGGTCCTCCTCCCACTTCTGCCAATTCCCATTTTCATGTAACTGTCCTTTGGAAAATTACCTCTTTCACAAATAAGGTGCCTGGTCAGTTGAGATATTTCACTGATGCTTATGAGTCTTTCGTGCAATATTTCATTAAGCTTTTGCATATTCTGGTTCATACCTAGAAGAGGAAATGAAACCAGTTACATCTGGTATAACAACTGAAAAAAATTATAAAAAGTAAAAACGCTTTAGACAAATCTTCAGTTTCTTTTTTTTCCCCCAAGGGTTTTGATTTGGTTCCTTTTACGTATATATCTTAACGATAACCCTATGTAAAAACAAATTTTATTTTAATGGCCCCACCACTACTCTTTAAAATGCACATAGATTTGCAAGATAGACAAAATAGAGACTACAAATTACTGTCGGTAGTTAAAATTCAATTGCATTGATGAAATTATGGAAAAGGGTTCATTTTCTGGTGCTGTCTTTGGGCTTTTTGAAATCCTGGTTGCTGGCTTACTCACTAATTTGGTAATTTGCAATAGGTTTCCCAGTCATTAGTGCAAATTAGCGAGGTTTAGCTATAATGTGAATATTAATATCTTCATTTAGAACCATTCCACGTGCCTTCGCTGGGCTTCTAAGGACAAGTTGTTTTTTTTTTTAAACCTTGGAGAAAGGCGATATGAAATACATGAATATGATGTTTATGAAAAGGCATTTGATAACCAATGCATTATTTTTCACCTTCTATGAATAAAATGTCAGTGACTTTGGTAATATTGTATTTTAAAAGCCCCAAGGACTGGCAGACAGCCCCATGCACACACTGTGCTATATTAAAGGAATATTGGTCCTCGGCTAGAAAGGATTTTCTAGCCCACTCTGAGCAATAACCACTTGATCACACATCTCGCCTGTGTCTGAGCTCCCGACAGCAGAATATGTGCCTCTCATTTGCTGGCCCCAAGCCCTCCACTCAGCATCCTGCACAGTCACTGGGGCCGTGTGCCTTCAGCTCCGTGACCTCGGGGGCACGCTGGAGAAATGTTGCCTTCTGTCCATGACCCTTTTAAGACCCTTTAATGTCTCCCCCAAGTTGTCACCATGGCACTCACTTGCTTTCATGATTCTCCCTGACAACCACTGCTCCTGATGCTGGCTTTCACCGTGGGGCTCTAATTCAAGTGCAGGCTGGAGCCCACCATTGTCAGTGTCTTTTTTCCCAATACAAGCCCCACTGGGACTTCGCCTGGGAACACGCCCAACCCAGCAACTTACTAGCTAAGGATGACCCTCTCAGCCCTGGTATCTGGTCTGCTGCCTTGCCCGACTCAGGCCACAGAGAACTCCAAAGCTTCCTTCCCCTCTCTTTCCTACCCATGGCATTATTTAAATTTAACACTTGTCATCAATCAGCTGGGAGGCAAGAATGATCACATGAAATGGTGTCCTCGTGAAAAAGAAAGACACATTTATCAGTTGAGACCTCAAAACAAGACAGCAAGATGGATGGTGGGATGAGAAATCAGTGTTCCTTATTTTTCCGAACTATACCACCTCTCACTTATGGTTGTAACACCCCCAAAAGAATCCTGGGCGTTGGATTTGAATCTGTGAGCCTCTGACACATCTTGGAGTCTCAGTTCCCTTATTTGTGAAATAAGGGTAATAAGATTACCTCACAAGGCTATAGCAAGGACTAAAACAAAATATGTGCAAATACCTAGCACAGAGCCTGGCACAGAGTCGAGCTCAAACAGATAACGACATTAGTGCCCCAATTGAAATCACTCTTAAAGTGGCACGTGTCTGAACATCCAGGCCCCTGCTGGGGCCCTGGGGTTGATTACCACTGAATGGTCAGTGACACGGGCTGGGCTCCAAATCCAAAAGGGATTCTGACCAGAAGGAGCATGGTCGACGAAGGGCCAGAGGGACAAGCCAACTCTGGGTTCTTTCAGAAAAGACGAGACTCAAAAAACAGGAGGATCATCCGGGCGCCTGGGTGGCTCAGTTGGTTGAGCGACTGCCTTCGGCTCAGGTCATGATCCTGGAGTCCCTGGATCGAGTCCCACATGGGGCTCCCTGCTCGGCGGGGAGTCTGCTTCTCCCTCTGACCTCCCCCCTCTCATGTGCTCTCTCTTTCTCATTCTCTCTGTCTCAAATAAATAAATAAAATCTTTAAAAAAAAAAAAAAAAAACAGGAGGATCATCCGATACTGAGTCCAAAGGAAATTTTAGGGCCAAGCTTTCTGAGTCGAGACGGAGATGGGGTTAGGACACGAGCAGGTGGGGAGCAGGGAGCAGCCATCCTGAACCTCAGATGCAGGTGGCTATTTCCAGCTCACCCCTCCGAGCCAGAGGTGCTTGGGAACGTGAAGTGGGCAAAAAGGGTCTGAAACAGAACACAGAGCGTAGGATGTAAGAGAGCAGAATGGCTTTAACCCATTGGAGCTATTTTTTAAATGCTGCATAAATACTCTTCTAATACTACCACCTTGGAAAAACACCTGGGTTCAAAGCCTGTCTACCTGAAAGACCACATTTTCTGAACAGCAGTTCTATTTCCTGAAAATCAGGCACCTGTTACCCGAAGTGACAGTGTCTGGCGTGCGGAAGAAGCCATCAGATCCAACAGCTGTGTCGGCTTGAACTATGCAGCAAAATGACCCTGCAAGGGCAGTGGAACTCTGTAGGGTGCCCTCTGAATCGTCTTGGTGACCCTCTCCAACTGCAGTCAGTCTGTCCGCAGTCTTTAGTGGGCACTTGTCCTCAGAGCGGTGGGCAGTCCTGGGAACCAATGTGTGTCTCTTTCCAAGAGGGAACAAGCTGTTATCTCCTGGAGGCTAATGTGCATGGGCGCCCCCTCACAGAGTTAAAGACCCTCCTCCCCACCCAATCTCTTTTGAGTACATTTCACCACTTCCCTACAGCCACCATCCCGGTGCATCTGCAAATTCTTAATACTTCAGCATAACACGACGTCTTTTTAGACTCCTCATGCCTGTTCTTGGAATTCATTGAACCCTTTCACCTCGAGTTAACGCACACTTTCTCCTGGTCAATGTGTACCCACTTCAAAACTTCATTTCCAGTGTAAGTGTTTAACAGCTTAGTCTGGGGATGAAAAAAAGAGAGAGAGAGAGAAAAGCGAAAGTGTGAGCCTTATGAAAAGGGAAAATCAGAACAGATTGCAATGAAGCTAAACTGTCTATTCATTTGAATCAAATGCTATAAATTTCTAAGCATAATGTTTGACAGTAAACTGTCATCAAAGCAACAGACTCATTATAAAAATGCTAAGGGTATATAAATCTCATTGACTGCTTATCATTAACTGTGCGGGGTGCTGATAGGAAATGCCTGGTTATAATTTATATTTCACTAATAAGGTCCATTTTAGAGTAGAGCTGTCAACTCTATTACTCACCTTCCCCCAGTTTTATAGTTGTTCTGGACAGCACTGAAATTGAAGGTTAAAAGTATGGTTTTAAGCATTATCTTTTGCTCTAATATCTCAGCCCTGAATATTGAAGCTTGCCTCACCTCTAATCAGAACTCAACAGCTAGATTGTTTTTCGGAAAGTAAACCAGAGAGAGAGAGACAGAGACAGAAACATTCTCCAGAAAAGGAAAGATGCAAGAGAGGATTATTTGCCCACTTTCAAAATTTAATAGGTAAAAAGCAATTAAAATATTGGCAGTCCAATTATTCTATTACTCTAACATGTTATCGGCATTAATGATGTCCCCCCCCCCGGTTTGTTTTTTTGGGGTTTTTTGGGGTTTTTTTTTTTTTGGCCTGTGATGAAGAAACTTGCCAGTAAGTTACTACGATATGGTAGGTGCCAGATTAGACACTTCTACTAAGGTTGTCACATTTCTCTTTAGGCTGATATTCAAGGGGCTCAAAGCATTTATCCAAGTATTAGGACATGTCCTCATGACCTCACCGATCAGGAAAAAGTTGTTGGTCCCTATAGATGCTATTTAAGACAGGGAACATGACCAAGGAAAATATTAATACAAATACCCAAAGTGACATGTGGCTTAACCTCCAGCACAGTTTAGAACCCCTATTCTTGATATGCTAAACACTAAAAAAACCTCAGTAAACTTTCAGAGAAGATGTTTTCATATTTTGGGCATATGATAAATGTGTTGAACAAGGATACAAACTGAAGGCCCCAGTGAGAGCTAAGTTTCATAAAACATTAATCCAATGAAGAGCAGGTTCTTAGTAATCAAATCGCAGACCTCCTTGGTCAGAACAAGCTCTGAACTGAGGAATCCTAGCGTGAAAGATCAAAGAGAAAGCCCACGGGGGTGATGAGTTGTTGTCCCCAGCCAGTTGGTTTTGACTGTGAAAAGCTTCTTCCTTTGCGGACATACCCTCTGTGTATTTTATTTATTTATTTTTCTAAAGATTTTATTTATTTGTCAGAGAGAGAGAGGAACGCACACAAGCAGGGGGAGCACAGGCAGAGGGGGAAGCAGGCTTCCCGCCGAGCAGGGAGCCTGATGCGGGACTCGATCCCAGGAGCCTGGGATCGTGACCTGAGCCGAAGGCAGATGCTTATCGACTGAGCCCCCCAGGCGTCCCTCCTCCGTGTATTTTAAAGCAGCATTACTTACAAGCTATCCCAGACGCAGGACTGTGTGTGAGAGAGTGAACTAGCAAAGCTCCAGCATCACACACAGCAGCACCTTCTCAGAGTCTGCCCCCCGGACTCCTTCTCACGTCTCTAGTAACTAATGCCAGTGTTTGGAGGACAAGCTAGAACCGTGTTATACTGAATTCTGCTACAATGGGCCTGGGTTCCCAGCCCCCCAACTAGATCATTCAGTTCCAAAACCACTATGCTAGATTATGGATAAACTAGTTGTTAGAGTCATCAATGCATAGTGTCTGTACCCTACCTCTACTTCCTTCTGAAATTTGCTCTAACTCTCCAGAAGCTTCCCCTTTGATGACAGCTCTTTAACCAGAAACCTAAGGATGTCTACCAGATGCCCATCTATTATTTTCTCTAATCGTTTGACGGTTCTTCCTCTCCGTTCCGTGCAACCACCCAGCACTCAGCTTGTCACTGCCTCGTCTGCTGTAAATCATCATCTACCCCGTCCCCCTTCGTCTTCTCTTAAGCTTTTCAGTGAGATGAAAATCACTCCGGGGCACTGAGTCAAGCTGAATGAGATCCTGCCTCAAACTTCACTAGATCTGTAATCTGGGAAGAAGGCACTTAACCTCTCTGAGCCGATTTCCGCATTAGGAAAGTGAACATGGAAACCTGACGCAGGACGCCCCTTCTCAGATACACTGAGCAGTCGACAAGCGCTAACGCAGGTGGTCCCGGCTCTTTCGCACTCACGTCTGACATAGGGTCAAGGGCACACCAGCTTTCACAGGCACGAGGGAAAGCGCGGCTACACTGCGGAGATAGATGCGTCATGGCTGCTCCCCCTGCCCTTTGTCACAACCTCTGTCTTGATTTAAAAACAAAAGAGAAAGCCAAAAACAAAGACAAACAAAAAGGCTCTTGTACAATATAAAAGCTAAGTTCTTTTGCCTGTGCCCAAGACCCTTTGTGATCAGCCTGACCCTGACTACCTGTGTCCCACCCAGCCCACAGCCTCCTCCTGACATCTCCATCCTGACGAACACCACGCCAGAACCCCCTGCAATACTGAGCAGTCACCCTCTCTCTCGCTGCAGACTATAGCACATTGTTCCCTTCCTCCAGTGCTTCTATTTTGTTATTTGTTTAAACTTCTAATCATCTGGCGCACCTGGGTGGCTCAGTTAGTTAAGCGTCTGCCTTCGGCTCAGGTCATGATCCTGGAGTCCTGGGATCGAGCCCCGCATCGGGCTCCCTGCTCAGCAGGGAGTCTGATTCTCCCTCTGATCCTCCCCACCTCATGCTCTCTCTTTCATTCTCTCTCAAATAAATAAAATCTTTAAAAATAATAATAATAAAAATAAACTTCTAATCATCTGTCAAGTCTCAATTCAAATTCTATTCCATCGAGGAAACTCCCCTGACCCCTCTGGGCAAAGTGTGGTTCTCCTAGACCCATGTTCTCTCCACAGTTTAAACAGCCAGTTATGGCAGTTGTCATCGGTAAGTGTGTATCTACAAGTCTGTGTAGCTGCTCAATAAATGCTAGAAGAATAAGCGAATGTGGGGCACCTGGGTGGCGCAGTCAGTTAGGCGTCGTCTAACTCTTGGTTTCGGCTCAGGTTGTGATCTTGGAGTCATGAGATCAAGCCCTGCATTGGGCTCTGCACTCAGCGCAGAGTCTATTAGTGACTCTCTCACCCTCTCCCTCTGCCCCTCCCCCACCCCATCCTCGCTTGCTCTGTCTCTCTCTCAGATAAATAAATAAATCTTAAAAAAAAAAAAGAATAAATGAATGTTACCATTCTCTTCTACAAAACCTCTCCAAAAACTCCATAAAGAATCAACTCTTGTTCAATTTTGTGGCCACATATATATGGCTCTGGTCTCATACTTTCTTCTGGCACTCTGTCTACAGTGAGGGCTGCATAACAATTTGCACAAATCAACCTACACCAAATGCAACTTCACCTAGAAACATATCGAAATTGACCATAGGCATGAGGTCCACCCAAACTTTATGGAGTTACAGAGGACCAAACTCTGCAACCTTCTAATACACATTCATTGGAGTAACTAACTCCTCCAGGA
The DNA here is from genome assembly GCF_029215605.1 of Mirounga angustirostris. Classification (NCBI taxonomy): domain Eukaryota; kingdom Metazoa; phylum Chordata; class Mammalia; order Carnivora; family Phocidae; genus Mirounga; species Mirounga angustirostris. The sequence continues at coordinate 50,487,013 of NW_026991711.1, forward strand.
GGGAATAGAGGTAAAAAGATGAAAACAGTGGGGCACCTGGGTGGCTCAGTCGTTAAGCGTCTGCCTTGGGCTCAGGTCATGGTCCCAGGGTCCTGGGATCGAGCCCCACATCGAGCCCCACATCGGGCTCCCTGCTCAGCGGGAAGCCGGCTTCTCCCTCTCCCACTCCCCCTGCTTGCGTTCCCTCTCTCTCGTTCTCTCTCTCTGTCAAATAAATAAATAAAATCTTTAAAAAAAAAAAAAAGATGAAAACAGCAATTCAGAGGCACTCCGAATCACTGAACTTTACACAGGGCAAAACTCTGCTGTTTAATATCTGGCCACATTCCTAATTTTAGCCAGATATTTCACTAAGGTGAGAAAGCACATACCATAAATCCATCTCCATGGTGGGGGGAAAAAAAAAACCTCAAAGCATATATATCATGGATGAGTGATGGCATGATTTTGTTAATAGAAGCAAATACATATAGGGGTGTCTGAGTGGCTCAGTCAGCTGAGTGTCTGACTTTTGGTTTTGGCTCAGGTCATGATCTCAGGAGCATGAGACTGAGCCCCACATGGGGTTCCACACTCAGCAGAGAGTCTGCTTGAAGATTCTCTCCCTCTGACCCTCCCCTGCAACTTGCATGAATTCTCTCTCAAATAAATAAATCTTTTTGTAAAAGGTAAATACATATATAAACTATACAACTAAATGCTTGTAGATGGTCTAATCTAGCCAACAGTACAGTCGGAATTAATAAGCAGTGTTAATGTGACAAACAGTGCAAGTAGAATAAACAATCTTCCTCCTAATTTAAGTTCACCTCTACATTATCATAAACTAGTAAGAGTACACAGCTCAACCACAAATGCCAAGATAACAATAGCCCCACAAAGTACTCCTGAATCTCCAGACATACTAAGCAAAGAACAGCAATTTTTATTTTTTGCTGATAAATGGTTTAATCAAACCTAACAGATGAGGCAATACATTTTGAGAACACTTTGTTGTTCAGATCATGGGGTCAGTAATTTTCTTTGTTGCAAACACATCACAGTGGAACTGAGTGTGTGTTGGGGGATGAGGTGGTGAGGAGGAATGACATAAATTTTCTGCAACAGGTAGTATATTATGTTCTATCTAGAAAATATTTTATATTTCAAACATGCTACAAGAGGAGAGAGACATAGGAATTGATAGTTTTCCTGTGATTTTGCAGAAAGGGAATAAAATAGCAATGCAAAATCACACCTCTCAAAAAAAAAATCAAAGCATTAAAGCAATAAAGGAGTAGGTATTAAATTTCAATATAGCATTCCTAATTCAACTTATCCTATATGCAGTCTGGGGCTGATTTGGGCAAATGTCTCTAAAAATAAGGACCAGATAGTCAGGTCACTGTTGCGTAATTTATACAATTCATTTCTGTAAAAGAAATGATCCCAGGCTACATTTTAGGAAGACACCACTTTCTGTGGCCAGCCAGCCCTGCATCCCAGCCAGGAGCTTCCAACATTTGCAGCTGGGTATCATGCACTTGCAGATTTGCTTCATGTTTCTGCACAGGTCTTTTTAATATGCTTGAGAGCTGACACTTTTAGAACTATACCAACTATAACTTTTAGTGGAAAAATTCAGTCTGTGTTCACGTAACAGTGCCACGGGATAATGGTAATCATTCACATTTGCAGAACACTAGTGCCTTTCAAATTGCTCTCATACCCACCATCCTTCTGAATCTGCAACAACCTTGGAATGCAGAAAGGCGAGGCACTGTCTCATTCTACAGATGAAGACACTGAGGGTCAGAGGGATGAAACAGCTGGTTGGGGCCAGCTAACTTTGGGAATTCTCTAAGGCCATTCAAGGTCCTCCAGCTCCCAGTTCAGGAGTCCTGCCTCCTCCCAGCTGTCAGGAGAAGGAGCTCTGCAGACATTTGGTCCTGGGTTTGAATTTCAGCTCCCCCGGTTGCCTCACAGGGCTACTGCAAGGACACTGCTAAGTTCTCTACCTCCAGGTCTTACAGAGAGCTGGCATGATCTCATAGAGCCCCAGCTCACACTGCCCTTTGTAAGTTTCCCACAGCGCTGCATCCCCTGGGGGTGCTGGCGGTGCTGTAACTCAGTGGGGGAGAAGTCCTAGGGAGATGACCTCCAAAGCCTGAGACTTCTAGGGAAAATAACTGTCCGAGTGTGCCCGGTGAGCCCTGCGACTGAGGGCCTTCCCAGCATGAGAGACTTACAGGGTGAAGCCAGAAATAAGGGCTTCCCTGGGAAGTAGGACTGTAAGTATAAAAACCAGGACAGTCCCAGGCAAACCAGGGCAGTGTGTCATCCCAGTTTTCAAAATTTTAATGAAATATCTTCAGAAACATCAAAGAGGTTTGAAATATTCTGCCCTTCTATTTCCCATTTGCCCATCAAAAAAAAATTTACCAAGAATTTGAAATGAGTCCAATTGTGAAAGATCCAGTTGGGCCAAAAATTAGAACTGAATTGACCCTTCACTGAGCTTTTCTGTTACTTTCAGTTATTTACTTATCTTAATTGCTAAGTGTTTTTTGCCTAATAAAAGCTAAGTATTAGAGAATGCATTGTAAAGCAAGCATTTGCCACCAAAAAACTAGAGAGAGAGAGAGAGATAAAGAAGCATCTATTCCTTAGCATGAAAAGGACACGGGATGCTATGTGAAGACAAAGGAATGACTTGGAACCCACATGTGTTTGGGGAGGGGCAAGGAGGGAGTGGATATTCAGCAAAGGAATTTTGAATGAAGATATGTTTATGCGGATAGAACTTAGTTGAGGATACAGAGGGAAGGGGCTGGCCCTTGGGCTGCACTAGAATAGGACAGTCCAACCGAAGAACAAAGCAGCACAAAGGCCAGAAGGCAAGAGGGAGTGTGGCGCATTCATAGGACAAAGCAATCAACAAAGAAGCATCAGAAGGTGAACATGAAGGACTTTGCATGCCATGCTAATGAGCTCAGACTTTATCCTGTACGTAACTGTGAGCCATTGAAGGTCTTAGCAAGCCAAAGGCATAATCACATACACTGTAGAAAGACATTCTCATCAGTATGGAGAATAGATTTGAGGCAGGAAGGAGCAAGACTGGAATCTAGCAAGACTGGAACAATTTCTATGAACAAAGCGAGAAAAGATGGTGGCCTGTGTTATGGTTTGTGGCAATGAGGATGGAGAGAACTGGACAGATTTTAAAGTTATGAAGGTGGTGAAATCAACAGGATGTTGAGACTGACTGAATATAATTCATAAGGTAAAGGGAACAATCTAGGATGCCATTATACATATAGCATATCTGTGTGTATATATATATATATATATATATATATATATATATATTTCATTGTATATATATATACATGGATATATCCATGAGGAATTTGTACTTCTCATTCTGAAAGCAGTTGTATGACAAATTTTAAATTTTGCCTAAGCCATAAATAGGACAGCTTGGGATTCTGTGGCTGTTCCCAACTATTACCTCTTAAAAATAGTCAGGCAATAGGTGGTTATATGTGTAGCTCAAAACCATGCCTGGTATAGCTCAGTTAACAGCCAAAATAATGTTATCCTCATCCATTCATCCACCAGTGGACGTTTATTGAGGCCTTCTCAGAACCAGTGAGTACACACTGGGGGGAAAAATCATAAAATGATGAATGAAACAGTGTCCTTGCCCTCAAGGAATCCACAGCATAGTAGGGGAAACAGACAATAAAAAGACAATTACAGCACAATATGATCAGTGACCGAATACAGGGAAACATGGAGTCATGTGGGAGGACACAAAGGGAGCAGCTTACCCAGCCTGTGGGAGAACGTTGGTCTATGAGGGCTTCTGGAGGAGATGACAATCATTGACTATAGGCCTCTCCTAAAGTTGGTTATATACTTCTACCTCATTCCATCTCCCTCTTCCAGTAAGTTCTTCACAGAGAATGACTGTGTCTTATTTATCACAGAACCTTGGGCAGTAGGTGTTCAATAAGATGGATGGATAGATGGATGGATGGATGGATGGATGGATGGATGGATGGATGGATGGATGGCAGATGGTGGATGAAATGAGTGAAGGGAACAAATGGATATTGATCTGACCTCAAAGGATTAAGGAAGAATGGCCATCAATTCATGGAAATTACCAGGCAAATAGTGCTTTATGGTGAAAGGGGATTTATTGAGAAGGTACTGGATTAAATGGACCATTGGTTCAATTTTGTTTTGTGGAGTTTGACCCTTATCAGTTGATTCTTGTTGTTTAGTATTTATTGAGCCAGATTTTCTCTGTACTTAAGCTACTCCCTGGGAGAAGGTTAGACACTTCTGGAAACTGCATTAACTCTTTCAAGCCACTAGGGTACTATTCACTGAATTATTTTTTGGTAATTAAAGATGCTGCAACACAGAAACACCATGTACTGGGATATGGAGAGCTAATCTCTCTGCCTGCCTTCTCCAGCTGCCTGTTTCTGATTACTGAAGAGATAGGGCGCAAATATGTGGGGATTACACAATGACAGTCAATCCTGATTTCATATAAGAACCTATAGAAGTCTTTTCCTGAAGCCCACGAATTCTTCATATTAGAGAACAAAGATTAGCAGGATCAAGTGACTAAAGCACTTAACAGCTCTAATCCTCATTCCTGCACAAATTCACTCTGTGGTTTTGTACTTATCTCCTTCAAACTCTTTACCTTCTTTGCCCCTCTCTGTGCATCTGCAGGATGATAAGAGCAGTTGTGGGCTCTGGACAACCTATATCTGTCATCTTTTTTCTTCTAACCAAAAAGAAGAAAGTAGAGCTAGGTTTGAATGACTGCCTGTCTTTCTTTCGAGCCCATATATAAGCCTGAAATCTAATCATTAAATAGAAATGGTCGTCCCCCACCCCCTGCCTCCACCTCCCCTACCCTGTCTCATCCCTTCAAAGCCAGTGATACGTACTTACCGTTTGCAAACATCGCATGCTGCTAGTTTGCATCTTTAATTACCCAGCCCACTGGTCTTGTTTTATATGACTTACAACATACAGTTTTGCCCTTAGTTCATTTAAGCAAAATCATCCCTGGTTTGAGCCAAGACATATTCAATATACAATTACCTGGTGGGTCAGGGCTCTACCGTTTTGTCATTTTTCCTGGCATTTTCTCCATTATTGCTAAGTACTGAGCAGTATAAGCTGTCAGAGCCACATGGGTGGCCTGAAACTTAATTTTCCTAAATTGCACAATTCTTCAGAAACAGCTTATACCCCCCCTCTCGCCATCCCAGCACAGTTCCCTTGAGGGAAAACTAGGGGCAAATAGGGTTATACTTCAAACCGAGTTATATAGAGCTTACCAAGAGCAACAGTGGGAGGAAGCAATTAAGCAGAAGTTGGGTTTGCAGGCTGTAGGAGACTTTTGGAGACAATGCAGAATTCTGTGTCAAAGTGGCTGCTCAAAATCCTCTGAGGAGCAAAAAATTCTCAGAACAGGACATGTGGGATAAAAGGCAGCCGGCAAGATGAGGTAAAGCGTGCTTACTGAGCACCCATCGCGTGGAAGACAGCACCCTAGATGTTGTTATACGCATTAGGGCATTAATTCTAATAATAACCTATTAAGAGGGATATTTTTATTCCCATTTTACAGGTGAGAAAAGAAAGGCAGAAAGCTTAGTAGACTGACCAAGGATACACAGCTAGTAAGTGGGGCAGTCTCGTTCAAACCTAGCTCTCCTCAAAGCATCCCCAGCGTCTGTTGCAGGAACCCACCCTCCAGAGGGTGGAAGGCAGTCTCCTTGTAACAGAAGACTGGTAGTCTAGAATGACAGTCTCTCTGACTAAAAGTCCTGAGAAGTAACAAAGACACACAAAATGCCCAGAGCCTGTCATTCCTCCCGCAACTAGCCTCAGTGTTGCATCTGCTTCCTACCATCCCTCCAGGTGATCTGAGAGAAACATCACCTTGGTCTCTTCCTATTCTGGGTAACTCTTAACTCCCTGCACTTACTTCTCATGAAGAGAAGCCCTTTGAAGTCCAGTAGGTCACCCAGTCCCTATCACCCGGACAGTTTGAAAAAATCTGACTCAGCTTAGCCTCTTCCTTTTTATTAACCTCAAAGAGAAACCGTCTGTTCCAGCTTCTAAGAAAGAGCAGAACGAGATTACTGCCTGTCCCCTTCATCGGAGGGTCTTAGCAAATGCAAACCTCAGAGCACATTAAAACACAACGCTAATTGAATTTGGAGACAGACTGACAATTTTCCCATACCTATCCTCTGTCAGGCAGACTGTAAAGGACTGAGAGTTTGGAGAGTCAGTTTTAACCAGGTTTATTGGTTTACTGATACCCTTAGGTATTTCTGTTTTCAGTTGAGGCTGGAAACTGAGACCATAGATTTATAGCCACTAGTGACCTATTTGAATATAAAAAGTAGGGCAAGTCCAAAGATGGAAGCATCCTGACCACATATGCTCTGTATCTTTCACGTCTACTCTGAGGGCACCTCCCTGCTGGGCTCTTGGCAAGCGCAGTTCAACAGTTCACAGCTCACAAGGTTCTGGGCCGTGGCAGGTGAAGTGTTGAGATCCTACCACCCATTCCCGTCCTCTGCGCCACCCCCTTTCACAAGTATACACATACACGTGCTCTGGGTCAACCTACAGTGCCAAGCTGTGTAGTAAAGAATTCATTCTACCTAAAGAAACGTCAAACCTTTGTCCCAGCTCCTTAAGACGTAACTTCTCAAGCCTGGGAGTTCCCGGAGTGACCAGCATGTCTTCCTTTTTGGTGATGGGCCCGTCAGACCACACAGAATAGTGTACGCTCATGCAAGACATCTCATAGTTTATGCTAAAGAGATGATGCAGGTGGGGCCAGCCACACAGACCAGCTTAGGGTCGGGGCTGACTACGACCGAAAGACTAACCATGCGGCTAGATAGTTGGGGCTTGGGCCACATGAAATCAACTGACCTTTGGGAGGGATGAACAAGAAACTGAGTTCAACCCTGTGGTAAATAACTCAATTAATCATGCCTACATAATGAACTTCAATAAAAACCGTGGACACAAAGCTACTGTGAGCTTCCTGGGTTGACAATTCTTTGCCTATTGCCACACAGATGCCAAGAAGATACTGTGTCCTTGAGGACACGGAAGCTTCAAGTTTAGAACCCTCCCAGTCCCAGATTCTGCCCTAGGCAACTCTCCTTTTGACCAGGGACGATTTGTATCCTTTTGCTCTAATAATCCTGCAATGGTAAGCATGGAACTTTTCTGAATTCTGTGTGTTGTCCTAGTGAATTAACAAACCTCAGGGATTCTACGGGGACCCCCAAATTTGTAGCCAGCTGGTCTGAAGTGAGGGTAGCCCACGGGCCCCAAAGCTTGCTGCTGGTATCAGAAATCTCGGGCCGACTTGGCAGGACTTCTCTATACCTTTACCTCATGTGGATGACTCTGGGCCTCACCGCACTCTCTGAAAGTAGCTGTTTAAACCTCATTCCCCTTGTTTCTCCTACTGGCCCTGAGTCATGCCTCACATCTTTCTTACTTTCTAGCTACCTCATCACAGCACTCCATGTAGTGTCCCGAGATGGGTCCTTCCCTGGAGCACCCTAAAAGTCAGAGATAAAAACCTTTTATTTAGGATCACAACTCCCTCTGTCAAAAGAAAATTGTTTGGGCGCCTGGGTGGCTCAGTCGGTTAAGCGACTGCCTTCGGCTCAGGTCATGGTCCTGGAGTCCCGGGATCGAGTCCCGCATCGGGCTCCCTGATCGGCGGGGAGTCTGCTTCTCCCTCTGACCCTCCTCCCTCTCATGCTCTCTCTAACTCATTCTCTCTGTCTAAAATAAATAAAAATAAAATCTTAAAAAAAAAAAAAAAGAAAATTGTTTGATTGTTTGTTTGAGAGAGAAAGAGACAATGCATGCAAGCAGGGTAGGGGGTACTGTGGAGGGGGCAGAGGAAGAGAGAGAATCTTAAGCAGGCTCCATGCTGAGCACGGAGCCCCACTCAGGGCTCGATCTCACGAGAGACCATGACCTGAGCCGAAATCAAGAGTAGGATGCTTAGCCGACTGAGCCACCCAGGTGCCCCAAAAGAAAATTGTTTGGATGACTCAAATAGTGATTAACAGCTTTATTCATCCCATGCGCATCAATAAGCATCTGAAGACAACGGTATCTCTGAGTGCAAAAGAAGCAGGATTGAGTTTGACAGGGTGAAGGGAAGAGTATGTGTCTGGGTGTCTTGCTCAGGGAGCAGTTTTCATCTGTAACTGCTCTGAAACTCACAACTGGAGTGCAGCTCAGGATCACTGATACAAACCCGTCCCAATAACTGTCTGAACAGTGCTCTTAATCGATGTTTTTGCAAGCTTTGCGTTTGTGGGTCAGTTAGGCTTGGGGGACAGGATGAGTAACATAAAGGGGAAAAGGGAAAAAGGAAAGGTGACGGGGTCAAAGGCAAGGTCAAACTGCGGCACCTCCATCATGTCTGGTTTCGTCTTTTTAAGCTTCCTGCACGTGGACCTTCAACATCTAGACACTTTCAAGCTGAGGTCCTCCCCCCAGTATCCTCCAAGCAGGCATAGACTCCACTGGTGTCCCTGCATGGGGCTAGCTCTTCCCACCGTGAGCCTGCAGCCAAAGTCCCCGTGGGTCTCTGGGAACAGAAGAGATACATGGCTTGTCCTCGGGGACCTCTGATGTGACATGCAGTGCCTTGTTGACATTTTACTTGGAGTCTTAGAAATAGGTCTTGTTGGCTGCCAGGCTCTCTGAGCGTTAGGGACAGTGATTCTGCATTTCTGTATTTTCTGAAAAACTAAACCTATTGCAGTGGCCAAGGCTGCTCCTCACTCCCTCCCTCCCTCACAGCAATACTACTCCTCTGCCTGTGCCCAGGCCTCCGAACACAGCTTCTTCTCGCCCCTTCCTCTCCCTCGCCAATCAAGACAAGCACGCTAACTGAGCCATTGGAAGCTGGGAGCACGAAGGACTTGAATGTCCCTAAATACTTGTGCTACTTGCTTTCTACTGTTGATTTTGCAGGAAGTGGTCAATTCTCTGCACAAGATGTCAGATTAGCCTTCCATGGAGGGCTCCATGCTGAGCACGGAGCCCCACTCAGGGCTCGATCTCACGAGCCTGAGACCATGACCTGAGTTGAAATCAAGAGATTTCACGCCCACACATCCACACGTAAAACAAGAGAGAAAAATCTGAAGTGAAACTCTTGCTATTATAAAATACAGTATGGAATCTAATGCTTCTACTGCCACTGCCCCTTTTCGAGCCAAATAGAAGAGTCCAAAGACCTGGAGTTCAGGTCCAGCCTTCCCTTAAACAGCTGTGTGACCTCGAGCAGGTTGTGTGACCTCCCCAGACCTCAGCGTCCTCATCCATCAAACTTACAAATAATCTGGGAGGTCCCTTTCAGCTCCAGGTTTTTATGACAAAGAACAGGCAGAAGAACCCACGTTCCCCCACCCCAAGAAGAGGAGTGAAGAGCAGCCATGGAACACAAGCATGAGCAAGGGAAGGGGGCCCCTCTGACGCATGACTGGCATTGACGAGAACCAGAGCCCCCCCACCTTTTCTCATGATGGGCTGCCTTGCCTAGATGGGTCCTGATCTCCTTGGCTCTGAGGAATCTATTAAATATCTGAGCACTGCTATTACTCTTAAGTGATGAAATGAACCACTAGATGAAATGGGAAGTAAGTGATGAAATGCACCCCTAGAGTAGACTTTCTATTGCAAGCGACCAGACTGGCCACTGTCCTTAATAGCAGGCTGTCAAGCAACCGCCCGAGTAGGCACAATGCCCACTGAGAAAGAAGAGATGGTTTTTACTTAACGATGAAATAAACAACTATAAACCGTTAGAGGTCATTGTAATAGTGGAAGGGCAATTGGAGCTGATTCTATTAAAATTATCTTTCTTCATTGACATTTCAAAGTGCAGTCATCAGATACTAAGATTTACATGAAATATGTAATTTGATACACCAGTTGCAAATATCTTATCACTCGGGCACTGAAAAACCCAAAAGGACATTTGGAAGTTTCCTCTGTAGTGTCCTGGTTGTAGTTAAGGTCTGTTGTAAGTTTCATGGCTGATAAACCCCTTCTGGATCGAATCCTTACTTTTGAGCATTCTGGAAAGCAAAGAGAACATCAGATCTGCGAAATATAAAGAATAAAGCAAAATAAAAGGAATAAATACCCTATGCCAAAGATGCTGAAAAGTTTTAAGCTTGAAAGGATCCCTGAGACCCACCCAACTTCCTCGTCTACAGAACAGAAATCAGCAGTGGGAAGGTTTTTACACCCTGAAAGCATGCATCTCTTTCTTGCAAGGGTCTGAAATAAAGTTTTGCTTCACTTTTCTAAGAAATTAAACATGATTTCTGCATTCCTTCCCACTTGAGCATCACATAGACTCAGTTCTAAGCCCCACACTCACATCAGCCAATATTCTAGATTTGAGCTCTTAATCAGACTTTTCCAGATTTTAATCCTCAGCCCCAAGGTAGGTGTGGGGAACTGGGTATTTCACAAAACCGCTTACTGTGTGCCAGACCTTATGCTAGACACTGAAATTCCCATCCTGGTCAAGGAGTCGAACACGCAAACAAGTGACAGAGGAATGTTGGTTGAAAGGGTAACAGGTGTACAGAGACGGAAGCGACCGAGTCTGCTTAAAGCAACTAAAGGCTTTTCCAGCAGAACTCTGTATTATCCTATGTATGGAACACTCGCTGCATTCAATTCCTAGCCACCACAGACATACAGCTGTGGAAAGCCCTCTGCAAAGACATGCTGCCTCCATGTACCACGCAAAGCCCTCATGACCTCTCAGAAGCAGAAACATTAGGAAAAAGTCCCATTCTGGGAGCTGATCCACAGGTACAAGGTCATGAGGGCACAAGATGCATTGTAGAAGGCCGAGTAGGTTGCATTACAAGTACCTACCGACTTTCCGCCAATTACTATCTCACTCAAAAGCAACACACACGAATAACTCCCACTTTGGAAACACGTTTCTCTGCACGTCCCAGTGGTGCAACTTGCCAGGCATCAAAGGTCTTGTCTGCCTCCTTTGGCTGTCTGGCCAGGAGCAGAGGCACGGCAGACCCAAAAGGAAGAAAAGAAAGGGTGAGAACAAAACGCAACATTTCTGTCAGCCAGACGGTGCAGCTTTCCCTGAATCCATAGGACTGCTGAGAGGCAGTGGAGAACTCTAAAAATCAGGTTGACACTTGCTCTTTAGGATTGTAATAGAAAGTCCATTATATTAGTTGTTAACATTCTGAAGAATACTTAAAAACAGTAATCTATTTATAATTTCTCTCCTAATATAGAACCGGTATTTCTGGAAAGCTTGCAGCAAGACAAAAATGGCCTTATTCCAACCACCAAAATCAATTCTTCTGTACAAATTTGATATATAGGCAGCCTTGTGTACCAGTTGAAACAGCTCACTGACCTGTGAGGCCTGGCATTTGCACCATAAAATTTAGATCTTATTTGATGAAGTTATTGAACACTGTACTTACCTCATCTAAGGTTTAAAAGCAATCGTACATACTTTTGCTTTTTCTCCTTAGGAGGAAGTTCTGGATAAGTGGCAAATCAAGTTGTTTGTTTGGATTTGGGTAAAAACAGAGACAGTCTAGACTAGACTTAATGAAAACCATAAGTTAATTTTGAGTGTGATACTGGAGGTTCATTGCCAAGTAGAAATGATGGAGATTATTTTTAAAAGGCGATAGAAATGGGGGGGAAAAGACATAATACAATATCTGAATAGAAGTCTATTTTCTTCACCAGATTGCTAATTAAAAGTTTATTTTCATATACTCTCATCTTAAAACTTAGGGGCAATGAATGATGCACACAATCTAGCTGCCATGTTCCATGGGGATAATAAAGAATAGGAATATCTACCCTTGTTAAGATCTCGCTCTACAGTGATACACGAGTGAATCTCTGCATTTTTCACCGTTATACTGCAGCCAATCATGGACATCGACTTTTAGTAGTAAAACAAAGCAATCCCAAAACAGCTCTATCTACTTTATTCATAAAAAGAACAAGCTTAGTTGTAGCCGTTCAACATTATTCAATAAGATCATAAAAATCCTATCTTGTAACAGGCTGGAACCATGGGACAGAATCGACATGCACACCTCTAATCTCACCACAGGGTCACATCACTGAACACGGCTCCCAGATATAAGGTGATTGTGGTCCCAAGTCCAGAAAACCCAAACATTGGCCAGAGTCTGGCAAAAGAGTCAAAATTTTTAGGATAATGCTGAGATTCCCATTTGGTGGGCATGATTTTCTTTAAGCCTAATCCCTTTTTTTTTTTTTTAGAAATGCAACCGAATTAATGGAAATTTGACCAAAACAGATGCTTGGTAATTTGGATAAATCCTAGGGTTTCAATTCAATAGGCAACTGCAGAAATGTGATTGCATTCAATAAAACCTATAGATCATTTCTGAAATTGTACCTTTGTTTCTGCAAATCCTCAAACTGAGCCATTCTTTTAAGTATAGGTTGCTTGCTAATAGGAGAATTCTCAGTCTTCACTATTAGATTCACTTTGAATCTCGATACATGCATCTATCACAGGAAGTGTGTATGTGGTGGGGCAACAGTAAGATAATCTCTGAGACCACGGAAATAATAAGGTTGTCCTCTTAGATCTACACTCTAAAATTAGCAAATAGAAAAATCAGAACACTGGCCTACAGATCACCAGGAAGAGGCAGAACATCTCTCAGGAGAGCAACCTTGCCCATCACCTACTTACTGGAAGCTGTTAGCCCGCTGCATCCTTGAACCTGACAGGGACTGTCTCCCCTTGCTGACTCTCAGGGCGCTGAAATGAACGCATCATGTGGTCACAGCCTAACACTAAAGAACATGCAGACAGAAGTAACTCCTTCCAGTGCTGTGATTACTAAGCAGCTGCTGATAATTTGGCTTCCTGTGTATCTTGCCAACAAGGTGAGATAAGCTAACCAAGACAATTTGAATATATAGTCCACTTGACATTGCAATTATTTACGTAAATTATAATAGCTAACCATTATTCATTGCTTACTGCATGCCATACAGCATTCTAAGCACTTTGCATCTATTATCTCGTTCAGTCCCCTAACAGAACTAAGAGCTTAGTCACTTATCCAAGGTCGCATAACTAGTTAGTGGGGGAAGCCAGGATCTGAACCTAAGAAACCTGCATCTGGTATGTGTACTCTTCACAGATACGCTCTTAATAATCTGATTTTCATTATTAGTGTTGTTGTGAGCTTTGATATCACTAATTTGCATCTAATACCTGTCATTGCTGAGGCACTGATATGATCATGTGTCTACCACGGAAGGGCTACAGCTAACCCCCAGATCATAAAGAATTACCCAAGAAAACAGCACACTGTTTCCTGTCCCCATGGTCCCCAGGAAACATCTCCACACACTGCCACACCTGGGCACCTTTATTTTTGCATTTCTCACTTAAAGGAATGAACTATGTTCTTGTTTCTTTGCTGCAGTTTCAATCTGATTGTACTCAGGCTGTCACTTGACTCAGATAGTTGTGACCCCCTCTATTATTGGAAATCCAAGAAGTTGGATTTCTTGTGTGGATTCAGAATGTCAGTGATCAGCCTCCCGTTTGTGTGAACCACATCTCCAGACTTTGCTTTGAGATTTTCCAAATATCACCCAAACTGTAGATAGTTACAGACACAGGCATGCACATGAGAGGAAGTCACAGCATGAGTGTCAGCCCCAACGTACCCTGCACGGAGACTGGGCTCGGTGGCCTTCTATTTTGACATAAATAGACAATCCAAATCTTCCTCCCCCATCTGTTTGATTTCTTTTTCCTTATCTAAAGTACAATTAGTTCATCCTTACATGGACTAACTCTCTCAAACACCTTGAAAGTATGTGAATAGATCCTACTAGTTTTCAAGCCCTAGTTAAATAACTAAAAGAGACATTTCTGAAAATGTTACGTAGCATCATGTTAGTGCGTGGTATTTGCCTACTGACTCCATTTTTGGGTATGTTTTTGATAATACATTACCGTGCTTTCAAAAATCTTAAGTGCCCTTCAGACAGTGCTCGTCATAATTCAACACTTCCCAAAATGTGTTCTGTAGAACATTAATTACATACAATGTTAGTAAAGCCAGCCCAGAAGAAAAAAAAAAGTCTTAAAGCCCAGTACGCATTGGAAACATTGAGTTAAGTGGGCCTCTTTACTGCATGACTTCTAAGAGCCTTAATTTATTGTATATTACATATTATATATTATATATTGTGAATCTCTAAGGGAGGACAACAGAATATACCAGTATTTCTCTAACTGTCTCTGGTGAAGGATGGGTTCTGGGTTCTTCTCCCAGTTCAGAGAAGAGCATGACTTTACTAAACCCTCATAGAAATAATCAAATTAGTTTACTAGAAAACTGAAGCAAAAATAATAAATGCAATTAATTCTTATTATTAGATTTAACAGAGGTGAGATTCTGTCAAATTTCTACTTATATCTCTAAATGCTTATTCTCAGCTTTTTTTTTTTAATTTTATTTATTTATTTGACAGAGAGAGAGGCAGGGAGAGAGGGAACACAAGCAAGGGGAGCAGCAGAGGGAGAAGCAGGCTTCCCGCAGAGCAGGGAGCCAGATGCGGGGCTCGATCCCAGGACCCTGGGATCATGACCTGAGCTAAAGGCACACGCTTAACGACTGAGCCACCCAGGCGCCACCTTATTCTCAGCTTTTATTTGTATCACATCACAGACAGGAAACGGTGTGGACAAGCATCAGTTCCGGACCACATGTGAAGTAGCACTGGACATAGAAGTCACCACACATATGTGATCACAAATCTTTGAGCCAGATAATATAATGAGTCTGGTGTTCAAAGAAACAGGTGTTGAAAAATGCTGCTCTATTTTCAAAATCTGTTTTGTTGCTTATCCCAGTTTAATTGCCATAAGAGGAAAAGCATCTGAATTAATTGCCCGAGGTAAGGTTTCAATTTTGTTCTCTTAAGATGAAGAGGTAAACATGGTGAAAATGAATTAATGGTTGGGCTTGGCATGGGAAGGTGTAGAAGACGGGGCGGGGTAAGGAGGAATGAAAAGGCAGCTGCCTGGTCATTGTTCTCTACTGATATCTGCAAAGTTCAACCAAAGCAAAAGCTAGTTAGAAGAAGAAAAAAAAAAAAGAAGTGTGAGGGGCGCCTGGGTGGCTCAGTTGGTTAAGCGACTGCCTTCGGCTCAGGTCATGATCCTGGAGTCCCTGGATCGAGTCCCTGGATCGAGTCCCGCATCGGGCTCCCTGCTCGGTCTGCTTCTCCCTCTGACCCTCCCCCCTCTCATGTGCTCTCTCTCATTCTCTCTCTCTCAAATAAATAAATAAATAAATAATCTTTAAAAAAAAAAAAAAAGAAGTGTGAGGCACCTGCTTGCCTTAGAGTTTATTTAAATAAATTTCCATGATAAGGAGATATTCTCCCCTCCTAGAGGTAACAGCATTCTGTACAAACCCAAGGGGGTCATGCAAATTTCAACTAACCTGATTCTAGTTTCTCCTCTAATCATTTTGGATCAATCAATCACATTTTGAGTCAACTACTTTGCACCTACAAACGTGTCAGATTCTGTCTTTCAGATTCTCAGCTTGCTTTGTAACATAAAAGTCAAATAAAAGGTTTCTTAAGAGCTACTGGTGTTTTGCCTAAGGTTTTGTTCCTCGTCAGAAATATTAAAATTATAAAATCATAAAACACAGTTTTTTTTTATAGTTTTTTTTTTAATTTATTTATTCATGAGAGACACAGAGAGAGAGAGGCAGAGGGAGAAGCAGGCTGCCAAGGAGCAGAGAGCCCGATGCGGGACTCGATCCCAGGACCCTGGGATCATGACCTGAGCCGAAGGCAGACGCTTAACCATCTGAGCCACCCAGGCGCCCCATAAAACACAGTTTTAAGAAATGTGCCCTTGTCTAGGAAAAAAAGATTAATTGAGAAACTCAACTCCAAGTTGGAGCCAGTGCAAGAGTCCTAAAACAAAAAAGCAAATAAATTCTATGGATGTTGTACTTTGACATTGTTGCTGAAACCCAAACCCAATTACTTGAATGTAGTTTCAGGTCATAAAAATGCACACTTTCTACAGCAAAATGTTTTAACCAGAACTTCAACAGAGAGGAAAGGTGTTTGTGGTTGTCTCTCGGTCTTCACGATGGTTTTTAAGAAAGGTGGAGACTTGTGCCATATGTTCATGGAAAAGGCACTGAAGTAATGATGATTAAAATTGAAATATGTAACACAGTAGATGAAATGCATTATTCAGCTTTAGAATCCTTCTAGAGAGAGAAAACACTCTTGAAACCTAAATGAATGAGTCTAAGACAGGCACAGCACTGTCAATATTTGAGGTCAGAATTATCATTCATTATCCTTTTACCAAAGACTGCCTCGGTAGGCTGGAAATTCAGAGCCAATAATTGAGTCGGGGTGGAGGGGGAAAGATACTATTATTGAGACTATTTCCACTTATCTAGAAACCTAGGGAACTCACAAGTAAAATGCTGTTGGTTTCAAGTGACCTTTTCTCTCCAGTACTCCTCTTACTTTTGCTAATGTCCCATTTTAACACCTGAAAAGGTCATTGTCTTACCACACTCAGACACTGGAGAACTGATAATGATGATGGAAATTTCTCCTTCCCCGTAGGGTCAAACTACGCCACAAGTTGCTTGACATTACGATGGAAGCAGAGTAAGCCCTGTAGAAAAAAGTCTGACCTGGCCTGTCCCCTGAGAAGTAGCAACATACCCCTTTGTCCTCCAAATCTCTCCCCCCGAATGCTATTACCTGAAATTCTCAGCTTTAAAATAACTATTTGAATTAAGATACAAAGTCCTCATAATATCAGTATCTTTCACTTTAATACCTTCACAGGGATGACATTTTTAAATATAGAAGCCTGACTCATTGCAGGGTGATAAGGCATGGGATACAGAAGGTGTAGGGATGGCAAGGAAGGAGGTGAGAACTCTTACATCCATTGTGCGCTGAGTGGTGAGAAAAGACAAAGGGAAAAGAACTTCCTAGAGGCTCCAAGGGCATCACAAGGGGAAAGTTAGGGACCAAAGACAAGATGCATCCACGTGTGGCTTGGCCTGAAGATCACTCACGTTGAAGGACCTCCCCCATGCTGGTACATATCAGACGCCCAGTAAATAGTCATCTCTCGCTCTTTCTTCTCCTAGGGAAGACCCTCGTCTAGGGGATTGGTTTATATCATAATAAACCTGAGCTGGACTTCGCTGTCTTCGCTATAATTTGAGATTAACACGCACTTTATAAATATTCCCTTCAAAGTCTCAAAATTGGAGGGAACAAAAGGGAGATTTAGATATTGTAAAACATCTCAGTTGTATTTTTATTTCATCTGTTTATTCACACCTCCAAAACGAGTGTGTTGACAGTGCTACTCTGAGCCTGTCTAATGTGTTGCTTACATGGACATTACCTCATCTTGTCCTCCCAACATAGTGCTCAAGTAGGAAAAGGGGTGGCATAACTCCATTCACAATGTGAGGAAATCCAGGTATAGAATGGGTAAGAAAGTTCAGGCTTCAGACTTAGATTAAGAACGCTTGGTCTCCATCATCCCAGCCAGTCTTCCAATAAACCACAATTTCCAGCCTTAAACATGATGTGCGACGCATTAAAGCCATTTACGCAGCAATGGGTCCAGATCGGATAGTTTTGAAGCTCTCTGAAGGGCAAGAACAAGGGTCTTATCACTGCAGTATCACAAGGAACTGTCAATAAAGTCTCACATGTAATAGATGCTAAATATTCATTTGTTACATCTTTGAGTATGTAAGAAGAGAAGCTGCTGAGGAAGAGTTGGGGAAGAATATGAAAAGCATGGAACTTAGCGAGATATTTTTAAACTGTTATCGTCTGCTGGCTTCCCACATGCCAGGCATAATTCATTTATTTGTATGAAGTCATTTAATCCTCACAACCAACCTGTGAATTAGGCCCTATTATCATCCCTGCTTCAGAGGTGGGGAAGCAAATTTGGTCAGAGAGAGGTGAAGAGATTCGGCCAAAGCTACGGTGCTAGCAAGTGGTGGAGCTGGCTAATGAATTCCCACGTTTTACACCCTAGAGAGACTAATCCGATTTCAAATTAAGGACATGAAATTCAGAAGCCGTTCTACGCAGTGTTTTTCTCACAGCTGGAGCAGGGTTTCAGCAGAGTGTATCTATCCAGATTAATAATGAGTGAACAGAAACCCAAGGGTCAATTACAGGAGCTTGAGTCTAAAAACACATCATGTTGGGTCAGCGAATCCCAATGCCAGTGATGGGTTTCTCCACATCATAAATATATAATGTACAGAAAATAGAAGAAAACTCAATGGCCAGTCAATGATTGACATTATAAAGAACATATTTGGGATTTGGAGAATAAGTGGAGAAGAAAAGGGTGAAATATTTATAGATCTCAACTTCTCATTTACCTGTGAATGCAAGTGTGAGTGATTCGAACATCCTTAGTGGGTACCACAATTGCAGAAGATACAAAAAAGTAGGAATCATGCTTCCAAAATATGGGAGATGTACTTCCCAATCCCTAGGAGTTTATAATTTTTAACAGAAAGTCAAGATGCTTGCACAAATAACTTCAACATAAGGCAGGATGTGATAAATGCTCTGAGACAGCCCAAATGAAGTACAAGGGATCCGTGGAGGGCAGAATCAGGGAAGGCAGCGTACAGAACATAGACTTTGAGGTGGGTCTTGAAGGTAGAGATGGGGAAGATGAGAACATTCCACAGAGAGAGAGGGGCAGACGCCAAAATAAGGAGGTGGGAAATACTGTTTCATAATTGAGAAAATAGTAAATAATTCAGATTGACTCAGTGTAGAATTATAGAGTGGAGTGAAGAACATTCATTCATTCATTCAATATATTTTTACCCGATGTCATCCACATCTCAAACATTGTTAGATAGGTATTGTGGATGAACATATCAGTGGATGACCATTTCCAGTGGAAGGGGCAGACACTAAAGAAGAAAAACAAAGTGATTAAGTTGAGTTAAGTGGCCTGAAGACCGCAAAGGTACACAGGTTTTGTAGCGTGGAGAGGCTAAAAGTGCCAGACAAAGGCATTTAGACTTCCTTCTACAGGCAATGAGGAATCACTGCGGGTTTCTGGTCAGAAGTGTGAGGGGTGGCGACAAAGTGGATTTTCAAGACACTTGATCTCAGGATGGAACTTAGGAGAAAAGATTGGAGCAAGGGAATTAATCAGGAGACTACCGCTCTGGGCCGGGCCAGAGTTAATGAAGGGCTGAAGGAAGGCACTGGAGGCGGAAATTGAAGAGTGTGTATGGGAGAAAATGCAAAGAAATAAACACAAACCTTGGTGGAGAATTGAATGTGGTAAATGAAGGGCCGGGTGGAACCAGTTACCACCTGCTCAACCAAGGATAACCAGTAACCTGTGGCACCAGAAGAAGATGACTTTGAGGTTAAAACAAATTTAAAATTCTGATAGAGTCTCTATTCAGAAATGTCTAGTAGCCTATCAAGAGCAATATCTGAGTTCCTATTTTCTATTAAGCACTCTTGTAGGTGCTTCCAATAAGTAGGAAAAAGTCTGCAATTTGAGGGGCAGCTGGGTGGCTCAGTCGGTTAAGCGTCCGACTCTTGATTTCAGCTCAGGTCATGATCTCAGGGTCCTGGGACTGAGCACTGTGTTGGGCTCCACGCTCAGCAGGGAGTCTGCTGGAGGATTCTCTCTCTCTCCCTCTCCCTCTACTCCTCCCCCCACTCATGCATGTGTACACTCTCTCTCCCTAAAATAAATACACAAATCTTTAAAAAAAAAAAAAAAAAAGCCTGTAATTTGAGTAACAAATCTGAGCTGAAAAGAGAGCTATATGGGAATTACCCATACGGACATGATAGTTGAAGCTTTAAGAAAACGTGATGATACTGAGACACATCTGGCAGTACACATGTCATTGGGATCTCTTTGTGTTTTTAGATAAAATTATTTTTCTAGGCCAGAGACAAAGGATAATGCTTGTTGCCTTCAGAAATATTTTCCATCAGGGCCACACTTGGCTTTTCGGGTGACTCTCTATCTAATGCATTTGCCTTAGGAGCCTTCGGGCTTGCACTGGGCTTGCATCCTCCTGCCTCTTCTGTATTCCCTCCTCCTGCATGCAGTACCAGAAGCCCAGAGAAAAATAACAGTTTTACTGCCAGGGGATGAGAAGCAGCTTCATGTATCTTTTTAAAGCTATTACATTCTACTTAACTGCTTTTGGTATTTATAAATATGAATTGAGTAACTTACCCTTTCATTTAAAAAAATTAATTAGAATTAGGGGGAAAAATCCATTTTCAGCTATCCTTGTGATTGCTGGTGTCTCTCCACGTAAAGGGGAGCACCCAGGACATCAGCGTCCATATGAAGTTGTTCACACAATAGCAGACAGGGCTCGGAAGGGGCGAATGGAGCCTCTGAAGTGTGGCTTGAAAATTTCTTCCCATACCGCCAGGCTCTATTCGGATGTAACGTGTAAGATTTGCTTGCAAGTAATTGCACGTGGGGACTCCAGTGGATAGAGGTGAAGAGGAAACGAGATTGCTTGCAAGATACTGGTTGCAGCTGGGTCGTGACCAAATGGGGGTTCATCCTATTTCCTACTTTTGTCTGTGCTCACAATTTCCATAATAAAAGAGTGCCGTTTTCATTTTAAATGTATTCCTAGAAGTAGATTCTGAGATTTGGTGCCTCACCCCTCTGAAGGAATCAGAAAGAGACTGCAGAAAAGCCAGTGTTGCCCAGAGCTGCATCCTGGGATGGTCAGTCAGTGGTACCTACTTCACGGGAGACTTTTGAGGGTAGACTGAGTGTGCACCTGCATGCACCCCCACATTCTCAAAAAGAATCATAATGCATAACATGAGCCCGGTACAAAAGGAAAATTGATCTATAAGTACACTGTGAACAGGAGGTCAGTCTTCATTACTTGGGGACACTGCTGAATTTCTGAAAGATAAACAGAAGCATACTGAAGTTTAACCTGAGCAGAGGAAGGCGTAGGGGAGGGCTACCATGGAAGGAGAAGGCACTCTTTGTCGAAGAAAGCTGGGGAGGCCTGGACTCCGAAAGCATGAGAAGGGGCAGACCATCAGTCAGGATAACTACACGCCTGCTCAGCACACTCATCTCCCCGTAACTCTGCACAGAGAAGCTAACACTCGTGGCGTTGGCTCTGGAGGGAAGCAGGAGATCAGCCCTCTGAAGAACCTGACTAAACCATCTGGGGAGGACAGAGGCTAACTCACCTGGCCCCCAGACACTGAACTTGTAGCCACCCCTTTGGAAGAACAGCCCTCTTGGGGAAGCACAGCCCCACGATGCCAGGGGATGCTTAGCTGTAAGGACATCAATATCGGCAGTCAAGGAACTCCAGACAATGTAGAAAAAGATAAATGGAAACACACTGGAAAAATGATCCCAGAGAAAAGAGAGATAATTTAGGAAATAAAAAATAACATTTTAAATGTAACTAATAACCTCAGAGAGATTTGAAAAGATAATTCAGCCATAAATTAGGAGAGGATACCATGAACAATAGATATCTGAGAGAACTCAAAATGAACATTTTGGTCATTAGAATCAAAAAATCAGAGGAAGACGTGGAAGATAAAGGTGAGGCAATCTCCCAAAACACAGAGCAAAATTGCAAAAAGATGAAAACCTCACTCTAAGAGATCCAATATTCATGTAATCAACGTTCCAGAGGAGAAACTAGAAAAAAAAATGAAAGATAAATAATAATTTTCAGAAAATAAAAATAAAATTTCCAAATTTCCAAAATTTCCAAAGAAAACCACTGACCTTAAAAAAAAGAGAAACAACCCTATACCTAAATACAGCCTCCTACAGTTGAAATGTTATAACTCTATAATGTAAAAATAACGGTCTAGCTGATAGAAGTTGGGAAAAGAAAAACATAAATCTTACTTTATGGAATAAGGAGTCAAGAGACTATTGGTTTGAAACTTCCTGGGGTGCTTCCCTGATGCGATCTGAAACCAGCTTTCCCAGGCCCAGAGGGCAGGGAGAGCCTGAAGGAAGAAACAAACGACTCAGATAGGTAGGTGGCAGGCTGAATGAGCAAGCGAACCGAACAAGACTTGTCTTGGGCGGCAGCAAGATCATAGATCTATCTGCATATCTGCCAGCCAGAAATCTTTAAGTTTATACAGAGGCCTTAAGTGAGTTCCAGAACGTACCCAGTCCAGATGGTTTCATTACTATCTTGACGCTGTATGCTTGGACCAGCTTCTGGGAATGGGGCATACCAATGCTGAATTACTAAGACACTGAATCTGAATCTGAAATAAGATTGCTAACCTTGAACAATCAATGCTTTAAAGGCACAATCTAAAATGTTAGTGAGAAGAGGAAAACAATAGTAATATTAATGTCAACATATTTGATTTTTCCAACAGTGGAGCTATTGATTACTTCCCGCGGCACATGGGTTGGAAACAATCATTTGTCTGATATAATTTCATTTCAGTTATTATTCCCAACAGCTACTTTTTCAAACAACGAGTACAAAATAAAACCGTATCTGAGAAGTTTGGCTGGCTTTCTTCCAGTGGGCTGTCATAGACAAAAACTTCAAAATAGAAACCCATAAAGATCAATTTGGCAAGAAAGGCCACTGATGTCAGAAAACCATACCTTAAATTTGGGTCAGTATTTATTTAAACATCTCTGAGTCCCTCCCGAATTGGCAAGCTGAAGTCCACAAACACAGCTCTGGCCGCCCATAAAAGGGTTGCACGCAGACACTTATGACGAGCCCCCGAGAAGGCATTCCATTTGTCTGGGTCCACTAAGTTCCACTGGAGTCCAAGCAGGCTTTTGAAAGATAAATGCCTTATTTGAGATAGGGAGGCTGGCGGATGGAGGCTGATAGAGATGACAGATCTGGACCAGCTATCATTCCAGCGTCAGAAAGCATCAAAGCCTCACTAATCCTGACAGCTCGGAGCTACCCAGTGTCTGCCTCTCTCCCTCCCTCAACACAGTGGAGTTTCTAGCAGCCAATAGCCTACCATAGAAATTAACAAGACCCATCTTCTTGGTGGTTCTCTCTCACTCTTCTCGAGGTGTGGAGCCTCACTTACCACTTGCATATCCTTGAGAACGTGTTATTTTAGAGCCATCAAAAGGTTAATATTCTTTCACCTATTCAAAAGGATGCGGGCCTCAGTAATGCAGGCTTGCAGCCAGGCAGCCCACACTGCTTATTTGCTGCCTATTTTAATAATAGAATCAGGCCATAATGAAACCTTTTTAATGTATGGTAATTTAATTGCAGAAACCCCGTCTGTTTCAACAAAAGCCTTTTATAAGTAGCTTTAAAGATTAAGTTATGGGAGGCGACTCGCACGCTATCTCCCAGTGGATGTGTATTACATTGCATTACATCCCTGCCATTCTACACAGGCACAATGGCAGTCTCGGATCTCCTTAACTCAGCTCCGAAATTAAAACTTGGGTTTATAAACCAATGAATCATTCTACACAGTTGAGGGAGTCAGCTTTCAACTAACACCAGAACTTAATATTCTAACTGTGTTGAGAGTCACAGGAGAGGGAATAGGAAGGATCTTCAAACAGATACAATGATATATAATAATTATGTAATAACAGTAACAATTATGCAGCTTCAAGTGTGTGTCCTAAACCGTACTAAGTATTTGACTTTGTCCATCAAAGCAACTCAGGAGAAGGTCTTTATTGTCCCAGTTTTACAGGTTTGGCTTGTACTTGTATAGTAGTCCCCCCGCCACCCCTTATCAGCAGCTTTACTTCCCAAGGTTTCAGTTACCCAAAGTCAGCCACAGCCCAGAAGCCGATGATTCTCTTTCTGACAACATCCGACCACCACGTCACAACGCCTGTGTCATTCACCTCATTTTGTCTCATCACATAGGCATTCTATCATCATGCATCATCACAAGAAGAAGGGTGAGTACAGTACAATAAGATCTTTTGAGAGAGAGACCACATTCACATAACTTTCAGTACAGATTATTGGTGTAATTAGTCTCTGTTATTATTGGTTTTTGTTGTTAATCTCCTAATGTAACTAACATATACATTAAAGTTTATCATAAGTACGTATAGGAAAATACCACAGCTTTTATAGGGTTTGGAACTATCTGGGTTCCAGATTGGTTGGTTCCCTCTGTGAGGAAGGATCTGCTCCATGCTTCTTCCTTAACTTCTGGTGGTTTGCTGGCAATCTTTGGTGTCCCTTGGATTATAAAAGCATCACCTTGATCTCTGCATTTATCTTCACATGGCATTCCCTCTGTATGCATGTCTGTGTCAAAATTTCCCCTTTTTATAAGGATGTCAGTCATACTGGACTAGGGTCAACCCTAATAACCTCATCTTAACCAATTACATCTGCAAGGACCCTATTTCCAAATAAGGTCGAATTCGTAGGTACTGGGGTGGGGGTAGGACTTCAACATATGAATTTGTAGGGGACACAATTCAACCCTTGGACAAGCTCTGTTCTAGGTAATGGGGTGGCCATTCCCAGGCCTCATCTTTGCTTTTACATGCTTTCCCTACAGTTTGCCCTTGCTGATGTTCTGAAGCTTACTCTAGAAGTCCAGTTTCCTACCTATACTTTAGACTTACCAGTGCCAAGTGAAGGGGTCTTTGTGGCTCTGAGTGAGCCAGCCTCACTCACCGGGAAACTATGATTTTCTTGGAGTAGCCACAAGGCACCTATTCCCTTGAAATTCCGATCAAAGTAAGCAGCTGATCAAAGATTCTGAGAGTCCCAGCTCAGTTTGAGCAGCTATCAGTTGCTTCCTGCCTTTTCCCTAGCATGGGGTATGAGCTAGCATTCTAGGTCATTCATGGGAGGTCTAGTTATGAATAGAGTATGTTCCAGGGGTTCCTTGTGATGACAGCATGCCCCCAGAGTTCCTTAATATCCAACATGAGCTACAAAGTGTAACACATGAGGGGAACTGCAGAGAGGAGAGGGGGGATTTGAAGGGAAGGTAGGCCAGCAAGGGAAGCTGGAAAGAGAAAATAATATGCAGAGAAGGAAGTAATCTACAAGCAATGAGAAACAATGTATTTATTGCCTCTCGTCCTTACAGTAATCATGTAACAACTGTATTCTCCCTACAAACAGAGATCCCCTCACTTTTCCTGCCTTCCCAGAGATCTAAAATGGAATCAGCCTCTGAATGCATGAATATTTAGATAGGTGCCTTCCAGAGCAAGCAGCCTCTGGAGCACATTTTGTGGTTTATTAACATCATTACTGAATCTCAACACAGAAATGTTAAAATCAAACAACAATCTTTATGGCCTTTTTTCTTGGACTGACGGACCATCACCGGATGTCTCAAGGAAACAGCAAGCTCCAACCTTGCTATTATCCACAATGCATCAGAGAAAGAGCTTTACAACAAAACAATATTTGTACAGGGCTGCCTTATGCTACCTTCCCAAATCACCAGAGCTTGCTAGGGAAAATATTTTAAGGCGATAGCTCATTTCTCTATAACTAGTGGTCACAATTCTGCTCGAAGTAACATGGCATGTCTTGAGTCTTTCCCAGCACCACCAAAAGGAAAATGCTCAGCATTTATTGGACGATTCCAGAAATGGTGAGATGGATTCTTCCTGATTTAACATGCCTAAGTGATTTGCTTAAGATGGTCCAAAACACTGTGATCCCTGGAAAGGCTTGGAGTCACTCATTCCCAGGCCACTGCTGGAAACATCAGCCCATGCACTCCATCACCCCTGACAGGACTACGTGTGCCTGCCCTGGGACTTGGGACTTGCCTCCCCATCGCACTCACTGAGTTCAGTTCTACTCACTATTCTTTAAGAATGGATTGTTTAAATGGCTGATACCTTATGATTATAATTCAGGAGGGCACTGTTACCTTATTAATTAGGTGAGTGCTGTGTAATTTATTAGCACAGGAGCATGGGGTGTTTTCTCTACTTATAATTGCTCTGAGAATGCCCAGGGAATCGAAAATTAGAGGGGCTGGAGAATTTCTGGCCCTGCCTGAGGGGAGAGAATATAATAATCCCTTCTTGCTTATTCAGACACATCCTCGAGGCAAACCAGGTGACTAAAGAAGGACAGGAGCTGACACAGTAGCCCGCCCTACCTGACTGTTCTCACCGGCCCCAGCCCGGCAGGCTCAGGAAGCTCCAGGAAGCCGTGCTGCTGAAGAAGTAACTTTGGTGGTACTAACTGACTTTTGAGTAGCCCACAAAGTTGAGGAAAAATGCAGTGCCTTGCCACCTTCACAATTTATCTCACTTGGGGAGAAGGGCTAAGTGGATTCAGACCCTGAAAAATCCAGCAAGCCTTGTGTAAATGTTGACCTGTTATTTTGAAGGGGAGACTGACGATAACACAATTTCTTTGCAAAGGACTCCAGCAGGAGCGGCCTTCAGCTTGTGGCCAAAGAGGATATGAGATGCATCCCTAGAGAAAGGCAGGGCAGAGAGAAGCCAGGGATCCTGAAGGACACGGGAGAGCAGAGAGGTGGGCATGGGTACGGTAAGATGTCTGGTGCCTGCAGGCTCAAGGGGGCTCAAGGCTAGCTTATAAAAGGATTCTTCTTTAACTTGACCAAATTCAAATTTATTTCCCACACTGATAACCTTGTCAAGATCTGTAGTTACATGGGAGACTATCTGCTCTTAACTCTAGGAAATGAATTCAGGCCACACCAATATCTGTTTGACCTAAAACATCTTCCTAGCTTCCATATGTGTAGTTGTTCTCTAGAAGGGTGGTGAAAATCTATTCTTAAGGCTCTAGCTGTGTGGGCCAATCTTATTTGCATCATAAAAAATATTCCTGGGCACCTGGGTGGCTCAGTCAGTTAAGTATCTGCCTTCAGGTCAGGTCATGATCCCAGTGGCTAGGATGGAGCCCTGAATTGGGCTCCCTGCTCAGTGGAGGGTCTGCATCTCCCCTTCTCTCTCCCTCTGCCTCTCCCCCTGCTTGTGCTCATGCTCTCACCCTCTCTCTCTCAAATAAATAAAATCTTTAAAAAAATAAAAATAAATAAGTAAATAAAAATAAAAAATATCCCCCTTAATGTTTTTGTGTACCCACAATAGACCAAATTCTGTACTCTTATTTATAGCCACAAAAATAATAATAATAACAATAATAATCTGTATAGGATAGAGGTTAAATGCTTCAGTGCTTCAGTTTTCTAATCAAACAGACCAGATCACTAGCTCTGTGAGTTTGAGCAGGTAGAATTGGGAATTTGTGTAGGATTAAGAAAATTAGGAAAGCAGACAGCACAATGCTTGACACATAGTAACCAAGTCCTTAAAGAATACCTGGGGATAGTTTCTTTGTCAGAAGCCAAAGGGTAGGTGGACAAAGTACAGGACAGACTGAAGGTACAGAAATCCTTACCTGTGTACCTAGAAAGCTGAGCTTCTCTGTAAACTTACTTTTCTGCCCAATGCTCATTTCCCCAAAACAAACTTGGAAATGTAAATGAGCCCCAGGAATAAAAATGAAGCAATAAATCCACCCCAGATCATCACTGGATCACGTAAGGAGTGGGAGGGGAATCCTATAAATCTTTCCCAGGCAATTTCTGAAGATCTCCGTCCTGCTCAGCATGGCTCCTAGTAATAGCCCTGACATTTCTCAATATTTCCAGGATTGGCCTTATCCTAATTGTTCTCCCAACACACACTTTACACACCCACCTATCGCCCCATGCCCCAGAACTGCATTATCCTCTATACAAAGCCCGAGGACAGAGGGGAACTTTATCCTTGGTGCTTCCAGCCACTCTAGGCTGACTCACTTCTGATTACTGCCTCTCTCCTTATGAGCCTGGCATACCTTTCTAAAGAGCCAGGATCACACACAATTTGAGGGTACTCCCTTGTTATAGTCAATATCAACCACTCATAAGCCACAGACCAATCCCATGGCCCTGATTCTCTCTCTACTTAATGTAAATTCCGTCTTCCTCAGATATTCCACCTTGGAGGTTAGACAGTGGTGCTTTTTCCCCCAAGCACTTAGAAATCTATCCCCAGGGGCGCCTGGGTGGCTCAGATGGTTAAGCGTCTGCCTTCGGCTCAGGTCATGATCTCAGGGTCCTGGGATCGAGTGCCGCATCGGGCTTCCTGCTCCTTGGGAGCCTGCTTCTCCCTCTGCCTCTCTCTCTCTCTCTCTGTCTCTCATGAATAAATAAATAAAATCTTTAAAAAAAAAAAAAAAAAAGAAAGAAAGAAATCTATCCCCAGGGACGCCTGGGTGGCTCAGTAGGTTAAGCATCTGCCTTTGGTTCAAGTCATGATCCCAGGGTCCTGGGATCGAGTCCCGCATCAGGCTTCTTACTCGCTGGAGAGCCTACTTCTCCCTCTGCCGCTCCCCCTGTTTGTGCTCTCTCTCTCGGACAAATAAATAAAATCTTCAAGAAAAAAGAAAAGAAATCTATCCCCTTGCCTTCTAGAAGCTGTTTCATTTCATCTGTTTCTTTGTGTTGTTTTATTGTTCTTGTTGGCAAGATTCTTTGTTTTCCTGAGTTCTTATTAAGGGATCTTTTTGGATATTTTGATTTAAAATCAAAGGAATTCAAGTTAGAGGATCAACATGGCCCAAGTCTGGATGATGGAAACTATCCCTGCTCCGAATTCTGCAACAACCAAAGAGGAATGAGAGAGGGGGAAGAGAACTAGGAATCAAGAAATGGCAGAACAACAGAAGCTGGAACAGAAGGTGGATTTCTTCCTCCTGGGGTTTTCCTCCCAACCTTGTCCTGATATATTTGTCAGAGATTATTTGGAAGAGTTATCCAAAAGGAGTCCCCCATTTCAAATGATGTACAGTTTTTTCTAGCATTTGCTAGAAAACTCTCTCCAAAGCCGTTAAAGAAATTCTGCATTTGGGGCTGATTTGATAGTTTCTAAATTAACAATAGCTCATAAGATGCTATGACTTTTCTGATCTTTTCTCTATTACTTAGTCGTGTCACTGTCTCACCCCTTCCAGAATAGCTCTGCCTTCTGATGCCTCAACATCCTCTCGGTGATAGAGTACTGAGCGGGATCAGAGATTAAGAAACAAGAAGGAAGCAATTAGATTTCAGATGAGATTGGAAACTAGATGGAAAGCTGATGTGAGAAAGTTGATGAAGGGAAGCCAGGGGCCAATAAAGGAGGACCAGCAAGAAGGAGACTGGTCAGGTAAAAAGAAAAGGGCTGTTTTAGAAGCACCAGGGGCAAGAAATAGAAAAATCAAAAGTCACTTGGCCTCGTTCCTTAAATTGCTTTACAACTTTGTGATTTTCAAAGCAAGTTAATATGCAAACCCCCATGTCCTTTCATTTATTCAATAAATTGATATTGAATGCCTGCCATGCACCAGTCACAGTTCTCAGTGCTGCGAAGCTAGCAGTAAATACAATAAACAAAAATCTTATCCCCAGGGTGCTTAAGTTCTAGGGGGGAGGAAGACAACCATAAATAAACATAGAAGATCAGTAATGACAGCACTGTGATGAAAAACAAAACAGGGGCTGAGGTTACAAAATGATCAACAGTGACAGTTTAAATAGGATGGTCAAGGAAGTCCTTTTGGGGGAATTGACAACTAAGCAGAGACCTGAAAGAAGAAAACATCTGGGGGAAGAGCCTTTCAGGCTGAAAGAAGAGAAAGTGCAAAAGCCCTGAGGTTGAAACTCGACTACACATTGGATCACACCCTGGAGGCATTGGGATGACAAATCAAGCCAGAGGGAGAGAGGCAAACATGATCAGAGGTAACCAAAGCACATCACACAGGACCTGTAAGCTAGCGGAAAGCCTTTGGATTTTAGTCATAGTTGTTGAAAACACCCCATGAGACAGAGCAGCTTTATAGCTGAGGAAACAGAAGTAAAACTTGAATTCAGGGCTCCGTTACTATAAGCTGGGAGAGTTAGTAGGCAAGACAAGAAGAAGAGGTGGTGGTTGGGAATGCTACCAAATGAACTTGAAGAAAAATGTAAATTTGAGGAATGTACTCTAATTTAGGAGGGAAAAAACAAGATCATTCTATGTTCCCCACCGCCACCATTATGCATGAAATTCCACCATTAATAATTTCTTCCTTTGAACGTTGCAAGGTTTTCCATACACATGGTATCCAATATTGGTTATCAACAAACAGAGAAAGTCCTCACAAAAATGGAACACAAAATAATAAAATATCAGGAAGGAGTAGGGCAGTGCTGAAAATAAAATGGACAAGAGGTAAACATCTCCTAATAGAATATTCTGAGCATTCATTTTTGTAGGTCACAGGATTGCTTAGGCAATAATTACCGAGGTGGTTCTTTATCCTTCTTCATCAAAGAGAGATTCTGTCTATAGTAATGTCTATACTGCATATAATGGCTAAGATATATATGTAGTACTACTAATAATGGCTGATACATACATGATGACAACTGAGTATTTACATTTGTTAACTCATGTAAGTCCTTTAAGGACCCATGATTTATCTGTTTTACAGATGAGGAAACTGAGACACAGAGAAGTTACTAGCAAATTGACTTGTCATCCAGCTAGTAAATAGTAATGTCACATTTCAAAGCCAGGCTGAATATCTGGCTCTAAAACACGTACTAAAAACCAGCAGGCTATGCTGTTTGCCTGTCTATTGAATTGCAATGATAAGTAAGTGTACTTTTATTCCCCTTGGAAAGAAAACATTGTATTAATGCAGTTTTAGTAACGGATGATGTAAACCAGGGGTGAGTACACTTTTAGTTTTTTATAAAGGGCTATGTAATAAATGTTTTAAGCTTGCAGGGCCTTACCGTCTCTGTCACAACTACTCAACTCTGCCACAGGAGCATGAAAATAGCCAGACAATACAAAAATGAATTACCATGGCTGATGGCCAATAAAACTTTATTTACAAAACAGGTGGGGGCCAATTTGACCCCTGGGTCTTAGTTTGCTGACCCTTTGACATAAGTAATTTTGGAGAGAGACACACATCTCCCCAACATATTACAGTTATAGACATGTTGTGCCTAAATCAGAAAGTTCAGACATGAGGTATTAGAGATATCTTTGAATTGAAAATTTCAGGTTACGCCTGACTGTGCTACATCATCTCATTTCAACTGCCATTCAGTATCCTAGAGAAATCTTATCTGATAGCTCAGTAGGAGAGCATAACCATGCTGATCACAGACATGTTAGACAAAAGATATGCTTTTAAAAATAAACACTATGTATTGCTCAACAAAACTGCAAAATTTTTGTCTCTCCATATCTTCACTGAGTTTTCCCAAGATTACATACGGTCCTCTGGAAGTAATTCCATCTTCCAAAGCTCTCCTCTCAACTCCCCTCACTACTCTGATCCCTGGCCTGGCTAAGCTATGCTCTCTTAGCTGCATAAAGATCTTTTCCTGATATAAAAGAAAAATTTCACTGGACACTTGTTAAAAACAGCAAGGAAGACTTCACTCAAGACTATTAAGTAGAGGTCAAGACTATTGCAATTGGAGAGATTAAACTCAACTCTGCTGAAACAAAAGGAGGGAGGGTTTTTAAACACTGGTGTGAGCTAGAGAAGAAGTACAAGACACTGAGGGTTGTTTGCTAACTGTCCCTTATCAAAGTTAGACTCCTATCTTCACAAAGAGACCAGGAGATAGGGGCCCTACACTCCCTGATTATTACGTTTCAAAGGGATGGCTCCCAGGTCCTTGAGAAAAACATTCCTGCCTTGTAGAAAATTTACAACTCAAAGGGACAAAGAAATAATTTACAATTGCATGTATTCTAAAGTATATTTTCTCAGACTTCAATATATACTACAAAGCTATAGTAATCAAAACAGCATGGTACTGACACAAAAATAGATACATAGACTAAAAGAACAGAATAGAGAGCCTAGAAATAAATCCATGCTTATATGGCCAATTAATCTACAACAAAGGAGGCAAGAATACACAATGGGGGAAAGACAGTCTCTTCAACAAATGGTGTTGGAAAAACTGGATAGCTACATGCAAAAGAATGAAACTGGGCAAATTTCTTAGACCATACACAAAAACTCAAAATGGATTAAAGACTGAAATGTGAGACCTGAAACCATAAAACTCCTAAGAGAAAACAGAGGCAATTATATCTTGGACATTGACCTTAGCAACATTTTTCTAGATATGTCTCCTCAGGCAAGAGAAACAAAAGCAAAATTAAACTATTGGGACTACACCAAAATAAAAAGCCTTTGAATAGTGAAGGAAAGCACTGATGAAACAAAAAGGTAACCCACTGAATGGGAGAAGATATTTGCAAATGCTATATATTATAAGGAATTAAAACCCAAAATATATAAAGAACTTATACAACTCAAGACTAAACAAACAAACAAAAAAACCCAACAAATAATCTGATTAAAAATGGGCAGAGGACCTGAATGACATTTTTCCAAAGAAGGCATACGGATGGCCAACAGACACATGAAAAAGATGCTCAACATCACTAATCATCAGGGAAATGCAAATGAAAACCACAGTGACATATCACCTTACACCTGTCAGAATGGCTAATATCAAAAAGACAAAACTAACAAGTGTTGGCAAAGATGTAGAGAAAAGGGAACTCTTGTACACTGTTAGTGGGATGTAAATTGGTGAGGCCACTGTGGAAAACAGTATGGAGATTCCCCCAAAAATTAAAAATAGAGCTACCACATGATCCAGTAATTCTACCCCTGGGTATTTACCCAAAGTAAACAAAAACACTAATTCAAAAAGATACATGCACCCCTATGTTAACTGCATTATTGTTTATAATAGCCAAGATACAGAAGCAACCTAAGTGTTCATCAATAGATGAATAGATGAATGGATAAAGGAGATGTCACACACACACACACACACACACAAAACACACACACACAAAACACAATGGAACATTACTCAGCCATAGAAAAAAATGAGATCTGGCCATTTGCAACACCATGGACGGACCTAGAGTCTATAATGCTAAGTGAAATAAGTTAAAGAAAGACACATATCATATCAACTCAATGTTTTACACCTCAAAAGTAGGGGGAAAATTATACTAGCATGAGAAACAATAAGGTCGAGGTTAATAACTGAATTCTGATAAACAACAGTAGATGTGTATTTTCTTAAATTTGAGATGTGGGTCAGACTAATTTGTCCTGTCAGTAATTAGACTTTCTCTGTCTCCTTGGTGGAGGGCTACAAATGCATCATGTAAGTGGCAAAATTCTATATAACTTAACTTTTCTGTCCTAACTTTGGATTTACTCTTCTGCTCTAAAACTCTCTAAAAATTGCCATATCGAACAATCAGCCAAGGTGCAACCCTCTTTGTTACAGTGA
The DNA here is from genome assembly GCF_029215605.1 of Mirounga angustirostris. Classification (NCBI taxonomy): domain Eukaryota; kingdom Metazoa; phylum Chordata; class Mammalia; order Carnivora; family Phocidae; genus Mirounga; species Mirounga angustirostris. The sequence goes on from NW_026991711.1 coordinate 50,520,583, forward strand.
AAATCAAAGAGCTCTTCAGCAACATGTCAGATAGTTCATGTGTTAATGACATTGGATGTTCAACATTATCATCAAGAGTTCCCATCAGAAACAATAGACCAAAAACATCTACATCACTTGGGGTTCTCTTCCATGAAGCTACAATGCCATTAACATTTTCTGGGTTGGTGCTAAAAGAGTATGCATTTCTCAGTGCCAATCTTTATGAGGCACAGACCCTCCATCCATGAACCAGAATGCAATTCTCTGGTTGGAATCCCAAAGATTCTGGAGATAAACCGTCTATCAGCATTATGACTTACAAAGTAAAGATAACAGCCTTTGTTTATACCAGAAGAAATTCTAAATTTAAGGAACATTAGCACCTCTGAAGTTAATGAATTTGAGGATCAAAGACCAGAAGCCAAATGATATGATGTAGCTGACAATAGTCCACTGTATACAGGTAATGCTGAATTGCTTCTTTCCCAGGGTATATTCAAGCATTTGCTACAATCTCTAAAATAGGATGCTATATCTAAAAAATGCATTTGCCTATGGCCACAGCCTGGCAAACTTCTACCGAGTGCCTTTCCTTTCCTTTCCTTTCCCATCATTACTGATTACCTAGACACATATGTGTGTAGAGAAGAGCACTCTCATTTGTAATTATCTTGCTCCTTCTGCTTAATTCAGTTGGATGCATCAATTCAAATTTTGTGACATCACAATTTCACCAGAATGAAAGGAAATGTCGTATCTCAAGCTGTGGGTTGCAACATCAGTGAATGAATCAGACAGCAGGGGAAGGCTTAATTTTAAAAAGGAATTTTTATTTACACCAAAAAAAGTCCTGTGTAATCAAATGGAAAAGAAAAGACATAGGCCATTCTGAAAGGATTTTTGGATTGGCACAAAGTCTGACCATTGTTTACTTGAACAATCTGGAAATTCATAGAGTTTTTCCAGGAGCCATTTTATATTTCCATTTCGAGAATTACAAACTAATAAAATCATAGACCCAGAACAGATCGTAGAGGTCATCCAATGTAAGTCTCTGATTTTCTGCATGAGAAAGTGGAGGTCTAGAGAAGCTAAGTGACTTACCCAGCGGCCCACAGTGAACAGAGCCAGACCAAAGCCAAAGGCTCCTACTTACTTATTCCGGGAGTATTTGCAAACTTCCACTTTACCTGGATGTGCAAATTCCTCGAATGAGAATCCAGAACGCCTCTGTACCAGAGATTCTGGTGGTTTAACCAAGGGGCTAATAAAATCCACAGTAAATAAAGAACAAATTGCTGTTATTCTATTTTTTAAATGTTCTATTTTTTAAACATTTACAAATGTTTTTCATACATGCTTTGTCCACATGTTCTACATGAAGTCTCAGTAGTTATAAATTTGCATTTCTGTGGGATGGCCCTTTGTAGAAAACCCTAACATGTCTAGAAGTGACTTGGGTAATTTTCTCAAAAGGACAATTTGCCCAACTCAACTTACATTTCTCAGAATTACTGCTCCACCGCTGAGCTGGGTTTTGACGAGCATGCTCTAATGTTCAAGCCATAGCTTCCAATGATTGCACTGTATTGTCTGCAAAACAGATGTCTTCAAGTACAAAGGGGAGGCTCTCATGGTAGCTCCTTAAGACTGCATGTTTTTCATAGGATAGCGGACAGGACTACTAATTTGGCTACTACTATATATACTGTGATATATCCCTTTTTCCTCTATAAAGATGAACCAAATTCTCTTGTCACCCTAATTGTTAGGCTCCTGATGTGTGCAAGTGTCAGCAACTCTGATTTAGAGATAGAAAACACAGGTTAATCTTCAACACCTGTCTGTCCTTTACTTTCACAGTGAATCAGTAGCCAAATTCTGCTTGATCTCAAAGTAAAACATTCCTTTCATTAGCTCTTTCTACAGCCTTCTTCAACAGAAGAGGTAGTCTTCTAGGTGGAATGTTCAGGACCCAAGAACACTACGATCCCAAACATCTCTTCTCTGCTGCCTCTTGCAGACATCACAATCTAAAGTCTACCCGTTATAGATGGAGAAGCTCCAAGGGGCCAGAGGGCTCTAAAGATTTAATGTCCAACCATTCAGCTACCACAAGACTTCCAATTTGAGGCATTTGCCACATATCCCTCCAACTTTGGTTGTCTTCCTCAAATATAACTTTGAAAAGTCCCAAGATCAAGGCTTTTAATGTAGGTCCAAACCTTTTGCCCAAGTTCCTTCTCATCCATCCCTCCCCCCCACCCCCACCCACCACCTTTTTCTTCTAGCTTCCAACCCAGCCTGTTCAGCCAGGCTTTTTCCCAACCAGTTTTGTGAGACACTTAATTCATTCTTATCCCTCTCCCTGACAATCTACCTTCTACCTGCATAACTAGTAAAACCTTATCTCCACTCATACCTCATTGGTCCATTTAACATTTCAACTCCTTGTGTATATGCCCTATAAATGTGATTCGTTTTACAGTTTGGCATTGCAGCCTACCAGAGCAGAAGTTCCCAAATACTAGATCACAGAAGTTATCAGGAAGGTAAAGAAAAAAATAAAGGCAATATTGAGTTTTTCATAAAGTTAGATGTATCTGAAGAACCAGTGTTTGGTCTGAGATTATATGCTTCTTACATTTTATGAATTCTTATAATTTTATAATTCCTGAATTTTCTTTTATAAAATGATGGCCATACACAACCCTCTGTAAACTACTCCCCTCCCCCATTAAAAGAATTGTCTATATGCGAAGTCTAGAAGTTTGGGAACCAATGTTCCAGTTGGAAGATATAGAATAAATCTATAATTCTCTTTTGGCTATGCATGCCCAGAACAGCGCTACTATAAATATTCAGAAATAAAACTGGATAATTTAAGAAAGCATTGGTAGTCATTATTGCTGCTCAACAAATGTTGGCTATTCTCCTAGACGTGTGATAGAATTGCATCTTCTTACCCTTTAAAATTATATGTGCCCATGTGGCTTTCTTTGGCTAATAAAATGTTAGCAGAAGGGATATATCTCACTTCGGAGAGGAAGCTCTAAGAGCTGGGCATAATTCTACCACTTCCTCTTTCCCTCATCCACAGAAACTGGCCACATGGAGGGCGGCGTAGGGAGAGGATGACAAGAGATCAGCTATCCCAGCCAATCCATGTCATGTCGGCAAGAAATAAACCTTGTTGGTTTAAGCTACTTAGATCTTGACAAGCATAAATGCACTGTGAATGGGTTAGAAAAAGCGTATCAGTGAAAGATATTATGATTATTTTCCTTAAAACTGAATGCTAGGAAACAGACGCAAAAGAAAATTAGAAGCAAGGAAGGAGTTCATCTTAAGTGAGAGCCTTTCACGTATTTCCCCAAGTGGGTGATCTGACTATTGGCAGATCAATTAGCACTACAACAGGGGTGAACACTGTGAAGGGGTGGGATGGAATTACACCATCCATATCAGAGCTGTTTGATCTATTCAAAATGAGATGTTATCTGAACCTCCCTCTTCCTGTGAGTCTAAGAAAATTAAATCAGGAGAAAAATAGCTTTATTTGCTCCAATGGCTAAGGCTTAAGTGCTATACAACACAGAATCATAGGCACAAAGATTTGCATTGCCCTTGGTTTCCATCTAAGCAGAGAAATCCCGAATTTATTCCCTTATCTGCTGGACCTTGTGCCAAAACATATTCCCCTAACTTGATAGCAGAGTGAAATTATTTTCGTGGAGTTTTGGGTCCCTTTATAACCCAGGCTTAATGTAGAGTCTGAGAAGTAGTTGTGGGCAGGCGAGGGCAAAGCAGACCAAAGAGAAATCTCTCCAGCCCATGTCTGCTGTAGGTGCCGCATTCCCCATAGCTGTGTGGTCAAAAATACTGCCTCCATCTTGCATTTCATGATGGCAGTTTGCTGGGTGAAGGGATGCTTATCTTTTAGAGCCAGGCAGCTTCAAAGACTGCTCTAACCAAGCTACTGCCCAAGGGATTCTCCAAATAGATAAATCTGTAAATGCGGGAGACCACTGGCCAGGGCCCCCGCATTTGTTCTGCTCTAACATCTCAGACACCAGGGTTTGTATGTATTCATGAATACGTAACACCAATTGTGTTGAAACTTTAACTGTGATTTCCTTGTTATGAACTGCCCAAAAATCCTCATGCACTTTTCACCAGAATGAGCTTAGCACAATTAGGAGATGAGTGGATTGCCAAGGCCCAACAGTACAGAGTTAATGAAATTGTCATCCGTGTGAGTGGCAGCTCCATCCTGTACTTCGTGGTTGGCATATGAAAAGCAAAAGCAAGGGGAGTCTGTTATGTTTTAAGTGCTGAGCAATGGTATGTCCAGCCTGAGCAGGCACATCAATCTAGACTCCCGGGGAGATAAATGGAATTCACACAAGTATAAATCATCACAGGAGAGCACAACCTAGAAATATGAGTGATGCAGGAGGCTGGGGTCCCAGGCACAGCTCTGCTACTGAGCAGCCATGTGACCTTGAGAAGGTTGTGTGATTTCTGTGTCTGCTTCCTTCTCAGAAAAATAAGGAGATAGAACTAGATGATTGCCAAGGCCCCTTCCTTTTCTCACATTCTATGATTGTCTGTGAAATAGTTATTGGATCAGGCTGTATGAAGAAGCATTAAAATGGCTACTGCTCTGGATTAACTGAAAGTCCCAACCTAATGGGATGAGTATCTTCACATCAACACAGTCCTCACTCCCATTCCCTGTGAAGATTGGGGTCTGGAGGGAGTATGGTGTTAGAATCCAGAGCTAATGTGATAACCCAAACATCATTTGGCTTGGCTGGATCTCTTGGCTTCAGGCATTATTCTTGGTCTAAAAAAAAATTACCCACAGTCCCCTCAATTCTTCTCAGAGTCAAGATCCTCCATCCCCCATCTCTGGCTCCATGGCATTACCAGCCTTTCATCTATGCTTGAATTTCTAGTGGGCCTAAGATGATCTAGAGTCATTATTAGCATGATCCCCAATAGCTCTCCAACCTCCAACTTGGCTCTCCCATGGCCTTACCACCACAGCCAGCTCTCTCTGCACCTCTGAGGGGTCCTAGCTCTTTTGACTCTAAGTTACAAATCTCTCTCTCAGAGCATGGCAGCTTTTTGTAGGTCCCAGAGCCCACTGTCCAATAATTCTGTCTGGTAGCCAGCAAAGATTTCTCTGTGGTCCCAGCAAGGCTGCAGACTAGATCTGGCTCCAGAACGAGCTCTCAGGAACTGGCCTGAAATGTACTAAGGAAAAACTCCTGTCAGTGGAGCTACCATCTCTCTTCTATAGGCCCTAACCCTAATTATGTCCTGAAGTGGAGTTGATGCCCTTGGTTCTCCCCTATATTCATTTTTCACCCAAAGTCCATTCTTGACCATTCCAGAGAACCTTCTTCGGAGATTTGAGGACAGCATTTCTCTCCCATCTTTGGTGTAAGATACTTCAACCCCAGATCCAGATCTTATCTTCAGACCTCAAGCAGTTATAATTTCTGGTGGCCTGAGGTGACATCTCAGAGTTCTGGGGCTGGTGAGTCAATTATACACCACCAGAGCCTTCGGTTAAAAACACAGACAATTAGCAATGCAATTTAATCAATACGAAGAGTCAGATAGGTGGCATAGATTATAGACATCATTAATATTTTTTCAAATTAGAAATAACTCAAAAGCTAAAGCCGCCTGTGTTATCCTCCCAATTAGATTATTGAGGGGGAGAGTAAGAAAACACGTGTATTATGTTTCCAGAATATTCCAGGAATTGTGCTAATTTTTATCGCATTTAATTCTTACAGTACTACCAGGAGAGAGGCATCATTATTGTGATTACAGATAAGGAAATAAAGGTTGAAAGATGTAAATATCTTAATCTAAGTCACTTGGCTCATAAGTAGCAGGGTAAATCTTTAAACAGAAGGTCTTTCTGATTCATGAAGTTAAGTCCATTCTACTAGTATCTTTCAAAGCCTGTGTCCTGGACTTCCTGAATCAGATTCTCCTGGCTTACCTCTTAATATGTAGATTCTAGGGCCTCCTCCTAGACCTATAGAATCAGAATCTGCAGGCATGGCTCCTATTTGACGATCCCTGCAGGAGACTCAAATACACTACAGTTTATTTACTTGCACTCTATAACATGCTGGCGCCCTCTAAAGTCAAAGGCTCTGTCTCATAAATGTTCTATATCCCTGGCAGCATCAACCACAGAACTGGGCACCAGGTAGGTGCCTAATTAAATTCATGTACAAACAAATTTGTTCAGATGCAGCCTTTTTCTTCAACTGAGCAAGTGTCTGTGTACAGGTTAAGGTGACAAGAGCCTTCTTCACACAAACACAGCACTACAAAACCAAATGCAAAATGAGACACGTGGGAGGAAAATTGTCAAGGGAAGTCGCAGGGCTTTCTCACTTTGGTTCCCTCCCCTGCTCCCACGCTGGTCCCTGGGCGGGGCGGGGGGAGCTGGGAACAGGGAGGGGGTACTTCCTGAACCCCTCTGGGTCAAAACTTCTCTCCTCAGCTCCCCTGCTAAAGGAAAACTCCTGAAACTTGCTCGAAATTCAAGATGTAACTTGACCAAGTACAATATAAAGGTGCAAAGAAAATACCGAAAATACAAACAACATGAAAACAGACTCTTATCTAGGATCCATATATTACAATGCCATTTGCCTTGAGATTTCATAACACAGGGAGACAGTGAAGAGCTTACTGAGTCCAAATCCCCCTCTGGAAAGTAACTGCATTTCTGCCCCAAGGGACTCATCTAACCACAAGGAGCCCTCCTTCCTCTCTCAGTTCTTGGTTTCTACAGGAATTTAAGGTTCAGCCCTGACTCATTTCACAGCCCCCAAGTAAATTCTTATTCCCTCACGACAAAAAGAGAAGGGTAGGAAAGTGGTTTGTTTAACACGTGCCTCCTATTCAAACAAGAAAACAGACCATCTGAGTTCTGCGTGGCGGGAATGCGAAGGCCAGGTCCGCCCCATCTCCTAAAATCAGAGTGCCCGCCAGAGGGAAAGCACTGATTTTCTCTCTCGAGTGGTGTTTAAATTTACATGTCAGCACAGCCTAAGTAATATATTCAATTAAAATTCAGCCTGATTATTTATTGATTTTGCATTTTCCTGCCCTGCTACTGCCTGGGCAATTTTCTAACCACTCTCAAAATACCTCTCATGCTTCCTGGGAAAAGGCTGATACACACCAGGAATTCCCAAACAAGAGCTGAAGTAGAAAGCTAATTATTTCAAGCATGTCTCCGCTGCCGCAGCAGGTCTTTATGGGTTCAAGAGGTGTCTTAGGTCTGCTACAAAGGCCAGATTTCAATTTGGGTAATTAGACTTTGCCCTACCCTTGAGAGTTCCCCCGACACACTTTCCTTCCTTTCCTTCCTGCGTCTCCACACAACTGGTTTTTTGGTTTTTGTTTTTTTAATCTTGGTTCCTCACACTCTACTAGTCTTTTTTTGAGTAGATGCCGCTGACCGCATACTCCTGGGTTTTTCTCGCCAATGAGACAGGAGACAACTGTTTCGAATCCCTCAGGACCTGTGTTAACATTGCCGGCCCCAAAAAGCCTTCCCAGCCCACTTCTTAGCAGAATTACTCATACTTTTTTCCCCCCATCCTTTTATATCATTCTCTTATTAACACACCTATTTCATTCGATCCCATATGACAGTCAGTTGTGTGCATGTCTTTCTTTCCCACTGGAACGCAGACCCTTTAAGACCACTAACACATCTGACTTTACAACTCCCCCACTGCCCCTAAGTAGAGGAGGGGGACAAAAAGCTAACATTTAGTAAAGCTTCTCATGTACTTGGCAAATGTCAATAATATAATCTCACCAAGTCCTCAAAACAACAACTGATCCCTGTTTTACAGGGGAAATTAAAATGGATACTAAACAAGGTGCCGTATTCTAACTCAAGGTGGCAGGGCTAGTAGGTGCTAGAAAGGAGCCAGGTTTCCAGGACTGTTGGAGCCCTGACTCATTTCACAGCCCAGCATTGCTTCCCTAACCTTACCCGGAGCCTGAATACGAGGGGCTCTCCAGGCTGTTGATGAACAGGTGAACGAGAGCTTCTACCTAATATCTTTCTGCACCTGATGCCTTTCTGCTTCTATGTCCATGCTGATAACCAAGTCCACCAGCTGTCTGTGAGGCTTGAGGGGGCCCTCCTTGTAGGTTCCCTGCCCCCACCCCTGTCTAATAAGGCTTCGTTAGAATCCTATTAATTTCACCCACAGTTTTGGGGGTTTTGTTCTGTTTTTTGAGAGAGAGAGAGTGCAAGTGGTGGGGGTAGGGACAGAGGGAGAGGGAGAGAAGCACACTGACCACGGAGCCCTACGTGGGGCTCCATCTCACGACCCTGAGATCATGACCTGAGCCAAAACCAAAGAGTCAGACCCTTAACCGGCTAAGCCACCCAGACACCCCTCACCCACAGTTATTTGAAGGATCTCTAAACAATGATATAACACCCCTCTCACACTCCCTTCTTACTACTACATGATTGGTTTTGAAATAAGGTATCGGACCAATTTCCCCCACTTCTGGATCATGTAGATTGACATTTCCCCCTATTTTTAGGGTTCCCAAAGCAAAATCACAATCTCACAATAAGCAATAGGGAATTCATTATGTGTAAAATAATGGATTGTCCTATATTAGGAGTGGTGCACATATCTGCCCAGCCATGATTATGAGTGAACCTCACAAACACACCTTCTTCCCCAACGGGTGCACCTCAGGTGTCCGAAGTATAGCCAAAGGTATGAATCAGAGGCTCAGTGCTTCACT